>NC_140591.1:428094726-429594726 GCF_964204655.1 Triturus cristatus
AACAGTCCAGTCCGAACTGTCATGCCAGGTCTTCCCTGAACTGGAAAAAAGCATCCTGGGACCAGTTTCTGGGCAACACCCTTCATCAGCCAGGCTAGCTTGAATCAAGTGGCAAAGTGAGCAAGGGACCCACGTCTGAGCAAACACAAGGAGATGATGGATGTAGTGCTGAAACTTTTCAGACACTCATTCCCCAGTCACAGATCTGGTTTGAATCCATCATCATTCTTTAACTCACTTGGTCACCTCAGTTCAGACCCAGGTATATGGAAATCAGTGTTGACCCAGTGCCTCATGGGAACAGTCCAGCCTGAACTGCCAAGCTAGGTCTTCCCTGAACCGGAAACAAGCATCCTGGGAGCCAGGTTAGCTTGAGTCGATATATGCGAAATATTTTCATGTACATAACAGGAAACTATGCAATACATAAAGGCAGAGACCATGAGTAAATCATGTTTTGTGTACTGTGCAAAATTGTATCCAACTAGGATTCATCCATTTTTTTTTTGTTGCATGGCTTAGGCTGAAAATTAGAGGTAAGAAAATATGTTATACAGGAGATGAATAGGGAGAGCATGAAGCTGTATAGAAGATCTGTCTGTGAGGGAAATACTGTAAGTGTATTTCATGCTATTAACCCCTTCGGTGCTCATGACGGAATGGTTCTGTCATTTCTGAAAACTAGACACCTGGGGGAGTCCAGGGAGGTATGGCTTGCTTTGATCCCCTAGCGTTTCCCTACCCAGAATCCCCTGCAAACCTCAACTTTTGCAGAAAAAAAAAATCACATTTTCCTCAGATTTCTGTGTGGGAAAGTTGTAGGATCACCGGACCGTCAAAAATTTCCTACCACTCAGCGTTGCCCGAGGTCTTCCAATAAAATGGTACCTCACTCGTGTAGGTGGGTCAAGTACAAACGACCGGCAAGGGCCTAAAACATATTGTGGGGATATCAAAATTACCTATCACAAACCGCTGTGCTTTTGCAAGGGGGGGGGGGGGGGGGGGGTCGAGTTTTTGGTACCGGGCTTGGCGGCCATCTAGGGAAACCTACCATACCCACACATTTCTGAAAACTAGAGACCCAGGGGAGTCCAGGGAGGTATGGCTCGCATGGATCCACCGTTTCCCTACCCAGAATCCCCTGCAAACCTCAAATTTAGCTGGAAAAAATCAAATTTCCTCACTTTTCTGTGTGGGAAAGTTGTGGGATCGCTGGGCTGACACAAATTTCCTACCACCCAGCGTTCCCCCAGGTCTCATGATAAAAATGGTACTTCTGTTGTGTGGGTAGGAATAGTGGCTGCAACAGGCAATGACCCAAATCGTACTGTGGTGACTTCAAAATTACCTATCATAAAGCTACCTGGTTTTGCCGGGGGGCCTTGTTTTATGGCCCCAGGCTCGCTGCCATCTAGAGAAACCTACCAAACCCATACATTTCTGAAAACTAGACACCCTGGGGAGTCCAGTGAGGTATGGCTTCCATGGATCCCCCAATGTTTTCCTGCCCAGAATCCACATTTTTTCCACACTTTTTGGTGTGGGATCACTGTGCTGGCACGATTTTCCTACCACATAGCGTCTACCGAGTAAAAGGATACCTCACTTGTGTGGCTGTCCAATGCAGAATCCGCTAAAAACTTATTTTGTTTAAAATGTAGCGCTTAGAATTTGCAGTGCTATACTTTCAATCCCTAGGTTTTTGGCTCTTCCCAGTAACAGGCCTTTGGCCCACCTACACAAGTGAGGTATCATTTTACTTGGGAGAACAAGGGGAACGCTGGGTCGTAGGACAGTTGTGCCAGCACGGTGATTCCACACAAAAATGTATGGAAAATGATTTTTTTCAGCTAAATTTGGAGGTTTGCCAGGGAATCTGGGGGATCCATGCAAGCAATACCTCGCTGGACTCCCCCCGGGTGTCTAGTTCTCAAATGTGTGGGTTTGGTAGGTTTCTCAAGATGGCTGCCGAGCCTGGGGCCAAAAACACAGGTGACCCCGTCCGCCATCAATTTTTTTGATTAGCTGCCCATCGATAATATTTAGAAATCGGCAATGCCCACCCTTCTTTGAGCTTTTAGAAATGGAGCATATCCCACATAATTCTCCCTTTTTGTTCCGTGCCCAGATAACACTTACCCTTTTATTTTGCAATTCTTTTTCGCATTTCTCTGGAAATTAAATTTTCTAGTATTTGACACAAAAATATAGTGTCTTAAAATAATTGTGCAAAAATAAACACTCACTATCACAGGGTTCCTCAAAGTACAGCCCGCCCGCGGACCTTGATCGATGACAGTACACTTCCTTGGAGGGAGTAAGCAGGGAAGATGGCCGCAGGAGCAAACGTTGTGAATACGCTTTAATACGTATTCACAACGTTTCCTCCTGCGGCCATCGTCTCTCCTTACTCACTGCTTGCATCCGATTGGCCTGCCTGCCTCTGACGTCACACGAAGCTCACGCACTTTAAAAGTCAGCTGTAACTAGCGCTAGTTACAGCTGACTTTTAAAGGACCTTTCGGTGAGCTTCCCGTGTCCCTCTTCACGACGTCCATCCTGCCCGCAGCACCTTCACAGCAGCGCCTGCACAGGTATGTTTATTTTCTTTAATCGTTTGTGTGCGAGACCTGGGATACGAACGTGCTTTTTAATATAGCGAAGCCATGTGACCAGGAAAATTTGTCATGTATATTTTCCTACATTTAGTCCATATGGCTCCTGCGCGGAGCCTCCCCAAGTCCCTATAACTGTGAGCGCATGCCACGGTGACGGCCTCTAAGCCTCCGAGTCTTCCCTCTCTTTCGGACTCGCTCCACAGTTAGGGAAAACCAAGACTTCAGGAAACAGGTATTACCTTCTCTTTCCTCCTTTCCTTTATTTGCTCTCCTGTGAAATGGATCCAAAAAAGAAAACATTTTTGCTGGAAACGTCTTTTTCTGACACCAGTGCAGTCTCGGGGTGGAGAGGAATAAAACATTCCAAATGTCAAAAATAAATAACTAATTAAAGACTGGTTGCAAGGTGGCCAGATTGATTTATTTACACCTAAACACATTAGCGCCACTTTACAGTGTAAGCCAGTGAAGTGATAACTGTCCGATAGAAAACAACCAGCAGAGGTCAGTAAATACCTGAATCACTTAAGCATTCTCTTGATTCCAGTCCATAGAAATGGTCTTCCACAAGCACCCGTAGACCTTATTTTTTTCAAATCTTGTATTTTCAGTGATATGACCACCGAAGGCCCTGATTTTATATTGAAAATAAGAGCTTTGGACTATACCATTTCCTGCTGAAAGGCAATATTTCTCTCCATGTGTGTTCCCATAGCAGACTTCAGTTTGGTGCTTACTTTCCCTCCATGTTAAACAATAGTAGATGTTTCGGCACACATGCATAATGTGCTGCATACCTAAATACATACAAGGTCCCAAAGCAGACACAGATTGCATTGCAAATGCTTGTTCTTTGCGTCTTGATACCATTTGCCTGTTTACACATGACTATCGCTCACCGATCAGCATTCTGCACATTTAGTCAGTGCCCAAGAGACAGGAAGCCCTAAAAGACCAGTTGAGCATGTAGTCCATCTCACTACTGGTGGCCAGGAAGCCAAATTTGTATCATGTGAAAAGATCACACCACATGCTCTCTGCAAGTATTAGAACCATGTCACTTCTAGAGCTTGCACCACTACAAAGGAGAATGATTCTCACGCACATCAGAGACATGAATTTCAAGCCAAGTAATATTCATCTACAGGGCTAACCTGGGGGGGTCAACACCACTATCTCATGAAGTATTCAGCTTGAAATTTGGATGGAAGTCACCCTCCACTCAACAGTATCCTTTAAGCCCCCTTCAAACCTGAGCCTGTGTAAAAGGACAGCCTAGCAGAGGCTTTAGATAGTTCTGTACAGGAAGTAAAACACGGCGCTAGCAGTTGCCCTCTGGCCAGTTACATGAACACACTTCTAAGCATACCCACCACTAGTGTGCATCGCAGCAATACGATCTCCAAGTGCCGCATGTGATCATGCACTCAGCAGGGCTCCGGCCCTGAAACATATGGGCAATGATGAATCGGATAAGGCATCAAACAACTCTTCCAATTTGGAAGACTGACCAACAACCCAGAACACTGGAAACCAGGGTCCTTCCTTGTGAGCAAAAAACTCAACTTAATGTGGCACATTTACTAGACCGTCCTTGTAACACAGGGGGCAGGAACTTGAAATCGGCATTCTCTAATAAAGCTCATTGTTTTACACTTTATTTGGATTTGGGCAAGTTATGCATGTGAAAGCAGGATTCCACACAATGGACTACTTCAGAAACCAACTTGATCAAGCTGCAGACCACCCCTAGAAACGTTTTGAATTGGTCAAACAGCAATCAGAGGTAGGTCCAAACCACTTTGACGACAGAAGCAGCCCAACCTCATGCGATGAACTTGCTGCTTCCTTCACTGAAAAATCAAGACTCCTCACCATTGGTCTGCAAGGCTCCGCCATCCTCTGGGTCCGCACCACCCCTGGATCTCTTAGAAAAGTGCAAACATATCTGCCTGACCACTAAGAACACGTCATGGGGTACCTTTACCCCAATCAGTGAAAAAGACCTCAACAAGGTTCTTCAAAACATCTAACCACTTCAGTGACCCGTTGCCCCCAGCCATCTTCAAAGAAATCACGTATGTACTCATGCCCACCTGGACACGGATTGTAAACGCTTCTTTATCACAAGGCACAAACCCAGACTGCCTAAAAGCAGCCCAGGGGTCACCTATATTTAAAAAAATCTAACAGATACAACAGACCTCAATCTATCTCCAACATACCCACCCTAGCCAAACTACTAGAAAAATACTTACAATCCCTCCCAACTTTGTGCCCACAAAGAGAATTTGACCAGCAGCAATCTGGCTTTCAGAAAGGGCACAGTACAAAACCAGCTGCCACGTTATAGATGATATTCAAATGCTTGACTAAAAGAATTCCTGCCCTCTGATCCTCCTTGACCTTTCCTCCGCATTCGACATGGTTAAACATGACTACCTCCTATCGATTCTGAAGAGGATGGGTTTCTCTGGTCGGGTGTTACAATGGTTCTCTTCCTTCCTCCACCACAGATAACAAAGTCAAGGCAAACCACTCTCCCAGCCCTCTCCATCATGGGTGTCCCCCAAGGGTCCGCTCTCCTATCCTCTTCAACCTCTTCCTGGAACCACTAGCTAATTCACTAAATTCCACAAACATTCTCTTCCATATGAATGCGGACAACTTTATTTGAAAATCTCACCCCTGGAGATAATCTCGCTCAACACTACCCTAACATTGGTTAACTGAGAACCATTTCCTACTCAACACCTCCAAACTGAATTTCTTCTCATCTCCGACGAACCACATACCCAAGCTTGACCTTTGGTTGAATCACCTCACTGCTTTCAACTGCATCCCTCTCAGACTGAATATGGAAAATCATATCCATGTGTGTAAGGGAGTTTCACTGGATGAGGACACTTAGAAACATCAAACCATTCCTCCCGCAAAAGGATTTCAAGCAGGTGGTCTTGCCAAGACTACGGCAGCGCTACGCTCGTCTTCCCAAATACACCCTGGCTCCACTAAGGGCATCACTGAACGCAGTGGCCAGACTGGTCACAGGTACCAAACTAAATGATCCCAATCTCTCAAATGGTTGCCTTACAAAGCGCACATTCAGTTAAAGACTGCCGTTCTGGCGCACAAAGCTCTGCACTCCCATGTACCTAGCGCAAAAGCTTGAATTATCCTGCGATGGGAGAGCATCAGGAAATAAACGTCTCCTGAAACCGCTCACCCTTAGCAAAGAGATCTTGTCAAGTGTCTTCTCTGGAGCTGCCCTAAATATCTCTTCCACTGGATGTATGCAGAATCTCAACGACTGCTTTCAAACCGGAAGCCAAAAGATTCCGAATGGACAAATTCTTACCTTAAGCTGGCCTAAGTTTCTCATGCTCTAATTCACTGATCTGTTGATACAACCACTGTACCTCAACTTGATGCTGCTTGAATTCATTGATACAGCCATTGTACCTTATTTAATACAGTTCTCCTGAACAGCATTGTGACCCCCCCACCCATCCCTAGCCCGCTATATTCCTCTTTATGGTAGGACTCCTGATTAGTTTGTCTGGTAACTGATTTTTCGTATTGTGTATTCTTACTTGATATTGGACGTGTCATTCTTTGTAAAGCGCTCAGAATCATGTTCGCACTATAGAAAACGATAAATAAACTGACTTGCGTCTGAGCAGCTTGACTTCTGAAATGGGATAGTTTTCAATTAGGTACTTGTTAAGCCACCACTGAACTGGGGTCTCAAGTTTTGACTTTTAGGGATCATGCATTATCTACTAAGATTGCTTATAGTTGAACACTACAATGTATGATTAAATGTTACCAGAACGTGCCATGTTGGGTCAACCAAGACCATTCACTTCTAGTTCAGGGGTGGCTTGAAGAGTTGCCCCTGTAGTTTAGTTTCATATGAATTTGAAAAACAGTTGCTCAAGTGTTCTGGAAAGTAATAGATTCAACCACTCAACCTCCATTGCTGTAATTCTACTGTGCTCACGAGGGTTGCCTTATCAGTGTTTGAGTACCCATAATATAGTCCAAAAGATTTAAGTTCAGATTCAGGAGTGGGCAGAACCTCAGTTCAGCAGAAGGAAATAGGTATGAGATTGATTTTTAGTACCAGGACCGTATTATGCAATGTGAACAGCACCACTCAGCACACCCGACGGTGCTGCGTGTTTGCTGCCACCAGAAGACACTTTCTAATCAAGCAGCAGATTTCAAAACGCAAACAGCTACAACCACCCGAATTGGGACACTCACCAAGAGCTAGTCGGTCACCCAAAAATTGATCTAGGAGACAAATTCTCAGCCATGCGGTGGTTGGCAAAGTTTTGCCAGAAATCCATGTTACAAAAATAATGCAGAGTGGGCGACACAAGAATTTGTTTTGCCCACCCCTACTCAGAATACAACGCAAAATGCAAGAGGTAGAACAAGAAAGCTATGTTGCAAGAAAAGAAAGTCTGGGGGAAATGCCTAGAGAAGGAAATGCCACTGCACAACTAATCAAAATCTAGTACTAACACTACAAGCTGTCATTTACAGCTTCATTAATATAATGTATGTTATGCAGTACTTGCAAACATGGGTCATTATGTTCAAAGTAAGCTGCTGGTTCCTAAAATCTTTAATCACATCCAGATTGTAACACTGATTCGTGAAGCTGCAGGAAAGTCACCAAAGAAACAGATCTGATGCACAAGCTCCTGTACGGTAAAATTGAAGATGCTTTATTTGGGGTTCAAAACAGTTTTTTGCAAGTCATTCTTAAAGTTCCTCTAGATGAATGCCTTCAAACGAATGCAATCTTGCAAATGACAATTAACACCAAGTCAACAAGACTAGTGTAAATAGCTGAAAACGTTCACTGATCCTTTTGCACATGGCTTATAAAGCTTAGAAAAAGGACTTGGGCATTATCCGGAGGAGGTGCAAAGCATTTTGTTTCACCAAACCTTGACTTGGTTATAACAAGCCCTCCATTTAAGAGTCAGGGTGAATAGATGAACAAAGCTGAAGGTGATACCAGTCCAATTACACGCAACTCAGTCCTTTTGAGTGGATGAAAAAGCAGCAGCCAGTTATGATCAATCCAATGTGCTTAATGTAGGTCGTTACTGGAATAAAGAAAATAAATTGTGTTAGTCGACTTAACAAGCATGCACATAACTCCATAGCATACCACTAGGTGACAAATGGAGCAAACTCTGAAACGATACAATCAAGAATACAACAAAGAGCTAAGTGTGCCATTGTACAAACAAACGCAGTTCTGAGGTCAGAGCATGCTCCTTTATGGGCTTTTTGAAGCTTTGTCATAGGTTTTTGGTAGAGCATTCCACGCTGGGGTAAAATATGACAGGGGTTGAAGGACATGGTAGCTCCAAATACATGGAAGTACTTATAACCAAAGTTACAAGCCAGTGGCTAAAAAGAGTTGGAGTATTGAAAACTAAACATTTCTAATAGGTCCACTAGATTGCCATTGCTGCACCCGCCTCCATAAAAAGCTTTTCAAATCAAAATGTAACCGTAGAGTAAGGATTTTAGTAGTTTATTCAATATACGACCACCAATACCTGCTCTTCAAGCTAATAGTTTTGAGGCCTCAAGTAGTATGAATGTTCAAACTTGGACCAGGTGGCACGGCCTCCCGATTAGAGCCCTGACATTTTTAATTACTTACTGGATTTATGTGGAAATAAGTTGTTCCCTCCACAAGCAGCTTAAATATGACCTGCCCCCTCAAAACAAATGCCTACCACGGCACAACAAGAGGGGTAACGTAGGGGCTTCAGTAACTAGCATTTTATCTGAGCCAGAAACCAAATTTACATTTACGCAGGAAAACATGAAATGACAGTCTTGCTTTAAAAAGTCGCAGCAACAATTCCAGTGGCTCGACTCTAGGAGCACAAGCGAGCCAAACATGGTCGCACCTGATGCAGAACTTGCCGGTGAAAAATAATCCATCTAATATTGAACTAAAGAACGTGCATGAAAATCAATTGTTCAAAGGGCAATAACTCGACTATCGAGCCGAGGCATTCAATTCACCTAATGACAAACGTTCCCAGACCGTACGTGGCCGTGCATCATAACTGGGTCCTCCATTGGTGCTTTTTTCGCATTTACTATGACACACAATTGTTAAACACCGTTACGTCAAGTCTAACATACTTACGCATTTCTCAATTTCTAAGCCGTCCTTAAAGAAAATCATATATGGCGTCACTCCATCTTCACGGTAATCCAGCAATCCAACCATACCCTCTGGGTTCATTTTTTCCCCAGTGTAGAACTGAAAGGCAAAGAAAATCGGTTACCAGAGGGTCATGTGTGCACTGGTCCGGTTAATAAGTGGATAAGCAAAGTCACTCAGATGAATAGAAGTCTCATTTGAAGATCAAAGGTGTCCTAAGAGGATCATCATAGCAACTTTGACTAGTATCAGCCAAGCCAGACATTAAGCAGATGGCAATATTTCTTGGACCAGAGCGGTAGATAGTTTAGCTGCACTTCTCATTGCAAAATTTGCAGGTAGGAGGATAAGACCGGACAAAAGACATAAGGACGCTTGAAAAGCAGTGCCGCTATGTTTCAACATCCGTTACATCACGTTCTGCGAATTAACTACCTGATAGTTCTTGAAGTTGGTGAGTATAGCTTTGACTTTCTCAGCAGCTCCCGACATGAATGGTTTCACCCGATCAGGCTTGGTCTCGTCAAGTTTGG
Source organism: Triturus cristatus (assembly GCF_964204655.1). Lineage (NCBI taxonomy): Eukaryota > Metazoa > Chordata > Amphibia > Caudata > Salamandridae > Triturus > Triturus cristatus. Next base: position 428,104,092 of record NC_140591.1, read on the forward strand.
CCTTTATTCTGAAAAATAGAATGTGTAGGCTGTCAAACAAATTTTTTACCTCAGCAAGTATCCGCCAACACCCTTTATAAGTTCCAGCTAAACCAGAGCACTGGTACTTGACGCGTGTATTCTTTTATTCAATCTGAACTGCAACAAGTTAGCAAACAGAAAGCGCAAAGAAATTGATTTAGCATCTTAGTGCAAACCACAAAGCAATGGTACGTAGCTCAGGGTCTATCAATAGATGCAGTCAAAAGATTAGTGCCTGTGATGTAAAACATTAACAGGAGAGAGCATTAAAACGAAGATAAAGCGATCAAAGCAATGGACCACACTCAACATTAAAGTCCCGCTGCAAAAGTATTTAATTTATAACTTACGATTTCATATATTCTTTAATATACTGTTTGTAGGATTCCTTGGTAAAGCCAGTCTCCTGAAGGTGATGGTTTAATACTATGTCAACACCGCTGACTGTCGTTGGATCTGACCCCTCAACGTCTGTGCCCTCTGCCGACGCATTCCCCCCGATAAGTGCCTCGTCAATACCCCCTTCCGTTCTGGTAACAACCTGCAAAATAGCAAACAATAACTTGATTTAAAAAAAAAAAAAAAACCCGTATGCGAAATCCTAAAGGGACTAATTAGTTTTGCAGATTTAGAGTTCCTGTAGAAACTGTGCCAATTTCCCAGAAGACCTATTAATACTGAAGTGCCCAAAATATAAGAAAACACCCCAAATGTTTTCGACAGTTACTGATGACTTTTCGATAGCACATTGGAAAGTGCGTTATGTAAAGTACTGTTTGCAGCTGGAAGGCCGAAACGCACGCATTCAAACGCTAGGGAGGGGTACGCAAGTCATGCTAAAGCACTAAATATGACGACCGAACTAAGATTAGGTGAAGGGAAATTTAACGTAATTAAGTGATCAAGATAACCAGTCATTTGCAACTTACCTTCCCCTCCACCTCAATGCAGATACCGTTACAAGTTTCCTTAATTTTGTAGATGTCGGAAAACAGCTCATCTCCTGAAACAAAAAAATATACAGCTGGTGAGACGGCGGCACACTGAGAAGGTCCACCCCAGGCAGCCTCAGTCACATGAGCAAGGCGCCAACTCCCATTCCCTAGAAGGTACATGGAATACCTCGTTCCTCCAGCAGCGCCATTAAACACTAAACAAAGCGAAATTCCCCACGTTTTTTTTTTTAAGTGATTCGAGTACATGGCAGTCGCATCGTAACAAACGCACAAAAACAAGTACAGGCCTCCCTTATTGGCGTACCCATTTTAAAGTGCTGCCGAGAAACGCGATTCGACTAACGTGATTACACAGATGTTTAAATATCCATACTAGAAATAACAAAGCCCCCCCTAAACAAGGACGGCTACCACAACCGGCACTAGAAATTAGTTAAACGTTTCTAGTGTTTTATAAAGTCCGACTTCAGTCGCCCATTAAGGCCCCGAAGCCCTCCTCCCCGCAGCATAATGGCGGCGCGGTATGCGCAACAGACAACCGGCATCCGGCCCAACAAACAACCACCAAATAACCAAGTCCCTGCCGTAGTGTACGGCGCAGTCAGTACCGGTGAGCATGTCCTTGTAGATGATCATGGTTTCGGGAGGAGTAGGGGCGTCTCGGGGTACGGACGGGGTAAGCGCGCGCGGAGGGACCAGCGCGACAGGAGGAGGACAGGAAAGGAGCGAAAAGCCGCCTCCCTTCCACTCATATACGGGCGCACGGCCTGAGACGTCACAGATGGTGCGTAGGCAATGACGCAGCACGCTATTGAAGAAGGAGAACGCAGAGGGCCGAACCCTTTACGTTTTCTGGAACCGGGATCCCGGAAAAAGCAGCAGCCTAAGACATAAAAAGCGGACTAGCTCAACGTAGCCCTCTAATGCGTCACTTCCACGAAATAGCGTCTGCATTTGTAATTGTATTTAAACACCTCTGAATTGTTAATGCAATTTACATTTTTAGACTGTAGAGGTTGTTTAGTTTCTCGTCGGTGTAAAGGAGTGTCGTATGCTGATCTAATAAAGACTTCGACTGCTGATTCTGGATAGCCTCTTTATTCCAAGTTAACCTGGAACCTGTGCGTCCCTATATGCATAGCTGCCAAGGTTTCATGTTCCATATGTGTGACATTTTCATATTTTCAGTGTAATCATCAGTGACATTGTAGTGTTTTATATTAAGTTGCATAAGTTGTTCTGAGACATTGCTTAGAATGTGGAATTCCTAGACGGATCTTACAGACATTCAACGACTGAGTGACACCTTCTTGCTAGAAAAATCAAGCAATAAAGATGAGGGTAACATATACATTTCAGAAATTACACCCATTTGAGCAATGAGCAACTCTAAGAAGATATTAAAAGTCCTGGAAAGCACCAGAAATGGGAGGGCACTAGTGCCCTTGTGACCTGATCGTACTGTTAAAAAAATGTAACATAGGTAGGCCCACCTATAGGCAACCTCCAAAAAAGCTGTGTTTTATTACTAAGTGTGAAAAGAAGACATACTAATGGCCCCTATTTTGTAATGTGCAGCTGTCAGGGGTGCAATGCCCACTGGGCTGAAAGGGATTTAGTCCAACTCTCGTCAAGTGCCTTAGCCCTGTCTGTGCAGCTTAAGTTTCAAGGAACACAAGCACTACTTGAGCTGTCATGGGCTGGTCAGGGTTTGATGCGGCAGACTCAGCCTCATCAAACATATTTTGCAAGTGTTCAAAGGAGCATTTATCATTTAAGAAGTCTTAGTGTGTTTTTGCTGTGTCCAATGCCCCTGTCAGGAGTTGACCTTTTTTTTCATGAATGTAAAACAGAGAAGTGGATTTGATGTGGTCTCTTGCAGACGCTATAGAAAACAAGATTCAGTAAACATACCTGCGATTCACACTAGAACACAGTGTCCGACACTGTATTATTCTGCTGCGCTTAGGGATTTTACCACTAAAAGCCTACCCCAAAAATATGAATAAATCTGACAATAATACAGGCTTATGTGATCTTTGCAATGTAGGCGTGTGATAAAGCCGGATTCTTATCTATCTTACCATCACCAAGAATCCTCTCAGGTCGCCAGGATCTTTTTATCTGCTAAATAGTGTAGAGGGGAGGAAATCCAATATTAACACATAATCAAAGGAAATAGAATTTGAACTCTAAAGGACCACTGACTCTGAATCTCGCATTTTTAGGGATTTATTACAAAGCCAAAAGTAACTGCACATACAAGCACCTCAACACGAGGTTAAGAAAATAAATGGGCACTAATACAAAAAAGATTCTACGCAGGAGACTCATCCGACTCAAAAGAAGAATAGTCAGCTCTAGAAGCATCAGGCAGGCAATAACCCCTCCAATCTCTATGTTAGAAGTCATTAACCTAAAAGAAAATCAGTTAGTCTATCCCTACTCTATCTCTAAGGTGACATCCCTACTTAGCATTTTCCCAGGCAAGAGAGTAAAAAGGTGTCAGAAGTGAAGACTTCCTTAGAAGTACACTCACTTAGTCAGAGCTCGTTCTAAGATGCTCCTTCCAGCTCCACATCTAAACCTCAACTGCTCAACCCACGGGGCACTGTCCCTAATTCAAAATCCCAAAAACATAGAACACGCCCTCCGGCACACCTCTTCAGCCAGGTCTTCTCCCAGTGATTTTCCAGTGAATTTTGTCTCCCTTCCAACAGCGGTTTACTCGTCCTTGGGTCCCAGACTCCTTCTCCACCGAAAGTATCATGCCTACATTCCAGTGTACTCCCATGTTGGCTTCTCAGGCCATCCTGACTCCTGAAACAAAGAGTTAGTTTCTCTAATGAGCTAGGTGTCCTTGCACCTGCAACAGAAACATGAGAACGAGAAACTTTCCACTTCTCTGAGATTTTCTAACATCCTGAAACCCAAAGCCTTACCAAGGGAATTCATTTTCGGCCTACAATATTTAGCTAACATAAGAAACAAACAGGCCTTTCTCTTAACGTATATGCGAGCAGGCCTTTACACAATTTAAACACACTTTTCTAGAATCACACTATAAGCATTGATTTCATTACTTTACGTATATGATGAAGCAAAACTACACGTGCAAACTTTAATATGGTACACGTTTAAACCTAATGCACCACATTAAACGAAAACCAATCATTATGCACTGACTAAAATAAATTTTCGTTTGAACACTACATTGAGCTTCATAAATGACTTGATTACATTTCTAATCATACTATTATAAGCAGATTTTAGTAATATATTTCTAAGGCACACGTTAATATGGATCCCCTAAATATGCAGGTGCGGACTAACAGTGATTATGACGCACCCCTACAACTTTCAGAACAACATGGCGCTCTATCACGTGCAAGATATATCTCATGTATTATATGTTTGCCCAAACAAAACATTGGTAGAGGTCAGATGTCCCTTTTTAAAAGCTATGTTTTAAATGGATTGTATTCACTGTACACGGTTTAATAGTGCTTTTAAGAGCACCACCTAATGAATTTGACTGCCATAACCTGTTCAAATGTCTTAAATGCGTTTTAAAAATATAAAAAAAAAATACACTGTAATTGGTTTTACTAATGAAAATTACCCTCTGTAAAAATGCTATTTTACCTTCTTTGTTGATCTCAGTATTGGTCTAAGTCAAATAAAATTATTGATTGATTTGAAGTGTTCGGGGATCTCCTCCTGAAGGAGGGAATACCCTAGGTTGAAGACAGTCAGTCAGTCAGTCAAAAAGTCTTTATTCGATTGTCATCATAAAAGACATACTATACATATTTAAAAAAGATTCATATAGAGTTCAATATCATATAGCAATACAAGATAAAAATATTAAAGTCATATAGAATATTTCATAGTAGTCAAATTATTAAAACATGATGACTAAACATAGTAAACATTTATAAAACACACACCAATCTATCCTAAAACCATAGTGGTAACACTCATTTAAAAACAACTAAATCCAAGTGGGACACATATCAAGGATTGAGTTTCCGTAACCTAAGAATCAAAGCCCAGCTGATAAATTTGGCAACACCTATTACAACAGGTTTAGATGTATCCGTTTTCAAAATTCTACTGGCAACCTGTGCAGAACGGGTACTCATCAATCTGCATACGGGACGAAGCCATATACGTCGTGGAAGAAGGTATGTTGGACAACAAAAAAGAAAGTGATCCATAGATTCGATCTTATCCACACAAAAGGGGCACTTATCACTACCAAGAGGGCTCCAGCTTTTAGTGAGCCCTCGCAGTGGTAGGGCGCCCACTCTAAACTGATGATACAGTTTACGATCAAGGTGTTTCATAATGGTGTCCCAGTAACCTTCGTAAGCAGACTCGTCCTTAAGAGCAAAAAATGTAGCTGTCATGGAGCTACCCAAGAGGGAGGCAAATCTCCTGTTCTTAATCATACACCAATAGGCGTCCCTTAGAACAATTTTCGTCTGGAAAACAGCAGTGTCTGGGTTGGCCCAGAGGTCACCCATCCCAAGATCAGTCAGCAGGGTTTTAACACCAGACAGCCATGATATCCTGTGTGAACCCTCGAGCCCTTTAACTTCCAAAAGGGCTTTAGCATAAATAGATAATTCGGGTGTGGTCCACAGGCGTCGCCAAAACGCCAGGGGTCTATACCCTGCCATATCCTCTAGAGGCTAGATTTCCAAGTCGTATAATAATGGAATGCGCGGTGTTGATTGTGGAAGCCCTATTGCTGACCTGAGAAATTTGTTCTGGGCAGTCATCAGTTTGGACAAATTACTGTTGAAGACTAACAATAAAAATCATATGTTGCAGAGGCTGCCTGCCTCAGACATCTGTGTGTACTTTGGAGGCTACAGAAGAGATTCTGGGTGTAACCCGTAGGAGCACCCACCAGTGCACGCAGAGTAAGACGTACAGTATAACTCTCGTCTCCATTCACATTTCAGTTGTTCACTCTTCGCTTTAGTAAAGCAATTTGTCTAAAGTAGTACAGTGCTCTCACCAAATTAATGCCTGTTCTGCTTGCTGTTTTCACAAGTAACTCAAGAAAAAAACCAAAGCGCCACACCTGGATTTGACTGGAACATGCCACAACCCAGATATGCAGGTTTGCCAATAGGTAAACCTCTTCTACATAATTTCCATTAGAGTAAAGGATAGCTTTTAATCATTTTCACAATATAAGTGTTGTTCTTGATTTAAGTTTGGCTCGTCGGACCACCCACCTGTCTATGTGACAAACAAAACAGTCATTGTAACAGGAGATAATGGTTCACTGGCATCCCCTGTGTTTAAGAGCTCCTTCTAGCCATCCTCTGCAGTCTCCAGTACATGTGAAGGTGATGGAGCTTAGATTTCACCTATAAAATGTATGCATCATTATATGACAAAAAGCTGCAGACATGAGTTTTATAATGGCACGCAGGTTGTGGAAAAGCAGGTTGAAAACATGGGCTTCAGTTTGGAGGTGCTTTTATGTGAAAACATGCTTAATTAGTTGTACAGCCATGCTTATATGTGATTAATCCATATGTAATCTCACTATAGAATGCACATTAATTTAGAAAATGTATTTGTACTTTTTAAATGGCATCATGTATTTTTGCAAGAATAGAAATGTGCTGAATTGTGTTTCACAGTGTAGAAAACCACGTGATTTTAGTTTGCTTTAGTGGACTAAACTGAAACAGTTTGGAATGTGCTACTTTTTCCCTAGCAACTTTCAATGAAAACTACCTCTTCCTCCGACCTTCAAAATGTTGCATATTTTGTAGCCTGTTTAAACGTGGAGAGAAGAACACACTTTTTTTTCATAAATCACAAGACTGAAATTTGAACAGGAACAAGCCTGATTAATGACGTATCCAGTCAGCCCATGGGGAGATGATATGTCTTGAAGTTCAGATTGGACCAGCTATTAGGACTGAGCACGTGAACTTTTCCTTGAAATATAGCTTACAAGTGGGAGGAGTGCCTCCTTTTTGCCTTGCTATTTGACTCTCTCCAGGCCCAGTTTCTGTGCTGGACACAGAGATAGGGAGGGGCTGCATTCTGTGGGGGCTATGGTGCAGCTTGAGACAGAGACACAGACTAGCACAGCGAAGCAGAGGGAAAGAGCTGAAAGGATCAGAACAGATTTAGATTTTAGGTGCTAAACTGCATTTATTTCTCTTTATGGGATATTTTCGCCATTATTAATTATTGATTAACTTTGTAAGACTTACTCTTTTTCTTAGAAACTCTCTAAGAGTTTTGACTGACAATTTGCACCACATTTCCCTTCCTATATGTGATGCTTATATGCAGACTGTAATATGTTCTGTATTAATGCCATTTTTCCTATTTTTCAATTCTGTAACCTTATTGATATTTGACTAAAAGAACGAGAACCTTAACTTTTGACTTAAATAAAACCCTTTAAAATAACTCACCACTCTCATTATTGCCTCTAATATTGTTTGCATTTAATTTTTATATATATGTAAAGTCTCCTGTTTGGTGAAACACGGTCATCAAAAGATCCATCATTTTTCACCCTTTACAGCGGTAAACCATAGGTGATGTGGTTTTGAATAGGGAAATTACCAGGTAATTACCGCTGGATCAGTTTTTGGTAGCAGAGGATGGTTAGCTATTGTTTTGGGTTTAGCGACGATTGCTTGCAAATAGCTTATTGATTGGTATTGGTTTATGTACTAACACTCTATGTTGAGTCGCGTCGAGTTATATGTTGTTTGAACGGCTTCTGGTATGTAGGAAGTAGGAAGTTTGTAACGGTTCCGTAGTAGAGCAGAGGTAAGCGCTGCTCTCGGGAAAGACGGAATTGTTGTTGCCCTGTAGGTACACAGGGAAAACGTGTAACGCTTGAAGTTGCACGACGCATTGTCTGGGTTCGATTCGGTGACATCGTCATGTGTTGCCATTAGAGACATTTTCTGTGTGAGAGAAGTGTGTATGATAGCGAAGGTTACATGTGAAATTCTGGTCTTAGGTACCAGAGATCCAACTGGCATTCCGATAACGCTTATCACTGGAAAGGTAATAGGTACTCTCTGAGCTTGTTAGAAGGACAAAGGAGAGGTAAGCGCTGCTTTGTTAACGTATGTCATAATTCTGTAGTAGGACAGACTGTTCGCTGTTCTCGGGAAAGACAAGATTCTGTGTGAATGTACTACATTTTCTTGTGTGAAAGTGCGTGAATGTGAAGGCATTCGGGTTAATTGTGAAACTCTAGTTTTGTTTCTCAGGAGCATTGGGTCTCCAACTATGTGTCTTAACTCTGGAGAAACGGTTAGCTAATGCTTGTTAGAAGGGTAAGGTAGAGGGATGTGCTACTTTATCAACGGAAGTAACGATTCTGTAGTAGGGCAGAGGTAAGCGCTGCTCTCGCGAAAGACGGAATTCTTGTGAAAAAGGTCATTAACTATGCTTTGGTTAGCGAAACAGATAATGGTGGCGTTTTTATGTCGTTACTAACAGATTTTGAGTAAAAGAGAACGTAAGAAAAAGATTTTCGTAAGATTTTGTAAAGGGAGGGCTAGTAGCAGGAGGAAAACTGATGTCCCAAAGGGCCACGCTGGCACTAGACGAGACAGTGGGTGTGTAGTGAGCCCTGTTTGTAAAGAAGGGGTCAGTAGCAGGAGTTAAACTGACTGAAATTATCAATTGTGGCAGGATTGGAGAAAATAAATTGCATTAAAATATTGCAAAAATGGAATTGTTTAAAGGTTTAAAGAAGCTGTTTGGAGGTAAAGTGAAAAAATCGTTTTTGTTGGTGATGCTCCTGAAGGAACACCTGTGCATTTTATGTCTACCAATTTGGGACAAAATTCATGTATGTGGGTTCACCAATGGTGCAAGATTACTGAAAAAGAGGGTCCTTTGAGGTTTCCAAAAGATGGTACTTTTGAATTGCAAGTTATTGACAAATTAAGGGAAGTGTTATGTGAAAGAAAGACACCATCTAGAGCAGCACAATTTGAGGCCTTAAGCATGTGGGAAAAAGAAGCAAGAGACAAAGCAAGTGAGGATAAAAAGGTAAAGCACCAGATGCAGGAGAAGGGAATTAATGATGCTAAAAAGCTTCAAATGAATAATGATTCAGGGGATGAAATAATGGATGCATTGTTAACTGAGTGTCTGCCACTTTATGTGGTTGCCATTAAAAATACTGAAAATAGTGTACCAGTAAGTACTACAGTGGCTACTGCTTCTGTTGAAAAGAGAGAAATACAGAATGAGAGAAATGTGCAGACATTGCAGATTGACCCACTACCTGTTGATTCAGCACTGACAGTGATACCTCCAGGTGTTACTGCTTTAAATGTGACTGATTCAGTGAAAAATCTACAAGCTGCAGATGTACAGACAGTGCCTAGACAAATTATGACTGTTCAAATTAATATGGGCCCTACTCAAAAGGTTCAAAGAGTTGTAGAAGGAGTAAATATGTCAGGGTTTATTTCAGAAACTCAGAATGCACAGATTATTGAACAGAAATTACCCCAGACAGTCTAAGCATTGCAAGATGGGAAAAATGGTGTTTACAGCACCCACAGCCCAGGATAAAATGAATATATCTGGAGATGGGATTTTTCAAACCTGCTTTGTGGAAGCAGCAGTAATTAAAAATATAGAAAGCATGGGAGAACACACTAGCCCAGAAAAAGAGAAACAGCTTAGTGTTTTAAATTCAACATTTGAGCATGAAGACATTAACAGTCCTTGCTATTTAAATCATAAAAAAATTAACCAGTGTGAGGAAAAAGAATTAATTTCCCTGAGTAAGGAAACAAATACATGTGCAGTAACTACACATGGTAGACTGACCGATTTGGCTCAAAAATATGAAATAAATGTTTCAGGAAGTTTTCCATTTCAGAAAAGTTTCAGGGTACATGTGGATGATGAGGCAAATGAGACAATGTTTCTTCAGAAATGCAATTGCACATTGCAGAAACGAAATATATTTTTAAATGCAATGAGTTTGAGAAATTCGGAGACAAGTGCACAAGAAAACATGAGAAGAAAAAGAAACCACCAGAACTAGCAAGGAAACTGGATAAGAAAAAGAAACCACCAGATTTAGCTGAGGAAAATAATAGGCAGAATGAGGGAGAAGCTTTTGCTTGCTCATTGAGAAAAATGGTGGGAGAAGTGCATGTTCATGTGCCACGGAACAAAAGTGAACTTGCAGAATTTCTGAACACATTCCCGAAATTGAGAGACAAACTTATGCTGTGGTACCCACAAGTTGATGGATTTATCGAAATTTTAAAGGAGTTGTGTATTAATTTGGAAATGATTTTTGACACTGCCATGCAAACTGAATTATGGTTTGAATGTAAAGTTGTGGTGCAAAGGCCAGGTGAGGAGACAGTAAAAAATGTTTGCATGAATGCACCATCATTTTCTCTTCTTTTTGAGAAAAATGAAGCAGTGATTACTTTTCTGAAGGGCAGAGTGCCAGCAAAATATGTTAATTGGGTACAGATTAAAAGAACAAAACAGGAGCTAAAATTGGTTTATGTGTTTTGTGAAAGTGTGTGTTTAATGTTTCAGCAAAACAGTGGTAGAGTATGTCCTGATGCCACTAGCATAAGATTTATTGGGACTCAGTTGGTTATTGGTTTAATATTTTCTGATCGGATCAGTGTGCACATACAGCAAAAGCTGATAGGTTACTATTGTGCTGGACAGGGAATGAAGCCAAAAGAGTTTGAAGAAAAACCTATGATGGTACAGAGAAGGTTTGCACAGAAACGTTTTCAGAATAAGCAGTTTGCAGAGAATAAAATTGTGGTACAGGGTGATGTTTCACAAGCAGTGGTAAAAAGTGCTCAAGGAAGATTTGGTGTTCCACAGGATGGAAATAAAGGTGTTTTGGTTTGTGCAAATTCAGGTATGGATGTTGTACTGCTGGAAAAATTGTCCTTTTGCCATCTTTGTGACAGATTTGAGCACTGGAAGAAGAAATTTAAATTTAAACATGATGCAGCAGTAGGAAATGTGAAAAAACAGAGTGAAATGCAGGTGCAAGAGATGCCAGCTAAGCAAATGCATATGCCAGTTCAGAAACAGGTACCAATGGCAGAAATCTTTCAAGCCCAAATTGTCCCACAAAATATGGAAAATGCTAAAATTAATTTAAATAAGTTGTCCAGAGCAAATGTGAATAATTTCCAGAAACAAGGCCTGACAGGAAAACAATTGTTTTGCAAATTAAACAGCACAGATTACAATACACCAGATAATGTTAATTTTCAGATTCTTGATGAGGATGTACATTTTAAAATGGCCCAACAAGAGACAGCTGTAGCATTGTTTTCAGAAAAGACAGCTGAAAAATTACCTTCTGATTTGAAAGCAATAATAAACACAGAAATAAGAGAGTTCACAGAGAAAGATGTCAGATTAATAAAATGTACAGAGCATGTCTCATTCAAATTAGAATTAGATGACATGTATTCAAGAACAGCATCAGTTGCAGGAATTTTACCAATAAAAGGATTTTTTGATGGAATTGATTGGAAGTTTATGTAACTTTCTGATTACAGGTTCGCAGAAACTAAATGAAAAGAACAGATTAGAGCAGGAGATCAATAGCATAATTTTTCCATGTTGTCCTGTGGTACTGAATCCAGCCAATATATTTTTTCACATTCCATGTGCTGAAGAATGGCTTACTGTTATTGATTTTTGCCAAGTTCATGTCACAGTGCCATTGCATGAAGCCAGTGAGGAGTACTGTCAGAAAGAAAATGAATGGCTGGGACACATAATTGGAAAGGGAGGTAGAAAGGTGTCACCAGAGATAGTGGAAATCATTTACCAGATGAATTCACCTCAAATTCAGAAAGAAGTCAGGAAGTTTTTGGGACTGGTTAGCTGCTGTAGAGAGTGGTTGCTAAACCTTTCTCTAGTGGCTAAGCCTTTACTGAGGCTGACACACAAGGATGTGTCTGATCCGCTTCCATTGGACAACAATTGCACAAAAACATTCCTAGAGTTGAAAGTGAAAAGGTGTCGCACCCCGGCACTAGGAATGCAAGTTTATTTAAAAGAAAAGACACCGATGTGCAGTGAGAGGGAGGGCTGCGCTCTCTCAGTGCCTGTTCAAAAACATGAAAGCTTTCAAAGGTCTGTGACGTATTTCTCAATGACCCTTGACCCCAATGTCACAGAAATGCCCAGCTGCCTTAATTTAGTAGCTGTGGTAGATGTCAGTCATAAAAAGAGTGAGTTTATAATAATGGCATTTCTAATTATTGTAATGGTTGCTTCCTTTGTGGAGTTGTTTTGGGAAAATACTGTGACCAAGAAATGTCTAAATTCAAATGTATTTAGCTTACTGCCAGCAAATGAAATTGTTTTTTATCAAACTGAACATAAATGTTTAAATTTCATGAATTTCTGCCTGAAACCAAAGTTAAACTTTAATGATGAACGTCTGATTCAGCCCAACCATTTTGTAGATGGACCATATTTGAAAGGTAACAATGACACATTAAGAGCAGCACATGCTGTGCTTGCTATACATTATGTTGTCAAAGTTTCATGGCTGGCAGCAGTTACCTCAGCCCAACATTCGAGATTGATTGCCCTTACCATAACATGCAATATAATTTCTCAATTGAGAGTCACTGTTGTCCTGGGAAAGAGAAATGCTAATTCAGTTGCACAATATTGTATCCTGTTAGTCTCAAATGTGTTATTGCAAAAGCTGATGCCCAGGTATAGATTGCCAGTTTCTCTGAAATCAGATCATAATGAGGTCTCAAAGATGATGAGTGCAAAACCACAGACTGGACAAGAAGTGGATTGTAGCTATCTGCCTGAAATTGTAAGCATAATAAAGCAACACAAAGGCAGCACAGAGTTACACTTTGCAAAAGACTGTGTTTCAGCGTCACCAAAGTTGCTTGAGTATTTAAATGCAAATGCACTTGTGAAAACGACTAATGAAAAGACTAGCCATTGCCGTGAAGGTCTGACTGATGTGGAGCGTGCAGTGTCTCACCAGATTGCAGCTGCTACACAAGATCTACATAATGAATGGTGTCAAAACTTTGATCTGAGAGTTGCTGTGAAATGGAAAGGCCTGTTCCAAATGACCCTGGCAAAGACTGTTGTGAAATGTGGTGGCCTTCCAAATTGGGTGCATGCCTCTCACACACGTATGGTCATGTGTCCCCCTGATAAAACAGCTCCTCTTCAAGAAAAAATGACAGCAGTGGTCAAAAGTCCACAGAAGAGGGTCAGTCAAGCTGTAAGGGAATACACAGAGTTTAAAGCAGCACTAGAAAAAACTGAGGTGGCACTGGAAAAGCAAAAAGTAGAAACTGACTCAGATGAAAGCAGTATCCAAAGGGTGAAAGAGTCAGATGCAGCCTCAATAGAAGAAATTAGTGCTGTGGGCCTACGAGTGGAGGTAGGAAAAAGTTGGCTGAAAGGGAAACCACAAAGTTAGCAGTGGTCCCTTGAAAAATCATTTGCACCCATAGCTGAAACATCTGAATCTGATCAAAGTGAAAATAAAAGTGAAAGGCTTGGATTGGAAAAGTGCACGGCATTGATGATGCTCTGTCAACGTATTTCAGCACCTGAGTGGTCAAAATGCATGGAAAAAGTAAAGGATGCCACACTGTTTGAGCCACCCTGAAAGCAAGCAGGTGACACAGAGCCAAAATTTGCTGAAACAAATAAATGAGAACTGTCAAACTCTTCCAAGAAGCTACTTACAGAAATCTGCACAACAACATTTGATCTTGGCCATATATGATCTGCTTACAGACCAAATTTGTGTGGCCTTAGAAATAGAGGTAACATGGTTATATGCTCAGCTTTTGTAATAACCAGTGATAAACAACATACAAATTTAGTAGGGTTTTCTTTTAGACACCTGTGTACTAAAGATGAGTAGTAATATTTTACGTAGAGAAAAACATATATTTGACTCAACTAATGATGTGTTGTTTTTTTTTGAAACAAATGTAACATGTGAAATTTAGTGTGATAAATTTCGAAATCATTTAAGGTACAATGATTTGATATTTATCAAAAGGGTGAATTGGTGGAGCTTAGATTTCACCTATAAAATGTATGCATTATTATATGACAAAAAGCTGCAGACATGAGTTTTATAATGGCACGCAGATTGTGGAAAAGCAGATTGAAAACATAGGGCTTCAGTTTGGAGGTGCTTTTATGTGAAAACATGCTTAATTACTTGTACAGCCATGCTTATCTGTGATTAATCCATATGTAATCTCACTATGAAATGCACATTAATTTAGAAAATGTATTTGTACTTTTAAAATGGCATCATCTATTTTTGCAAGAATAGAAATGTGCTGAATTGTGTTTCACAGTGTAGAAAACCACGTGATTTTAGTTTGCTTTAGTGGACTAAACTGAAACAGTTTGGAATGTGCTACTTTTTCCCTAGCAACTTTCAATGAAAACTAGCGCTTCCTCCGACCTTCAAAATGTTGCATATTTTTGTAGCCTGTTTAAACGTGGAGAGAAGAACACACTTTTTTTTCATAAATCACAAGACTGAAATTTGAACAGGAACAAGCCTGATTAATGACGTATCCAGTCAGCCCATGGGGAGATGATATGTCTTGAAGTTCAGATTGGACCAGCTATTAGGACTGAGCACGTGAACTTTTCCTTGAAATATGGCTTACAAGTGGGAGGAGTGCCTCCTTTTTGCCTTGCTATTTGCCTCTCTCCGGGCCCAGTTTCTGTGCTGGACACAGAGATAGGGAGGGGCTGCATTCTGTGTGGGCTATAGTGCAGCTTGAGACAGTGACACAGACTAGCACAGCGAAGCAGAGGGAAAGAGCTGAAAGGATCAGAACAGATTTAGATTTTAGGTGCTAAACTGCATTTATTTCTCATTATGGGATATTTTTGCCATTATTAATTATTGATTAACTTTGTAAGACTTACTCTTTTTCTTAGAAACTCTTTAAGAGTTTTGACTGACAATTTGCGCCACATTTCCCTCCCTATATGTGATGCTTATATACAGACTGTAATATGTTCTGTATTAATGCTATTTTTCCTATTTTTCAATTCTGTAACCTGATTGATATTTGACTAATGAATAAAGAGTCAGAGAACCTTAACTTTTGACTTAAATAAAACCCTTTAAAATAACTCACCACTCTCATTATTGCCTCTAATATTGTTTGCATTTAATTTTTATATATATGTAAAGTCTCCTGTTTGGTGAAACACGGTCATCAAAAGATCCATAATTTTTCACCCTTTACAGCGGTAAACCATAGGTGATGTGGTTTTGAATAGGGAAATTACCAGGTAATTACTGCTGGATCAAAGGCAGTTCACGCATGCAAGACGGGGTTTTTTTTTTCTCTAATCTCTCAATTGCGCAAGTGTCGCAAGGCCAGAAACGCTTGCCTCAAATATTCGAGGACTAAAGTGAGAATAGTAAAACATCCTGTCTTTGAACATTTGGGGTGTTTGTCTGCATTGTCACATGGCATTAGGCCATGGACCATCTGCGCCAAGTGCCCTCTGACTGCGGAGCAGTCTTCCAATCAGCCACAGTGCCCTGCACACCATTACTGCTCTTCTTAGACATGGTACGGAACTAGCAAGCCAGGGGCATTCTGCGCCATCCCCAGTCCCCACTGTCACATCCTGCCCTGGTCGTGCCCCCGAGATTAACACGATCCTCAAGACGAGTCAAGTAATAATGCCTGAACACATTTTGATTGGCCGGCACACACATTGAAACAAAACTTCAAATCTAACACCAAGCTGTACCTAAAAAAAGAAATGACTTGAGCTGATACACATGGCATGCATGAGCCCACTGTCTGTGTATAATGGGAAAGGAAAGAGGAGTTGGGCTAATGGCTAAGGAGCTCGACCTCTGACCTGGGAACTGGGTTCGAGTCTCGGTAATGACGCTGAACATCCTGTGATACTGGGCAAATCACGTAATCGCCCCGTCCCTAACAAAAAAAAAAAAATGAATGTGTGTCCTCGTGTAACGTAACTGGTGCTATGTAAAGCGCTATATAAAACTCTGCAAAAAAAACCTATAGATTCAGATTCCACATTTCTAAAACCAGACAGTTTGTACCACTTACATTTTGGGCTTTCGAATAACGTGCCTGCCATCTCCGGGTGCACTAACTCAGCTGGGATAATCATCTCCTGTGTCACTACCTGAAGGCTAAGCCTGCTAAAATTAAATTATATAATTATTAATGTTGTTAAATTAAATTATCAACATGTCAGTGATGGATCACAGACCTGGGCGGGCAAATAATCATGCAGCAGGGCACAGTAACTTAGGCAGTCAGATCTTCTGTAAACGTGATTCTATTACAGGACCGGAGGCGAGGATTATGCTTCTCTTTCTATTTATTGCCACTCACAGCAGCCAATGAAAAACTTTGTATAATGTAAATAAACTACATTTCCCATGATACACTTGTAACACATCACATCCTGTAATGCCCCATAAGAGCCACCATCACCGGAAATCATCCTCTTTCTTTTCTGCTCACGCAGGCAGTTAAGTGTACTATATGTTCTTTTACATTTAAGGCTTACGATATGCATATATTATTCTGATTAGGCTCACACCACTTTAATATTGCTTGTGCGCGACTGTCGCGCTTGGTATGCTTTGCTGTTGCTTTGCCTGCATTGTTGGTGTAGTTATATTCTTTGCCTTTGGCAGCGCGAGCCTTGCGCTCGGTCTCCCGATGAGTCGCGGCACTCCCGCTGTCATCGAGAAGTGCGCGCTCATGCTGGTGTGTTCCTGGCGCAGGGAGAAGCAAGTTTGAATTTGCCGCTTAGCGGGACGATATTTAGCGCTGCGGGCACTTTGACTAATTTCTACTTCCCCTGCTCTGTACATCGGTACCGCTCTGCCTACGACGGTGAGTTTATTTATTAATTTACATGCACAGAGGCTTCCCTCATCAGCCAAGTGCGCTAGGAGCCTACCACTTTCAATTTCTTTTAGGTTTCGACGTGCGTAGCCCAATTGGGCTACTTTTAGTGGGATTTGGGCTACGCACGTCGCTACTGCCTGTTTTTCTTTAGTTTTTGCTCATTCTAACCTGCATCTTCCACTGAGCAACAACTCTATGCCTGGCTTGCTGCAAAAACGGTCTGGGCCTGGAGGGAGCACACCTCCTGTATAGAATATTGCTCTTTTGGCTCCATTTACACCCTGGGGGCTGCAAGAACTGTGCTACAGCTTATGCTGAGGAGCTAGGTACCTTTTTTTTTTGTTCTGACTTCTGGGCTGCGGGTTGGCTACCCCCTTTACTCCTCTCTGTCCTTTGCCTTATGAGCAAATATATATACAAATTTGATCCCACGATGGAGGATTGGGTCCATTATGAAGAGGATGATACCTTATATGAAGAGGAAGTGGCAAACCCTTCCATTGAGGACAATATTGTTGAGGCCCTGGACGCCTCTATCCAGGAGTCGGTCAACAAGACCCTTGAGAAAGCAGTTCCGGAAACTGTGCAGCAGGCGCTAGCTACTGCATTGAAACCGATAACAAAACAGCTTGAGAAACTCGCGAAATGTCATGGTTTCACTGCTCCGGCAGTTCCTCCCTCAGAGGTTCCCCAGCCTAAACACTGGCCTCATTCTTCCACATACTCTTCACTCCCTCCCCCCGACACCAACATATCTAAGGCCCCAGACACTGACACAGACCCGGATACTATGGGAACTGACACCACGGACGAGTCCCCTCCTAAGAAGAGAACGAAGAAATCAAAGAATGTGGAAACACCTCAAGCTATTCCCACTCCCTTCACATTTAACCCAGCTGATATTGTTCACGCCAGGTCGTCAGATTGGTTACCTGCTCCTGAGGTTGCGACATATTTGCACGAAAACCTTCGCAAAAGTTTCAACAAAGAGGTGCGCAATAGACTCCGCTCGGAGTGTCCTAGACCAGATATCTCTGATAAGGTGGCCGAAACCCCAGATTTAGACTCCAGCCTCTTGACCTTCTTAAAAAAGTTTGCGAAAGACGCCAAGAAGGGTATCGATCGCGCCTGGCGTGGGTACCAGGATAAGCTCTTAGATATGGTCGACCCTCTTGCTAAGATCCTGGAAATGGCATAAGAAGCGCAGGAATCTGGGACTGCAGTGGATCCCCATGTCCTGGCGGGATGGACACAGCGGGCCATATGTCTCTTGGGTAATGCTAACTGTGCCATCTCCACTGAGCGGCGCAAATCAATCCTCATGCGCATGGACTCCAATCTCACGGAGTTGGCTGCAGCAGAACCTGGTCCTCTGGCGGACGGAAACCTGTTCGGGGACCGGTTCGTCAAAGACGTAGCCAAGTATGTGGGCACCTTCACGACTCTTGACAAGGCACAATCAGGCATTAAAAGAGTCTTTCAGGCTGATGTTTTCAACAGGGCCGGGCAAGGCCAAGGACGCTCGTTTGGCCGCCAGTTCGCCCAATTCCTAAGAGAGGAGACTTCAGTCGAGGCAGAGGAGAGTGAGACTCCACCCGCGGCGGAACTTTTTACCCCACCAGACAGCGCTTCAACAAGAGGCGCTTTAACAGAGGATCGTACCGTAGAGGCTTCCAAAACCCTGATTCTTCCGGAAAGTGCTCCAGACAAATTCAACTACCTCTAGGGGGGGCGTACTCAGTTTTTCTATAACAATTGGGTTCAACTATCTCAGGATGCTTGGATATTGCAGACAATTCAGCGTTTTCATCTCGATTTCTTTCAGACCCCTTATCAGGACAGGCAACCCAGACAGCTTTCTTTTTCCCAACTAGAGTGCGATTTTATAGATTCCGAACTCGAAGAATTGCTGCCGAAACACGCGATAGCGTATTGCGACGAGGGCTCTCGCTTTTTCTGCAGCAATATTTTTCTGGTGCAAAAGAAAGGCGGAGGTTACAGGTTGGTACTCAATTTAAAGGATTTCAATCATTTCATGACCTACAAACACTTCAAGATGGAGGGCATCCATCTTTTGGCAGATCTCCTGAAACAAGGGGACTGGCTGGTCCGTCTGGACCTGAAAGACGCCTATTTGTCTATTCCCATCTTTCCTCCCCATCGCCGATTCCTGCAATTCCAATGGCGGAACCGATGGTACGAATATTTGGTCCTTCCTTTCGGACTTTCCTTAGCACCGTGGTGCTTCACCAAGGTGCTGAAGCCAGTGATAGCGCATCTCAGGGAACAGGGAGTTCGCATGATAGTTTACCTAGATGACATTCTTATCATGGGGCAATCTCCAATTCTGGCAGTTTAGCATTTATGCATGGCCATTGCTACCTTACAAAACCTGGGGTTCGTGATTAACGAACCCAAGTCGGTTCTGTGTCCTACCCAAACAATCGATTTCCTGAGCTTCGTCATAAATTCTCAAATGGCCCAGTTGAGTTTTCCTCGTTCCAGACTTCGGAATATCAAAAAGGAGCTGTGTTCCCTGTTATCCAAACAGATGGCCTCCCTCAGAGTGATTGCCAGGATAGTGGGCCTTCTGGCGTCCACCATTCAAGCGATTTTTCCAGGGCCCCTCCATTATCGCGCCCTTCAGAGGCTAAAAATTCAGCAGCTGCACAAAGACCTCTCTTACACAGATCTTGTACCTCTTTCCCAAGAGGTACGGGAGGAGAGCCAGTGGTGGCTTGCCCACGTAGAGGCATGGAATGGCAGGGCCATTTTCGGCTCTCTGCCAGAGATCGCCACAGAGTCCGATGCCGGCCGTTGGGGCTGGGGAGCTCGCTGCGGAAATATTTCTACAGGAGGGCGTTGGTCCCTACGCAAACTAGATCTCCATATCAATTGCCTAGAACTACTTGCAGGGTCGTTCGCGATCAGGACTCTGTCACCCAAACATGTCTCGTGTTGCATCCTTCTGCGGATGGACAACATCTCAGCGGTTCAATACATCAACAAGCTGGGAGGCACGAGGTCCTCCATGCTAGTAGAAATAGCGAAGGACTTTTGGCATTAATGCCTGAGTCATCAGATCTCGGTCATAGCCGAGTACATCCTGGGCTAGTCGAATGTAGTGGCAGACTGGAACTCCTGCCATATCAAGGATACAGCGATTGGCAACTCCAACCCCAGAGAGTGCAGTGGCTGAAGGCGATCTGGGGACATTGCGAGATCGACTTGTTTGCCTCCAGACTGAACCGTCAAATGACCAAGTTTTTCAGCTGGAGACTGGATCCGTTGGCTTTGGCGATGGATGCTTTTTCACAGGATTGGACCCTGAAACTGAATTATGCTTTTCCCCCCTTCATTCTGATTCCCAGAGTGTTCACACAGATAATGCGCCAGAAGGCGGGGTGATCCTAGTGACTCCCCTGTGGAAGTCTCACCCTTGGTTCCCAAAACTATTGGAGGCGAGCTGCGACTTCCCCAGGATGATTCTGTGGTCCTCAACGATGCTCCAGGGCCCTTATGGAGAGATGCACCCGATGGTAATATAGGGGCAGTTGTCCCTGATGGCCTGGAGACTTTCCAGCAACGTTGGCAAATGCCAGGATTTTCGGAACAAGCTTCGACTTTATCAACCAAGCTTGGCCCCTTCAACCAAGAAAAAGTATTCTTCAGCCTGGAAGTGTTGGGTTAGTTGGTGCGTGGAACAACACGTGGATCCCGTGGGGGCAGACTTACCCTATGTTTTACATTTTTTGTCCAAAAAGGCTTCTGAGGGTTTGGCATATCGTACCGTCAACAATTTCCGTTCGGCCATTTCGGCAGGTCCTTCTCAGCTTGAGGGCAAACCAATAGAGATGCATCCATAAATTTGTGAACTCTTGAAAGGTATTAGAGTAGCTAATCTGCCCAAGCCGAAGTATTCTTCCTTGTGGGATGTCTCGCTAGTTCTTTCCTTGTTCAATCAATGGCCAAGCAAGGATATGTTGACGAGGAAACAACTCTCAGCCAAATTGGCCATGCTGTTATGTCTGTCGGCATGTAGACGTTCGTCGGATGTTAATGCTCTAGATATTACAGGTAGAGTATTTACTCCTGAAGGAGTTTCTTTTAACATCACTTCCAGGACTAAAACTATGTCACGTAATGTGGAATATCATGCTTTTCCCGGTAATACCAAGCTCTGTGTAGTTCAATGTCTCAAGCCGTACAAAGAATGTACTAGGTCTATTCGGCCTGATGGTGTGGTGCAACTATTAATTGCTTTGCAGAAACATTACAAACCTGTTACTGCGGCTACTATAGCCATATGGTTAAAATCTGTTATGCAAGAAGCTGGTATTAATACTCAGGTGTTTGGGGCACATTCTGTTTGAGGCGCCATGGCCTCTAAGACATTCATGTTGGGTACTACTATTCAGGATATCATGCATTCTGCAGATTGGTCTTCTGAGTCTACATTTAAACAGTTTTATTATAAACCGGTGGGTGATATATCCTCTGTGGTTTTTGATCAGCATTAAACTAGCATAATACGAAGCCTCCGGTCCTGTAATAGAATAAAAAATTAGCTAGCATTCGCGCCCAGAATTTCAATTTTATTAAGGACACGGAGGCGAGGATTATCCCATCCGGTTATATTACAGTATTGTAATAGTTACCCACCCGTTTGTATTTATATTCTGGTTACGCAGAAGTTACAGATTGTTCTGTCTCTCATTCGTCCAGCTTCTGAGAAGAAGATGGATTATGTGTAATTCTGGTTAAGAAGACGTACTTCCCAGCTGGACTGGTTCTTCCACGTTGGAGGATGTTATTATTTGGACTTCAGTTATGTTGTTGGACTTTTACTGTTCGAAACAAAGAAAGAGGATGATTTCCAGTGATGGTGGCTCTTATGGGGCATTACAGGATGTGATGTGTTACATGTGCATCATGGGAAATGTAGTTTATTTACATTATACAAAGTTTTTCATTGGCTTCTGTGAGTGGTAATAAATAGAAAGAGAAGCATAATCCTCGCCTCCGTGTCCTTAATAGAATTGAAAATTCTTGGCACGAATGCTAGCTAATTTTTTATTCCTGCCTCTGCAGCGATGGCTCTATGCGACCTCTCATTCTCCTAATGGTAGCACAACAATGAGGTACGGCATGCACCAAACAGGCTGCACAGGCAGCTATCTCCAAAGAAACTTAAATGCCGCTTTCTCACTCGCTTCTTGTCTGCAAATGGACGCACTGTTTCATTGTTGTCACCTGATGATGCCGCTCCTGGCCCGGGCTGAATGTCAGCAGCCAGCAGCTGTGAACTCAGTCAGCGCAGCTGAGCCACCAGACCGGCGCAAACCACTGCAGTGAGTGAACTTCGACAACTGTACCAGGCATTACTGCACAGTGTGCTGTCAGTGAAGTGCACTCTGCTGGAGCAGTGCTTGCTTGAGTGCGTCTAAGGGCGGTGCTCCTTTCTCACTTGTGTTTGCCTCTGCACCCCTGGTGTCAGGACTCATGAGGCGCTACAAATGCGTGACTTATGCATTTTAGTGCGGTGATGCGGATCACCACACTAAAATGCGTTAGTCTCACACCTGATGCCTGGTACTTGGCAGGGATGTGTATGCACCCTAACGCTGCTTCTTCCAGCCGACAATTGCGCTACTAAGCCCGTATAGCTGCCAAGGTTTCAGATTGCTATGCGTGACATTTTCATAATTTCAGTGTAATTATGAGTGTGTGAGTGACATTTCCAATAACTATGAGTGACTCTTCTGAGCAATTTTACATTTTCGTGAAAGTAGTACCTTATAGATAAGAGAACAACCCTTAGATTTAAAGATGAAAATATGGTGACCAGTAGTCAAATGAAGTGGGTGGGAGTTTTTTCTGCACTCAACTTCTGACTCCCAGAATCAGCATCCACATAGGGTGACCTAAACATCAAAACTGAGGGGGGAAATTTGAGTGAATGCCACATATGTGGATCTGTGAAGCATTGCCACTGCTTTTTTGTAGCAGTTAGGGTGACCAACTGGCATGGGTGCTAATTCAGTACAGTGAGTGTAAAAATTCAGGGCAAAGGGTCAAAATTCAGGGCAAAAATTCAAGACTGCAAGGAAGGGCCCACTGTGTAGCGCACATCTGGAAGGGATTTTTTATTTTGAATTAAGTAGTAGTCAGGTTTTCCTATTGGATTACATGAACAACATGAAACGTGTTTTAAATGGTACCAGGTAGGAAATTAATGCAACACAAACATCAAAATTAATCAAATACCTTCACCTTATAACTCTCACGAGCTCATGACAAGATTGGTCTACATTCATTCAGATTTTTGCTGATGCTTACAGCATGGCTGTTCGAAAAAAGGATAATGCCATGCCCTAGGCAGATGTGGGAGCGGGCACAACCCCTGCTGTAATTGTCATTCTCTATGTGACAATCATCCAAAGTCAGAATGACAATGGGCCAGTCCTCAGTATGTGTGAAGTTGGGGAGGGGCTGCGCAGCCTCTACAGTTTGAGAAGTGCGAGCTGGCCCTGATAGCAATAATATTTAAACTTTTATTTGGGCTTCTCTAATGAAACAGCACAGATTGCTGCAATCCCCCAAATTTTGGACAAATGGTGTCCGTAAAAGGAGTGATAACGGACAACATGCCAAAATAACGGATGGTCTGTGAAATTTACGGACGGTTGGTCACCCTAGTAGCAGTGCAGATAAGCTCTGGAGTATTCCAGAACTTGGTATGGTGGCTGCCATTTTCAAACGGACACAGGTGGACAGAGAGGCAACCAGCCCATATAGTGTGGTCACCTTGCTTGAGCTTCACTAGAGGGAAATCCAGAGGAGTCGGATGGACCGCCAAACACTGTAGTGTCGCAGTGAGAGGGCCCTGCAGGACACAAGATGATCTGATTGATCGCATGACTCCGCAACAGCTTAAAAAGCTAATTTTGAGCACAGCAACTGCATAGCAAGTCAGTGCAACTAGGATATGATTATACCGTCACTCAGTTCAGCATAGCTGCCAAGTTATAAGTCTGCTCATGTGTGACATTTCCTCATTTGGAGCGGGCTACAGTATGACATTTGCATCTCTTATATGTGACACTTAATGGCTAATTAGTGCACCGTTATCCATATTGCTCCAGTTTTTAGGGCCTGTGAAGTCCAAGCAGAGCAGCTGGACCCCATAAAAGAAGAAGTTGCCACAGCAGTAAAGTAGCCAGATTGCTTGAGCTGTAACAGCACATGATTTTACAATCCTTGGCTGCACAATTCCTCTACTAGCACCTTCTCCAGGTCCCTTCCAGCATCCAAGACTACTGGCATCACTCCTTCCCTCCAGGTTCCTGCAGTTTTGATTTCCCTGAAGCAATTCTGTCCCTCCACACACTACAAGCTTTCCCTCCTTTTACAGCACTCCCTCATTTTACTGCCTTCCCTAATTTCAGGATCTTTATTTTATTTATTTTAAAAGTTTCATATAGCACGAACATGACCCCTGGGGTTAGCAGAGCCGTTTACAGTTTGGCAATCACAAAGGTACAGGAAGTAGTAACAGTAAACCAACAGGTTAAAATACAATCATAACAGTTCAGTATAGACAGATATAAACAAACGAGTCCTAGAGTGCCTGGGGGGGGGGGGGGGGGGGGATCTACGCCAGACATTTCTTCATCAGTATCGCTTTAACTTCCCTTTTGAAAGAAGCTGTCGTATGATTCAGTCTGTTTTCAGGGGGCAGGGAATTCCAAAATCTCGATGCAATACCCGAGAATGAGCAGTAAGGTGCTGGAGCCTCTAGAGGATCTGGAGCCACCAGAGAGCTCAAGTTTTTGCCAAAGGTATATTGGGATGTTGAAATGTAAAGCTTTGTGAGCCATGCATGCAATTTTTAGATGTATCCATGCTTCATACGGGAGCCAATTTAGTGACTTCAGCTCAAACGTGATGTGATTGTTTCGTTTTGAACCTATGATGAGCCTAGGAGCTGAGTTGAGAGAGGCCCTGAGTGGTGCCATCTTGGATCTGGGAAGGCTGCAGAGGGTTGCACTTCCATAATCCAGCTTGGAGATCACTAGGGCTTGCACGCAGTCTTGAAGTCGTTGGGGGGTAGGAATTTATTTTCCCTAGGATGCTCAGTTGGAAGTTTGTTCCTTTGGTGAGAGCACTAATGTGCTTCTGCATGTTCATACACTTATCTAGCATTATTCCCAATGAGCTCATGGAATCAATGATGTTTGGAATGCAGTTGAGAGCTGTTAGTTGATTCATCCATTCTCGAAGTCTGAAGACTTTGGACGGGGTGATTAAGGGGAATTCTGTTTTGAGAGCATTTAATTTCAGGTGATTAAGGGACAGCCAATTTTGTGTTTTCTGTAGAGCTGAATTGAGGGGCCGGATGTCCTCCGGGGGAGGAGACTTTCAGGTACAGTTTGGTGTCATCGGCATAAATGTGATAGTGGATGTTGGATAGTTTCAGAATTTCTGTTGGAGGCTCCATGAACAAGTTGAAGAGAGTGGGTGAGAGCGAAGACCCCTGTGGAACCCCTAGAGTGAACGTTGAGGGATTAGTCAGAGACTGATTCACCTTGAATCTTTGGGTTCCATTGTGTAGAAATGAGGAGAACCAGTTTAGAACGGTCCGTGATAGCTCAATCCTGTGCACCAGTAGGTCGATTAGGCTGTCATGTTTAACCGTATCAAAGACTAACGATAGGTAGAGGAGGATCAAAAAGCACGCTTCATTCTGATCCAGTAACCTTAGCGCATCATCTACAATGTGAGTGAGAGCGGATTCGGTGCTATGACCCTGATGGAAGCCGGATTGGAATGGGTCTAGCAGTCAGA
Source organism: Triturus cristatus (assembly GCF_964204655.1). Taxonomy (NCBI): domain Eukaryota; kingdom Metazoa; phylum Chordata; class Amphibia; order Caudata; family Salamandridae; genus Triturus; species Triturus cristatus. The sequence goes on from NC_140591.1 coordinate 428,129,887, forward strand.
ATTGTTCTATGTGGCTGCATAGCTGGGTAAGAACACATTTCTCGAGGAGCTTTGCCAGAGTAGGAATGTTGGAAATTGGACGATAATTGTAAAGGTTAGTGTGATCTGCAGTCTTTCTTTTTAAAAGAGGGGTGACCTGCCCAGACTTTAGGCAATCCGGAATAGAGCTTGGAAGTAGAGAGGCATTAACTATCTTCATTCAAAGTGGGAGTATGGATGATCTGATCTCATTGAAGAAGTTTGATGGAAAGAGATCACTAAAGTGGTTGGATGGTTTCAGTGCAGCTAGAATTTTGAGAACAGTTCTTTCACACAAAAATTTGAATAGGCTTCAGAAAGCATAGATTTCTTTTGGGGGGGGGGCAGAGCGGGTGGAGGCACACCAAACCTACAGGGAGGGAGGGTGATAGTTGCTGTGGTCAGTAGATTCTCCAAAGCTGACTGCAATTCCAATGCAATCTTTGTTGTCTTTTCACAGAAGAAGGTGGTAAATTCCTCGCAGTTAGGCTGCGAACAGAGTTCCACTGAGGGAAGGTTAGGTTGACTGTTTGATTGAAACTTAATGAGTTTGAACAATTTTTTCAGTTGAGTTGTAGCTTGCTCTAGTTGGTTTCTGAAGTAACTAGCTTTAGAGCAGGGGTACTCACAAACTTTCTCTTGGGGGCCAAAGTTACAGTGTGGTTTGTGGCCGAGGGCCGCACCTTGGGGGTGGGGTCATTGGGGGAGGGGGCGGGGCTAGAGCAACAAAAAAAAAACTGTGACCATGAGGTAGAACACAGGTCCCTGCAGCGGACGCCTTCGTCCACTGAGCCACCGGACCCGGCATACACATACCTCTCTATCTCCCCCCCTCCCTCCTCTATCTCCCTCCCTCCTCTGTCTCCCTCACACCTCCGTCTCCCTCCCTCCTCCGTCTCCCTCCCTCTCTCCTTCTATCCGTCTCTCTCCCTCTCCGTCTCTCTCTGTCTCCCCCTCTCTGTCTCTCTCCCCCCTCTGTCTCTCTCCCCCCTCTGTCTCCCTCCCCCCTCTGTCTCCCTCCCCCCTCTGCCTCCCTCCCTCCCTGTCTCCCTCCCTCTCTCTCTCCCTCCCTCTTTCCCTCTCTCCCTCCCTCTCCGTCTCCCTCTGTCTCCCCCTCTCTGTCTCCCTCACTCCCTGTCTCCCTCCCTCTCTCCCCCCCTCTCTCTCTCCGTCTCCCTCCTTCTCCGTCTCCCTCCCTCCCTCCCCCTCTTCCCCTCTTCCCCTCTCTCCCTCCCTCTCCGTCTCCCTCCCTCTCCCCGTCTCGCTCCCTCTCAGTCATGGTTACCTTTTTCCTTTTACACTCATTATTCTGAAATTAGTGAGTGCTTTTGCATGAAAAGGTAAGGCCATGACTACAGGGCCCGGAAGGGACCCGTTTCAGTGCCCATTGCTTATATTCTTTCAAAACATAGGCAGTATGGCTTAAAAAGACCACATTCGTAAACACACAGTCGCTGTACACATTTTGTTTTCCAATTCACCCATCAAGCAGGTATTTCAGTACCTCCAGGCAAGGTGCACTTTCCCACACAGGGAAAACTATGTTGTTCAAAGAGAGAGGAGTAAACAAAAGTATCACTTCACTGGCAAACACTGTAAAGTGGCACTAATGTGTTAAGCTGAAAATAAATGCCCCTGGCAGCTGAGGCAGCTTCCCTTCCAGGGCACACACACAGCCCCACCCGAGTACTTCACAGGTCTTTAAGAGACCATTTGTATGATAACGAGGCTTTGTTGTATTTCGCCTCTTAGCGCCCCAGCAGCTCCACGTGTTTGCTGACACTGTTAAACAAACACCGGTACGATGTGTGCAAGGTCCGCGGGCCGCCAAGAAAGGCTTGCTGGGCCGCTGGCGGCCCGCGGGCCGTACTATGAGTACCCCTGCTTTAGATCATCCAATGCATTTGTTATATATAACTCTGAAAGATCTCAACTGATTGAGATGGTCGAGGGAGGTAAAGGATCTCCACAATTGTTCGGCTAGTCTCAAATTTCTTCTTTCTGTATTTAGACAACCATTGTACCAAGGTTTGGAGATCTTGGAGGACATTCTTTTTAGCTGTAAAGTAGCCATTGAGTCTAAAAAGTTTGTCACGGAGCGGTTATATTGGTCTGTAAGGTCATGGACATAAGATATTCCACAGGAGGGGGCAGTATGTTATCACTGAGGGAAGTCAGATCATACAAGTTAATGTTTTGCAGACTACTTTGCCAGTGTCTGGATTTCTTTCGCTGAACTTTATTAGTTCTCACAGATTCAGTGATGGGGAAGGTGATGCAATGGTGGGCCTTCCAGTCACAATGGGTGATAGATTCAAGATGAATGGAGTTGACCTTCCCGGTGACTAGATATAAGGTAGCTCCCTTGATGTGAGTAGGGCTGTCACAAATTTGGATGAGGTTGAGGTCTAGTAAGAAGGATTAATTCGTGTCATTCCAGTGGAGGTTAAAATCTCTGAGGAAGATCTGGGTGCCGTGACCCTCTGCGTTAGTTGAGATGATTTCCATGATTTGTTCTATGAAAGGGAGGTTAACTCGTGGAGGGTGGTAAAGCGCGTGGAATTTGGATGCTTGCCTGTTGTTACATGTAAGCTTGATGCACAGGTATTCACATAACGACAGGGAAGCAAATTGTAACTGTCCAACTGATAGATTGTTACGATGTATACATGCGATGCTTCCACCATGTCCACTAGATCTATCTAGCATAATGATGTCGTAGCTAGGAGGCAATAGTATATCGAAGATTGGTGCGGATGAATCGTTTAACCAGGTTTCCGTCAGCATTAAGATGTCAGGATCATGGGCAAGGATGAATGCTCTACATCATTACCTAATTTTCTGCTGGCTCCTGCATTGCCTACCCTCATCAGTAGCTGAAGAATCTCTTCCTTTATTTCGGCTCATGTAATCCTCACTTTACTAAGGATTCTACAATGCTTTCTCTGATTGGACTTCTATGGCACTCTATACCTCCAGGCTACTGGGCCACTCCATCCATTCACCACACTCCATCCAGGCTCTAGCAGCACTCTCTCTCTCTCTCTCTTCAATGCAGCACTCCTCTGCAAATGCTTCAGAAGCAATTCTCCTTCCTATGTGCCTGTACCATTTCCTTCGTTACCCAAGTTCTTCTTCTTATGCTCCTGAGTCCCTCTCTCAGAGCAGACTATTGGGATGGCTGAATATCAAGTATGGCAACTTCTGCCAGTTCTTGTTGTTAACTTCAGCACTTTGCATTCTGGGACTCATAGTTTATTTTTTTACCATGTCCTTAGGGGTTGAAAATCTTGAAATGCAAAGTACTGTCAGTTAAATAGCTAGGGCTGATAGACTGTTTAACTTGGCAACTCTGCTTCTAATACAGATCATCAAATCACCCCGTTAATGTTAGTGTCAAGAGGACCCGCTCCTGAAACTTCAGCAGCAGACAGATCTTTCATTACTGGCTGTGGCTGGACAATGCGAGTTTAAGGAAAGAGTATTGGTGAAGTTATTTGTCATGTCCTCCAGGAAAGGACATTGTTATATAAGTAGGTCAGCGGTCTAGCTGATCCAGACAGAAGTGAGATGCCAGGAACTTCCTGGGTAGAGACAGGAAGTACTAGTTTTCCCTCTCACTACATTGAGGGAAGCAGAGAGAATAGGACGTGTGGAAAGTAGCTCCACATCAGTAGGCCATGTATAAAAGCTGAGAAATGACTAAAGATGAGTTAATAGCCTGATGCCAGGTGCTGTCTTTTATGCAGAGTGTTATGCTTGCCAGTGCTGTGAAGAGAAACCAATCCAGAACAGGACAACTGGCGACGAGGGTGGGATCGAAGATCACGCCTGCAGATAACGGAGTCAAGTAATCTAAGAAAGTACCAGTGCTGAGGAAGCACAAATTACCTGCAGCTAGCATGCAGCATTAAAGAAAAGCAGGAATTCTCTGAACTACAAGCCATGCATGCTGCAGCCGAGGGTTGGCCATTTTAAAGTCAGGCAAGTTGAGAGACAGTCCATTGAAGTCTATGGGGTGGCCATTTTGAAGTCAGGCACCCTGAGACAAATCCACTAAAATCAAAGATACGGCTATATTGGAATCCGGCAATCCAAGCCTAACTCACTGAAGCCTACTGAGACAGCCATACTAAGGGCAGACACCAAGCCAGATTGACTTTTGAAAGGAATTCACATAGCTGGGGGCATCAAAGCTGGAACAGCTCTACAAAGAAAATGTGATGCTGCCAGAAAGAATACAGTGATCACCTTTGAGTGAGCTTTCCCAAAATCAAAGAAAAACAACTATATGCAAGACCTCTACCGAAGTGGGCAAACAAATAATACATAAAGTATAGTGAGCAGTCCTGTGGCATTATCATACTAGCACATTCCACCATCATGTCGGTGGGAAAAGAAACACAAAAATCTAACCTCTGCATTGAAGTGCCACCCCCAGTGAGACAGACGGGCACCCAAGGTTTGGGTCCCAAATGGAACCGGTGGATGGAGTCACTGGATGAATTTCTTGCAACAACCAGTGAGCGAAGAGACGAAAAATGTCTGCTGCATCTACTTCAGCTGGTGGGGCATGAAGGCCGACGCCTAATCAGAACATTTTCAACAAAGGACACAGAGACATATGAAAAACTCAAAGAGACACTACGTGCCCATTTCAACACAAAGAAAGAAGTGGATCAAGAACGCCTCATCTTCCATGCAGCACGGCAGGAACCAGGTGAATCATTAACAAATTTCATTACAAGGTTACAAAGTCTGGTACAACATTGCAATTTCAATACATTCACAAATGAGGAAGCAATTAGACTCAGGGTAATTGAGGGCTGTTCAATACCAGACACGAAGCGCAAGATCCTTCAAAAGCAGCTCTCGCTAAAGGAAATCATTAGGAGGGCCGAAGCTGGAGAGCGGGCCAAAGCAAGAGAATTGCACCTCAATGCAAGAAAGAAAGACAAGAAAAATTAGATGTTTCTCATGTCAGTGAGTAAAGCCCAAGAAACCAATAGAGCCAGAAAGAGTGAGGGCAAAGGCAGACCAGAGGCAAGATATCACGATAGACAAAGTGAAATGAAATACTCAGATTCAACAATACAAAAGGCAGTGGAGGATGGCAAACAAAAGACCGGGACATTCCGGGATTGTGACAGCCAAACTAAAATAACTTCAAGGAGTCATTCATCAAACTTTCCAGAATATTCTGAGTAAGCATCAAGCATTGGGACAGATCACACAAATGGAACAGACAACACCATGCCCAACAAGCGTGAAGAAAAAACAAACTACAGAAGATTGGGCAATTCACACCAACTCTGGAAACCGGTATACAAACACACTGGAGCCACCCACTGTTCATCAAACTTCTTAGACTTTTCTGAAGAAGCATCAAGCAGTGGGATATATCACACACATGGCACAGACGACAGTGTGCCCAACAAGCGAGAAGAAGAACCAAACCACATAAGACTGGGCAATTCACTCAGACACCGGAAACGGGTATGCAAACAGACTCAAGACACCCATGACAATAAGGAGAAAACTGAGAGGAGACAATTAACATCACATGAGAGGAGCAAAGGCAAAATGCACTGGGGCCAAACAAAAGAAATAAACACTCGGCTATCAAATTATCCCTCCGTTGCAAGAGTACATAAGACACTTCGAGAGATGTACCGAAAGAAACGTCCCAAAGACAGCTCCGACTCAAGGAGCAGTTCATCACAGTCCATCAGCTCAAGAGATTCACCAGTGAGAACACACCCAAAAGGACTTCCTCAAAAGAAATCAGCAGAAGATTCATCTGATTCAGAAAGCATGTCTGCACAATCAATCAGGTCAACAGAGTCAAGATCAAGAAAACACCAATGCCGTCAATCACCCAAATGCACTTTGGAATCAGAGAACACTCTCCCCGTTCAGATCAAAACATCACATGCCGATGACTCAGAACAATCACTTACCCCACAACGCAACATGTCATGTCAGTTATATTCACATCAAGACATGAATAATATACCTTCACCTCTGATGGGGACAGCTCGGCTGACTCAAAGAGCTTGCAGAATAAGAACGAATGTATGGGACATTACCCCAAAATGTTGGGAAAAGGCTGTCTCATCACTCTGTAAGAAAGGCAGAAATATGTTGACAGAGACATGTCATTCACAAGGAAAGGGGGATGAGAAAGGAACATGCATATGCCCAGATGGTCAAAGACTTCAACATTCCCAGATGCAACTGGGAGTAGGTGAGGCAAACAGAACAAGTAAATGGGTCCCAGAGCCGACCCTTGTTTTCGTGAAGCATCGAAACAGCAAACACCTTTCTCAACAGAAACCCCACTCAACATTCACAGAGCTAACAAACCAATCAAGGAGCCCAAAGGATGCTCACCTCACCAACGAACACTCCCCGCAACAGACATCACCCGCAACATCTGCAGAACCACTCTCAACATTCGCAGAGCAAAGAAACCAACTACAGAGACCAAATGATGCACTGAAGAGATTGACTGAATTTCTTTGTAATTGGGGGGGGGGGGGGGGGGAGATGTCATGTCTTCTAAGAAAGGACTTTGTTTTATAAGTAGGTCAGCAGAGCTCACAAACCAATCAAGGAGCCGAAAGGATGCTCACCTCATTAATGAACACTCCCCACCACAGACATCACCCTCAACATCCGCAGAACCACATTTTGCGGAGCAAAGAAACCAACTACAGAGCCCAAAGGATGCACTGAAGAGATTGACTGAATTTCTTTGTAAGCAGGGGGGAGATGTCATGTCCTCCAGGAAAGGACATTGTTATATAAGTAGGTCAGCGGTCTAGTTGATCCAGACAGAAGTGAGATGCCAGGAACTTCCTGGGTGGAGACAGGAAGTACTAGTTTTCCCTCTCCCTTCTCGCGGAAGGGAGGACGGTGGCAGAGTCTCCCCGACCCGCTTTACTATCTGCTGTGATTGCAACAGCGCTCTGCGCTCCCCACTAGCCGGTACCTGTTTGTGTGCTCCTGCACAGTTTAGCTTTTAATTTGTGATTACGACATTTTAAAAACCTTTTGTGATACTTACTGCTAATATTGTGAGAATGTGCTGACTTCCTGACTCTCAGAGGGCTTGTGCTCGATTCTTCCCCTGCCCCGCCCCGGTCCGACACGGCAACCAGTGCCGATTGAGCGGAGGGCGGGACAGGAAGAGCCAGTGACCCCACCCAGACTATCGCGCTGCTAGCGCTCTAGCTGATTGCATCAGGCAGGGCATTTAAGGCGGCGAGGAGCAGCGGGAGCTTGCGGAAGGGAGGACGGTGGCAGAGTCTCCCCGACCCGCTTTACTATCTGCTGTGATTGCAACAGCGCTCTGCGCTCCCCACTAGCCGGTACCTGTTTGTGTGCTCCTGCACAGTTTAGCTTTTAATTTGTGATTACGACATTTTAAAAACCTTTTGTGATACTTACTGCTAATATTGTGAGAATGTGCTGACTTCCTGACTCTCAGAGGGCTTGTGCTCGATTCTTCCCCTGCCCCGCCCCGGTCCGACACGGCAACCAGTGCCGATTGAGCGGAGGGCGGGACAGGAAGAGCCAGTGACCCCACCCAGACTATCGCGCTGCTAGCGCTCTAGCTGATTGCATCAGGCAGGGCATTTAAGGCGGCGAGGAGCAGCGGGAGCTTGCGGAAGGGAGGACGGTGGCAGAGTCTCCCCGACCCGCTTTACTATCTGCTGTGATTGCAACAGCGCTCTGCGCTCCCCACTAGCCGGTACCTGTTTGTGTGCTCCTGCACAGTTTAGCTTTTAATTTGTGATTACGACATTTTAAAAACCTTTTGTGATACTTACTGCTAATATTGTGAGAATGTGCTGACTTCGTGACTCTCAGAGGGCTTGTGCCTGATTCTTCCCCTGCCCCGCCCCGGTCCGACACGGCAACCAGTGCCGATTGAGCGGAGGGCGGGACAGGAAGAGCCAGTGACCCCACCCAGACTATCGCGCTGCTAGCGCTCTAGCTGATTGCATCAGGCAGGGCATTTAAGCCCTCTCGTCGCCCAAGCGCGCAGCGATTGCGCGCAGGGGGCGCCTTAGTCGCGCCTGAGACGAGCCAGAGAGGAGCCCGTCTGTGCCCGTCCGTGACCGCACGGGGCCAGGGGCCATGACCCCTGTTACCGCGGCACCTCCCGCTAGCGGTTCTGACAGACTCAGGTACTCCTCCAATGACCTACGTAATTTGTGGCACCCGCCGCCGAAAGGTTGCGCTCAGGACCCTGGCTTATGTCCAGGGGGCCCGTTCTCATGTAGGCATTGCCGCTACCAGTCATACCCATGCCCTCCCCTTTCAGGCACATTGACCCCTGAGGACTCGAGCCCCAGGTCCCCTAGGGGCAACAGCATACTATGTAATATAAGATCCCTCCCGAAGCATCACTCGGAGGTTTGGGACCTAATCCACTCGACCCGCCCTGATTTCTGCTTCTGTACGGAGACCTGGCTCAAACCCCATCTGGTCCCTGCCATCACCTTGGGGATCCCTTTGGGGTACAAGATTCTTAGGCTCGACCGCCCTGTCAAAACCGGCGGCGGGGTCGCTGTAATCTATAAAGACACTCTCACTGTCACCTTTCTCGACCAATGCTGTACTAGGGACATTGAAATCCTTGTTTTCAAAATTGGTTCCTTTTCACAAGCTTGCTGGAAGGGAGCATTGGTGTACCGTCCCCCTGGCCCTTGTGGCGAGGCTTCGACCCTCCTTCTGGAGACACTAGCTCTTCATATCAGCATAGGGACTAATTTTGTACTCCTTGGAGACTTCAATGTCCACAGTGAACTGGTTGACAATGCAGAAGCGCGCAACCTGCTGGCTGATCTATCTGCCCTAGGTCTTAAACAGTGCAACCAAGGCCCGACCCATCGGGCCGGTCACACCCTCGACTTAATCCTGTCCAACTCGCACTCCCTGACTTGTTATCCTCCAACGCAGGTGGAATGGACCGATCACTTTGTAATTAACTTCTCCCTCCCCACCCTCATCAAAGAACGCTCCCAACCTGCTCCCCTCCCGTTATGGCGCAGGCAGTGGTACAAGGTGTCCGCTGACACTTTCAAAACTACTTTCGTACCTCCCGACTTTCTCCCCTCTGACTCCACCAGTTCGGCTCTGTCTAAATACAATGATGCCTTGATCACGGCGGTCAACCTAATTGCCCCTTTAAGACGCTGTAATCGGCGTTCTGACCGCAGGCAGGAACCATGGTACTCGGACCTACTGCATGCGGAGAAAAAGGCCTGCAGGAAGTTGGAGAAATCCTGGAGAATCTCACGCAGTATGACCGATAAAGACCGCTATGGCTCAGCCATAAGACTCTATCATAAAAACATCAGAGCTGCCCGTAAATTCCACATTGTCTCCCAACTGTCTGAGGCTGGCAATGACTCTAAACTACTGTACCAGGTTCTCTGCACATTTACCAAGCCCGTCGCCTGTGACAGTCCAGAAATGCTGACCCAAAAACTGTGTGAGGATACCGCTGGGTTTTTTGCCAATAAAATTGATTCCATTTATCGAAACATCTCCCAAGCAAGCCCACCTATTGAGGAAATGGTCCCTTCTTCTAGCCCCCAGCCCGGAATAGTCGGCGCTGTTTCCGCTGCGCTGTCCTCTATCCCCGAGATTAGCTTGGACCAAGTCAACTCCCTGATCGGGACTATTAAATCAGGCAGCCCAGTGGACCCTGTACCTGCCCGTGTCATGCACCTCATTGGGAGTGTCCTCAGTCCCTCCATTCAGACGGTGATCAATCGCTCCCTCTCCGAGGGACTGGTCCCCCGGGAGTGGAAAGAGGCCATGGTCAAGCCTATCAGGAAAAACACCTCCATCCCCTGGTCAGATATGACTAATCTGAGGCCAATCTCCCTCTTGCCGTTCATCAGCAAATTGATGGAGAAGCATGTGAATCACCACCTTTCCAGCTTCATTGAGCAGACCGGCAGTCTGGACCACTCTCAGTCGGGGTTCAGGCCTAGGTATAGCACCGAGACGGCTCTTCTTTCCGTCACGGATGCTATACGCTTGTCCCTGGACAGAGGGATGTCAGTGGTGTTGGTGCTGCTGGACTTGTCCGCAGCATTCGACACCATATCCCACGCGATTCTCCTTACCAGATTAAAGGAGATTGGTATTGATAGATCCGCCTTGGCGTGGTTCACCAGCTTTCTCTCCGAACGTACCCAGAAGGTGAATATGGGCTCCTTCAGCTCCCCCTCGGCCAGCATCACCAGAGGAGTCCCGCAGGGCTCCTGTCTCAGCCCTACGTTGTTTAACGTATATGTCTCCTCTTTGGCTAACATTATGAGGTCTTTCGGGTTTATGCCCATCTCTTACGCTGACGATACGCAGCTGCTGTTCACTTTTAAAAACTTTACCCCGGAGATAAGACAAGCTTTCTCCAACGGCATGACTGCGATCGCCAGCTGGATGGCCCAGAACTTTCTCCAGTGTAATGTGGGAAAGTCTGAGGTCATGCTATTCGGAGAGGCAAAAATCCTGTGGACCCCTGACTGGTGGCCCTCCAGTCTGGGTCAGGCCCCTTCCCCTAAACAGGTGGTGAAAAACCTGGGGGTCCGTCTAGATCATGATCTCACCCTTGCCCATCATGCCAGCACCACGGCGGGATCCTGCTTCCACATCATTAGCCTCCTTCGGAAGGTGTTCCCCCTGCTACTAGACTATACAAGGAAGACCTTGGTCCAGGCCCTCGTTTTGAGCCGCCTGGACTATTGCAATGGCCTATTCTTAGCAGCCAATGAAGGAGTGCTTAATAAACTTCAGGTGGTTCAGAACACTGCGGCCCGCCTGGTGACCAATGCCCCCCCTAGAACTCCATCCTTGCCCCTCCTCAAGGCCCTCCATTGGCTTCCCATCCGGAAACGGGTGGAATTCAAGATTTGCTGTGTGGTGCACAGGAGTCTTCACAACCTCGGTCCACACTACCTGGCCGAGAAATTTGTATACCACCGCCCTTCCCGCATTCTTAGGTCCAGCAATCAGCTATTACTCCAGGTTCCTAGACATAACAAGACCAGACAGGGAGGTCGCGCCCTTTCCATTATGGGCCCGCGTCTGTGGAACAGTCTTCCCCTTTCCCTCAGAGATTGCCCGAGCCATCTAGCTTTCAGGAAACGCCTAAAGACAACCCTGTTCTAGTTGGAGCGCTGCCCTACCTGTTTCTTCACAGCATCGCGCGGAGATACACCTTCGGGTGTGATGCCGGCACGTTACAAGCCCATAAATAATAATAATAATAATAATAATAATAATTGAGGGAAGCAGAGAGAATAGGACGTGTGGAGAGTAGCTCCACATCAGTAGGCCATGTATAAAAGCTGAGAAATTAATAAAGATGAGTTAATAGCCTGATGCCAGGTGCTGTCTTTTATGCAGAGTGTTATGCTTGCCAGTGCTGTGAAGAGAAACCAATCCAGAACAGGACATTATTCACGTTCTCTTCTAAGTTTCTTTAGGCTTTAGGGTCCCTCTGCACTCTTCTTCTTCAAGAATAGTGTAATACTCTGCCTTGTTTACAATTAAGGGGTCTCTTCTACATTCTTCTCCACACAATAACCTTAGATAAAAAGAGAATGTATAGTTCACCTTTATCTGCGCGTTTCTGCTTAAGTTGATGGCGCAGGTCACAGTATTTAATTTTTTAGGTCTCGCCTAGGCAGGGCATGTGCTGTCTCTTCAAAAGTGCTGTATTTACTCTGTGGCATAAGTTCACACCCAGGTGCACGCCTATTGAAGGAAGTTTAAATGTGACAGAGTGAACTGATCAGAACTCAAAGAAGGAGAAGCAATACCTCACGTTCTTCATTAACAGAAACTTTCTCAAAAATACCTTCATCGATGACGGCTGAGATATCAATTTCTACATGGTCATTTGCTATGTTAAGCACGCAGTTTGCGTTTGATTTAGTCTAAATTAGAACTACATAACTAATGTTATAGTTACTTGCATCCAGCTAATTTTCTTCAGTTTCACAGCCTGGCGTGTTTAGCCTTTATATTCTGGAGAGAACGACATCTGTTGATGGTACATTTTTAATGTTGATTAACGAAATTGAACTGTGCGTGAAGTTTTCTGTCTCAGAACTCTTTACTTTGCCAGTCACCTTTTTTTGGCTTACCACAAGCCCCGAAATATAAAGACATGTTCTATTTCCAGACATGATTAAAATCATAGTGAAAAACAAAACTAAAAACGATCCCTCACTCTCTAGGGAAAGTAATAATTTATTTTTCTGCTCATTTTGTTTATGGAATAAGCACAAGAGACAGTGACTAGATGTCCCTGTCTTAAGCATGAAAGGGTGCCGTACCGCAGGTCGTTACTAGATGTTCCTGTCGAGTCAGCAGCACATGGTGCAGTAGTATTCTCACATTATAATGTAACATTGGCATAAATAAATATCCAAGTATTCCACAAGCTTAGTTGTTAAAAATATTTCTTGCATGTCTTTTTCAGATGTCATTTATACACTGAAGAAGCAGCACCACATATTTTTCTCCATATATAAAAGCACCTGGTAAATTTATATTTAAATGATGCCCAACTCTGACAAATGTTGCTGGCCGAAAGTGCATTAAAACATGCTGTTTATCATAATGTTTTCCACTGACTCCTTCAGGGAAAACGTCTTTGCCACAATATCTGCAATGTAGCCACTTGTCTTGTGAGACACCTTATTTGTTAAAAATCTAGCAGCATGTAATGGTCTATTTTTATTATTTTGCAGGCACACTACTTGGTACCACATTGGACTCACATATAATACTTGGCCTAACCACACTCCTATGTTGTCCTTGCACCTGCAACAGAAACATGTGAACGAAAACTTTTTCTCTTCTCTAAGATTTTCCTCATGCTGCAACCCAAAGCCTTTACCAAGGGAAATCATTTTCGACCTACAACGTTTAGCTAACATAAGAAAATGAACAGGCCTTTCTCCTTCACGTATATGCGATCAGGCCTTTACACTGTTAAACACACTACTAAATCACACTCTAAGCATTAGTTCATTATTTTCATATACATGAGTAAGCAACTTGAACGTGTAAGTCTTTAACATAACACACGTTTTAACCTAATACATTGCATTACATAAACTAATCATTATGCATTTACTAAATACATTCACGATAATCTGCAATGTTACTCTTCACAAAAAGCATTATTACATTTCTAATCACCTCTATGTTAAACGATTCTAATAATACATCTCTATAGCATTCTTAGCCTACATCGATTAATATGCGGGTGCTGACTAACGGTGAATATGATGCACCCCTACAAATTTCAGAATAACATGACGCTCTATCAGTTCCCCCCATTGATGACAAATGACTTCACACCATCACACAATTACTTCTCTTGGAGAAAGAACCAACCTAAACGGTACTTGTTGCCATCCTCCCCCGTCGGAACCTCTCCATATTCTTGATATTCTGATATTGACTGCCCTGCAGCCTAGCCATTCGAACTTCACTCACTCTGAGAGCTCTTTCAATTCTGTTTCCTCTGTACCACTTATAGGCTCTGATGAGACCCCACAAGCAGATCACACAAACCACAGCAATGATGAGAGGCTTGAGCACAAATCCAAGGAATCCCTTTCCCAAATTCGCAAACCAACTTCCCACACGACCAAATCCTTTACCAACCTTTTCCCACACCCCTTCTTCAATCAAATCCTCAATCTCTTGGTGAATCGTGGTAATGTTGTCTATATATCTCTCCAGATCCTTGCTATTATCCGGAAAATACGTACAACAGTCCTGAACTTTCAATAATTTATAGACTCCGCCCTCTTTTGCCAATAATACATCGAAAGCAAGGCGATTCTGCAAAACCATTGTCCGTATCGATAACATCTCTCCATCCACCAGTATCAATGACCTCGCCGTATTCATTGACAACTCATCAACCACGGTCGCCAGCCTTCTGATCTTCACATCATTCAAAATCACGCCCAAACTTGGTATCATTGCACCAAAAACATCACCAATCACTGCTCCCGCACTCGCAGCTCTCCGTACTTTAGAATGATGTCCGGTCTCCAAAAGCTCCAAATCTTCTGCATGATAGATTTTTGGAAAAATGATAGCCAAGTAACATGTACCATACCAATTTGCAGGTAACCTCACATAGGCATTCCTTCCACACACGTAATAAACAGTTGGAATCACTTGCACCGAACCTTGCAAAAAGTTCTTAGCAGAATCCTCCATTGTAAAGATATGGTCACAGGTACTTTGTCCTACCGGGACCTTTTCGTAGTTGGTCTGAGGACGTCTCACACACAACTTCCCCTTTTGCACCTGGTCCAATGCTATGGGACCATAACTCCCCTTAGATCTGTATAATGTCTCCTCGTCAGGCCAATCTACTGGACTATCTCCTGTGTTTCGTGTCTGCGTCAGTTTTCTATATCTATCTTCTACATGACCTACTAACTTCTTTTCTGTATCTGACAATGAACATGTCAAATTATGTCGGTGAGCATAAGCCGTATACAGTTTCAAAGACGGTATGAAATACTTCCGGAGTCTGTCCTCTGACTTGTAATAATCGTATTCATTCAAATGCTTATAAGCTGGAGCTTCAGGAAGTACTGCATCGTAATTGGAAAAGAAATAGTCAAACTGTTTTCTCTCATAAAAGATACTAAGCAACAAACTACAAGAAAATCCATATGTTAGTGGAAGATGATGATATCTAATACCCTCATCTACAGAAGAAGGTAGCTGCATGCACACATAGCAATCCTTCGCATCCATCGCATCCACATATTCGTACACCAGCTTCGCATATGCATTAAGCTTAAAATCACTTCTAGATATATCTATGTGAAATCTATGACTCTCTTCGAGTAGCAAAGCTCTTTTAGCTCCTATTGTAACCTCCTTCTGGCTAGAGGTGGTAGGTGTCCCCTGTACCTCCCCCTCCTGCTCATGTGAAACGATATATGAGGCTACAACTATTACAACTATAGAGACTATCACCAACCCTAAGAGTGTACCTATCACTAATTTAGCCCTACGGTGAGTATTTCCAGCATCTGCCATCTTTGCAAAGCTCTCAAAGTTCTTGGCTCGACAGCAACAAGTAAGAGTCTCTTTCTCCTCCAGCTATTGCTTGTCAACCAGTTCAGATGACACTTCAAGAGCTGGAAATCCCCTTGCAATTTTCAGTTCCTTATTTACACAGTCCACAAAAAGACTTCCCTAGCACTCTTTTGTCGTCTTGACGGAAAGTCCCTAAGTTTATTCGTCTTCCACTCGGGCTTAGGTTATCTTCTTCTTTGGACTTTTATGTACAACAAAGTTTTTACCTTCAGTCCAAAACAAGATCAGCTCCCAAAATCTCTAAGACACCTTGCCAAATTTCAAGGCGAAGTACCACTAACTCTTGATGTGGTGGTGCAATACCAAAAGTCTGAAAAACCAGCGTCTCCAAGATCAATTCACGAATCTTGCTAGGAAGTGGTGGATTCGGAATATTGAGAGTCAGTATTCCTTCGATTTCCACCCCTGGAACCAGTAACAACACGTCTATTTTCAGGTTCGGAGAATTGCTGATCAGCGTCAAAGACCTCAGCCTCACCGTGCTCAATACACCTGGCATCAGTCACAGCGTATGTCCACTCTGGTGAAGCGTACCTTTGACATGGCACTCTTGTTCTCCTTGACCTTCTCAGATTGACTCGAGCTTGCTCTTCGTCACTTTGTTCAGATTCAGACGTTTCAGAAACTGGGGCAAGATCTCTTTCGGGTGCCAATCTCAAGTTCAGCCACCTCTGACTCATGGGCCAAACGATTCTGCTTCTGTGGCACTTCTGCTCTCCCTTCGTATACACTGTGCACTACTTCCTTCTTCAGCAGAATTTGACTCTACTCCACCCACAGCAACACTTTCTCCGTCTGAGTCAAATTCGGGGCTTCGATTTGCACAACCCCTTTCAGCTCGATCTAGTGCACAACCAACTGCATCAGCAACCCTCACAGCTTGGCTTGCCCTCTCAGATGGCCCTGCCACCTCAACTGGATTTTCATTTACGAGAGGGGCTGTATCTTCCAAGGGTGCTGGAACTCTGCGGATATGGGAGGCATGCACCCAGTTCGGCAGTCCCCCACACTTAACTGCCGTGTTTGTGACCAGTATTACCTGGTACGGACCACGCCAACGAACATCCAGGCAACTCTTCCTCACGTGTTTATGAACAAGCACCCAGTCTCCCGGGCACAAGTCGTGGCACAGGTCACTTGCGGCTGGAACAGTTGCTGCTTGCACCTGCTGGGACACAGAACGGACTACGTCAGCCAAGCCCTTACATTAGTCGAGAATCAAGTCATCAGTGATGTTAATCAAAGCAGTGGCAGGTATTGCTGGTACTCGCATTGCCCTCCCCATCAAAATTGAATGTGGTGACAACCCAGTTCTCCTATCAGGAACACTACGAAGACTCATGAGGACCAACGACAGTACGTCAGTCCATTTCAGGGACGTTGAAGAACACACATTTGCCACCCGCGCTTTCAAAGTCCCATTAACTTATTCCACAATCCCAGAAGCCTCTGGTCGATAACTGCAATGCAATCTCTGATCCACATTCAAGGCAGCACAGAGCAATTTCATGATTTCACTATGGAAGTGTGTCCCTCTGTCTGATTCCAAAGAGGTCGGGAAACCGAACCTCGGGATAAGCTCTCTCAGCAACAGTTTAGCTACAGTGAGTGTGTCACATCTACGTGTTGGGTAAGCCTCCACCCATCTTGAAAAGACACATACCACAACTAAAATGTACCTCAACCCATTGCACTTCGGCATCTCAATAAAGTCTAACTGCATCCTATTGAAAGGCCCTTCTGACCTCCCAATGTTACTTAAAGTCACAGCAGTTCTCTTTCCTGCATTCGTCTGCTGACACGTAACACACCTCTGACATACAGCTTCGGCAACTGCTCGAAACTTCGGACTGTACCACGTCTGTCTGAACACTCGCACCATAGCATCTCTGCCAAGATGTACTGCACCATGTATCAATCTTGCCATTGGACTCAACAGACATTCTGGTAGCACAGCTCGTCCATCACTTGAAACCCACACATCCACATCTCCCTTCTCACATCCCAATCTTATCCAGCCATCCCTTTCTTGGTCCGAAACCTCATCCTGCAATCGTTTTAGCTCCTCCCATGTATCGGCCATGGCTAACATCACACTGAGATTGGTTCTTTCTTGGCTTTCTCCAGTATACCCTCCAGTAAATATGCATCCTTGTTCTGCACAAAACCGGGCAACTTCGTCAGCGTAGTTGTTCCCCATAGATACAAAGTCACTTCCCTTAGAATGGGCAGAACATTTGACAACAACGATCTCCTTCGGACATTGTAATGCTTCCAACACTTGTATCACATATTCCCCATTTCTGATGGGCGAACCTGAAGATGTCATAAACCCTCTCTGTGACCATAACTGTCCGAAATCATGAACGACACCAAACCCGTACTGACTATCGGTATAAATCGTTATCCGATTCTGATCAGCAGCCAAACAGGCACGGGTCAAGGCGATGATTTCAGCTACCTGTGCGGAGTGTACTCCCTCTAAACAAGCAGCTTCCACCACCCCCGTGATGGTACATACAGCAAACGCTGCTCTCAATCGACCAACATTGTCTCTTAAACATGAACCGTCCACAAAGAAAATGTCATCAGGGTCAAGGAGCGGTTCATCAACAATGTCTGGTCTCGGTTTGGTGCACAGTTCAGTCACATCAAGACAATCGTGATCCTCACAATCTTCATCATCTACATTTGGACTAGGCATCAATGTTGCGGGATTCAAAACAGAACACCTCTTCAAAGTCACATTTTCTGCAGCAAGTATAACTTGCTCACAACGTGTCAACCTGTTGTTCGTGAGGTGCTGTGTTTTAGTCCTTGTCATCAACAGTTCAACAGAGTGTGGCACATAAACTGTAAGTGGATGTCCCATTACAATGCTCTCACATCTTTCAATAGTGACACCTGTTGCAGCAGCGGATTTAAGACATCCGGGCAAAGCAGAAGGTACTGGATCTAAAGTAGCTGAAAAGTAGGCAACTGGTCTACGGACACTTACATGATTCTGAGTCAAAACTGACAATGCGCAACCTTCTCTCTCGCAACAGAACAATGTGAATGCCTTATTGTAATCTGGCATTCCCAAAGCTGGAGCGCGACACAGGGCTTCTCTCAGCTTCAAAAATGACCTCAAGCAGTCTTCGTCCCATGGTACCGGATCACTCACATCCTTATGCGTCAGCCGTTGCAAGGGCTTCGCTTCGAAGGAGAAATTGGGAATCCATTGGCGACAATAGCCAACCATTCTCAAAAACATTCTGACTTCTCTCTGAGTGGTGGGTATAGGCATATTCATAATGGCCTCATCATCATCCGCACTCTTTACCTTCAAGCCATCAGTCTTTACCAGTAAAGGGTACAACTTGTCTCCCTCTATTGTTTGCACTCTCCACCTTTTCTCTTCTGCATCCCACCTCGCTTCCTGAAATGCCTTAATTGACTTCTTCACCCTTTCTTGACTTCGATCTCTTTTTCTATCATGCGCTGCTCTAATCCATGCATGCAACGCCTCAAACTGAGTTGGTCTCGGCAAAGGTCGTAGTGCCGCCATTACAGATTTCAACTGATACAACACTTCCAACCTGAAGGAGCCATATCGTGGGAAAGCCAGTTGTCCCTCACCTTGGGTCATTTATTGCCAATTTTCAAGCCAAATTATGAATGAATGAATGATTACGGTCTTATATAGCGCATAGCTACCCGGAGGCATCCCAGCGCTTCAGCTCGACTAGATCTCGGAAGAATCAGGCAAACAGGAAGGTTTTCAACCTCTTCCTAAACCTAAGGTGGTTAACTTCCCTTCTGATAGGATCGGGAAGGTTGTTCCAAAGGGTGGCGGCTTGAAGGGAAAAACGCCTGCCTCCCATTCGCACTCTCCTGGTTTTAGGGATTGCAAGCAGCTTCTTGTTATCAGATCTTAGGGCACGTCCAGGATGATATAAGTGGAACATTGATTGAGTCAAGGATGGTCCTATTTTATTAATTGCTTTATGGACCGTAATCAAAGCTTTAAACTCTACTCTCTGCTGGACAGGCAGCCAGTGGAGTTGACGCAACGCTGGCTTAGCCGAAGTCCGGCGAGGGACATTCAGCAGCATTCGAGCAGCGCAGTTCTGCACTGTCTGCAAGGTTTTAATAGTTGCTTGTGTGGTACCTAAATACAACGCATTCGAATAGTCCAGGCGTGAAAGAATCAACGCCTGCACTAGTATTCTCCTGGCCTCAAACGGAAGAAGCTTAATTATCTTCCTAAGTAGTCTAATGATGGCATAGCAAGTTCCTGCCACCTTGCGAGCCTGAACACCAAAGTTTAGGGCTGGGTCCAACCAGACCCCTAAGCTCTTAATTTGTTCTTTAGGTGAAGGCGAAAGGCCAAGATTAGACGGCCACCAGCCCTCTACCGTATTAGATGGTTTATACCCCAGCAACATCACCTCAGTTTTTGCTCCATTCAGCTTTAAGAACGATCGATCCATCCATTCTTGTACTTTGTTGAGACATAAGGAAAGATTCTCAAATGGAGCATCCTTCGAGGCCAGGGAGATGATAAGCTGCGTATCGTCTGCGTACGTTACCAGCTGTACTCCCCAGGGCAGTACCACCTCAGCCAAGGGCCTCATATAAATGTTAAATAGGGTAGGGCTGAGGGATGAACCCTGGGGAACACCGCACTGCAGACACATTTGGGGGGAGCAGGCATCGTCCTCACAGACCGCAAAGGTCCTATCGGACAGGAAAGAGCGCAGCCATTTTAGTGCGCCTCCCCCGACACCTACTTCCATCAGTCTGTGAATCAAGATGGAATGATTCACGGTGTCGAAGGCGGCACTAAGATCTAATAACAGAATGGCTGCGCTGTTTCCATTGTCCACAATCTTCCTAGCTTCCTCCACAACAGTAATTAGGGCTGTTTCCGTGCCCTGCTTAGCTCTAAATCCTGTCTGAGTGATATGGAGGGAATTGCTGTTTTCAAGGTAAGATCCCAGCAGCGAGTTGACGTGCTTCTCCGCGAGCTTACTGATAGTTGGCAGTAAGGAGATAGGGCGATAATTGGCCCAATCTTCCGGGTTTAGGTTTGGCTTCTTCAATAGTGCCTTCACTTTTGCCTGCTTCCAGGAAGGGGGAACCGTACCTGATGCCAGTGAGGCATTAATCATCTCTTGAATAACCGGGGCCACAGTATCTGACACCAAGTTCAGAATGGTAGGGGGGGCGGGATCCGCCGGAGAGCCTGATTTCAGATTTTTCAGGAGGGACATAGTTGTAGGACCATCTAGCCGGGAGAATTCATCCAATCCGGGGTTACCGGTGTCCATTGGAGGGGGCAGGATCGATTCACTGGGCATACGTTTTTTTTTTTTTGGAAAACCTTTATTGAGATATGGTAAATAGCCGTGTCAGGCTGCCATAGGCTCCTAATACAATGGGTTGCTCCAACGAGCTCTACTGAACCGGCCCAGTATCTCTCACACAGCCATTTAGCCGACATCCCTGAGGACCGGCGGCGTTGCAATTCTACATCAAGCAGACCAGACCGAATCACTACCGATGCGTGAAACACGTATTCGCCCCCAGCCTGCACAGTAGCCTAACTTCCCCGCATGGCCAACCTGCCGCTAGTGTGATCAGACCTCTGAGGTTTCGTGAACCATATCTCAACACCCAACCCCCCCCCCCGTCCGCCACCATGCCACTGTCTCCGCCGTTATTGTTTCTACATGCACACGCTGTCGCAAACCCAGGCACTGAACTCCAACCAGACACTGCGCTCCTTGCTTCCAGGCCATTCCAATCCTGCCGTTCTCGTTTCCGTCCCGCAAGCACACTGCTAAGAAGCACACGCTGCAGACAGAGGACACCCCAACCCCCCTCCCGCAACCCGGCCACCATCACCGACGGTTCACTGACATGCACACCGCAATAGAGTCCTATTCTTGTTGCACTCCGCCCACCTCCCCACTGCACCCCCCCGGGGCTTCGCGCTGTGTCTCCTCCTGACCAACCTCCTCAGGGTCTCCGGCAGTCATGTATGTTCTATACAGCGCCCAGAAGTTCTTGGGGCGACTCCTAGGGGGTAACAGTTCGCTGTACGTTTCCGCCTGCGTACTGCAATACAGCATATCGCTAACCCATCGTTTCTTAGTAGGAAGCGGCCCTCTCATCCAGCAGGCCGCCACGACGCGTCGCGCGATCAATAACGCCATGTCCGTCAGGCGCCTCAGCGCTCGCGGAAGAGGCCTGGAGTAGCCCAACAATGCCAGAGCCGGATCTGGGGGGATCTCTTTTTCCAAGATCTGGCTCAACTCCCGGAACACCGCCATCCAAAACCGGGCAACTCCTGGGCAAAGCCAGGCCATGTGTAGGAAGTCAGCCACGGGAACATGGCAACGCTCGCAATCCGCAGTGGGGCGCAACCCGTACCTATGCAGCCTTTCCGGGGTGTAGTAGACCCGCTGCAAAAACTTAAAGTGTATTAATCGATGTCGACCATTCAAGGAAATCACTGGGCATAAGTTTAAATGAAGAAAAGATGTTATCCACCTTATTGGAAAAGAATTGTGCTAATTCATTGCAGCGCAAGTTTGCCAACCCAGGGTCATTAATGGGAGCAGGGGGAGTAACCAAGGATTTAAAGATTTTGAAAATTTCCCTGGGAGCATTGGAGGCCAAATCAATTTTTTCCTGATAGTAGGTTGACTGGGCAGATTTAATTCCTTGTTTGTATTTCTTCAGGGCCAATTTATAGGTGTCCTTACTAACTTCTGAGTAGTTTTTCCGCCATTGTCTCTCCTGTTGCTTACATTGGCGTTTAAGGGCTTTCAATTCTAGAGAATGCCATGGTTTTTTATTATTGCCACTTCTGTGAGAAAGTTAGCTTTTGGGGAGGGTGGCATCCAGAGAGGACGTTACCCATTGGTTGAATTGTGTATCAGCTACCAAAGGGTCCTGGGTGAGTGTTGGTAGTGTTTCCATCAGCTTCTTCCTCCAACTCTTAGTTGGAAGTTTAGACCAAACCCGTATGGACCTCTTCGTCATGTTGGAGGGTCCAGGCAATACTGATGGGGCAAAGGAGAGGAGCAGCAATTTATAATCGGTCCAGGGAGTATCAATTAATTTCTCAAAGCTAAGAGTATCCAGATTGGTATAACAATGGCCAAGGGAATGTCCAGCTCTATGGGTGGGCCTACCACTAATTGCCTCAACTGGAGCACTTCCAATCCTGCATTCAGACTGATGCAAACTGGTGAGTGTGCCTCGTCTGAGTGGATGTTAAAATCACCCAGTAACGTGAAATTAGCGGTGGTACTAGCGTAATTAATAGCGCTAATAGGGAGGTCCTCGCAGAATTGGCCATAGGGACCTGGTGGCCTATAGAGCAGGAGGCCCGACAAGGTGCAAGTGGAGGAGAAGGAAATAGCAAATGTTAAGCTTTCCGCACCTTTTATTGCTGCATTTTCAACCCTGCATCCCAGTGTGGATTTATAAATAATGGCAATCCCTATGGTGTGCAACCCCACATTTCTTGCCATATAATGCGCCGGAGTATCCTCGGGAGGGGCTTCTTCTCTCCCACGAGTAACCACATGTTTATCACCTCTACACAATTCTCGGAAAAACATTTCATGATGAAAAACTTTCAATCGCGCACAATGTTTTCGTTCACTTCCTGATCCACCAATAGCAGTGCGTCTCACACCAACCGACCTATCGCAGCGCAACGCATTCTGAAGTCACTATTCCTCCGCTCACAGCAGTTCCCCTCCTTCACAATTCACGTCTCATCCTTACATTCGTCCCATTCACACGCTGAAATAACCGTTTGTCCCAAACAGGTTACTTCTCTGACTGTCTGTCCACAGTCTCTCGAAATTGTCGACCTCAACTGACAACTGCCCGTCCGCAGAACGAACGACCAGACAATCACCTCTGATAGGTTTCAATTACTCAAATTCCACATACAGCAACCCACGACCAGCGTCGGTTCCTCACACACTCACACATTCGCACACCCTATCTCGGCCCAGGTAATCGATGACGCCTCACGATCCCCTTTCGGTGGTCAAC
Organism: Triturus cristatus; assembly: GCF_964204655.1. NCBI lineage: Eukaryota > Metazoa > Chordata > Amphibia > Caudata > Salamandridae > Triturus > Triturus cristatus. The sequence continues at coordinate 428,153,140 of NC_140591.1, forward strand.
AAAATCTACCTTGGGTGTCTTCTACACCACAATCACTTAAGCTACTCGTCGAGCCTAAGATTTTCCCGGGCTATGCGCGCTCACAGCCTGATCTCACAATCACTCAACACTCACTCCAACTCCTCAAGACATCACACAACAAATCAACACCACAATCTACAAATATCTCACCCTATTCATACTCACTCCTCCACGAACTGCCGCTTTCCGCCGCACTGCTACTCTCCATCAATCTCCATCAACCGCTGTTGTCTGCTGCTCGCCATCCGATGAGTCACCATCACTTGACTTCTATGGGCGTCTAGAATCTCTTATCCTGATCTAGATCTCCCCTCACTATCAGAGATAACCATCCTACTCTGCTACCAACTGATAGGGCCGGATTCTTGACTACCTGATAATCTCCAAGAATCCTCTCAGGTTGCCAGGATCTTTTTATCTGCTAAATAGTGTAGAGGGGAGGAAATACATTTATCAAAAAATAATCGCCAAAATTAGATTTCATTTGGAAAGGACCACTGACTACGAATCTAAAATTTGTAAGATTTTATTACAACCACAAATAATCGCACATACAAACACCTTAGTACAAGGTGAAGAAGATAAATGGGAACTAATACAAATGCAAGCCGACGTAGGATTCTCATCCGACTCAAAACAAAAAGAATCACTGACTCTAAAAGCATCAAGGAAGCAATGGTTAAGCCAATGTCCAAATTAGGAATCATTAGTCTAAAAGGGAAAAAAACGTTCGTCTATCCCTACTCTAACTCTAAGGTGACATCCCTACTTAACAATTCCCTTCCCAAGCAAGAGAATAAAGAGGTGTGAGAAGTGAAGACTTCCTAAGAAGTACCTTCACTTAGTCAGAGCTCATTCTAAGATGCTCCTTCTAGCTTCCCATCTAAACCTCAACTGCTCAACCCACGGGCACTGTCCCTAATACAAAATCCCCAAAACGTAGAACACGCCCTTCGGCACACCTCTTCAGCCAGGTCTTCTTCCAGTACTTTTCCAACTAAACTTGTCTCGCATCCAACAATGGTTAGCTTGACCTTGGGTCCCAGGCACCTTCTCCGCTGAAAGTATCATCCTCACATTCCAACGTACTCCCCTGCTTCTCGCAGCATCCTGACTCCTAAAACAAAGACCTAGTCTCACTAACGAGCTAAATGTCCTTGCACCTGCAACAGACACATGGGAACGAAAACTTTTTCTCTTCTCTAAGATTTTCCTCATGCTGCAACCCAAAGCCTTTACCAAGGGAAATCATTTTCGGCCTACAATGTTTAGCTAACATAAGAAAATGAACAGGCCTTTCTCCTTCACGTATATGCGATCAGCCCTTTACACTGTTAAACACACTACTAAATCACACTATAAGCATTAGTTCATTATATTCATATACGTGAGTAAGCAACTTGCACGTGTAACTCTTTAACATAACACACGTTTTAACCTAATACATTACATTACATAAACTAATCATTATGCATTTACTAAATACATTCACGATAATCTGCAACGTTACTCTTCACGAAAAGCATTATTACATTTCTAATCACCTCTATGTTAAACGATTCTAATAATACATCTCTATAGCATTCTTAGCCTAGATCGATTAATATGCGGGTGCTGACTAGCGGTGAATATGATGCACCCCTACGAATTTCAGAATAACATGACGCTCTATCACACCCGCAAAGTCTGTGCTAGCTGGTTCGTATGTTCCGATACCAGTGCCCTACGGATATCCAGTAGCCATGAGTGCACGCTGGGGCCCATCTGGGCTTTCCATGTCATGGCTATTTTATGTTTGGTGAGGCCTAGGGCTATGTCTAGAACTTGTTCAGACCTTTACGCAAAGCGGAACGCTTTGTAGCGTCCAGCAGGAAATGGGTGGGCTGCACTATCACCTGTGTTTCAGCTGCTTCTGTAAGTACAGAGGCTATATTGTTCCAGTATCTTTGAATGCTTGTACATGTCCATACCATATGCATGAATGTGGCCCCGGGTCACAGCATATAGGGCATCTGTCAGCAGATGTTGGGTACATGCGTACTAGCTCTCTACACACTTAATAATTAATCAATCAGGATTTATAAAGCGCTGTGAATCACCCTGGAGGGTCTCAAGGCGCTGGAGTTGCTAACTGCTTCGTGGTGATTTGTTCATAAGGGAGTGTTGGAAAACTTTCAAAACAAAAATTCTTATTTAAACGAGCATTTGTGCGCTTTTTAAACATAGGTGTTCATGCTGTACAAAGGCTGTGCGTTTCTCCATTGCAAATTAACTAAAAATGGCGCGGAGTACAATAAAACAGCAAACGTGCCTTCAAAGCAACTACATCTTGCTTTAGATCATGGGAAACATGTCCGTGTCTCTGCGAGAGGTTACTTTCCATCTGCGATCACTATCTTTATAGATACTCAAATCTTTAGATTTATGTATGAAGGCAGTGAGAGATGTCTTTTTGGTTTAACATTACACGTGTCACTCCATCCTGTCGGTACTTCTCACATAAATGTTAGTGCTTGTAAAGCTGAGAACGTGCGAATGCTAGCCTAAAGCCTTACATATGAATTCCCACCAGATCTCCCTGCCGCCAAATAACAAAGGGCTTTTGTCACATGCGTTTGCACAATATTTATCTTGTTTTATTTTTTTTTTAAACCCTTATTTATGTGGATTTTAGCAATGTACGTAGTTTATTAACAAAATAGCTTTCATTACTAGTTTGACACCTCAGCTCAATCATAGAATATTGATCATATCGGTCATATTAAGGTGCTTGTGTATAGTGTTTCTTTACTAACACAATAAATGTCTTATTTGATATTTAGACACAACACTCGAATGCTACTCACTACCACTTAATTACACACGACAAAACAACAAACTCTAACACATACCAACAATCCACATTAATACACTCCACACACTATACTATAATCAGCATAATTACACTCCACGCCACACAATTTCACACCACACAAATCAACTCAAAATGTTTTTATTCCAAACCACATAATTCTACAACAAACCACAATTTTACAATCAACAACACATTAACATAATACAAAACATATATCCAACATAGACCACATAATCATACATCATAACACACAATATACCACCACAACACACAATTCAACACCCCTACATAAAACTTAACACAAAAAACATTCCACATAATTAGACACCAAAATACCCAATCCCACTAAGCATACTTCCAATACAATCCAATACCACATAATTCCTATCCACATAATTCTCCTACACACCGTACCACTTAATTCAACAACAAAAAACAACCCACAACACACAATTTCACACCACACAATATCACAACTACTAATTACAAAACAAAGCACATATTTACACTACACACCACATACATCCACTCCTTAACATATAAATAAAAAAACATTTACAATGCCAATAATTCTAAATCTCACAATTGCAAAACCTATTGCAAGTTGATGGCTCTGGTCACAGTATGTTTTTGTTGTTGTGTCTCTGGGGCTTTGATCAGTGAGGATTCTTCTGGGCAGTCAGGTCAGGGGTGGAGGGAGAAGAGAAGGATTTGGGTAAATCAAAGAAGCAATTAATTTCCCATGCCTAAAGGTGAGAGTCCTATAGCGGACTGCGTTAAACCCCCAAAACTGGACCAATATGTAGACTTACGGGTCTTGGCCCTGTTGCTAGAGGTTTCACGATTATCTGTTCCCATCTTACAGAGGTAGATTCCAGCCAGTCTTTCATCTTGAATGTAAAGCACTTAGATTCAATTTGAAACTGAATAACACATACGCCTTTCAGGGATTACTTATTTATCGACCACCAGGCCCCATGGGTAATTTTATCCAGAAGATACAGGACTTCATTGAATCATGTGTAAACTGTTCTAGTTTTACGACTGTGGGCGATTTTAACTCTCAATCAGAGTTCACTAACAACTGTGCCTTGGATCACCTGGTGGATAATCTCAAGAGCTTGGACCTAATAGCAGTAAATAGAGTAATCTACTTACCAGGCAAACCACACTTTGGTTGGAGGATTTGCAAATAGTCAGTATCTAGGAGTGGATAAGGTCCTGCCAATAGTATGATTGGACCATAAGGCCATTTTCTCTCACTCGAGGTCCCCCCCAATAACGGCTCCGCACAAATGCTCTTAGAACCTTTAAGATGCGGCCCTGAAAAAAGCTTAATGCTTACGAGCTGAAGGATACTCTCTCAAACTCAAACCCAGTCTTAAACAATAACATGGATAATGCAGCAACTAACTATACACACTGGTTAGAATCAGCAGTTCTCAGACAGGTGCCAGGAAAACTAATAAAGTGTCAGAAAAAACCCACCTGCCCCCTGGTACTCACAAGAACTAAAAGCTTTCCAACTGAAATGTAGATTACAAGAGCGCAGGTGGAGAAGAGAGTACTGCCAGGTAGAAAAGATCAAATATAAAAAAAACTATTTGCAAAGTATAAGGAACTAATTAGAGCAGCTAAGGCCAAATACTTCACGGAAAATATTAGCTCAGCTAAAAATACCACCAGGGAATTATTCAAAACAGTTAAGTCTTTGTCAAACTGAAGTAATGGCAATACTTTCATTCATGACTGATCCTTCTGCAACAAGATTTTTAACCCCAACAGAAGAGCTGGACTCACAACAAGCCCATAGGAGTTCAAAAAATGTGAAAAGTTTTCCTCATTCACTAAAGAAAAAGTGATTAACCTTAGCATGTACATTAAATCAGGGGCTTCTTCAGACCCCTACCCCCCTCAGGTCTTTAGTGTGATCTCCAGTTCAGTAGCGAGTCCACTTATGGAACTATTAAACAAGATACTGATTACAGGCAGTTCCCGGCCATATGGAAGAAGGCCTTCATTCTGCCTCTGGTGAAAAAACCTTTGTTTAATCCAAAGGGAGTGAAGAGTTACAGGCCTATATATCACCTCCCCTTTTCTATGAAGATATGAGAAAAGGCAATGAATTAGGAAATTCTATCCTTCCTAGATGCGAACCAGCTTCTCGATTCCTGACGTACGGTTTCAGAGCAAACCACTGTACCAAATCAGCTCTAGTAGCTGCTTCTGAGGAACTGCAGATAGTGATCGACATGGGAGGCAGAGCCGCATGTATTTTATTAGATCTTCCTGATGCTTTTGACACAGTCTATCATTCACTCCTCATAAACCGGCTCCAATCGCTGGGTTTTCGGAACTTTGCTCTGGCTTTTCTGAGCTTGTTCCTAGATGATAGGCAACAGCAAGTGGAGTTGGGAAATGCAAGTTCCGCTCCGTTTTCCCTCCCTTGTGGGGTATGTCAGGGCTCATCTCTTAGCCCCACACTTTTAAATATCTATGTTACCCCCCTATATTAATTTTATTCGCAGTTATGGTCTTGCAGTTTTCTCCTACGGCGATGACACACAAATTGTGGTGTCTATATCATCTGACGTTAAAAAGGAGGGAATACATTTCTGCAGCTGCATGTCTCCCATTGCAAGCTGGGTGCAAAGTAATTGCCTGAAGTTAAACTCAGAAAAAAACTAGATCTTGTTACTTGGAAAGGTTACCACGTTTTGGAACTCGTCATGGTGGCTTTCTGATCTTGGCCCACTACCGGTGCGGGTTCAGAAAGCAAGAAACCTGAGTGTCATCTTTGACACTAAACTGGGCTTCTCAGAACAAATAAATCAAACCATCTCTTCGGGATTTTTGTGCTCAAGGTCCTTAAGAAGATCTATTTATTTATTTGAGAGTTTTATATAGCGCTGGCCAGACCTGAGGGTATTGGAGCGCTTTACAACAATAGTAACAAAGAAATCACACAATATGACAGTAGTATACACATTGACTCATGGCGAGTCGGAAGTAGCAGAGCACTGTACAACGTTAATAGTAAAGAATCACACAATATAGGAGTAATAAACACATTGACTCGTGACGAGATCCGTTCAGGGAGGGGGGCAAAGTAACGATTCGGGAGGAAAGTGAGGTAGAAGTCTTCGTGTCAAAGTGGCTGTGTGCTGCAATGGGCAAGATTCTACGAGTGGGCTGCAGCTATCCATTCGGAAGAGATCGTTTGAGGAAGAGGTCTTTGAGCTGCCTTTTGAATTTTAAAAAGGAGTGGGTAGTCCTGATATGGACTGGGGTGGCGTTCCAGATTTTGGGCGCGTTTCCTGAGAAGGATCGAGATAAGGTTTTTTGTTTGCGAGTTTTCGTAGGGATGAGAAGTAGAGTGTTGGTACTCCTGAGGTTCCTTGTCTGACCGGCCTTCTTGAGTTTGGAGGCCAGGTAGGTGGGTTTCCCAGTGTGTAGAGCTCTGTGCGTGAGACAGGCAGTTCGAAGGTTGGCACGCAATTCGATTGGGAGCCATTTTAGTTCTCTGAGTGCGGGTGAGATGTTCTTATTTCTTTACTTCGGTGACCATTCTGGCTGCTGCATTAAGAGTAGATCTGAGGGGAGCTAAATGAGATTTTGCTGTTCCTGTGAGGGATGCATTCCCGTAGTCCAGCCTGGACAGCACCAGGGATTGAGTAGCTTGTTTGAGGTCCTGGGAGGGATGAAGGGTTTTTATTTTATTGAGTAGTTTTAGGTCGAAGAAGGTACTCTTTGCGGTGTTCTTGATGTGTTTGGCCATATCTAGTTTTGGGTCCAGAGTGACTCCCAGCGATTTTTCGGAATCGACCAGGGTGAGCTTGCAGTTGAGAGCATCAATAGCCTTTAGCCATTCTGTGATTTGGGGGTTCTGCTCCTTGTTGGAGATTAGGAGGATTTCCGTCTTGTCTTGGTTGAGTTTCAGGTGGTTGAAGGATAGCCAGTGTTGGACCTCTCTTAGAGAGTCGTTTAGTCTCTGAATGTCATCAATGGAGGAGGTTTCAAGATAGATCTAGGTATCGTCAGCATAGAGGTGGATAGGGATGTTGGTTTTTTGAGTATGGTGGTGAGGGGTTCCATAAAGATGTTAAATAGTTGCAGGGAGAGAATTGATATTTGGGGGACACCTCTGCTGACCGGGAGTAGGTCAGACAATAAGTTTTTGATTTTTATTCTTTGGGTGCGGTTCTGTAGAAAGGAGGTGAACCACTTTAAGACCACCTCTCCCGCTCCTACCCTTTCTTGAAGTACCTTAATGAGTAGTTTGTGGTCAACCGTGTTGAAGGCTGCCGATAGGTCCAGGGGTATGAGTAAACAGCATTGGTCCGAATCATATGATTTGTGGACATCATCTATGACATTCAGGATCGCTGTCTCTGAGCTGCAACCTTTTCTGAAGCCCGATTGGTGAGGGACTAGGAGGTTGGTGCTATCCATGTGTTTAGTAAATTGCAGGAGAACACAAATTTCCAGGATTTTAGCTAGGAGTGGGAGATTGGAGACGGGTCTGAAGTTATTAAAATCGTTCGTGTCAGAGCCCATTTTCTTTTAGTAATGGCGTGACTTGGCCAATTTTGAGACAATCAGGCATGACTCTGGTACTCAGGGAGCTGTTTACTATCTTGGTCCAGAGCGGGGCTAGGGCAGTAGCGACTCCTGGAGGGAGTGCTGCGGGGCCGTGGGGCGGGGGAGGGGCAGCGTGGGGGTCAGTAAACTCCGACAGATAGCCGAACGGAGGTAAGTACATAAATAAATAAATAAAACAAATTATATTGCGCACGCGATGCAGCGTGCGCTATGTAATTTGTTTTATTTATTTATTTATGTACTTACCTCCGTTCGGCTGTATGCCGGAGTTTACTACCCCCACCCTGCCCCTCCTCCGCTCCGCCTTACCACCCTGCAGCACTCCCTCCAGGAGCCGCTACTGGGCTAGGGTGCTCCTGTTCATTCCCCAGGACCTACAAAAGACAGTGATGGTGGCCCTTGTTACCTCTAAGATTAACTACTGTAATGCCCTGGTATCTGGTGAAAAAACTTAAATCTCTACAGAATGCAGCGGCCAGAATGCTTCTAAAAATGTCCAAGTTTGCATCTATCTCCCAATCATTACAAGGTTTGCACTGGCTACCTGTCAGGAAGAGGATCATTTTCAAGGCACTTTGCCTGGTCCATAAAACACTTCATCAGACTGGTTCTGTATATTTTCAGAAATTGTTCACTTGGTACACTTCCAGTAGGCACCCAAGATCTAGCTCAGCTAGAATGGTAATCGTCCGCAGAATAAATAAAGCAAGATGGGGTGGAAGGGCATTTTCGTTTTGTGCGGGGAAACTCTGGAATTCATTGCCACTAATTCTACGCTACCATCCCATCCCATCCTGTTGCAGTTCAGGAAGCAGTTGAAGACTTGGCTCTTTACTAAATCATTTAGTTAAGTTTAGTGCCTCGTTCCCGCTTTACAGTTTTTATCTGATGCCTCACGGCCAGCGCTAAGACACTCTCAAGTAATTGCGCGCTATATAAAACTAATTTAGGGACTTTCACTGTACTGGAACTGTATTGCTCAGTCTGTAAAATGAACAATTGGGCACCTCAAGCAGCAGAGGTGATGACTTAGCACCAGCACAGCGTCCATACTGTAACCACTCTGGGCCACTTGTGACCACCCCTACAATGCTGGCATCAACTTAATGCAGACTGTCATGCAATGATCTCTCACTGGCAACAAATTTATTACAGATTGCTAGCATGGCACATTGTGAGCAAGGTTATGGTTGTGTTCATGGAGCTCAAAAATGCGTGACAATAAGTGTCAGTGCAGGAATATGTGGATAATGACTAATTTGCTTTAGTCTAACCCCCGATGAGTGACACTTGGCAGAGCTGCTCCTATTCCTACTCCTACTTAAACGCATTCCAATTCTGGAATAGAGGACCTGTCGTGTGGAGCTCAACGCAACATATCTTCTTCAGCATAAATAATAGAACAATAGTAAAAACATGCAATGTGAGGAAAAATACAGTAATTCATGACAATTACTAGGTAAATGAAGAAAAAGGAAAATTTAAAAATAAGCAAATATTAACATGAGTAACAGCAATTATAAGAAAGCAGGCGTGGAAGCAGAACCCACGAACCACTAAATTTAAGGGCAATCCAAAATGTAAAAGCACCCAAAATGTACCTTTGGCAGCTCCATTCCGGGGTTGATCTTGCGCTAAAAGGCACCCTCCTCAACATTAAGTCCAATATTAATTTAGTAGATCAATAAGTAACTGGGACTGCTCAATAACTGAGGGCCTGATTACGATCTTGGCTGATGGGATACTATGTCACAAGTGTGACAGATATCCCGTCTGCCATATTACAAGTTCCATATGATATAATGGAACTTGTAATACAGAGGACGGGATATCCGTCATGTTTGTGACACAGTATCCCATCCACAGGGAAAAAGTTAAAGGGTTTTATTACAAAATCTCATAATCAAGTGGAAAAGACTAAACGTTAAATGTCATAACGGGTCGAATGCAAAGCACATAGTCAGAAATCAGAATTATTCTATGTTCAAAATGAACAGCAAAATAATAAAGAAATAGAGGGAGAGTTCGTAACTGAAAGATGTTCAAGAAAATCTCTAGCTCACCCCTAAACCAAGGGGTTCTTATACATGATTCTTGCATGGAAAATAAGAAGAAAACTGCAGCTTCGTGGTGGCATGATTAAAGATAAAACGTTTTGGGCAAGTCTAGTCTTCATTAAAATATTTATAACTCTAATGCACTTTTAAGAACTCACCTAGCAGCTTCTACACTGTTGCTGTCAGGATATGTACACAACAATATGAAACATTGCAAACAAATACCCATTGTTGGACCTGGTCCTCTCTTCTGGGTCTCCCCCAAACGTTTTACCTTCTTCCTCCTTTTATTTTTGCTGACATTTGTTTTTTTTGGCTAAAGCGGCGATAATGGGCTTGCTAATATGCTCTTGTGAATTCCATAGAAGCCCATGTTCTGGTGTCAACATGGGCTTCTATTGGAATTCTCACCGGCATATTATCAAGCCTATTATCGCCGTGCTTGACAATATGCCCCGGGGAGATTAATTTTATGTGCCCAGAACCACATGATGTTGAGTGTTGTTGCTGAGACATTCGAGGTCGACCGCTCTATCCGCAAGGCTACATCCTCTCTCCTAATGTTCTGGTTCTCCGCCTGGTGGGGCTTGGACCATGGGATCTGGCAGGCCTATTTCCTGAGCACCGGACACTTTCAGAAGTTATTAGGCCAAATAAAGGGCTGGCCTATTCTGCTTATTTCAAGCATGCACAGTTTAAGCCGTTATAGGTTTATAATAAGGTTTGGCAGGGGTTTCGAAACACCTGCCAAGTAGCTAGGTTCCATCAATACACCCTGCTGGATGACGATCCTAATTTCCCATCTTCTTTTCAAGTAAGTTTTCTTAAATGCTGGCATCTCGTCAGTATTTGGGTCCGTTTTTTAAGTGTGGTAAGCTCTCATTATTTAATGAAATGAATAGGCACTACAGGCTGACCAAGATGGGGGCGTTCTGCTATCTACAAATAAGAGAATTTGCACAGAAACTCCTGATCTCGACATCGATATGAACCGTAATGAATTTCTAGAGAGTTTCATTAAGATAAAGAAACGCAGTTTCATTTACACTTTTAATGTGATTTTGGGCTGTCAAGGTAAAGTGGGTGATAATAAGTGTCAAGTACTTGCTGCTAAGTGGTCTCGGAGTTTGCAGTGCAGTGTCTCTGTGTGTCTGAGATATGCTACACAAATATGGCTCAAGACACCTTTAATGTCTCTCGGCTTAAGGTGCACTTCTTTAAACTCTTAAACAATATATATTATGTACCATTTAAGCTTTATAAGGGAGGTTTGAGGGATTCATCGGCTTGTTTTCGGTGTGATGAACTCGAGGCCGATACAGTACATGTGGTTCCATCATACCATTTCGCCACATAGCATCTGCACTGTAAATGAACTATATAAGATAAATAATTTTTTCGTGATGCTAAAACGGTTTTGTTTGGACATGCCCCTGTTGATCCAGCTGTGGTTGCTGATGTTTTCTATTTTGCAGTTACTGCTGCAGGGTTCACGGTTGCCCAATCTTAGTGGCGGGAGTTTATATTTCTTTGTGGGCAGGAGCGTGCCATAATTAAAACACATCCCAGTCGATGTGAGCTAAGGAGAACGTGGGAACCGGCTAAGGGGGATTTACTGGATATTTTACCTGGTTGCAACATGGCAATGTGAAACAATTGTCCAGTCTTAAGGGATTTTGGTTTGATTACTGTACCTATGTATGTGTGATGGTTCTTTTATGATTAACATATTTTCTTTTTTCACTTGATATGGTGCCAGCCCAATATGGGGAATCTTGTCATGAAAATCAATTAATTATTACCTCTCAATAATATACAAAACAAGCATTGGCATAGCCAATAGGTCTCGCCTTTGGGACCTTATAAGTGTTTAGCCATGCAACAGTTGCATAACTAAACACTTATAAGGTCCCAAAAGCGAGACCTATTGGCTATGCCAATGCTTGTTTTAACTGCTGCAATCTATTGAAGCCTCACGGAGAACATCAAAGCGGCCGTGCGGCCGCAAAAGTGATGGCGATCGCGATCAAACATCAAAGCGGCCGCGCAGCCACAAAAGTGAAAGTAATCGCAGTAAAGCGCGACGTGCGCGCCTGCGCACATGCACTGTGGCTCTAGGCTGACCTGGTAGTACTTTTTGGAGCCCTCACAAAATGTCTCGCCAGATCAGCGCATGCGCTGGGTCAGGCGAGACCTAAAAGGGGGGAAAAGGAATAAACAAGAATAAAACAAATGGAAAAAGGAAAATAATAGAGTTTAATCTAAAGTAATTGGTTCATGAATTTGCTAACCTGTAGCATCTGTAGTACACTTTTGACTACATCTGTTCATGTTATCTGAAAAAAACATGAGGACAGTGTGTCTGCAGATTCCCATTGGGACTGCTGCGGTATCTGCAACAACTAAGTAACAATGTATTATTTCTTCCCAATAGGTTTATTTTTGTTTTAAATTTGTAATGTCCACATTTTTCTTTTTCATTATGCATCAACATCTTTTGATACTTGAGTACTTTCTAATGTTGTGTCTTTTCTGTATGGTTTTCATTTTGGCAAGTGTTATTAAAGTTAGATGACGGGTACTTCTCCTCTGCTGGTGAATTTTGAACCATAAACACTATTAAATAAAAAAAAAAGTCTGTATAATTGAATTTATAGCAAATGAGATGCTCACAGATAAAGTTAATTTTTTATGTCTCTTGGTGGTCGATTGTTGAGTGTTTTCTTGGATCAGGTGAGATGAACGTCCCGAGCCACTGAAGTAGCCAGAATATCAAATGGGCAGGGGGTGACAGGTTGCTCCATAGGCTTCAGTGCCCTCCTTTTCATGGAGCTGCCAGCTGGAGTGTTTTGGGAACCAACCAAGCTGGCAGTAGATGTTACTTGATCACAGAATGGGCCAGTGAGATTGGATGAAGCTGCTTATAATGCGCTAAAGTCATCCTGCACCACCCCAGAATGTAAAGTACAGACACTCATGTGCCACTTCAGTAGATACTTTTAGGCACCCTGGATCTCATTCTGGGCCTAGAAGATATTCTGGGCTCTCAGACATTCTATAATCTGGCCTAGGTTTTCCTTCTGCCATGTAGCCGCACCCCACAGGTTTTGGCTCTAGGTGGTAACATTTTTAGCTCTACCTTGAACCTCCCTCCTTGCAGCAGGCCCTGCCCTATTCCTGTCAAAACGGACCGTGACCTTGACTGGGTGGCCACAGATGTTGTCTTTCCTGGTTGCACAGCAGTTGTCATAGCGGTTGTTGTCACAGGAGTCCGGACCGGGGTGGCCACAGTTGATGGTGGAGTCTTGTCATAGGGGTGTTGTGGGGGCACAGATGTTTCTAATGGAGACATGATGGAGGAACATAGACGTAGAGTGTTGGCTTCACAAACATGATGGGCCTGGTTGCTCTTACAGATGTTCTTCATTGGCAGGAGAGCTGCTCCCACTGAAGGCTTCGGATGCTGTTTCTTGAGATGGAGTGGCCACCAGTTTAGAAGTTGTTGTTTGTGATCTGGATAGTTGACCTACATCTTGTTATAATTTTATCAAATCATACTATATTAAAATATTTCCTACAAAAAATATGGACTGATTTCCAGTTAGGAGCAGGGTTACTCTTTCACAAATGTAATAGATATTCCGCCCACGTTTATACAAGTGACATAGGATAAAATACACTGTTAATAATGTGCACTATTAATAAGCCAGAAGGGAAATCCCACATGTTTGCACACAAAAGCCATCCAACATATTAACATTTAGGGCCTAAAAGTGGGCCATAGTGAGTGTTATGTTTTGAAATGTGGTTTGACAGTTTGGGGCTGCAAGGGTGTGTTAGAGCTTTTGAAACTCATTTTTGTTGAGTCTCCAATCCCAACCTCTAGTGCAGTTAACCTTAGCAAACGTCTGTGAAGTAGAATGCCTAAAAATATTAAATTCAATAATAATACTTGTAATTCATGCTAGCCTGGGATGCCTGTTATATGGGACATTTCTCACTATAACATAGTAAGGTTGATGTTTTTGAAAATCTGTATAATAACATTAAAAAGAGTGATGTACAAATTTGGATCATCATTTGTGGTGGATGACTGCCCACCTCAAAAAATGATTACAATTTTTGTCAGGGTGAAACCTCTAAGCCACTAAATTAACCAGAGTTCAACTCCTTATTGGTATGGCACCAAGCAGACAGGCTTAACGTAAGGCAATGTGTAAAGGATTTATGCAGTACTAAAAGAGTAATAAAGTCAAAGTTATAATCTAGAAAAGACCAAACCATTAAAACAATAGAGTACATTTTAATAAACACGAGACCAAAATAAAAAAAAACAGTAAATGGAACTAGAGACATGAACTTTTATTGTTTTAGATAAATATAGCACCTAAAAGACCAATGTGCCAATTAAAGGAGGACCTAAGTGCAATTTGAGCCCAACCCCAATGGAGCCCTGGTTGTATACACTGAGTAGATGGTCCTAGTGAAGCTTTGGGACTTTTGACGTTTTTGGTTGAAAATCTTTCAAAGTCCGAATTCAGAAAGGGTCTTTGTCCTTTATTGGGAGTTGCAGGGACCTTTGAGCAAGACAAATCTGAAAATTAATCTGATGTCTTGGAACTGCCGGTCAGATCTTTTGCAGCAGGTTCCTCTGAAGCTCTGGAGCTCTTGAGTATTGTATGCAAACACTTTCTAAGTCCCAACACAGAAATGGAATTTGTCATTTTTATATAAGCAAAATGCGAAAATGTCCTCAAAGTCCCTTTCGGTATTGGGGCCTAGATATTTGTTTGTACTTTTTGACTTCCAGAGTTCGACCAGGACCAACCCGCGATAGTGTATCTGACCAGGGGTTGACCTCAAATCATGCCAATGTCCTGGTCTACTGATTCCATTAACTACCGTTGGCTCTTTGGGCCTTTTAGAGCTATTTTAACTTAAATCATTAAACATATCTCTTGTTTCCATATTTGACTTCTGTTACTTTGATGTCATTTTTCTTAGTTTACAAATCTTAAAAATTGGAGTAAGGTTTTTACTGTCCCATGTCTTTGCCTTTCTAAATGCTTTATTTTTTGCTTTACACATTATCTTTAATTTATGATTGTCAGCTCTGTGATTTAGCCACCATAGGGTGAGTTCATCCTGAAATTATTGAACATTTGACTGCACCTAACAGTTTAGTCACCCCATTCCTTGTAGTAGACTACAACCAACCACCATTAAAAATTCACTTTCACACAGTGAATAGTTAAGGTATGTATTTAGTAGTCATAAACATCATGTTTGAAAATTGTGTTAATACGTTGCCATTAGTGGAGAGATTTGAGTTAGAGAATAGGGGTGCCAGAGTGGACAGAGGGTGAATTGGTTAGGCTTACAAAAGTATTAGACATACCAGTCTCCATTCCACCTGGAATCCTTGCAATACCTTCGGTGTAGAAAATGGACTACACCTTCTCCTCCCAGGGCATGAACTTGAAGCTCCTGGGAGAACCACCATCAGGGTATCTCGGTGTGCTCTGGAAGTGAGGGGATGTACTATACTCTGCAGATCATTCCAGGACTTGCGGCTATCCTCCTGTGAGCACCTAGTGTTGGAGACAGTATTCCCCTTATCTACTGTTCTGTCCCACATTTACCTTCTCTGACTCATAGTTATTGTCTGGACTAGGGCTCCAAACAACTGTGGCTCAATCCTCACTGTCTAATCCACCATAAATGTTAAATCGTTTTGTAGAAAAACTAGAAGGTATTCTACCAGACATTTTTGGGTAAAAAACAAAAGAAAAAGGACTGAAGTGGGACTATTGTTGCTGGTGTGAGCTGAGAGCGGTAAATGGTTTGTGTTGTTAGAATAGTAGCTTTCGCAGTTATGTCTATGGGGATTTGTCATTTTTTAAACATGACTACAGCCCGAACCACTGAACGGAATTACACCAATTTGGCAGTAAACTAGATGTTGGCCCAGAAAGCGTGCTTTTGTGGTTCGGTGTAACTCCATTCAGTAGTTTCAGACATATTTAAGTTAAAAAAATATAGCTATTTGGGAGCCCAAGAACCTACTGAAACCCTACTGAAATTTGTTTGGCTGCCAACACTTTAACCAAGAAGTGTTGGCAGCCATCCTAGGACTCAGTTCAAATGAGTAACACAAAAAAGGTTTAGAAAAAAAGAAAAGGGGGCAGGGCTTTTTTTTGGCCCCCCAGGGCCAAAAAAGCATTTTTTAAACCCTTTAGCGGGATATGCGGATTTGGCCAAAAATAATTTTAAAAAAAGATACTCGGGTGGGCCAAATCCCGGAGCATTTTACAAATAAAGGAGGGGGCGCACGGAGCCTTCCTCGTAGGGTTTAATTAAACCCTGAGGACCGCCACCTTTCTGGGGTTTTCCTATTGTATTATGCGAGGGTGCTTGCATGGCACTCTCTGCCCCCCCCCCGGACCACCAGCTCCACTGAGCTTTTCAATAAAAAAATGCGGGAGGCCACGTTGACCCCTCTGCAGCCCCTTTAACTGTTATTAGTGGCCCCTCCCAGCCCCAGGGACCACCACCTCCCCGAGGCTTCACGTACATTGAATTCACATACCGGGGCTACATGAAAGATAGGAGGGGACCATGTGGCACCCCTTATAGAGCCATAGATGCCCCTGGGGACCTCCACCCCCGGGCCTGCAATGTCCTGGGGTGACGTTCTTGGAGGCCAACTACCCCTCCTGTTTCCACTAGTAAGTCCCACACACTGGGATTTCTAAGAGCTCTACGGAGCCCACGCCCCCTTTCTCCACCACTCTGCAAGTGCATCTCCAGGTGCACTACTGGTTGGGGGAGGAAGTCCACTTGGGGGCCAAGAAGCCCTCCTGTTACCTCCTCAAAGTCCTACACAGTGGGTTCCTGACAGCTGGTCAGAGGCCAAGCCCCCTTTCGCCACCCCTCTGCAAACATGACTACAATTTAAAAAATATATCAAAAAAAGGGGGGAAGGAGAGGTTTTTAACGCTTAGGTTCACCCTCCAATTGTATACATAAATAAATAAATAGCCTGAATATTCAGGTTATAGGAACCTAACCTAGGGGTGTCAGGAAGGCACTTGTTTCCCGAAAGAACACCCAAGGAAAAGAAAGGGGCAGAACAATTCCTTTCTTGAGTCCCCTCACTCACCAGGGTTTCCCCACGGTGACATGCTTCATCATTGGGTCCTCTCAGTCCTCTACGGACTGAGGCGTGCTGCGACTTGCGGATTACGTAGGAGCACTGAACAAGACTATGTGTGGTGCAAGTGTCGTGGTATGGAGTGGTTTAAAGTGAATTAAAATAATCAACTAGTGGGCCAAATATATTTTATTCTTGCTCCTAGCTAATTGGTTAAAAAAGTGGGTAATATGCTAGAATAAACTACTTTAATGGGTAAGTGTACCTAGCATATGGTCGACTAGTTTCGAGCTTCCCTAGCTCTTCCTCAGGACTACACTGGGACCAGCCCAGTGCAAGTACCACTCCTAGAAGACCTGATTCGGTGCAAAAATAAGTGAAAAAACACACAAACGCTGCGCCTAATAAGCATGCGTTAAGGAAAATACATACGTAATGTACGTCTAGAAAAAATCTGTACGATAAAAAACAGACGTTAAAGGAGAAAAGGCAGAATATGCTTATTATCATAGAATATAATGGTGGTTACACTATACACCTGTGTTGCAATATTCAATAGTGACATATTCTTATTGTGCCACTATGTTGCTCTCCAGACAGTACATCTTTCATGCTGGCGTTTCGCTATATCGTGAAATAAAAGTGTTCGTGAATGCACACAGTGCACATATAATAAAACACACAAAAAACAAAAAACATGCGTCTGACATGACAAACTACACACAAGACTGACAGTAGTACGATAATACATACATCTTAAAAGGCAAAACTGAGCCTCATGATCGAATGAGGGGGTGTGGACACTCGTGCACCTAGAGAAAAGGTACAAGCGATATGGTAAAATATCTGGAGCGCCGTCTTGTTGGTAGACCTAGCGCGAGTGGAAAAAATACGATGGAACACCATCTCAGTTAGTGATGGAAACGGGGCTTCCCTCCGCGATGTAGTTACTCACTTGTACTTTTCAAGCCACACACCGGAATCACCTACTGGAGACCTGCCTCGCCGACTGCATACTGTGTGGTTGCGAGCCGGGTGCCGAAATATCTACCTGGGTGGGGATTTGAAAGGAAAGAAGGACTTGCCGATTGCGGTCCTCTTCCGTGGCCGCCATCTTGGCACAGGCAAAATTCTTATTGTAAGAGGAAGAATGGAGAGAGTGAACTCCATAATAAACAAAAAATAGAGAGTCATTTGACATCGGCTCCAACATACACAAAATAAAGGAATGGGCTAGGGAGCCATTGGGCGTTGTGTCTTAAAATTTAGATCGAAGAGAAGGTGATGCGGGAATAGTTCAGCCATCTTAGATCGGGGAGAGAGTATCTGACAGTACCATGCTTTCTTTCAAATGAGTAATCGTCCTCAATGTTGCATTTAGTTGAAAAACAGGACCGGGTGACCCATTGGTACTTCAATCAGTGGTTATTATAAAACCCAAAGTATATGTGTAACTTGGGAAACAAAGGAAATGGAAAAATTAGAAAAAAGTGGAGATACGTGGTCTGCGTTACAGTAGAGAGTATCTCGGTTAAATAATGTCATATGGAAGGGGGCACATACTCTGAAGGGTATTTGCACATCTCTTATCCCAGGAAAAAATAGCCAGCTTAATTTTTCACTATTTTTCACTATGTTCGAGGGACGACTGTATTCTGGGTAACACATTGCCAAGTGTTTCTAGCCATTAGTCAGACAATTGCTGGAAAGAAAAACTTAGTTTGAGGTGAAATGGCCCCATGGTATATCATCATTCAGGCCGAGGTCATCTGATCGCAGTTTAAACACCCAACGTTGTTCTTTTTCATGAAGATTTTTTTCGCTGTTGGGATAGTTGCTGATATGTTCAAGAATGACCCAAGTGAAGTCATTTGGTGTGTGTTGTTGTTCCAAAAAATGTGTGGTCATTTTGGTATTGTTATGTTTACATCTGAAATTACTGCGGTGTTCCACCATTCTTGTGTTCACTTTCCTTCTGGTCATCCCCACATAATGGAGATTACACACGCAAGTAATGAGGTATATTACCCCGGTAGTGTTGCAATTCGTGAATGATCGCAGATTCCACGTTACGCCATTGTTGCAGGTGACAATTTTAGTTGCAGTGGTTAGGTGACATACGCTGCAGTTGCCACACGGGTAGTGTCCCTCTGGGAGTGGGTGCAGTAGGCGTACTGGACCTACAATCTTTGTTGGGTTAGGTCTGGTATGTACCAAATAGTTCCTTAGATTTTTCGCTTTTTTATGACTGAACATAGGTTGTTGTAAGTTCAAACCTCCACTATTCAGGATTCGCCAATGTTTTTTAATAATCTTGGTCACTTGATCTGATGCGGTATTGAAAGTTGTGATGCAGATTTGTCGTTTGTCTTTTTTGTTAGCTATTTTTTCAGGTTTAGGTTCTAGCGGAGCGTCACGGTTATTGTTGGATGCTCGTTTTTGTGCTTTGGACACAAGATGTAGTGGGTAATGGCGTTGTACCAATTTTTTGGATAGATCTTTGGCTTGCCTTTTGTAATCTTCTCTTGTGGTGCAATTGCGTCTTAGGCGCAAGAATTGCCCGAAGGGGAGATTGTCTTTGAGGCTTCTCGGGTGGAAACTTTCGTACACCAGGAGGCAGTTTCTTGCCGTGGGTTTAAAATGTGTGGTCGTGATCAGACGGCCCTCGTGTGCTGATATGTTAAGGTCAAGAAAAACCAACTTAGATCTACTCATGGTGAAGGTGAATTTTAAAAATAATCTTGTTGGTTAAGCCAGAGGAAGAAACATTCAAAACCTGCTTCGTCGCCTTCCCAAATGAGGAGCACATCGTCAATATATCTCTTCCATAACTTGATCTTATGAATGTGTGGGTTGTTGTTATGGAGGATCTTGTGTCGTTCCAAATGATGTACGTAGAGCCCTGCCAGGCTCGGCGCAAAGGTGCTTCCCATGCTCGTGCCGTGGGTTTGTTTGTACAATGAGTCATTAAATTGGAAGAAATTTTCGGTTAGAGCTAGGCGACAGCATTCTAGAACCACGTGTCTGGGTGTGTGGTAAGCCCAATTGTTTTCAAAGAGTACTTCCTCAAGAATATCCAGTGTGTCCTTATGTGGTAAACTGGTGTACAAGCTTTCCACATCAAGGCTGATTAGGATGCTGGTTGTGGGGTTGAAATCTAGATTTCGAATCAGACACAGAACAGCTTTTGTGTCTTGTAAATATGTGTCAGTCGCTTGGACTAAGGGTCTTAGAAAGGCGTTGGCAAATTTAGACAAAGGTTCCAAAATTGAACCAATCCCTGATACTATGGGTCTGCCAGGTGGTTTGACCATAGACTTATGTATCTTAGGGATAGTGTAGGAATAAGGAATGACTGGTTTCTTGTTTTCTAGAAAGTCTGCTTCTTTCTTACTTATCCAGTCATTAATAAGAGATTCTTCGACCAAGTTCGCAATCTCTATCCTCAGCCGTTCAGTTGGATTAGTTGGTATAGCTAGGTAGTTCCTTCTGTCGTCCAACAATCTGAGACACTCAGTTTGGTAATCAGATGTGTTTTGTAGGACTATAGCTCCCCCTTTATCGGCTGGTTTGATCGTGATAGTTTTTTCTTTAGAGAGTTGGTGAATCGCCTCTTGTTCAATTTTACTTGTATTGTGAAAAACTCTTATAGATTTCGGGTCCAACTCCCTAATTTCCTTCATTACCGCTTTTTCAAATGCTAGTAACTCAATAGGGAGGGTATTAGGTGGTGGTGTGAAGTTTGATTTTTTGTGTAGTCCTGTGTCCGTCTTAGATGTGAGGTCTTGTTCTTTGTCTTTGAAAAATACTTCCAACTTGATTCTGCGTATGAATTCTTTCAATTCGCAGATCAGTTTGAATTTATCCAAAGTTGCTGTAGGTACAAAACCTAATCCTTTTTCCAACACATTTTTCTGAATCGGTGTCAAGGATTGGTTGGATAGGTTGACTATGAGGCTAGGTTGTTGCTCGTTGAGGGCAAATTCGGTGGGCCCATTCTCCGTGTGTGACTCCTCACTGATTCCAGTGGCTGAGCCCATTGTACTTGCTGACCACGTCTGTTTTTTCCTCTTGGGGGATTCTTTCCTCTTCCTAAAAAAGACTGGTTTTGTTCTTGGTTCTGAGGTTCCCAATAAGGGTAGGGTTGTGGAGGGTATGGTTGCTGAAATGGTGGAGGTCCATAGAAGAATTGTGGGGGTGGAGGCCCATAAGGTGGGGCGTTTTGGAATGGGGACCAGCCGAACCTTGCTCCACCCCTGTTCCTAGGACGCCCTCCTCTTGGTCGTCTGTTTCGGGTGGTGGAGATGTAATTACCACCAGGATCTGAAAAATCAGAGCCTGTATCTGAGCCATCGCTGTCAGTGTTGTAACCCGGGTTGCGGTTAGATGGAGTGTAGTCATCTCTCGTATAGGGGTACATTTTCTCTTGTGAAAAATTCTTTTGGTCTTTTTTTAGTTTGATATACTTGGCATCTTTCAAGCTATTGAGTTACTAGCATTTGAAAAAGCGGTAATGAAGGAAATTAGGGAGTTGGACCCGAAATCTATAAGAGTTTTTCACAATACAAGTAAAATTGAACAAGAGGCGATTCACCAACTCTCTAAAGAAAAAACTATCACGATCAAACCAGCCGATAAAGGGGGAGCTATAGTCCTACAAAACACATCTGATTACCAAACTGAGTGTCTCAGATTGTTGGACGACAGAAGGAACTACCTAGCTATACCAACTAATCCAACTGAACGGCTGAGGATAGAGATTGCGAACTTGGTCGAAGAATCTCTTATTAATGACTGGATAAGTAAGAAAGAAGCAGACTTTCTAGAAAACAAGAAACCAGTCATTCCTTATTTCTACACTATCCCTAAGATACATAAGTCTATGGTCAAACCACCTGGCAGACCCATAGTATCAGGGATTGGTTCAATTTTGGAACCTTTGTCTAAATTTGCCGACGCCTTTCTAAGACCCTTAGTCCAAGCGACTGACACATATTTACAAGACACAAAAGCTGTTCTGTGTCTGATTCAAAATCTAGATTTCAACCCCACAACCAGCATCCTAATCAGCCTTGATGTGGAAAGCTTGTACACCAGTTTACCACATAAGGACACACTGGATATTCTTGAGGAAGTACTCTTTGAAAACAATTGGGCTTACCACACACCCAGACACGTGGTTCTAGAATGCTGTCGCCTAGCTCTAACCGAAAATTTCTTCCAATTTAATGACTCATTGTACAAACAAACCCACGGCACGAGCATGGGAAGCACCTTTGCGCCGAGCCTGGCAGGGCTCTACGTACATCATTTGGAACGACACAAGATCCTCCATAACAACAACCCACACATTCATAAGATCAAGTTATGGAAGAGATATATTGACGATGTGCTCCTCATTTGGGAAGGCGACGAAGCAGGTTTTGAATGTTTCTTCCTCTGGCTTAACCAACAAGATCCTTTTTTAAAATTCACCTTCACCATGAGTAGATCTAAGTTGGTTTTTCTTGACCTTAACATATCAGCACACGAGGGCCGTCTGATCACGACCACACATTTTAAACCCACGGCAAGAAACTGCCTCCTGGTGTACGAAAGTTTCCACCCGAGAAGCCTCAAAGACAATCTCCCCTTCGGGCAATTCTTGCGCCTAAGACGCAATTGCACCACAAGAGAAGATTACAAAAGGCAAGCCAAAGATCTATCCCAAAAATTGGTACAACGCCATTACCCACTACATCTTGTGTCCAAAGCACAAAAACGAGCATCCAACAATAACCGTGATGCTCTGCTAGAACCTAAACCTGAAAAAATAGCTAACAAAAAAGACAAACGACAAATCTGCCTCACAACTTTCAATACCGCATCAGATCAAGTGACCAAGATTATTAAAAAACATTGGCGAATCCTGAATAGTGGAGGTTGGAACTTACAACAACCTATGTTCAGTCATAAAAAAGCGAAAAATCTAAAGAACTATTTGGTACATAACAGACCTAACCCAACAAAGATTGTAGGTCCAGTACGCCTACTGCACCCACTCCCAGAGGGACACTACCCGTGTGGCAACTGCAGCGTTTGTCACCTAACCACTGCAACTAAAATTGTCACCTGCAACAATGGCGTAATGTGGAATCTGCGATCATTCACGAATTGCAACACTACCGGGGTAATATACCTCATTACTTGCGTGTGTAATCTCCATTATGTGGGGATGACCACAAGGAAAGTGAACACAAGAATGGTGGAACACCGCAGTAATTACAGATGTAAACATAACAATACCAAAATGACCACACATTTTTTGGAACAACAACACACACCAAATAACTTCACTTGGGTCATTCTTGAACATATCAGCAACTATCCCAACAGCGAAAAAAATCTTCATGAAAAAGAACAACGTTGGGTGTTTAAACTGCGATCAGATGACCTCGGCCTGAATGATGATATACCATGGGGCCATTTCACCTCAAACTAAGTTTTTCTTTCCAGCAATTGTCTGACTAATGGCTAGAAACACTTGGCAATGTGTTACCCAGTATACAGTCGTCCCTCGAACATAGTGAAAAATAGTGAAAAATTAAGCTGGCTATTTTTTCCTGGGATAAGAGATGTGCAAATACCCTTCAGAGTATGTGCCCCCTTCCATATGACATTATTTAACCGAGATACTCTCTACTGTAACGCAGACCACGTATCTCCACTTTTTTCTAATTTTTCCATTTCCTTTGTTTCCCAAGTTACACATATACTTTGGGTTTTATAATAACCACTGATTGAAGTACCAATGGGTCACCCGGTCCTGTTTTTCAACTAAATGCAACATTGAGGACGATTACTCATTTGAAAGAAAGCATGGTACTGTCAGATACTCTCTCCCCGATCTAAGATGGCTGAACTATTCCCGCATCACCTTCTCTTCGATCTAAATTTTAAGACACAACGCCCAATGGCTCCCTAGCCCATTCCTTTATTTTGTGTATGTTGGAGCCGATGTCAAATGACTCTCTATTTTTTGTTTATTATGGAGTTCACTCTCTCCATTCTTCCTCTTACAATAAGAATTTTGCCTGTGCCAAGATGGCGGCCACGGAAGAGGACCGCAATCGGCAAGTCCTTCTTTCCTTTCAAATCCCCACCCAGGTAGATATTTCGGCACCCGGCTCGCAACCACACAGTATGCGGTCGGCGAGGCAGGTCTCCAGTAGGTGATTCCGGTGTGTGGCTTGAAAAGTACAAGTGAGTAACTACATCGCAGAGGGAAGCCCCGTTTCCATCATTAACTGAGATGGTGTTCCATCGTATTTTTTCCACTCGCGCTAGGTCTACCAACAAGACGGCGCTCCAGATATTTTACCATATCGCTTGTACCTTTTCTCTAGGTGTACGAGTGTCCACACCCCCTCATTCGATCATGAGGCTCAGTTTTGCCTTTTAAGATGTATGTATTATCGTACTACTGTCAGTCTTGTGTGTAGTTTGTCATGTCAGACGCATGTTTTTTGTTTTTTGTGTGTTTTATTATATGTGCACTGTGTGCATTCACAAACACTTTTATTTCACGATATAGCGAAACGCCAGCATGAAAGATGTACTGTCTGGAGAGCAACATAGTGGCACAATAAGAATATGTCACTATTGAATATTGCAACACAGGTGTATAGTGTAACCACCATTATATTCTATGATAATAAGCATATTCTGCCTTTTCTCCTTTAACGTCTGTTTTTTATCCTACAGATTTTTTCTAGACGTACATTACGTATGTATTTTCCTTAACGCATGCTTATTAGGCGCAGCGTTTGTGTGTTTTTTCACTTATTTTTGCACTGAATCAGGTCTTCTAGGAGTGGTACTTGCACTGGGCTGGTCCCAGTGTAGTCCTGAGGAAGAGCTAGGGAAGCTCGAAACTAGTCGACCATATGCTAGGTACACTTACCCATTAATGTAGTTTATTCTAGCATATTACCCACTTTTTTAACCAATTAGCTAGGAGCAAGAATAAAATATATTTGGCCCACTAGTTGATTATTTTAATTCACTTTAAACCACTACATACCACGACACTTGCACCACACATAGTCTTGTTCAGTGCTCCTACGTAATCCGCAAGTCGCAGCACGCCTCAGTCCGTAGAGGACTGAGAGGACCCCAATGATGAAGCATGTCACCGTGGGGAAACCCTGGTGAGTGAGGGGATTAAAGAAAGGAATTGTTCTGCCCCTTTCTTTTCCTTGGGTGTTCTTTCGGGAAACAAGTGCCTTCCTGACACCCCTAGGTTAGGTTCCTACAATTTAAAAAAAACATAGAAATTCACCGAAAAAATCAAAGGTTACAAAGACATTATAGTTAGGAATTAGCATTTAAAAAACCTTAGTAATTCACAGAAAAAAAACAAAGGTTACAGGGACCTTATAGTTAGGCTCAGGTTTCACTCGTACAAAAGCAGTGAATTTCTGCTTTTACAGTTATTGAGCTAACTATAACTCGCGCCCATGCAATGCACTGCCTCACATATTACATAACTCATGACATGGTCAGTGACCAAACTGATGACATCACTGATGATATCTCAAATGACATCACTGATGACATCATCCATAGAATCTCTGACATACCCACTCACACCCCATATAACCTTTCATACACTCACTCCAACTTCCACACTACCATTCTCAAACCCATTCGCACACCCATACCAGTGCTTACACAGGCGCTCACTGATTCATAGATCAACACACCCATATACTCATTCACCCATATAGCCACTCATACACCCCCTCAATCACAAATACAGCCACTGACATGTCCACTCATACACCCATACAGCCACTTACACACTGAGTTAGTTACTCATTGAGCTACTCACTCACCCATACAGTCAATCACACAGCCACTTACTCACCCATACAGTTACATACACTCACTCACTTACTTATACAGATACTAACACACACTCATTAACCTATACAGTCACTGACATAAGCACACACTCACACATACAGCCACTCTCACATTCACTCACTCACCCAGCCACTTACATACCCCATCACTCATAAATGCTGACTTTCTCATGCCCAGTTACTCACCCATATACCACTGACACATGCACTAACTCACCGACACACCTATAAACACACTCACTCACTCATACAGCCCCTCACACACATACCCACAAACCCATATAGCCACTGACTCATCTACTCACTCATCCATACAGGCAGTCACACATACCCCCACCCACCCACACAGAAACTTAGACACCCATAGAGGTATTCAAACACCCAATCATTCACCAATACAGAAACTCATATACCCACTCACACACCCATGCAGCCACTTAGACACCAACTGACAGGCAGATACTGACATTCACACAACCAGTCACTCACCCATACATTCACTGGGACACCTATTCACTCATCTATACAATTAGTCACACACCCACTGAATCATCCAAACAGGCACTCATACACCCACTGATTCACCAATATACCTTGATATATATATTTAATACTTAAAAACTTTAACAAATATTCAGTCACTGGATGATATCATAAGTGTTGTCATTTGAAATGTCATCAATGATGTCATCATTGATGTCACTGACCATGTCATGAGTGATATAATATGTGAATGCATTGCAGGGCCGTGAGTTATAGTTAACTCACTAACTATAACAGCTGAATTTCATTGGTATTGTATGAGTGAAACCTGAGCCTGACTATAACGTCCCTATAACCTTTGTTTTTTTCAGTGAATATATATATATATATATATATATATATATATATATATATATATATATATATATATATATATATATATATATATATATATATATATATATATATATACATATATATACTTGTGATCAAGACCCGAGTGGGAGTCAAAACACGTAATGGCGGACTTGCTGGGCACTAAATAAATCACTTGATTGGCACCAAGAATCTGGGGTCCACTTTTCGTCATTTCTGCTCGAGTGGGCAGCTGTTGGCGGCGAATTGCGCATATATATATATATGTATATTCACAGAAAAAACCATAGGTTTCAGGCACGTTATAGTTAGGAATTAGCATTTAAAAAACCTCAGAAATTCACTGAAAAAAACATAGGTTTCAGGGGTGTTATAGTTAGCTGGACGTTTCACTTGTACAAAACCATTGAGTGATGTCACTGACCATGTCATGAGTGATGTAATATGTGATGTCATCAGCAGTGCATTGCGGGCGCGCGAGTTATAGTTAGCTGAACTAACTATAACGGGGGAATTTCAATGGTTCTGTACAAGTGAAAAGTCCAGCTAAATATAACACCCCTGAAACCTATGTTTTTTTCAGTGAATTTCTGAGGTTTTTTAAATGCTAATTCCTAACTATGACGTGCCTGAAACCTATCGTTTTTTCTGTGAATTTCAAAGGTTTTTTAAATGCTAATTTCTAACTATGCCTACAGAGATAGGACATGTGAAGAAAGAAGAAAAAATGCACAGAAAGAAAAAAAAGAAGTGCAGAAAGAAGCAACAGAAGTCCTCAAAGACGAAGAAAAGGGCAGGAAGAAGGATAACGTGCAGAAAGAACAAAAAGAAGAGCAGAAAGAAGCCTTGTTGCAAAATCATCCTGTACCCTCAACTTTTTCAGACGGATACTGGTGGTAACTGAGTCTGACTAACCAGTCCTAGAGCCAGTGCTATGTTAAAAGACACTTAGAATACAGTGAAAACACCTACATACACTAGGGAACATTATGCGTTGGGGTCCCCCTGTGATTAGCATGACCTCCTCTGTAAGCCCCTAGTATATAATAGGGCAGGGGGATTAAAACTACCTCTTAAAACAGGCCACAGGGCGTTTTTGCACACGTTAACTCAGGCCCTGTCCCCTCCCTTCACCACTGTGTAAACACGCCCTGTGTCCGTTTTTAGTTGGGAGATTAAGTTCATTTGAATCCTGAGGGTCCCTAGGGTCCAACTAGCCCACTAGGTACCTTCAGTAAGTGCCACAGAGCTGCGTTGCAGAGAGGTGTAAAAAGTGGCACGGCCTGGACCACCTCTCTGCAATGCAGCTCAGTGGCGCTTACTGGAAGCACTTGGTGGGCTAGTTAGCCCCCAGGGGCCCTCAGTATTGAAGGAAAATTATATCCCCAATTTAAAACGTGCCATAGTGCGTGTTTGCACACGTCACCTCAGGCCCCGTCCCCTCCCTTCACCACTGTGTAAACGCGCCCTGTGGCTGTTCTAAATTGAGAGATTAAGTCCCCTTGAATCCTAAGGGTCCCTAGGGTCAAACTAGACCACTAGGTACCTCCAGTAAGCGCCACAGAGCTGCGTTGCAGAGAGGTGTAAAAAGGGGCTTGGCCTCAGAACACCTGTCTGCAGCGCAGCTCCCTCGCGCATACTGGAGATGCCTGTTGGGCTAGTTGGCCCTCAGGGACCCTCAGTATTGAAGAGGAATTAATTCCCCAACTTACAACTCGCCAGGGGGCGCGTTTACAGAGTGCTGCAAGGAGGGGGCGTGGCCTCCGGCACGATGCCAGTCCTTTATTTATTTTAATTTTTTAATAAGGGGGGCTGTGTGGTTCCCCTTCTTATTCTAATTTATTGGCCCTGATGACCCCATCCCCCAGGGCCTGTCTCCTAATTATATTTTTTTGACCCCAATCCCCAGGGCCGGCCACTGTTTTTTATTATTTAAAAAAAATATATATTTATAGACACACCTAGGACATGCTGGACAAACCGTACGTACCTATCACCATGACAATTTGCGTGATATTCATTAAAAGGCGACTATGCATACAGTGAATCCACGTGGAATGTATTTACACCACTAGTGAAGCTCTGACATGTCTGATGCCCTACCGTGCCTAATCCCGGTAGACACCCTTGTCGTTTATTTATACAAACATGGGTAGCTATTAACGGGCACATTTAATACACATGCACACCAAGCCATTCAAAGGGGATTCGACAAAAATTCGACCAAAACTATGCAAGAAACCCCCCTCACGGTTAATAAAACACACATCCACTGCCGGATGTGTAATACTTTTTATTTTACTCTCTGGAAAGGGGACGAACATCACTGGAGAGTCACAGCGCGCTCCTGGCAGAGCCCAATGCTGTGTTACACCCACCATTGCCTGCTGAGTGCCACACACCTCTGTGTTGTATTCCACTAGCTAGTGCATATGCTATGGCACTCTCTAGCCCATGTGGACTGTAACACCACCCCGTGAATATGTCATGCCACACTTGTCTTCGCACAGGTTATATTGCCCCATCTAACGTGCCTTCCTCGATGCCTATGTTATAACGCACAGTGCTATGCCATACATATTTCAATCTGGGATCCATATCTTTGTCACAGTGCATATGCAACGTTACACTCCCCAGCACATATTTTATATTACAACTTTAGAGACTATTTAGGTTACACAACACTGCCCTGTGCATATTACACTCCAAGGCGCATATCGCATAGCACGCGCTAGTGCCTGTGCTATATCGCGCTCTCCAATGAATCTGTCATTGCGCACAATGTATTGCATATTATATTTCACGCCCGGTTCATCTTATATCACACTTTTTGGTGCATAGTTTATACCATACACTATATCTAGTTTTCATTTTCAATCGTGCTCTCAGGACTATGTTCTATATAACACTGTGTTCACCTACCCTTTTCACGGGCATTACATTTTGCGATAGGGGGTGGAGGGTCAGGGGGTGTTTCTGCCAAGTGAGCCCGGAGTCACAGTCACAAACGTCCTCTTCTTCCTGAATAAAAGTGAGATTATGCTGCATACTTGTTCATATTTTAAGTAGTTCGCACAGACACACGTTTTAAAAACAATAAAGTTCCTAATACCCCTGAACAGTTAGCTTGCTGCCCCATCCCCCTCCTCCCTATCCTCTGTTGTGTGAATCCATGGACTAGCCTCCTCCCTCCTGCCATGCATGGTCTGATGTGCTGCCACTGCCCTCAATTTGTTATGATGTACCAGTCCACTCCTCCTGCCCTCCATTGCCCAATTCTATGCCCCATCATTGACCAACTGCTTAAACTCTGTGCTTAGCTTGCTGCCCCTATTCTCCTTCCCCCTGCCCTCCGATGTCTTTGTGCATGCCCATGCTCCATCCTTTTTGCCCACCATGTTCCATGGACCTGCCACTCCTATCTACTCTGAGTGTTCTGTTGAGCTGCTACTCCCCTCCCACCTGCCTAGCATTGTCAGATGACTGTAACCTGTCCCTGCCACCTCCACCCTGCCTGTCCACATGCCATGCCTCTATCCTCTTCCTCCTGTCCTACATGGTCCATTGTACTGCCACACCCTTCTGCCCTCCCTGGTCTGTTGTGCTGCAACTGCTCCTCCTGCCTGCCCCGTGCGGTCTGTTGTGAGGCCCCTTCCCCTGAACTTTCTTGTCTGTGCACAGGTCCTGACCCTCCCTTCTATCCTCCATCGTCCTTTGTGCATGCCCCTGCACCCTCCTTCTTGCCCATCATAGCCATTGTGCTGCCACTAACCCTCCCACTTGCCATGCATGGTCTTCTGTGCTGCCATGGCCCCTCCCACCTTCCCTGTGTGGTCAGTTAGCTGCCCCTGAACCCCTCCCACCTTCCCTCCATGGTCTGTGTGTATGCCATCACAGTCTCACTGTTGCTCTTCATGGTGTGTCTTGCTTCTAGTGCCCATCCTGCCTGACCTCCGTGGCTATCTTGCTGCTCCTGCCCTGCCCCCTTGCCCCCAGCCCTCTGTTTACATGTGCAGACTCCTACTCCCTCCTTCCTGGCTTGTCTGTTCCATTGTAATGCCCCTGATCAGTCCCTCCTGCCCTTTATGGTCTGTTATGCTGCAGCTTTCTCTCCTGTCTGTCCATTATGGTCAGCTAGCTACCATTGCCTCTTGCCCCTCTGTTCTCTGTTGTCCATGTGCATGGTCCTGTCCCCTCCCTCTTGCTTTCTATGGATTGTTGTGCTGCACTCCCGTCCCGCATGCCCTGTGTGGTGTATTGTGCTGCTGCAAACCCTGATGCCTGCCCTGCAGGGTCAGTTTGGTGCACCTCTCCATGTCCCTCCTGTCCTCTGTTATCCAAGTCTATGTCCCTACCCCATTTCCTTCCATGATCCAATGTACCATACTTGCGAACATTTTGAACTTGGTAAGAGGGAGATTTTGAAAATAACTGGGGTATTGATTTTCCCCTTTGAGTTACATTGAAAAAGAGGAGATTGTAGACAGGAGACAGATCAAATAAAGCCCATTTGAGCTTAAAAACATTGGACGTTTCCTGGCTGAATCGGGTCTGTTGGCATGTATGGTTGTACTACCATTGCCTCTTCCTTCTGCCCACAATGGTCTATTACATTGCCACAGCCTCTCTTGCAAGTCCTGTATTGTTGGTTTGTTGCCCCTGCCCCCCTTTCCACTGCCCTCCATAGTCTGTTGTGCTGCCATGGCCCTTCCTGCCTGCTCAGTGTGGTTAAATTATTTCCTTTGCACCCTCCTACCTGCCTTCAATTTTCAGAGTCCGTGCCCCTGGCCTCTGCCTCTCAACAGTATCCTAATGAACAACTAGATTGCTAACATTCTATATTTATTACAAAAGTGTGGAACGCCTGACGTCATCTTGATGTAATCAAAACTGTAATACCTAGAGCATTTCCTTTAGAAATTACATATATGAGAGGGTCTTATTGGCATCAAAATTATGGTTAGTGCTCTAAAAGACTAAAATAAGGACATATTTTCTGAGTTTTCAAATAGCGACAAAGCACTTTTAAATTATTTGTTACCTTTATGTTTTTTTATCCAGTTGACCACTTGATTAAATGTTGCACTTAGGGGAGTTGGTGTGGTGTTACTTCCAGAACTGCAGACTTTGCAACTGGGGAACCAGGTTGGAGTTTCTGCTTCAGCTCGACATTCTGTGATTCTGGTCAAATCACTTAGTCTCCCCATGTCTACAACCAAAATGAATTTGTTCTTGTCTGATGTAACCAATGCTCATGTAAAGCACTCCAATACCTGGCAAGTCTGCACTATATAACACTGCAAAAACACAAAATAATAAGTGTTTTGCACACTTCTGTCATTGGGCTATATTTGGGCTACATCTGGGTGATTTTGGGCTACATTTGGGCACTTTAGTCTCCGGTGGCCATCTTGGGAGATTTATTTGTTATGAAGTATCCTAATTTCCTCATGTACTGCAGTCTCCTCAGTAGGAAATGCTTTCAGTTTTTTACTTTGATTCCATCATGAAGGTATTCAGATATGTCACACATTTGCCATAAATTCTGAATGTTAGCACTCTAGTTGCTCATTAGATCACTGTAGTAAAACTACTGTTCACCATGGAAGTCTGCTCCTGGTATTAAAAGTGCATGTTTCAGTCTGCATGTCAGAATTTTTTAATGAAATAGAAGAGGATTTGAGAAGTCACTCAAAATGTGCCCTCATTTTCTTTCTTCAGCATTAATAATAATTTCTAGGGCCAAATGAACCCCCTCATTGTGTTCCTTTTTAAATTAAATGTTTTAAGTGTTACCAGTTTATTCCAATCAAGATGGCTTCAGGTGTGCCATACTTTTGTCATAATGAAGACAGTAAGCGCTCTAGTTGTTTTTAAGAACACTCTGGGACATTCTGTCATTGGGCTATACATGGGCTACATCTGGGTGATATTTGGGCTACATTTGGGCTCTTTTGTCTCTGGTGGCCATCTTGGGAGTCTTATTTGTTATGAAGTTTCCTAACTTCCTCATTTACTGCAGTCTCCTCAGTAGGAAATACTTTCAGTTTTTTACTTTGATTCCATCAAGAAGGCATTCAGATGTGTCACACATTTGCCATAAATTCAGAATGTTAGCACTCTTTTTGCTCATTAGATCACTGTAGTAAAGCTACTGCTCACCAGGGAAAACTGCTGCTGGTATTGAAAGTGCATGTTTCAGTCTGCATGTCAGAATTTTTTAATGAAATAGAAAAGGATTTGAGAAGTCACTCAAAACGTGCCCTAATTTTTCTTTCTGCAGCACTAATCATACTTTTTATGGAAAAATGAACCCCCTCATTTTGTTCCTTTTTAAATTAAATGTTTTAAGAGTTACCACTTTAATCCAAGCAAGATGGCTTCAGGTGTGCCATACGTTTATCATAAGTAGGACTGTTAGCGCTCTAGTTGTTCTTTGGAACACTCTGCGAAGCTGCAGTAGAACACAAAGGAATCAACTGACAGTCTCTGCCCTTGTTGGATGTACATGTTTTACTGAGAATGTCAGACTTCATTCTCACATGACTGAGAAAGATAATGTGAATTTACAGAAAATAAGCTCTCAGTTTAGCTTATAGATCACCTTCCAAACCTCTGTGGGAAAAGCATGAGAAAATATTTTTCTCTCAATCATGATATCCCAGCAGAAGGCTTTTTCACATGGTGAAATCACCTTAGAACATACCACAGTTCCTAAAATGAGTATGGTACCATCAACAAATGATTTATAATGTAACTAAAGTCTTAAAACCTTCTATTAACTGCACTGCTTTTTAATGAGGTGCTATCATGTATATTGGTCCCAAGATGGCTGCCAACACTTCTTGGATGAAGTGCTGACGGCCAATCAGATCTCAGGATGAGATGTGTGGTTAGGCTCCGCCCACATATATATATGATTTTACTTTTGATTTTCTCAGGAACTACTGAACAGATTGACACCAGACCTGCAAAAGGCACTTCCCTGACCTGAGGACTACCTCTCTGCCAAATTTCAAGTAATTCTGTTCAGCCATTCAGGCTGTACCTTGAACTAAAGGTCCCTATGGAAAATTGCATGGGGAAAACGTGTTTTGGGACCCCCCTTTTTTCTCGGCCCCCGCTAGACGAATCACCCCGAGGCTTTCAGGGTAGGAGCGGAGCGCCCCACCTATTTTGAAACTTTTGCGAGGATTCTTCAACCGGCGCCAAAGTTATTCCAAATAGAATGTTGCGGATTCCCTATAGAAACACGGTCCTAACTATAACTATCTACTGGCGACCGCCAGTAGATAATATATATATATATATATACATTTTCACTGAAAAAACCATAGGTTTTACAGACGTTATAGTTAGGAATTAGCATTTAAAAAGCCTTAGAAATTCATTGAAAAAACCATAGGTTTCAGGGACGTTATAGTGAGGAATTAGCATTTAAAAAAACCTTAGAAATTCACTGAAAAAACCATAGGTTTCAGGGACATTATAGTTAGTTGGATATTTGACTTATATAAAACCAGAGAAATTTGTCTGTTATAGTTAGTTGAGCTAACTACAACTCGCGCCCCCGCAATGCACTGCTGATGACGTCACATATTACATCACTCATGACATGGTCAGTGACATCACTGATGACATCACTGATGACATCATCCAGTGAATGTGTGTTTCTGTAACGTTTAAATCTGTTTTATAAATATATATATGCCAAGGTGTATTGAAGAATGAATGAGTGTATAAGACTCAGGATGGATGATTAAGTAGGTGTGTGACTAACTGTGTAAGTGACTAATTAATTGTATCTTGCTTAATGCATGTGTTAGCGACTGATATAGACAGTCACACAGTTTAGGTTGTTAATTGGTGTGTAAGCAGTTCCATGGTTTGGTTAGCAACTAAATGAGGATCTATATGAGCTATTCATTGCTTGTCTGTGTACCTGTATGAGTACCTGAGTGTCTGCGTGGGTGGGTGGGGGGTGTGTGACTCTCTGCATAGATGTGTGAATGGCTAATTCAAGTCTGTATCTGTGATGGTCTGTATGGCTGAGTGAGTGTGTGTATGAGTGTCTCGGTGAGTGAATGGATGCCTCAGTGGTACATTTGAGTAACTCCATATGTGAAAGGCAGTATATATGAGTGTTGGACTATATAAATTACTATATGTGAGAATGAGTGATTGTGAGAGTGCCTGTATGGATCAGTGTGTCTTTGTATTAGTTATTGTATGAGAGTGTAAGTATGTGTTAGTATATGTTTAAATAAGTGACAAGGTATGTGTATAACTGTACAGTTGAGTAAATGAAAGTGTTATTGATTATTTACATTACTGACTAGGTGTGTGAATAACTCTAAGAATGAGAGGCAGTGTGTGAGTGTATAGATATGTGACTGGATATGATAATTAAGTATTGATGGCTGACTGTATGTATAAGTGAGTATATAGGTGAATGAATGGATGTGTGTAGACCTACAAATTAGAGAGTGGATATGCACTAACTGGTATTGGTGTGTTCATGGTTTTGAAAAATATAGTCTGTATTTTAGACTGGGTGTATCAAGTGTTATATTAGGGTCTGATCAGGTGCATCTTATTTTCACATGGATGATGTCATCAGTGATGTCATTTGAGAAGTCATCAGTGATGTCATGAGTGATGTCACTGACCATGTCATGAGTGATGTTTTATGTGACGTCATCAGCAGTGCATTGCGGGGGGCGCGATTTATAGTTAGCTCAACTAACTATAACAGGCAAATTTCTCTGGTTTTATATAAGTCAAATGTCCAACTAACTATAACGTCCCTGAAACCTATGGTTTTTCAGTGAATTTCTAAGGTTTTTTTAAATGCTAATTCCTAACTATAACGTCTGTAAAACCTATGGTTTTTTCAGTGAATTTTGAAGGTTTTTTAAATGCTAATTCCTAAGTATAACGTCTCTGAAACCTATGTTTTTTTCAATGAATTTCAAAGGTTTTTTAAATATTGAACAACTATTGTGTATTTGTCATTAATACTATTTTTTCTAACTTTTCAACTGCATAAAATAAACTGCAAAAGTACTATGTAACCTAATACATTTCACAAATTACAATGAGTTTTTAAATAATACAAAACAATTTAACATTCAGATAACAATTTTTCTACCTTTTTTTGGTGTCATCAGCTACTACTTAACTTCACTGTTCACAGTGATGCCAGTGTAGTTTCATCATAAACAGCAGGGAAAAAAAACAATCAACTAGATTGTTAAAAAAAAAACGAATTCTCTCAAATATAATACAAAATCAACACAAATAACACATCCAATAGTACCTCATATGTTCAAAGCTTACCGTTACTAAGTAGATTGTCTTCAAATTTAACCAATACGCCAGATAATGTATCACAAATTTCGCTTTGAAAGCATCTAGTATGAATTCCTTCAAGGTCTTATGTAGTTTCTCTGCACATTTTCCCAATACGCAAGATAATATATTGCTTGAAAGCATCCAGTATGAATTCCTTAAAGATCTTACGTAGTTTCTCTGCACAATGTTTCCAATACAACACATAATGTATCAAAAATTTCGCTTTGAAAGCATCCAGTATGAATTCCTTAAAGATCTCACGTAGTTTCTCTGCACAATTTTCCCAATACGCCAGATAATGTATCAAAAATTTCGCTTTGAAAGCATCCAGTATGAATTCCTTAAAGATCTTACGTAGTTTCTCTGCACATTTTCCCAATACGCCAGATAATGTATTAAAAATTTTGCTTTGAAAGCATCCAGTATGAATACCTTAAAGATCTATACACCTTCTCATTAAAGCTGAATAGTGTATCTGAAATCTTTGTTTCAGAAAAATTAAGTATGAGTTGGGTAATTCATAAGGCAATCTCGGTTTCATTTCCAAGTGTGTATCATTACAGTAACTCCAACCATTATTACACTTTAAATAAACTGTATAATATCCACTTGTAGTAGTACTTCCAACATGGAATACAATAGCAACTGTTGCAAAAGTTCTTCCAGAAATAGATACCTGATTAGCCATAAAAATGTTAATTTTGGTTTCCACTTTTCTTCCATTTGGTCGACAGCGTTGCAGCATTATAATCAAATATTTTCCATATCTTTGTAGGCATAATGCAGATAGCATTCTTGATTTACAACGAGAACACATCATCTCATGATCAGCTTCTTTTACTAATTTGGAAAATGGTACAGATTTGTAGTCAGGTATTGTTAAATATAAAAATCGTTCTCTGTCAACTATAGTGCTTGAAGTTAACGAACACTCTTCACATTTATGTTCCCATTTGTAACAGAGTCCAAATAAACTCTCAATCTGAATTCCTTAATCTTCTAGTACTCCAAGCATAACCATCAGAAATTCTTGTGCATCTTGCTGTATATTAGCACTGAACGTTAAAAATCCAGTACATGTATCCAACAGTTGGTGAATACCTGAAGCAGAATGAATCTTACTTCTATCAGTTCTCAATTCTTGAAATAAAGTGTAGAGAGCAGAACATAAAGTTTTTTCCTGACTTTCCATAATTTCATCACAAACATCTTCAAGATAACATATAACATTTAGAATCTCATTACCATAGCAGTTGACACCAGAAGCATTTTCTAATTGGTATCCTACAACTTCATCACTTGTTTGTATTTTCTGTTTCTTTACATCTTTTCTTTTCTGTTGATTTTCTTTCTGCTTTTTAACAATAGTTAACTCTTCAACATATTTGCATTTTGATCACACAACACGTTTCTCATAAATAGGATATTCACCTAAATGGGGAGCATAAAGCCTTCTCAAACGATTATATTCTCTTACACAATTAACATCAGCACTAACCTTGTTCTCATCAAAATCAATTAAATACAAACCAGATAACGTTCTAACTCGAGATAATGCAACATATACCATTCCCTCTTAAAACACAGTTTTTCCAACATTTACCAAAGCATTATCTACACTTAAACCTTGTGATTTGTGAATAGTTATTGCATATGCTAAACAGAAGGGAAACTGTTCTCTACGAACATACAAGTCTTTTACAAGCAAAAAACGTATGGCAGAACGTCCAATCTGTCTTACCTCTGCAATCTGATCAAATTTAACTTTCAAAAATTCAATTCAATTTCTATTTTGATATTTCACAAAATCAACAACTTTCCCCATTGCTCCATTCACTAAACCTTCTTCTACATTCAGATTACGCTTCAAAATTACCCGACAGTTTAAACATACATCTAAATTGTTTTCTAAGCCAGCAGTTTTTGATACAGACTTTTCCAAAGAATCCAATTTAGTCTGT
This sequence comes from Triturus cristatus, assembly GCF_964204655.1. Taxonomy (NCBI): domain Eukaryota; kingdom Metazoa; phylum Chordata; class Amphibia; order Caudata; family Salamandridae; genus Triturus; species Triturus cristatus. The sequence goes on from NC_140591.1 coordinate 428,190,906, forward strand.
AGTTTTTCTGAAAGAACAATTGTTATTCCTTGACGCTCTATTTTATCAATAGATTCAATGTGAACTATTTCTTGATTTTCCAATTTCATAAGCGCTCTATTAAATGTATAATACTCTTCCACTGTAGGCATTAAGCAAACTATAGACTTTTTTTCTTTCATTTTCTTGTACATTACTTCTGCTGGTGTGTTTTCATTTGTAAACAAGTTCTTTAGTAGACGACTTTGAAAAGCTTCTTTACCATGTTTGCTTAGAACACCAATTCTTACATCTTTTAGAGTATTTCCATAATCTTCATCTCTTGCTTGTCGCATATCCTGAGTGAGTTCTTTATATTCAAAATTTAACCACAGATTCACATTTCCAATACTTCCCAGAGATTTCTTTGTGTCTTCATGTAGAAGAGTTTTAAACACTGGGGGCCCGATTCACAGAATTAACTTAAGACAAAATCTTAAACTTACTACTTTTGGTATTCACAGAATGCACTTACTACTTTTGGTATTCACAGAATGCACTTACTACTTTTGGTATTCACAGAATGGATTTACGACTACTAACTTTACGTCTGCACTCGGGCCGGAAATTCTGGCCCGGAGGCGGAGCTTCCGGGCCGGAGGCGGAGGCGGAGCTTCCACCCTGAGGTGGGGCTTCCGGGCCAGAGGCGGAGCTTCCAGCCCGGAGGTGGAGATTTTGGCCATGGCTAAATCTCCGCCACTGGCCGGAATCCCCACCTCCGGGCTGGAAGCTCCGCCTCCGGCACGGGAGCCCCGCCTCCGGCCTGGAAGCTCCGCTCCCTGGACGGAATTTCCAGCCCGAGTGCGGACGTAAAGTTAGTAGTCGTAAATCCATGTAAGTGCATTCTGTGAATACCAAAAGTAGTAAGTGCATTCTGTGAATACCAAAAGTAGTACGTTTAGGATTTTGTCTTAAGTTAATTCTGTGAATCGGGCCCATTTTCTCCTTTTACAGGGATTAGTTGTAGCAGATCTCCAAATACAATTAAATGTTTTCCTCCAAAGAGAACGTCGTAATCTGTTTTTAATACCTGTTGCATTCTTAAGTGTACAAAAGCAAGCATTAAGTTTGAGACCATGCTCACCTCATCAATAATTAAAAGTTTCATTTTCTTCAGCACTCTTGACACTTCATAAGAAGCTTCTCCAGACAACTTCTGATATTCTAATTTCTTATCATGCTCCACTGGTAACATCAATAATCTATGCAAAGTAACTCCTTTAACATTGTGTGCAGCTAATCCAGTCGGAGCTGTTACCACACAACATAAATGTGAAACAGTAGTTTTTTTAAGATAACTGGTCAAAACTTTAATTAAAAAATGTTTACCTGTCCCAGCTTGACCACTGATGTACATCAGGAGAGGTTTAAAAGATGAGCACAGACATTCTTTTTTTTCATGCAACAAACCATGTTCTATCCGTTCTCTCACTTGCTCATATATTTATTTATGTTCAACATTTACTTGTTCTTCAAACTTTTCCTTTTTTTTTATTTAAATGATTTTTATTAGCAATTTTCACAAAAATTATAATATTTACATAAGCCCCCCACTCCCCTCTTGGACCAAGGTATTACTTCAAATCATACCCAACCACAAGAGAGAAAAAAAAACACTTCGGTAAATCTGTACGATAATACAGCATGTGTTGTCAAAATCTATATAGTTACAATGAATATTCTCCCAAGTGAGACCAAATTAAATTATAGATCAAGCATTTTAGGTGTGATCTAGTTGCCAATGCAAGAGCGGACCCCAGATCTGTATCCCTCTTCTCTTTTTTCTCCTCCCTTTAGTTTTATATATGGCTACTTCCAGGGTACAAATTGCTAATAATCTAGACCTCCATTGTGCAAAGGCCGGTGAAGTATCATCCAGCCACGCTGAGGCTATACAGAGTCATAGGACAGCCAGGGCTACAAAAATAAGGCCCTGCATATGGTTAGGTCTTTGATTATTAGATACTCCTAACACGATTTCCTCCCGGGTGATTGATATACTAACTTGGAGAATTTCTGAAAGGAAGTCAGAGATTTCTTTTATCAAACCTGATAGTTTGTCGCATGAGGCAAACATGTGAATCGTATCAGCAGCACCCATCGAACAACGTGGACAGGTTGTTCCCTTACCTACTGTCCATTTTGCAATCTTATATGGTGTATAATAAAGGGAGAAAAAAGTTTTATAAAATTGTGCCTGAAGATTTATAGACATTAAACACACCTGTGATAATTCGTACGCTCGCAAAGGAATATTTGGTTGGATTGCGAGAGAGGTCTGCCACCCCATTAGATGTTTGCCCAAGTCGTCAGGGAGATTATCCCTAAGAAGTTCATAGATGACCCCAATTTTAGGGGTATTTGGTCTACATATGGTATCTAGTACAATATTATTTTGAAATTTGTCACATCCCCCTGTTTTTTTTTGCAAGAAATCCCTGATCTGTAGATATTTAAAAAACTCCCTATGGCTGACGGAATATTCAGACTGGAGGTCGGAGAAAGTTTTTAGGCCGCTAGAGTTATAAAAACAGCCTAATTGCAGAATGCCATTCTCGATCCATCTCGACATACAAGTATCGTGGAATAGTGCGGGTAGCTCATGATTAAGCTTAATTGGGGTGTAGCATGAAAAACGGCTCAGTCCTAGCAGTTTTCTTACATTAATCCAAACTTTATATATATTGGAGATGGTCTTGAGTTTTACTTTCTTAAAATAGTTGTCGTTCATGTGTCGCCAAAGACAACCCTCACAGCCTGTCCCTAGGATCAATTCTTGTGGAGTGGTCCCATCGGAGTTGTGGCCCTTTTCTAATGATAAAAGCACGATTCTATATCTCATTACCATAGCCCAATAGTATAATATAAAATTTGGCATTCCGAGTTCACCTCTTTCTTTGGGCAGCATAAGCCATTTGAGTGCTCGGCGAGGTCTCTTATAACCCCAAATAAATCTAGAAAAGATGTTCTCTATGTTTTTAAACTGTTGGGGAGTGAATTCCAGACATATTGTGCGAAAGAGATACAGAAATCTAGGTAAGAATAGCATTTTGATAACATTGCATCTACCGCCAATAGTAAGATGTAGGTTGTCAAGTCGGATTAGCTCTTTCTCGGTGTGTTTAACCAGTGGGTCTAAGTTTAAACTCACTATCCTATCTATATTTGCAGTTATATCTACTCCTAGGTAGACAGCATGTTCCGTTACTCTATAGTCATCCATCTTAAGCTTGTCATTAATGACTATCTGTGTTTTAGTTGAGTTCAACTTATATCCGGAGAACTTACCAAAACTATTCGCTTCCTCTTCTATCGCTGCCATTGCTTGGATCGGATTACAGGTGACTATGGCTATATCATCGGCACACGCAAGGATTTTTGTATCAGTATTAAATGCCTTTATCGGGGTCACTAATGGATGATGTTCCAATTTCTGTATGAACGCATCTATATAGACTGCAAATAACAGGGGAGAGCATGGGCATCCCTCTATTGTTCCCCTAGTGATCTTAAATCTCTCTGAGAGTGTCCCATTGATCATAACGCTGGCTCCTGGGTCAACATATAGTCCTTGCATGGCTTTGATAAATTGTGATGTAAGTCCACACCTAGCCATAGTTTCCCAAAGGAACCTCCAGGAGACCCTATCGAAGGCTTTTTCTGCATCCAATAGTATTAGAGCCATAGGGTCTCCTGTTTTTTCTACGAAATCAAAAAGCGATATCACCAGTTGTACATGATCCGATGTTGATCTCCCTGGGATAAACCCGTGTTGACGAGGAGACACTATTTTATGGATGATAGGAGCTAATCGGGCGGCCAGTACTTTTGAATAAATTTTCGAGTCCCCGTTCATTAGTGTGATCGGTCTGTAAGAACCCATTTCCATGGGGTCTTTATTTTTTTTCGGAAAAACCATGATTTTTGCTGTAGACCAAGAGGGAGGTGACTTCCCGCCACTAAAAATCGAACTAAACAATTCAAACATAATTATTCTAAATTGTATTGCAAATTTCGCATAAAATTCTGAAGGGATTCCATCTAACCCAGCAGCTTTTCCATTAGCTAATGATTTCAGTACCATCTGAATTTCATCCCACGTAGGGGAGCTATTTAGATTAGCCTGTTCCTCCTCGTTAAGGCAGAATCCCTCATATTGCTCCAAATATTCATCCATGTTCTCCGGATCCCTATTAGGCTCTTTATAAAGATCTTCGTAGAATCTCTCAAACGCCCTTCTAATCTCAGAGGCTTCCGTTCTCACCCTTCCATCTAAGTCTATAATGCTCTTTATTGTATTAAATATCTGTTCTTCTCTTGTACGAACAGCTAGGTGGTGTCCAACTTGTTCGCTAAGTTCGTAAGTTTTTTTTTTATAGATCGTAGCTTTACTAATGGCTTTCTCAATAAACACTTCCGATATCCGGTTTCTTGCCACAGCCACCGTTCTAATTCATCAGTTACCTGCCCATTTAGTGTTGCTTTGGCTAATTCCGCCTCTGTCATATTCAGGTTCTGTTGTAGTCTATCAAGATGAGCCTTTCCTTCTCGGTTGGACCTAACAGAAAACTGGAGAGTTTCTCCTCTAATCCCAGCCTTCAATGCATCCCAAACTATCGGAGCACTACCGATATTTACTTCCAAGAAAGCCAAGATCCAATCCCTGATATGAATATTATAGCCCTAGTTATTTAGAATGGTCCTTTCAAACGTCCAACTCCTCCGTGTGGAGCTGCTGCTATTGCATACCAAATTAAGTGCTAACTGGTTGTGATCCGAGAGTATCCTAGGCAGTTTATTGATTGTGCACCTAGTCTTCAGGGAGTTGGAGATAAGAAAATAATCAAGGTGTGCATGGCGTGAGTGAGGAAAAGAATAAAAGGTAAATCCATGATCACCTGGGTGATTCATATGCCAGGTATCAATCAACCCATGCAGTGAACACAACTCCTTAAAAGCCCTAAAGACCCTGGATTTTCTCCCTTGATATATAAATGTCGGATTTGTTGACCATTCCCCCGGAAGGTTTAAATTAAAATCCACACAAATAATTAAGGGTAATGGCCAATGTACCAACTCGTTAGTAATGTAGTTCAAGGCTTCAGGGTCATCACCTACATTGCCATATACAGTACAGATAGTCATCCTATTTTCCCCATTATTATCTAGACATTCCGCGATGGCCCACCTACCAAATTTGTCGGAGATTGTCTTTGTAAATTGAAGATCTCCCCCTTTAGCTAAGATTGCAACCCCTTTAGTTCTAGTAGCTTGTGTAGAAGCAATTATCAGTTTATACCCTAGCGTTTTTAAGATATATAGTTGTCCACCTTCAATGTGGGTTTCTTGTAAGCATATAATATTTGGTTCCATTGTTTGTAAGCCGATAGCAACTTTTTGTCTTTTTTTTAGATCATTTAGGCCGCATATATTCAATGAAATAATTCTTATCCTATTCATTAAAGATATATTTCCGTATTTCTGAAAATATGCCCTCTTGTTTGCTAAATAGCTTGGTCTCTATTTTCCCCCTGATTGTGGTCCATAACATTCTACTCTTGTTCCAACCTTGGTCCACAAGCCCCCCCTCCCCAAAACCCCTCGTCCCCCATGGTCCCCACCCTCCTCCCCCCCCTTACCACCCAATGAGGCATCCTGGGTCAGCAAGTACGCAGGTGTGTGCGTCAGCTAGATCAGCACGTTTCAGCACCCTCTGTGTACCGACCTGGTAAGATTGATATGAACTCTATAGTCAAGTTTACAGATTTTGATTGTAGTTTTCTTTGTTGATCAAAGTTTTTAAACAATTTGTCCTTATATCATTTTCCTGTCTTAGTTATTTATTTTAAGTAGGCCTCTGCTTGAATTTCGCTTGTGAAACTTCTCGTTGTGCCATTACAGATTATTTTCAGCCGTGACGGATTTTGTAAAAAAACAGTTGCCCCAGTTTGTTCAAAATGGGAGATTAATTGTCGCAGCCTCCATCTTCGCTCGATGGTCACGTGAGCATAGTCTGATCTAGTAAAGAATGAAAAGCCCTTGTATTCTCTTTTTTTGTAGGTCTTGCCAGATCGTAGATAGTTTCTTGTAAAAGAAAATTACCGAAGTAAACCAGAATAGCCCTTGGATATTGAGGAGGCTTGTGCAAATGTTTAGGGAGCATCAAAGGAAATCGGTGGGCGCGTTGAATTTCTTTTTCTATTTCCCAAGTTTGTAGTTCTGGGAAGGCTGTTTTCAGAAGATTTATCATAAAGCCCCTTGGATCGTTGTCCTCCTTGCCTTCTGGAATTCCGAGAAAGCGCAAGTTATTTCTTCTGGCTCGATTTTCTTGGTCTTCGATCTTTATCAGTAGGTCTTTTATAACTGCTTCTTGATCTTTTTCATGTTTTTGAAGCTGAGCAACATCGGACTCAAGGTTTTCAGTACGTGCTTCTATTGTAGCCATTCTCTCAGAAATTTCAGTGCAAGTTTTATCTACTTTTTGGATTGCTCCCTGTAACTTTTGGATAGCAGAATGGTTCCTTTGACTATCCATTTTTGTATCTTGATGGAGACTCTTAATGGAACTTAGCACTGCGGTTAATGAGGGTTCTGCCAATAAGCTTGTATCATTTCTATGACCAGTTTGCTGTTGGTTTTCATAAAGTTTTTTGTGTTCTGATCTCCTCTTTAGTTTAGTATTGGGGCTTTTTCGAGCAAGTTTAGTTCTTGTGCCAGGTTGTTCCGAGTTGCTCCCTGGTTCAATGGTTTCTTCATTTATGAATTGACCCTGTTTTTTGAATTTCGCCCTCCTTTTTTCAAATCTTGGCCTTAAGTTCAGACCTTGCCCAGAAGTAGTTGGTTTATCCGATACTAAAAGATCCGAGCCATCTGAACTACCGGGATCCGATATTTGATCTTCACTTGTATCGGTTGTCTTGCAGGATTCACTAGAGATAGACAAACATGTTTCATACAGGTCTGAATCCGACTCTTCGGAGAGTGCGTCGTTTTCATGTGGAGTAGGTTTCTCCCAGTCTGATGTTGGTAACCGGAGGGAGAGGGATAGGGGGTTGTCGACCATATTTTCTTTCAGAGTGTTAGATGTATTCTCGCTGTGTTTGGTTGGATTACTTTTGTCTATTTGATCTATTTGATCCTTTTTCGGTGTTCGTGTTCTGGCTGCTTCAGCCCCTGAGTTTCTCCGGGTAAAGTCATATGACTGGTCGTGGAGTTGGGTACCAGAATCCATGGCCAGCAAAGACTTTTCATTTATAATGGGCCGTGCTAAGAGCAATCCTGAATCATCACCGTGATTTCTACTCGTAGCGGTGGGTTGTTTCCCACCACTTTCCTGCGTAGCATATTGTTTATCTGTTTTCACTAACTCGCTCCTTACTTCTCTGGTCAGTGGACTGAATATATTGAAAATCCTCGGCTGAGAAAGATCCTGTGATCCGGTATTTTTTGTTGAAGCTTTTAGGCTTTTAATTGTTTGTAGTCTTTTTACTTTTTTTGCCATTAATTCTTGGTTCTTGTTGTTATCATTGTTATCGTTGTTTCCCAAGTCTTTTTCTCTCTCTCTCTCTTTCTCCTTTTCTTTTCTACCCCCACTCCCAATCTTGCTTTCTTTCACCACCTCCCTCTCTTTCTCCTGCTCCATCTCCTTGTCTTTTTCTTTTCCTTTATTGTGCTTCTTATCCATGTTTCTGTTTTTATTCTTATCTTTTTTTAATGTTCTTTCTTTATACTCGAGTTTTTCTTCTTCATTCTCCTTGGCTCTGAAACCTCTAGTTTCGGGCCGTCTCAGCACTTCAACGTTTTTCGGTGAGTCTTGTGAATTCATTGTGCTTTGAGTGTTTTCCAGCATCTCTGGAATCTCTGAAACTTCTGGACATCTAAGGTTCTGTTCTCCATGTTCCCCATGTTCATCCTCTATGATTGTTCGTCCCCCTCCACTTACAGCTTCCTTTCTGCTTTCGGTTCCGTTACGTTGGATTTGTTGTTGTTGTTGTAATAATATAGCTTCCAAGGTCAGAGCACCTTCTAGTCCTCTTACAATTTCCTCGCCCCGGGCCACCATATCAGTAATCAAAAATGGTACTACAATAAGTGCCTGTAGTGCCTGTAGTACCTGTAGTGCCTGTAGTACTTGTAGAAGCGCTAAATTCAGTTGTAGCTGGAGTTCTTGAAGTTGTCGGAGTTGTTGCGTCGGTTGCTGTAACTGTAAGTGATTATATATCTCCCTTTGTATAACCTCTTCTATAGGGATTATAGTGGTGTATAGATTCCAACAATTACTTGGGGCGTGTACTATGTATGAGCATGTGAGAGAGATCTGTACTTGTATCATAATATCAGCATCTCTATTCCTGTGGTAAAATTTGCTTATTTTGTAGTTATGTGGATATGTTTATGTTCAGCACTGTTCCAGCACTGCATCTAGCTCCACTCTACTGCTTTCTCTCTCTTCATCAGGCTCTCCAAGACTCTAGACACCTTACTTGCCCTTTCTCCATTTTTGTCTGTTTATTTCTGTTTTTTCTGCTTATTACAACCTCAGCTGTAGTCACCCATTCCTGATCCAGGCTCCTATCTGCACGTACACGCCATTCTGTTGCCCTAGTAACGGAGAGCAGCATGAGAGCGACGTGAGTCAGCAGCGTGTATTAAGAAGGCTCACTTCCGCGTTAGCAGATGACACGAAGGATGCTTTAGTTGAACAGGAGCTGCGGAGTTGAAGCTTGAGCCGAATGAATGGGGAATTTTTGATGAGCCGGCGAGCTGTATCCGAGTAGAGAGGGCAGAAGAACAGGAAGAAAAAGGTAGAAGGGATGCTGGCGCTTGATTAATACTTGAATAATGCTTTTCGCTGTCTTTCAGTGGCTCTTGGTGTCTTATGTTTATGCAGCTGTGCGTGTGAATCACTAATAATTCTCCATAGCACCTGCTCTGTGTAGTGCTCTAAAAAGTCTCATAAAAGTCTCGCAGAATCAGTGCAAAATCTGTGCCACCCTGGAGCCACCCTGGAGTAAATGTCAGTGTCCCAATATCTCGTCTTTTTTCAACTTACGCTTTCGAAGGTCAGCGCCAGATCCGGGGTCTTCACTGCAAAAATCCTCACCCCTCTAGACGCTAATGTCGATAGTAGCACTGTGTCACTGTGTCGGATGTAGTTGTGCTCTACTCACTGCTCCAGCACCACACCTCCCACGGCCTTCCACGGCCTCCACGGGCTCCACGGCCAGCTTGGGCTAGATGTTTCCACTGACTGATTTTAGCCAGCTACGACCCAATCCCAATCTCCGGCTTCCGTTCGGCTCGACAACTTCTACTCCCGGAGCTCTTTAGCGCATAGTAGCAGCATACCGCATCAGAACATCAGAGCATCGGAGCGTCCGACCTCTTTTTCCCTCCGATGCAGACTCCCTTCTATTCTATCAGATTGGAGTTGTCAAAGTTCACAAAGTTGTCCAAAGTTGTCCAAGCGCCTGTCGATTCTCCAAAGAATACGGATCAAAGATCAAAGATCACGGGCTGGCTCCTGTCTCATCTCTCAGCTTCCTAGGCCTGGGCTGGGATCCGCTCACCAGGCAGAGCTCACAGAGAGGTGCTTGCCCGACTGCTCACACCGACGCCATCTTGCCTCTCCCTGTTCTTCTAACTTTTCCAATGTTATATTCTCCTCGTGTGCTTGTTGCATTGCAATTTCAACTTCATGTATAGCAATCGCTGCTTCATTTTCCAGCATTGGTTGTCCAAGAGGATCTTGACTACATGGACCACTACTTTGACTATCTTGAGAACTTCATGAGCTATTTCAGCTATAATAGTCTTTTCCTGTTCAACTTCACTATTCAACATTTTTAAATATGTGGGGAAAATTGGACATCGAATGCTATCTTTACAAGCATTAAAAGAATCTTCGTAGCAGTCAAACTCTCCAAGTAATTCACTTTCGCTACGCCATGGTTTAAACAGCTGCAGAAGTGCTAAATAGTAAAATTCTCGCTTATCTGGAGTTTCACAACTAAGTTTCCTGTGGTGTATAAGATTACCCTTTGCATGTTTTACTAAACAACCATGACATCCAACTACTGCAAACTTTCCTTCTTTTAAATTCTCTTTAACATTTCTTTTGAAGCTGTAATGTTGAAGTAGTTCATACAGACATAGCTGTTCCAGATGTTGACTCCTTTTCGGATAGTATGTGTCCAACATATTAGTTTTAAGAATGTCTGGACTATCTGGCTCATTTGCTGCTAATTGTCCTATTTCTTCCAATGATTTCAACACTCTATTTCGTTTGCAGGCAAGACCTAAACTTATCCAAATGATTCCTCGTGACTTTGAATATAAACTTGAAGAACACAAGTGGTCTGAACATTCATACAATCCAATTTCTCGGTGGGAAAGCATTTTCAAACTAAAGCTGCACAATGTTTTGCTAAGACTATTCTCTTGTGCAATTTCTTCCCACATTTGTTTCATCTGTTTTTTCAGATTTTGTTATGTACGATGTAACATAACGTGCAACAGCAATTGAGTTATCTGCAACATACTGGATGTCCATGTTCGCATTCCACATTTTTAAAATGACTGGATTGTAGTCATTAATATACTTTGACACTTCTGTTCTTTTTAAGTTGTAGGTATTCTTTGGAGATTTCTGAGTTATTGTGTGCCTCACAGAAGGAAAAAAAGAATTTACTCTTCCTTTACAAGTGACTGGACGGGGAAAACCAAACCGACATTTGGTGTAAAACTTTCCTTTATGTGTGGACAGATCATCTAGCAGTCCCTATCTTCTTTGTCACAGATGATATAAAGCTCCCCTTGAAGGAGCTCTCCTCAAGAGAGTATAAGCGAAATTATAAAAACATCACCAATGTATCCTTGACCCCGTTCTTTGAATCCCAAACTTGGACCTCAGATCCAGAGAAGGCAGCCTGGAAATTAGACAACCTTATACGTGAGGCAGTGGATATTCTAGCTCACACTACCCCTAGGTATACTGCAAGGCGTAGACCCTCTGCCCCATGGTTTGGGAAGCAACTCAGGCTGATGAGACAAGGCTGTAGGAGACAGGAAAGGCAGTGGAGAAGGACGTGGGACAATAAGGATAGAGAGCGCTATAAAAGCTCCCTGAAGACCTACAAATCCTTGGTCATCAAAACTAAACAAAATCACTTTTCCAATATCACCACGTCTTTGACCTCGTCGAGGGAACTTTTCACAATCGTAGACTCCCTATGTTCCCTACAGATTCCCGATCCGATTAAAAGCTCGCAGGAGCTCTGTGATAACATTGCTAGTTTTTTCCACACTAAAATCGTGGATATTTCCATGCAATTGGAAATACAGAAGAATCTTCTGGAAACACAAACTATCACAAATCTGGCAATGTTAGAAACCTGGCCAAAGGACCCCGATAAGATTCTTACTAAATTTCCCCTCATTACTCTCGAAAATCTTAACCTCCTGCTGGATTGGACGAAATCTTCCTCTCCTCTGGATCCCTGCCCCCTAAAAACTCTGAAAGAGTGTAGGGACACCCTCTTACCCCACATCCTGGATGCTATGAATAATGCCTTACAACATGGTGTATTCCCCTCGGCCTGGAAGAGAGCCATTGTAAAGCCGCTATTGAAGAAACCATCACTGGATCCGGCAGTATTAAAAAATTTTAGACCAATTTCTCTCCTGCCGGCTCCAGCTAAAATGCTCGAGATGCATCTAAATCAGTGTCTGTCGACATTTTTGGAGTCTTCTGGTTTTCTAGACCAAACTCAACATGGGTTTAGAAAACTACATAGCACGGAATCTGCACTCACTGTTGTGTCCAATAACATCAGGATGAATGTAGGTAAAGGCCTGACCACAATACTGGTTCTACTGGATCTGACCGCTGCATTCGACACCCTCTCTCCCGCGGTCTTAACATCTCGACTTAGGGAGATGGGTGTAGAGGGGTCCGCTCTTAACCTGTTATCCTCCTTCCTAAACCAAAGAGAGCAGAGGGTCAAAATGGATAATTACTTCTCCCCTGTAAAGTCTATGCAATGTGGAGTGCCACAAGGGTCGGCTTTAAGTCCGACCCTTTTCAACATCTATGTGGCCCCACTTGCGAGACTAGTAAGATCCCAGGGGATGGAGGTGGTATCGTATGCAGACGACACGCAGATCATGGTGTCTGTGTCACAGTCTATTAGCATCTCGGCGGCTGGTTTCAGGAGCTGCATGCAATCGATTGCCGACTGGATGACCCTTAATTCTCTGAAGTTGAATGGCGACAAGACGGAGGTCCTGATTTTTGGAAAGGATAGAGATGCCTGGTCGAATGAATGGTGGCCGCCTTCGTTGGGGGCGTGCCCAACCCCTTCCCAGTCTGCTAAAAACTTGGGGGTCATTTTTGACACTGAGCTGGCTATGAACTTGCAGATAAATAGAACTGTATCTACCTGTTGGGGAGTTTTAAAAATCCTCCGTAGAATAGTTCACTACTTATCTCCACAAGCAAGAAAACAAACAGCTGTCGCACTGATCGGGTCTCGCCTAGATTATTGCAACGCATTATATACTCAGATCAACAAGGGATTGCTGCTGAGTCTACAAGCAACACAGAATGCAGCAGCAAGATTTGTCCTTGACCTTCCTATCTCAGCCTCTGTCACTCTGGCTAGGAAGAATCTTCATTGGTTGCCCATTGAACATCGTATTTCTTTTAAAATTGTTTGTCTAGTCCACAAGGCACTTATGGCAGGACCGACTGATGGATTGGGATCTTTGCTGTCTAGATATGTCCCTGGCAGATGTCTTAGATCTGCTCAACACAATCTCCTTGTTATCCCCTCTATCAAGAAGGCAAGATGGGGAGCAAGAGCCTTTGCATCGAGTGCTCCGCGTTTATGGAACGCACTCCCCTCTGAGCTCAAGGCTATTTCATCTTTGCCCCTTTTTAAGGGAGCCCTTAAGACCTGGTTCTTTAATAAAGCATATCACTAGCATCGCAGGACTATTCTTGCTATTATTTAGGCGCCTTGATGCCCTTTGGGCTAAGTTTCTGCGCGTTATAAATTTTATTTCATTCATTCATTCATTCTTTAGACTTGTATTTTCTTCTGCAGTACTTTCCACAACGGTGACTTTGGAAACGTAAAACTTGCTGTCTCAAGCGTCTATCTCCTCCTTCTCTTGGAATCTCACATGTCACATACTGTTCGATGAAAGACAATACTGTTTCATCAGAATCAGTTCAAAATTTAGGTGCATCCTTGACCCATAGTAGCATATGTATATGAGGTGCACCTCTTGCTTGGTACTCCTTTCTCCAAAAGAAATCGGTAACTTCTCCAAGAGGTGGATTCTTTTTATTACAGATGAAATACATCATACCTTGAAACTTATGATTAAAATATCTGCACACATTTACAGGGTCCAATGAACACAGTTCACCAGGAGTCTTTATTTCAACATTTTTTATATTAGAATTCGCGTCTCTTAAAAACTCAAGCAAATCTTCCGATGCATACTCTGCACAGCTAAGTGTGACAAACCATGTTGGTGTACCTAAGTTCCGTAACATACACTTGAGTTCTCCATGACAACGATACCAATACTCATTTGTTCCACGTTGACATGCCATCAAATTGATTAACTGTGCTTCTAAATTTTCATCTGTTTCTTGAACTTTCTCCACAAATTCTTTCGCTGAAAGAAGTGATTCATGACCTCCAGTTTTAAGTATATGATTCACTGCATACGAGAGAGAAGACAGATCACTTTCAAACAGAAGGTGAAATATGTATGGAATGCACTGTCGAAATCTAGGATCTTCAGAATATAATCTTGTTGACCGATATTCTGAAGCTGGAATCCGTACAGGTCGGGCATCATATCGTCCACCTTCTCCAGTAGGAAACAACTGTGGAAAACAACGAGCTTCCAAGCTTTTCTCCCATACACTCATTGGAGTTCCCTGTCCTTTTTTCATTTAAAATAACTTAATGGTCCGGGAGGAGCAAGATGGCGGGCTGACACACCACGGAGCTGCAGCAGTAGGAGGTCCATGCTATCGGATCTAAGTTACGCGATTTACTTATACGGAAAAATGGTCTTGCTAAAGATTGATTAGTGCTCTGATTACTTACCCAGCTTCACCCAAAGGCGAAAGGCGACACGATGGATGGTCTCTTCCCGGCAATCGTAGATTGATGTACCAACTCTACAGAACTCTCCGGCGGCTGCTGTGGGCGGCGCGTTTTGCTTTGCCGACGGCGTTCAGGTGGCCGGAGACCCGCCTGTCCGATAGTTTGTGACTCGCAATTTTTGCTTCCCCGGTGTTTTTAGCTCACAACTCGAAATCTGCAGTCACGGATAAACACTCAAACTCTTTCTCCATGGCCCCTAAATCAATTACACGGGGGGCTCGTACCGGACGGAATGTTTCGATTCAAGCGACGCAAGTGGCAGCATCAATGGCTGTTTCTCAGGCGAGTTCTGCTTCTACAACAAACAAGACCGAAATTAATGTCGGAAGCAGTCAGAAACTACCCCCGACAGATAGACACACATCAAATACGGGTAAGCTGTTGATCCGCCCTTCCCTTTTGGTTGCCCTAAGTGATCCTGGGTGTGAAAGGGAAGGGGGGTCCTCCACTCATAATAATGGCTTTCTAAAGAAAAACGTAGATCCAGGGGGGTTTCCGACATCGGGACTTTGCTCTGCCAAGCTTGAGGTTTTGCCCGCTCTGACCGCTCCGACTGATACATGCTCCTCAATTGCTGGCTTGTGTGGGAGTACTGTGGGCACAGAGTTAACTGCGGTGTCTTCGTATAGCCAGGGGGAGTTTTCATCTGACAGAGGGAGATCCAATGAACTTAATAATATCGAAAAGGAATCAGCTGGTATTTCCCATGTAGCAACTCCCAACTTCATCGTAGCCGATTCATCTAAGAAAATCTAATCTGTGGAGGCTGTTGTCTCTATCTCCGCTGAACTAGACGGTCCTAATCAGGGACTACAGGCTCCCCTGACGCAAATCTGTGAAACATTCGATAACGGGGTGTGTGAGATCGTTTCAAATCTAGAAGATACTGGTTTAAGCTGCAACAATGAAGAGGAGGAATCCAACGAGGAGTCTGAGACTTTTCCCAATTCACCGGCGGACTCCGCTAAAAAAAATACACGCAAAAAAGGGAAATCTAAGGGTAAAAACAAGCTAAAGAAGGGCAAGACTACGGCTGTACTTAAAGCCGGTACAATTACTTCAGAATCACATGGGAGGCCTACAGCAGATAATAGTCCACTTCGTAAATGGATTCAGGCTAACGGGAGAGTGAAGAAAATGTCTCTACGCCTCTCCGGTGTTAGCTCCTTATTGGGAGATCAGACAAAAGAAGTGTCTCCAACTCAACTTCAAACACAAGTGGATATATCAATACCCTCTGTACTCTCTCCCCCCTACGCACTTACTGACTCTTTGCCAATAGCTTCTAATCCACCTAGTGGGCCTGACTCCGCGACTGCGGTATCCATCGAAGAGCAAGCATCCATAGGTAATGATTTCGCCCTTAAGCAGACTCCAGCTCTCATCACGGCGGATGTCCCCGTATTGGTTTCTTCAATTTCTCCTCCTGCTACTGACCCTGATAGATCTGAAAAACAAAATCCTCCTCTCAATATCATTTTACAGACTTTGTCTGATCAACACAAGGAAACGCAGCAGCAATTCCTTCAACTAAGGGAAGATAATTTTAAGATTCAGCATTTTATGCAGGACTTAAATAATAAAGTCGGAGGAGTCGTTCAGCATGTGGAATCTCTACAGCAAAGGGTCTCGACTGTTGAGGAAAAGTCTGCCTGTAACCAGAGTGTGGTAAACAGACATCAGGATCAAATCGTGCAGCTCCAGGACAAGCTGGAAGACATGGAGAATAGGCAAAGACGACTCAATCTCAGACTTTTTGGTATACCCGAAGGGTCTGAAGGGGCCGACCCAAGGGCATATATTGTATTATTATTCCAGAAAGCTTTCCCCGATTTATCTGATTGGGATTGGGACTCCCAGCTTCAGAGAGTTCATAGGCTACCACTTTATGCAGCGAACAGGGGGAGTAAATTTCCTCTTCCTTTTTTGATATTCTTTGGCAACTTTCTGCTTAGACAGGCGGTCTCACTCAAAGCTAGGCCGAACTCCCCGGTGGTGATTGATTCCATATCTTTTTTTGTACGATCTGACCTTAGTAAGAGCACTATGGATAGACGCTGGAGGTTGCGTCAGCTTATTGATCCATTTAAGGCTTTGGGAGGTCAGGCTTTTTTGCAGGAACCAGCCCGCCTACCGAGGATCACTTAGGGCACATATATATTTACAGATGAAAGGAGGCGGAACAGGTGCTCTCTAAACTAACATCTTAGAAGGGTTGGAGTTAAAAGGGGGGAAAATAGGGGGAAAAAAAGCAATAGGAAAAAGGGGAAAGCACTGAGTCCTAATGATTATTGATGTTTATCTTGATGTTATGCTGTTGTTCAGCTTACACACCCAGTATACAATAGGGTTAATTCTTGTGGGTGGCGGAGGGGAAAATGAGGGTAGGGGTAGTCTAAGCCGAATATTAAGGCTACTGTTTAAGTTTAATCGGCTGGGGAAGAAATGGGCGCGGGGTTTAAAAACAAAAAAAAAAAAATGGGGGAAAAATAAAGTGAAAAAAAAAAAGTGATCGGAGCATTATATTATTTGGATTTCATCGAATCTTTAATTCACATAAATGAATAAATATACGTAGCTTGGCAGGTTGATCTCCTTTGCTGCTACTCTTTAGAGCTGCCCAGTCAGCGGCAGCAGGGTATAAGAGGTTTTCCTCCTCTTAGGGATTGGGGGAGGGGGCTCGGCTTGAACCCCCTTGGGAGGGCTTGCAGGGGTAGGGTGGGGGGGAGTAAAAATTTTAAAAAGATCAGGATGAGAGGGAAGATATCTGGTTATTATAATTTTCTTTTGAAATGTTTCATGGAACTTCAAAATTGGGCGGAGGGGTGAAATATGTTTAAATGATGTATAGAATTAGATGTATGGCATGGAATGTTGCAGGTCTTAACAGCAGGAACAAAAAACGACTTGTTACTGAAGAGTTAAACATGTACAAGCCTCAGTTAGCTTTACTTTCCGAGACGCATATTACTTACAAGGACCGTAAGCTTCTTGGGCAATTGGGATATGATGTGATGGTTTGCTCAGAATGTAGTACTCCAACTATAGGTGTTGTTATTTTATGACAGAAAAGGTTAAATATAGCAATAACTAAAACTAAGGTTGATAAAGCCGGGCGGTGGGCTATTGCTCAATTACTATGGAATGGTAATACCTATACTTTCTGTGTATTTTATGGTTCAAATACTGATGACCCTTCTATCATTGATAGGTTAAATATAGAATTACTCGATAGTAGCAGAGAACTCATCATAATGGGGGATTTCAACCTCATTATGGATTATGATATTGACACTACTAGACATCGAGCATTTCAGAGGATGCGTCGGTCCCGAGCTGCCATTATCGAACTTGGACGCATCCATAATTTAAAAGATGCTCGGCGTATATTATACCCTTCTATTGCTGGCTTTACATATTACTCAGCACCTCATCAACTATGCTCAAGAATCGATATGGCCTGGGTATCAGACAATATTTTAGCGAATAGCTCTATGGAGATATGTCCGAGAGTGGCCTCGGATCATAATCCAATTATACTATCGTTTACTATGCCACAGATTTGCCAGAAACCAAGGCCATTTACATTTCCCCGACACCTGTTGTCTAATAAGGACTTTATTTTACAACTAAAAGCACATTTAGCGGAATTTATTACAATAAATATAAATTCAGCTCCACCTAGTATAGTCTGGGACACAGTTAAAGCGAGCATACGGGGGTTTACACAACAGTTTGTTTTAAATCAAAATTTACTATACAAACTTGGCTGGGAGGCAATGGTCAATGCTGTAAGTATATTAGAAAAACAATTGTCACAGGCATTGATCCAGGGTATATCAAATGTAGCAGATATATGTCAAAAACTAGCCAGTTCCAAGCTTAATATCAAAACTAGGCTTATGGAGAAAAATACGATCAGTTTACATAAATATCAACTCTCTCAATACGAGAGCGGAGACAAGATAGGCAAAATCCTCGCATGCAAAGTCGCTGATGATAAGTCTAGAACACTTATAAAAGAAATTAAGGGTCAAAATAACACGGTATTCACTCAACCAGAGCAGATTCTAGAGCAATTTGTGGCATTCTATAGGGCATTTTATACTCCAGACGAATGCCCTGAATAAGATTCAAGAATATTTGGACACTAATTTAACTAAGGAAAAGCAGACTGAAGGAATCGAGTTGCTGTCTGAAAACATTACTGAATCAGAGATCAGACTGGCTGTCGCTACGCTTCCCTTAGGTAAAGCTGCGGGGGAGGACACCATCCCATTAGATATCTATAAACTATGCTCGGAGGAACTGTTGCCATTATTATCTAATGTGATAAGCAATATTGGAATTACTGGGAAGGCACCCGAATCTTGGAATATAACCAGGATTGTTTTTTTAAAAAAAAAAAGGTAAACCAGGAGATCAATGTGGGTCATATAGACCCATCTCGCTTATTAACGTAGACGCTTAAATTTTTGCTAAGGTATTGGCTACTCGATTAGCTCCACTTATACCTCATTTGGTGACCCCTCAGCAACATGGCTTTGTCATGGGGAGAGATACTACCGCCCATATCAATATGGCCATTACTGCATTTGATGTGGCCAGGATTGGTCCCACCCCACTCGGTCTGATACTTTTGGACGCTTAAAAGGCGTTTGACCGAGTGGGGCGGGACTATCTCTGGTCAACATTGACTACTATGGGTTTCCACGGTCAATATCTTAAATGGCTTCAGGCTTTGTATGATCACCCAACGGCTAAGCTCAGCTATGCCGGGATAATCTCGACCAGCTTTTCAATCTACCGAGGTACACGGCAAGGGTGCCCACTATCACCCTTGCTATTTGCGTTATCGCTGGAACCTTTTCTTGCTGCTCTACAAGCTCATCCTAATATCATTCCTTTTGAACATGGCCAGAATTCGTTAAAAGTTACGGCCTATGCCAACGACATAGCGGTTTATTCAACTAATATATCGGAAGCTATATTGGGTATTACCGAGGAGGCTGATAAATTTGGGTCCGTTTCCGGCTATAAACTCAATTCACATAAAACACAAGTTATTATGAATCATAAGTCGCCGGTTCCGGTTATAGGTACTTGTAGAACAGCTACTTATCTTGGCATTAAAATCTCTTCTAATATTAACGAAATAATCACTCTTAATTACGAGGCTCTTATTAAAGAAACTGTTACAACGTTAAAAAAGTGGCATAAGGTCCCCCTCAGTATTACTGGTCGGATTAATTTAATCAAAATGAGTATATTACCTAAATTTCTATACCTATTTAGGTCCATACCACTTTTCGTTAATAATACGTACTTTAAACGATTAGACGTGATTTTTAGCAGCTATATTTTGGGCTACAAGAAGGCCCGCAGATCAATTACTCTGCTTAAACTACCTCTTAACCAAGGTGGTCTCAACTTCCCCGATTTCAGATTATACTTTTTTTCTGCTTTTTTCAGTCGTCTTCATAGTTTGTTCATCCGGAATAAGCAATTGTATTATTGTTACCAATTTTCGTTGGGAGAGGACTCTAACATGTTTTTAGCAAAAGTGAATGACCCAAACTATTTCAAGCGTGTAAAATTTAAGACTATTAGAGACAGTGTTAAAATATGGCAACTTATCTTGACTAAGTGAAATACGAATTTTTTTCATCCTCAATTATCTTTATGGGTTCCCAGGAATATTCCATGATGGGACATTTACAATGTGGAAAGCCGCTGGAATAGAAACACTTGGTGATTTATACGGTAATGACGGTTTTTTGGCTTTTGAGACACTAAGAACACTTTATAAACTACCTGAAACTTCACGTTTCAAATATATTCAAATCCATGACTATCTAATACGTAAAATGAAGCTGTCAAATATCTCAGATTCTGATATTTGGAAATGTTTCTATTCCAGCAAGGTCAGATCACTTATTAGTCTTGGATATAGTGTTTTAATCTCTTTCAAATTAGACGACTGCGGGAAAATTGCGGAGAAATGGAGTTCTCGACTGGGCTTAAATATCACTGCTAATCAGATCTCTTCTTCTCTCTGCAGTTTAAACCGCTCTGTCCACTCTTCTAGTTTGAGATTACAGCAATATAAAACCATCTGCCAGCTATATTATACTCCAGAAAGAATCTCAAAATGGTCCAGCAATAGTTCTAATAACGAGCGGACAAGCTGTCCTAAATGTGACCTTTTTGCTGCAAGTTTAGAACATATGCTGTTCACGTGCCCAGTACTTTTGGCTTAAAATAAGGCAGGGTATGGCTCAGATTCAGTCACAACCAATAACACTTAGTGTAACTAACGTACTGCTCGGAATCCCGATCTTAAATAATTCATTAGCAGTTCCACAAGTAGATCTCATTAATATTCTGATTGGATGCGCTAGATTGATTATTGCACGGACCTGGATCTCAAAAAACCCACCACACGTGATGTAGTGGTGGATTCTCATTAAAGGAATCTACATTATGGAATCTTCTCTTGCTAAGATTAGAGGTGCTAAATCTCTACAAAAGATAGATAGAATCTGGGGGTCTTCATTCATATGAAGGAGTTGGAAGAAGGGTAGGGGGGGAAGAATGAGGAAGTGACGCCTGCTGGGAGAAGAGGGAGATGAGGGAAGGAATGAAGTTCCTCACTCCTTATTTTGATCAATATTTATTTTTATTGTAACTTATACCTGCTTCTGAACAAGTAATATATCTTTGATTTCTAATTCTGATTTATAAACTTTTGCTCTGCTCGATCTATTTGATACATTTATGTATAATTTGCTTTGTAATTTTAAATGCTTTGTTGATTTGACCTCTTGTCCTGATTTCAATAAAAAGTTTAAAAAAAAAATAAAAAAAAATAACTCAATGCTACTTCCTATCACTTCTTTTGAATGCAAAGGACATATTGTATAATGTTCATAAATCTCTTCAGTCCTTGACTGGTCCACTTTCTCTATTTGACCACTTGAAATTTCAAAATCATCTTCTAAACGTATTACCTGTTCATCCACATTAAATTTTTTAAAATAAATATTGTTCTCTATAAGATATAAGGTAGCCTTTTCAGCTTTATTAACATCCACAAATTCTTGCCATATTTTCCGGCTTCTTGTGGGTACATCATTTACAAAAATAACTACTGCCTCATCCTCCTCTTTCTCTCCAGCAATAGTTTCAATGTTTTTCTTAAAATCCAAAGGTAAGAACACCACTATTCCTTTCAGCCCTCTTTGCAAGTGTGTTGGTGGCAGTTTACCTGTTTTAGGCTACATCTGAATTATAGTATGAAAAGGATGAACAGATTGAATTAGAGCCGACTCATATGTATTCAATTTGGCCAGATCCTGCGGAATAGCTACTAACTCCAACTTATTATGCACTGCTCTAGCAGGCATTTTGTTCTCTTCTAATTTGTTGTAACAATATTTACATATACGTTGATCACTACCTAACTCAAATCGACCTTCAACAAACAAGTAAGTTGCAAATTCTTCCCACTTACCATTGTTCTCCTTTTCACTTTTCAAATACACATCAACATTCCTACTTTGACTTTTATAATGAGTACACCAACAACAAACACAAACATAGTTTGGTATTTCAGAGCACACTACATTAAACTTTCCAATTTCTTCTTCAAACTGAACAGTGCTAATCACTTTCTCATCTCCTTCAACATCCGCAATTGTCAAACTTTCACTTTCTATGAACTGCTCTTCTGAACCAAAATTTCGCATTTCAATATCATCACACTTTTTTTGAACATCTGACAAAGAACCATATAAAAGACTTCCATTCAGTTCACTTAAACTTAATGCAGGACTTTTTACATAGTACAGTTTCTTTACAAAGTTCTGCATTTCTGAATGGTGTACTGCTAACATCCTCAAATGATGAAAAACACTTTTACAAACTGTTCTTGAAAGACAAGCCAGAGAATGCCCATACTTCTCAGTATATTTTCTTACATTACATGGATCTATTCCTTGTAACAACTTAATCTTCTGTTTTATACTCTTCTGAGTATGTTCTCGTAGCAAATTTCGCATTTTATCAATGGATTCCTGTCGAATACTACAAATGCTACTACAACTCCACTTATACACAGGAGCTCATGGACGTTTCCCTTGCACTTCTTCAGCTATTAACTCTTCTGCACTTTTACCAACCATTTCCTCCTTTGGAAGAGGAACACCATCTGAACTTCATAGCAATGACCTCCAGTATCAACTGCAAATGATAAACTATTTTCCTGGAAGTAACTTTCCTCATTTAAAATAGGCTCACAACTAGAAGTATGTCTCCAATGTCCACTAAAGATTTTACAAAAGTTGGTTCTTTTCACAAGTCTTTTTTTTCTACTTTTGTCTTTCAATACTTTTGACTATTTTATCCAAAACTTTCAATCTCTTTAAAATCAAAATGAACAACTTATGTTTCAAATTGAAAGCAGTATCTACTATACTTTCAATACGCTGCTTTTCTTTGAATTGGAAAATTCTTGTTTTATATTTGCAGCATGTTTTCAATAAATTCTGAATCACTCTAGATCAAAAAAGTCTCTGACAAATTTCTTGACATTGTTTTTGTCTCCGAGTACCAGATACTATTTCTTTATCATCTTTCCTTTTGCTCGTATTTGAAATTGAACTCTGCTTCACCTTCCTTGAAAAATTCTTCTTTTTGCGTTGTGTGATGTTTTTCTCATTAAATGTTCGTAAACAGTTTCTCTACTACTCACATTTTTTTCTACTTCAAGATCTTTCCTTTTCGTCAAATATATATATTTTCCTCTCTTTTCAATCCAAACGAAATCATTTTCTGAAAAACAAAAAATAGATTCAATTATTTATCACATTTTTTAGATTTCTTCACTATGTTAAAATAATACCATACAATTGCAAAACTTCCACTAACAACTTCCAGACCCAGTGCTGCAACGTGATGGAGCACGACAGATGAGCACTAGGATGACAAGCAGTGCCATAGAACATACAGCAAGTATTTATTTAATTATTTACATACTCCTTTGCATATATATATAACTGCACTACCTCATACTTTTTACCTCTCCGCCACACCCCACCACCCCACACCACTTTCTCTGCAACCCACCACACACAACTTTATAAATAGACATTTTTTAAATTTTAATCTATTTACTTAGAATGATATTATCAACCAAACAGCACACATACAAATTTCCATTATTACCTAACAATTTTATCAAAAACTTTGCAAACATAACACTGCACCCAGGGCTTTAACTCGAGGGGGTGTCTTTGGGGATGTGACCACTAGCACTTTATTTTTGGGAGCCTCGAAACGGGTCTTTATAGGACTCTATTTTCCGACCTCACAAACGTAATCCATTTTTTTTTCATTATTGCACTGCAGTGACACTGTGAGAGCATGCACATTGCTCACTACTTAGAAGTGCAGACATCATGCCAAGTGACTTGCATTGTAGGAGAACGGAAATCCTTTGAAGAGAGCCATTTTGCACCAGCAACATCATCGTGGGGTGATTAGCAGACAGACCACCATGCGCGCAACGCCCATTGCCCCGGACTCTCTGACCCAGATTCCCGGGCGCACACACAGAGTCGCACCCGAGTACTTCACCGGTCTTCAAAACATAATTTTTTTGTAAAGGAGACTCTGTTCTTTTTCACCCCTTTTTACAACCCCTACATGCCCACTCTGCCTATTGCTGAAAGTATTAGGCTCCCCCGAAATTTCCCTCTGGTTGCGCCTCTGCAAACGACCACAACAAGGCAACTCCAGCACGAACCTGCTCTCACCTTACACACGGTCTTGTTTTAGTGGTACGAAAACACACACTTTGCCTGCCTCACAAAGTTCTCTCACCCCGTCTTTAATAGGAACATAAAAGCTTTCCAATTACTTTTATATTCCTATACTGTACTTCACATGGAAATATAGAACTCTAGGCTCTCACCACCCCAAATTAGCTCTCTGGTATACTTTCTATAATATAAGAAGTACAGGTATTCAGTATCTGTCAGTCACAGCCACTTTAAAACAGTGTATCTATAAACAACTCGACAAAACGTTTTGTTTCTAAATTAACGTATTACACTTAAAAGCTCTTTTAAATTTCTTTCTCAAGATGTACCTTTGTTTAAAACACCACCAGAGAAGCGTGTTGAAGTATGCTCCACAAAGAGTAACTCAAAGCTTTGATATTCTTTATTAGAAAATCTGCCTGTCAATGCTTTTCGCAAGCCTTTTCAACGCCTTAAGAGGGTAGCTGGATGAGTATAATACGTCGTATTTAAGATCGGGGTGGACGATGCACGGAAATAAGAACGTATCGTTGAATAAAGGGCGAGTGGGTGCATGGCCAGATGCATCAATGGATAGATCCATAGATCAATGTATCAATGTATGGATGGATGGAAGGATGAATGAATGCAAAGACCAGTACTTACGATAGACGGGTGGGCTGATAAATGCTTAGGATTGATTCTGGGGCAGATATATCTATGCATATATATTGGTGTATCACTGCATGAATGGCACAATGCTTACTATAGGTGAGTGCGCTCATAGATGCTTAAGATAAGCGGATGAACAGATTTATGTATATATATGTAGGAATATATCCATCAATTAAAAGATGGTTGAATGGCGCAGTGCTTAGCATGCATGGATACTGTGCTTTAATTGGGCCAGGTCTGGGGACCGACACTTATTTTCAGGCAGCCTCCAAACGACTCTCTACCAGGCTATTTTCGGCCCACTCAAAGATAGTCAATTTTTTTATTTTTTATTACACTGCAGTGACAGCATGCACATCGATGTACGCATGCATATTTTGCTCACTACTGAGAACTGGAGACATCACGCTAGGTTACCCACGTTGCAGAAGAAAGGGAAATCCTTTAAACAATGTTTTATTCCGAACCTACGATAATTGGAGAGGATTTTCTAAAGCACACAATGATACTTATCTTGATTTAGACCACGTCAACTCGCATAGCCCACACCCCTTTAAGAGCTTTGCCCCCCCTTTTAGAGCACCCCCACTTTTTTTTCCTCCCACTTAGAACCCTAACTACACCATAGTAACAAACAAACAGTGTATCCTTCCATTAAAATCTACAATGGCACCAAGTTTCATAATTTTCCATCAACGCTATCAGCCTTCTACCACAGTACAAGAGTGTCGATCAGCACGAAGATGTCTTATCCAGAGAAATGTGTAATTTCTGTACCTGTCTGCTGGAACACTCATCACCAAAACGTTTTTAAAACATGAGAATTTGCCAGAAAAACATATACCATACCATAAAGCGATTCATAAATGGGCACACTGCCACTGCACCACCCTCTTCCCCATCCTTCCTTAACATTACAAAATTAAAGAAAGAGCCACACCAAACCTAGTAAACACACTATACCAATACAAGAACTTAATTTCAACAACCGTCTACAGGAACGCTCATGAGCAAAGCGTATTAAAACATACACATTTGCGGGTAAAACATATACCATGCCATAGGGCACTTTATAAGTGCTCCCAGTGGTACTACATCACCTTCAGTAGCTCGACATCTGCTCGTTACTAAATTCTGACTTTTAATCAGAAACATACCCACCCCCCCACACCCACCCCCGCCCTTCCTTAACCGTATGAAATCAAACAGAAACCCCCAACATTCCTAGTAGCGCCACTATACCCATACACAGGCTTAATTTCAACAGGTGTGTGCCGGAACACTTATCAACAAAAAGTATTCAAACATGCAAATTTGCGGGAAAAACATAAACAATACCATAGCATGGTTAATAAATAGGTCCACTCAAACTACATTACCTTTACTAACTACACATGCCCACCTTACAAATGTCCGTCTTATAATCAGCAACATACACACATCCCCGACCCCCACCCATACCCATGCTAAACCTTACAAAATCAAACAACTTGCCCCTGCACTCCCGTTACCGCCACTATAGCCATACATAGATTTAATGTCAACAGGTGTCTGCCGGAACGCTCATCAGCAAAAGCTATTAAAACTTACAATTTTGAAACTCAAATATACACCATACCATAAGACGGTTTATAAATAGTCACAGTACCACTACACCACATCAACACCCACCCTTGCTTAACTTTACGCAATAAAAGAAAGAGCCCAAGCAAACGTAGAAGTGCCACTATAGCCATACACAGCCTTAACTTCAACAGATGTCTCCTGAAAAGCTCATCAGCAAACCATATTAAAACATGCAAATTTGCGGGTAAAACATATACCATGCCATAGGCCGCTTTATACGTGCTCCCAGTGGTACTACATCACCTTTAGTAGCTCCACATCACCACGTTACTATATTCTGTATTTCAAACAGCAACATAACTACCTCCCCCACACCCACCCCCGCCCTTGGTTAAAAGTACGAAATCAAACAGAAACCCCCCATTCCTAGTAGCGCCACTATGCCCATACACAGGCTTAATTTTAACATGTGTCTACCGGAACACTTATCAGCAAAAACTATTCAAACATGCAAATTGGCGGTTAAAACATAAACCATCCTATAGCACTGTTTATAAATGGGCCCAGTGAAACTACATTACTTTTAGTAACTACACATGCCCACGTTACAAATATCCGTCTTATAATCAGCAACATACGCACCTCCCCCACCCCCACCCATCCCTTGCTTAACCTTATGAAATCAAACAACGAGCCCCAGCACTCCCGTTACCGCCACTATAGCCATACATAGACTTAATGTCAACAGGTGTCTGCCGGAACGCTCATCAGCAAAACCTATTAAAACCTGCAATTTTGCAACTCAAACATACACCATACCATAAGACGGTTTATAAATAGTCACAGTACCACTACACCACCTCAACACCCGCCCTTGCTTAACCTTACGCAATAAAAGAAAGAGCCCCAGCAAACATAGAAGCGCTACTATAGCCAAACAGAGGCTTAATTTCAACAGATGTCTCCCGAAACGCTCATCAGCAAAACGTATTAAAACATGCAAATTTGCCACTAAAACATATCCCATGCCATAGGGCGCTTTATAAGTGCTCCCAGTGGTATTTCATCACCTTTAGTAGCTCAACATCTGCACGTTACTATATTCTGTGTTTCAATCAGCAACATAACCACCTCCCCCACACCCACCCCCGCCCTTGCTTAACCGTACGAAATCAAACAGAAACCCCAACCATTCCCAGTAGCGCCACTATACCCATATACGACGTGTCTGCCGGAACATTTATCAGCAAAAAATATTCAAACATGCACATAGGCGGGTAAAACATAAACCATCCCACAGCACGGTTTATAAATGGGCCCAGTCGAACTACACCACCTTTACTAGCTAGACATCTATATGTTACGAAAGTCGTTTAAACACTCTGTAGAGTGTATAGCAGGGCATGGGGAGAGTAAACAAAGTTCTAATTCCCAAACTTTTGATATTCAGTCCCTTTACTGTATCTATATTAAAGATATTAAATGGAATGAATAAATTCACGAGTGTCTCAAAAGGGATAGTGAAGCTCACCATCAGTAAAACACGAACCATTTCAACACCTACATATATCCGCCACAGCGACACAGCCTGACAAATAGTATCACTTAGAATCACATGTAGTTCTCTAATGTCAACAAACTCATACAGAAAATATACTGCACATTTATATTTTTTTTATCGCTCACACATTTATAAAACATCTCTTCTAAAGAAGTACTCCCCAACTACTCCTATTCCATAAGAACAGACAATAATTAATATGTTTACTACCATATATTTTAGTATATCTACCTTTTTATTATTCACTAGTCAGAAACTACAAAAACTATTTACTATACCCAAATGCAAACCAGAAACCATATTCATATTTATCTCAACTTAGGATCACATGATCCAAACTATGCGTTCATATAAAAGGAACGTATCACTTTTCCTATCTCAATCTCCTCTCCATGTAATCTCAAAACACTGTACACGGCCCCACTGTACAACAACCTACCCTGACTTACATTCAAACCTACCTCTCAGTGTCAAAAATAAGACCACAACCTGCCCACATAACATTTCTACATTTCATTTTATCGCTTTTGACTTAATAACATATCCGTCTCCTACCACCACCCCCACCCCACCATTTCCACAAAAAGTATCAGTTGCAAACGTGCGACATTTTCTTTATCTCCCCAAATACATCACCTCAAATACTTAATCAATACTATAAAACACATAACACACGTTGTTCATTTCTAACTCACCTTTGTAGTTGTTATCCAGATTTCAAATGACACAAGCATACAATGCTCTCTTTCTCACATAGTACATGTAAAGCTCTGACTTCATCAAGAATGAAACCAGGAATTGCACAATTTCTCTGTCGCTCCACACATAAATACATGTAAAGAACAAATCAGAATACTTAATTCCTTCAACGACATTCCAAAACTTACCTCCATTGGTTAATTTTGAACGTTCCTTCCTAAAAGCTACTTATTATTCTGCGCCACATACAGGTCACAAGTTCAACCTATTTTATCACCACACTTTCTGGAACCTTCTACGACACCTGCAGGTTAAAAGTTCATAATTTTTTTTTAACCTAACGATATACTTTTGCAACATTTTCTTGAACATTCAACGACACGTGCACATTAAAAGTTCACAATAGGGGTCAGTAGTTCATCAGCTTTATTCCCAACTCCAGCAGCACCTCACCTTACGTCCCCAGAGCCATCAGACCCAAAGGAGTCAGTGCTTTCCACTTTCCAAATACCAAATTCATTTCATTCACACAAATTTACCTTCACACTCCCTATATAAGCACCATATACAAGTTATAATGTTTGAAACAAAAGTTCCTGCAAGTAGTTATAGCTACATGCTGACACTACTTGCACAGCTGTGGCACAGCGGCCAGAGCACATGACTTCACAGCATATGACACACAGTTTGGGCTCACGCTTTCATCCCCGAGTCTGGCAGCAGCTCAGCTTAGCAGCATGAGACTCTACACACTACCTCACATATTTTCAGTACCCCAGAACTTTCAGACCAGTACGGGTCAGTAGTTCGTCCTAGTAGTTATAAACACATGCTGGCACTACTTCCACAACTGTACTGCAGCGGCCACGGCACATGACTTCACAGCATAAGACACACAATTTAGACTCACGCTCTAATAACCGAGTCCCGCACCACCTCACCGTAGCAGCATCACACTCTAGGCAATACCTCACTTAATTTTCGTAGCCTATCACTTTCACACCGGTAGGTATGATTAGTTCACTTCGCACCCCCTCTATAGCACACCCTAAACACCCCACAGAGGTTACAGTGCTCCTACCCTCCTATTTCCCACTTTTTTTGCCATTTTTTCCCCTTACTCGCTTCAACGGAATAACAAAATGGCGGCCAACACTTCCTCCTTCCATGAGACTCTAGACAATACCTCACATATTTTCCGTACCCAGGACTTTCACACCACTACGGGTCAGTAGTTCATCATAGTAGGTATAAACACATGCTGACACTACTTCCACAACTGTACTGCAACGGCCAGGGCACATGACTTCAAAGCATAAGACACACAGTGTGGGCTCACGCTTTAATCGTATTTTCGTTTGGTAAACTTTATTCGATAAAAAGTCATCATAAAAGTATACAATTTACAATTCAATACAATACAATAATACAGAATAAAACATAAACCCACCAATACTAAAATACAGACAGCAACCACTATTTCGCTATGCTAGTTTGGTGAAGGGACTAAAATAGCACAGTCAATGTCATAGAAGCTTACTGCCAAAGGCCTTCCAGTAGTTAGATAGAATGAGGGAGGGCCTTGACACGCCTCATACGAGTCAACCATGCACTGCCCAAGAACTTGGCAACTCCACACACCATGGCAGTGGAAGTCGTGTCGGTGCAAAGAATCCGCAGGGCCATTTTGTGACATCTGAGGCCCAGCCCCTTGCATAATGGCTTTAACCATGTTCTTCTGGCTACCCTATACGCTGGACAGGCAAAAAAGAAATGCGCTGCAGACTCATTCGGGGCTGCGCAACCTGGACAAGCCTTAGATGGGGCACCTTGTTTATTCCACCTCAAGGTAAAGTCATTCACCGGGAGAATCCCGAACCTAACCTTTAAGTAAAGTGACCTGTCCAGGGGTTTCTCTATGAAATCCAAGAACGGTTCAAATCTCCTTGACCATTTGAACGTCGTAAACCGCTCGGTTAGGGAACCTCCTGCACCTCTACAAAAGGTCTCCTTCTGAACCCAGTCCCAGTACAGCTGTTTAATCACTAGCTTGGGTGGTGGTGTTTGGCTCTTCCATGGGTCGCTCAAACCCAGTAGAACAACCATCTGCCTCAGATTATTCAACCATTTGATCCGATTACCAGTATCAAGCAAGATAAGTTCATCTAAAACAGCTGCGTACTTTTCTAACTCCCTGGTCCTTCGCAAGCGAACCCAAAAGAGTAATGGGCGCAGGCGCACTAGATCTTTGAAGGGGCGTCTGCCATATCTAACCGTAGGGGAGTTAATGGGGCGGAGACAGGAAGGGCAACCAGATCTCTCAAAAACTTATTTTCAGACATGATTAACTCAGGAGTGCTCTCGAACCCCCATAATTCGGAGCCATATAGGGCGGAAGGTAATACTTGGCCCTCATAAATTGCGAGAGTCGGTGCCACAGGCTTACTCATGGACTCTCGATGTTCTCTCAGGACCGCCCCTGAGACTCTTTTATGGTTTATCAGCATTTTGGCCAAGTGGTCTTTCCAACTCATCCGACTATTAGCCCTAACTCCCAAGTAATCGAAAGAGTCTACCAACTCCAAAGGCTCACCATTAAGCGAGAGATTGTTCCTAAACCTAGTAGAAGGCGATAAGGCCATGAGCTTTGTTTTGGAGGTATTGATGGTAAGACCTCTGTCAATACAGAACGCGCTAAAGCGGTTTAGGAGCTTTTGGAGGCCTGAAGGGGACTTAGAGATCAGAATGGTATCATCCGCGAAGAGGAGTGTAGGGGTTTTTTCACCTGCCAGGGATGGCGCGTCGGCCAGGTCCTCTCTCAGATGGTCCACCAGACCATTCACTAAGAGAGAAAACAGCGTTGGTGCCATGACACATCCCTGGCGTACTCCCCTCTTCACGGGTATCCTCTCTGTCAGTTGTCCTTGAGTGCCCCATCTAATCCTCGCATAATTCCCCTCGTGAAGTTTCACAATGAAGCCTAAGAGTGATCCTGGGATGCCCATATTCTTTAAAACTTCCCACAGCCTTTCCCGAGGGACCAGGTCGAACGCCATCCTGAGGTCTATGAAAGCTAGGTATAAACTACCTTTATTGATGGTCACTGTCTACCAATAGATCGCAAGGAGGCGGAAGACCTGGTCCATCGTGCCCACCTTTTGACGGAACCCGGCTTGGAAGTGAGATAAGATGTGTTCCTCCTCCATCCATACACCCACCCTCATGATAATGACTCTGCCAACCACCTTTTGGATCACGTCAATCAGACTGATCGGTCTGTAGTTGGCTGGGTCGTCTCTGGCGCCCTTTTTAAACACAGTAATCACTTTGGCTCCCTTCCATGAGTCTGGCACGGGGAATCCCCTGGTGATCAAATTCATTATTTGGGCAATGAGTTTGGCCCACATTACGGGTTCTTCCAGAAGGAGATCGCCTGGGATCCCGTCAGGGCCGGCAGCTTTCTTCGGGGTCAAGTGTCTAATGGCCAAGACCACCTCAGAAGACAAAAACAGTTCTTCAAACAGCAAAGGGGAAGGAACCATGGGTGCCGAATCGGGGGGAGGAGGATGGACCGCTTCTATCCCACCATACAGTGCAGAAAAATGGCAATGCCATTGCTGGCTTGTAATGTGATTAGCTAATGATGGCGAGTTACGCTGCCTAGCCTTATTGATCGATTCCCAAAACAGCAATGGGTTCTTACTTTTGGAAGCACATTTAAGATCCTGCCAGTATTTTTCCTCCCACTCTCGTTTGGCCTGCACCAGTACCCTTGCGTAAACCTTTCTAGCTGCACTAACTAGGAGTTGACTCTTTTTACGCAAGGCCACTGTCA
Organism: Triturus cristatus; assembly: GCF_964204655.1. Lineage (NCBI taxonomy): Eukaryota > Metazoa > Chordata > Amphibia > Caudata > Salamandridae > Triturus > Triturus cristatus. The sequence goes on from NC_140591.1 coordinate 428,223,249, forward strand.
ACTCTTTCCTTTTTGCCTTGCATTGGTCCGTATACCAAGGGTTACTGCTTTTGGGCGTTTTATTTATTCCTCAAACTACCATTTTTGTCCTGGACTAAAAAGAATTTCCCTATTTCCTCTACTGCGTTTTTATAAGCCTGTGTAAAGGGGAATCCCTGAGCACTACCTAATCCCAGTTCGAGATCCGTCAATACTCTAGTCAGGTCTACTACATATGCCCTAATCTTTGCCAAGGCGTCAACCTGAGGTTGCACCTTGTCCCATTTCAACCTGCAATTACCTTTATATGGAACAACCTCGTTGGTTGTCCTCTGGGGGACAATCCTATCTACGCCGTTTCGTTTACCCCACCTTAACTTCATGCATAAGGGATTATGGTCACTATCCTGTGAGGCTACCACCTTCATATCTATTAGATCGCACCACAGTGTGACGTCCAATAGAATGTAATCTATTCTGGATGGACTGCTAAGTCTGTTAAAGGTCATTGCACCGTTAAGTGCTCTAAGATTGTGTTCCACAGTAAGGGCATTGATCTGAATTACCTTTGTTGACCATTTTTTGATTGGGGCTAATGTCAGGGTCGGAATAGACCATCTAGAGTCCTCCTCCTCAATACCCAAAGGGTCATCCCCACTGAGGGGTTCAAATGTGCAGTTAAAGTCACCCCCCACAATAATTTTTGAGGAGGGGGGGCAGTTGGCTATTGCCTGTTCTAAAATCGATACTGCACTTGACGTAGTATCCCCCGTGGTCCCTCTTGAATGGATATTGAATAAATCTATCCTACTACCCTTTTTTTGTCCCGAAAATGAGATATGTTGAATATCCCAACTCCCAGAATCGTGAACAGAAACGTCCCAATTCAATGCAATTTTCACCCAACCTTGTAAACCCCCTGAAGGTCTACCCTTCCCACAGCTTTGAGCAGGCAGGAAAAAGGTTGAGTAACCGGATTTGTGTACTGGAAGCAAACTCCAGGTTTCTTGGAACAAACATACATCGAATTGCTCGATGAAGGTGTTCCATTCTGGGAGATTCATCTTTTTGAGCAATCCAGCCACATTCCAGGATACCAAATGGATAACCATGGTGTCTAGTTCAGACAAGTCAGGAGTAGCCCCCTCATTCCCACCCCGCACCCATGGGATGAAGTTGATAGTAGAGTCTATTTGATATAATGAATTTGATGGTAAACAGCCTTCGACACTGCTACCCAGGGACTGAGGTTGAGTGGGGGTTACCTATCAATATCATATCCAATTACGCTTTAATCCTCGAGACGCGCACAAGCTCAACTTAGAAACATCACACACTAGCCAATACCTCACTTAATTTTTGTAGCCTAGAACTTTCACACCGGTAGGTATGATTAGTTCACTTCGCACCCCCTCTATAGCACACTCTAAACACACCACAGAGGTTACAGTGCTCCTACCCTCCTCTTTCCCACATTTCCCCCCCCTTTTTCCCCCTTACTCACTTCAACGGAATCACAAAATGGCGGCCAGCACTTCCTAGTTGCAAACGCTTGCAGCGCTCACAGCCAATCAGCAGCAAGCTCGTGCTCGTAATGCCTCAGCCAATCAGATGGCAGAATTCCCAAATATCAATATATGTAAATTTCGATATTTCTCAAAAACTACTGAACGGATTTACACCAAATAAACAAAAGCGTGCTTTCTAGACCAAGACCCTTCTCCCTGCCAAATTTTGGGTAATTCCGTTCACCCGTTCGACCTGTAGCCTTGTCTAAAGTTCCCTATGGAAATTAACATTGAAAAAACACGTTTTGGGACCCCCCTTTTTTCTTGGCACCCCCTTGACAAATCACCCCCAAACTTTCAACATAGGAGCTGATCTCAACAAAGAATTAGTTTTGAACATTTCATGAAGATTCATCAATCGGCGCCAAAGTTATTGCGAATAGAATGTTGCCATTTTCCTATAGTAACTAGGTCCTAACTATAACTACCTACTGGCATCCGCCAGTAGGTAATATATATATATATATATATATATATATATATATATATATATATATATATATATATATATATATATATATATATATATATATATATATTCTTTTCCAATCCTGGCGGCGGCGAACAGTCAGGCACAGACTCCGTGAAATTGTGGCAAAAAATGAAAAATCCAACAAAGTTTAGACGCATTTCGGCGGCGTACCGCCTTGGTCACTACGTGTAGTACATACTGGTTTGACAGATATATACATTTTGCTTAGTTGTCAACGCAACCTCACAGAGGCGATCATAGACATAAAGAATCACTCTGTCAGTTTCAACATGACAATACAAGAAAAAAAGGGCGAGAAATTATATGCCAAATGATAAATAAAATAAATTAAAGAGAAATACACGCATAATGTAAATATATTAATGGCATACATTTACCAGAATGTAGTGTGTTAACAAAAAAAGTACAGACACTGAAACTGGGGGCAGGCAAAAGCCTATGGGTGACAACGTCCTATTAACATGTATAGACATAGAAAAAACATGTGCGTGCCTGGAAGACCCTGGTGAAGTAATGTCACCTGAAAGGTGGTGTGAAACTATCGTATAGGAAAATGTGGAGGAAGCCGTGAATAGTAAGTACGGACTGAAAAATTGCTCTCGCTCGAGCGTAACCATACATTAGTGTACGTTGTGGCCACTCGTGCTGTAAAAAGATAAAAAGCAGCACACTAGCTGACAGTGCCTCAAGATGATATCCAATGAATATTGTGCTGTCAAAATAAGCTAGTGATAGGGCCTTGGTAGACAAGGGGGAGAGATACAGTGATAGATCGTGTGTATTAGCGATCTAAATGTGACTCTGTAAGAACTGAACAAAGCAATGTCATGTATTCAGTAAATGCACTTAGAACGTATTGCCCGAGTGGGCTCACGGTGTACAATCCGCAAATAAAAAATCAAATTATAGTACGTTAATAACTACAGGGTGGGCCCTCCACGGCGTTAACGATCACATTGGGAAATGGACGTACATTGAAGAAAAACGGTTGCTAAATTATATGTAAAGAAAACGTAAAGGCTAATGTGTGCCAAAGCTAAAGGTAATGTGTCCTAAACGTTGCAGGGTTTGGAAAGTGAAATATATTAAATATATTAAATATTAAATATATATTCACTATATATTTACTAAAAAAAACAAAGGTTACAGGGACGTTATAGCTATACTTATAGTTATATTTCACATCCAAAACTGTCCAAAGGTCCCGGAGTTCTGGCGCTCTGTTTGAAGGTGCGGCACCCTTGCGGTTTGGACCGCCGCTAATATGCCAACAATTTTTTGCCAACAATTTTCTCCCAAAATGAAGAAAAATAGGGTCGCACTCCAGCAAAGTTGGTGATCATCAACAGATTTATTATCAATCCATTTAATCCACAAGTTTAGAGACGCAAAAAAACCAACGCGTTTCGTCAACGTCCGTTGACTTGGTCACGGTTATATTTATGTTACAAAACTATAACTCGTGGCCCAAAATTACTTAAGTTATAGTTGCTAAAGATGACCACAAGTTTCAGGGACGTTATAGTTAGGCTTACATTTCACTCACACAAAACCAGAGAAATTCAGCCGGTATAGTTAGCTGAGCTAACTTTAATTCGCACCCCACAATGCACTGCTGATGACGTCAAATATCATCACTCATGACATGGTCAGTGACATCACTGATGACATCATCCTGTGAGTGTGAGTGTTTCTAAATAGTTTAAGAATGTTATATATATATATATCTATATCTATCTATCTATATATATATTCACTGAAAAAACCATAGGTTTCACACATGTTATAGTTAGTGGAAATTTTACTGATAAAAAACCAATGAAATTGCCCCGTTATAGTTAGCGCAGGCAACTATAACTCACGCGACCGCAATCCTCTGCTGATGCTAATACTGTATTTAGACACTTATTTGCCCATGTCTTCTTCCATACATTTTTAGCTATACATATATTACAAATATTTTTTTATCATAAAGACACATATGTCATCAGCAGAGGATTGCGGTCGCGTGAGTTATAGTTGCCTGCGCTAACTATAACGGGGCAATTTCATTGGTTTTTTATCAGTAAAATTTCCACTAACTATAACATGTGTGAAACCTATGGTTTTTTCAGTGAATTTGCAAGGTTTTTTAAATGCTAATTCCTAACTATAACGTGTGTGAAACCTATGGTTTTTTCAGTGAATTAGTACGGTTTTTTAAATGCTAAGTTTTTTTCCCTTATAATAAGCCCTGTACATTTGGTGGCCTACGGCCACCAAAAGCACAGGGGGTGGGGTAAGTGTGGATAGTGTTTTTTTCCATTGTAATAAGCCCAGCACATTTGGTGGCCTTCGGCCACCAAAAGCACAGGGGGTGGGGTAAGTGTGGATAGTGTTTTTTTTATTTTTATTTTTTTACCGTACGCTTACCGTAAGCGTACGGTAAGCGTACCCCGCGAAATTGCCGAAAAAAAAATAAAACCGTTTTTGCACTTGGGGGATGTTTGGGGACTCCCTCAACATGACTATGTGGGAGGGAGTTGTCAAAACAGCCCCTTTACATGTTTTTGGGCTTCCGATTTTAAAAATCTCTCTCAGTGCGAGAGACAAAATGGCGGCCGCCGCTTCCTGGTTTCGGCCGATTCGAATGTTTACTAAGATCTAAGAGCCAATCAGAATCGCGCTCGCGCACGCCACCGTACGCTTACCGTAAGCGTACGGTAAGCGTACCGTAAGCTGGCTCAGATATATATATTGATTTAAAGGCTATTTTCTCAGAATCTACTGAACAGATTTACACCAAACCTACAAAAGGCACTTCCTTGACCTAGGGACTACCTCTCTGCCAAATTTTGAGTAATTCTGTTCAGCCATTCGGGCTGTAGCTCGTTCTAAAGGTCCTATGGAAAAATGCATGGGAAAAACGCGTTTTGGGACCCCCCTTTTATCTCAGCCCCCGCTTGACGAATCCCCCCGAGACTTTCAGGGTAGGAGCGGAGCGTAGCGCCCCACCTATTTTGAGAAATTCGCGAGGATTCGTCGACCGGCGCCAAAGTTATTCAAAATAGAATGTTGAGGTTTTCCTATGGAAACGTGGTCCTAACTATAACTACCTACTGGCTATCGCCAGTAGGTAATATATATGACGTGATGTCATCAGTGATGTCATTTGAGATGTCATGAGTGATGTCATGACTGATGTCACTGACCATGTCATGAGTGATGTAATATGTGATGTCATCACCAGTGCATTGCGGGCGTGTGAGTTATAGTTAGCTCAACTAACTATAACGGGCGAATTTCTCTGGTTTTATAGGAGTCAAATGTCCAAGTAACTATATCATCCCTGAAACCGATGGTTTTTTCAGTGAATTTCTAAGGTTTTTTGAATGCTAATTTCTAACTATAATGTCCCTGAAACCTATGTTTTTTTCAGTGAATTTCTAAGGTTTTTTAAATGCTAATTTCTAACTATAACGTGCCTGAAACCTATGGTTTTTTCAGGGAATTTCAAAGGTTTTATAAATGCTAATTTCTATTTATAACGTGCCTGAAACCTATTTCTTTTCAGCGAATTTCAATGTTTTTTTAATGCGAACTTCTAATTATAATGTTCATTTAACCTATAGTTTTTTCCAACACCCAAGAAGGACACAACACCCACTGCCACAACCCTCAGGACCTCCCCCCCGTACAACCCCTCTCCCTACTACCACCAAGGCAGTGCAGAACAGGACAGCGAACCCTCCAAAAACGGCATGGTCCCTTTGCCATATAATAGCTCAATGTTGGGAAATGTGGCAATCGTTTTTTCAGGAAATTTGATTTTTTTTTAAATTGCTAATTTCTAACATTAATCTTCCTGAGACCTATGATTTTTTGTGAATTTCAAAGGTTATTTAAATACTAATTTCTAATTATAATGTTCATAACACCTATGTTTTTCTTAGTAATTTTGAAAAAAAAATGTGATATTTTGTAACTTTAATATCCTAAAAATTGTTTTTGTGTTTTTCTTATTTATTATTTAATGTCTTCTTGTTTTTTAAATATTAAACAACTACATACAGTATGAAAGGGAGCCCAGATCAGAGCCACATCTGAAGACCAACACATGTCATAAACCTACTGATCAAGCAGCTCCGACACCAAAGAACACCACAACACCCACCACCACCCCCAGGACCCCCCTCTACCACCGAGGCAGTGCAGAACAAGACAGCGAACTTTCTGAAAATGGCATGGCCCCTCAGCCACACAATAGCTGAATACTGGGACAGGTGTGAACAAACTATATGTGAAGGAAGCAATTCACCCATGAATAACAATGCACACAATGCAAAGTGTAGCGGTGATGTGCTGGACACATCTCAGAATGCAGAACACACACCTCTCCATGTGCACAAATACTACTTGTGCTTGTAGTGTTGTGGACAGTGGACCCAACCATGTTACGTCAAACACTAGGGACAATCTCAGTCATGTAGCTATATCGTCCCCCCCTGTAAGCATAAGCGTAACTGGAGTGGGCTGGTCCGATGTACGCCACTTCAGCGTAGGAGTGTGAATATCTAGGCCGGGGCTCTGGGCGTGGTTCACTTGTGAACTGTGAAGACCAACGACTGTGCCAGAGCGGCGGGCCTCACCCTGCCACAAGGCTGCCGCCATGACCGCCGGTCTCCTTGACACAGGCCCCCTGCGAACCCAGCGGCACAGCACCGCAGACTTATGTCTGTACAGACCACTGCCTTTGATCTACACTGCGGACAGCAGGCCTCACAATTCAGATGGAGTAGCGATTGCAGATGACGCAGTGCAGTACGCAAAATATATTGCTCCCAGTGCGGCCCTCTCGGACCACGCATCATCTCAGGGTGCACACACGCTGAGTATTTCAGGTGCCACTAATTCAGTGCACCACAAGTCATCGCCATGTGGCCTTACTGAGGCAGAATTCAATAGACAAAAGACATTGGTCCGAGTGCGGCCCTCCCGGACAACGCATCATCACAGGGTACGTACACCCTGAGCGCCAAAGGTACTACTAACTCAGTGCACCACAAGTCATCGACACGTCACCTTATTGAGGCAGAATTCAATAGACAAAAGACATTGATCCGAGTGCGGCCCTCCCGGACCATGCATCATCGCAGGGTACGTACACGTTGAGCACCAAAGGTATAAGTCAGCGCAAGGAAGAGTGAACAGTTTTGTGTCAGCAGTGAGGCATACTATCTCTCGAAAATCACCCAGAAATACTTATAAAATAAAAAGAACAGAAGAATCGAAGTACATTAATGATTATAATCCCCTTATTTTGAAGATGTGGAATGCAAATATGGACATACAATATGTTGCAGATAACTCAATTACTGTATCTCGCTTACTATCCAAATAGAAGTCCATACCTGGAAAACATATGTCTGTATGAAATACTGCAACATTATAGTTTTAGAAAAAATGTTACAGAAAAAATAAATGAAGGGATATATGCTGTAATTGGATCTGATGGATGTTTCTTAAAGAATGCCAAAGGAAATTTGATTAATCACAGGAAATTAAGTTGTGATACTCCAGATAAGAGAGAGTTTTTCTATTTAGCTCTTCTGCAACTCTTCAAACCTTGGAGGACTGAAATGAAATTACTTGGAGATTTTGACTGCTATGAAGATTCTTTCAAAGCATGTAAACACATTACTACCAGTGAGGTCCGCCCGGACCACGCATCATCGCAGGGTGCGCACACGCTGAGTGCTTCAGGTGCCACTAACTCATTGCACCACAAGTCATCACCACGTGGACTTATTGAGGCAGAATTCAACGCAAGCCACAACACATGGTACCCCTAACCCTGTTCAACACAAGCCGGCAACACGTGGTGCCACTAACCCTGTTCAACACAAGCCGGCAATCCCACATGTGGAACTGTGTCCTGAGTCCTGAATGGCAGTGACCCCAAGTCCGTGGCAGCGACCACAGCACCAGACTCCCTTTGATCAGTTAGGCATATTTCCATATGCAAGGCCGGCGACACGTGGTGCCACTAACCCTGTACTTGTAAAAAAAGCCACAGGAGTTAACTCATATACCACGTTGAGAAGTGTTTAGGTATGCAAGAAAGAACAACAATATCTCAACTGGTGTAATACAAGTAAGACAGTTAAACAGGCATGTCAAATACATTGCAGCAAGGAAGAAGAGAAGAGAGACTCTTGGGAACAAAAACTATTTGATTGGAAGGTGCACTAGGCATCGTATATTTAAAACACAATTGAGTACAGTTGTAACAGTTGTAACAGCACTGTAAGCATATGAAATTGCATAGAAACAACCCGAAATTGACCTTGGTGCTAATTGTGTAAGTGACACAACAAGTGGCGACGCAAGTGACAAGGTGTATTCAGCGGAAAATGGCGCAGAGTGAGATTGGTGACTTAATATATACAGTGAATAGTGGGGGTTCTGGTAGTATTTAGAAACATTTTAGAATTAAAGGAAATCATTTGAGGAAACCACAACATGTAGTGCGCTACTTGGTCGACGACGTTTCGATCCTCTAACTCAGGATCATCTTCAGGACTGGGTTGTTGGTTTTTAAGCGGTGCTGTACAAGTGGGAGAAAAGGGGGGGGCATTAGGAAGGAGGAAGGGGGTAGGTGTATCGCATGAAGATCAGCAATGGGCCAGTGTCGGGGAAGTGGGAGAAAGGGCGGTGGGGGGAAGGGAAAGGAAAACAAGAGGGAGTGGTGGTGGATGGTTAGTGCAGGGAAGGGGGGGGAAAAAGAGGGGTAAGGGCGAGGCCGTGGATAGAGCAGCAGGGAAGACTACCTGCAAGCGGTCCCGTGTCGCAATCAGTCAGAGGGTAATATAGCAGGACTAGGACTCCAGAAGTGATGTCCTAGAAAAGAGGGGATGGCGTAAGTCTAGAAAAGGAGGGGTGTGCATCATAGAGGAAAAGCGCAGATGAATGATAGTTACCTGACGTACCGTGCCGGAGAGCGTGCTGCGGTAGGTGCCAAAAGTAAATCAATATGGAGGGCAAGAAATCATCTTGTGATGGAGGCACCGCGGAGGGGGGTGCTGGAGGCAAGAGGGGAGAAAAAGGCGGTCAGTAATGAGCCGGAGGGCGGTAAGGCCCAAGTGGTCATAAAGGAGCTGGGGGAAGGTGACGTGGGCTGGGTGAAGGTACCGTGATTACCTTGGAGAGCACGCCACAAATGCGTGTGGAAGCGCAGGGTGAAGGCTGGAAAGTCAGCAAGTCACTGGGGCGGACAACGGATGGATCTGTCCAGGGAGGACCGCGAATCGGTCTCGGCGGGGGAGGCGCTGGGGAAGGAATGAAATTACAAAAATGGGTATGTGGAGGGGGTAGGGATGCCTAGGGAAGGCATGAGGCGAGCGCAAGACAGGAGACTTACTTAGTTGTTCATGAATAAATCTGAACATGGGGGAGTACCGGAGTGGGCGACTTCCTGCTGCAAACGAAGGCAGGTGAATAAACAGAGCGCGCACGGTGGTGGATTAAAGCGAAACCTCGCTGATGCCGGTCATGTGATCGTGGGCCAATGACGCGACACAATAATGCCCTGTGATAGGTGGAGGCGCTTGTGAGGGGATGGGAGCCGGAAGGGGAACGGAGAAGGGGAGGGGGAACAACTAGACTGCATATGTGACAGTAGCAATCAATGTATATAGTGCAATCACAAACATTATTTGAAAAAATTATTTGAAAAAACACTCATTTAGAGAAAACAAACACGACAATTCGAATCAATTCATGGATTAGTAAGGATGTCAAGATTCAGTTAAGGCAAGAAGGCAAAGGGAAAGGAAAGCGCTAATCAGGTAGAGGCAGTCATTGTATATGGTGTAATCACAATCATGATTTGGGGAAAAAACAACAATTCGAATCAGTTCATGGACCAGTACAGATGTCTAGATATGGTCCAAGGGAGATGGCAAGTGGGAAGGAGCATGTGAAATGATTTGTGCAGAGTTGCCAAAAGGCGAAAAGGGGATCGATGAGGCAAGGTATATACTCCCTGAGTATTTAGAAGGAGCTAAGGAGACAATGCTGAGGTCTGCTAGTGTAGAATAGAAGGAATGGTTTAGAGGGCAATAGTACTGATCCACTCATCTATGGTGTTCAGAGTCAGACCTGTGTGGACAGAGTCGCATATGGTCATCCATTTGCATTCGCATTTGTTGAATAGTGCTTTCATGTTCCCGCCCCTGATCGGGAGTGTAGGTTGGTCTATGACTTGCCAGGCAATGTCTGTTTCGCAGTGATTCTTTTGAATGTAATGTGCGACTAGGGGGGCAGTGAAGACTTTGCTATTGATATGGCTTTTGTGTTGAATTATTCTTTGTTTGATCATTTGTGTCATTTGTCCAATGTAAATCAGGTTGCATGGGCAACGGATCGCATAGATGACATTTTGGGATCTGCAGTTTGTGAGGGCTTTGAGTTTGTAGGTGTGGTTGTTAGTAGTGAGGTCCTTAGTATTGGTTGTGAGATCACAGACGATACACGCTTGGCATTTGTAATGACCAATGGTGGGGGGTAGGCCCCAGGCAGCCGTAATAGTCTGTTTGCCTGGTGTTTTTGTTGGCCAAGTGATGGCGTGGACCAGATGTGTGGCTAAATTGCTGCCGCATTGGTATGAGAAAAGAGGAGCTTCTTTGAACGTTCCGAACAGTTGTAGTAACTGCCAGTTGCGTTTAATGATCTTGTTGACTCTGTTGCTACACGGGCTGAATTTAGAGACAAAGGGGATCCTGGTCAAGGTTTTTTTAGGTTGTGGTGTGAGAAGATGTTCTCTGTGACAGTACCAAGCTCTTTTCCGAGCTCTGGTAACAAGGCGTTTGGGATAGCCTCTGTCAAGTAGTTTTTGGATGAAAATGTCCGATTCTCTGAAATAGTCTTTTCGTCATTTGCTGTTCCTGCGGATTCTAAGGAATTGACCAAAGGGGAGGCCATCTCTGAGACCTCGTGGATGATAACTGGAGTATTGTAGTAGGGTGTTTCTTTCAGTAGGTTTGCGATACAGGGATGTACCAATTTTATTGTCTTCAGCATGTATCGGATTTCCAGAAAGGGGAGGTAATTTGATTTGGATTCGTGAGTAAATTTCAGATGAGTTTGAGAGTGGTTGAGCCAATTGATGAAGGGGTTCAGGCTGAGGGTGGAGCCCTTCCAGAGTAGAAGTATATCATCTATGTATCAACACCAAAGGGTGATATGGTCGAAGAATGGACTGCTAGTAGTGAGGATGTGTGTTTTCTCCAGATGGTGAACATAGAGAATGGCAAAGTTGGGCGCGAAGCTGGCGCCCATGGAGACGCCTTTGACTTGGAGGTAGAAGGTATCGCGGTATAGGAAGTAGTTGTTTTCTAGGACGATGTGGAGGAGGTCCAGGATGAATTCCGTGGGTATAAGGGTAGGTCTAGGTCGAGTGTCTAGTAGCGATTCAATGACTAATAGACCCTCCTTGTGTGGGATGTTGGTATATAATGATTCAATGTCCAACCCTACCATAAGGTCAGGATTGGTATCGAAAGGTCGGTCTTCAATGGTGAGGATGAGGTCCATGGTGTCTCTGATGAAGGCATCTGTAGAAGGGACTAATTCTTTTATGATTGCGTCAATGTATTTACCATGAGGTTCAAGAATAGAGCCACATCCGGAAACGATGGGGCGTCCGGGTGGGTTGTTGCTGTCTTTGTGGATCTTGGGTAAGACGTACAGGACCGGTGTGCGGGGATGTGGATTATTGAGAAAAGTATATTGTTTTTGGCTAATGATGTTAAGTGATTTGGCTCGTCCCGTGGTAAGTAGAATCTTGGTTTTAAGGTCCGAAAGGGGGTCCTTGGTGAGTGGTCTGTAGTGGAGGGGGTTAGCAAGTTGCTGTTTGACTTCCAGGTCATATTTCTCAGTGTTCATAATGATGATCCCCCCTCCTTTGTCAGCTGGTTTGATTATTAAGTCAGGTTTGTCTTTGAGTGATAGTAATGCTCATTTTTCAGTCAGCGGTAAGTTGTATGGAACAAATTAAAATTCTGCTTGGAGCTCTTTGACTTCACGGAGAACACTGCGCTCAAATGCAAGTATTTCTGGAGGCATGCTGGGAGACGGGGGATTGAAGGTGGAGGGTGGATGAAATCTGTGTGTTGTGTGAGGATTGGACGGTGGTTTGTCAGAGAAAAATTGTTTAAGACGGATTCTACTAAAGAATAGTAAGAGGTTGGCTTGGAGGTCCAGGAAGTTGGTTCGTTCAGTAGGCACAAAGCTGAGACCTCTGCTGAGAAGGGTGGTTTCGTCATGGGAGAGGGTGTGGTCCGAGAGGTTGAAGATGGGTATAGATTGATTGAGGTTCCCCAGTGGGGGGAGTCCTGGGCTGATCTGTTACTGTGGGGGGCCCCATTGGTAGAATATGTTGCATGTTTGTCTTTCTCCTGAGAATTGAGGTTGGTATTGGTGATTTGTCCGTGGTCGACGTGGGTGTTGGCCGCGTCTGCGGCCTTGTCCTAAAAAACCTTGCGGTAAAAGAGGAGGAGGTCTATTAATGGCCCTGGAGCAACCCTGTACAACACAAGGCGCGACACGTGATGCCACTAACCCTGATCAACACAAGCCAATCTCACATGTGGAACTGTGTCCTGAGTCCTGAATGGCAGTGACCCCAAGTCTGTGGCAGCGACCACAGCAGCATACTCCCTTTGATCAGTTAGGCATATTTCCATATGCAAGGCCGGCGACACGTGGTGCCACTAACCCTGTTCAACACAAGCCGATCCCACATGTGGAACTGTGTCCTGAGTCCGGAATGGCAGTGACCCCAAGTCCGTGGCAGCGACCACAGCACCAGACTCCCTTTGATCATTTAGGCATATTTCCATATGCAAGGCCGGCGACACGTGGTGCCACTAACCCTGTTCAACACAAGCCGATCCCACATGTGGAACTGTGTCCTGAGTCCTGAATGGCAGTGACACCAACTTCGTGGCAGCGACCACAGCACCAGACTCCCTTCGATTAGTGACGCGTATTTGCATATGGAAGGCCGGCGACACGTGGTGCCACTGAACCTAAACTACGCAGACCGATGGGGCCACCAACCTATGCATGTGGCTGTGGGCCCTTGTTCACCGCTACCTCTGGCCTACACTGCAGTCAGCAGAGCTCACAATTCAGATGGAGTCACGATTGCAGCTGACTCAGTAGGCAAGAGACATAGCTCCCACTGCGGCCCATCCGCACCAAGCAGCATCACAGGCTCATACACTTCGACAGTGTATTCTATACATATTTCATCTTTTCATGATACGCCTACACTGCGGTCAGTAGGGCTCACAATTAAAATTAAATCTTGATTCATTAGTTACAGAGTCCACTAGGCAAGTAACTATCACAGGCCTAAAACCTACATAGTATCCTTTAGTATCCTTGCTTCAAGAACTTTCTTTATATCAGTTATAGCTTTAGTACAATCAACAAATTCATCTTCAAGTGCAAACAAACACTCAATAACAGTCTACACTGCGGGCAACAGAGCTCGCAAATCGAATTTTTGACATGTGGTGCCACTAACCCTGTTCAACACAAGCCACGACACGTGGTGCCACTAACCCTGTTCAACACAAGCCGATCCCACATGTGGGACTGTGTCCTGAGTCCTGAATGGCAGTGACCCCAACTTCGTGGCAGTGACCACAGCACCAGACTCCCTTTGATCAGTCAGGCATATTTCCATATGCAAGGCCGGTGACACGTGGTGCCACTAACCCTGTACAACACAAGGCGCGACACGTGGTGCCACTACCCTGTTCAATACAAGCCAATCCCACATGTAGAACTGTGTCCTGAGTCCTGAATGACAGTAACCCCGACTTTGTGGCAGTGACCACAGCACCAGACTCCCTTCAGTTTTATTTGTTGTTGTTTTGTTTAAATAAAATGTTTTATATCTAAATCTGTACATGACTAAGATTCTTGTTTGTCCAACCGCACAGGGACAATTCTGGGCCCAAGAAGGTTGTTGGGAGTATGTTGGTAATGTGGGAAGAGGGTGCATTACCTACTGATGTGTGGAGAGGCAGCGTGAAAGGGGTATCTTTCACAGAAAGAACTCCGGTATGTTTTCAGAAATGCCTCGGACAGATGCCAGCTGATGGACTAAATCACAAAATGGCTTTTCAATGCTTATGTAGTGTGACTTATGAACAGTTTGCACCCAGGCTTGCAGAGGGACAACTGCGGCCCGTCTGGTCGACTCACAGACACAGTACTATGAGCCGTCCGCTCCCAAAGGAACAGCAGCGTAGTAGCTCGCAGAGGTACAGGCACAGCAGCGTACTATCTAGCAAAGGTAGAGAGCTGCGAGCCGACGGACTGGCTTCTAACGCTATAGCTGTAAAGTGGTGATGTTGGGAAGAGGGAGCATGAAAGGCTTATCTCGCACAGACAGAGCTCCGGTATATTAAATTGCCCCCGGGACCTTTCTTTTATATTTTCACTTGATGCAAGAAAGCACACTTTCTGGACCATGACCTTTTTCCCTACCAAATTTGGCATAATTCCGTTCAGCAGTTTGACCTGTAGCCTTGTCTAAAGTTTCCTATGGAAAATCCATTGAGAAAGCACATTTTCACACCCCCACATAGCTACCTGACGCAGGCGTACTCGCTGTTGGTGTGCAGGTCAGTGCTCTAGTTGTCAACATGTCACGGCCACCACCTGAGGGCAGGTTTGCACACACACCACACCCAACCGGCACATGTGTCACAGGCCATGTGACCACGCAAATATAATGCATCGACAACATCACATCCTTTATTGCCGGTGGTGACTGGATGGCGGACGCTCCACGGGTCTGAATCATAAAGAGTCCATGAAGAGTTGCGCAGAGAGTTAGTCGCACCCTGAGCTGTATGGCCGTCAGGGGCCTTCTACCACATGGCGCGGACTTAACTTGCACAGGGTTAGTGCCACCCGAAGCTGATGTGGCCGTCAGGGGCCTACCACCACGTGGCGCCGACCTGAGTTGCACAGGGTTAGTCGCACCCTAAGTTGTATGACCATCAGCGGCCTACCACCACGTGGCACTGACTTGCGTTGCAGAGGGTTAGCGGCACCAAAAGCTGATATGGTCTCCGCCATTGATGACTCAGGACTCAGTGACATGTGTGAGATCTGCCGGGCCACGGAGAAGCTGATATGGTCTCCGCCATTCATGACTCAGGACTCAGCGTCATCAGTGAGATCTGCCGGGCCACGGAACTTTGACGGACATGTGGCGTGCCCACTGGTAGAGACTCCGGTGGCAGCAGGTAATTATTTGGTCATGGATGCGCAGGGGTGGCTGTATCTCTCTCTCACTTCCCTCTCTTTACTCTCTCTCTCACTCTCTTCCTTCCTTTCCTTCTCTTTCTCTATCTCCCTTCTCCCTTTCTCACTTCCTTTCTTTCCGTCCCTCTCTTTTTCTCTTTGGCTTTTTTTTCCTTCTCTGTGTCTCACTCCTTTGATTTGCGCATGACACACGTCCTTATTTTGTGCTTTATTTTCCAGACTGTGTCGTCGTCATTCATGGTCCCGACAGGAGTCTTCTGCGTTGTTGTTCTGTGTTAATTTTGTTAAATTTACTTTATCCTTTATATATACGTTTACGAAAAAATAAAGTTTGAAAAAAAAGAAATTTCAATAAAGTTTTTGGTTGTTACTTAAGTGCTGTGTGACTCTTTCTTGTTCTTATTACTGTTATTTTGTGGTGTCCACCATGGTGTTAAATTTTGGGGCAGTTATCGCGGGAATACTGGTGATGTCTGCAGTTTGCACCAGCTTCTGAATAGTGTGTTAGATTTATCTCAACTGTAGTTGCATTAAAGTGCTGATAATGAGATGCAGAGTAGGCGTTCCCGTGCAAAAACACACAAGGTGCACCTTTGCGATTTATTCTAAATACTAAAATCCTCTATTGAATTGCACTGTGGTAGTGGGTGCATTTACAGTGTACACACAAAATCAATGAAGAAATCTCATTGTATTTATATTGATTGGGAATAGTGGGTCAGGTGCTGGATCTTGACGGGATACACTGCCTAGTTCATTTATTTTTTTGTACACAAAAAAAAACACATCACAACTTTCACAACAAAAGGCAAAAACTGCGATGTGAAACAAATTCCGGCGATAAGCCGCGTTAGCACCAGAGATTTTACACCTGCTTTCTGCTGGTGTTAAGCAGGATGACTACCTGCAGCATGAAAGGGAACACAGCCAAGAGCCACACCTGAACACCCACAAGTTCCATAGAGTCAATGAGCATGAATACGGATACCCATGAGGATCATAACACTCATCACAACAACCCCAGGACAGCCAATGCCCCCCGAACCCGCATCTGAGCAAGTATGTCCGTGTGGTCATTGTGTTAGCATGATAGGCACGGGCCTTGCAACATCACAGTGTGCTGTCTTCAGCGGACGTTACCATGTCACATCAGCTTTGGCAGTGAGACTGGAGATGTAGCTACGCACGCATCCTCCTGCATGCACAAGCGGCAAAGGGAACAGGGTGTCTCACACGTCCGTGTGCAACAAGTGCGGTAAGTGTGTCCCTGTGTTCTGGTGTGGCCGCGGCAAGGGCTGCAGCAGTCGATGTTGTAAAGTGGCATGCACCACCTCCGAACGGCAGTGTCACGGTGTGATTGGAATGCCGCAGGACATGCGCGAATAGGCATTACAAAGGTGTGCCGTAGGATTGCATGGGATACAACAGCGCAGTGCACAAAAGTGTGGGGGCTCGTGGGAGGGAGGAGCAGCTGTTTGGCAATGTAACACACAGTAAACCTGCCCATGTGCCACGTGCTGGGCATCTCATCCATGATGACCAAGGTCGCAGACATCCCGCAACACCCATCACCGGCCTTTGTACACATCCTGTATGAATTCACCTGGAGAAGTTACTGTAAGGAAGAAAGGTTCTTTGCAGCCACGGCCCGTGAAGGGAGTTCCATGGGGCGGTAAGGCGGGGTGGGGGTTCTAAAAACCGGAATATGGATAATTGCAGGTAAGTAAACAATTAAATAAACAAAACAAATTTCGTAGCACGTGCTGCATCGCAAAATGCGATGCAGCGCGCGCTACGAAATTTGTTTTATTTATTTAATTGTTTTCTTACCTGCAACTATCCATATTCCGGTTTTTAGAACCCCCCACCCTGCCCCTCCCCCGCCCCGCCTTACCGCCCCACGGAACTCCCTCCACGGGCCGCGGCTGGGTCTTTGTCTGAGCTATCTTGCGCTAACACATCTGCTGCTCCGAGAAGGAACATGCATGTGGCCAGCCCCCCTGACAGATACGATATTTGCATCCGTCTCCCACACTACCCACTGCCCGATTTGAGAACAACGAGTGGACATCCCCCACTCAAACATCCTTCGTCGTAGTTAGCGTGCATGAAATGACCTTCACACATACTCCCACCACAACCCTGCCCGGCTCATTGCACCAAGCTGTGCCATTTCATCCACAAGACTGGCACACGGCAAGCCAGTGCAGCTACAAGCAGAGCCACTGACGCATAGCAGGGCATCCCGAACACATGGTCGACTCCATTCACGTCCACCTATACCTTGCACGTCTGCTGCGTGTCCTCGGTGCACTGCCTTTGGCAGTGCTGCGGATCACTTACCAGCAGCATATGCAAGTTACCGTGTTCCAAAAAAAACTTCCTCCTACTATGTATAAAATATTGCTGACACTACTTGGACAGGTGTGGCACAGTTTGGGCTCACGGCTTCATCCCAGAGTCCAGCAGCAGCTTAATTTAGCAGCATGACACTCTAGGCAATACCTCACTTAATTTCCGTACTCCGCACTTCCAGACCGGTCGCGGTCAGTAGTTCAGCGGCTTTATCCCCGAGTCCGGCAGCAACTCAGCTTATGCCCCCAGCGCCATCAGACCCGTACGAGTGAGTAGTTTGCACTTTACAAATACTGAATTGATTTGATACGCGCAAATTTACCTTCGCACTCACTGTATAACACCCCCTAAACACCATGCACAACTTACAATGTTCGAAACAAAAGTTCCTCCGAGTAGGTATAACTACATGCTGACACTACTTGCACAGATGTGGCACAGCGGCCAGAGCACATGACTTCACAGCATATGACACACAGTTTGGGCTCACGCTTTCATCCCCGATTCCGGCAGCAGCTCAGCTTAGCAGCATGAGACTCTAGATAATACCTCAGATATTTTCCGCACCCCAGCACTTTCAGACCAGTAGGGGTCAGTAGTTTGTCCTAGTAGGTATAAACACACATGCTGACACTACTTCCACAAGTGTGGTGCAACGGAGAGGGCACATGACTTCACAGCATAAGACACACAGTTTGGGCTCATGCTTTAATTCCCGAGTTCCGCAGCAGCTCACCTTAGCAGCATCAGACTCCCCTGTATACCACACCCTAAACACCCCTAGAGGTTACAGTGCTCCTACACTCCTCTTTCCTACTTTTTTTGCCCTTTTTTCCCCTTACTCGCTTCAACATAACCACAAAATGGCTGCCAACACTTCCTAGTTGCAACCGCTCGCACCGCTCGCAGCCAATAAGCAGCAAGCTCGTGCTCGTAACGCCTCAGCCAATCAGATGGCAGAATTCCCAAATGTCGATATCTGTAAATTTCGATATTTCTCCAAAACTACTGAACAGATTTACACCAAATAAACAAAAGCATGCTTTCTAGACCAAGACCCTTCTCCCTGCCAAATTTGGGGTAATTCCGTTCACCCGTTCGACCTGTAGCCATGTCTAAAGTTTCCTATGGAAATTGCATGGAGAAAACACGTTTTATGACCCCCATTGTTTCTCGGACCCCCCTTGATGAATCACCCCCAAACTTTCAACATAGGAGCCGATATGAACGAAGAAATAGTTTGGAAAATTTCATGAAGATTCATCAAACGACGCCAAAATTATAAGCAAAACAAAAAATGCTCTTCCTATGGAAACTTGGTCCTAACTATAACTACCTACTGGTGACCGCCAGTAGGGTATGTATATATATATTCACACACCAACACAACAATGTGTATTGAACAATTAGTGGGTGTATGAGTGTCTGAATGGATGATTTAGTGGTGCGTGACTGACTGTATAAGTGAGTGATTAAATGTGTCTTAGTGAATGCATGGGTGAATTACTAATCTGTGTGAATGTCTGTATCAGTCTATCAGTTGGTGTGTAAGTGGCTGCATGAGATTGGTGAGAAGCTACACGAGTGTCTATATGGGTTAACAAACGGTTGTATGAGTACCTGTACGGGTGCCTGAGTGTCTGCATGGGTGGGTGGGGTGGTGTGTGACTCCCTGCATGGAAGTGTGAGTGGGTAATTCACTGGGTGTATGGGTTAATGAGTGGATCTGAGAGGGGCTGTATGGGTGAGTGAGTGTGCGCATGACTGTGTTGGTAAGTGAATGTATGTCTCAGTGGTATATGTGTGAGTAACTACATATGTGAAAGGCAGTATATGTGAGTGTTGGAGTATATAAGTGACTATGTGAAAGTGAGTGATTGTGAGAGTAGTTCTATACATGCGTATGTGCTTGTGTCACTGATTGTAGAAGAGAGTAAGTATGTGTTAGTATCTGTATGAATATGCGAGGTGGTGTGTGTATGACTGTATAGGTGAGTAAATGGCAGTGTGATTGATTCTTTGGGTGACTGACTAAGTGTGTGAGTAGATCTATGGGTGAGTGGCAGTGTGTGAGTGTATGAGTGTATGTGTGCATATATCAGTGGCTGTATTGATGAGTGACTGCATGTATGAGTGACTGTATAGGTGAGTGAGTGGATGTGTGTATAGACCTATGAATTAGTGAGTAGGCATGTCCTAACTGGTATTGGTGTATCTATAGTTTCAAGAATGGTAGTCTGTATTTTAGAGTGGGTGTATGAAAAGTTATATTAGGATGTAAGGAGGTGCATTAGATATTAAGTGGGTGATGTCATGAGTGATGTCATTTGAGATGTCATCAGTGATGTCACTGACCATGTCATGAGTGATGTAATATGTGACATCATCAGCAGTGCATTGCGGGGGCGTGAGTTACGGCTGAATTTCTCTGGTTTTGCATGAGTGAAATGTGAGCCTAACTATAACGTCCCTGAAACCTGTGTTTTTTCAGTGAATATCTAATGTTTTTAATTGCTAATTCCTAACTATAACGTCCCTTAAACCTCTGTTTTTTCTGAGAATTTCTAAGGGTTTTTTAATGCTAATTCCTAACTATAATGTCCCTGAAACCTGTGGTCTTTTCAGTGAATTTCTAAGGTTTATTGAATGCTAATTCCTAACTATAACGTCCCTGAAACCTGTGGTTTTTTCAGTGAATTTCTAAGGAGTTTTAAACCATTTTATTTATGATTTTTTTTAATTTACAAAAAAGGGTCGCGTATTGTATTCAAACCTACTTGGTGGGTGCGCGGATCCGTTATAAGAATATCACTATAAAATACATATTTGGAACAAATTAATATATTTTTTTCATGTAGAGTACATAAAAATAGTAATAAAGAAGTTATAAACTTGTTTTAAAATGTTTTTAACAGATTTCTGTAAACTCAATGGTATGGCGTATCAGGTGCGGATCTATGCGTTAGGTGCGTGAATCCGTTACACGAATGTAAACCTAAAATACATACTTACACTGAAATAATATATTTTTTAAACAAAGAGGTTTAGTAATATATCTAAAAAAATTAGTATTAGTGTCCTTGTGCAATATTTGTAAGATGTTTAAACCACTTTTTTATGTACTCAGCACCATAGCGCACCGGACACGTAGGGGTCGCGAATCATGCCGGCACGTATTTACGGGATCGCGTATGGGTCGCGACTGCGTAATTTTTAAAAGTATGAAATATGAATGTTTCAAGTTTAAATATCTGTTTTGCATAAAGACTTTCCATTGAAATACTTCGAATCACAATATCCTACTGTAATTTACAGTTTTATATTAAATTTAGTACATTTTACGGGTGCGCGACGCATATGGGATGGGTGCGCGACCTCTACGCAAATCCATGTGACATAGAAAGAAAGCTTATCATTGGTTAAAGAGCCGTTCATTCTCTTGGTCGGTGTAACCAACACCTTTTCCAGTCCTTTCATTTTGGGTGTGTCTGCCTTTAGGACTACCTTTTTTGTAGGCTCTCCAAATTCTTTATTTTTTTGGTGTTCTTCATTTTTCAATATCTGAAATGGCATCAGCGTTTCCTGAAGAGCAGCAGGAGAAGATGGAAGAGGTGGAGAAGCCAGTAAAATAGAGGAAATAAAGGAACATGAGTTTTTTTTTTACTGTCCCGGAGGAGAAAAGAAGGTGAACGCTCGGAAGGTGACCTGCACAATCTGCCAGAAAGTCCTCTCCAGAGGATCAGAGAAGAAGTTCTTTAATGAAGAAGCACCTGGAGACCATCTACCCTGTTTGTCTCGCATAAGAGTTGATGGAGCGCCAAAAAAGAGAACAAGCTGCCAGTGAGGATGGAAGTCAACCTTGTTCCGGAGTTGGCAGATGCAGACATCCACTGTCGTAAATGCTTGACGACTCTTTATGTTGGAGTGCTCTCCATTGATGTCATCAAGACACTTGTGAAAGCACGCAAGTGCTAATTTTTTATTTTGTTGCTTGTGTTTCTTTGCTTACAAGAAACACCACAGTTGGACTCTTTAACTTTTCTTTTTCTTTTTAAAACATTGAAAAACACCCCAAAAATAAAAAAGATTAAAAAATACAAAAAAAAATACAAAATTGTCGCAAAAATAAACCCAGTTCTCATGGAACCACCTATACCGGTTGAACATAGAAAAATTGTATGTAGTGAAAGTGATTGCTTGTATAAATGTGTGTTTGATGAATATTAGAGCTGGGCATAATTCGTGTCTCAGTGAATGGATGAGCGCATGCATAATACCTAAGTGAATGAATGACTGAAAGAATAGTGCTTGAGTGATTTGATATGTGCACATTTAGTAGGAGAGTGAATGGATGACTGTATGCATAATACCTGAGTTAATGGTTGAGTGTAAGAGTAGTGTTTAAATGATTGCTTGAGTGCATTGGTAGTGCCTGGGTCATTGTATGAGTGTTTGTGTAGTGTCTGGGTGATTGCATGAATGTATGGGTACTGCCTGAGTGAAAGGATGAGAGCAAGAGTACTGCCTGAGTGTTTCTATGAGTGCAGGTGTATTGCCTGGATGATTGGATGAGTGCATGGGTAGTGCCTGAGGGAATGGATGAGTGCTTGGGTAGTGGCTGAGTGAATGGTTGAGTGCAAGAGTAGTGCCTGAGTGATTGCACTGAGATGTGTATACATAGTGCCTGAGTGAAATGTTCAGTGCAAGGATAAGGCCTAAGTGATTTAATGAGTGCATGGGAAGTGCCTGGGGGATTCCATGAGGGCAGAGATAGTGCCTGGGTAATTGGATGAGTGCATGAGCAGTGTGTGAGTGGAAGGATTTCTGCAAGGGTAATGCATGGGTCATTTGACGAGTGCATGGGTAGTGCCTGAGTGAATGGTTGAGTGCAAGAGTAGTGCCTGAGTGATTGCATGAGTGCATGGGTAGTGCCTGGCTGATTGCATCAGTGCAGAGCACTGCCTGGGTGATTGGATGAGTGCAATGGTAGAGCCTAAGTGACTTCATGAGTGCAGGGATAATGTCTGGGTGCTTAGATCAGTGCATGGGTAGTGCCTGAGTAAAAGGATGACTGCAAGAGTAGTGCCTGAGAGAATGGATGAGTGCTTGGGTAGTACCTAAGTGAATGGTTGAGTGCAAGAGTAGTGCATTAGTGATTGCAAGAGTACATGGGTAGTGTCTGGGTGATTGCATGAGTGCAGGGGTAGTGCGTGGGTGATTGGATGAGTGCATGGGAAGTACCTGAGTGAAAGGATGAGTGCCCGGGTTTGCCTGGGTCATTGGATGAGTGCCTGAGGGAATGGATGAGTGCATGGAAAGTGCCTGTATAATTGCATGAGTGCAGGGGTAGTGCCTGTGTGATTGGATGTGCGCATAGGTAGTGCCTGTGTGAAAGTAAGAATGCAAGGGCAATGCCTGGGATATGCTATTAGTGCACGAGTTGTACTTGAGAGAATGGATGAGTGCATGGGTAGTGTCTATGTGAAAGGATGACTGCCTGGCAAATTGGACGAGCAACATAATGATAGTTTTCAAATAGTGTAAAGGATAAACATTATTTATAATAGAAACAAATAACATAAAATTAAACTTTAAACATTTTTCCAGGTTATCATGCATATTAAATTATGCATTCTTACCTTTCAAGTAATTATGAAACATTACTCAGTTAAACAATTTTAGAATAGAATTGTCCTAAACAGCATTAAAACTCTTTTCAAAGTTCAACAGTAGCTACTATAAAGAAGAAGAAGAAAAACTGTTATTTAATGATAATATATCACAGAAATTATAATAACATATCATAAATTTAGAATTACATAACATTTTCAGTTTCCCTTTTTTGCTGTTCTCAGATCCCACTTAACTTCACCATACACAGCGATTTCAATGTAGTATCATCATTGAACAGCTGGGAAAAAAACAATCAAATTAATTGTAGGAACAAACCCCAAATCAGTGTAGAGCATCATTTTCAATATGTGTAGCTATATGTTTTTCTATCTACACTTTGTTAATTACTTCATTCATCTACATTACCTCTCTTATTTATCTCAAATACATTTGCCAAAATATAGACTCTCATTTACATCTGGTACAATATAGACAACAAATATATGAACGATTTGCTTTTAAACGCAATTTTCCAAATGTAATATCAATTAGCACAAATAATAAAACAAACACTAATTATAAATACTAATATTTGCACTCCTGTCTACTTTCTGTTTACATCCTCCCAATAAGCCGAATGATGTGCTCAAAACTTTGGCTTCAAAAATAACAAATCTGAATTTGGTAATTCATAAGGCCATCTAGGTTTGAATACCAAGTGGGCATCATTGCAAATGCTCCATCCTTATTACACTTTAAATACACAGTATAGTGTCCAGATGTTGTAGTAAGTCCATGATGGAAAATAATAGCCACTGCTATAACAGTTCTTCCTGAAATAAATATTTGACTTTCATTAAAAGTTGTAATTTTCGTTTCCAATTTTCTTCCATTTTCTCTACAATGTTGTAGCATTAAAATCAGATATTTTCCAAATCTTCATATATATGCTGTAGACAACATCTCTGATCTACAATGCGAACATCTCATGCCCTGATTAGCTGTTTTCATCAATTTGGTAAAAGGTACTGATTTTAGTCTGGTATCGTCAAGTATATGAAGCAGTCTGTTTGTATTTCAGTGGTAGAATTAAATGAACACTCCTCACATTTATAATTCCATCTGTAACTTAGTCCAAATAAGTTTTCAATCTATATTCCTTTATCTTCTAATACTCCAAGCATAAGCAGTAGAAATATTTGTGCATCTTTTTGTACATTGAGATTAAATGTCAAAGAACCAGTACATATATCCAAAAGATGCCGGATGCCAGAAACAGTATGCATTTTACCTCTGTCAGTTACCAACTGTTGAAATACATGATGCAGTAAAGAACAGAATCTTTTTTCACGATTTTCCATGATTTCATGATGAAGATCGTGTAGATAAAACACTACGGATCAGATGTACAACAATGACAATTTGCCACTTCAAATTGCTCTCAATTGCAAGTCGCAATTTGCTAGTCACAAATTGCCACGTACAGCAATGCCTGAGACACTGTTTGCGATTCCCTATGTGCTCCAAATTGCATGCCTCATCAATATTTGCGACTCCATTGGGAATGTCTGGCCCTACCAGGGATGGTGGCCTGCTGGGCTCAGCAGACCTCCATGTCTGGGACTACTTTTAACTAAAGCAGGTTTTTTTAAAAAATGCAGCTTAAAGGAAAACGGGATGCATTTATAAAAAAAGTGAAAACCACTGCCTGCCCCTAAAAAATATTTTTCCCTGCATTTGCTAAGGGGAAGGGTCCCCTGAGGAACCCTTCCCATTTGCTAGTGCTTTACGGGTGGTAAACTGCAAGTATTTTGCGACCTCAATTGCAGTCACAAAACATTCTTACATGGCATGTGGGGTCGCAATTAGGAATGGAACACCCCTTCCTAATAGCGAGTCGCAAAACACTATTTTGTGAGTCGCACATTTTTGCAAGTTGCAAAATTGGGTTTGTACATGTCCCACACACGTTTGCGCATGCACAATAGGTTTGTACATCTGGTCCTACATTCAGAATCACATTAGCATAACAGTTGATACCTGAACTATTTTTCAACTGGTATCCTACAAGGTCATCAACAGTTTCTATTTTCTTTTTCTTTACGCCTTCAAGTTTCTCTTCAATTTTTTTCTTTTTTTGAACCTCAACTGTATCTTTGACATATTTTGGTTTGGACACACAATACGTTTCTCATATATGGGCTATTCACCGAAATCAGGAGTATAAAGTCTTCTTAAACGATTGTACTCTCTTACACAATTTGCATCAGCACTAATCAGCACTAATCTTTTTCTCATCAAAATCTATCAAATATAAACCAGACAATGTTCTTACTCGAGACAATACAACATATGCCATTCCCTCCCTGAACACTGTACTTCCAATATTTACAAAAGAAGTGTCTATACTTAAACCTTGAGATTTATGAATAGTTACTGCATATGCTAAAGACAGAGGAAACTGTTGTCTGCAAACATACAAATCTTTTACAAGCAAAAATCAAACAACACAATGCCCAATTTGTTGTACCTCTTTAATCTGATCAAATTTGATAATCAAAAATTCTATTCCATCTCTATTCTGAAATTTTACAAAATCAACAACTTTTGCCATTGCTCCATTTACGAAACTCTCTTCTACATTCAAATCATGCCGTAAAATTATCCAACAGTTTATACATACATGTAAAGTCTTTTCTAAGCCTCCAGATACAGACTTTTCCAAAAATGCAATTTAGCCTGTAGTTTCTCTGTAAGAATAATAGTCACTCCCTGGTGTTCAATTTTATCAATAGGTTCAATTTCCACTATTTCTTGTTTTTCCAGTTTCAAAAGTTGTTGATTAAATGTAGAACACTCTTGCAGTGTAGGCATAAGGCAAACTATAGACTTCTTTGCTCCAAGCGTATTGTACATTTCTTCAGCTGCTGTTTTCAGTTGTAAACAAATTCCTTAGTAGCCCACTTTCTAAAGCTTGTTTATCATGTTTTGTCAAGACACCAATTCTTATGTAGGTCTGGGTGGTGACCTCCGCTCCGTTTATAGTAAGTTCACGAGCGCGAGCTGCCGTTCGGGTAGAAGTTCTAGCCAAGTGGCAGGAAGACCAGCGCGAACTGCGGTTCGCACTGCACTCAGTCACTTGCGGAACTCTTCAGAGGTTTTTTGTCACTTCGCGGAGATCCACGTAGCAAAACTCCGCCCAGGGTTTTTCTTATGTCTTGAAGAATATTTCCATAACCTTCATCACTTGCTTGTTGCATATTCTTAACCAGTTCTTTATATTCAAAATGTAACCAAATGTTCACATTTCCAATACTTCCCAACGATTTCCTAGTGCTTTCATGGACAAGTGTTTTAAAAACAGGTTGTCCTTTTAAAAGAGTATGTTATTGTAGAACTATGAATACAATTAAAGGTTTTCCTCCAAACAGAACATTGTTATCTGTTTTTAAAATCTATTGCATTCTGAAGTGTAAAAAGGCAAGCATTAAGTTTGAGACCATGCTCACCTCATCAATGATTAAAAGTTTCATTTTCTTCAGAACTCTTGACACTTCATAATAAGCTTCTCCAGATAGCTTCTGATATTCCAATGTATTATCATGTTCAACTGGTAGCATAAGCAATCGCTGTAAAGTAATCCCTTTAATGTTGTGTTATGCTAATCCAGTTAGAGCTGTTACAGCACAAGATAAATTTAATTCTGTAGTTTTGTGTAGATAACTGGTCAAAACTTTAATTAAGAAACTTTTTCCTGTTCCAGCTTGACCACAGATGTGCATTAGAATAGGTTAAAATGATGCACATTGTCTTTCTTTTTTTCCATGTTGTATCTGTTATTTGACTTGTAGATCTATTTCTTTCTGTTCAATATTTAGTTGTTCTAACTTTTCCAACTGACTAATATCCTGTTGTGCTTGTTGCATTGCAGTTTCTACCTCATTTATGGCTATTGCTGCTTTTTAGATAATTGGCTGTCTCAGTGGATCTTGACTAAGTGGACCAGAACTTTGACTATCTTGAGAACTTTCTCTAGCTATTTCAGTTGCAATCATAGTTTCTTGTTCAATCTCATCATTTAACATTTGTAGATATGTAGGGAAAAGTGGGCACTGAATTCTATCTTTACTTGCATCAAAAGAATCATCATAGCAGTCGAAATCTCCAAGTAATTCCATTTCACTGCGCCAAGGCTTGAACAGTTTCAGAAGTGCTAAATAGAAAAATTCCCTCTTATCTGGGCTTTCGCAACTGAGTTTTCTGTGGTTAATAAGATTTCCTTTGGCATGTTTTACCAAACATCCATCACATCCATTTACTGCATATTTTTCTTCTTTTAAATTTTCTGTAACATTTCTTTTAAAGCTGTAATGTTGAAGTATTTCATATAGGCATAGGTTTTCGAGAAGTGGACTCCTTCTGGGATAGTATGTATCCAACATATTAGTTTTAACAATATCTGTACTTTCTGGTTCATTCTCTGCTAAGTATTCGATTTCTTGATAAAAGATTTCAATACTCTTTTTCATGTGGAGGCAAGACCTAAACGTACCCAAATGATTCATCTTGACTTTGAATATAAACCGGCAGAGCTCAAGCGATCTGAACATTCAAATGATCCAATCTCTTGACGGGAAAGCATGTCCAAGCTAAAGCTGTACAATGTCTTACTAAGACTCTTCTCTTGTGAAATTTTTTCCCACATTTATTTCATTTCTGTCTTTTCAGATTTGGTTATATATGATGTAACATAGCGATCAACAGCAATTAAATTATCTGCAACATATTGACTAGCCATGTTTGCACTCCATATTTTCAAAATAACTGGATTGTAGTCATTAATGTACTTTGAATCTTCAGTTCTTTTTAAGTTATATGTAGTCTTCTGAGGTTTCTGAGTTATGGTTTGGCTTACTGCTGACAAAAACCTATTTACTCTTCCTTTAGAAATTATTGGACATGGGAATCCAAAACGACATTTTGTATAAAATTTCCCTTTACACTTGTATTTTTGTGAACAGTATTTCCGACATCGATGACTTTGAAACCTAAAACTTGTTGTCTCAAGCTCTTTTCTCGTCCTTCTCTTGGAATGGCACATGTAACATACTGTTCGATGAAAGACAAAACAGTATCATCAGTATCACTTCCAAATTTTGGAGCATTCTTTATCCATAATAGCATGTGTATATGAGGAGCCCCTCTGGCTTGGTACTCTTTTCGCCAAAAGAAATCAGTAACTTCTCCAAGAGGAGGAATATTTGTATTTCAGATAAATTACATCATACTTTGAAACCTATGTATCTGCAGACATTTACAGGATCCAAGGAACAGAGTTCTCCAGGTGTTTTCAATTCACTAGTTTTAACATTTGAATTTGCTTCTTGTAGAAATTAAAGTAAATCGTCCCACACATATTCAGCACAGCTAAGTGTTACAAACCATGTAGGGGTACCTAAGTTCCTTAACATATATTTAAGTTGACCGTGATGACGAAACCAATATGTATTGGTACCACGTTGACACACCATAAAATTAAGATTTAAATTTTCATCTCTTTATTGAACTTTGTCCATGAATTCTTTTGCAGAAACATGTGGAAGATGAACTCCTGTTTTTAATATGTGATTCACTGCATGTGAAAATGCAGACAAATCACTTTCAAACAGAAGATGAAATATATATGGAATGCACTGTCGAAATCTTGGATCTTCAGAGTACAATCTTGTCGAGCAGTATTCTGAACCTGTAATCAGTTCAGCTCATTCATCAAATTGTCTACCTTCTCCAGTGGGGAATAGCTGTGGAAAACAACGAGCTTCTAAACTGTTTTCCCATACACTCATGGGAGTTCCCTTTGTTTCCTTCATTTTAAATAATTCAATACTGTTTCCAATCATTTCCTTTGAATGTAGAGGATGTATTGTATAATGTTCCTAAATCTCTTCACTCTTGGACTTGTCCACTTTTTCTATCAGAGGCACAACACTCCTGAGGCGGAAGCCGGGAGCACGCTCGATTTTTAAAAAATTTACTTGTCACAAAATACTTTGTTTTCACTTGTCTTGCACTTACCTAGCGCATTCTCCCACTCTAATCTCTGGCAAAATCGCCGCGCAGCCGATATTAACGCTGCCACGGCACAGTGATTTTTGCCGCCATTCCTCCTCCTCAGCCCACAGGCCACGCCCACGGCCCTGAGGCCACGCCCCCTCTCATATACATATAATGTGCCTTCCCCGGACGCGCAGCGGATGCGCGCAGCGGCCGCGCCGCCTGCGCGCCGAAGACGCGCCAAAGGCAAGCCCGTCTGCGCCCGTCCACGGCCGGCCGGGGCAAGGGGCCACCCCCCCTGTCCGGTCACCCTACCGAGCCAGAACTCATAGTCCTCACTCCCTCCTCCAACCAAAGAAGGAAGCTGCTCCACCCTGTCTCCAAGCCTGGGATCCATCCTTACAACATCCCGCTTGCAACCAGTGTGGATTTCATTTCTCACCCCACGCAAAAATGGAACCCACACAATACTCCATGCTCTTGCTCAACTGCAGATCCCTCCCCAAGCACACAGCGGAAATCTCTCTACTGATAGAGGATGCAAACCTGGACATCCTCTTCCTCACAGAGACTTGGTTGCATGAACACTCGGAACCTGATTTGGTATAAACTCTCCCACACGGATACCAAATACTCCACCATGACCGCAAAACAGGAATCGGTGGAGGACTAGCAGTGATTCACAAGATAGGCTATGAAATCACTAGCACCCCCGTTCGTGTTCCAGATAGTGAATGCCTCCCCTTCACTATAAAATTCAGCCCCACCAATACGTTCTCAGGTATGCTTATATACCGCCCAACCGGGACGCAAGGACAATTTCTCTCTAACCTTGCCCCAACGGCTGCAAACCTCGCACTTAGCTCCGCTAACTTCATGCTCCTGGGTGACCTCAACACTCACCTTGATGACCCTAACGACTCAAACGCTAGAGAACTATCCTCCAGTCTAGGTGCCCTCGAACTACAGCAACTAGTCCTCGGGCCCACCCACCTAAAGGGCCATCTTTTGGACCCCATATTCAGCAACTGCCCGAACCTACAAGTTGGAAACCCTTCCCCCCTTCCCTGGACGGATCACTTCCTTATCCCTTTCACATGGACCCTCCCCAACCACCCCTTACCTAAACCCATGACTGTCCAAAAGTCACGTAACTGGTCCAAACTTCCCCAGCCGGAATGGCGGGAGAACCTTGATCTAACCGTACCCACCAAAACCTCCAACCCTATAGAGGGCAACGAGAACTACAACAGCTGGATTACCAATTCTCTAGATCTGGTACTTCCATTTAAACGCACCCACCCCAAGCGGGGGAACCCGACCGCCCCGTGGTACACTACTGACCTCCGAGACGCCAAACGCAACTGTAAAAAAATTGAGAGAAGATGGCGTCTCGACCACTTACTAACGGACAAAACAGCTTACAAAGCAGCTATCAAAAGCTACAAATCCAGCATTAAATTAGCGCAGGCAAAATATTTTGAGGAAAAAATTGACAAGGCAGCCTCTAAGCCCAAGGAGATCTATCGGATAGCAAAATCCCTCCTTCAACTACCCGAGACACCAAAGGAGCACAGCAACACCCAGGTCCCCTGTGATGAGCTAGCGTACTTCTTTTACTGCAAAATAGAAATCATTAATTCCTCTTTATCTCAAAATATCCCTCTGCCCAGCTGCCCTATAGACCTAGGTTCTGCGGCAGCACTACCCGTCTCCCTCACATATATCCCGCCCTTAGATCTCAGCCATGTAGAAAGTATTATGCAACAGGTCAAATCAGGATCACCCACTGACCCGCCCCCTCCGCGAGTTCTCACCCTGATCACCAGTCAGATCTCACCCACCATTCGGGACCTGCTTAACTCCTCTCTCCACGCTGGCATCGTCCCGCTTTTATGGAAGAGAGCAATGGTCAAGGCTTTATTAAAGAAACCTAGCCTCGATCAAAACAATCCCTCCAACTATAGACCTATCTCTCTGCTACCCTGGCTCAGCAAACTACTAGAGAAATATGTCACCTCAGTCCTGACACACTTCTTGGAATCAAACGACATACTTGATTCCTCACAGACGGGCTTTCGGCCCCTTCACGGAACCGAAACAGCCTTGGTCGCAGTGACGGAGGAGGCAGGAAGGATCTTAGACAGCGGTGGGTCATCGGCCATCATTCTACTCGACCTTAGTGCCGCCTTCGACACTGTAAACCACAACATTCTTCTCCACCGCCTCAGTAGGATAGGAATCTCGGGAGCGGCACTCACCTGGCTGAGATCCTTTCTCACAGATCGATCTTTTCAGGTATTTGAGAAATATTTCACCTCCTCCAGCAAACCCCTGAACTGTGGGGTGCCCCAGGGCTCCTCTCTGAGCCACACCCTTTTTAATGTTTACCTTAGCCCTTTGGCTGATGTCGTCCGCCCCTTTGGAGTGAAAATTATCACCTATGCGGATGACACACAGCTGGTGGTGGCGTTGGACCCCCCTCTCAATTCCCACCACAGCCTATACACATGTTTGGAAGCAGTCGCCGCCTGGATGTCGGCCTCCTGCTTAAAACTAAACGGGGAGAAAACAGAGATTATGCTCTTGGGAAATACCATCACCAACTCTATCGACTCCATCTGACCCCTTTGCCTAGGCTGTCCCCCCGAACCCAAAGAATAAATCAAAAGTTTCGGCATTTGGCTGGATAGAACACTCAATTTTAACTACCAGGCAACTAAGCTTGCTGCCACATGCTTCGGGCTCCTGAGGCTACTTCGCCAAATCCTCCCCCTTCTCCCGTTCCACTCAAGACGGATCATGGTCCAAGGGCTGATTCTATCTCGCCTTGACTGCGGAAATGCCCTATACCTTGGGGCTCCACAGTCCACGCTCAATAGACTTCAAATTGTCCAAAACTGTGCCGCCAGGACCCTCCTCGATATCCCGCGACGAGTCTCAGTCAAAGCTCGACTGAAAGATCTCCACTGGCTTCCTGTGAAATCGAGGATTGAATTCAAGGCCATGTGTATTGCCCATCGCTCCTACTGGGGAACAGGCCCTGCTATCAACCGCCCCCTGGTAAATGCCTATCATCCCAATCGTCTCCTCAGATCCGGGACATCTTATCTCACCACAGTGCCCCGAATCAAGAGAGCCAGGTGTGGAGGCCGGTTGCTCTCCTACAACCTAGCCAAGATCTGGAACACTCTCCCCCTCTCAATCAGATCAGAACCTAAACTACTTACCTTCCGAAAACTCCTTAAACCTGGCTTTTTAATAAATCATCTTTTTAATAAATCATCTTAATAATTTGTTTAAGTCTAGCGTACTCCGCCCAGCCCAACCTCTGCAGCGCTGGGACGCCCCAGGGTAGCCATCGCGCTTTATAAATTATCTTTTCATTTCATTTCATTTCACTTTTTCTATTTGGCCATTTGAAATTTCTGTTTCATCTTCTAAGCATATTACCTATTCATCAACATTTAAATTCTTATAATAAATATTATTTTGTACCAGATATAATGTAGCCGTTTGAAGTTCATTAACATCTACAGACTCTTGCCAGATTTTTCGACTCTTTGTTGGTACACCATTTACTAGAATAACTACTAGCTCATTTTCCTCCCAGTCTACACCAACAGTTTCAATATTTTTCTTAAAATCTAAAGGTAAATACACCACTCTTCCTTTCAGATCTCTTTGTCAATCTGTTGGTGGCAGCTTACCTGTTTTAGGATGCATATGAACTGTAGCCTGAAATGGGTGCACAGATTGAATAAGAATGGACTCAGTAACATTCAAATATGCCAGTTCCTGAGGAATAGCTACCAACTCTAAGTTGTTATGTTCTGCTCTAGCTGGCATTTTGTTCTCTTCTAATTTGTTGTAACAGTTGCAACAGTATCTACAAATAACTTGATCAGTAGCCAACTCAAACCGACCTTCTACCAACAAATAAGCACCAAACTTCTGCCACTTATCATTGTTTTCCTTTTCACTTTTTAAATATAAATCAACATTCCTAGTTTGACTTCTATAGTGAGTACGTCGACAACAAACACAAACATAGTTTGGTTTTTCAGATAAAACTGTCTTAAACTTTGTAATTTCTTCTGCGCACTCCTCAATTCTAATCTCTTTCACCTGTCCTTCAACACCTACACTTATCTAGCTCTCACTTTCTCTACACTCCTCTTGCAAACCAAAAAAACCCGAAACTGTATATCATCACAAACGTTTTGTACATCTGTTACTGAATCGTGCAAAAGACCTGTGTTAATTTCACTTATACATAATGCAGGACTTTTTAAATAGTAGAGTCTCCTTACTAACTTCCACATTTCTGAGTGGTGTACTGCTAACATTCTTAAATGATGAAAAGTACTTTGACACACATTTCTTGAAAGACTAGCCAGAGAATGACACTGCAACTTTGTATATTTTCTTATTTTACATGGATCTAGTCCTTGTAACATCTTAATCTTCTTAAAATTGTAATT
Source organism: Triturus cristatus (assembly GCF_964204655.1). Taxonomy (NCBI): domain Eukaryota; kingdom Metazoa; phylum Chordata; class Amphibia; order Caudata; family Salamandridae; genus Triturus; species Triturus cristatus. The sequence goes on from NC_140591.1 coordinate 428,257,124, forward strand.
GTAATATGTCAATAGATTCCTGTTGAATACTGCATGTACTGCTACAATCCCACTTATATACATGAGCTTGCATACGCTTCCCTTGAACTTCTTCAGTTATTACTGCTTCCACACTCTGAACAACCATTTTTTTCTTTTGGAATGGGACAACCATCTTTCATCTCATAGCATCGAACACGAGTATCAACTGCATGTACTAATATGTTGTGTTCAAAATAGCTTTCTTCATTAAAGAAAGGCTCAGTACTGGAAGTGTGCTTCCAGTCACCAGTAAAAGTTTTGCAAAAGTTACTTCTATTAACCTGTCTTTTTCTTTTTCTTTTCTCCTTAATAAACACCAATGTTCTCATTCTGTTCAATACTACTATAAATAATTTTCGTTTCAATTCAAAAGCAGTATCTACTACACTTTCAATGTGTTGCTTCTTCTTATATGCTGCTGATCTTTTTTAAAAATACTTTTTACAATCTTTTATTACATTTTGAATTACTCTACATCAAAACATTTGAACATGTATCTGTTTAAATGATCTTTGTATTTTTGTAACGTGTTGTTTTTGCAAAAATTAATGTTTTTTACCATTACAATTCTTCTTTTCCTTGTGCTTTGTTGTAAATCTTTTCTTTTTTCTTTTATTATTATTGTCTTTCTTTAATCTCTCTGCAATTGTTTAGTACTCTTAGCAGAACAGACTTTATCCTGAGTAACATTTTGGTCTTTTTCTAGTGCACTCTTTTTAGTTTGGTTTAAATACTTCTGTTTTCTTTTTTGTATTCTCTTTTTGTGCTTTCTTGACATCTTCAATTTGTAAACCAAACAAAATAATTTTCTAAAAAGCAAAGAATAGTTTCAATAGTTTGTTACATCAATGAACTATTTTAAATTAATTACATCTCAGTAATCATAATATCTAGTAAGCAATTAGTTACAATTACATTGCTAGTCTCTAAATAACAAATAAAAAAACAAAAGTGTAGAAATAAGCAAGACAACTGCAGAAACAAGAAAAAAGGTGGTGAAAGAGAAAGAAAAAGAAAGAAAGAAAATGAAAGGTTTAGAAAAGGCAAAAAGAAAAATACAAACAACAACACAGCTACTGAAAAATGTGAGAATTGCAGAAAGAGGCAACTGAAGTGCAGAAAGAGACAATAGGGTACACAAAGATGCTAGAGAGGTTCAAAAAGAAGCAAGAGAGGTGCAGAAAGAGGCAAGAGAGTTGCAGATACAAGCAAGAGAGGCACAGAAAGAACCAAGAGAAGTTCAGAAAGAGCCAAGAGAAATGCATAAAGAAGTAAGACAAGCACAGAAAGAGGCAAGTGAGGTACAGAAAGAGGCATGAGAAGTGCAGAAAGAGGGAGGAGAAGTACACAAAGAGGCAACAGAGGTGCAGAAAGAGGGAGGAGGAGTGCACAAAGAGGCAAACCGGGTGCAGAAAAAGGCAAGATGAGTGTCAAAAGAACCAAGACAGGTGCAGAAAGCAGCAAGACAAGTATAGAAAGAAGCAACAGAGGTAAACAAAGAACCAAGAAGAATGCATAGGGAATCAAGACATGCGCAGAAAGGAAAATGAGGTGCAGAAAGATGGAAGAAAAGTGCAGAAAAACGCAAGAAAGGTGTAGAAACAGGCAAGAGTGCTGCAGAAAGCAGAAAAAGGGGTGCAGAAAGAAGCAAAAGAGGTGCTGACAGAGATAAGACGGGTGCAGAAAGATGCAGCATAAATGCAGACAGAAGCAACTGAGGTGCAGAAAGAGTCAAGAGAAGTGCAGAAAGAAGCAAGAGAACACCAGCAATGCAAAACAGTAACCTTTGCAATATTACTGTTTTAAGTCTCACCATGTTCCTGAAAATATGCATGCATGCATCTCTACCTTTTTCTGGTGGCATCACACATAATAGAAATATACACATAGTTGTATACCTGTGTTACACACAAGTAACATCTTCAGATGCACAACACATATGAGAATACATGTGCAAGTAGAGACATACTTCAGTCACAAGACCATGCAGGCCTTTAAACTTGACAGACTGCGGTGCCCATTCCAATCAGACACCTAATTTATACGGCGTTCTTCAAGTGTACCTTTCCACAGACTCATACAAGCTAGCCTAATCACTAAACCCTCTACCAACATGTCTTAAACCTCACATTTGTGCTGCAGCTTCATCATTCTGCTACTACTCAGGGTGTTGGGCCTAGCCAAATATAAAACAGCAAACCATACCATGTTACTTTTGTATCTCTCACCATGTTCCTGAAAGCATGCATGCATGTGTCTGTACCTTTTGCTAGCGGCGTCTTTCATAAAAGAAACATAAAAATAGATGTATACCTGTGTTTTGTACATCTAGCATCTTCACATGCATAACATGTGTGAAAATACATGTACAAGTAGAGACATACCTCAGTCACAAGACCATGAAGTCCTTTACGTTTGACAAACTACACTTCCCATTTCAAGGAGGCACCTAAATATATGTGGCGTACTTCAAGTCTACCTTTCCTCAGACTCATACGAAGTAGCCTAATCACTAATCCCTCTGCCAACATGTCTGAAAATCTCACTTTTCTCTTGCAGCTTCATTATTCAGCAACTACTCAGAGTGCTGGGCCTAGCCAAATATAAAGCAACAACCCTTTGCATGTGTCTGTTGTAACTCTCACCATATTCCTGAAAGCATGCATGCATGTGTCTCTACCTTTTCCTAGTGGCATCATATATAAAAGAAACATAGAAATAGATGTATACCTGTGATTTATACGTCTAGTATCTTCAGATGCATAACACATGTGAAAATACATGTACAAGTAGAGACATACCACATTCACAAGACCATGAAGTCCTTTAAACTTGACAGACTTCACTTTACATTTCAAGCAGACACCAAAATGTATGCGGCATACTTCAAGTGTACCTTTCCACAGACTCATACGAAGTAGCCTAATCACTAATCCCTCTGCCAACATGTCTTAAACTTCACTTTTGTGCTGCATCTTCACTATTCAGCGACTACTCAGAGTGTTGGGCCTAGCCAAATATAAAGCAACAACCCTTCGTATGTGCCTGTTGTAACTCTCACCATATTCCTGAAAGCATGCATGCATGTGTCTGTTCCTTTTCCTAGTGGCATCATATATAAAATAAATATAGAAATAGATGTATAGCTGTGACTCATACATCTAGCATCTTCAGATGCATAACACGTATGGAAATACATGTACAAGTAGCGACATACCTCAGTCACAAGACCATGCAGTCCTTTAAATTTGACAGACTACACTTCCCATTTCAAGCAGACACCTACATTTATGCAGCATACTTCAAGTGTACCTTTCCACAGCCTAATCAGTAATTTGTCTGCCAGCATGTCTAAAACCTCACTTTTCACTTGCAGCATCACTATTCAGTGACTACTCAAAGTGTTGGGCCTAGCCAAATATAAAGCAGCAGCCCTTCACATGTCTCTATTGTAAGTCTCACCATGTTCCTGAAAGCATGCATGCATGTGTCTGTACCTTTTGCTAGTGCATTATATATAAAAGAAACATACAAATAGATGTATACCTGTGTTTTATACATCTAGCATGTTCAGATGCATAACACCTGTGAAAATACATGCACAAGTAGAAACATACCACAGTCACAAGACCATGAAGTCCTTTAAACTTGACAAACCACACTTCTCATTTCAAGCAGACACCAAAATGTATGCGGCGTACTTCAAGTGTACCTTTCCTCAGACTCATGCAAACTACCAAAGTCACTACTCCATCTACCAAAGTACACATATTAGTATGCACAACCTTTTTTAATATTCATTTTGGTACAATAAAAAAACTACAATATACATTTGTACATTTCGTGACATATTTCAAACATCACACTTCTCTAATAATTTCCAAACTTTAAAAATAACGCTTTTCAAAGTTAAAAATATCAATACAAAGAGTGAAGCACTACTACATAATACATAACACACCTTACAAATTTATAACTCAGCTTTCAAATAGTATGGCAGAATATAAAATATCAAAAACTCATAAAACACAATAAATGTAACGGACCACTCTCAACAAGGTAAAACCACTGATGGCAAACTTTCCCTCTCTTGATGCACACAAATAAATGTAAGTAACAAATCAAATAGCTTCCTTCATTATTTCAAATTATGAAACACATTTCTATTGGTTACACATATTAAGCCTTTCTAAGTGTCTTCTAAAAGTGCCCAAACTGGTTCTGTAATTTACTGGAATCCTGACTCAACCCCAGTGCTGCAGTGTAGCATCGTGATGGAGCTGCGAACCCTTACGGGAGTTCAAAAAACAATTTCAAATAATACTAGCATTATTTTTTAACAACACACTACTTCTAAACGTACTACTGATATGGGAAATCTTAATTTGGTAAAATATCACTTATATAGAAGTTACCATTTCACATTTTAAAACCACTGTTAAGTTTCAACCCTTCCCCCATTCTGTTTAATCCTAGTTTCCATAGTAACACTTTCTGCAATATTCAACTGTATCAGAAGGCCGCAAGTTCTCCACATTTTCAAATTCAGCTCAGAAGCTTAGAAATGCAAATAGCAGGTGTGGTTGACTTTTCCTATCTACTGTACCTTTCAAACATTTTTTAATAACCAATCAGAAACATGCTTTTTCAAGAAAGTAACATATATCCTACTTTTGAGTGCACAATGTTGATGAACAGCCAATCAGTTATCTGTTTTCTCAAAAGCAGCATGTTTTAAACCGTTTTAGATACCTCTCATTCTACCAACAGACTTCCTCCGCTACAGACATCTTTGCATTCTTGCCAGACATCCCTTCAAGATGCTTACAGTATGGATTGTAGGGCACAGCTATGTTTTCTGGTGCAACAGGTATGCTGAACATAGAGGTATTGACAAAGACCTAGGTTTGCAAAATGTGCATATTAAATGAATTGCACAGAGAGGATTAAAGTGGCACGAATTGTTGCCTTTGGTTAAAACCATTTTACATCTCCAACCCCCTGACCTCATAATTGTACACTGTGGTAGCAATGACCTAGGCACATTGACTGGGGTAGCGCTGGAAATCCTAATGAAGGATACCTTTCCACAATTGATGTTGATTTTGCTTCAAACTCTCAAACTGGACCGAGTCACAAGATGGTTACTAACAATTCCTGGTTTGAAGTGTTGGCAGCCAATCAGAGTCAAGCTCGAGATCAGAAGGGTTCGCAGATCCACCGCGGTCAACAGATACTAATATTTCTAAATATGTGAATTTCTCAGGAACTACTGAATGGATTTACACCATTTAAGAAAAAGAGTGAACTCTGAACCAGGAGCTACCTTTCTGGGAAATTTGGTGAAATTCCATTCAGCAGTTCGGGCTGTAGCTGCGACAAAAGTTTCCTATGGAAATGAACATGGAGAAAACACGTTTTGGGCCCCCTTTTTTTCTCGGCCCTTGCTTAACGAGTCATCTAAAAACTTTCAAGACAGGAGCTGACCGGAGCGCCCCATTCGTTTTGCGAAGATTCGTCAAACAGCGCTAAAGATATTGGCAAATCAAAAAATGCTTTTCCTATGGAAACTAGGTCCGAACTATAACTACTTACTGGAGACACAAATCGAGTGTCGCTAAGTCCCAAGCTTCTTGGTAACGGTGTTCTGTGGCAGGGTAGAGAGCCCCTGAACATCCACAAGATCATGTCAATAGTTCATTCAGAACAAACACACTGCGGCTGAAATTCGATTTCAAGCATGCTTTTAATCGCGCAAAGACATTTCTTTACACGTTTTGGAGCGTGAAGCTCCTTGTTCACGAGTAATATACAAAGCAATTTCTGTTGCCTATATAACAATTCACGTGTTTGTGAAGAACCAAATGAAATAAAAGACAGACTCGTACCAGCAAATCAAAACTGTAAGTCATTAATAATACAATAAATATTCTAAACTGATCATTAAGCTAATTTAATTGAGAATGACAGCAAAACCCAATATTAATGTCATATTTGGTTAGAACTTTCACCAGAATTGGGCAGAATTGTACAACTTATATATCATGATGACATAAGATGGTAAATAGAAATGAGATAAGAGATGTATCGCTTGAATAATATAAGTTTGAGATCATCTTTGTAATGGTGCATATACTGTTAAAAACACATGCACATAAGATCTTAATGGTATGGGAAAGTTATTAATTATGTTCAAGAACATGATGCTAAACCACCACAACTGTAACATTATTATCTGCACTTATTACAATGGTTGATAATTTGAAACTTTATTGACAATGCATGGGTCAGGACATAACATGAAAACTGTGTTTTTTTCAAAAAAAGCTGAGACTCAAATTCTGGTGAAAGTTCTAGCCAAATATTTAATCAATAGTGGGTTTTGCTTTCATTCTCAAATTAATTTGCTTCATGATCAGTATAGAATATTTATTGGTTCTTCACAAGCACATGATTTGTTATATAGGCAACATGAATTGCTATGTAAATTAATCTGTAACAAGGAGCCTCCAAAATGCATAGAGAAAAGTATTTGCACAATTAAAAGCGCGCATGAAATCGAATTCGGGCAGCGGTGCGTTTGTTCTGAATGAACTATTGACACGATCCTGTGGATGTAAATATATATATATATATTCTCCAACAAACGCCACTTGCCGCCGAACATCTTGCGGGCGGGTGCCGTTGGCGTGTTAGTGGCTTGTACACGCAAATTCATTTTTCACCAACTTCCCCACAAGGATTTTACAACACACTCCACGGATTCTTACTTCAATTCATATTTGTTCTTGATTTACAGGCAGACCGGTTTCGGCATGTTTGCCTTTTTCAATGCCTTTAGTGCAGATTACTTTCTTTTCAATGCCCCCATTTAAATATCCATTGCCGAAACCGGTCTGCCTGTAATTCAAGAACAAATATGAATTGAAGAAAGAATCCGTGGAGTGCATTGTAAAATCCTTGTGGGGAAGTTGGTGAAAAAAAAAAAAATATATATATATATATATATATATATATATATATATATATATATATATATATATTATCTACTGGCGGTTATAGTTAGGACCTATTTTCCATAGGAAATCCGCAACATTCTATTCCCAATAAGTCTGGCGCCGGTTGATGAATCTTCGCGAAATTTTTCAAACTTTTGGCCAGCTCCGCTCCGCTCCTACCCTGAAAGTTTTGTGGTGATTCGTCAAGCAGGGGCCGAGAAAAAAGGGGTCCCAAAACACGTTTTCCCCATGCAATTTCCCATAGGATCTGTTGTCGCAGCTACAGCCCGAACTGCTGAACGGAATGACATCAAATTTGGCAAAGAGATAGTCCTCAGTTCAGACTCGTGCCTTTTGCATAAATGGTGTGAATCTGTTCAGTAGTTCCTGAGAAAATTAGTGTAAAAAAGTTAGTGATATCTATGGCCGGGGAAGATCCGCGGACCCTACCCGCACCGTAAGCGCACCCTCCCCGAACCGAGCGCGCACCCTCCCGATCGCGCGCTGCATACTAATTGGCTGTCGAGTGTCTCTCTACATTCGAAACCAGGAACTGTTGGCGGCCATTTTCTGCCTCGGTAGAAGCAAGGCTGAAGAAGCAAGGCGAATAAGTGTGTAAAACATATAAAGGGGGCAGAGTGGAAATACTCTGACCCTCTAGAAGTCCCAGAAGGACCCCCTGAGGCCCCCTTTTTAAAAAAAAAAGAAAAAACGGCGTTGGGTGCACGGATTCTCACGTGTTGGGTGCGCGGATCCACGGCAATGTTTTTTGAAAAAAGACAAGAAATCATTGGTTGTATGACTACTTTCTACACTGAAAGGTAGGGTGTATATTTCTGTTTTTTAAAAGGTATGATTCTTATTGGTTAACAAAAATAGATTGTAAGGAACATTATATATGATAAGCTGATATGTTGATATGTTGATATGTTGAAAAGTCAAGCACACTTCCTGTCTTGTTTAGTAACATTGTGTGCTGAACTTGTGACCAATGAGCTCAGTGCAGTGTTCCATGACCTGTTTCTATGGTAACAGGCAGAAAGCAGATTGGGGGAAGGGTTGAAATGTATTTCAGTTGGAAAGGGTTGAAATGTTTAACCAATAGAAATGTGTGTTTGCTTTTGAGTTTATGTGTGAAGGATTGTGATTTGATGTTTACATGTATATGTGTGGAAAATGAAAGGGAAACATTTCCATTCTTTGTTTTCGCTCAGAGGTGGACAGTGCAGAGATTCTGTAAAAGAAAATATGGTCAGTGATTGATATACTAATTAATCTACAAAAGAACTTGAAAGATGAGTTATTTAATTGTGAGGGGATGTATGTAGACTATTTTGATTTTAATCAGACTAATGTATTTCTCCTGCTAAAGTGTAGGGAGTCCTTTTTTTCTCTACAATGTGTGTGCATGTAGAAACCATTCTGTGATAAGCATTTGTGTTTTCATGTGTTTGTAGACAGATAACTGTGCTGTTTTTATATTTTGGTAGAATTAGAAACCAGTCATTGTTTATGAATTTGTGAAATGAGTTATGTGTCTGCAGTAAAATGTAGTACTCCTTGTAGATGAAGAAATGTGTTTTGGTATAGTGCAAGGGATAGTGTTGTTTGTCTAGAATCACACAGAGAGCCTGTGTGAATTTGGGAACCACTGTGAGAGAAGCATTTAGTAATATCTTGTATTTGCTGACAGATAACTCTTTTAAAACCTGTCATGTTGTGAAGTTTTAGTAGCATTAGAATCCAGTCTTTGCTTATGCGTTGATTAAATGAGTCATGCTTTGACACTGATGTGATGTACTTAAATATGTAGATTGTGTGCAGTACCATTAACTCTTCCAGACCAGTGAATGAGTTTTGGTAAACTCCTAGGATAGTGTTGCTTGTCTAAAATCACACTGTGAGTCTGTGTGCATTTGGGTAAGGATTGTGAAAGAAGCATTTGGTAACATTGCGTATTTGCTGACAGATAACTGTTTTAAAACCAGTCATGTTGTCAAGTTTTAGTAGCATTAGAAGCCAGTCTTTGCTTATGCTTTGATTAAATGAGTCAGGCTTTGACACTAAAGTGCAGTCGTGAAATATGTAGATTGTGTGCAGTTCCCTTACCACTTCCACTGTAGTGAATGATTTTTGGTAATCTGCTAGGGATAGTGTTGTTTGTCTAGAATCATACTGTGAGTCTGTGTGCATTTGGGAACCACTGTGAGAGAAGTGTTTGGTAACATTGTGTATTTGCTGACAGATAACTGTTTTAAAACATGTCATGTTGTCAAGTTTTAGTAGCATTAGAAGACAGTTATGGCTTATGCTTTCATTATATGAGTCAGGCATTGACAGTAAATTGCAGTTGTGAAATATATAGATTGTGTGCAGTTCCCTTACCACTTGCACTGTAGTGAATGAGTTTTGGTAAACTCATAGGGATAGTGGTGCTTGTCTAGAATCACACTGTGAGTTAGTGTGTATTTGGGATCACTGTGAGAGAAGCATTTGGTAACATCATGTATTTGCTGACAGATAACTCTTTTAAAACCTGTCATGTTGTGAAGTTTTAGTAGCATTAGAATCCAGTCTTTGCTTGTGCGTTGATTAAATGAGTCATGCTTTGACACTGATGTGGTGTACTTAAATATGTAGATTGTGTGCAGTACCATTAACTCTTCCAGACTAGTGAATGAGTTTCGGTAAACTCCTAGGATAGTGTTGCTTGTCTAAAATCACACTGTGAGTCTGTGTGCATTTGGGTAAGGATTGTGAGAGAAGCATTTGGTAACATTGTGTATTTGCTGACAGATAACTGTTTTAAAACCGGTCATGTTGTCAAGTTTTAGTAGCATTAGAAGCCAGTCTTTGCTTATGCTTTGATTAAATTAGTCAGGCTTTGACACAAAAGTGCAGTCCTGAAATATGAAGATTGTGTGCAGTTCCCTTACCACTTCCACAGTAGTGAATGATTTTTGGTAAACTCCTAGGTATAGTGGTTGTTGTCTAGAATCACACTGTGAGTCTGTGTGCATTTGGGAACCACTGTGAGAGAAGCAGTTGGTAACATCGTGTATTTGCTGACAGATAACTAATTTACAACCTCTCATGTTGTCAAGTTTTTGTAGCATTAGAAGCTAGTCTTTGTTTATGCGTTGATAAAATGAGTCAGGGTTTGACACTAAGGTGCCGTACCATGTACTATTCTGTTCACTGTGGCAGAACTGAAAATTTAAAAGTTTTACCTAAGCACTGTCCTAGAAGTAGTCTGATAATTTAGTCAGTTTCTAAGTACCAAATAGATTGCTTCAAATGTCTATGCAGTATGCATGTAGTGTTCTAACATACTATACACTTGTCTTTTACACCTTCAATTCCCTAGTCAGTATCCATACACTTCCAGGAAACATCCTGTCACTTCCTTTGCAGTCCTCTAGAGACCCATTCAAAAGCATGTACTAATCCATTCATTGTGCCAAAACCCAAACACTTATAAATTCACCAAGACACTCTCTTTCCAGTACTCTAATGATTTAGTCACTGCCTAAGTATTCATGCACTGAGCCAGGCCTTAGCACATGGACTTGTTCAAACCCCTATCCACTATGCATGCAGTCCTCTAACCACCTACACACTTGTCTTTCACACCTTCAATTCCCCAGTCAGTATCTGTTCACTTCCAGCAAACACCCTGTCACTGCCTTTGCACTCCTCTAGTGACCCATTCAGCATCATGTACTAATCCATTCACTGCGCCAAACCCTAATAGATTCACCCAGGCAATCTCCTTGCAGTACTCTAATCATTCAGTCAGTACCCAAGTACTCATCCAGTGACCCAGGCCTTAGTATATGGACTGCTTCAAACCCTTATCCACTATGCATGCAGTCCTCTAACCCCCTACACAATTGTCTTTCACACCTTCAATTCCCTAGTCAGTATCCATACACTTCCAGGAAATACCCTGTCACTCCCTTTGCAGTTCTCTAGTGACCCATTCAGCACCATGTACTAATCCATTCACTGTGCTAAAACCCAAACACTTATAAATTCACCAAGATACTATCTTTGCAGTACTCTAATCATTCAGTCAGTGCCTAAGTATTCATACACTGAGCTAGGCCTTAGCACATGGACTGCTTCAAACCCCTATGCACTATGCATGCAGTCTTCTAACCACCTAGACACTTGTCTTTCACACTTTCAATTTCCTAGTCAGTATCCATACAGTCCAGCACTTGTCACTGCCTTTGTACTCCTCTAGTGACCCATTCAGGACCAAGTACTAATCCATTCCCTGTGCGAAAAGCCTAGCACTTATAAATTCACCTAGGCACTCTCCTTGCTGTACTCTAATCATTCAGTCAGTACCCAAGTAGTCAAGCAGTGAGCCAGGCCTAGGCGCAAGGTCTGCTTTAAATGCCTATGCAGTATGGATGCAGTCCTCTTATCACCTACACAGTTGTGTTTCACACCTTCTATTCCCTAGTTAGTATTCATACTCTTCTAGCAAACACCCTGTCACTCACCCAGTGTGTCTCCTTATAGTACTGTAATCATTTAGTCAGTTAGCATGTAGTCTTTTAGTGAGGTAGGCTTTAGGGCATGAACTGCTTCAAAGTAGTGTGCACTATGCATGTAGTGTTTTAACGATCGTCACACTTGTGGTTCAGGGCTATAGTTTCTTAGTCAGTTTTTATATAAAATGTGTTTGTACAGTAATGGAATAGTATAAATTTGAAAGTTATTAATATACATTTATTTGTGATTCTTTTTTACAGATACAGAACAGGAGTGTTTCTCATCTGTTTGCACTCTTCTCGTGCAAGATTGCTTGGATAAAGGGTCCTTAGGTGTTTCATCATACTTGCTGTGCCGCACGAGTATTTTTTGTTAGGATCCCCTCGTAACAGAACTCTTTGGCAAATCTTGCAAGTGACAAAGGTGGCATTGGTCTTTGTTTGCCCCTTGGGAAAAGTAAAACATTTCCTCACCACTGAAGAAAAACGTTGTGGGCGTGGTGCTTTCTGCAAAAAGGTTTCCTCAGATTTGGTAAATATTTTAAAGCGGCAACATTTACAGTTTTTGTAAGTTAAACTTATAAAATGTTGTTAGCTGTATGCATTTTATATATCTGTGATTTGTTTCTTGTGGTGTTTTGTTGAGAATACCATAATGGTTTTTAAAAAAAAAATCTTTCTGATTTTCCAGGTCTGTCGTCGACATCCATGGTCCCCACAGGAGTGTTCCGCCTTGTTGTTTTGTATTATTGTTGTTACATTTTGTTTATTAGTTTATTGTTCATATATATGTTAACCCCTTCGCCGCGGCAGGAATTCCTGCGTGGCGGTGGGGGGGGGTTTGGGGGCAGCACGGTGGCGCTGTGCTCGTGACAGAACCGCTCCGTCACGAGCCACGGTTGAGCTGTGCTCATGACGGAGCGGTTCCGTCACGACTCTGCCCACTGCGCTAATCGCCCGTACAGGCGGGGAATTAGCGCCGCGTGGGAGGAGCGGCCGCCAACGGCCGCGGCATGACGGAACCACTCCGTCATGAGCACAGCGCAACCGTGGCTCATGACGGAGTGGTTCTGTCATGAGCAGGGAAGGGGTTAATAAAAAAATAAAGTTTATCGTTTATATATTTATTATTATAAAAAATAAAGTTTGAAAAAAAAATTAATAACGTTTTTGGTTGTTCTCTTAACTGCTGTGTGACTCTTTCTTGTTCTTATTACTGTTATTTGATGGAGTCCACTATGGTGTTAAATTTTGGGGCACTTATCGCTGGAATACTGGTGATTTCTGCAGTTTGCATCAACTTCTGAATAGTGTGTTAGATTTCTCTCAACTTTACTTCCGTTAAAGTGCTGATAATGAAATGGAGAGTAGCCGTTCCCGTGCAAAAAGACACGAGGTGCACCTTTCCGATTTATTCTAAATACTAAAATAGTGTTTTGAATTGCACTGAGGTATTGGCTGCACTTATAGTGTACACACAAAATCTATAAAGAAATCTCATTGTATTTATATTGATTGGGAATAGTGCGTCAGGTGCTGGATCTTGACGAGATACACTACTCAGTTCGTATATTGTTCTGCACACAAAAAAAAGTCACATCTCAACTTTCACACGAATTGCAATGCGAAACAAATTCTGGCAATAAGACACGTTAGCACCAGGGATTTTACACCTGCTTTCTGCTGGTGTTAAGCAGGACAACTACCTGCACCATGAAAGAGAACACAGCCAAGAGCCACACCAGAACACCCACAGGAGCCATAGAGTCAATGAGCATGATACAGGGATACCCATGAGGGCCAGAAGACTCCTCTCAATGAACTCCAGGACCGCCAATGCCCCCCAAACCCACATCTTAGTAAGTGTGTTCCTGTGGTCATTGTCTTAGCATGATAGGCACGAGCCCTGCAACATCACAGTATGCTGTCACCTCAGCGTAGGCAGTGAGCCTGGATGTGTAGCTACGCACGCATCCTCCTGCATGCACAACTGGCGTGTGCTGGTCTGGGGTTCACAGGTCAGTGCAGGGATGTGCCTATCCGGCAAGGGGAACGGGGTGTCTCAGACATGTCCATGTACAGGAAGTGCGATAAGTGTGTCTCTGTGTTCTGGTGTGGCCTGCTACAAGAGCCGCAGCAGTCGATGTTGTAAAGTGGCATGCACCACCTCCAAACGGCACTGTGATGTTGTAGTTGGAATGTAGCAGGACATGCGCAAATAGGCATTACAATGGTGTGCCGTACGAGTGCACGAGATACAACAGCGCACTGTACACAAGTGTGGGGGCTCGTGGGAGGGAGGAGCAGCCGTTTGGCAACATAACACACAGTGAACTCGACCATGTGCCACATGCTGGGCATCTCATCCATGATGACCACGGTCGCAGACATCCCACAACACCAACGACTGGCCTTTGTACACATCCTGTATGAATGCAGCGTGGTTGTCACTTCTATGCTCGTTCAGTGGTGTGATGTTGGCGGGTTGTGTGACTTGTGCTCCTTGTTGGTGTGTTTAATTTTGGCCATTGTTAGTCTATATGTGTGTTGTACTTAATTGTGCATGTGTGCCATTCTGCCCATCTCCCCCCTTCCCCCACTCCCTGCTTCTTCCTCTTCCTAGTGCTGTTGTGCCTATAATTTTGTTGCTGCACACATAAATACAATTAAACAATAAATGAGAATAGTTACTTGATTCTTTTAGGTTTCAAAACTTCTCTATTGGTTTCTTTTTAATTTTCCATATGAACCGTTTTTTTAATATTCAACAACACATAGAAGTCAGAAGTGCAACGTATTCTATCAACACACTTTCTAGAACATTCTACAACACATGCCGGTTAAAAGTTCATCAATTTTTTAAAACTTACCAATATTTTTTTGTAACAATTTCTTGAACATTTAACGACACGTGCAGGTTAAAAGTTGACGATTGTTTTAAGTTCGAACAGTGCCTTCCAAATGCAAGTAGCAGGTGTGGTTGAGCTGAGCAAATTTTATCCTATGATATGTACTCCACGTTGAAACTGCTTTTTCTTAACCAATCACAAAGATGCTTTTCCACAAAACTAATGTGCACCCTACTTTTAAAAAATAATGCTTTTCATGATATCTTTAGAGATAAGTTATAGATAGGAATTAGCATTTTAAAAACCTTTGAAATTCACTGAAAAAAACATAGGTTTCATGCACGTTATAGTTAGGAATTGGCATTTAAAAAACCTTTGAAATTCACTGAAAAAACCATAGGTTTCAGGCATGTTATAGTTAGGAATTAGCATTTAAAAAACCTTAGAAATTCACTGAAAAAACCATAGGTTTCAGGGGCGTTATAGTTAGCTGGACATTTCCCTCGTACAAAACCCTAGAAATTCCCCTGTTATAGTTAGTTCAGCTAACTATAACTCGCGCCCCCTCAATGCACTGCTGATGATGTCACATATTACATCACTGATGACATGGTCAGTGATATCACTCATGACATCACTGATGACATCTCAAATGACATCACTGATGACATCACTGATGACGTCATCTATGTGATAAATTACTGCATCTTCTCACACCCTAATTTAACCGTTGATACACCGACTCAAAATTTCAGACGCCCATTCTCAAAACCATAGATACTCCAATACCAATAACTACATACCCACTTATTAACTCTTAGGTCTACATACACCTCCACTCATTCACCTGTACAGTCACTCATAATTACAGTCACTCCGTACAAGACTATCATATGCATTTATACACCTACATAGACACTCACACACCACCAATCATCCATAGAGGTACTCTCGTACCTAGTCAGTCATGCAAATAATTAATTACACTCCCAGTTGCTCACCTATGCAGTTATACACACTCAAGTTCACTTACTCATAAAAATAGTACCACATTATTACGCTCTTATACAATCATTGATACAAGCACACACTCATCCATACAGCCACTCTCACAATCACACACTCTCACATATACCCACTTATATACTCTTACACACATATATACTGCCTTTCACATATGTAGTTACTGACACATGTACAACTGAGATATACATTCAATCATTAACACACTCATACATACACTCACCCAACCATACAGTCCATCACAGTTGCACTCTTAAAACCATGCACCATAGAATCACCCACTCACACATCTATGCACAGAGTCACACACAGCCTACGCACACAAACACTCAGGCACCCATACAGATACTCAGACAACCAATCAATAACCCATATAGACACTCATATAGCTATTCACCATGCAGCCACTTATACAGCAACACACAGACACATACAGACATTCACACAGTTTAGTCACTAGTCTGTAGTAAGATACATTTAATGACTCACTTATAGAGTCAGTTACACACCTACAAAATCATCAATTCACACACTTGTACACCCACTCATTCTTCAACAGGCCTTTCCCTATATATAGTAAACATATTAAAACTTTACAGAAACACATACTCACTGGATGACGTCATCAGTGATGTCATCAGTGATGTCATTTGAGATGTCATCAGTGATGTCATCAGTGATGTCACTGACCATGTCATGAGTGATGTAATATGTGACGTCATCAGCAGTGCATTGCGGGGGCGCGAGTTATAGTTAGCTGAACTAACTATAACAGGGGAATTTCTAGGGTTTTGTACGAGGGAAATGTCCAGCTAACTATAAAGCCCCTGAAACCTATGGTTTTTTCAGTGAATTTCTAAGGTTTTTTAAATGCTAATTCCTAACTATAACGTGCCTGAAACCTATGGTTTTTTGAGTGAATATATATATATATATATATATATATATATATATATATATATATATATATATATATATATATATATAATTCACTTAAAAAACCATAGGTTTCACACAGGTTATAGTTAGCTGGACATTTCACTCGTAAAAAACCAATGAAATTCCCCCGCTATAGTTAGTTTAGATAACTATAACTCGCGCGCCCGCAATCCACTGCTCATGACGTCACACATTACATCACTCATGACATGGTCAGTGGCATCACTCATGACATCACTGATGACATCATCCTTGTGATAGAGTGGCGGTTGCGCGAGTTATAGTTATCTGAACTAACTATAACGGGGGAATTTCATTGTTTTTTTACGAGAGAAATGTCCACCTAACTATAACCTGTGTGAAACCTATGGTTTTTTAAGTGAATTTGCAAGGTTTTTTAAATGCTAATTCCTAACTATAACGTGTGTGAAACCTATGGCTTTTTAAGTGAATTTGTACGTTTTTTTAAATGCTAAGTTATGTATTTATTAATATATATATTTTTTTCAAGGATTTTCACCGTACACGCTGTGGACGCACGGTGCGCTTCGCGCACCGTGCGCACGCATTGGGCTCACGGTGCCCATGGGGGTCCTTCTGTGACCCCCTGACAAAGGCTAGGGGGTCAGGAACTCTCTTCCCTGCCCCCATTTCACGTTTTCCACCTTTTTTCCCCCTTTCCTTTTCAGGGCGAGAGACAAAATGGCGGCCGACACTTCCTGATTTCGACCGATTTGAATGTTTATTGACATCTAACAACCAATGAGAATTTCGCTCGCGCACGTGCGTGCTCGGTGCGCGCGTATAGTTATTTATATGCTTTTAAATGCTATTTTCTCAGGAAATACTGAACAGCTTGACACCAGACCTGCAAAAGTCACTTCCCTGACCTGAGGACTACCTCTCTGCCAAATTTCAAGTAATTCTGTTCAGCCGTTCGGGCTGTACCTTCGACTAAAGGTCCTATGGAAAAATGCATGGGGAAAACACGTTTTGGGACCCCCCTTTTTTCTCGGCCCCCGCTTGACGAATCACCCCGAGACTTTCAGGGTAGTAGCTGAGCGGAGCGCCCCATTAGTTTTGAAAATTTCGCGAAGATTCGTCAACCAGCGCCAAAGTTATTCAAAATTGAATTTTGAGATTTCCTATGGAAACACGGTCCTAACTATAATTATCTACCCTGTTCAGAAAACAAACAGCAACCAACTCAGTACTGCATGCGGACAGTTTCCACCCCACTAATCAAAAATGGAACATACCTTATGGGGAATTCTTACGTTTACGCAGAAACTGTTCCGCCAACAATGATTTTGAACACCAGAGCAAAGCAATGGCAGCAAGATTCCAAAGAAGAAAATATCCAGACAGGATAATCCAAACAAGTCTCAAAAAAGCAAAAGAAAGAAATTGCACGGAGATTTTGAAAAGCAAACCCATGGTGACTCAGAATGATTTCACAAAAATACGCCTCATTACAACTTTTTCAACTGAAACTAGTGATCTAATCAATATTTTAAAAAAACATTGGGGCATCCTAAAACTAGACACCACTATTGCCCACCTGATTGGAGATCATCCGGATGTCACCTACAGGAGAGCACCAAATCTAGGTGACAAACTCACACGTAGCCATTTTAAAATCAAGCAACAGAAACCATGGACCAACATTGAGGGCTTCTGGCCATGTAAAAACTGCAAAGCTTGCAAAATTGGCATCCCTAAAAAAGAGGTGGAAGGCAGAAGTGGAGGAAAGTGGAAAATTCAGCAACACATTTCTTGCAAAACCAAATATGTGGTGTATGTTGTCGAATGCCCCTGCAAGCTAAAATATATAGGAAGCACTATTTGTGAAATCAAGAAACGCATCTTAGAGCACATCAGAGCTACTGTCAACATAGATCGCTCAAATGCCATTGCTAAGCATATGGAAAACTCACATGACAGCAAATGGGAACTGCTACGCTACTATGCCATTGAACATGTGCCACCTTTGGATCGTGGAGGAAACAGAGAAAAACTCCTCCGCCAAAAAGAATCCAAGCATATTGTGTCATTCAGAACTCTGACCCCTCACGGACTTAACCAGGATGAGGAACTCTTTGTACATTTGTGAACTCTGTGGGTATAATTAGACAATATACCCCAGCTTTGCAGTCAAACAATAATACTGATCAATTATAAAAAAACTTTCTTTTTGTTTATCTCAATGCAAGAGTCTTATCAGACTAACTAGGCATATTAACATGAATATAAGCCAAACACCCACCAGAAGGCGGACCTTGGCCTTTTGTTTATTTACTTGCATTAGTTGAATTTGGTGTTAACACGTGCCTCCCCACCAGAGGGGTGGAATTTCCTTTTGTGACTTGTAGTTTCACATGGAACTTGTGCCTTGCATATACTGTGTTATTAACACCACTAGAGGGTCAACATTATATACACATATATTTTTTTACTTGTCACACAAACATTTGCATTGAACACTATGCCTTATGTTTATCTGATTATTTGATGTATTATTTGACTAGCTACTGCGTTGCTTATAGCGCTCCACTTATGGATTGTTATTATGCTTAATTTTTGCATTAGCCTTCTCTCCGCCAGTTACCGGAGTTTAATTTTGGCAAATTTTGTTTTTGTGTATTTACCAGCACAATTCGCAAACACACGCACTACAATGACCAGCATGCCTTGCAAATGCTTAAACAGGAAGTAGTAGCATTAACTGACATAAATAATGTCTGACCACTGTGTTTGGTAACCCGTGATCAAGGTTCGAGTGAGAACCGAAACGCGTTGGGCCAGTGTTGTTGTTGACTGGCAGTGCTGTGCTGAAGAACTTTTCTTTTTGGATTAAAAAACGAACTGAAAATATAACCTTGGATTCCGTGTGAGTGCGTGTACTCCTGACCTCTGGGCTCAGAGGTCTCCTGCTTCTTATTTACACCGGCTGTCCTACCGGCTGTTTCACGCACCCCCCAGACCGAAGAGCGCCGTTCCTCAACCCAGGACACCACATGCTTTCATATATATATATATATATATATATATATATATATATTTCACTTAAAAAACCATAGGTTTCACACAGGTTATAGTTAGCTGGACATTTCACTCGTAAAAAACCAATGAAATTCCCCCGCTATAGTTAGTTTAGATAACTATAACTCGCGCGCCCGCAATCCACTGCTCATGACGTCACACATTACATCACTCATGACATGGTCAGTGGCATCACTCATGACATCACTGATGACATCATCCTTGTGATAGAGTGGCGGTTGCGCGAGTTATAGTTATCTGAACTAACTATAACGGGGGAATTTCATTGTTTTTTTACGAGAGAAATGTCCACCTAACTATAACCTGTGTGAAACCTATGGTTTTTTAAGTGAATTTGCAAGGTTTTTTAAATGCTAATTCCTAACTATAACGTGTGTGAAACCTATGGCTTTTTAAGTGAATTTGTACGTTTTTTTAAATGCTAAGTTATGTATTTATTAATATATATATTTTTTTTAAGGTTTTTCACCGTACACGCTGTGGGCGCACGGTGCGCTTCGCGCACCGTGCGCACGCATTGGGCTCACGGTGCCCATGGGGGTCCTTCTGTGACCCCCTGACAAAGGCTAGGGGGTCAGGAACTCTCTTCCCTGCCCCCATTTCACGTTTTCCACCTTTTTTCCCCCTTTCCTTTTCAGGGCGAGAGACAAAATGGCGGCCGACACTTCCTGATTTCGACCGATTTGAATGTTTATTGACATCTAACAACCAATGAGAATTTCGCTCGCGCACGTGCGTGCTCGGTGCGCGCATATAGTTATTTATATGCTTTTAAATGCTATTTTCTCAGGAAATACTGAACAGCTTGACACCAGACCTGCAAAAGGCACTTCCCTGACCTGAGGACTACCTCTCTGCCAAATTTCAAGTAATTCTGTTCAGCCGTTCGGGCTGTACCTTCGACTACAGGTCCTATGGAAAAATGCATGGGGAAAACACGTTTTGGGACCCCCCTTTTTTCTCGGCCCCCGCTTGACGAATCACCCCGAGACTTTCAGGGTAGTAGCTGAGCGGAGCGCCCCATTAGTTTTGAAAATTTCGTGAAGATTCGTCAACCAGGGCCAAAGTTATTCAAAATAGAATTTTGAGATTTCCTATGGAAACACGGTCCTAACTATAATTATCTACTGGCGACCGCCAGTAGATAATATATATATATATATTCACTGAAAAAACCATAGGTTTCAGGGGCGTTATAGTTAGCTGGACTTTTCACTCATACAAAACCATAGAAATTCCCCCGTTATAGTTAGTTCAGCTAACTATAACTCGCGCGCCCGCAATGCACTGCTGATGACGTCACATCACTCATGACATGGTCAGTGACATCACTCATGACATCACTGATGACATCTCAAATGACATCACTGATGACATCACTCATGACATCATCCAGTGAATGTGTGTTTTTCTGAAAATTACATATGTTTTATATATGTATATCTCAAGGTCGATGGAAGAATAAATGGGTATATAAGTGTCTAAATGGATGATTTGTTTTTGAAAAATTGATTGTATAACTGACTGATTAAGTGTATCTTAGTGAATACATGGCTTAGTGAGTAATGTTTAAATATGTAAATATCTGTATCAGTCTCTCACTTTGTGTATAAGTGGCTACATGGGTTGGTGAGTCGCTACATGAGTGTCTATATAGGTTATTAGTTGGTTTTTTGAGTATCAGTATAAGTGTCTGATGTCTGTATGGTTCGGTGGGGGGTATTACGTAGTGCATAGGTGCATGAATGAGTGACTCACTGTTTGTATGTGTTGAAGACAGCATGTGTGCAGGACTGTATGGGTGGATGAGTGTGTGCATGGGTGTGTTAGTGAGTGAATGACTGTCTCAATAGTGTCTCTATGAGTAACTACATATGTTTTAAACTAGTATATGTGACTATTGGTGTATATAAGTGAGTATATGTGAGAGTGAGAGATTGAAAGAGTTCCTGTATGAATAAGTATGTGTTTCTATAAGTGATTGTTAAAAAGACTAAGTATGTGTAAGTTTCTGTAGAAGTAAGTGTGGTGGTGTGTGTATAACTGTATATGCAGGTAAATGGATGTTTGATTCTTTATTAGCATGAGTGACTATGTGTGTGAGTAACTTTATGGATGAGTGGCGTTGTGTAACAGGATGTATAGGTGTATGAGTACATATGATGAGTGAGTACATGTATGAGTGACTGTATAGGACTGTTGGTGAATGAGTGGATGTGGATGTGGATCTTACAATTACTGAATAGGTTGTTGTAACTGGTATTGGTATGTCCATTGTTTTGAAAATTTTAATTTCTATTTTTGAATGTGTGTATCAAAGGTTATATTAGGGGGAGAGGTGGTGTGCCACTCTATCACAAGGATGATGTCATCAGTGATGTCATCAGTGATGTCATGAGTGATGTCACCGACCATGTCATGAGTGATGTAATATGTGATGTCATCAGCAGTGCATTGCGGGCGCGCAAGTTATAGTTAGCTGAACTAACTATAACGGGGGAATTTCTATGGTTTTGTATGAGTGAAAAGTCCAGCTAACTATAACGCCCCTGAAACCTATGTTTTTTTCAGTGAATTTCTAAGGTTTTTTAAATGCTAATTCCTAGCTATAACGTGCCTGAAACCTATGTTTTTTTCAGTGAATTTCAAAGGTTTTTTAAATGCTAATTTCTAGCTATGCCTACAGAGATAGGACATGTGAAGAAAGAAGGAAAAACGCACAGAAAGAAAAGAAAGAAATGCAGAAAGAAGCAACAGAAGTCCTCAAAGACGAAGAAAAGTGCAGGAAGAAGTATAACATGCAGAAAGAACAAACAGAAGAGCAGAAACAAGCCTTGTTGCAAAATCATCCTGTACCCTCAACTTTTTCAGATGGATACTGGTGGTAACTGAGTCTGACTAACCAGTTCTAGAGCCAGTGCTATGTTAAAAGACACTCAGAATACAGTGAAAACACCTACATACACTAGGGCACACTATGTGTTGGGGTCCCCCTGTGATTAGCATGACCTCCTCTGTAAGCCCCTAGTATATAACAGGGCAGGGGATTAAAACTACCTCTTAAAACGCACCACAGGGCGTGTTTGAACACGTCACCTCATGCCCCGTCCCCTCCCTTCCCCACTGTGTAAACACGCCCTGTAGCCGTTTTAAGTTGGGAGATTAAGTCCCCTTGAATCCTGAGGGTCCCTAGGGTCCAACTAGACCACTAGGTACCTCCAGTAAGCGCCACAGAGCTGCGTTGCAGAGAGGTGTAAAAAGTGGCACGGCCTGCACCACCTCTCTGCAACGCAGAGCAGTGGTGCTTACTGGAAGCACCTGGTGGGCTAGTTGGACCCCAGGGTCCCTCAGGATTGAAAGGGAATTATGTCCCCAACTTAAAAACGCGCCACAGGGCCTGTGGGCGTTCTGAGTTGAGAGATTAAGTCCCCTTGAATCCTAAGGGTCCCTAGGGTCAAACTAGCCCACTAGGTACCTCCAGTAAGCGCCACAGAGCTGCGTTGCATGGAGGTGTAAAAAGGGGCGTGACCTCAGAACACCTGTCTGCAAAGCAGCTCCCTGGCGCTACTGGAGATACCTGTTGGGCTAGTTGGCCCTCAGGGACCCTCAGTATTGAAGGGGAATTAATTCCTCAACTTACAACTGGCCAGGGAACGCGTTTGCAGAGTGCTGCAAGGAGGGGGCGTGGCCTCCGGCACGATGCCGGTCTTTTATTTATTTATTTTTAAGAAGGAGGGCTGTGTGGCCCCCTTTCTTTTTCAAATTTATTAGCCCTGGGGACCCCATTCCCCAGGGCCTGCACCCTAATTTTTTTTGTTGAAAAAAATTAATTTGGCCCTCCCAAGGCCTTAATCGGCCCCGGGGACCCCAACCCCCAGGTCATGGCCTTTTTTTAATTTTTTTATTCTTTAGGAGGGGGGCTGTGTTGCCCCCCTCCTCAGGCCACTTATGGCCCCGGGGACCCCATCCCCCGGGGCCGGCCTTTGTTTTTTATTTTTTTTAAAAATATATATATTTATAGAAACACCTAGGACATGCTGGACAAACCGTATGTACCTATCACCATGACGATTTGCGTGATATTCATTAAAATGCGACTATGCATACAATGAATCCACGTAGAATGTATTCACACCGCTAGTGAAGCTCTGACATGTCTGACACCTTACCGTGCCTAATCCCGGCGCCCCCGCTGGTGGGTACTCTCCAAGTAGACACCCGTGTCGTTTATTTATACAAACATGGGTAGCTATTGACGGGCACATTTAATACATATGCACACCAAGCCATTCAAAGGGGATTCGACAAAAATTCGACCAAACTATGCAAGAAACCCCCTCACGGTTAATAAAACACACATCCACCGCCGGATGTGTAATACTTTTTATTTTACTCTCTGGAAAGGAGATAAACTTCACTTGAGAGTCACAGCGTGCTCCTGGCTGAGCCCAATGCTGTGTTACACCCACCAGTGCCTGCCGAGTGCCACACACCTCTGTGTTGTATTCCACCAGCTAGTGCGTATGCTATGAAACTCTCTAGCCCATGTGCACTGTAACACCACCCCGTGAATATGTCATGCCACACTTGCCTTCGCACGGGTTATATTGCCCCATCTAACGTGCCTTCCTCGATGCCTATGTTATAAAGCACTACAACAAACAAATGATGGACGGAATGCTGACAATGCAGACATTCTCCCCCAGTCAAGAGATCTGGGTTAAATCCATCGTTCTTTTGCCCACTACACCACCCCAGTTTAGACATGGCCATATGCACATCAGTCTTGACCCTGTGCCTCATGGGAACAGTCCAGCCCGAACTGCCAAGCCATGTCTTCCCTGAACCGGAATCAAGCATCCTAGGACCGGTTTCTGGCTATCAGCCGTCATCAGCCAGGATAGCTTGACTCCAGTGGCATAGTGAGCACGGGTCCCACGTCTGGGAATACCCATCCCAATTAGGGCGAAAAGCGTTACAACAAACAAATGATGGACGGAATGCTGACAATGCAGACATTCTCCCCCAGTCAAGAGATCTGGGTTAAATCCATTGTTCTTTTGCCCACTACACCACCCCAGTTTAGACATGGCCATATGCACATCAGTCTTGACCCTGTGCCTCATGGGAACAGTCCAGCCCGAACTGCCAAGCCATGTCTTCCCTGGACCGGAATCAAGCATCCTAGGACCGGTTTCTGGCTATCAGCCGTCATCAGCCAGGATAGCTTGACTCCAGTGGCATAGTGAGCACGGGTCCCACGTCTGGGAATACCCATCCCAATTAGGGCGAAAAGCGTTACAACAAACAAATGATGGACGGAATGCTGACAATGCAGACATTCTCCCCCAGTCAAGAGATCTGGGTTAAATCCATCGTTCTTTTGCCCACTACACCACCCCAGTTTAGACATGGCCATATGCACATCAGTCTTGACCCTGTGCCTCATGGGAACAGTCCAGCCCGAACTGCCAAGCCATGTCTTCCCTGGACCGGAATCAAGCATCCTAGGACCGGTTTCTGGCTATCAGCCGTCATCAGCCAGGATAGCTTGACTCCAGTGGCATAGTGAGCACGGGTCCCACGTCTGGGAATACCCATCCCAATTAGGGCGAAAAGCGTTACAACAAACAAATGATGGACGGAATGCTGACAATGCAGACATTCTCCCCCAGTCAAGAGATCTGGGTTAAATCCATCGTTCTTTTGCCCACTACACCACCCCAGTTTAGACATGGCCATATGCACATCAGTCTTGACCCTGTGCCTCATGGGAACAGTCCAGCCCGAACTGCCAAGCCATGTCTTCCCTGGACCGGAATCAAGCATCCTAGGACCGGTTTCTGGCTATCAGCCGTCATCAGCCAGGATAGCTTGACTCCAGTGGCATAGTGAGCACGGGTCCCACGTCTGGGAATACCCATCCCAATTAGGGCGAAAAGCGTTACAACAAACAAATGATGGACGGAATGCTGACAATGCAGACATTCTCCCCCAGTCAAGAGATCTGGGTTAAATCCATCGTTCTTTTGCCCACTACACCACCCCAGTTTAGACATGGCCATATGCACATCAGTCTTGACCCTGTGCCTCATGGGAACAGTCCAGCCCGAACTGCCAAGCCATGTCTTCCCTGGACCGGAATCAAGCATCCTAGGACCGGTTTCTGGCTATCAGCCGTCATCAGCCAGGATAGCTTGACTCCAGTGGCATAGTGAGCACGGGTCCCACGTCTGGGAATACCCATCCCAATTAGGGCGAAAAGCGTTACAACAAACAAATGATGGACGGAATGCTGACAATGCAGACATTCTCCCCCAGTCAAGAGATCTGGGTTAAATCCATCGTTCTTTTGCCCACTACACCACCCCAGTTTAGACATGGCCATATGCACATCAGTCTTGACCCTGTGCCTCATGGGAACAGTCCAGCCCGAACTGCCAAGCCATGTCTTCCCTGGACCGGAATCAAGCATCCTAGGACCGGTTTCTGGCTATCAGCCGTCATCAGCCAGGATAGCTTGACTCCAGTGGCATAGTGAGCACGGGTTCCACGTCTGGGAATACCCATCCCAATTAGGGCGAAAAGCGTTACAACAAACAAATGATGGACGGAATGCTGACAATGCAGACATTCTCCCCCAGTCAAGAGATCTGGGTTAAATCCATCGTTCTTTTGCCCACTACACCACCCCAGTTTAGACATGGCCATATGCACATCAGTCTTGACCCTGTGCCTCATGGGAACAGTCCAGCCCGAACTGCCAAGCCATGTCTTCCCTGGACCGGAATCAAGCATCCTAGGACCGGTTTCTGGCTATCAGCCGTCATCAGCCAGGATAGCTTGACTCCAGTGGCATAGTGAGCACGGGTCCCACGTCTGGGAATACCCATCCCAATTAGGGCGAAAAGCGTTACAACAAACAAATGATGGACGGAATGCTGACAATGCAGACATTCTCCCCCAGTCAAGAGATCTGGGTTAAATCCATCGTTCTTTTGCCCACAACACCACCCCAGTTTAGACATGGCCATATGCACATCAGTCTTGACCCTGTGCCTCATGGGAACAGTCCAGCCCGAACTGCCAAGCCATGTCTTCCCTGGACCGTAATCAAGCATCCTAGGACCGGTTTCTGGCTATCAGCCGTCATCAGCCAGGATAGCTTGACTCCAGTGGCATAGTGAGCACGGGTCCCACGTCTGGGAATACCCATCCCAATTAGGGCGAAAAGCGTTACAACAAACAAATGATGGACGGAATGCTGACAATGCAGACATTCTCCCCCAGTCAAGAGATCTGGGTTAAATCCATCGTTCTTTTGCCCACTACACCACCCCAGTTTAGACATGGCCATATGCACATCAGTCTTGACCCTGTGCCTCATGGGAACAGTCCAGCCCGAACTGCCAAGCCATGTCTTCCCTGGACCGGAATCAAGCATCCTAGGACCGGTTTCTGGCTATCAGCCGTCATCAGCCAGGATAGCTTGACTCCAGTGGCATAGTGAGCACGGGTCCCACGTCTGGGAATACCCATCCCAATTAGGGCGAAAAGCGTTACAACAAACAAATGATGGACGGAATGCTGACAATGCAGACATTCTCCCCCAGTCAAGAGATCTGGGTTAAATCCATCGTTCTTTTGCCCACTACACCACCCCAGTTTAGACATGGCCATATGCACATCAGTCTTGACCCTGTGCCTCATGGGAACAGTCCAGCCCGAACTGCCAAGCCATGTCTTCCCTGGACCGGAATCAAGCATCCTAGGACCGGTTTCTGGCTATCAGCCGTCATCAGCCAGGATAGCTTGACTCCAGTGGCATAGTGAGCACGGGTCCCACGTCTGGGAATACCCATCCCAATTAGGGCGAAAAGCGTTACAACAAACAAATGATGGACGGAATGCTGACAATGCAGACATTCTCCCCCAGTCAAGAGATCTGGGTTAAATCCATCGTTCTTTTGCCCACTACACCACCCCAGTTTAGACATGGCCATATGCACATCAGTCTTGACCCTGTGCCTCATGGGAACAGTCCAGCCCGAACTGCCAAGCCATGTCTTCCCTGGACCGGAATCAAGCATCCTAGGACCGGTTTCTGGCTATCAGCCGTCATCAGCCAGGATAGCTTGACTCCAGTGGCATAGTGAGCACGGGTCCCACGTCTGGGAATACCCATCCCAATTAGGGCGAAAAGCGTTACAACAAACAAATGATGGACGGAATGCTGACAATGCAGACATTCTCCCCCAGTCAAGAGATCTGGGTTAAATCCATCGTTCTTTTGCCCACTACACCACCCCAGTTTAGACATGGCCATATGCACATCAGTCTTGACCCTGTGCCTCATGGGAACAGTCCAGCCCGAACTGCCAAGCCATGTCTTCCCTGGACCGGAATCAAGCATCCTAGGACCGGTTTCTGGCTATCAGCCGTCATCAGCCAGGATAGCTTGACTCCAGTGGCATAGTGAGCACGGGTGAATGTATGACATTGTTCTGCATTCTGTCCATCAATTGTTGTATTTGCATTTGTCACCCCGAGTGGGAAGGGTATGCTCAGACGTGAGTCCCTTGCTCTCCATGCCACTGGAATCAAGCTATCCTGGCTGACGAGGGCTGAAAGCCCGAAACCGGTCCTAGGCTGCTTGTTTCCAGTCCAGGGAGGACCTGGCTTGGCAGTTCGGGCTGGACTGTTCCCATGGGGCACAGGGTCAAGACTGATTTGCATATGGCTGGGTTCAAACTGGAATGGCATGGTGAGCAAAAAAACGATGGATTTAGGCCCAGATCTCTGTACTGGGGTGAATGTATGACATTGTTCTGCATTCTGTCCATCAATTGTTGTATTTGCATATGTTATAAAGCACAGCGCTATGCCATACATATTACAATCTGGGATCCATATCTTTGTCACAGTGCATATGCAATGTGACACTACCCAGCACATATTTTATATTACAACTTTAGAGACTACTTAGGTTATACAACACTTCCCTGTGCATATTACACTCCAAGGCGCATATCACATAGCAAGCGCTAGTGCCTGTGCTATCTCACGCTCTCCAATGAATCTGTCATTGCGCACAATGTATTGCATATTATATTTCACGCCCCGGTTCATCTTATATCACACTTTTTGGTGCATAGTTTATACCATATACTATATCTAGTTTTCATTTTCAATCGTGCTCTCAGGACTATGTTCTATATAACACTGCGTCCACCTACCCTTTTCACGGGCATTACATTTTGCGATGGGGGGTGGAGGGTCAGGGGATGTTTCAGCCAAGTGAGCCCGGAGTCACAGTCCCAAACGTCCTCTTCTTCCTGAATAAAAGTGAGATTATGCTGCATACTTTTCATATTTTAAGTAGTTCGCACAGACACACATTTTAAAAACAATAAAGTTCCTAATACCCACCTTCTATGAACAGTTAGCTTGCTGCCCCATCCACCTCCTCCCTATCCTCTGTTGTCTGAATCCATGGACTAGCCTCCTCCCTCCTGCCATGCATGGTCTGATGTGCTGCCACTGCCCTGCATTTAGCATGATGTACCATTCCACTCATCCTGCCCTCCATTGCCCAATTCTATGGCCCATCATTGACCTCCTGCTTAGCCTCTGTGCTTTGCTTGCTGCCCCTATTCTCCTTCCCCCTGCCCTCCGATGTCTTTGTGCATGCCCCTGCTCCATCCTTTTTGACCACCATGTTCCATGGACCTGCCACTCCTATCTACTCTGAGTGTTCTGTTGAGCTGCCACTCCCCTACCACCTGCCTAGCATTGTCAGATGATTGTAACCTGTCCCTGCCACCTCCACCCTGCCTGTCCACATGCCATGCCCCTATCCCCTTCCTCCTGTCCTCCATGGTCCATTTTACTGCCACACCCTTCTGCCCTCCCTGGTCTGTTGTGCTGCAACTGCTCCTCCTGCCTGCCCCACGCGGTCTGTTGTGAGGCCCCTTCCCCTGAACTCTCTTGTCTGTGCCCAGGTCCTGACCCTCCCTTCTATCCTCCATGGTCCTTTGTGCATGCCCCTGCACCCTCCTTCTTGCCCATCATAGCCAATATCCTGCCACTAACCCTCCCGCTTGCCATGCATGGTCTTCTGTGCTGCCATGGCCCCTCCCACCTTCCCTGTGTGGTCAGCTAGCTGCTCCTGACCCCCTCCCACCTTCCCTCCATGGTCTGTGTGTATGCCATCATAGTCTCACTGTTGCTCTCCATGGTGTGTCTTGTTTCTAGTGCCCATCCTGACTGACCTCCATGGTCATCTTGCTGCTCCTGCCCTGCCCCCTTGCCCACAGCCCTCTGTTTCCATGTGCAGACCCCTATTCCCTCCCTCCTGGCTTGTCGTTTCCATTGTAATGCCCCTGATCCGTCCCTCCTGCCCTTTATGGTCTGTTATGCTGCAGCTTTCTCTCCTGTCTGTCCATTATGGTCAGCTAGCTACCATTGCCTCTTTCCCCTCTGTTGTCTGTTGTCCATGTGCATGGTCCTGTCCCCTCCCTATTGCTTTCTATGGATTGTTGTGCTGCACTCCCGTCCCGCATGCCCTGTGTGGTGTATTGTGCTGCTGCAAACCCTGATACCTGCCCTGTAGGGTCAGTTTGGTGCACCTCTCAATGTCCCTCCTGTCCTCTGTTATCCGAGTCCATGTCCCTACCCCAATTCCTCCTGCCTACCATGATCCAATGTACCATACTTGCGAACATTTTGAACTTGGTAAGAGGGAGATTTTGAAATAAAACTGGGGTATTGATTTTCCCCTTTGAGTTACATTGAAAAAGAGATGATTGTAGACAGGAAACAGATCAAGTAAAGCCCATTTGAGCTTAAAAACATTGGACGTTTCCAGGCTGAAACGGGTCTGTTGGGATGTATGGTTGTATGACCACTGCCTCTTCCTTCTGCCCACAATGGTCTTTTATATTGCCACAGCCTCTCTTGCCAGCTCTGTATTGTTGGTTTGTTGCCCCTGCCCCCCTTTCCACTGCCCTCCATAGTCTGTTGTGCTGCCACTGCCCTTCCTGCCTGCCTAGTGTGGTCAAATTGTTGCCTCTGCACTCTCCTACCTGCCTTCAATTTTCAGAGTCCGTGCCCCTGGCCTCTGCCTCTCAACAGTATCCCAATGAACAACTAGATTGCTAACATTCTATATTTATTACAAAAGTGTGGAATGCCTGACGTCATCTTGATGTAATCAAAACTGTAATGCCTAGAGCATTTCCTTTAGAAATTACATATATGAGAGGGTCTTATTTGCATCAAAATTATGGTTAGTGCTCTAAAAAACTAAAATGAGGACATATTTTCTGAGTTTTCAAATAGCGACAAAGAACTTTTAAATTATTTGTAATCTTAGTTTTTTTATCCAGTTGACCACTTGATTAAATGTTGCATCCAAGGGGAGAGGGTGTGGTGTTACTTCCAGAGCTGCAGACTTTGCAACTGGGGAACCAGGTTGGAATTTCTGCTTCAGCTCAACATTCTGTGATTCTGGTCAAATCACTTAATCTCCCCATGTCTACAACCAAAATGAATTTGATCTTGTGTGATGTAACCAATGTTCATGTAAAGCACTCCAATACCTGACAAGTCTGCACTATATAAAACTGCAAATACACAAAAAATAAGTGTTTTGCTCACTTCTGTCATTGGGCTACATTTGGGCTACATCTGGGTGATATTTGGGCTACATTTGGGCTCTTTTGTCTCTGGTGGCCATTTTAGGAGATTTATTTGTTATGAAGTTTCCTAATTTCCTCATTTACTGCAGTCTCCTCAGTAGGAAATGCATTCAGTTTTTTACTTTGATTCCATCAGGAAGGTATTCAGATATGTCACACATTTGCCATAAATTCTGAATGTTAGCACTCTAGTTGCTCATTAGATCACTGTAGTAAAGCTACTGCTCACCAGGCAAGGCTGCTCCTGGTATTCAAAGTGCATGTTTCAGTCTGCATGTCAGAATTTTTTAATGAAATAGAAGAGGATTTGAGAAGTCACTCAAAATGTGCCCTAATTTTTCTTTCTTCAGCACTAATCATAATTTCTATGGCAAAATGAACCCCCTCATTGTGTTCCTTTTTAAATGAAATGTTTTAAGTGTTACCAGTTTATTCCAATCAAGATGGCTTCAGGTGTGCCATACTTTTGTCATAAGTAAGACAGTAAGCGCTCTAGTTGTTCTTAAGAACACTCTGGGACATTCTGTCATTGGGCTATACTTGGGCTACATCTGGGTGATATTTGGGCTACATTTGGGCTCTTTTGTCTCTGGTGGCCATCTTGGGAGATTTATTTGTTATGAAGTTTCCTAATTTCCTCATTTACTGCAGTCTCTTCAGTAGGAAATACTTTCAGTTTTTTACTTTGATTCCATCAAGAAGGCATTCAGATGTGTCACACATTTTCCATAAATTCTGAATGTTAGCACTCTAGTTGCTCATTAGATCACTGTAGTAAAGCTACTGCTCACCAGGCAAGGCTGCTCCTGGTATTCAAAGTGCATGTTTCAGTCTGCATGTCAGAATGATTTTATGAAATAAAAGAGGATTTCAGAAGTCAAAATGTGCCCTAGTTTTTCTTTCGGCAGCACTAATCATAATTTATATGGCAAAATGAACCCCCTCATTTTGTTCCTTTGTAAATTAAATGTTTTAAGTGTTACCACTTTATTCCAATCAAGATGGCTTCAGGTGTGCCATACTTTTGCCATAAGTAAGACTGTTAGCGCTCTAGTTGTTCTTTAGAGCACTCTGGGAAGCTGCAGTAGAACACAAAGGAATCAACTGACAGTCTCTGCCCTTGTTGGATGTACAGGTTTTACTGAGAATGTCAGACTTCATTCTTACATGACTGAGAAAGATAATGTGAATTTACAGAAAATATGCTCTCAGTTTAGCATATAGATCACCTTCCAAACCTCTGCAGGGGTGTGGAATTTTCCAAATAATCTAGTTGTTCAAGGGACAAAATGCCACTGAGATCTACATGTCCTGTAAAATCCACTTGTCCCACCTACCCCCGTTCCACATCAAACCTAAGGGCTCCGGCTGACAGAGAAACATTAATATATTTTTGCTTTATTAAAATCAGTAAACCATTGAATGCTGTGCAATAATAATGCTAAAGGAAAACTTGTCAACCGATATTATCGCGTCCCTGCCCCCCTGCGCCCCCTCCCCTTAACCCTGACGGCAATTCTTTTATTTCTATTCCCCTTTTTTTCAGTTTTTTTTGGCTGTGTATTTATTCCAATAACAACAAAACAATGTGGGAGGAGGTCCAAGGGAAAAGGATTTTAAAGACCAGCAGGTTGTGTATCCCTTAAATTAAATCACTATAACATTGATCAACCCGGGTCTAGTGCTGTGTCAACAAAGAAGAAAAGGAAGCATATCTACTGATTCCGACATCTCTTGTTAATAGAGAACCCTTCTTGGAACAGAACCCATCAATCACCAAGGAGTCAGTGTGTTTGTCATCATCTGGGTCTGTGTCTCTTGATACAACGCCCCAGGTCTTGATGTAACGACCCGGTTGCGAGTAAAGAGAAGTGGCATACAAGGGTTGCTGTCAGATCTCCACCAATGATAACAAGAGAAATGTAGTAAGCCCTCGCTCAAGTGAAAGGGGTTCTAAAAGTGCAGCACTAAATCATAAGAGTGACGATAAAAATGGCTAGGGGAACTCAAAAGTGCTTTAATTGGTAGAGTGCCTCTGCCAACATTAAAAAGCAAAATGGCAATTCAGCATAAATATTTTGTCATTATGCTCATTGTCCAAAGTATCTGGTCGACATGTTTCTGCCCATTGGGATCTGTGTAGTATCAAGGGCATTCATCAGGACCTAAATTGCTGCTACTATGTAAAAAGTGTATGAAAATATAAGGAAAAATACAGACATTCCTACCACCGGTTAACTCTACAGATGTCAAAACCGGATACCTAGGAAAGCAAAGAGAAACGAATCAGAAATGCAACAAATCAACAATGTTGTCTAAGACAGCAGAACAACAGTAATCAAATACCGTCTTTAGAAGCACAAATTAATGCTCCATGCATCTAATAATGTATTAGATTGCACTTACCCCAAAACTGTGGGTGACACCCTCACCTCAACCTGGTCTCTGCTCAGGGAAAGGGGCCCCGCTCTGATAAAAGGGGAGAAGAAAAAGAAGGCTGCTAGCTAACATGCCAAAAATTACTCCCCGTCAAGATGGCAAAAAAGAATATAGGCAACGTCCATGTATTACATAAATGTGATGGCAGACAGCATGGTTTAAAATGGTGTTCACCCTTACTGGGAATTTAAGGGTAGGGAACTTAGAAAGTTTCAGTGTCAAGCAAGGGTTTCTAACAGGATAAATAACGAAACCCAATACTTTATCTTAAAGATCACTCGCAAATATTCGAGTGTTGTCAAGCCTCTGCATGGTTTAAATATAGTGTGGAAAAAGCGCTCCCAGAATCATAAAGTAGTCATAGAGCATAAAGTAGCGTTTACCTCCAGTGTCAAGCAAGGGTTTCTAACAGGATAAATAACGAAACCCAATACTTTATCTTAAAGATCACTCGTAAATATTCGAGTGTTGTCAAGCCTCTATATGGTTTAAATATAGTAAGGAAAAAACGCTCCCAGAATCAAAAAGTAGTCATAGAGCATAAAGTAGCGCTTACCTATCCGTCGGTACCCCGGGGCGGTCTATGAGTAAAGACCGGAGGTGCCGACGAGAGAGGAAGGGAGTGCTATATAGGAATCTTAATCGTACACAGCTGCGTGTGTTCACCGGGGTGGCCAAGGCAAAGCCTGTTGTGTTTAGAAACGGCGTGAGGACCCAAACGGGCTCGTAGCCATAGCGGAGTGCGCATGTGTCATAAGTCTGCTAACTCTAAACAGTGCTCATGTGTCGATCTGTTTATACTAATCAAACACAGCTCGCAAGCCATAACGGTGGTAAGCCCAGTCTAACAAGTAAAAACTGGAATTGAAGTGTTGACTACTGCAATGTCAGTCAAAGTAAAACTGCTTAACGCACATGTATCTCATAACACCTCATAACAACAGCCAGGGGATATCGTCATTAAGCCCTGTAACATCCGAGTGTAGTCGATAAACCCATTTTTGTTCTTTGCAGAGGAGAAATCGTTGGATGTCTACAATGTGTTGGGGAATATAGGGTTGTTCAAGTATTACCCAACGTAAATCGGTTTCCTTATGGCCTGCTGTGATGAAATGGCTGGTGAGTTTAGTAGCACTCTTTTTGCACCGTATGGTACTCTTATGTTCTGCAATCCTCAGTTTAATTTTACGAGATGTCATCCCCACATAGTTCTTATCACACGGACACTTAATTAAGTAAATAACCCTGTCACTGTTGCAGTTAGTATGTTTGTGAAGACACCATGGTCTGTTCGTACCGATGTCTATTTCCGTGGTGTGTGAAGTCTGGGGGCACACCGAACAGTTCCCACAGGGGAAATGGCCTTTAACTGGGGGAAGACCCCAAAGGGGCGCATCTGTGGATTTGCTCAAAGTTCGAGGACGTGTATGTATCAGCTGGTCCTTGATATTATGACTCCTTTTATAAGCAAATAAAGGAGGGGGTAATGCCTTTCCTTCAATCTTGACCACTCTCCAATTCTTGAGAATGCTCTTCTTCAGTGCATTTGAGTAGCTCGAAAAGGTGTTGACACACGTAATCCTGTTCTCTTCAGTACATGGATTACACATTCGCTTCTCCAGGAGAGCCTCCCTGTGATTATTAAACGCTCTCTTCATTGATGTTCTTACAGTTTTTTTAGGATATTGCATATCCAGCAGTTGGGAAGAGAGCTGGGTGGCATGTTCACAGTATTTGGAGACAGTTGAGCAATTTCGCCGAATACGGAGAAATTGCCCAAATGGCAAGTTCTCCCGCAGAGCTCTCGGATGAAAACTCTGAAAATGTAACAAAGAGTTCCGAGCCATCGGTTTCCTATAGAGTTCCGTAGTAAGAGTCCCATCCTGAGAACCGATCAATAGATCCAGAAAAGGTAGGTTCTCTTTCGAAGTCTCGCAGTATCTCTGCCTGTTCGAATGAAGGAGAATTTCTTTCAATTCGAGGATGAGCTATTCCTACAGATCTCCGGAACATCTATGGGGAGCATTTTTGCCCCTTCTTTAACCAATCTTTATGTTCACCAATTCGAACAGGCAGAGATACTGTCCACCACGAATCCGTTTCTAGGTCATATTTTGTCCTGGAAACGGTACATAGACGACATTCTAGTCATCTGGAGAGGTTCTATGGACACCATTGAGAGCTTCCACTCTTGGCTGAACAACAGAAATGGTTTTCTGAAGTTTACCTGCGAGACTTCGAAAGAGAACCTACCTTTTCTGGATCTATTGATCGGTTCTCAGGATGGGACTCTTACTACGGAACTCTATAGGAAACCGATGGCTCGGAACTCTTTGTTACATTTTCAGAGTTTTCATCCGAGAGCTCTGCGGGAGAACTTGCCATTTGGGCAATTTCTCCGTATTTGGCGAAATTGCTCAACTGTCTCCAAATACTGTGAACATGCCACCCAGCTCTCTTCCCAACTGCTGGATAGGCAATATCCTAAAAAAACTGTAAGAACATCAATGAAGAGAGCGTTTAATAATCACAGGGAGGCTCTCCTGGAGAAGCGAATGTGTAATCCAAGTACTGAGGAGAACAGGATTACGTGTGTCAACACCTTTTCGAGCTACTCAAATGCACTGAAGAAGAGCATTCTCAAGAATTGGAGAGTGGTCAAGATTGAAGGAAAGGCATTACCCCCTCCTTTATTTGCTTATAAAAGGAGTCATAATATCAAGGACCAGCTGATACATACACGTCCTCGAACTTTGAGCAAATCCACAGATGCGCCCCTTTGGGGTCTTCCCCCAGTTAAAGGCCATTTCCCCTGTGGGAACTGTTCGGTGTGCCCCCAGACTTCACACACCACGGAAATAGACATCGGTACGAACAGACCATGGTGTCTTAACAAACATACTAACTGCAACAGTGACAGGGTTATTTACTTAATTAAGTGTCCGTGTGATAAGAACTATGTGGGGATGACATCTCGTAAAATTAAACTGAGGATTGCAGAACATAAGAGTACCATACGGTGCAAAAAGAGTGCTACTAAACTCACCAGCCATTTCATCACAGCAGGCCATAAGGAAACCGATTTACGTTGGGTAATACTTGAACAACCCTATATTCCCCAACACATTGTAGACATCCAACGATTTCTCCTCTGCAAAGAACAAAAATGGGTTTATCGACTACACTCGGATGTTACAGGGCTTAATGACGATATCCCCTGGCTGTTGTTATGAGGTGTTATGAGATACATGTGCGTTAAGCAGTTTTACTTTGACTGACATCGCAGTAGTCAACACTTCAATTCCAGTTTTTACTTGTTAGACTGGGCTTACCACCGTTATGGCTTGCGAGCTGTGTTTGATTAGTATAAACAGATCGACACATGCGCACTGTTTAGAGTTAGCAGACTTATGACACATGCGCAGTCCGCTATGGCTACGAGCCCGTTTGGGTCCTCACGCCGTTTCTAAACACAACAGGCTTTGCCTTGGCCACCCCGGTGAACACACGCAGCTGTGTACGATTAAGATTCCTATATAGCACTCCCTTCCTCTCTCGTCGGCACCTCCGGTCTTTACTCATAGACCGCCCCGGGGTACCGACGGATAGGTAAGCGCTACTTTATGCTCTATGACTACTTTTTGATTCTGGGAGCGTTTTTTCCTTACTATATTTAAACCATATAGAGGCTTGACAACACTCGAATATTTGCGAGTGATCTTTAAGATAAAGTATTGGGTTTCGTTATTTATCCTGTTAGAAACCCTTGCTTGATACTGGAGGTAAACGCTACTTTATGCTCTATGACTACTTTATGATTCTGGGAGCGCTTTTTCCACACTATATTTAAACCATGCAGAGGCTTGACAACACTCGAATATTTGCGAGTGATCTTTAAGATAAA
The DNA here is from genome assembly GCF_964204655.1 of Triturus cristatus. Classification (NCBI taxonomy): domain Eukaryota; kingdom Metazoa; phylum Chordata; class Amphibia; order Caudata; family Salamandridae; genus Triturus; species Triturus cristatus. The sequence goes on from NC_140591.1 coordinate 428,294,564, forward strand.
GTATTGGGTTTTGTTATTTATCCTGTTAGAAACCCTTGCTTGACACTGAAACTTTCTAAGTTCCCTACCCTTAAATTCCCAGTAAGGGTGAACACCATTTTAAACCATGCTGTCTGCCATCACATTTATGTAATACATGGACGTTGCCTATATTCTTTTTTGCCATCTTGACGGGGAGTAATTTTTGGCATGTTAGCTAGCAGCCTTCTTTTTCTTCTCCCCTTTTATCAGAGCGGGGCCCCTTTCCCTGAGCAGAGACCAGGTTGAGGTGAGGGTGTCACCCACAGTTTTGGGGTAAGTGCAATCTAATACATTATTAGATGCATGGAGCATTAATTTGTGCTTCTAAAGACGGTATTTGATTACTGTTGTTCTGCTGTCTTAGACAACATTGTTGATTTGTTGCATTTCTGATTCGTTTCTCTTTGCTTTCCTAGGTATCCGGTTTTGACATCTGTAGAGTTAACCGGTGGTAGGAATGTCTGTATTTTTCCTTATATTTTCATACACTTTTTACATAGTAGCAGCAATTTAGGTCCTGATGAATGCCCTTGATACTACACAGATCCCAATGGGCAGAAACATGTCGACCAGATACTTTGGACAATGAGCATAATGACAAAATATTTATGCTGAATTGCCATTTTGCTTTTTAATGTTGGCAGAGGCACTCTACCAATTAAAGTACTTTTGAGTTCCCCTAGCCATTTTTATCGTCACTCTTATGATTTAGTGCTGCACTTTTAGAACCCCTTTCACTTGAGCGAGGGCTTACTACATTTCTCTTGTTATCATTGGTGGAGATCTGACAGCAACCCTTGTATGCCACTTCTCTTTACTCGCAACCGGGTCGTTACATCAAGACCTGGGGCGTTGTATCAAGAGACACAGACCCAGATGATGACAAACACACTGACTCCTTGGTGATTGATGGGTTCTGTTCCAAGAAGGGTTCTCTATTAACAAGAGATGTCGGAATCAGTAGATATGCTTCCTTTTCTTCTTTGTTGACACAGCACTAGACCCGGGTTGATCAATGTTATAGTGTGTATTTATTCCCAAAAAATACGTACATTTCAAACCATACGTAATGTACTAATTTACCGTCACCCTTGTAAAAACGTATGGGTGGGATATAAAAGGTGTCAGCCAGCGTGCCTCCTGCCATTTCCCCCTCACTTTTGCAGCTGGCCATACGTGAGCCCTACGTTCCTTGCGAATCGGTAAGTTGTATCGAAAAAGAAACAGCAAAGTTGGGAGCTTCCTTTAATAATAAGAATCGTTTTTTCGCCAAATGTACCCTCTTTGCAACTTTAATCAATTGTGTAATGTATATTTGTCGGTGTGTTTACGCAGTTATGGGCTGAAAATTAATAGCTCACTATTCTATATTAGGACTTTAAGTTATAAATTGCAAGTCACCAACGGATGTCTCTTTTGAAAGCATTAATCTGCAGATCTGTTCCCATCCTATGCACTCTGTAATCGACTTCCTACATGTTCTTTGCAGCAGGCATATTAACCCTCTGCACTAACTTCACCGAGGTCACAACCTCAACTATACAAAACACGGATCTTTTTGCCAAATGTACCCTCTTTGCAACATTAATCAATTTTGTAATGTATATTTGTCGGTGTGTTTATGCAGTTCTGGGCTGAAAGTTAATAGCTCACTATTCTATATTAGGACTTTAAGTTATAAATTGCAAGTCACCAACGGATGTCTCTTTTGAAAGCATTAATCTGCAGTTCTGTTTCCATCCTATGCACTCTGTAATCGACTTCGTACATGTTCTTTGCAGCAGGCATATTAACCCTCTGCACTAACTTCACCGAGGTCACAACCTCAACTATACAAAACACGGATCTCTTTCCAGGATGTTAATTCATCACACAAGTTTCCTACACATTTCTGTGAGGCCTGGTAATTGCCGGCGGAAAGAAACGCTGCAGCAGGTGCTTCGAAAGCTTTTAGTGCTGGCTGCGCCGTGTGCGACAATGTTTTTTTGCCCATAAGCCAAAGGAGTGAAAGTGTAGGAGTCACATGTCACCCATACTGGTAGGCAGTAGTTTAAGAGTGCTTGGTGTGGAGAAGCACAAACGCAGAGTCGAAAAAGAAACAGCAAAGTTGGGAGCTTCCTTTAATAATAAGAATCGTTTTTTTCGCCAAATGTACCCTCTTTGCAACATTAATCAATTTTGTAATGTATATTTGTCGGTGTGTTTACGCAGTTCTGGGCTGAAAGTTAATAGCTCACTATTCTATATTAGGACTTTAAGTTATAAATTGCAAGTCACCAACGGATGTCTCTTTTGAAAGCATTAATCTGCAGATCTGTTTCCATCCTATGCACTCTGTAATCGACTTCGTACATGTTCTTTGCAGCAGGCATATTAACCCTCTGCACTAACTTCACAGAGGTCACAACCTCAACTATACAAAACACGGATCTCTTTCCAGGATGGTAAGTCATCACACGAGTTTTCTACACATTTCTGTGAGGCCTGGTAATTGCCGGCGGAAAGAAACGCTGCAGCAGGTGCTTCGAAAGCTTTTAGTGCTGGCTGCGCCGTGTGCGACAATGTTTTTTTGCCCATAAGCCAAAGGAGTGAAAGTGTAGGAGTCACATGTCACCCATACTGGTAGGCAGTAGTTTAAGAGTGCTTGGTGTGGAGAAGCACAAACGCAGAGTCGAAAAAGAAACAGCAAAGTTGGGAGCTTCCTTTAATAATAAGAATCGTTTTTTTCGCCAAATGTACCCTCTTTGCAACATTAATCAATTTTGTAATGTATATTTGTCGGTGTGTTTATGCAGTTCTGGGCTGAAAGTTAATAGTTCACTATTCTATGTTAGTACTTTAAGTTATAAATTGCAAGTCACCAACGGATGTCTCTTTTGAAAGCATTAATCTGCAGATCTGTTTCCATCTGCGGTATGAAGGCTCCGGACCCGCGATGTTAAACCCGCGTTGCGATGGCAGCGCGTGAATCTGAATTCATTGTAATGGGTGTTTCCCCCATGAAGCAGTGGTAGCGCAGCGTGCCTGCTTGCGATACGCTTTTTTGACGTCCTCATCTGAGGCGCCGAGGTGGGCCAGGCCTAGACTTTTGTACTAATTAATCTACCCACGCACGGTTGCTAAAAATATAAATAAAAGAAAATCGCAGCACCTCCGTCACAATATCACACAATTCAAGCGGGCAAAACTGCTTATTTTACCTGAATGCTTATTGCAAGCCTCGTGGTGGCCACGGACTACTGCTTGCAGAGGCTGAGTGACGTTTCACTCCCCCAGCCAATCACTGGCTAGAGCCCAGTCATTGGCTGCTAGCCAATCAGATGCCGCCAAAGGCTCTCTGCAAGCTTCGGATTGGCTCTGAGCCCCAGAGTGCCCACAGCCTGTTGTTTTAACGTGATTAAAACGTGATTAATGTCTACATGTCCTTCGGACATAAATAGACAATAAATCTTCTTGCCCGTCAATATAAACAACATGGTTCAGGCGTCGGGTGATATGATTCCCCCACCCCTGCCTCTGTGGGAAAAGTATGAGAAAATAGTTTTCTCTCAAACATGGTTCGTGATATCACAGCAGAAGGCTTTTTCACATGGTAAAATCACCTTAGAACACACCACAATTCCTAAAATGAGTATGGTACCATCAACAAATGATTTATAATGTAACTAAAGTCTTAAAACCTTCTATTAACTGCAATGCTTTTGAATGAGGTGCTATCATGTATATTGGTCCCAAGATGGCTGCCAACACTTCTTGGATGAAGTACTGACAGCCAATCAGATCTCACGATGAGATGTGTGGTTAGGCTCTGCCCAGATATGTATGTGATTTTACTTTTGATTTTCTCAGGAACTCCTGAACAGATTGACACCATATATGCAAAAGGCACATGCCTGACCTGAGGACTACCTCTTTGCCAAATTTCAAGTAATTCTGTTCAGCCGTTCGGGCTGTACCTTGGAATAAAGGTCCCTATGGAAAATTGCATGGGGAAAACGCGTTTTGGGACCCCCCTTTTTTCTCAGCCCCCGCTTGACGAATCCCCCTGAGACTTTCAGGGTAGGAGCGGAGCGCCCCACCTATTTTGAAAATTTCGCGAGGATTCGTCAACCGGCGCCAAAGTTATTCCAAATAGAATGTTGCGGATTTCCTATGGAAACACGGTCCTAACTATAACTATCTACTGGCGACCGCCAGTAGATAATATATATATATATATATATATATATATATATATATATATATATATATATATATATATATATATATATATATATATATATATCCAAACACCTCCTCCCTAGGAAAGAGTGGAGGCCACACGGGGGACAGTCAGGAAACACTTTATTTGGGTGAATTCAGCATAATGCATTTCGGCCACCACTGGCCTTCATCGGATGCCTATAATGTTCAGGCGGCTTTGAAACACCAAATATACAAGTCCTGCCGCTTCCCCATTGGTGGGGCTCCGCCCCCTTTCCCTCATACTTGCTCACCAACACCGCAATTTTTGGAAACTGCAGGTCACAGGATGCACCAGGTTAGTGCTGTAGGGGGGATATACTGTCCAAAGTAGAATGGCGGTGTTTGCAGGACAAACAATGGTGTAACAAAATACCAATGTCCTGTTTAAGATTGTTCCGCAGTGTCTCCTTAAGTTCCCAGGCACCGCTGCAGCCCCGCATTCCAGGTCACCATGCAGGCAGAGGCAGGAGTGTGAAATACATCCTGCCCTACATATCGCTGCCATCCAAATGCTCTTGGAGTTAGAGGCGGGCCACGGACTTCCCGATACCTCGGAACACACACCAATTCTGCTGCAGCAGCTGCCAGTAAGGTCCGCGGCCAACTTGCGCAGCGGGGGCCTCCAAATCACGTTGCTGGCAACCGTGAAAATATCCAAACACCTCCTCCCTAGGAAAGAGTGGAGGCAACACAGGGGACAGTCAGGAAACACTTTATTTGGGCGAATTCCGCATAATGCATTTCGGCCACCACTGGCCTTCATCGGATGCCTATAATGTTCAGGCGGCTTTGAAACACCAAATATACAAGTCCTGCTGCTTCCCAATTGGTGGGGATCCGCTCTGCCCCCTTTCCCTCATAGTTGCTCACCAACATCACAATTTGTGGAAAGTGCAGGTCCCAGGATGCACCAGGTAGGTGCTGCACGGGGGATATACTGTCCAAAGTGGAATGGCGGTGTTTGCAGGACAACCAACGGTGTAACAAAATGCCAATGCCCTGTTTAAGATTGTTCCGCAGTGTCTCCTTAAGTCCCCAAGCACCGCTGCAGTCCTGCGTTCCAGGTCATCATGCAGGCAGAGGCAGGAGTGTAAAAATACATCCCGCCCTACATATTGCTGCCATCCAAATGCTCCTGGAGGTAGAAGCGGGCCACGGACTTCCCGGTACCTTGGAACACACACCAATTCTGCCACTGCAGCTGCCAGTAAGGTCCGCGGCCAACTTGCGCAGCGGGGGCCTCCAAATCACGTTGCTGGCAACCGTGAAAATATCCAAACACCCCCTCCCTAGGAAAGAGTGGAGGCCACACGGGGGACAGTCAGTAAACCCTTTATTCGGGTGAATTCGGCATAATGCATTTCGGCCACCACTGGCCTTCATCGGATGCCTATTATGTTCAGGCGGCTTTGAAACACCAAATATACAAGTCCTGCCACTTCCCCATTGGTGGGGATCCGCTCTGCCCCCTTTCCCTCATACTTGCTCACCAACACCGCAATTTGTGGAAACTGCAGGTCCCAGGATGCACCAGGTAGGTGCTGCAGGGGGATATACTGTCCAAAGTGGAATGGCGGTGTTTGCAGGACAACCAACGGTGTAAAAAAATGCCAATGTCCTGTTTAAGATTGTTCCGCAGTGTCTCCTTAAGTCCCCAAGCACGGCTGCAGCCCCGCGTTGCAGGTCACCATGCAGGCAGAGGCAGGAGTGTGAAATACATCCTGCCCTACATATCGCTGCCATCCTAATGCTCCTGGAGGCAGAGGCGGTCCACCGACTTCCCGATACCTATATATATATTCACTGAAAAAAACACAGGTTTCAGGGACTTTATAGTTAGTAGGACATTTCACTCATACAAAACCAGAGAAATTCGGCCGTTATAGTTAATTGAGCTAACTATAACTCGCGCCCCCGCAATGCACTGCTGATGACATCACGTATTACATCACTCACGACATCATTGATGACATCATCCAGTGACTGAGTGTTACTAAAAAGCATGTTATCTACTGGCGGTCGCCAGTAGGTAGTTATAGTTAGGACCAAGTTTCCATAGAAAGAGCATTTTTTGTTTTGCTTATAACTTTGGCGCCATTAGATGAATCTTCATGAAATTTTCAAAACTTATTCTTTGTTTACATCAGCTCCTATGTTTGGGGGTGATTTGTCAAGGAGGGGCCGAGAAAAAAGGGGGGTCCCAAAACATGTTTTCTCCATGTTAATTTCCATAGGAAACTTTAGATCAGGCTACAGGTAGAGCGGGTGAACGGAATTACCCCAAATTTGGCAGGGAGATGGGTCTTTGTCTCAAAATCACGCTTTTGTTTATTTGGTGTAAATCCGTTCAGTAGTTTTCGAGAAATATCAAAATTTGCAGATATCGATATTTGGGAATTCTGCCATCTGATTGGCCGAGGCGTTACAAGCACGAGCTTGATGCTTATTGGCTGTGAGCTGTTGCAACTTGGAAGTGTTGGCAGCCGTTTTGTGATTCTGTTGAAACAAGTAAGGGGAAAAAGGGCAAAAAGAGTAGGAAACAGGAGGATAGGAGCACTGTAACCTCTGTGGGGGAGTGCGAAGCGAAGTAGTCACTCCTACCTACAGTGGAGAGGTGTGGCTCACTGGTTAGAGGCGGCAGACCCATAAGCAGAGAATCGGCCAGGGACCAGGGTTCAATACCCGACGCGGCAGGGTCGTGGACCTGGGTCAAAACGGACTCGATAATTCTCGCCTCGGTACCTACTCTAACCATGAACACACTCGGCAACTCTGGGCATTAAGCTTGCCTCATCTCTACAACGGCCCCCCACAGACGCAGGGGATGCCTGGTTTCACCTTGGAGATACCCAGAAAGGGACCATCTCACAGGGATAGCCAGGACGGGTTCCCCAGCGGTCTACAGCGCCGGGACGCCCCGTTGCTGGGGCAGCTGTGCGCTTTACAAGTCTACAACATTTACATTTACATTTACCGGACTGAAAGTGTAGTGTTGCTCAGCTGAGATACTGCTACACTCAGCTATGAAACCGAGAGCCTAAACCATGAGGTCATTGCTGTAAAGTGATGTGCTCTGGTCTTTGTAGCATACCTGTGCAAGTAGTGTTAGTAGGCGTTTATACCATACAGGGAGTGGGAAGCGAACTACTGACCTCTACCATGCATTTATACTATACTATACCGGAAGTGGGAAGCAAAGTACTCACGCCTACCGGTGTGAAGACTCGGGGATCAAACTGAGCTGATTGCTGTAAAGTGATGGGCTCTGGGGGCTGTAGCATACTGGCCGCTGTAGTATAACTGTGTAAGTAGTGTTAGTATGTGTTTATACTATACAGGGAGTGGAAAGCGAACTACTCGCCCCTACTGGTTAGAAGACTCGGGGATTAAACTGTGAGCTCATTGCTGTAAAGTGATGTGCTATGGGCACTGTAGCATACCTGTGGAAGTAGTGTTAGTTTGCATTTATACAATACAGGGAGTGGGAAGTGAACTACTCACCCCTACCGGTCTTAAGACTCATGGATGAAACCATGAGCTCATTGCTGTAAGGTCATGTGCTCTGTGTAATCTTCCAATGTAAGTCATAGAAGAATGTTAGTATGTAATGCTACTAGAATGTAAGTATATAATGTTAGACTGTAGGGCTGTCATGAGGGGAATCTTGGGGAGTTTGTACATGGTGCCTTGCTGTCTGGTACTGTTGGTGGCTGTTTAAGCTGTCTTCTTTCCCTGTAATAAATCTACTTAACGGATCCACTGCTGTCTTCCTCTTCACTACATAAATTTGGCGACAAGCGGGAGAAGGTAAAAAGAAGGCAGCACTCACCAAGATTTGGAGCTTGCTTGCGTTCTGCTGAAGACCCGTTTTCTTGGTGAAGCTGTTTCTACTCATCCCAGGGTCTTCGGCTCATCGAACTATGTGATCCTACCTCTGGAAGGATTCGTATTTGATTTTGGGCTTCCTCTGCCTCTTCACGACGCTCTAGTTGCTGTACTACACGTATACAAGTAGTGTTAGTATGCGTTAATACTAATTCTGTAGTTATGCAGTAACCAATGCATCATGGCCCTATGGAGCGCCATCTCCCAGGCGCAGCTCATACAATGTCCCGGGGTGTGCATCCACGGGACATTTATGCTTGCTATTACAGGGCGGGAGCATTGCTTCCACCCTGTGATAGTAAATTCTTGTTTGCCTCGTTGAAGCGAGAGGAGGAAAACCTCGTATCGCTTCAATAAAGCGGATCCAGATGGCAAAAATGGAGAAAAAAAATGAAGCGCGGTCTCACCCGTTCATTTAAATGAGCCCACTGGTGGGTAATGTTCCGGGGCCAATCCTATTATTATATTGCAGGGTCTCTGCAGCACTGGGGACCTTAATCTCACATGTAAATTAGGCGCAGGAGGGCACAGAGACGTTTCACAGCCTAGGGGATTGACACCACCCCGGGTATTGTTTACGAATTGTTCGGGGGGCTTTGAGGCCAACTCAAGACCGGGGATCGGCAACCTCCAGGGGTTTACTTAAATATGCAGGGTGGGCCTCGCCAGTCCTTGAAACCTCGGTGGCCCTAGGCAGTGCCTTTTTGGTTCTGTAATCACATGGGCAGTACTCATGGTGTTATAAAGTGATACACTCATAGAACCCTTGCCGTTGTAGAATTACCCAGGCTTCATTTATGTAATAATCTGTTGGTTTATATTTGGTAGGTGCACCGCAAAATTACAAATGTTTTCCCTCATAACCTCCTATCCACCGCTGATTTTCACAATAAACTACAGACAAGTGTTGTCAGAAAAAGAAGACCCATACACTCACTTATTTATTGGTAAAAAAAAAATAACTTTCATTAAAACAACACAAATAAATGGAAACGTAACTTTATTCGAACAAACAACAGTAAAACATGAAAGAAGTGGATGGGACTCCTCCGGAAGCAGCGTACAAAACCTGCAAGAGAATAAAGAAACATAAGTATGTGTGCCATGTCCAAGAGAAAAAGTAAGGTAGTCAGAATGAAAGGAAGAAAGTGAGAATGGGACAGAGAGCGAGTGGGTGGAAGGGAGAAGGGGAGGGAGAGTCAAAAGAACAGAGGGAGGAGGAGACAGAGCGTCGGCCTACTGCACCCAGTCCTCACTGTTCACCTCCCGTCACCCGTGTGTCTGGGATGCTGGGGTCCTCAAGAAACAGAGCGGTCCAGCAAGTCTTTAAAAAGAAACAGAGATATGAATGAGGCCAGAGATTATATCATTATCTACGGCAACATCGCTTGGCTGCACCTGTGCACCCAGGCTGCTACACCCCAGCCCCTTCCCCCGCACTGTGCTCAAATGCAGCTCCTGCACACCGAGGCTTCACTGCTCACCTGCCACAACCGGTGTGTCCAACGACATGCCAGTGCGAGCGCCGACTCCGGGGTGCCTCTCTGTGGCACAGCAGGTCTCAGGTGTGGGACGGTGTCTTGATACCACGATGGAAGGCGTCAGAAAGGCCAGAGCATCATCACCGGTTGAGCACCTGCTGCGTGCTTTTTCGTGCAACTAACTCAGTGTCTGAAAAGGGAGAAATAATATAATGGTGGAAACGTCTTAAGGTAAATGAAGGTTTATTTCAAACTTAAGAGAGAACACCAGTTGAGTGCATCCTTCCTTCTTGAAGTAAGATCTACCAACTGTTAGTGGTAATCGTGGTTCAAAGAGGAGTTGGAGTGCACGAGAATACGCAAGGGTAAATAATAATATGTTATGCCAACTTTCACATACAAAGGAACAGAGCGCATGCTAGAAGCATAATGTGCGCGTGCAATGCAGTGGCGCAAGCCTGTGTGCATGTACACTTAGTAGTCAGCTCACTACAGTGCCCCAAAAGCCAACGCCAGTACGGTCCAGCAGGTGCTTAAAATGAAACAGAGATGTGACTGAATGAGGTCAGAGATCACATCATTACGCACGGCAACATCACTTGTTTGCACCTGTGCCCCCAGGCTGATGCACCCCATCCCTCCCGCCGCAACGCGCTCAATTGCAAACCCTGTGCACTAAGGCACCACTGCTCACCTGTTGTCATTGGTGTGTGTCCAAACACGACGGCCAGCAGGGTTCACAATTTAGATGTAGTTTTGATTGCCAGGATGATGTACACCTCATGGATCCCTTTTTTTTATTGCCCATTGTGAAATGTGAGGTGGATGCGGCCATATCATCTGAAGCAGTGTGGAAGAACTGGGACATGTGGTGTCATCGTTATCCTATTTATACGTACGCAAAGTGGGCTGGGCTTGCGTAAGCCCAGCCAGCGTAGGGGTGTGAATATTTATTCCGGGGACCTGGGCATTGTTCAGTTCCTGCCTGGGCAGGAAGTGTACTTATGTGTTTGTCCCTGTTGCAGTTTTGACATCGTACAATCCGCAATTTACATTAAAGTAGCATGTACTGGGAAGGTGGCAACTATCGATAATGAGTTGTTGTCCGAAAACATTGAATGGACAACATCACATGTCGTTGTCAAGCTGGTGGATATGCGCAGACACGCATGTCAATGGTGTGCGGTATTATTGAAAGTGTTGCTATCGCGAAGCGCACACATGTGAATGTGCTCAGATGGAGGGAGGATCAGCAGTGAGGTTACGTCATACACAGTGATAACGCTCATTACAGTCAAGCAATGCATGTCAAACATGAAGCTGAAAGTCTCACTTATGACACACTACTATACTGGTAAAGCCTGACAACAGAGCATACTGCAACACAAATCTACACGATACTCTTTACTGTTTGTCACATGTGATCTAGGATGTGCACTCTGCCCGTGGCTGATGATACCCCTTTGAGCCACCAATACACAGGCGGAAAGGCAGCACAATAATGCATGCACACACACACACACACCAGGGGCATCGTGTAACACACATTTGTTTTTTTGCTGTAACGTTTCAGATGCATGGCTATCACACGTGGAAGGCTACTGTACAGAGCATGATTATTGATCAAGATGATCGTTGCATGTTGTGTGTACTAAAAGATATGTGTACACAGCAAAAAACTTTTAAAAAAAGCTCTGTAAGAAGAAGAGGTGTCTCTCATCAAACGGTGTAGAGAGAATGACTAAAATGGGTGGGGTCCTCCATCTGTTACAATGGGAAATGTTATGAACCAATCAAAAGCTTTTTTTTAAGGTCACATGGCAATCGCGCACCGAGCGCGCAAGTAGGCCGCACCGACATGATTTTGCAAAAATATATTTACAATAATATAAGTTTATTACAGTTAGAAATATATAAATGTGGAAAATATTTTAGATTATCTCTTGCTCTCATATACACTTTAAACTTATTTAGATATAGTTTTGAGACATAAAAAAAAATGAGGGAATGACGTACCTGGCGTGATACCAAACGTCTATGATGTAACAAAGGGCCAGGCAGCGTGCACTTGATGCATACAGAACGCGCAGCCGGTGTGACCCTATACATATATGACGCAACGCGCGTATTGGTATTGCGCACCCGTCGCATACCAAACTAGGAGCCTGCGCAACCTTATACGTATTTGATGTTAGGCAGGACACGGTGCTACGAAGCCGTCGGATACGAAATGCGAATCCTTAACGAGTTTCGCAATATGGCGGATAGGATTCACGTGGTGATGGAGCTTGGTACACTACCAGTACGGGAGTCCAGTTTTCTCAACAACAAGAAAAAATATATATACATACTTTTTTTTGAAAATATAAAAATTACATCATTTGAGATGTCATCGTGATGTCATCAGTGATGTCACTGACCATGTCATGAGTGATGTAATATGTGACGTCATCACCAGTGCATTGCGGGCGCGCGAGTTATAGTTATAGCTCAACTAACTATAAACGGGCAAATTTCTCTGGTTTTATATGAGTCAAATGTCCAACTAACTATAACGTCACTGAAACCTATGCTTTTTTCAGTGAATTTCTAAGGTTTTTTAAATGCTAATTCCTAACTACAATGTCTGTAAAACCTATGCTTTTTTCAGTGAATTTCAAAGGTTTTTTTAAATGCTAATTTCATATTTTAATATTTATAAAACCTATATGTTTTTTCGGTGAATATATATATATATATATATATATATATATATATATTACCTACTGGCGGTCGCCAGTAGGTAGTTATAGTTAGGACCACGTTTCCATAGGAAATCCGCAACATTCTATTTTGAATAACTTTTGCGCCGGGCGACGAATCCTCGCGAATTTTTCAAAATAGGTGGGGCGCTACGCTCCGCTCCTACCCTGAAAGTCTCGGGGGGATTCGTCAAGCGGGGGCTGAGATAAAAGGGGGGTCCCAAAACGCGTTTTTCCCATGCATTTTTCCATAGGACCTTTAGACAGGGCTACAGCCCGAACGGCTGAACAGAATTACTAGAAATTTGGCAGAGAGGTAGTCCTCAGGTCAAGGAAGTGCCTTTTGTAGGTTTGGTGTAAATCTGTTCAGTAGATTCTGAGAAAATAGCCTTTAAATCAATATATATATCTGAGCCAGCTTACGGTGCGCTTACGGTACGCTTACCGTACGCGTACGGTGGCGTGCGCGAGCGCGATTCTGATTGGCTCTTAGATCTTAGTAAACATTCGAATCGGCCGAAACCAGGAAGCGGCGGCCGCCATTTTCTCTCTCGCACTCAGTGTGATTTTTAAAATTTAAAGCCCAAAAACATGTGAAGGGGCTGTTTAGACAGCTCCCACACACATAGGCATGTTGAGGGAGTCCCCAAAGATCCCCCAAGGCCAAAAACGGATTTTTTATTTTTTCCGTAATTTCGCCGATTACGCTTACCGTACGCGTACGGTAAAAAATTATTAAAAAAAAAAATCATCCACACTCTCTCCACCCCGTGTGCAATTGGTGGCCGCAGGCCACCAATTCTGCATGGCTTATTACAGCTGAGATAAACTAAACATTTAAAAAAAAAAAAAAAATAAAAAAATAATCCACACTCTCTCCACCCCGTGTGCAAATGGTGCCCGAAGGGCACCATTTGTGCATGGCTTATAAAATATACGAAAAATTAAAATATTACCTTTCAAAAAGAAGTGCATCATATGTCCTCCATGTGCGCACGGTGCGCGAAGCGCATCGTGCGTACATGGCCCATCTAGCGTAACGTGGGCACGCGGTGCGCGTAGCGCACCGCGTGCCCACCGTGCGTGCATGGCACTAACTGCGTAACTAACTATAACTCACGCGACCGCAATCCTCTGCTGATGCTAATACTGTATTTAGACACTTATTTGCCCATGTCTTCTTCCATACATTTTTAGCTATACATATATTACAATTTTTTTTTTTCCATAAAGACACATATGTCATCAGCAGAAGATTGCGGTCGCGTGAGTTATAGTTGCCTGCACTAACTATAACGTGGAATTTCATTGGTTTTTTATCAGTAAAATTTCCGCTAACTATAACCTATGGTTTTTTCAGTGAATATATATATAGATATAGATATACCAAGGTGTATTAAAGAATGAGTGGGTGTATGAGTGTCTGAATGCATGAGCTAATAGGTGCATGACTGACTGTATAAGTGAGTGATTAAACATGTCGTACTACTACATGGGTGACTGACTAATCTGTATGAATGTCTGTATCAGTCAGTCAGGTGGTGTGTAAGTGGCTGCTTGGGTTGGTGAGTAGCTACATGAGTATCTGGATGGGTTTTTGATTGGCTGTCTGAGTGCCTGAATGGGTGCCTGAGTGTCTGTGTGGGTGGGTAGGGTGTGTATGACTCCCTGCATGGATGTGTGAGTGGGTGATTCACTTGGTGTATGGGTTCAAGAGTGCGTCTGTGAGGGGCTGTATGGGTGGGTGAGTGTGTGTATGACTGTGTGGTGAGTGAATGGATGTCCCAGTGGTACATGTGTGAGTAACTACATATGGAGTATATAAATGATTATATGTGAGAGTGAGTGATCGTAAGAGTGCCTGTATGGATGAGTGTGTGCTTGTGTAAGTGATTGTATAAGAGAGTTAGTAGGTGTTAGCATCTGTATAAATAAGTGATGTGGTGTTTGTATAACTGTGTAGGTGAGTGTCTGGGAATGTCCGGGACTATGTGGGGAACACAGGTAGGGACTTGGGCAAGGACTGGGAACTGGGTAGAAAATGTACATAGAAAGAGGAGTACAGCGCCGCCCAGGAACATACAGGGAGTCAGAGGAGAAAAAAGGGATCCAAAGGGGAAGCCTGTACAAGTAAACAAGATGGGTAAGACTCAGAAAGAAAGGGCACTCACAAGGCAATTTAGCATTCAGACTAACTACACCCAGGACGGACGTGCAAGACAGATATAGAATACAAAATTAACAATAAAGGGGATTGTGGGGTAAAGCACTCAGGAGCTCCACACGGTAAGACTGAAGCTCAGTAAGTTTCTCACCCACAATTGCTGTTACAGATACTGACTGCAAATACCCACATAGAGGATATGCATGCAAAGGCAGGGTCTGTGGAGCTTATACCTATGGTGATGCTATTAATGCAACTCAATGACAATACTCACAGTGAATAAGAAACACCACCTAGGTAGTCAGCTGTGCCCACGGATCCTGGTGATCAAACAGTAACACGCAAGGCAGTAACAGCAAGGGGGTAGAACTAAACACAAGCACAATAGACAAGGAGCTAGCAAGGAGGAGTGCTTAACAGGAAAGGTAGGAAATCACAGGACACATTTGGCAGAAAGCAGGTAACAAACATACAGATAACAGAAGAAAGACAGCAGAATAGAAAGACAGCAAACTAGAACTGGAACCAAGGAAATGGGAAGAAAGGCAGGGACTGGAAAAGGATGCCCAAAAGGGGAGGCTACAAGGGTATACTAGAATAGTTCAGGTTAAGGAATCAAGAAAACAAAGTAGTATAGAAGGCAGTAGACCAAACAAGGTAGTGGTAGATACAAGGTCGCACTTCAAAACACCACCATACACTGGGCTACTGTAGTCAATTTCACATAGTTATCTGTTCAACCGTAAGTACGATCTGTGCCACTCAGGGTGAGATATCCCACTACCCAATGTATCAATAACACAAGACACAAAGTGACTTGTACAATGTATTCAAAACGAGAACCCTGGCCCTCCAAAAGTTTCACATTCAATTATGTATAATAGTCCATTAAGCAAAGAAACACAACAATGAAAAGAGATTCCACCTATTTCAGTAAACACCGAAGAGATATTCAATTGATCATTCATTGCAAATGATTTATTTTCTAATAACACAGAAACATAAAGACTGGCACATAGTCATTTGTTGGTACATTCATGAAATTGATTTATCTATGATGTGCATGGTAGTCCAGTCCTTGTTGTGTAGAACATCGAAAACAGCCAACGCACGTTTCATCACCACCGTGACTTTCTCAAGGCTGTAGGGATAATCATCAATCAAAAAGGTATATTTATCAGCATTTGTTAGACCACAGCACTTTTCATTACATTAAGACATTGTGGTGGTAAGAGATAAAAAACCAGGACTTTCCGTGAATAAAAACGTGTGCTGACCCAGATGAAGGAGACGAACTGCCCAAATCTAAAAACCCAATATGTCAAGTGTAACAGATACCAACACCGGCAAACATGTACAATAAATCATGCCGAAGTGCACTAAAGAAAAGAAGAAGGATCGTGGAAGAGATAAGTAAGAGAGAGATATGTGAAAACAGAGGGAAGAAAGAGGAAGCCCAAATGAAGCCCAAGTTCCCTGATCCTTCAGTCAGCCGAATAGAAAACTTAGTGTAAATAACCTTCAATGTTGCTCGAACGGCGGCCAGAAATGTCATCAGCTCAACAGTTATGTTCACAAGGAACCTCTTGGATCCACATTCATGGCTTAAACAAATTAAAGGTAGATGTTTAAGTGTTAGCCCAATAAGAAGGACTTATTATAAGTGTGGAGAATTATTTCTAGAAGCATCATGGCTCCTATTACAATTATATGCTCACTTCTGACGTAAACGTTTAGTCCTTTCTTCCATATTTGGTTTTCGGAGCAGAAGATTTGTCCTCCAGAATACTTGTTAGTACATGTGTACCTATTCGTTTTACAAAACATATTAAAGTTACATTGTCTATATATAATTTCTAAAAGTGTATAAAACTGTTTAATGCTTGACGACACTTACTTTCAGCATAAATGATTCTTTGTCACATTGTTAAAAAATAAGATAGATTCCAATATCTAAGGTACTGTGATACGACCCTATGTGCCAGTGAATATATAGAGTTAATAAGTGGAATCGTGATCCCTTGACGCAGAGCTAAAACATGTCTAACCATTACTGGTAAAAAGAAAATGCAATTCATGCTTGAAGACACATACCTTTGGCAGAAATGATTCTTTGTCGCGTTATCAAAAAAATAATAGAATCCAATATCTAGGGCACTGTGATAAGACCCTACAAACCAAAAGAGTATATAATTATAATTGATTAATGAAATCATGGTCACTCGACACAGAGCTGAAACATATCCAACCAATGCTTATGAAGAGACTTACATTCATCAGTTATGGTTCTTTGTCGCGTTGTAAAAGGAATAATAGAAACCGGTATCTAGGGCACTGTGGTAAGACCATACATATCAAAGAAATATATCAATACAGTTAATAAATGGAATTGTGGTCACTCGACGCAGAGCTGAAACATATCTAACTAATATTGGTGAGATCTGATACTTAAAATACACTTGTATCCTATATTACTAAGTAAGAGCAGCGTACTGGTCACCTCTAAGCTTGTCTAACTTTTACAAAAGCAGCACATTGACATATCAAACCAGTAATTCTGTATTTTCTGTTGCTGAACTCAGTCCGAGTCTACACACTGTGCGGTGTGGAGCCTAAAGTACACGACCTCTCGCCTAATGGGTCGTGCACATCTGTCAAGGCCTATTTCACTAAATGTATTACATTGCCGTCTCGTAGTCCTACGTATGTTGGTGCAACCCCCTCATCCATGAATAGATAAATGTCTAAATCAAACGAATGTAACAATATAAACGTCTTGTGAGACTTTTAAATACATCCAAGGAATCAACAGTAGCTTCGAGCAGGTAATAGTAAAAACCCCAAGAATGCAGTGTTCAATATAATTCATCAAGTATCTCAGCCCATAGAGGTCGGAGTTCTCCACCCCCCGCTAACCACACTGACCTTCCTCATAGCTCCATTTGTCTACAGCGACCTGCTTACACCGTCTGTTCTGCAGAGACAATAATGCTTGTTTCGGAGTTGTATTTAAATAAAACCGGAAACAGTTAGAGGCCGGCATCCGAAGGGCAAGCGAATAGAAGAAGGGCCTCTGCTTCCATGTGCAGAGGTGGCCATATTGTAATGGTGGTTGCCTGAGCGGAACGGCAACAGGTTCGAGTATTTCGCCATTTAATTCGTCCAACTACCTCTAGTCATACACTTTCATTTCTAGATGCTATCTGGGAGCCATACTTAAAAGAGACCCAAAAAACGAAAGTTGTCACTAGAGGTTCCCCCAACTCCGGAAGAGAAAAGAAATTCACAAAGAAGGACTGCTCGTCATGTGTCGCACACGCGGCCATCTTGTGATGAGTCTGTGATGAGTCTGTCTATTCTCTGTCATTGAGGTGTGCTGGGGCAGGAACAAGTATTGAGCTAAGAATTGAGCTAAGGCTCAGGAGTCAAAGTAGCACTGCAGACAGTGCTAGTTCAGGAACAGGGAATTACTAAAGCTTCAGGAGTCAAGGTAGCACTGCAGGTAGTGCTAGTTCAGGTACAGGGAAATTACTACAGCTTAGGAAACAAGGAGTCAAGAGAGCACTGCAAGCAGTGCAAATCAGGAACAAGAAATAGCTGAAGCCCAGGAACAGGAACAAAGAATAATTATAGCTCAGGAACTCAGGAAACAAGGTAGCACTGAATTCAGGTACAAGGAATAGCTACAGCTCAGGAAGTCAGGAAACAAGGTAGCACTGCAGGCAGTGCTAATACAGACACAAGGAATCGCTATAGCTCAGGAATCAAGGAATCAAGGAACAAGGATTAAATATAGCTCAGGAATCAAGGAATATCAAAAGTACAGGGAACAAGGATCGGTCTCACCGGTATGCAGCTATAATGACCAACCCTGGGCTAAAGGGAGCTGGGGCTTAAAAGAGCTCACAGTACTCATGCGCATCAGGTGTGAGCAGGCTAGCAGCAGCCAGCCACAGGTGAGCTGAATTCCTCCACCCATCCTTTGCCTGCAGGGGTGGAGACAAAGCAGTGAGCAGGGAATTCTGGGTAATGGAGTTTTCAGGCATGAGCAGGATGGCTTCCACAAAACCCGGCATGGATTGGGAATGGATGTCAATTCCCAAAGAGTGTCCAAATGTCTGGAAGTCTGTATGTACATGAAGGGGAGGGTCTGGAAGCTTGTTATGACACTGGCGAGTCCCACAATTCAGCCCCCTGGTGGTGGGCATGAGAGCACAGGGCGTGAATCGTGACAGTGAATAAATGGGAGTGTGATTGATTCTTTGCATGACTGACTAGCTGTGTGAGTAACTCTATGGGTGAGTGGAGGTGTGTGAGTGTCTGTATGGGTGCATGAGTGCATATGATAGTGGGTGTATTGATGAGGGACTGCATGTACGAGTAACTGTATGGATGAGGGAGTGGGTGTGTGTGTAGACCTAGGAAGACCACCTCTCAGCAATCCCACTGTGTGGGGCTTACTGGAGGTACCTGGTGGGCTAGTTGGCCCCCAACGACCCTCAGGATTCAAGGGGACTTACTCCCCCAACCCAGAACATGCCAAGATGATGTCTTTTCGTTTGTTTTGATATTTTTAGAAGATGGGCTGTGTGGCCCCTCTTCTCTTACTATTTTTGGGCCCTGGGGACCCAATTCCTCAGGGCCTGACCCTTTTTGTTTAGAAAAATGAAAATAAATGGGACGGGGCCCACCTCCAGAGACCAATTCCGGTCTCGGGGACCCCATCCCCCGGGGCATGGCCTTGTGGATTAATTTTTTTAAATGTATGTGGGACGGGGGCCACGTGGGCCACTTTTGGCCCCGGGGACCCCATCCCCCGGGCCTGGCCTCATTTTAAATTTTTTTAAAATTATGTATACGGGAGGGGGGCCGCATGGCCCCCCTTCCCTGGGCCACTATTGGCCCCAGGGACCCCATCCCCGTGGTCTGCCTTTATTTATTTTATTTTGGAGGGGGGACACGCGGCCCCCCTCCTGAGGCCTGACTCCATCCCCCGGGGCACTGCCTCCTTTTTTCTATTTTTTATTAATTGTACGTGAGGGGGAGCCACGTGGCCCCCCTTCCCAGGGCCACTATTGCCCCAGGGTACCCCATCCCCAGGCCCTGGCCTTACGTTGGGGACCACGGGGGGGAGCCCCAATGCCCCCGCGGTCCCAGCCGGCTCCTCGCCTGCTTCAGGAGCCGGCATTGGTTTTGGGCAAGGGGAACTGCTGACATGCAGCTCCCTTTGCCCAAAAGCAATTTTCCTTTGCTTCTCAAGAAGCAAAGCAATGTTTGCTATGGCAGGATGGGAACCGTGCTACAGCCCTGCCATAGAAAATGTCAATGTCCCAGGGGTGGGCACCCCGGGATAGTGCAGGAACCGGCCCGGGGGGAGGCAGTTCCCAGGGCCATCTAGGGCTCCACGAGGGGAGCCACGCGGTCCCCCTCCCAACTGATTAAAGCCCCAGGTGGGTGGTGGTACCTGGGGCTGGGGGTCCGCAATGGACCCCGCATTTTAATCAACAGTGCCCCCAGGGAGGTGGTGGTCCCCAGGGCAGTGTGGGGGGGCTCAAGCCCCCCACACTTTGTTTTTAAAAGTAGCCCTGGGGAGGGGGCAATCCCTGGGGCTGCGGGGGGCCTTGTGGCCCCCTGCATTTAAATCATGTAGCCCCAGGGAGGTGGTGATCCCCGGGGCAGCATGGGGAGGCAGGAACCCCCCACGCATTTTTATAAAAAAGCTCCGGGGAGGTGGTGGTCCCCAGGGCTGCGGGGGGCCACATGTGACCCGTATATGATAAACTAAGGCACTGGAGGTGGTGGTCCTGTGGTAAATAAAATTACTTTACCTGGACTTAATTTGATACAGAAACATAATAAAATAGCTCAGTAAAATGAGAGGCAGAATCCGTGGTATTAGAGGTTCGGAATGGGCTTTATTCCAATAATCGATTATAATCGGTTGCTCCAAGTTCCATCACCACGGAGGTTCAGGAAGTGAAGTACATACATTATTGACATGAAATGACTTTTATAGATCATACATTACAATGAAGCGAATGCAGTAGGCGTAACAATTGATAAGGAAAATGACGATTTATCTGCGTAACCGAAAATGGGTGTAATAAGGAGTAAAAAGGAACATAATTGGTCATGATGTCACGTATAGGTGGATCTATAAGATAATACTTGGCATAGATGCGCGCGCAGCAGTATGACGTGTAATTGACGTGTAACTAGGGGGTGAAGGGGACTTGACATTTAGCTCTACATGTGGAGACAAAAAGTCTGGGGGGTCAAGTCAACCTAATCCCAAATCATATCTAACATCCTATGTTTAAAGAACTATGTTATCCACGAAAGAAGGACTCTCGGACAGAATCTATTCTATACTGACTGTGCGTGCGTGTACAAGCGTCTAAGTGTCTACACTGAATGCGAGGGGGTAGAAATATTCCATGGTAACAGGACTATGAATTACTTGCATGAGGACAGAGAAGCCGGGCCTTTTGCTCGGTAACTGGAAGAATGTTTACTTAAACTACTAGGCAGGAATGCATCGGCTGAGGGGGAAGCAGATAATTCGAAGGTGAAATACAGTTCTTGGCAGAGAATAGGCTGATGTCAGGCTTCGGGAGCCGCGCAGAGAATGAGACAAAGTTCATGGTCACAGATGCAGGCTCAGACTGGAGCTTCAGAGGCAGAAAGCAAGAAGAGTTTGATGACAGAATCAGGGCCTACTTGCCTGGACTGTAAAATGGCATAAGTGAACCATATAAAGCCGGTGGCCTTTCATATTTAGGAATGGAATATCCGGCCTATTCATGGCGGATCTGACAGAGGGCATGTTGACGGTGGACGCACATGTATTTGCGTCTTCATAACTGGAACTGGAGGGAACATACATGTACTTGTAACATGCACATAGAACCGTTGGGGTCCAAGATAGGGGACATAACTGACCAGAAAAATCCATATTTCCACATTCCCTCCTTGTCCCCTACTTGCCCGTCAAGAGATATCAATCTTCATCAATCCATTGATCTGTTCATATAACATCATTTGTTCTTCTTTCTTCTTCCGTGACGAATGAAATCTTGGTGGTGGAATACACGATGTGGTACACAGACCACAAATCGCTGGTCCACATTGTAGACATAGACAGCAACTGAATAGTATGAGAAGGCCAATACTTAGGAAGGATAGAACTCTCCATCCCCAGGCTGATATCACACTCCAAAACCAACTGGACCAAGTCCAAGTGCCTGGGTTCTGGTGTATCTGGTTTACAATCTTATGAAGGCGAGTGATGGCTTTATATACAGATGGCGAATTTTCTGGTATGAATACGCAGCAGCTTGATCCGATGACCCTACAAGCTCCGCCCCTATCAGCCAGGATGACGTCAAGGACAAGACGATTTTGAAGCACAACAATCCGCATAGCAGACTGCTCTTCTGTTAAATTGCCTAAGGCGGAAATAGTTTCATTCACTACTGCTTCAAGGGTTCTAGTTAATCTACGTATCAGCTTACTATTAGTAACAGTACCTATATAGGGAAAGATGCCTTTATTGAAATCTGTGTATTTTTCCCATGCTGTTTCAGTGTAATCGACAATTGGGAGATCTCTCCGCTCTCTGTTGTGTACTAAATGGATATTTCTGTAATAATCAGGAGGAGCTAGGAAAACAGGTGGCAAAAGGAATGCAATGTAGCAGGTACCATCCCAATCTAGAGGTAGACGCATATATGCAGTCTGACCACATATAAAGTAGGAGTGGCGATAGGCTCTAAATGAAGATTTGCCTTGATCACTGAATTCTACTATAGTGGTGCATTTACTATGGCCCATATGTATGGAACCAACCTTTCTTACACACAATTCACCCTTCGCTGGGAATACTGACATGGTGGGCAAAACTAGTTCAACTTCGGATACGACATTTAGAATCATGAGATTAGGTGTAAAATTACCTAATCCATATACTTCATTTTCTAGATCAGTTCCTGTTCTCTTGGGGCGACCCTCCTTGTCAGGGTAGCAGACCTTGAGTAAAACTAGGTTCAGATTTCCCCATACCCAATGATCTTGGTAAACTGCTGTGTCTGAATCTATGGAATTGATTAAACTAAACCATGCTCCACAGGATCCATTATGTGTAAACGGATGTGGAAAGAAAGGCAGGACTCCTTCATAATTCTGATAGGGAGGGAGCCGACCACACACCCAACAATTAGTAGCATTACTAGTCTGATGGGAATGATGTAACATACTAATGAAAGTGTTATTGCGCAGCGCAAGTCTATAAGACAATTCATGCGGAGGTAAGTCACTAAAAGAATGTTCAGCAGTATCATTATAAACATGTCTAGAAATAGGGTAATATATGTGCAACAATATACTTGCAGTAATTATTAAAAGACTCAAGAAAAACAAGATTAATAATGTTACTATGCAGTGGCTACGCAGTGATTTACAATACGCCTGTCGTTTTATCATTTTTCGCGACTGTCCATGATTCAGGTCTAGAGGATACATGTCAGAAACAAATTCAACCGCTTCACCTTGGAGAGGACTTAAACAATCAAATTGTCTGACGTTCTAGGCCTCAATTTTACTTTATAAAGTTCGGTTTCAGTCTTTTCAACCAAAGGAAGTTTTGAATCAGTCTGTGAGGGAGTGCAGGGCACAATGTCTATATCCGAGGATAGTCCATGAAATTTCTTGATATGACTTGAATGAATCCAGCCCTTGCGGCCCTCGATCTTCACGGCTGTCCTTGTGGTCAGCAGGACCAACTTGGGTGATTTCCACCTGGGCTCCAGCTGAGTCTTTCGGTCGAAATTCCTCACCAAGACGAGATCACCCGGAACTACGTCATGGGGTTTCACCTCAGTGTTGTCGGGAAAGGCTGCAGCTACCTGTGAACGACAAGATTGTAGTGCAGACATCAAGGAAGCCAAGTAATCTGTCAGCATATTACAGTCAATATCAGTTATTTTGCGTGGTATAGGCGTCCCCCACATATTTGGTGGTCTGCCGAAGATCACCTCATACGGGGATAGCCCTGTTCGAGAGTGTGCTACCATTCTCATGTAAAAGAGTGCAACTGGTAACGCTACTACCCAGTCGACACCTTTCTCTCTGCATATTTTGGACAATCTAATTTTCAGGATCTGATTATGTCTTTCTACGAGACCTGCTGCCTCGGGGTGTCGGACACAGTGGAATTTCCACTGATATCCTAACAGAAGTGAAACATGTTTCATTAATTCGGATGAGAACGGCTGGCCGTTATCTGAGTAGACAACACGTGGTAAACCGTATCGTGGGAAGAATTCTCGAACCAACTGTTTGGCAGTAGTCGGGGCAGTGTAATCTGAAACCGGGTATGCCTCTGTCCAACGGGACAGAGCGCAGACAACTACGAGAACATATTTGAATCCTCGACATCGTTCCATCTGGATATAGTCCATCTGGAGGGCTTCAAAAGGGTGATTAGGAGGATGAAATCCACCCTGTTCTACGGGAACGCTTTTTCCTGGGTTAAATTGACAACAGATCATACAGGTACGGACCTTTTGTTTGGCTGCTGCTCGTAAATGTTTATTGAACCAAATGTGTTGAATGCTGTCTAGCATAGCTTTTTCTCCTAGATGCGCTGGACTATGTATAGTGTTAATTATAACTTGGACCATTGAATCAGGAAGGAACCATACAGACTTTTCCTTCATCATCCATCCTTGGTCCGTTTGGATCCCTCCTAATTCAGTCCATTTCTTTATTTCGTCTGGTGTAGCATGTGTCTGTATGTCAATTACATCGAGAGTAGGATCTTTTACTGTCATACACTGTGTCGGTGTCGGGACTATTGTCTTTATCATGTCGGGGGTTTGAGTTTGAGCAGTCTGTTTAGCTGTTCTGTCGGCTAGATCATTGCCTTGGGAAATGATATCAGTAACCTTCGTATGAGCCTTACATTTCATAATTGATATTGCAGTGGGTAGATGTATTGCATCTAATAAGGCATGAATGAGGGGTCCGTGCTGAATGTGGGCACCGTGGGAAGTTAAATAACCTCTCTCTCGCCACAGCACGCCGAAGTCATGTACAACTCCGAATGCATAACGTGAATCAGTGTATATGTTGACTTTTTTATTTGTGGCTTGAATACAGGCTTGTGTCAGAGCGATAAGCTCTGCGGCTTGAGCTGACAAAGTATTTATACGATTAGTTTCAATGACTTCAGTATCTGTTGTGACTGCGTAAGCGGCCACTAACTCTCCTGTACTTGTTCTCATACATGAACCGTCTACATACAATGTCAGGTCTGGATCTGACAATGGGACATCGGTTAAGTCTTGTCTGGGTTTTGTCGTTATAGTAATAACTTCAATACAGTCATGAGCTAGTGGGTCTGTTCCGGTTACTGGCAAAAGTGTGGCAGGATTCAATGTGTTACAGCGTCTGATTTCTATATGTGGCTGAAACAATGTAAGTTCATACCCTGTAAGTCGTGCTATAGTCAAGTGTTGTGTTTGCGTTCTATTTACAAGAACCTCTACTGCGTGTGGTACTTGAACTGTCAATGGATGTCCTAACACTATGGCATCACTTTGTCTGATTGCTAAAGCTGTCGCTGCTACTGATTTTAGGCATGCAGGCAAAGCCTGAGCTACGGGATCTAATGTACTAGAAAAATAAGCACATGGTTTGTGTGCTCCTGCTTGTTCCTGTGTGAGTACTGACAAGGCAGTACCTTCGCGTTCTGTAACAAAGAGTGTAAACTGTTTTCTGTAACATGGCGTTGCTAAAACAGGTGCTTGACATAAAGCTTTCTTTAGGCTTTCAAAAGCTTGTGTATGTTCCTGAGTCCAAGGGAGAACAGTCAATGTGGCTGCCTCCTGTGTGGTTAACTGAATGAGTGGTTTTGCTAGAAATGCATACTGAGGGATCCACTGCCTACAATATGAAGTGAGGCCTATGAAAGCTCGTACTTCCTTTTGTGTCTTGGGTATTGGCATGTTAGCTATTAACTGAATGCGGTCGGGTGTAAGCTGCCTTCCCTCCTTGGACAGCGAGTGTCCAAGATAAACAACTCGCTGGACACAGAATTGCAGCTTAGAAGGGGACACCTTGTGCCCCTTTTCGGCTAGAAATTGTAAAACTGTCAGTGATGCTTTTTCACATTCCGGTTCGCTTCTCGCGGTGATCAGCAGATCATCGACGTATTGGAGCAGAGCAGTGTTAACTGGCATGTGGATACTGTCTAGTTCTCGTTTCAGTGCCTGGCTATAGATGCTGGGGCTTTCTGTAAATCCTTGAGGTGCGCGTGAGAATTTAAAGCTACGCCCATTTAAACTAAATCCGAACAAATATTGGCTTTCCGGATCTATTGGGACGCTGAAAAAGGCATTCTTGAGATCAATTACAGTAAAGAATGTCGCTTCGGAATCAATAGCTGTCAGTAATGACGAGATATCTGGGACTACAGGAAATTGTGGCACAATGCATTTGTTTAACTCGCGCAGATCAATAACCAATCGATATACTGGCGGGGCCTTTGGATCTGTTCGTTTAAGAATCGGAATTATCGGTGAATTACATACATTGGAGTCTGTTTCCACAACTACTCCTTGGGCAATGAGCTCGTCAATGATTTGTAGTAAAGCCACTACAGCATCTGGTGGTAACTTGTATTGTCGTATTCGTGGTAGCACCACTCCTGCCTTTAATGTGACTCGATATGGTGTAATATTCATGCAACCAACATCAGTAGGGCCTTGTGCCCATAGATGTGTAGGTAAAGTCTGCAGTCGGGGATCCATGTCTCTAGACACATAGTGACCTTTAAAATCACGTAAAAACAACCTTACTCCTTCCGGAGAACAACATATTATGGCTCCTAGAGCTTTCAGGGTTTTTATTCCTAACAAGTTTTCTGGACATGATTTTGTAAGCAATAAATCTGTAGTTCGGGTCAGAGGTCCTATCGTAAGTGGGAGAGGTTGTGACACTTCATTAACAATAGGTTTTCCTGAAAAACCAAGGGAAATATTCTGTGAGCCTGAGAGGGGTGCCCCTGGAACTTCACTACGTTTTATAGTTGTTCGACTTGCCCCTGTATCGAGTAAAAATTTTCTATCTTGGCCTAATAATTCACTATGTACATAAGGTCCTTCTTGATCTACAGGAATCTCGATAAGGGGTAAGTCAACTTCCCTCTCTAGGCTAGTTCATGCGTAACGCTGATACTCAGGATATTCATACTGTGCGGTCTGATACATTTGTCGTGTTGTTGTCTGTGTAGCAGCAACAGGCAACGATGGTGCAGCTGGCACAAACTGTATTGGCTGTTGTGCGGCTGGCATGGCCTGGGCATGCTGCAGAGCTCCTTGTTCATTCTGATCTTGTCTGAGTGGCCGTGATCTTTCTTGTGTTTTACCTATGGCGATATTATGTTTTAAAACTGGACAGTCGTGTACGTAATGACCTGGCTTTTTACAATAATTGCATGTCCCTTTTACAGGTCCTGCTGAATCGGAATGTGTCATACCCTTTTTATGTCCTTCAGCTGGGACTGTCTGGGAAACTAGCATTTTCATTTTCGTGTCTTTCATGCGTCTGTGTTCATGTTCTTGTTCCTCTCTAATTCTATTGTGATGGTACTGTAACATTTGTAACATTTGTGATGGAGTGTTACCTTGCCAGGTACTCTCGAATTTTAATACTCTATTCTTTACTGGGGGCAGGGCATTTTCTACTAATTTTGTTACAAACAGATGCGGGTATGATTCGCTACTTGCTTTTATGCCACTATTTATACCAAAACATTTTTCAAATCGGGCATAGTAATCACTAGTGTCTTCATCTTGCTTCTGCTTACAGGCTGAAATTGTACCCCAATCTTCCTTTTTCGTAGTTAATAAACGTGGCAGTACCTGTACTAGTAAACCTGGTAGTGCTTTAGTTTTATCCCCAAGTCCTGCTCCTGCAGTTCGGGCCTTTTCTTCCGCTTCTAACACTGACCATTCTATCTTTTGGTCTCCTACCTCCCACTCTTTTTCCTTGAGTTTCTCATAAATGTCAGCAGGCATCAATACCTTTAATATTGTCATAATGTCGGGATAGGTATACTCTCCCATGAGTAACATGTCTTTAATTTCTCGGTGAAAACCCGCTGGGTCTTTGTCATGACTGGGTACCACTTTCTTCATTTGTAACAATTCTATTTTCGATATGGGCGTATATACAAATACGCGCCTAAACTCGTTGTCCTCGCCTTTTATTGGGTGCACTTCTCGTAACGGATTCTGTCTATCCATGTGATACGTGGTTCTTTCCTTGACGGGTAATGAGACATGCTCTGCGCATACAAAAAGAATATACTGCCTTCTTGATTCTAGAATTTCTTTAATTAATTTAGTACCTGCACCTCTCCATTTATTCATAAGCAATTCAGTCAATATGTCAGGTAAGGGACCAGGGTCCGAATGCTGACTTTGATATAGTATAATGAGTTGTTGAATCATATAAATCCCAGCTAACCTCTGTTCATCTGGGGTAAGATTCAAAAATGTGCGTACTACTGTATCATCACTATATTTTCCGGGACTGTCCACCCAATGGACAGCTGCCCTGGCTAAATCTTGTTCATCCATAGAGTCGAGAAAATGATAACCCCTTCGTTCTCGGAGTAGCTTGTCGGCGGTTTGGAACGAATGCTCGTTAGACCTTATATTAATTATAGGTATTTGGAAATTCCTGTTATTATCTGGACATATCGGACGTATTGAGTCAGTATGACATCTAGTCTGATTCCTATTACAAGATCTTCCTCTACCTACATAGGCTATGGTGTCCGACTGTCCCGTGGACAGTCCTGACCCTTCTTCCTCGCTTTGTTCGAACTCGTCTGCCTCTAATCTTTCTTCGTGTAGGCGTTCTATTTCTTTACGGATCTTTCGGCACATGGCTATTATACAATTTTGCTTATCATGTCTCCCTTCTGATATATTCTGGCTCCATCTTGTAAGAATTTGCATTGCTTCCGGGTCTACCCCCGGTCGGTCTTGATTTCTGATCACACAGTTTATGAGGAAACGTAACAGTTCCCCCTGTATCTCTACTTTCTGGTATTCCATAGCTCTGTTAATACATTCTGGATCTCGCCCTGTTTGGACAAAATGATATATTTTATCTAGATGCGCAGTCATTCCTGGTAACTTCCCTAAATACACTGCGGCTCGTCTGATACGCAATGATGCCAGGGTCATTTCGTCCTCTTTACCGGGCACAGGGTCATATCTGCAATCTATAAGAAGTTCCTTAAGCGTACGGGTACTTATGAGTTTGGGTGTACGTGAATGTGCTGACTCTTGAAAGGTAAGTTTATTTATTCTGGGTGGCGTAGAAAAAATATTGGTAGCACCTCCCGTGGCCCCATCTGGGGTGTCGGGTGTGAAAGGATTCGTTGAACGTGACACAGCAACTACAGGTGTGGACACAGCTATAGAAGTAGCTGTAGGAACAGAGGCAGAAACAGATGTGCTTGCCGGAACTTGTGACTCGATTGTTGCTGTAGGGATACGGGTACCGGATCTTGACGTTGGATCACCCTGGTATGCGGTCTATGTGGGGCGGGATTAGCATACTCGGGAGCTGCGTCATCTAAATATGAGGAAAGAAAAACATCTTCTGCGGTTCTAGGATGCCCCTTAGGATGTACCTTTATTGGGAATAATGGGGTTGGCAAGTCTTTCGGTATCTCTGGAGTAGCCTTAGGTAATCCTTCGGCCAGAAGGGGATACATACCATTCATAAGGGCATTTCTTTGTCTGTCTACTTGTTCTGATTTCACTCGGATACCTTCCTCAATTAATAGATTTTCTCGAACTTTATTTGAACTCTCTTTACTCTTCTCTTCCTGTCTACGTGCTTTTTCTGTGCGTCTATGAGATTCTTTACGCCATAACTCGACGGCGTCTTTCTGTGACTGCCTGACTTTCCTTTTCCATAACTCTTCCTCGACTTTCATGATGCACTCTGCATCCCAGGTCCCCGCTGCGGGCCACCTCTGACTTTCTGGTAATCCCTTGGTGTAGTCTACCCATAAATCAAGAAATAATATAGCGTCTAAGCCATGTTTGTGATACATGAAGTGCCCTGGAGTGTCCCTAGGAGGAATAGGGACGGCTTCTTCAAGTACCCCTTTTCTAGTAGTGATCTGTCTTAATTTCGAAAAGAGCGGCATATTGGCAACTGATCCGATACTTAATCTTGAACACACTTAATACAAAAACACAATAATGAACAACCATTCATACCACAATATGCAGGACGTTTAACACATTAAACATTAAACATTAAACCTTTAACTGAAACAACAATGATGATCGTCTGCATAACTAATCACCAAGCTTAATTCTTGACTATAACTAGATACTTCGGAATACTTGATATACTGCTAAACAGTACAGATACACTGCTAAAACAGTGCAGACCGGATTTGTGTACCCAAACCCGTCTTGACCGGCACAACCTATGTGCACGTCAGAAATGCCTCCCCAGTAATGGTACTCACCGGGTAGCTTCGGAAACGGTAGGCCTCGGTAACTTGAACTTGAACCGGACTGGACTCGACTCGACTCGTCGGAAACTGGGCTTGACCTCGAACTGGTGGGTCTCTGTATACCTCGGATCTTGCTCTCTCAGCTAGGCTCTGGTCGGGATACTTCGCACTTCTCACCGCCTCGTCTGGGTGTTGATCGCAGTCTCAGTCGCCCCCGCTTGACCGGAGGGAGATACAGGAAATCCTGCTGGTACGCGTTATTGTCCGTCCAGCTGTGGCAGGAGACCGGGCCTGCAACTCACCGCCGGCGCGTGAGATGAGAAAGTGTCCCTATTCGGGCGCCATCATGTGGTAAATAAAATTCCTTTACCTGGACTTAATTTGATACAGAAACATAATAAAATAGCTCAGTAAAATGAGAGGCAGAATCCGTGGTATTAGAGGTTCGGAATGGGCTTTATTCCAATAATCGATTATAATCGGTTGCTCCAAGTTCCATCACCACGGAGGTTCAGGAAGTGAAGTACATACATTATTGACATGAAATGACTTTTATAGATCATACATTACAATGAAGCGAATGCAGTAGGCGTAACAATTGATAAGGAAAATGACGATTTATCTGCGTAACCGAAAATGGGTGTAATAAGGAGTAAAAAGGAACATAATTGGTCATGATGTCACGTATAGGTGGATCTATAAGATAATACTTGGCATAGATGCGCGCGCAGCAGTATGACGTGTAATTGACGTGTAACTAGGGGGTGAAGGGGACTTGACATTTAGCTCTACATGTGGAGACAAAAAGTCTGGGGGGTCAAGTCAACCTAATCCCAAATCATATCTAACATCCTATGTTTAAAGAACTATGTTATCCACGAAAGAAGGACTCTCGGACAGAATCTATTCTATACTGACTGTGCGTGCGTGTACAAGCGTCTAAGTGTCTACACTGAATGCGAGGGGGTAGAAATATTCCATGGTAACAGGACTATGAATTACTTGCATGAGGACAGAGAAGCCGGGCCTTTTGCTCGGTAACTGGAAGAATGTTTACTTAAACTACTAGGCAGGAATGCATCGGCTGAGGGGGAAGCAGATAATTCGAAGGTGAAATACAGTTCTTGGCAGAGAATAGGCTGATGTCAGGCTTCGGGAGCCGCGCAGAGAATGAGACAAAGTTCATGGTCACAGATGCAGGCTCAGACTGGAGCTTCAGAGGCAGAAAGCAAGAAGAGTTTGATGACAGAATCAGGGCCTACTTGCCTGGACTGTAAAATGGCATAAGTGAACCATATAAAGCCGGTGGCCTTTCATATTTAGGAATGGAATATCCGGCCTATTCATGGCGGATCTGACAGAGGGCATGTTGACGGTGGACGCACATGTATTTGCGTCTTCATAACTGGAACTGGAGGGAACATACATGTACTTGTAACATGCACATAGAACCGTTGGGGTCCAAGATAGGGGACATAACTGACCAGAAAAATCCATATTTCCACCCGGGGGCTCAAAGAAACGATGCATGGGAGCAGGCCTAGGGGGTCAGAGTGTTTCTATCCTGCTCCCTTTTTCTTGTTTTTCATCTTTTTTTTACTGTTTTCTTGTGACTCAGTTCTATTGAGTCACAAGATGGCTGCCAACACATTTTGGTTTGAAATTGTTGGGAGTCAATCAGAATGAAGCTTGTGCTCGGGAGGGTTCGCAAATTCTCCTCGACCCTCAGATATCGATATTTAAATTTTTTGAATTTCTCAGGAACTACTGAACAGATTTACACCATTTGAAAAACAAAGGTCACTTTCTGAACCAAGAACTACCTGTTTGCCAAATTTGGTGTAATTCCGTTCAGCAGTTCGGGCTGTAGCCGTGTCTAAAGTTCCTATAGAAATTAACATGGAGAAAACTCGTTTTGGGACCCCCCCCTTTTTTCTCGGCCCCCGCTTGACGAATCACCGAGAAACTTTGAAGACAGGAGCTGACCTGAGTGAACCATTAGTTTAGAAAATGTATTGAAGATTCGTCAAACAGCGCCAAAGATATTGACAAAGGGTTGTACCTACCTGGTGTTAGAGTGCGGTCTCAGTCTGGGGGAAACTTTGAAAAAATACGTAGCGGCAGTCCCAAGCCGCATGAGACGACGCACCACTGCAAAAGCAGCAGACTTGCAGGAGTGAACTGTTCACGTTCTGATATGCACAGCAGGTCATTATTGTCGGCGTGCAGCGTTTAATCCTGAAGCCTAATGGAGGGTGAAATGTTG
This sequence comes from Triturus cristatus, assembly GCF_964204655.1. NCBI lineage: Eukaryota > Metazoa > Chordata > Amphibia > Caudata > Salamandridae > Triturus > Triturus cristatus. Next base: position 428,326,920 of record NC_140591.1, read on the forward strand.
TGTCCTGTATTGCGTATTAGCAGTTAAACCCACTGGAGGGTAATTATATAAAGACCAATGACTACAGATCCCAGCGTGCATTGTGAAAGGAGGGATCCATCAGCAGGATGGCACACCGGAAACCAAGAAATCTTTAAATCGCGCAGGGGATGGTGGTGTGGTGATTAAAGGACTGCTAACACGGGCCTCTGTAGAGAAGCTAAACGCTTTGAAACGCTTCAGGCCGAGGGCAGTATGAGGGGATTGGAAGCTGCATGCTGTGAAATAAATAGTTGTACCTACCTGGTATTGGAGCGCGGTCTCAGTCCGGGGGAAACTTTGAAAAAATACGTAGCGGCAGTCCCAAGCCACATGAGACGACGCACCACCGCAAAAGCAGCGGACTTGCAGGAGTGAACTGTTCACGTTCTGATATGCACAGCAGGTCATTATTGTCGGCGTGCAGCGTTTAATCCTGAATCCTAATGGAGGGTGAATTATTGTGTCCTGTATTGCATATTAGCAGTTAAACCCACTGGAGGGTAATTATATAAAGACCAATGACTACAGATCCTGGCGGGCATTGTAAAAGGAGGGATCCATCAGCAGGATGGCACACCGGAAGCCAAGAAATCTTTAAATCACGCAGGGGATGGTGGTGTAGTGATTAAAGGACTGCTAACACGGGCCTCTGAAGAAAAGCTAAACGCTTCGAAACGCGTCAGGCCGAGGGCAGTATAAGGGGATTGGAAGCTGCATGCTGTGAAATAAAAGGTTGTACCTACCTGGTGTTGGAGAGCGGTCTCAGTCCGGGGGAAACTTTGAATTTTTTTTAAAAAAAAATAAATAAAAAATATATATATATATATATATATATGTATATATATATATATATATATATATATATATATCGATATCAATTCACTAAAACTCACTCCCCGCCATGCACAGTCTCCTCATCAATAAATGTATTGAAAACGTTGCAGTGATATTGCGGTGATATCATCAATGATGTTATAGAAGTTGTCAGGACTGATATAATATGTGGGGTAATTAGCAGTGCATGGCGACGTTGCGAGTTACATTTACCTTAGGGCTCAAGTTATAGTTTTTTCAGATAAGTTAATTAATCAAAATACTTTATTCGGTTGTCATAACCATCAAAGCGTACATAAAAAAAACAGATAAATTGTTAAAATTGTATTGCGTGAATATAGGAACATACAATCTTAAATTCCAGTGCTTATTATATTATCCATGTTATATTACTTCACAGCAAATAATCACAAAATAGCATAGAACAAAGGAAAGTATTGCGCCCACTGCGTATGAGGAGGTATCAACATACTATTTAAAAAAACAAATCTGACCGACTAGTTAAAAATATTTCATAGTAAATCCAAATTAAGAGCAAAATTCATAAAGTGAAAACGTATCAGAAGATCAGCATAACTCAAAAATCCAGACAAAGTGGACAGTAGAGCATCACATAGTACTTGTTATATAAACCAGAGTTTAGAATTACACAGCAAATAGTCACAGTATAACATAAGACCTGAATTAGTCAAACGTACACTGCGTGTGCACAGAATGACCCACATGACATTTAAAAAAACGAATTTGATGAACTGAATAATAAATATTGTGTAGCAAATCCAACTAAAGTACAAAATACATCAGGTGCAAAGATATCAGGAGACCAACACGACCCAAAAGTCCATATAATATTGAACATTATAGCACTGCATTGTACATGAATTAAAAGATACCGATACTTCTAAGAATTTTTAAAGCCTGTATTTGAACATTTTAATAGGATTACGGCAACCGTATATAATGATTTAGTAAATAGGCCCACCACAGTTTAGAAAAAGATTATGCCAGAAACTTAGCTCATTTGAACCAAAAGTTTAATAGGAAGCGGCTAACTGAAAATACAGTTGGTCCAGAAGTGTCCGTCTTTAAAATTCGTTGGGCAGCTAGATACTAGGGATCTTCAAGTTCTGGTACATTGGGCATATCCACCTCCGACGCAAGCCATGGTATCCGAGCAGAAGAACAAAACATGGGGCATATTATCAACGGCCAGCGATAGTTATCGCTGGCCGTACATAGCGATGGAAATATTATCGCCGGCTATCGCTGAATATTATCGCCATGATAACGCTATATTTACAACGCATAGCGCTATGGCGATAATATTTCAGCAATAGCTGTGTTTTCAATGGAACATTGCTGGTTTTCCAGCGATGTTCCATTGAAAACAGTGATAACATTGCTGATAGGACCCTGTGGTCCTATCAGCATAATCCATCTCCCATTAAAAGTATGCCTTAGTCAGGAATTTAACAGACGTTAAATTCCTGAGTTAAGGCTGAGGTAGCGTGAATTTTTTATCGCTGCACCTCCTTGTTAATATCGCGATGCTGCCTTCACGATATTATCATGTGTTGTTTTCACAGCCACGCCTTCTTTGCATCTCATTAGCAATGCGAGGCGAGGCTGTGAAAAAACGGGGTCTACATCAAGGAAACATGCGCTAGCGTGTCCTTGATGATATTGCGATATAATTATCGCCGCTTTTTGCCCAAACACGGACGCTAAAGCGGCGATAATTATATCGCCAGCCCTTGCTAATATGCCCCCATGTTTCTCTGTTTCAGGGGCCGAGTTACAGGCTGGGCACAAATTGGTAGCCTGGTCTTTTTCCAACTTGCTACTAAATGCCTTCAAATGCAAGTAACCTAAAAAATCCGTCCATATAAGCTTTTGGCAAGGGGTTGTGTGATGGTGTCCAAGAATATTTCAAAATGGGTGCTCGGTTTAAATTTGATAAAATGTTTAGTTAGCGGCCCTTATGCCCCCCTCACACATTGCTGGGCATGCACAAAAACCCTGTATGTTTACTTCAAAAGTGCAACCACTGCCTGGCCGATGTTCCCTGGGTCCTCCCACAGTTTGAGTAGGCCTAGCATCTTAAACCAGTTAAAAACAACGTGCAGCCAGGGAACCTTCAAGGCACCACCCATTTTCATCAGATCCCCAAAGGCATCCCTGTAAACTAGTAGCTAAGGGGTTTACCAGATGTGAATCCAGTATGCTAATGGTTTCAGCTGTGCCGCATCCAAAATAGGTTTTACACCTAGATCAAGAAAAAGCGGGATAAGGAGACTACTGTTCGGAACTGAGATCAATGATCTTACAAAATTATTCTCAGATACCACCAGCTTCTGTGTGTCGGTATACCCTCAGACTTCTGCTCCAAAGAGTACTGTGCTGCACTTTGTTCCTTGGCCAGGTATACCTCAGAAGCTGGTGAAGATGAGTGGGAGTAAGTCCTCTTATGCAGTCGAAGTATAGCACTAGTTCTGTGGGCTCTTAGAAGGGTGCTTTTTTAGTAATTTGTGGTTCCCATTTAAACTTGTTGGATAATTTGACCCCTAATTAATCAAAACAGAAAACCCTTTCAAGGGGTTCAATGTCAACTTTAACTATGCTACTTACAGCTGTGCCTTTGCCAAAAACCATGTACTTAGTTTTTGATGCCTTTAATTCAAGACTCCTTGCCAGGCAGAGGTCAAGAAACTTTTCAATCAGGTTTTGTAGACCCGCAGGGGTTTTTGAGACATGAAGCGAATTGTCTGCAAAACGGAGCATAGGAATTTTTTCTCCATTAAAAATGGGGGGATCATTCTTACATGCCATAAATACCTTAACTACATCATTGATATACAGGGTAAACAGGGCAGGGGCAAGAACACACCCCTGGTGAACCCCACGGAGAATAGGAATATGGACAGTCAGTTCGCCCCACTACCCCAGCAGACTTGGGCATAATTCTTGTCATGAAGTCTAGCAATGAGAATGAATAGGCAACCAACTCTCATTTCTACAATGACGCTTCAGAGATTCTCAGGGGGCACAAGATCAAATGCAGCTTTCAGGTAAAAATAAAGCCACGTACAATCTTTGATTGCTGAGCACCACATATTTCCAATATATGAGTGTGAACCTGAACACTTGATCAGAGGTGCTTGTTTTGGGTCAAAAACCTGCTTGAAGTGTGGACAGAACACATTCACCATCAATCTAATTTCGCAGTTTATCAAGGATCAGCCTTAAAAAAACTTTCTTCAAGTTGTCTATTAGGTTTATAGACCTATAATTGGATGGTCTACAGGTCCCCCCTTCTGAAAAACAGGAATTAGTTCCACCCCCTACAAGTGTCTTGTATTTTACTCCCAGCAACTATTGTATTAATCAAAATATTGGCATAGCTAGACCATATCTGCGGTTCAGATTTATATATCACCTGGCATTCGGTCTGGCCTGGGGGCTTTTGCTGATTTAAGATTATAATTCGCAGAGAGTGTGTCATCTAAACTGAAGAATGGTTTGCCAGTGGCCTTCCAATAGGCTAAGCATGTTGCATCTTCAATAGGGCCTCCCGGTTCCGTATAAAGTGGTGGGGTATCTGGAGTTTCAGGGGCATACGACTCAGAGAAGTGTTCTAGCCATTTCTCAGGCTCAATATGATAGCAATGGGTAGTCTCACTCTCAAGGCTTCCATGTGAAATTATGTGCCAGAAGGATCTGCTATCATTAGTTTTAATAGCTCATAGCAGATCCTACCAGTTCCTTTCCACCCAATCACGATTCGCTTTAGCAAGTGCTGTCTAGGAACTTAGATTGTGCTTCAGGTAAATTGGCATGCCTGTGCCCCTTAAGAACCTCTCTCTGCATTATTTTGGTCAATTTGCACCCTAACATTAAACCAAATTGTGCCCCTCATGCGGGATGTCTGCAGGTGGACGGTTTTCTTATAAAAGATGCACTGCAGCTTGTTGAAGCGATAGCAGAAGTTCCCTCCTAATCACAAAAACAGAACAAAAGCCGCTGGTAGATCTCGGCTTCCAACTTTGGGTTTGACACTACTCAATGCCAGGAGACTCTCCTATAGTTGTTAGCTAATATAGGCTCGGGGACCAGAGTATGAGGAGTGGCTGAGATTCTTTTAAGGCATCCCCTGTTAAAAATGTGACCAACAGATTATGGTCACTGTCAGTATGAGTTACAACAAGTATCATATCTTTAAGCAGTATCCAGAGACAAACATCAAGCAGAACATAATCAATAATGCTGAGTCCCCAGCCCACCACTATGGAGTCAAGCTGGACCCCTGTATTAGAAAAGTGGTGCTGGAGGTTACCAGATAGGCAAGGTATTTCCCATAGCTCAATCTTCTTGTTCAGTTAGCACATTCATTGATGACGAAGGCTAGAAAAATACATTAAAATCTCCTGTAACTACAATTTTTGCTTGCGACTAATATATTTCTTTATGTTCATCCAGCATAGCCAGGACAGGTGATTCATTACAAGCAGGCACTGATCTGGCATAGACATTGAATAGTGCCTTAGCCTGTCCAATTGGGAAATTTAAGCAGAAGCCACATTAGGTCGGGAGTATCTTTTGCCAGTTCTGTGTGCGAACATGCAATGTTATTTTTTACCAAGACCAACAGCCCCCTACAGCATGCCCAGATTTCGTTGGACAAAAGGACGTTTGCTTCCACATTATATGAAACATAACCATTAACAAACACTTTCTCCACCGCCCATGTCTCTTGAAATAAACAAACATCATAATCCCCTATAAACGAGGTCCATTTGGCACTGATTATTTTGGGAGTAACCCAAGCTAAGTTCCAGGAGATGACAGAGAGTCCCTCTCGCTGGTTGGATATCTGTTGTGGTTCCCTGGTTACTACCCATCCCTCAGTAAATGTGTTTTCAGTACAGTTAGCAATAAGTGTCTCATCCGCCGTTTGTGACACCCAGCTTCCAGTCTCGTTATTACTATCTGAGGTCAGTCAACCGTTATCTGTCATTCCATAAAGGGGAGCAAAACGGTTACTAGTGGGCAAAAGAGGCAGAAGAGACAGTGAAGGGGGGGGAGGCCAACCCTGCGACTGGATGGATTTGCGACCATAGAGTAGCATGGGTGGTAAAAAAGCCCCAGTGGGAGCGCTCAAATTCCATTCCTGTTACATATTACAAGGTTCATCCGCTGCAAGCCTCACCAAGCCTGGGTCCCTAAAGTTGACCACAATACAGTCTCCCTGTGTGGTTTAATGAGAAGGACCGAGCCAATCCACTCTGCTTGCTATAATGATAGATCAGTTGGTCAGTTTGTGTTCTTCCTGCACCAATGGACTGCCTTGATCTTTAAACTATCTCAATCCTTCGAGATCCCTATATCCAGTGGAGGAACACCCTCCAGGATGATAACATATGTTGAACATTTGGGGGGAAGATATAAATGCTTAGATCATCCGAACGTGACTAACAGAATCAGAATGCAGAGTGGCAGGCTGCCAACTAGTGGCACCTATCTTAGCAAGGCGTATGTTAGTAGTGGGTGCTGTGGTAGCCGGCTCAGACTCTGATCTCTGAGGTGCTGTAATAATCTTTGGAGGGTAAGGTGTTAAGCCAGGGGCCAAAGATGGCAACTCAGGATTCTTTTGGGGGGAGGGACATTGATCTTACACAATTCAGCCTCTATGGATGCCAGGCGACTGTGGATGGGCTCCAGTTTGCTCACCAAGACTTCAATGAGATTATTGCACAGGTCCCTAATGTACTTCGGCAGTAAATCCTTGAGCCTAGCATCCAAGATACACCCTTCAATGGGGCCTGCAATATGCTGCTTTTTAAACCTTAGGGCCCAACCCTCTTCCTTTTAACCATAGGACACCTAGCTGATTTTCTGCTAGTCATACTGCAGGGCTGCTTTGGAGCCAGGGTGATCCAACCGCCACTATCGATGCTAGACTTGGAGAGGACACTAGGAGAGTAGTGTCGTACTCTTCCACGCTCTGGCTAGTCACGGTGGATCAGTAGGAGGTAATATAGATAAATCCAAAGGTTTGCCGGGCGAAGCACAAGGCGCTGGGGGCAATGGTGGTGGAGGTGAATGAAATGACAGATCAGCTCAATTTCTTTACCAATCACAATAAAAGCTCTCTGCAAAAATCCTTTGATGGAGACTGTATGGGTGGGTGCGAAAATACCCCCGGGAACTTCTGTTTCCCCATAGGGCCAGTCTGGTAGGTAAACAGCAAGGATAGAGAATGCTGACATCATAGTACCTTATCTTGCACCAGATGAAAGGGACGTGGCCAAGCACAGCCTCATCCGGGCTCTGGCGGGTACAGATGGGCCTGCCCTTCGCCTAGGAAAAGCCCACACGTGGCTAACACCATGGGACCTGCAAATGCACTATGTAGTGCCACGGGAACAGCCAGCTGGTGCGGGCAGTTGCTGGCCCACCTCTAAAGTCTTTAGCTTTTGGGACTCATTGTGCCCGTCAGAAATGCCTACCGTGCTGCGGGGCCTCCAAATGCGCTTTGTAGCACTGGGGGAACAGCCGGCAGGTGCACGCAGTTGCTGGCCCACCTCCAAAGTCCTTAGGTTATTGGGACACATAGTCCCCTGTAGGAAATGCCTCCCGTGCCACGGGACCTCCAAATGTGCTTTATAGCACTGCGGGAACAGCCGGCAGATGCGGGCAGTTGCTGGCCCACCTCCAAAGTCCTTAGGCTATTGTGACACACAGTCACCTGTGGGAAATGCCTCCCGTGCCGCGGACCTCCAAATGCACTTTGTAGAGCCATGGGTACACCCAGCAGGTGTGGGAAGTTGCTGTCCCTGCCTCCAAAGTCCTTAGGCTACTGGGACACATAGTCCCCCGTAGGAAAGGCCTCAGACAAGTATAACTATGACTACAGAATTTCTGTGGTTTTGTACATATAAAATCTGACCCTAACTATAAGGTCCCTGTAACCTTTAGTCTTATATTGAATTTCTATGGTTTTTTAAAACTCTATTTTCTAACTCTAACGTCCTTGTAACCATTGTTTTTTTCACTGAATTGCTAGTTTTTTTTTAACAATAAGGAATATTTAATTACTTTATGTTAAACCAACCCCAATTTAATAACTCCAAAACCACTGAATGGAATTACACCAAAACACTAAAAGGAATCTTTCTGGACCAAGAGGTAGTTTTTTACCAAACTTGGTGAAATTCTTTCCAGCGGTTCGGACTCTTGTCGTATCTAAAATCCCTTTGGAAAATTGCATGTGGAAAACGTGTTGTGGGAGCTCTGATCTGTACAAAGAGGGAGAGAGATAGACAAGGATGTAGATGAGAGATAGACTGAATGGTGAATGAGATACACAGGTATGTGAAGAAGAGGAGTGGAAGACAGCAGCCTCAATGAGAGGTAGAAGGGTAAAATGCCTGTGGTTACATTGGAGATGTATTTGAGGTAGAGGAGGAGAGAAAGATTGATGAGAAGCCAAGACTGCCAGACGAGACTCATTGGGCTAGTGAAAGGACAACAGAGGGCCATTGGGGGGGATGGAGCACAGATATGAGAGGGGTGGAGGTGATAAAGGAAAGTGGTAATAAGATGTTTTTCTTTTTGTGAAACAAGCAACTGTGTTGCTGACCCCAACTGCTCAATCGATGAGAAAATGGGATCTCATATAACTGGGCACTTTAGATCCCACCTTTGACAACCTGTCACCATCCTTGCCTCAGAATTAGCCTAATCACAAACACTGCCAGAGGGCCCCGGGAGTGGAAAATCAATGCCACTTAACCCACTGCATTATATCTGACCTATTTGTGGCAGTTTATTTACCTTTCCCATTCTTAGACAATCATCGTTTGGGCTGCAGCTTCATTTCCAAAGCTTGTGTGTTATTACTTCTTTCAAAGAAAATAAATAACTATTGAAAAGATTGAGCTAGGTGTGTACTTGTGTGGGTCTTAGTGTGTATGTATGTGTACATTTGTGTGTAATAATGTAAGCATTTGCATGTTTACATGTATGTACATATATGTATTTATATATGGATGCATGTATTTAAATATAAGTACTATATGTTCATAGGTTTCTATATATGTGTGTGCAGATATATATCCATGTTCTTATTTAAATATTAATTTAATTGTGTGTTTTCTCAAATGTTTTGTATGTCCTTAATGTGTTCACAATAATTTGTTTATTTATGAATTTATGTAAAATAACATGGATTGCTTTCCGGCCACGTTAGAAACGTATGTATATGATGCAAGCATGTGCCATTTGCTTTTTTTTTTTTAAGCATATGTTCATGTATGTCTCCTTAAGCATTCGTTCATGTATGTGTATTCCAACATTTCTTTGATTGACCAAACCATCAGCCCCTCTATCTCGTAATATTTCAGCCCTTCTGTACTTCCTGAAATAGTTTGCTAGGGTTTTCTGCCTCCTCTCTTATTAGCCAGCGGACGTCCTCCTGCAGTGTTGCTCCCATCAACATTTCTGTTATCTCTTTTGCAGGTTCAATACTGTTTGTGTACACAAACAAAGCAACCCCAACGACGGACCACGGTTAAGCACTTAAATTCCTAAATTTTTGTAAAGAATATATAGTAGATTTAAAGGGAAACTACCTCTTTACCGGCCTATATTCCTTTCATTTTATGGTAAACACTCTAAACAAATCTTAATGAACATGCACACATACAGTGATCCGTCGTTGTTGGACGTTCAAAGGATCCAAGAATTTTACATAACGGAAGGTGCACTCCGAGTTAAGTCCCAATTAGTACATATATTGCAAAACAAATTTTTTCTTCCTTTATTTAAGAACCAGCAGACAGCCAATGCGTTTCGTTCCCTTTACCACAGGAACTTCTTCAGGGCGTATTATTAACTAGATGGATATAAACCATTAAAATGATTGTTATCATGCCGCCCGTCACTTTGGGATCTGTTGATTTTATAGTCTTTTATGGACTGTTACCCTTCTGAGGGATTACTTTCTTAGAGACAACAATCATTTTTCCTGAGGGGTGACACTCACACCTTCGAATTTGAAGACGCAAATCTAAATATTCCATACGCAAAAACTGAATCCTGAATAGTTTGCCTCAGTTAAAATCATATGGAATGGTTTATATCCATCTAGTTACTAATACGCCCTGAAGAAGTTCCTGTGGTAAAGGGAACGAAACGCGTTGGCTGTCTGCTGTTCTTAAATAAAGGAAGAAAAAAACTTCTTTTGCAATATATGTACTAATTGGGACTTAACTCGGAGTGCACCTTCCGTTATGTAAAATTCAATACTGTTTGTGTCATTTTAATTTTCTCTGTTGCTGGGGCTCCGTCACCTGGAGTCTGCACATTCCTGGCGAGAGGGCAGGAGGAGAAATGCTCGAGCTGTCAGCCGGCCCGACTGTAATAGAGGGAGGTGCGTACCTACCAAAATTAAGAGGCGAGAGAACGACACGTCAAAATTTTGTGTTGAGATCCCCACAGCCCTCTGCCTGGGCTCTGCTACCGGCATTGGCCTCCCCAGTTGAAGTCAATCACCGCTCCTTCTCTGTAGGGTTTTCCTCAAGCAGTGCAGGTCTCGTGCTTACTCTCTGCAGGGTTTACCACAGCGCGCATTACCTGCTCCAGTCCCTCTATCTCTTAATGAGCCAAATCTGTGAAATCCACTAGAGGCCGGTGTTGTATAAAATTTGGTAGCCACCAAATGTATGTGTCCCATTCACAGGTTCTCTTTGGAACTCCCCCTCATCATGCTGCTTCGTCATGGGGTGATCTATTGGAGCTAGTCTTAAGCAAGGACCTTGTGTTTCATTTTACACCGGTACTTTGAATACCAAGCAGCCTTTCTTTACCCAGGGCCACACATGTTGCCCTTCAGTCATGTAGGACCAGCAAAGAGGGCAAGCAAGACATGAAAATTGAGAGATTATTGTTTTCCCACTAAGTCCCAAGGTGGCTGCCAGAACTTCCTGGTTGAAATGCTGACAGCCAGTCAGATTTCACCATGAGATCTGTGCTAAGGTTCCACCCAGATACCTATATGTAGTTTTCTCTTTAATAACTCCTAAACTACTGATCGGATTTACAACAGATTACAAAAAGAAATCATTCTGGATCAAGATCTAGCTTTCTGCCAAATTTGGTGTAATTCCATCCAGCGGTTCGGCTGTAGACGTGTTCAAAATCCCTATAGGGAATTATATAGGAAAAATGTGTTTTGGGAAACCTACCTTTTTCTTGGCCACCGATTTACAGGTCACCCAAAAACTTTCCAGACAGCAGCTATAGTGACCAGTACACTACTTTTGAGCATTTTGTGAAGAATTGTCAAACAGCATCAAAGTTATTTGCAAAACAAAAAATGCTTCTTCTATGGAAACTAGGTCCTAACTATAATTACCTACTGGTGATTGCCAGTAGGTTATATATATATATATAACACGCAGCCCCCCTCCCTCAAACAAAAAAGCCCCGGGGGTAGTGGTCCCCGGGGCTTTGGGGGGCCGTTCAGCCCCCCCACCCTATTTATTTTGTAGCCCCGGGGGGTAGCGGTCCCCGGGGCTGGGGGGCACATTTTTATGCATTTTTTTTCCGGCCGGATCCACGCACCCTGCGCGCATTTTGACAATAGGGGTAGGGTAAAAACACCTTGACCCCCTAAGCCTGGTCAGGGGGTCCCACAGGGACCCCCAGGGCAAAATAAAAGATTTTTTATTTTTTGACCAGAGTCCCGCTGGGTGCCGGGTGGAAATCTTTTGCCCGGGAGCAATGTTTTATTTTGGTGAGGGGGCCGCCGCAGCCCCAGGGACCACCTCCCTGGGGCTTTCATAACTTATGCGTGGGGGGCACGTGGCCCCCCACAACCCCAGGGATGCCACCTCCCTGGGGCTTTTGTAAATATGCACAGGGGAAGGCGGCCTCCACAGCCCCGGAGACTGTCAACCCCAGGGTTTTGTTGAATTATGAGTGGGGGGCCTTGTTGGCCCCCAAGCCGGGGGACCGCCACCTCCCTGGGGCTATTACTAATAATACGTGTGGGGGGCTCAAACCCCCCACACTGTCCTGGGGATCACCACCACATGGCAAACTAAATATGTTAGTGCGGGGAGTCCATTGCAGCCCGCCAGCCCCAGGGACCATTACCTCCCCGGGGTCACATACATGTTGGGAGAGGGGCCACATGACCCCCATCCAGGAGCCCTTCATGGTCCTGGAGACTGCTGCCCCCTAGGGCCAGCTCCTCTAATGTCCCGCGTGCCCATCCCCGGAACATTGCAGTTTGCAATGACAGGGTGGGAGCATGGCTACCGCCCTTTCATTGCAAACACTGCATCGCTTCATGGAAGCGAGAGCAGGAAACCTGCTCTTGCTTCCATGAAGCGAAGCAGAATTGCTTTTGGACAAGGGGAGCTGCATATCATCAGCTCCCATTGTCCAAAAGCAATGCCGGCTCCAGAGGAGATGGGTAACCGGCTGGAACTGTGTGGGCCTTGGGGCTCCCCCCACGGTCTCCAACGTGAAGGCAGGCTCCAGGGGATGGGGTCCCCTGGGCCAGAAGAGGCCTGGGACGAGTGCCACTCGGCACCCTCCCTTTTTAATGTTTATTTAAATGGAGGCCGGCCCTTGGGGATGTGGTCCCAATGGCCATAATTGACCTCAGGAGGAAGGCCATGTGGCTACCTCCAAATTAAAAAATAAATAAATAAAGGCTGGCCAGGCTCCAGGGAATGGGGTCCCCAGGGCCAAGAGAGGCCCTGGGAATGGGGGCCATGTGCCCCCCTCCCATACAAATTGTTTAAAAATAAAAAACAAGGCCATGCCCCGGGGCATACCTAGGGCCACAATGAGCCTCGGGAGGGGGGCTGCACGGACCCCTTCACTTTTTTTTCAAAAAGGGTCAGGCACTGGGGATGGGGTCCCCAGGGCCCACAAAATATTAAGAGAAGGGGAGCCACACAGCCCCCTTCTATCAATAAAAAAAAGCATTGACACTGGCATCTTGCCAGAGGCCCCGCCCCCTCCCTGCACCACTGCTCAAAAGCACCTCCTGGCGTGTTCTGGATTGGGGGATTAAGTTCCCTAGAATCTTATGGGTCCTTAGGGGCCAACTAGCCCACTAGGTACCTCCAGTAAGCCTCACACAGTGGGATTGCTAAGAGGTGGTCTGAGGACATGCCCCTTTTTAAACCACTCTGCAAACGTCCCTTCTTGGCGCATTGCTGATGGGCGATGAGGTCCTCTTGTATCCTGAGGACCTCAGGACTAAAGTGGACTTCATCCCTCGAGCAGCAGTGCACCAGAAGGTGCGTTTGAAGAGTGCTGTAAAAAGGGGGCATGGCCTTGGACCAGTATCAGCAATCCAGCTGTGTGGGGCTTACTGGAGGTGTCAGGTAGGCTAGTCAGCCCATAACAACCCCCAGCAGTGAAGGGGACTTTAATCCCTATCCAAGAGTGCGCCAGGGAGCGTGTTTGCAGACTGGTGGGCAAAGGGGGCGTGGCCTGCTTTGAGAAGTTAGCAATTCTGCTGTGTGGGACTTACTGGAGATGATAGGAGGGGGAGTTGGCCCCAAAAGTTTGTCCTTGGTGGCCAACTACCCCTCCTGTTACCTCCAGTAAGTCCCACAGAGTGGGATTGATAAGAGGTCTTTGGAGGCCATGCTCACCTTTCTCCACCACTCTGCAAATGTGTCTCCTGGCACAGTAGGGGTTGATGGTGGTAGGGGGATGATGAGACTTTGGGGGCCACGTAGCCCTCCTGGTACTTCCTGTAAGTCCAAGGCAGCAGAATTCCTGAGCGCTGGTTGGAGGCCCAGTCCCCTTTCTGCACCATTCTGCAAATGTGACTACTATGTTATAGTTAGAAATTAGCATTTTAAAAAACGTAGAAATTCACTGATAAAAACATAGGTTTTAGGGATGTTATAGTTAGAAATTAGCATTTTAAAAAACGTAGAAATTCACTGAAAAAAACACAGGTTTCAGGCATGTTATAGTTAGTTGGACATCAGTGATGTCACTGACCATGTCATGAGTGATGTAATATGTGACGTCATCAGCAGTGCATTGCGGGGCAGCGAGTTATAGTTAGCTCAACTAACTATAACGGCCGAATTTCTCTGGTTGTGTACGAGTGAAATGTCCAACTAACTATAACTTCCAGGAAACCTCTGTTTTTTTCTGTGAATAAATATATATATATATATATATATATATATATATATATATATATATAAAATATATATATGTGTGTGTAAGCATAAATTTACTATGCTTGACTCCTAATATATGTACATTGCCAATATATATGTTTTTAAAGTAAGTAGATGTGAAGCTCAGAAAGTGAGTTTACACATACCTATGTATACTTACCTTCTTAATATTTTGGTTGCCAACATTTTTGCTATGATATTATGGTAGCAAAATATTGACAACGTACTATTTTAACTTACAATTGGTCTGTTCAGGAAGCTTAGATAGATGGATGTCAATTCTCCTGTAGCACCAGAGGTACAGTAGATCTGTGCACATCTGAGGTGTTCTTTGACATTACTGTAGAAAACCATTTTAGTATTGATTCCAGTTGCTGAAGTGGTATTATTAGAGCATCATATAAGATGAGGTACCTAAAAAATCCTAAAGTGGTTAATAATAGGAGTAACAAGTTTTGCAAATCCAGTAGGTCTGGAGTTGACCACCAGCTTTTCAGCTTTGGCAATTCTTGTTTTGTTCTGACATGGTTTTTGAAACACTTTATTGTTGGCAAAACTGCCAGCGCTCCTCAATCTAAAAAAACATTGGCTGAAGGGAAAAATCTCACATTACCATAGTCGTCCCTGGCGTCGAAGGAAACTACTTTGTGTGTGGATGTGCGCCTTATAAAAGGGCAGCATGCCATAACTGACAATTAAGTCAATCAATAGCTAAAGTGGGAGGAACTATTGCCCATAATGCAAATTGGAGTGGGCGGAAGAAAAATGTGAATAATATAACCACAGACTAATGGATGAAGTCTGGTTGAAAACTCCTGTTACTATGTTTTGCAATTTAGTAAAATAAAACGTCTTGGCAAACAACAGACCTAAAGAAGACAATTTGAGTTTTGCTGGATGCCAGCCTATGTTCTTTACAAAAAAAATTTGTAATGTTTTTGTAAATCTTTATTACAAATAGAAAGAGAATGTTGAAAAGATAGACAAATAGAGACGCTTGCAAAGGTAGATAAATACAGAGACTTGCAAACACCGATAGACAGTGAGGCTTGCAAAGACAGATAGAGAAGTTTGCAAAGACAGGTAAAGAGATAGGCCTGCCAAGATAGATAGATAGATAGATAGATAGATAGATAGATAGATAGATAGATAGATAGATAGATAGATAGATAGATAGATAGATAGATAGATAGACAGACAGACAGACAGACAGACAGACAGACAGACAGACAGACAGACAGACAGACAGACAGACAGACAGACAGACAGACAGACAGACAGACAGATAGATAGATAGATAGATAGATAGATAGATAGATAGATAGATAGATAGATAGATAGATAGATAGATAGATAGATAGATAGATAGATAGATAGATAGAGATAGATAGATAGATAGATAAGGAAAAGTGTGAAATTCCACTCTGCTCGCGGAGTTTGCAGCGTTTTTCCCACTCCGCATAGAGCAAGGAGTTTTTCCTTTTGTGTGACTCACCAACATGTAGTTGGCGAGCAAGGAAAATTGCAGACCAGACCACCTCCTGGCGAGATTTCTCAACGTGGTCGGTTGCTGCAGGTCGCTATTGCTCATGTTGAGAAACCTTCTGCTCACGTTGAGGAAACAGGGCACTTGAGTAGAACATCTAATCGAGCGGCAGAAAGAAGTAACCCCCTCAAAAAACTGGTGCTAAAAATCAGCATATATAGCACGATTTATTGCACTCCACCGCTTGCGGAATTCTTTGTAGAGCAGCAGAGATTTTTGGGCACTTCACAGAGTTCTATATAGTGGAACTCCTCAAACTCTACCCAAGCCTAATTGGAATCAACAGGACAACTTCAATTAGTAATATAACAGTTAAGTGTCTATAAAAAAAACCATCAAAGAGCACTGAAAGTAAAGTAGAAAGCCAGACCATCAGGACAGCCTAAACTTTAACTGTAGTCCTAAATTAAAATACAGAACAGCATGAAATACAAGAGTGCAGTTGTAAAAGCGCTTAATTGCATGCATACTAAAAAGATGATACATTTATATGAGTTTCAAATGGAGACAATCTGGTATGCACTGAAATGGCATTAGTTAGATAAACAAAATGCCATTCCAAAAGAAATTTAGAACAGCATTAGCATGAGACGGGGCAGATAAAGGTTGAATGTGCCCTGAGCTCACATCTGGTAGAAAGCATCAGGCTCTACATACAAAGACAATCCTAAAGTTATAATAAAGTAAAATCTAAAACACTGGAACTGGAGGGAACTACTTTGTATGTAGATGTGCTCCTTGTGAAAGAGCAAAACGAACTCGCTGACCCACTGCCCCATGCTGTATGTTGCAGTGGGTTGAAGCAAAATGTGAATGACCCACCAACAGACCAAACGATGAAGAGAGTTTGCTAAAAGCTTCTTTAAATAAATACATTATCCATATATTTTAGTAATATCAAAAGGTCTAGTCTTGTGTCAGACCTAAAAAGCAATTATTAAGTAATCTTAGGAACTTATGATATTTTTATGTCATTGACCCTTCCTTTGATAGTTAAAGAGGTTTATTCCACTTGATTGGTAATTAGAACCACAAAGGACTTTACACTTGTCACTATCTACCTTATAGTCTGAATTCTGGCACAATTTATTGTATAAGCACCGGGAATAATTGGGCATGGTCTTAGGTGTACATACGAGTATCATCTGAGTATAAATGATTTACCTGCACTAGTCACTGAAACTGGACAGGTGATTTTTACCTTCTGACTACCTCTGGGAGAAAGATTCAGTACACAGATTAAAAAGTGAAAAGGAAATGGACCAGCTCTGGCTGTACATTCTTGTACACACAACTTTTCTGTGGCAGCCCCATTAATAACTATTCTAGCTGAGGAAAGGCATATAGTTGCTGCACTTAATGAATTAAATTTGCTCGTAACCCAAAGTATTTTAGCACTTGCGGTGAATAATACCATTGTACATGATCAAATTCTTTGGAAGCATTGATGATCAGCACTGACAAACGCAATTTGTCTATATGACTGGCATGCAAAGCTCCAGGCTTTATGGGTTAAGGTCGACAAATCTCTCCCAGATTCAAAATCATTGTGGTTCTGTTTTACTAGGTCAGGAAGACCACTTTTCAAAATATTCACCAACCTTTTTGCAAACACATATAATCTATGTTAAAGGTAGGTTTCAGGATAAGTGAAATAGCTAACTCTGTCCAACTTTCTGAATGATGTATGCCAAAACTGTGCAATTCTTCCTATAATGCCATTTCTCATAAAAGTGCCTGATTCTAGCTATGGTTATTTCCAAACCTGACTTCTGAAAAGACCATCAACACAGAGCTCCCAGAGAAGGACATTTTCAAACTCTCAGGGATCCAGAACCAGTCAGTCCAGCTTATTTCCTACCTAAAAAGCTAAAATCATATCAGCCCTACCATCAAAATGCTAAAATGGCTCCTTGTAAAGGAATGATTACATGTCAAACACAGGGCTTTTTCCACAATATGTTGGATGGGCAGCTCCATGATACCTTTATTAGGCAATACATCTATTCTAACTTGTCATAAGCCTGAGGTCAGCTATCCAAAACCTGGTTGTCAAGAATGAGTCAGATTACGAAAGCATTTTGGGGTAAATTGCTTCATGCAAACAATTATCTCTCTGAGAAAAGCTCTTTAGACACTGAGGAATCAACCAAGACGCACTCAAGTCCAACAGAGTCCTGAAAACTGATCTACGTTTGACTAATAACACAGTACGGTCTCTCAGTCTTTTTTTACACTTCACTTGGAACCTAAGAGCGCATCATGCCTGGCAGACACCTACAACTGGACCCAGCAGTCACACAGCGGATGACACATGACCATTCTCGTCATGAACTAGACTTTTCCATTGTATATTCTGTGATCACATGAATTGTGTCCTATATCTTGGCAGTTCATTCTGTTGCGCCTTAAGAGTTCTCCTTCTGCCTACTTCTGTCCACTCTCAGCTTTGAGGTGACTCCAAGCTAAACACATGAATAAATACATTGCTTCTTATTTTTAAATTCTATTACCTCAGCTTGACGCAAGTGCAGGGCTTTTCTGGGGACATGCATGTTACATACAAATAAGGCTTACTTGCATGGTAAACATGACCGTACTTATCCTTTAGAGTATGCATAATAATTTATAAATAAATTACATTAGTGGCGATAACAAAAGAAGTAGAAATGCATCAAAATTTAAACGCTTCAATTCTGCTGTTTAGGAAGCTATGTTCAGTAGTGCTAATGTGGAAGGAAGCATGTTTTGATACAATTGTCTTCCTTTTGGACATGTCTGCAACTGAGGTTTTGTTCAATTAAAGAAGGGCAGACACGAATATTGGTTGCTTTGGTGAGAATACTTGACAGCTGAGATCTGGCATTCTTCGGGGTATTTAGGGATAATTCATGGGTTTGCATAACATAGTGAGAAAAGGAGCTAATCATTAAAACTATTCCATAATTGGGTGGATGAAGATAATATCGGTATCAAGTTAGGTGGGGTTTAGACAAACTACAGTCCATACAGAACACCGCAGCCAGACTCATCCTTGGCATCCCTGGACACGAACACATCACCCAACACCTGCGAGACCCCCACTGGCAACACGTTGAGAAGAGAGTAACCTTCAAGGTACTCACCCACGCCTACAAATGCCTCTGAAACACCAGATCCCAATATCTCAACGAAAAAATCTTGTTCCACGTACCCAGGAGAAACCTTTGATCCACCGACCTCGCCCTACTCAAAACCCCGCACATCCACAGAGCAAGAATGGGTAGAAGAACCTTCTCCTACGTCACAGAGAAGACCTGGATCGAGCTCCCGATCGACATCAGACACACCACCAGTCTACGCATCTTCAGGAACACCCTCAAGACCTAGCTCTTTGACTGACCGGAGCTGCTCCTTCCCCACCCCAGCGCCTTGAGACCCTCATGGTTGAGTAGTGCGCTTCAAAATCTCCTGATTGATTGATTGATTGGTAGGGATGCATGATATAAGATTCTCAGCATTTTTACACACAGTTTGTGAGCAGATTATACATAATAAATAACTAATTATTATAAATACCACTTACTGTGTGTGTCTACTGGTTTCAGAGATCAGATCAATGGTCGACAAAACTGCAAATATCCCCTGTAGACAAGAGTACTGATGACAGAGTTGTCTGATGCACAGCACTCTAAATCTAGATGAGTCTAAGTCATAATAGAGACGAATGAGACACCTGCCTGTATTCCTTTTCTCTGAAGGGGGAGGGAAAAGCAAACACTCCGTGGGGGCTAAGAAAATCTGCTTGAGTGTACCCCAAGTTTAGGGAGTTCATGAGAAGCTGTACAGAGTTAGGTTCCTCAGTTTGCAGTAGGCAACATCTGTCATTTTATTTTATGTTATAATCTATTAATTGCTATTGTACTCTTAATACAGAGGTCTTCAGATGCAATAGAATTAAGGCAACTTCTCTACATGCACAAACTGTTATTCATGTTAGTAGTCCTTGTCCTGCTTATAGTTTACACGAACATTACAACAGAAACAAAACATCGGCTGTGACTATTACGTGCACTAGGCATTATTGTGTTTGTGTATGCGTGGATGAATGTGAGTTGTCTCACTTAATTGATATGAATCATGGTCCTGAATAAAGCCTAGGGCACAGCTTTCCAAAGTTTTCACGTTGGTGCCACACCTTTTAGACAAACGTAATTTTGCGTCACGGTAATGGTCGCGAGCGTAGCGAGTGTGCCCGAACCACCTAAGGGTGGCTCGGGGGAGTTATCCCTCCCGAGAAAATATTGAAAAAATAGTGGGCAAATGGTGCATTTTCAAGGAAATGTGAGAAAGCAGGAAGGGTAATAAAGCAATTGTGAATCTGTTCTAACAAAGACAGTGACTGGCAAAACAGTGTGTAAGCAAGGTTAGGTTTGTGCCTGAAACAAGAAAATAATCATGCTTACATTAACCGTTGCCCCAGTGATTTACAGCACAAAAAGGGCGGGTGCACGCACTGCTAACCCTTTCGACCATGTACAAAGTCCGCCTGCTGCCTTGCTGAGTATGAGTTATACAAAAATCCATTCAGGAAGGGGGAATTGTGAGTGGTAAAACAATAATGCAACTTATCAGCCGGTCTCTGCGCATTGAACTCAGGAGGGTCCGCTTTCCTCAGCGCCCTACCATCACTTCCTATCTCCCTACATTGCTACACTACCACCTTCGGTGGCACTCTAGCTCTCTAGATAGCATAACATGCACCCTACTATGCTTCATTAGCATTACATACCACTACCAGGCAGCGCTGTACTTTCACCACAGCGCTGCACTTACACTGTTTTCACAATTATTTTTATGGGTGGTTTATAAAGCATGGCATGTATTCCGAAGGTTTTGTTAGCTTTCTAGAAAGGTCCCGGTTCTTTTAAAAGAAAGGTGGTGGTGTTAGGTTTTTTCATGCAAGCAGCAACAGATTTCTTTGATGAGTTGTGTCTTCAATTTCTTTCTGTTTAGCTGACAGGTTGATTGAGATCTCAAAGTCAGGTACAAGTTGATCCAAAGAGTGGCCTTAAACGCATGGCGACCTTCCTTCGTGCCTCTTTCTTTTGCACCTAAGATCGGGTAAAGCTTTGCTGGTTCTCACTTACTACCCATTTCCTATACAAGGACTTATGTGGCTGTAGGCACAGCCCAGTGCTGTGAAATAAAAAGAAGGCGAGCTGGACATTAATTATTACAGCAAACGCAACACAGACTAAATACCTTTCTCAGTGTTTGTTTTCTTCTACACCTCCGAGGTAAACTGAGTTCAAGATTGAACATCAAAATGTTTCCAGTATTCTACAATTTATTTCTGCACACCCAGGTTTCCTTCAGTACAGCAAAGAAGGAAGCTTCTGGCAGCCCTTGCATGAGCGAGCATGCGTTTGCTCAACAGACGACTCATTAATCTTTTCTTCAACTATTCACAAGGACCAATGGACCTCGCAGGGTCTATTTACCAAGGTAATTCATCCAGTGGTTAAAAGCAACAAGTGCTAATTTAAAACCGCTCTCCAATATCAACATTGTAATTTGCAGTGGTGCAGGTACATAAAACATGAACACCGCCTGTGCAACGGAACCAACAAAGTTAGAGAAGGCAATTTATAGGTTCGAGTTTGTATGTGATTTTTACAGGGTTTTTATAGATGATTTTTATAGTCTGTGAAATGGCGTATGCTGTGAGGTGCTTGACTGAACGATGCACAGAACAGGAAGATAATGGCGTGACTTGCTCCCTAAGATTCCAGTTGTGGCTCTGTACTTCCCTTCTATGTGATGTTGGTAAGTTGTTTTTTTCCTCACAGTGCTTCAGTTAGAAGCACTGTAAATCGCGTGTGCACTTGACCTGTCACTGCTTCTTTGCTTAAGAGGTTACCGTTCGTGTTGCTGAGATCTGTATATAACCTACAAGGGGACCAGATAAAATAGGGGGTGCAAAGGAGAGAAAAATGCAAGTGATATAAAGGGACTGAAAGTTTAAAGGAAATAAGAGTGCGAGAAAATAAGCACCGCGGTGCTATCGAGAATTGCAAACTTTTACACAGAAAGAATGAATTTACTCTTACAGATTTAATAACCACCTCCACGGCTCCTAATGTATCGATACTGAGTCTGTCTTTGCAGAATTCAAATCCGTGACTCTGCAGCCGACATGCAAACCATTGCGCACTCTTGGACAGGATGCTGACAAATGCTACGTCTCTCACAGCGCAAACACAAGAGCTTTGTTCCTCCAAGCCCAGGGTAGAAAACAACAAACTGTTATAAGCGCACAACAGGAAACAAAGTTACAGCCCAACAAACTTACCGAGCGCCTGGGATGGGGAACAGAGGTGGTCACTTCGTCGCAAAGGGAACAAGGCCGCGCGCTCAGCTCACGTTCGCCTAAAGCTTCTCCTTCCTCGGCGTACTGCGTCACTGAATGCAAATGTCCAAGAAAGCATTCGCCCTAATCTGCCTGCAGATGTCATCGTCACGCGACACACTCACACATGGGAGGCGACACAGTACCGTGTCGCGACACACAGTTTGGAAAGCTCTGGCCTAGGGCATCTGAGGAGCCCCAGAGAGGCTGAAACATGACGACCTGACGGGATGCGAGGCAATAATTATCCCACCTATCCCATTGCTTTGTTTTTAATATCTCTCCAAGGAGCCCACAATAAATTCTGATAAAGGGTCCTTTGAGAGAGATATCTAGTATTCTAAGATCACTCACCTGAATAGGGTGGTATTCTACCACCATTAACGCGCTTCCTGTAAACACAGGAAGCCTATCCGCCACCCTAACTGACTGTTGAGCAGATGTGACAATTAAACTAGATAGCCTCGCGTTTTTTTGTTTATGTAATTGGGCGGAAGCGTCTTATGCAGCCCTGCCCCCTCTTTCCCTTCTTCATTGCTAATATGGTATTTTACGCATATACAGCATTTTTTTAAGATTCAAATTTGCACAGACTGCATTAATATTAATAATGTAAAATTCTTTATTTTTCAGAATGCTGTTGTGCTTTCAGAGCAAAAAATAAAAATAGAAATACATATGACATCAATACATCGGGGTTTGGATGGGTCGGCTAGAAGATGGGCACTTTTCTTTGGAGCTCTATCGATTCTCCTTTTCAGGCCCATGAAGTGCTACTGGGAGACAGAGATGAGGATCTGGGTGGTGCAAGCAACATACTGAAGAGGTGGGCTGGTGGGTCTGGTGCCCCTACTGATGCCAGTGCTGAAACTGAAGAGGCGCTTTGCTTGTTTACGAAATGACGGCACATGCCAGGACTGGTCCGAACCTTGGGGGCGGATTGTGAAGCAGGTGCAGGATTTCAAATCCGTTCCAGGGAAGACAAAACATGATTCATATCAAGTAAACCTATCACAAAGGGGAATCAGAGGTAACGCCATTACATATCCTCCAAAAAAAACCACAGACTAACACAAAAGATCACATGTCCATTATAAACGTTGACGTAGGGAGCACCTCATGGCAGAGGCATAGCGTGGGTTGCCAGTGCCCAGGGCAAGGCAAGTATCCTTCCACTTTCTTTAAAAAAATGGTGCCTCTAAGAATACCCCTGTGCCCCTGAGAATGCCCCACCCACTCTATGCCACTACCTCGTTGGACACCAGATCAAAGGCAGCGCTTAATTCTAACAGAATAAGAGCTGCAGACTCTCTTTCGCTGATAATTTGTCGAAGGGCCTCGGTCACTTTTGGATGGGCAGATTCAGTGCTATGGACAGGTCTAAAGCCTTTTTGCAAAGGGTCCAGCAGCTGATGCTTTTCTAAGAAATACACCAGGAGACTGTTCAAATGTTTCTCTACCACTGTCCCCAGAAAGGGATGGAGAGAAATGGGTCAATAATTTTAAGGCAGGGACGGGTCTTTTTCATAAAAGCTGGATGACTTCTTCGGCACAGCAGGCACCACCGCAGTGGACAAAGAAAGGCTAGTTAGGCTCACAAAGATGGGGATAGAAATCTCCTCAGCCTTATGTATCAGATGTGGTTTCATCGGATCATTAGGGGAGCCCTACTTTACTTTACAAATGAGGGCTTTGAAGGAAGCGTCATCAAGCTGTTCAAATTCCTCCATCCTGCCCCCCACCCCGTGACAAGTCTTTGATGTCGGCATCCAGAACTGGAACTGGGGTTGTCACTTAAAAAGAGAGTGCAAATGTCATTAACTTTTTTTAATCAAATAATCCGCATGTGTGGTGTGAACAAAACAAATAACAACAAAAATAAATAAGCTTTGGGCAAGACTACAGGTCTGGAGTTGGCTGCCAGCCTTTTAGCTTTTTCAATGCTTAGTTTGTTTTGCCATGACTTTTCTAAAACATTATTGCTGAGGGAGCTGCCAGGCCCATACTAATACAAGCAATTCGCCTAGAAGGAAAAATCATTTTTGGTTTTACAAAGACCTCACAGTAGTGCCTGACACTGAATATAACTACTTTGGGCCTGATTACGCTCCACAGACTCATGGGGACACGGCGGTGGTAGTCTTCCGACTGCCCTATTACAACTAGGGTGGCTGAACCGCAATTGCACCACTGAAACCATCAGGGATTAGAGATCCCTGGTGGCGGTGCAGCAGTCTTGAGGCCGCAATATGCTTGGTGAGACCCCTGCGGTCCCGCCAAACATATTACGAGTGTCCTCTCTGCCACGGTTTTGATGGGGGTTCCTCCTCCATGAAAACTGTGGCAGAGAGGAAACAAATGGGGCCCTATAGGGTCCCCTGTTGTCTCTGGGCCACAGAGTGCATCCAGGGGGGCACATGTTTGCCCACTGTGTGCATGAACCCAGTGCCTGCATGACATGGGCTGCACCAGTCGATGCCGTGCAGGTACTGCCTTTGACTTTCCCATTGCAGTGCTTGTTTCATAGCCACCGCCGTGGGAACGCCAAAGAACCGCCCGCCAGTAACTAAAAGAGTCATAATATGGCGGGCGCTGCACACACAGGTTTGGCAGTGCGGCGGCGGGCGGTCCCTGTCTTGTACCGCCAAACTCTTAATCAGACCCTTTGTCTGTGCATTTGCTCCCTGCGAAAGAACAGAGAGCCATCAGTCACAGATAACTAAGCCAATGTCTGAAGTGGGCTGACCTATTGCCTCATGTTGTATGCTGTAGCGGGCAGAAGACTATATGAATGACATAACAAGAGGACAATGGGTGAGAAGGGCTGATTGAAAGACCCTATAATTAAGAATGCTATAAATATACATTTCATAAAATCAAAAAGCCTTGGCTACATAGACATCACAATAATAAAAACAAGAAAATGTACTTTTCATGGCCCAGTCATACATCGCAGTACAGTGCCAGGCTGCTAGCGGTGCAAGGGAGCCACAACACACGTGAGCCCTATGTTTCCCAGGTGTAGTATTTGGGCCTCAGGCCCACATCCAAATAAATGAGGGACACAGACACAGATAGTTAGGGTGGAGCACGTGCGCTCGGCCCCTTTTATTGTCAGAGTAAACTGACTGGTGACGCCTGTGGTGGGTGGGTGTTCAGTGTGTGTTACAACATGCTGAAACACTAGAATGCTGATCGGACGATCACTACACCAGTTTCCAGTGGTGATTGAAATGATATAAATGGAGGACACTGCTCGTACACAAGTCGTGGTGTAAAAACGGTGCCCCTAGGCCAAACTCCTTGTATGGCAGAGCACTGATAGAAATTACTAGCTGTAGTGCTGCCAAAAAGGAGCGTAAGAGCTGCAAACGAAAGAGGACTGTTTTAAGAAATGAGGGAGGTACACTGGTTTGTTCCTGGACACATTGTGGAAAACTCCCACTGGCATCTCATGAAAGCTCTGCTGTTGAAGAAGGACTCTTCCCTCTCCCATACATGAAGCTGGGCGACCCGTCTTCCTGATTCTACAAGGCCATGGATCAAAGCCACTGGCCAACATCTCATATTGTAGGTACAAGAGCCTTTAATCCTATTATTCAAGTCATTCATCTGTCCAGGCTCAGGACTACCGCATTCATAACTATCATTCCTCTTTCACGCGCACTCCAGACGTCAGTCATTCCCTGGTCTTATCTGGTGCTGTTTGAGGTGGCTAAATATTCACGTTTATTCCAACCATGCGTGTATATGAGACGTTAGCGCCCCCTTCCGTCACAGGTTGTAAAGAGCTGGGCATGTGCATTTCCATCGTGCTTACACATTCGCCCTTCCGCAAAGAAGTGTGCACTGTGCTTCCTGCAGGACACCTGAACAGTTTTCACTTGTTAACAATTAGACCGACAGAAAACACATCTACAGGCGCACGAAGGATGATTGGACTGAGCGGCCAGCATTGCTCTAGGTTCGAACTACAGGTCTCCTGAGGTGAGACTCAAAGACTGGCTGTAGTATCTGGTCAAGGAAACGAGGAACCATTTTCCATAGAAGCATGTAGTTTATTCCAGAAAAGTAAAATGAGTCGTAACTCTCCAAGCTCCAAGTAGAATCTGAGCTGCCAGGCTCTACTCGCTAAAACAAGAATGTGGAACATAGAATGTACACTTGAAGGTTCTAGCTTCCAAGATAACTAAACATACACTAAGTAATAAGCATAACTTTAACACAATACTACACATCCTTCCCCTTCAAAATAAACAAAACAAAATAAAATTAATCATAAACAAAATCATTGAAGTGAGATGGTTTCTTAATAACTCTTCCACAAGCGGTCCTCAGATCATCAGATGTGGAACAGCCCTCCACAGGTAAAGCAGTTCTAATAGACTCAGGTTGAGACAAATCATTAGAAACCACCTGAGCATCAGAAGAAACTCCACCCATAGAAGAAGGCTGAGAAACGTCTTCAGTAGATGTGAAAGTATTTGCGAAAGTGTCATTTAAACTTTGTGAAGAACCATCATCCATAAAAGTTTGAGAACAAGAAGAGTTTGAACATAAATCACAATCCAACATCCACCAAAACATTTTCTTAGTTGGCTTATTATCTAAATCATGTGTT
This sequence comes from Triturus cristatus, assembly GCF_964204655.1. Lineage (NCBI taxonomy): Eukaryota > Metazoa > Chordata > Amphibia > Caudata > Salamandridae > Triturus > Triturus cristatus. The sequence goes on from NC_140591.1 coordinate 428,353,556, forward strand.
GAATTTTTTCTAATAGCTATACGATTCATATGCCAAACTTCATCGTTATCAAGAACAACAATATTATTGTTTATTTTAACAATCTGATGAGGTTGGCTAAATCTGCTAACACCTTTAGGAGTTTTTTTAGCAAGCTTAACACGGACCCATTGACCAACAGAAAGATTACACGGTTTGCAACCATGTTTTGAATCAAAGTAAGACTCATTTTTAAATTGAGACATTTCAATACGACTTTTGATGTTATCCCAATCAGAATGAATACAATAATTCCTATTCATCCAACTAGGATTCTCCTTTGAAAATGGAACCCTACTTCTCATGATGGAAAAGGGACTGCAACCTAGAGAAGGATGACTAGTAACTCTGTAAGACCAAGTCATTTTTTTAAATTCATTCTCCCAAGATAAATTATACTTGTTAGAAAGTTGAATAATACCTTTGATAATTCTGTTAATCCTCTCTACCACACTATTGCCACTTGGATTATATAGTGCAGTAAACTTTTGTTCAATTCCAGAAGAGTGTAAATATTGCTTCATATCCTCAGATTAAAACTGTACTCTGTTATCAGTCAAAATACAAGCTGGAATACCTTCCCTAAGGAATACAGAATCCTAAAATGTTAAGACAGAGGTTAAATTAACATAATTTTCTAAACTTAACTCAAACCTTTTAGAAAATACATCCACAGGGACAATGGTGTATTTAGTGGAACCATCCTGCCAAGAAATGGGGCCCATAAAATCTAAAGCAATCTCTTGCCAAGGAGCATTTGGACAATGCACAGGAAAAGAAGGAGGATTAAGGATTTTATTAGATTTATCAGTAATTTCACAATTTACACAATCTCTGACAAAACGCTCCACAGCTACATCAACTCCAGGCCACCAATATAAAGCTTTAAGTCTTTGCTTAGTACGAGTAATTCCGGAATGACCATCATGACATAATTTGATAATCTTCTTTCTTAAGGATAAAGGAGGTATAATTTTATCACCTCTCAACAAAAATTGGTCATTAATACTTAATTCATTCCTTACCTCCCAGAATCCTCTGATCTCATCAGTAATATTCTTTTTGTTAACCATATGCCAATCAGAAGTTACTTTAGATTTGATATCTTGAAGAATACTGTCCTCATTCTCAGCCTTGGACCAATCAGACTGTTCAATACACCCTTGAAAAACATCGACAAAAGAAACATTGGCTCCAGAAAATTCATTCCAAGAATTACAATCAAGTTCTGTTAAAGGTAAAGACATCCTACTTAAAAAATCAGCAGTTCTATTTTTAACACCAGGAGCATATTTGATATTAGAACATTGGAATGTTGGGAGCTCCGGGCTTATAATGGCTGGTATAAGCCCGGAGCACCAAAATTCCAATGTGTCTTTGTTCACAGCTCTGGCTGTGAACAAAGACTTCAGGGAGCCTGAGGGGATTTGAATCCCCTCGCGCTCCCTGAAGGCTTTGTTTTGTTAGAACATTCTGCCCTCTAGTGGCAGAATGTTCTAATAGCCTTATAGCCCTTCGTAGCAGGGCTATACCGGCTTTTAAAGTCCCTCTGCTTTGTTAAAGTCCCTCGCCTTCGGCTCGGGCCTTTAACGCTGCAGCGGGCCTTTAACAGCCGGTATAGCCCGCTACGGCGGGCTATAAGGCTATAGTGTACAAAAAATCCTGAAGTCTCATAGAAAGTCTAGCGATTCTAGCAGTCGCCTTGGATAAACCTTCTGTAGTAAGACGTTTGGTCAAAGGTTTATGATCAGATCTTAAAGTAAAATTCCTACCCCACAAAAATTTCCTAAAGTGTTCCAATGCCCAAACACAAGCTAGAGTTTCTCTCTCAATTACAGAGTATTTTTCTTCTGAGGGAGATAAAGATTCAGAAGCAAAAGCAATAACCACCTCTTTATGATTTTCATCAATCTGAGTAAGTACAGCTCCTAACCCCTTAGAGCTTGCATCAGTGGTGACAATTGTATCAGCTGAAGGGTCAAAACCCAGTAGACACGGAGCTTTGCTGATGGCCTCTTTAATTGATAAAAAGGCTTTTTGACAATCAGAAGACCATTCAAAGCTGACTTTGTTTTTTAAGAGAAGTCTCATGGAATGGTCTTTTCTGAAAAAATTTCTACAAACTTAGAATAAGATTCTGCTAACCCCAAAAATGATCTCAAATCATCTTTGGAGTTAGGAGAAGGAGCATCAACGATAGCGTTGATGTGTTTGGATTTGGGTTTAATACCATCACAACTTACTTCATGGCCCAAGTATGTTACACTGCGTTCAGCAAATTTACTTTTTGAAATTTCTCCAGTTAAGCCTTTTGACATTAAGACCTTCCAAACATTTCTTAACCTGTCATAATGCTCAATTTTGTTGCGACCCATTATAAGAATGTCATCTTGAAAGAATGTAATGCCCGGCATATCACCAAATAGTTGATTCATTAATCTTTGAAAAACAGCGGCTGCAGAAGCCAGACCAAATGGCATTCTGCAAAATTGATAACATCCAAAAGGAGTGCAAAAAGAAGTAAGGTTTCTACAAGATGGATGTAGTTCAATTTGATGATATGCCGCGGAAAGGTCGATTGTAGAAAACCACTTCGAACCTCTGGTTAATGAAAGCATCTCATCAATCCTTGGGACTGGAAATTGATCTACAATAATATTTTCATTTAAATTTCTAAGGTCAACACATAAACAAATCTTTCCGTTGGCACGTCTGGCGACTACCAACGGAGAAACCCACTCAGAAGCTTCTATTGGCTCAATAATGCCAGCATCTTGCAACTTATTTAATTCAAGCTTAACCTCATCTCTGACAATTAAAGGTATATAACATGCTTTAAAAATTTTGGGAACAGCAGAAGGCTTAATTCTGATAAGGTGCGTGAACCCCTTAAGTTTATCACTTTTTCCATTAAAGACTTCTTTAAATTTATTAATGACCCACGTTTTGGTGTCAGCACTATCACCAGCTACCAGAACTTGTTCTGGGCTATTTGGATTAAGAATTATGTCAAGAGCCTTTTGATCTTTCCATCCTAAAACTGAAGGACCATCATAAGCAATATAAAGTTTACACAATGCTTGTCTTCCTTTAAATTGAAATTTAAGTTTTCTGAAACCAAGCATATCTATTTTCTCTCCTGTAAAACTTTCAGGGGAAATATCAGAAGGTTCCAAATGTAGACCCAGGGCATTAACAAATTTATCTTCCCAAATAGATCGAGCTATAATAGTGAACGGGGATCCCGAATCAGCAGCCGCCTGTAAAGGAATACTACCAAAATTGATATCACACAATGGTTTGCTCTTATCAGAGTCCGAAATGTTAAGAACAACTTTTTTTGATTTGTAGAGGAGGTATGAACAAGCTGAGCATCATCAAAGTCACTTTCAGAAGAATCAGAATTTTCAGTAAGACAAGCAACTTGATTAAGCTTCTTGTTATTTTTTTTTCTATTGCAAACTTTAGCTAAGTGACCTACAATTCCACAATTGAGGCATTTAGAAGATCTTGCATAACATTTCTCAGAACTAGCATTGTGTTTGGTGCTACCACATCTATAACAAGCAAAATTTCCTTGAAGTTTGGAAGTACTTTTATCAGAAGACTTGTAGTTGACGAAACGCTTTTCTTGTGAAGTAGTGTTACACTTCCCTTTTGGCTTTGACAAAATTAAATTGACAGAAGGATTTTCTGTATTATCTGTAATTGCTTTCGCACTTCTTTCAGAAACTTCAGCCTTTTTAATCAAAGTAATTATATCTTTAAGACAAGAATCTCCTTCAATCCAAAGTTTATCTTGTATACTTTTATTTTTTTGACAAACAACCAATTGATCCCTAATCATGTCATCATGGAGAGTACCAAATTTCCAAGGAATAGCCAAAGTTTTAAGAGAAGAAATGTAATCTTCAATGGTTTCATTTGGCTGCTGTTTTATTTTATAAAATGTGCGTCTGGAGATGGCAACGCAAACAATGGGGGAGAAATAATTATCTAAATCCAGAATTGCACATTTAAAAATGTCAATATTGAAGTACTGGGTTTTTCAGAACCAACCCAGCGGTGCCAGGGGACACACCCGAAGACTTCGAGTTCTTCCTGTCTTGGACCACAGAAACACAGAGTCTTCTAGGTGCAGTCAAAGATCGTATTTATTGGCTGCAGACCAATCACAGGTATCCGAGAAGTACAACACGATGTATGTTCTCAGGAGACTGCCTCTAACCAAAAACCAGTCTTTTCTTATATACAGAATATTATGCTCTGGGCAACACCGCCCCTATTTTACAAGTGGTAGTTCACATATTTTCGCTTCAAAGAAAGAGCACAGTCATGATGATAATCCCACATTTCAGCTCGGTCGGCACATAATTATTCACCCAGCGAGGCTCAGAACCCTCATCAGATATCAGCAGACCCCAATAAAACGGACACCTCCTACTCGTAAAACAAGCCATAAAGTAGGAAACAGAGTCAGGTGTGAAAGGGATTAGTCAGGATTCGCGTGGGATACACGACTTTATGATGTGTTGGGCCCTGATGCTAATCCCATAAGGCCGCAGTAAAAGGAACTGGCCGGGCAGGACTGACCCCGGGCAGCGGAGTCAGTTTGCATAGGTCACACAGAAGTCAAGGAAAGATTGCGTGTCCTTAAGGCCTAGGCATGGCTTCAATGCGCAGCCTATGTGAGGGCAACCACAAAATGGTTACCCTTTTAAAATGGAACCCGAGGGTTCGACATGTAGTATCGTGTACGCGGTGAATTCATCGGTGAAACATGACGAAAACACTCATACATACCGCATTAGTCATTTGCGGTTCGCTGATACCAAAATTGGCAGGGTAGGACCATGCTACCAACATGGTTCCGAAATTTACAGTACCACAATATCGCCAGCTCTTTCTGTTTTCTGCATTTGGTTATAGATTCTCGAGCCTTCAGGACCGAGACAGTGCATAAGGATCCTTTTTTTTCTTTCAGGTGAGAGAATACCCATATTATCCTCCAATGGTGCGATGTAATTAAGTAAATATTCCTACCGATCTGCCCACTTAACAACAGGTTCATCAGGACTGGTGAGAAATTCTTTCGGAGTGTTTAAGTTAACACCCACAACTAAATTGTTTACAACATTAGAAGTAGCAGATGAGCTTTCAGCACCTCTTACCATATTTCTTTTTTTTTTTTAAATAAAAAAAATCTGAATAATAATAAATCAAACTGACCAGAAACCAAGGTGCTTGTTTGAAATGAAGCGTGCGATCACAGCGTAAAAGAATGTAAAACTAAACGAGGTAAACAGCTGAAATCCGCTATGAATTACACTCTGAACGTTGCTAGGAGATCGGTAACACTGAGTTGAAGTCAAAATGGCGGTACGTAGAGGTCACGTAGCATGACCCAAACAAGCATCCCATCCTTGTCACCAAATTTCTGTAGTATCTGGTCAAGGAAACGAAGAACCATTTTCCATAGAAGCATGTAGTTTATTCCACAAAAGTAAAATGAGTCGTAACTCTCCAAGCTCCAAGTAGAATCAGAGCTGCCAGGTTCTACTCGCTAAAACAAGAATGTGGAACATAGAATGTACACTTGAAGGTTCTAGCTTCCAAGATAACTAAACATACACTAAGTAATAAGCATAACTTTGACACAATACTACACTGGCCCCTTCTGTTCACTATAATATTCAGTTTGAGCACAATTACGTTTGTGTTGATAACCGCATTTCTTAAAAAGGATGATGCGGTTTACTGGATAATACTCAAGGGTAGAAACTGGACAGACAGAGATCATTTAACTTGTACAATGTAAGGGGCACCGTGCAAGCAAGTTGTAAGAATAAGTTAAAATGTAATTTATTTTAAACGAAGACTACAAAAAAACACATTTGATATACACTTGAAAGGCCCGTGCCTTCCCAGCGGCACCAGAAGCAGAATCCTGTGAATGGAACGGTATGATGTAACAGGCCCTCCATTGTGATGTCACGAGGTGCAGGGTAAATGCAGGTGGTGGGGGGGTCATCACCGCAGCGGAGAGAAAAGGAGTGACCACTGTTTTGGAAGTATATCGGGTAGGATGGGATCTTCTTTCAAGTTCATCACAGGATCATTTTGTGACAAATAGTTTAATTATCTCAATAAATTGCATAATACCCGTGCCTCGCCCGCTCCCCCTGTTAAACTGAAACACAGCAGTGATGTATGATGTGTGGTAAATAAATCTATATTTACGCCAGGCAGAATTTCTATAATGATCAAATAATGAGTCGGGGAGTCCGTGGCGTTCGAGTTATAACAGGGACTTTATTTCAATAACTCGAGTTAAGGGAGAACAAACTCCATCACCGTGCAAGGTTCAGGAGTGGTCTGATTCTTTATTCACAGAGTACAATATATATACATTTTCTGCACACCCTCTGGGTGGACCCCTCCTTTACATAATTAGAAAAAAACAGTGCAGGACATCCTTCGTGGCTGAAGAAACAAGTTTTACGGCACAGTCTTGTGCGACGTCAGAAAGTAACCTTATCTAAAACAAATATGTCTGGTTTATGTTTCCTTGGCAGTTTCCTGAGCCGGAGCGAGGTCAGAGGGACCCTTATCTATATGCAACATGTCTGGGATCAGTTCCTGTCTCTTTAGCTCGAAGGTCTGTTTATTCTCCTCCCAAGGCCTAGAGGCTTGATATTCTCGGGCTGTTGGCCTCACCATGAGAAAATAATTTATTGTTAAAACGTGGATGGGCTCATAGGAGCGGGCTGGACAGAATGTCAGTGTATATACTAAAATGGATGCTGTATAGAACTGTTTTAGAGCAGCAAAGAAAAGGGAAGTGTGCGAGGGGACAGAACCGGGAAGTGATCTTTTTTATTATTTTATTTTCTCAGATGACACGCACAAAAGCCTCCATTGTGATGTGTTCCTGGTATAAGAGGCTAACCAGGCAGCTGCAGTATTGCACTCGGGGACACCGGGCGGAGAGGACCACTGCTGGAGCCTGGAGCGCGGGGCAGGGAGAGACCGAAGCTGCAGGGGCTATGTAGGCTCCGAAAAGGGGCAGGGAGAGGGATGGGGGCGGAATAAGGGAACAAGGTGAGTGAATAACTCAAATGAAAAGTGAACTGAAAACTGAACTTGAAACCAAACTGAAAAATAACTTGAAACTGACTTGAAATTCCAATTCCCTTTCCTTCTATGACAATCAAACAGAACTAAAAACTAAACTTGAAACCAAGCTGAAATCTAACTTGAAACTGACTTGAAATTCAAATTCCCTTCCCTCAATTCCGTTTCCTGTCTCATATCCTCTCTCCTTACCTCTTTGTCCTTGCCTCTCCTCCTCTGTTCCCTAATCTACCCTCCTTTCCCTTTCCTTTCCTTTCCTTCCCTTCTCTATCTCTCTTCCTCTCTACCCTTCCCTCCACACCACTTCCCTCTCCTCTCAGTGCCTCCCCTCCCGTCCCCTCTAATCCCCTTCCTTATTACCCTATCTCTCTAGCATATTCACTTTCCTCCCCCTCCCTACCTCTTCCTTCTACTATCCCTCCTGCTTACCTTCAATTTCCTTTCCTTCTGCCTTTCCATAGCCTTTCCTTTCCTCCCCACTTCGGTCCCCTACCGTACCCTCCATTCCATTCCAATCTCTTCTATTCCCTCTCCTTCACTTCCATCCTTCCCCATCTCTCCTCTCCCCTCCAATCCTTTCATTTCTCTTACCTAACCCTTTTTCTGTGTATCTCTCCCCACACCTCTTTATTTACTTCCTTCCCTATTACTCCTCTCCCCTCCAGTATTTTGTGCTACCCTCCTTCTGTCCTCCCCCTTCCATTATTTCCCCACCCATTCTCTCTCTTCAGTATCTCTCCCTTAAACCTTCCTTCCCTTCCCTTCCCTTCCCTTTCCTGACCTGACCTCCTCACCTAACCAGCGCTCTTCCCTTCCTTCTGATCCTCTCTTTTATCCTTTACAGTTCCTTTCATTCCCCTCCCTTTCCTTTTATTTCCTCCATGTCCCTTCCATATCTCCCCTCTCCTTTCTTTCCCTTCTCTTCCTCTCCTCATATCCCTTCCCTATCTCTCCTCCCTCTTCCCTTGCCTATCTCTTCTCTTTTCTTCCCCTTCTCTTCCCCATCTCCACGCTCATATCCTCTTCTCTTCCTTTCCATTCCCTTCACTTCCCTTCCTTCACTATCTCTCTTCTCCACCTCCCTTTCTTCCCTTTCCCTTCCTCCTTCCCATACCATTTATTGTCTCTCACCTTCCCTTCACTCCTTCCCTCTTTCCTTCCCTTCCCTACTTCTCTAACTCTCCTCCCATCCTCCTCCTCCCTTCCTTCATTCCTTATCTCTTATATAGTCTCTGATTCCCTTCCCATTTCATTTTCCTCTCTTGTCTATCTCCTCTACCCTTCCCTCCCCTCTTTCCTTCCCTCCCATCATCACCTCCCCTTCCTCTCCCTTTGCCTCTCCTGCCCTCCAGTGTCCTTCCCTTACTTTCTTCCTATCCTATCTCTTTTATGCTTTCCCTCCATCTCCTCCATATCTCTTCTATATTTCTCCTCTCCTCCCTTAACTTGCCTATCTCTCATCCCCTTGCCTATCTCTCCTTCGATACGCGTAACTTCCCTATCTCTCATCTCCCCTCCCCTCCCTTCCTGTCCTGTCTCTTCTATCCCATTCTCTTTTCCATTCCCTTTATTTCTCTTCCTTTTCCCTCTCTCTCCCTTCCTTCTCTATCTCTCCTCTACCCTTCTCTCCCCTTCCCTCTCCACCATGCCCCTTCCTTCCCACCCTATCTCTTTTGTCCTCCCCCTTCCCTATCATTCTCTTCCATATGCTTCCCTTTCCATTTCTCTTGCATTCCATTCTATACCCTTCCCTTACTTTCCATCTCTAACTTTCTTTAGGCCTCCACCCTCCCCTTTCCCCTTCCCATCCATACCCAATTTCTTCTCTCCCATCCTCATAAGTTCCTACCCTATCTCAGCTTCTCCCACACCCATCCTTCCCTTTCCCTTTCCCATACCCTTCTCTTGCTTGTCTCTCTCCTCCCCTCTCCTCCTGCTCCTCCTCTTCCATTTTCTTTCTGCCTTCTGTACCTCTCCTCTCCTCTCCCCTTCTCTTCCCCATTTCCTTACTCACTTCCTTAGCTCTCTTCTCCCCTTCATTCTCTATCTCTTCTATTCCCTCCACTCCCCTGCCTTCCCTTCCCTTCCTTTCCAATTTCCTTCCCTTTCCATCTCTATATCTCTTCTCCTCTACCCTTCATTTTTCTCTCATTCCCTGTCCTGTTCCCGCCTCCCATCCGATGCCCTTTCCTTCCTCTCTACCCTATCTCTCATAGCCGTTCCCCTTCCCTCCCGTCTCCTTCCTTCCCTTTCATTCCTTTTCCTCCATATCCCTTCACTATTTCTCATCATTCCCTTGCCTATCGTCTCTCCTCCTTACTTCACTTCCCTTCCTCGCATTTCATCTCCCATTCCCTTCCCTCTTCCTTTCTCTTTCTTCCTTTCCAATTTCTTCTCTCCTCTTCTGTTCTCTTTTCCTTCCCCTCATATTCCTTCCCCTTCCTTCTCTATTTTGCCTCTCCCCTACCTTCATCTCCCCTCCACTCTCCTTCCTTCCTACCCTTTCTCTTTTATCCTTTCCCCTTCCATCCTTTCCCCACCCATTCTCTCTCTTCAGTATCTCTCCCTTAAACCTCTCTTCCCTTCCCTTTCCTGACCTGACCTCCCCACCTAACCAGTGCTCTTCCCTTCCTTCTGATCCTCTCTTTTATTCTTTTCCCCTTCCTTTCATTCCCCTCCCTTTCCTTTCATTTCCTCCATGTCCCTTCGATATCTCCCCTCCCCTCCCCTCCCCTCTCCTTTCTTTCCCTTCTCTCTCCTCTCCTCATATTCCTTCCCTTTCTCCTCGCTCTTCCCTTGCCTATCTCTTCTCTTTTCTTCCCCTTCCCCATCTCCACGCTTATATCCTCTTCTCTTCCTTTCCATTCCATTCCCTTCACTTCCCTATCTCTCTTCTCCACCTACCTCCCTTTCTTCCCTTTCCCTTCCTCCTTCCCATACCATTTATTGTCTCTCTCCTCTCACCTTCCCTTCACTCTTTCCCTCCCTTCCCTACTTCTCTAACTCTCCTCCCACCCTCCTCCTCCCCTCCTTCATTCCGTATCTCTTATATCCTCTCAGATGCCCTTCCCATTTCATTTTCCTCTCTTGTCTATCTCCTCTACCCTTCCCTCCCCTCCCCTTTTGCTTCCCTCCCATCATCACCTCCCCTTCTCCCTTTGCCTCTCATGCCCTCCAGTATCCTTCCCTTACCTTCTTCCCATCCTATCCTATCTTATCTATCCTTTCCCTTTCCCTCCATCTCCTCCATATCTCTTCTAAATTTCTCCTCTACTCTCCTCCCTTACCTTGCCTATCTCTCATCCCCTTGCCTATCTCTCCTTCCCTACGCGTAACTTCCCTATCTCTCCTCTCTCCTCCCCTCCCCTCCCTTCCTGTCCTGTCTCTTCTATCCCATTCCCTTTATTTCTTTTCCATTTCCCTCCCTCTCCTATCCTTCTCTATCTCTCCTCTACCCTTCTCTCCCCTTCCCTCTCCACCATGCCCCTTCCTTCCCACCCCATCTCTTTTGTCCTCCCCCTTCCCTATCATTCTCTTCCATTTGCTTCCCTTTCCATTTCTCTTGCATTCCATTCTATACCCTTCCCTTACTTTCCATCTATAACTTTCTTTATGCCTCCACCCTCCCCTTTCCCCTTCCCATCCATACCCAATTTCTTCTCTGCCATCCTCATAAGTTTCTTCCTTATCTCAGCTCCTCCCACACCCCTCCTTCCCTTTCCCTTCCCCTTTCTCATACCCTTCTCTTGCTTGTCTCTCTTCTCCTCTCTCCTCCTCCTCCTCCTCTTCCCTTCTCTTTCTGCCTTCTCTACCTCTCCTCTCCTCTTCTTCTCCCCATTTCCTTACTTCTTTAGCTCTCTTCTCCCCTTCATTCTCTATCTCTTCTATTCCCTCCTCTCTCCCTCCCTTCCTTTCCATTCCTTTCCTTGCCGTTCCCTTCCCTTCCTTTCCTTTCCTTTCCTTTCCAATTTCCTTTCCCTTCCGTCTCTATATCTCTTCTCCTCTACCCTTCATTTTTCTCTCATTTACCCTATCTCTCATAGCCTTTCCCCTTCCCTCCCCTCTCCTTCCTTCCCTTTCATTCCTTTTCCTCCATATCCCTTCACTATTTCTCATCACTTCCCTTGCCTATCGCCTCTCCTCCTTACTTCACTTCCCTTCCTCTCATCTCATCTCATTTCCGATTCCCTTCCCTCTTCCTTTCTCTTTCTTCCTTTCCAATTTCTTCTCTCCCCTTCTGTTCCCTTTTCCTTCCCCTTATATTCCTTCCCCTTCCTTCTCTATTTTGCCTCTCCCCTACCTTTCTTTCCCCTATCTTCCTCTCCCCTCCCCTTCTTTCCTACCCTTTCTCTTTTATCCTTTCCCCTTCCATCCTTTCCCTCCTTCACTTCTCTTCCATTTGATCCCTTCAATTCTCTTCCTTTTCCTTCCCATTCTTCTCTCTCTCTTCACCACCCCCTTTCCCTTCCTCTTTTCCCTCCCTTCCATTGCCTTCCCTCTTCACTGCCATCCATTTCCATCTTCTGTTCCATTTCATTTCATTCCCTTTCCTATCTCTTCCTTACTTCCCTATCTCTCCTTCCTCTACCATTCCCTACCCTTAATTTCTTCCCCTCACTTTCTTTCTTCCATATTGCTCCTCTCCCCTTTATTTATCTTGCCTATCTCTCTTCTCCTCTCCTCACCTTCCATTTCCATCCCTTCCCCTTCCTCTATTCAATATCCTTTCCTTACCCTTCTCTTTTTCCCCGGCCTCTCCATTCCCTAGCTCTTTCCTTATCTTCTCTTGCCTCTCCTTCCCTTCTGTCCTTCCCATCTCTCCTCCCATTCATTTCCTTTACCCTTCCGATACCCTTCTCTAATTCATCTCTCCACTCACTTCCCCTCTACTTCCCTTCTGTTCCTTCCTTCCCTACCCCTTCTCTAGTTCATCTCTCCCCTCACTTCCCCTCTACTTCCCTTCTGTTCTTTCCTTCCCTATCGCTCCTCTTCCCTTTATTCCTTTACCTTGCTCTACTCTCCCCTTCCCATGCATTTTCTCCTTCCCCTTCCCTCCCATCCCACCCCATCCCTCCCATCAATATCTCTCTCATAACCTTCCCTTTCCCTTCCTTCCCATGTCCTTTCCCTTCCTTCTGTCTCTGCTTTCCTTGCACCTTCCCGTTCCTCCCCTCGCCTCTCCACCATTCCCCTTTCCCTCCTTCCTCCCCACATTTTTGTATCATTTCCCATTCTATACCCTCCCTCCGCTCTCTTTCTGATCCCTTCCTTCACTGTCTCGCCTCTCCCCTTCCCTTCACCTCCCTCCCCATCTCTTAATCCCTATCCTCTCTCTGCATATTCCATTTCCTTCCCTCCCCAACACTTCACATTCCATTCCATCCCTCTCCCCATTGCATATCTCCTTCCCTTTCCTGCCCCTTCCCTTCCGTATGTCTCCTCTCTCCCTCCTTTCCCTTTCCTTTCCTTCTCTTCTCTTCCATTCCTTATCTTTCCTCTCCTTTCCTGTTCCCTTTTATCTACTTCTGTTCATTACCTCTCCTCTCCCATCTGCTCTCCTCACCTTCCCGTCCACTCTTCTCTTCTCTTCTCTTCTTTTTCCCGTTTCACATCCCTATATCTCTTCCCTCCCTTGCCTTCCCTCTCCCCTTACCTATGTCTCCTGTCTTCTCCCTTTCGCCTCCCACTTCCCTAGCCCTTCTTTTCTCAACCCTTCCCCATCTCTTCATACCTCCTTCCCTTTCCCTTTCCTTTCCCTTCCACTTCACTTCCCCTTTCTTTCCCTTTCTTCCATTTCCTTCCCATCTTCGTCTCCTTTCCTTCCCTTCTTCTCCTTTTCCCATTCCCCTCCATCTCTCCTTTCATACCCCCTTACTTCACTTCCTTCCCTATCCATTCTCTCCCCTTCCCTCCCTATACACACTTTCCCTTGCCTTCCTTTCCCTTCCCATCTGTTTATTTATCTCTTCTATCCTCTCCCTTTCCCTTCCCTTTCTTTTTTTGCCCATTTCTTTCCCCATCTACCCTTCTCAGCCTTTTTTTTAGCTTTCCTTTCACCCTTCCCCTGCCCTTTCCCTTACATTCCATCTTCTCTTCTGTTCTGTTCTGTTCTCTTCCCTTCCCTCTCCATCTGTACATTCCTCTTTCTCCCAAACCTTTCCTTCTCTGCCACTCCCTCTCCTCTTTCCTCTCTCCCATCTCCCTTCTCTTCTCTTCTCCTCTCCTCTCCCTTCTCTTCTCTTCTCCTCCTCTATTCTCCTCTTCCCTTTAATTCCTTTCCCCTTCATTTCTCGTCCTTACTTCCATATCTCTGCCCTATCCTTTACTATTTTCACTCTCCACTTTACTTCCCTTCTCTATCTCTCCACTCTTCTTGTCTCCTCAGTGTCCCTTTCCCCTTTCCACTTTTCTTGCCTTTCCACTCTCCCCTCACCTTCTCTCCCTTTCCCATTCACTTAATTCCTTCTCTACCTCTCCTCTCCTCTCCCCTCCTTACATTTACTTCCCTCTGATCATATCCTTTCCTTCCCTTGACTGTCTCTACTCTCCAAACCTCTCCCCTCTCCTTCCTTTCCTTTCATCTTACCCTATCACCTTCTAGTATTACCCTCCATTCCATTCTCTTCTTTTCTCTTTTCTCCACTTCCCTACCTTGCCTCTCCTCCCATTCGCTCTCCTCACCTTTCTTTGCCTTTAACTCCCCTCTTCCTTTTTTCTTCTATTCCCTTTATTTCCGTTCCTATCTTCTCACCTTCCTCCTTTGCTTTTTTCTCATCTCCCCATCTCTTCTCTCCCTTTCCTCTGCACGCCTTCTCTCCTGCTCCTTTCCCCATTTTCCTCCATATCCTTCTTCTTGCCTCTCTTCCTTTCTCTTTTATTCCCTTTCTTATCTCTCCTCTCAACTCCCCTTCCTCCTGTCACTTCCCTTACTTCCTTCCTTTCCATATTTTCTCTCCTCATCCTTGCCCAGCCCTTCCCTGCCCTTCCCTTCCAATCAATTTCCTCTTTTCTATTCTTTCCTCCACTCCAATCCCCTCTCCTCCCTTTCCCTTTCCCTACCCCTCTCTTTTCCTCTATTCTTCTCTCCCATTCACTCTCCTCCCTATCTCTCCATACCTCTCCGTTTCTTTTCCACTCCTCTTCTCACCCCTCCTTCCTTTCATTCCTTCCCTAGTTCTCCTATCCTCTCTTGTCGTTTTGCATTTTATAGCTCCCTTTTTCTCCTTTCGTTTACTTTCCTGTCCCCTCTCCTCAACTTCATTATCCTTTCTTTTCCTCACCAAACCCCTTTCTTCCTTTCCCTCCCTCTCCCACTTCGCCTCCATTTTCTGCCTCTTCTCTCCCAATTCCTTTCTTCACGTCCTTGCCTATCTCACAACCCCCTTCTCTTCCCCTATTCTAACCTTCTCTTGCCTTCCTTTCCCTTCCCATCCGTTACTTTATCTCTTCTAATCCATTCCCTTGCCTCTTCCCATTTTCTGCCCTCCCTCCTCTCTCACCTCTCTTCCAACATTCATTTCTCTCCCCTGTGCTCCCCTCCACTCCCCAGCTTTTCTAACTATCCCTTCCACTGTTTCCCCTTCCCTCTTCTCCCTCCCCTTCTTTCTCCTTCACTTCCCATTTCCCTAACAATCCTTTCCATTCCCTTCCATATGTCTATTCTCTCTAACCCTTGTTTGCCTTCCCTTCCCTTTCCTTCCGTTCCCTTCCCTTCTCTTCCCTCCCTTTTCCACTTCTATTGTCTTCCCTCTTACCTTCGCTATCGTTTTTCTTCCTTCCTTACCTAGCTCTCCTTACCCCTCTCCTTTCACTCCCCCTACCTTCCTTCCATACACTTTCCTTTCTTTCCTCCCTCCCCTTCTCACGCCTCTCCTCTCCCACCCTCTTCCTTTCTTCACTTTCTCTCCCCCAACTCTCCTCCTCATTATTATACCTTCCTTTCCCTTGCTTTTCTCCTCTCTCTCCTTGCCTTCCCTTCCCACCTTCACTATCTCCTGTTGCCCTCCCTACCCTTCTCTTCATTTCCCTTGTCTTCATTCCCTATCCTTATATCCCCTGACCTTCCCTCCCCACCTCTTCCCTCTCATCCCTAATTCTGCTTTTCCTTCCCTTCCATTCCCATTTCGGCTAGCTCAAAGGTACAGCAGCTTGGAGAGCAAACTGAGCTGAGCACGAATAAACGCAAAACGTCTTACCCATTAACAAGAACAGTTGAACAAGAAAGACATTCATGATATTTACAGGCATGTTATTGAACAAAGTGGTTCACTATTCTGAGACAGTACACACAACATGTCTTGGGTTTATGAACCATTCTACCAGATTTGCTCATATTGCCTGTCCCTATATAAGCATTAGGACTGTTATCACGACGACCCATTACTACGGGTTCATATACAGGTATATATATGGACATCGTTATCCAACCATTCAAAACTACTCTTAAAATACACCGAAGTAGCTTTCCTCCCCTGGACATCATTGCTCCTACATTCAGCTAACTTTGACATGTACCGTACTTTCCCATCACTGAATAGTAGAATTGCACTTTACTTCAGGGGCAAATAAAGGTTCAGTGTATTTACCAGTGGAGTCAGAGCGAGTATCTTTGCTGCTTCTGGTTCGCCATATACAAACAATAATAAGAGTGTGGGAAAATAAATGTGTGCAAACTCTAGGTAAGAATTTAGAAGTAGGTGATTTTAAACCTGAAATCTTTACTGGGGAACCATTTGGACTGCCAGGGTTCTGGGAAATACCTTTTGAGTTCAAGAAGAGAGAAGCATTGTGCAAGCTAGATGTAGCAATGGAGGGCCCATCAGTATTTGGGTGGATGGACCAAGGTGAACTGGAAACGATGTTAGATCAAAATAGCTCAGGACCAGTGATGGTTGTTAATAAAACAGTGAAAAATTATTTGGAATTGTAACATATGTTACCTGCTTTTTTTCAGATAAGATGATGAGTTCAATGGATTCAAACACAGAATCGTATT
The DNA here is from genome assembly GCF_964204655.1 of Triturus cristatus. NCBI lineage: Eukaryota > Metazoa > Chordata > Amphibia > Caudata > Salamandridae > Triturus > Triturus cristatus. The sequence goes on from NC_140591.1 coordinate 428,369,703, forward strand.
AAAGTAGAATTCCATTCCTGTGATACATAAAGTTAGACCAAGTCCTGCGTCTATCAGAAAGTGTTGACTTGGGTGGTCATGTCAAGTTTGCTGTTAATGACGATCCTGAAGTTCTTGGTATAGGTGGGTGGAGGTGGGTGTTGGTCCTAGTTCTTTTGGCCACCAAGTGGTGTACCACTGTGAAGTGCACATCCCGAAGATCACGATAACGGTTTTCAGCTTCAGACAGTTGGGAGATTTTCAAAACTCTTGCGCTGTTTTAGTGTCACAATAGTGACGCTAACCAGCGCAAATCTTTTTTTTGTTATTTTCTTTCCAGCGCAAACCTGTTTTGCACTGGAAAGTACTCTTTAAGTAGCGCAAAGCAGCACAAAGCACTGCTTTACATTACTTTGCGCCAAGGAGGTGTTACATGGGTGGTACATGGACGTTCTCATGCAACCACCCATGCCTTCTGACGTAAAACTATATTTACAAATATTTGTAAATATGGCTTTGCGCCAAAAGTCAAAGCCCCTTCAAAGGAGGTGCTAACAGGAGAAATACTTTCATTTCCCCATGCTTTTCTGACTTTCCATGGGTGCTGCACTGTGCAGCACGTATGGAAAGTGGGAAAAGCTTTGCATTGTGCCTTGCATAGTATTTTTACAGAAAGGGTGCCCTTCCTGTACAAAACATATGCTACACTCATGCACACACCCTAGAGCTGCGGCGCTAAGGTGTGTGCATGGTGCACAGCAGCTGAAATCAGCGACGGCGCAAGAAAAAGGGGAGAGAGCCATATCTCTGAAGATATGGTGCACTCCTGCTCCCTCCCTGTCGCGCAACGCGGCACAGCCTCGCGGGGGTCTGCGCTGCGTTGCGCGACTTTTTTGAAAATCTCCTCCTCGGGCTTCATCCAGTAAGTGATTTCAGTCATGCAGGCATTGAACTTGATCTGGTTACTGGACGTCCTGATCATGAGGGACAAAAAGAGTTGTGTGTTGTCAGTGTAGCAGAGGACATTGATGTCACGAGAGCAGATAATACTTTCTTGAGGCATCATGTACACTGAAGAGGGTTAGGCTCAGCGAGGATCCTTGTGGAACTGCGCAGATGAGTTGACAAGCATCTGAGGTGTGCGGTGCCCGGCTGGCTGACTGGGTTCTTCAAGTCAGGAAGGAGCAGATCCATTGGAGTGCATGTCCAAGAAATCTAATGTTTTGTAGGGTTGGATTAGGATGGGTTGAGAGACCATGTCAAACATTGCAGAGGTCCAGGAGTATGAGGGCCACCATATCTCCTCCATCTGGAGTCATGTAGATGTAATCTGTGGCAGTAATGAGGGCAGTTTCAATGCAGCGGGTGGGTCTGACTCCAGGCTCAGTGGTATTGAGGACTTGGAGGTCATTGAGTTATTTGATGTGGTATCTTTTGATGAGTTTCTCTAGGGCCTTAGATGGGAATGGTAGAAGGCAGATTGGTCTGTAGTTGGTGAATGTTGAAGGGTCTGCAGGGGGTTTCTTCAGCAATGAAGGACAGTTGTATGTTTCCAAGACTCTGTGAAGGTCACATAAGAGGTCGAGGTGTTCAGAATGGGCGTGAGCATTGCACTGACAGGATGCACTCCTGTTTATGCTGCAGTGGAGGCTGGGGTCCAACGGGCCCCTGACTAGATGGACTTCATGATGCAGTTTCTTCTGGGGTGATGATGGGCCATGTGGTTAGCACTGGTTCTTTGGATAAGATCAGGAGAAATTTGAGGAGGTCTGTTGGGTGAGGTTGCTGGTTGAAGTTGCTACAAATAGTAGTGATTTTGTTGCTGAAAAATTGAGAAAGCTTGTTGCAGAGGTCCTGCTAATGGCTTGATCAAGTTGGAGATGACCACTGGTGAGGTAAAATACTTCACAAAGGCGAAGATTTCTTTATTGCAGTCGATGCAATCTGCCAGAGCAGTGCATTTGGTGGTGTGGATTATTTGATAGTAGCGTTTCAGGACAGATATGAACATGCTCCTATCTGCACTTGGCTCACTCTCCATCTGAACTTGGGTTGTTTGCAGTGGCGTTTCATCAATCTGCATTCCTCCATGTATCAACAGTTGTATTGTTGTGTTAGAGGGTGGTCCAGGGAGTTGGCGCAGGTGATCCAATTATTTAAATTCATGATGGTTTTGGGGAGGCTGCTACTCTATTCAGGTCAGTGGGAGTTGAGAGCATTGTTCCAGTCATTGTAAATGATGCTGTTCCAGTTTCGGCAGCTGGTCTGGCTGTGGTGCATATGTGTTGGGTGGGGATGCTGAACTTGATGAGGGTGTTGTCTGTTGAGGAGACTGGTGTGGACTCGGTGACTCAGATGTAGTTAAAGGTGGGTAAAATATGGTCCAGGAGGTCTCCAATGACCGGAGTAGGTCTCTTTACTTGTTGGGAGTGACCCTGGCATCCAGAGTCTTAGATCAGTGCTTCTGAGTTGGGATCGGCATGGTCTTCCAATCTGTGGTGGTGTTGGTGAAGTTGATGAGTGGTACTGGTGGTATGTAGATGATAATGCCACTTAAATGAAGTTGACTGTGATTTGGAGTCTGAATGACAGGTGTTCCATGTTGGAGGATGACGTGTATATGGAAGTGGTGCAGCTGATTGAATTTTTGGGATGACGGTCAGTTCGCCTGCAGTCTGGTGAAGTCTCTCTTGCCAGGCTATCTTGCAGCTGAGGGGGATGGCCGTGGCGATGTCTGGTGCTGATGCAGTGTCTGTGAGGAAAAGTGGGGCTTGCGTGTTGTTGTGCAGCTGGTCCACATCTCTGTGGCGTATCTGGTTAGTGAGCAGGTGTTGAGGTGCATGCATGCGAGTACGGAGTGTTGTGTGTATGGTTTCAAGACTGTGTGAGTGTGAGAGAGTGGAGTGTTGGGTGAGGTCGGTGCAGGAGCAGTGAGCGTTGTGTGTGGGTAAATGCATGAAAACTTACATGAAGCACAAGAGAATGCTCCCACGGTGTTGTGTGGTGGGGTGAGGCAGCAGCGTGTGGAACAACAGCCAAGGTTGAGGGTGCGGAGGGTCGCAGTGGGGTAGCGGTAGGGGGAGGATCAGGACTCCTGCTGCTGGGTGAAGTCCAGGTATAGACAGGCTTGCCTTTGGTGTGCTTTCTGCACATCCATACTGCAGCCGCCATTACGTCGGTCCTAGGAGGGGAAGGAGTACTGTCTCTTCCCATGCAGATGGAAGATGGGAAATTCACTGATGTCAACCCCTGTTCAGATGAATGTTGTAAACTGTTCCTCTTAATTGCCTTCTTTTAAACACAGTTTTGGCCGGAAACCAGTGATGTCACTTCCTGTGCAGATGGATGATATGAAATCAAGGAGAAACAGCCATTACAACAAAACTGGGACAATGCATGCCATTACAATGCATGCCATTCACACCACAAGTACCATCACATCGCAATTCCATTACAACGCATGGCATTACAATGCATATGCCTTTACCACTCATCCCTTTACAACGAACTTCGTTGTAAAGGCATGAATGGTAAAGGCATATGTGTTTTACATATAAGTATAAGGTACATTTAGGTTTTAGGGTGGGTTTGGGTTTTGGGGTGTAGGAATTATTTTAGGGTTCATGGTGGGTTTGAGTTTTGGGGTGTAGAGCTAATTTTAGGGTTCAGGATGGGTATGGGTTTTGGGATGCCATGTGTAATTTTAGGGTTCAGGGTGGGTATGGATTTTGGGGTGCCAAGGGTAATTTTAGGGTTCAGGATGGGTATGGGTTTTGGGGTGCAAAGGGTAAGTTTAGGGTTCAGGGTGTATTTCGGCTTTGGGTTGCCAAATGTAATTTTAGGGTTCAGGGTGAGTATTGGTTTTAGGGTGCCAAGGTTTTTTTTAGGGTCAGTGTGGGTATGGGTTTTGGGGTGATAAGGGTCATTTTAGGGTTCAAGGTGGGTATGGGTTTTGTGGAGCCGAGGGTAATTTTAAGGTTGATTGATTTAGGGTTTTTGGGGTGCCAAGGGAATTTATAGGGTTCAGGGTGGATTTGGGTTTTGGGGTGATAAGGATAATTTTAGGATTCAGGGTGGATTTGGATTCAGGGGTGCAAATGGTAATTTTAGGGTTCAGGATTGGTGTGGGTTTTGGGTTGCCAAGGGTAATTTTAGGGTTCAGGGTGGGTATGGGTTTTGGAGTGTTAAAGGTGATTTTAGGGTTCAGGGTAAATTTGGGTTTTGGGGTGCCAAGGTTAATTTTAGCGTTGAGGGTGGGTATGGGTTTTGGGGTGCCAAGGTTAATTTTAAAGTTCAGGGTGGAATGGGGTTTGTGGTGCAAAGGGTAATTTTAGGGTTCAGGGTGGATTTGGGTTTTGGGTTGCCATGGGTAATTTTAGGGTTCAGGGTGGATTTGGGTTTTGGGGTGCCATGGGTAATTTTAGGGTTTAGGGTGGGTATGGGTTTTGGGGTGTTAAGGGTAATTTTTGGGTTCAGAATGAATTTGGTTTTGTGGTGCCACGGGTTATTTTAGGGTTCAGGGTGGGTATGAGTTGTGGGTTGCCAAGGTAATTTTAGGGTTCAGGGTGGGTATAAGTTTGGGGGTGCTAAGGGTAATTTTAGGGTTCAAGGTGGATTTGAGTTATGGGGTGCCAAGGGTAATTTTAGGGTTATAGCAAACCCTGTACCTGATTTACAGCATCTGATTAATTTCAAACTAAGCGAATGGAGAGAGACTGATCTTCTGACAAAGAAAGAATTTGAATACCTTAGAGTAGACTGCCCGACGTATCCATGTATTTATGTTCTGGCCAAAGTCCATAAGGGGGGCACATTTCCCCCTGGACGCCCTATCATTTCGGGGGTTGGATCACCCACTGAAAGAATCTCAGAATTCGTGGATATTAGGCTTCAGAAGTATGTTACAAATCTCCCTTCCTTCATCAGAGACAGTAAAGACATTCTAGTCAAATTGAAGGACTTTCAATGGTCAGAAGATCTTATGTTTGTGACCCTGGACGTTGTAGGCTTATATACCTGCATCGTCAAGGAGTTTGGATTACGTGCAGTGAAGACTTTTCTAGATAAGGAAAGTGCTAATCTGTACCAATTTAATGAGATGATCATTGAAATGATCATTGTTATATTGGACAACAATTCTTTTCTACATGATAAATGTTGGTACCAGCAGATACTTGGGACCGCTATGGGCTCCAGGTTTGCTCCCTCTTATGCCTGCCTTTTTATGGGCTGGTTGGAGAGGAGTACGTCTGGAGCCGACGGGCCTCCCCCTGGATGGAATACATCGTGTACTTGGGGAGGTACATTGACGAAATTATCTGCTTATGGACAGGATCTAGAGAACAGCTGCAGCAGTATTTCCTGTACCTTAATTCCAATGACTTTAACATCAGGTTCACTATGAATTGTGATAAGGAGAAAATCAAATTCCTTGACATACAATTTTATGTCAGGGATCAGGTAGAAGAGAGTACCCTGTATAGGAAGGAGACGGCCTGTAATGTTCTCCATGCGGGGAATGCACACGCGGTCTGTCATCAATAACATCCCCTTTGGGGAGATGACTAGAATCGGTAGGAACTGCAGTAAGGAAGAATCCTATCTGAAGAATTTACATGCTTGTGAACAAAGATTTCTGAAAAGAGGATACACAAAGGAGATCTTATCCAAAGCACTTTCTAAGGCTAAATGCCTAACAAGGGAGGATACCCTTTGTGATAAACCCAAAAGGACAAGAGACTCGGTACCAGACAGGCCTGTCAGTTTAGTCACACAATATAACCTAAATAGTGGCAAAGTTAGGGACATTTTGAAAAGGAACTGGGGATTGCTATTAGAGGTACCTGGACTGAAAAAAAGTATCTCTGAGACACCAACTTTGACTTATCGCAAGGGTAAAACCCTGCGAGAGACTCTATGCCCAAGCTATGTTTTTAACAAACAGGGTCCCAACAGTTGGTTACCTCAAACCCTTAGGTTTTTATATCTGTGCCTCTTGTAATGTCTGCCCGTTTGGTCGCAATAAAACTAGTAAATTTTCGTATAACAACTCAAGACCCTATGATATTGGCCACTTCATAAATTGCAATACCACCCATGTGATCTATGTTTTAGGATGTGATTGTGGCATTATCTATGTGGGTAGTACTGTGCGCGCACTTAAAATATGGATACAAGAACACCAGAGGGCAATACTCAACAAAAATAGTCGCTATTCCCTTAGTGACCACTATAGGGACATTCATTCTAATAATAAAAAATGTTGGTTTCATGGTATTGACCATGTTCTTTGTGGTAATATGGGTGGAAGCCGCAAACTACTTGTGAGACAGAGGGAAGCAAAATGGATTTGCCGCCTTCAAGCTACCCTTATGGGACACAACACAGATAGGGAACCACACTATTTTTTAGAATGATCAACGGAGGGTGTGCCCTCGTGTTTCCATTCTTTCCCTTTATGCATACCAGGTCTAGATGTCCCATCAATAAGTCCCTTCTATAAACTTGGGAAGGGACAGTCTTCCCTAACTTATTGTTTGTTGTGATTTGGTTTGCATGATAGGAATCCTGCACTGATGGATTGGCACTGCTTATGGAACCTGTAGTGCCTTTATGTGTCTTTCTCCAATTTGCCATATTCACTGATCCGATTTGCAGAGTGAGTATTCAGCACTGGTGCATTGGCGCTGATTATGGAATATGTAGTGTTCCTTTGTGCCCCTTACGCATCCTCCTGATTGCAACTGGCATTGCTTAGGAAATTTTAACCTGAAGGTCTTATTCATAACATGTCACATATCTGTACATGTAAACTGTATTGGCCATCTGATACCGTGAATTTCCAATGGTCTTGTCCATAAGATTAAGTATTCTTTTGGATTCCTTGTTGTGCTGCTTTTCCATCTTTTGTGTCGCCAAGTACTAGACTAATCGTAGTTTGGTGGCACTTACTTTTGGAATCTATATGTATACTATATCGATTTTGCTATTGGTGTATCCCCTCTGATCGTTGTTGGTATCGCCTAGGAGATATTCTCAAATGGCAGTTCATGCATTGCTTTAACTTAATATTTATTGAACTTGTTGTTCCAAGATTGTGGTTGCTATATTCCTGAAATATGTTTATCATCAAGCCGCCTTTGTACACTTTCTGGTATTTGTATCATTCTGATATATTATTTGTATCTATTACCTTTCTAAGATGTCCGCCGACCTTTCTCTCTATAAGGAATGTGCCACATTGGAAGTTTATTGTTGCCCCTTTGTCAAGGACTATTGACAATTGGTAACAAGTTTGCTATTGTCAATGGATTGTAATACCTGAAGGCATCTGCTATTGCTTATTGCACAGACGTCATGTGGAATGCTGATACCATTTACGCGTGTTACACTTTAAGATGGCCGCCACACTTTGGCCGGAAAGAATCACCCACAAAAAAATATGTCCCTTTTTAGGTCTCGCTGAGCCCAGCGCATGCGTTGGCTCGAAGAGACATTTTGTATGTGGGCTCCAAAAAGTGCTACCAGGCCAGCCTAGAGCTACAGCGCATGTGCGCGGGCGCGTGCGCCGCGCTTACTTTCACTTTCGCGGCCGCTTTGATCGCGATCACTTTCACTTTCGCGGCTGCACGTAACGCCCTGTCGGACGAAAGCCATGTTTCAGCACTCACTAACACGATATCACGGCGGTTCGGCGATTCACACTGGGGAACTTTTGAAAACTCGTCATCTTTGGTAAGCGTAGCACGGTTTTCGTTCGACAGGGCATTACTGCTTTAGTTTTAAGTCTGCATAGGTTTCCCGAGGAACTTGTTTCTCTTCGCTTTTGAGCCACTGTAGTTAGGTGACTGTTTGCTTAAAAAAACTTGTTTCAAAGGGAGCATATGAAAAGAACCTTTTCCGCACGTTAGTTCCAGCTGCATAGCCTAACGACCCCCTGCCCATACGTTTAATCAGGGTGTCTTATTGTGACAAACTATCTTTCCGTGGTTTACATCGTATTGTAGTTTACCACCTCGATTCATGGGCCAGAGACCGGGTATGTGCTGTCGCTTGCGAGATTTCTTGTTTTAAAAAAAAAAAAAACAATTGTGCTTAGAGCCTGCAAATGCTTTATAATTGGTTGGCTTCATCTTCACTCATTTCTTTGCTTCTCATTGGTCAATGAGTACTTTCTTCCTTATGTATTTGTCCCTTCTATGGAGCTTGTGCCAAGTACTGCTGAGTTGTTTTATTAGTGTCCTTCCGCTGGTCGCTCTAAAATTCAAGCACTTTTTGTTGGCTCTTGCTTCCTCGCCATTGTTGTTACCTCATCGATATTGTTTGCCCGTTGTTCCCTACACCAGTTCTCCTCCCTCTTCCCCTTGTTGTTAGTTGTCCTTCAGTCGTTGCGTACACACTTTCCCCTCCCGTGGTTTTCACAGGAAAGACCCCTCATATGCAAAGAATGTCCACGCTGCGTGCCTGTCACTGTGCAGATGCGTGGGCTTGTGCACCTGTTGCCTTGTTATGTGTTTTCACATCGCCTGATGCTCGAAAAAACACATTTTGTTTACGGTTGGGGCACCCAGAGTTAGTCTGGAAGAAATGTGTATTAGGCATGTGGCTATCTGTTAGGCGAAAGTAATTAAATAGAAATATTTAAGTTGCTGAAAATAGAACTAGTTGGCAGGCATGTGTGCCATCTGCCGGTTTAACACTAGCATAATTATTGATGCCTTTGTAAAGGATGCATGTGGCTGATGTTTAAAACAAAAACACATCGAACAAGAATGATGGCCCAGTGTGCATTATGGATATAGTGCAGGACTGTAGAATAGCTACTCGCGCATTTGTCTGTATTTACGAAAACGTCGATTTTCAGACATCCAGTTGTGAAACTCTCACTTTTAATAACATCCACGAGATTTACCTGCACAAAGCCGATGCATTTCTTATGTTTGACAGCATTGGCACGAGAACCACTTTCTTAGAGATGCAAGAAATAAAAGCACATGAAAAAAACAATAATACTTTTGGATACATTTCAGGGTGTGCATATTTAAATCAAACGATTTGGGTGGAATGTACGAGCCACCTGCTGGATTTGGACTTCTATAATTGTCAACGAGTTTTAAAAATGTTTTCAAGGCAAATACGTGAGATTGCGCTAAACTCCTGAGTATTCAGAAAGAAAATTCCAAACAAAAGCATTAGTGCTTCGGTTATTTTCAGTACAGCATACACGACGATGAACAAATCAGGGTAATTTATAATTTTTATGCATATTCTTTACAAACTTTTTTAATTCATTTTGTACAACAGAAAACAGCATAAATACGCAGGTCATGTCCCCAAACGTACATAAGGAGTAACATCACATTCACAGATTACGGCAGTACAAGTAGTATAGCAGTGTGCACGGCAGAACATAGGCAGCAGAAAAATTAACAACCAGTAAGGGAGCAAGACATTTTTAATCCAAGTCATCGAGCCCAGTAAAAGGCAAGTGATACAGCAATGTCATACATGGTTGTCACATCTATTATACATTGGCATAGGCACAAAATCACATCTCACCATCTGAGCCATCCTCTGAGCCAGTCACCCTCATCAGTAAACCTATTAAGTAGGGACCCCCACAGCATAATCGTGTCCAAGGGAACCTAATCAGGACGGGTAAGGCGCTTGTGCATCTTCTCCGCCACCCTCTATTCTAGAAAATCACGCAGCCACGAAGACCTTAGAAGCACTCGAGTAATCATCCACCCAATGGCTATTCGCCTGAAAGTAGCACAAGCTTGTAGGGAATCTTTCATCCTTTGGGCTTCACCACCACCCTCAGGAGGCATGCCAGCGGAGTTAGAGGGATCGCCAAGACCATTGCCCTCACAATTATAGGCACCATCTCCTTCCAGAATCCCTGAATCCCGAAACAAGCCCAGGCCAAATGCAAGAGAGTGGCCCCCAACACCCCACACAACGTGCCTTCCTCCAGAGGTCTATCCTAGTCCGCTGCCTACAGGTCACATAGATGCGATTTAAACAAGCATTTGCAATGCAATAGGTCTCGCATTTTAGCGAGTTTGAGCTATGGACATTGTAAATGACAATGCATTTTATTTATGTTTTGGTTTTTAAAACATAAATAAAAGGCATTGTCATTTATAATGCCAATAGCTTAAACTCGCGTAAACGCGAGACCTATTGCATTGCAAATGCTTGTTTATATTGCTAAGGACTATTGACAATTGGTAGCGAGTTTGCTACTGTCAATGGATTGTAAAATCCGATGGCATTTGCTAGCGCTTATTGCAAATGGATTATTATCTTGGCTAACTTTTCCAATGATTTTATTGATTCGGTTCACTTTACATACGTAATGTGGAACGCTGATACCATTTACGCGTGCTACACTTTAAGATGGCCGCTACACTTTGCCCGGAAAGAATCACCCACGAATAGATGTCCTTTCTTTACTTCTTGGGTGTAATGGTCACGTGGACGATTTTGCATACCTGATCTTAATTTCCGACGTGACGTAGGCTACTCAGTCGTCTTTAAAATCAAGGCGCCACTTTGCTCTGGGAACTTTTTTCTAGTTATTATGCCGCTTCTTGACATCCTTCCTTGGAGGTAAGTGTATGACGGGGGCACTTTCTTCCGGATAACTTTGATGTAGAGCCTTCATACAATTTGGGCATCACTATGGGGGGTTTTCAGCGAGTTAGTTTCCTGGTAATATTGACCATGATTAGCTATATATTAGGTATCCGATAGGCTATGCTGAATAAGTGACATTGGGGTTGGGGGACACCGTTCGCTGGTATTTTGCCTCATACAATACCCTTTGGAATTGAATTTTTTGAATAATCTAACACAATTGAGTTGGGAGAGGGGCTTATTTTGCCTTTTCCTGCTCTCTTTTTATACGTGCGATGGCCATATGAATTAGACTAACGTAGCATGTTCATTGCCTTGTGCAACTCTGCGGCGTTCAAGGCCGGATATATATAGGCTGCCTCTTTATACTAGTTATGATACTTGGGTTTATTCCTTGTAATTTAAAATACGCACGTACATTTATCACTGTTTTTAATCAAATATTATGTAGTGCTGCTGTGCGTGTTATCTATATTGACGCTACTTTCTTTTTTCCGTTCTATTAGAGTACCAGTTAGGATTTATTGATATATCGGTGGCGCTTTGCACGTACTATTGTCCAATGAAGTGAGGTGAGTCCTCACTTAGGTGATATTTCTTATTTTTTTACTCTTTGGTGCTGGTATCTATGGGCTTTATATAGTGAGTTGGGCTCTGAAATTATTCTCGGGTCAATCTTTGTTTTTCACCTCTAGCTATGCCTAAGCTTTGGTGGATGTAGATGGTTCACATGCATTGTGCATATATCTGCTTTGCTGTTCCATTATGATAGTTGTCGTTCTCACTTTGGGACTTCTTTCTGATTTTTGCCCTTTGTACTTAAAGTGAATTTATATTTTTAGGATTTCATAGGGACCTCTTTCTATTTTAGATATTTACCTACTTCAATCCTGGTCTATTGTGCTCTTTGTTCAGGGATATTATTCCTCGCTGCCGCTCGTTTGTATTTTCAAAAGGTGAGATTATTTTTAAATATATGTTTTCATTTAGATATTCTTTATCTGTGCTTTCTACTTCTAAAAGCAACACACCTCATATTGGTGTTGTGATTATAGTTTAGTTTATACGTATTAAGAAAGAGGCCACTCTTGTATGGTAGATATTTTATACTTATTCTTATTATTATAGCATCTCATAGGGATGTCTTTTTTCAATACAGACGTTTATTTATGTCTGTTTCAGGTGTATTGTGCCTTTTGGGACGTGCTCTGCTCAAACATTTTACTTTCTCTTCACCGATTGGTTATATACTTAAGAGGTGAGATTTATTTAAATATTTTTATTTATTACTTTTTGTCTTTGTTTTCGGAAAATTATAAGTAATGGAAATGGTTCCCTTAATACTGGTGCTTGGTTATCTGCCTTTGGTATACTGTACAGTTTCGATGTTTTAAGAAAGAGACCATTCTTTGTCTTGGAAATTTATATATTTATATATTAATAGTGAACGTACTAGGGGCGTTCTACACACAACCTTTGGGATGTTGATATATAACTGGGTCATGACCTTTTTGGTTTCACTATACATGTGTGTGAGAAGATCGTTATGATACTATGCTCAATGGTATGTTCCCTCTTTGTTCTTTCTCCCTGTTCTCTCTTTTCTCGCGTTTGCTTTAATAAATATGTCATTTTTATGTTTTATAAATCTGTATATTGAATATATCAAAAGTGTGATATATGGCTGTGTAAATAATATGGCGCTTCTGCTTTAAATGTCTTGTTTACACGTTTGTGTATATATATATGTGAAAAGGAATACTGTCCTGTATATAAGTTGTGGGTCATTTCTTGTTTTTGTTTTTGTTATTGTTTAAAATTGTATGTAATTTTAAATGTTAGTAATGTATTGTTAATGTACGTTTTGTCTATGATTGTTGCAGCCCTGACGAAGTTCCCTTCTTGGCACCTCTGGGAACGAAACGCGTTGGATGTGTGCCGTTTTTTAAGGACTGATTTAATAAAAGAAGTACTTTTGGAATTACTGCTCACGTGTTTAACTTGGCTATGAGTGCACCGTCCATCTTCACTTGAAAAATTACAACTGTGATTCGCACCTTTGGACGACGGGTGCAGGAAGAGTGTTGCACCACCGTATTATTGTTGGTACATGTGGATTGGTTGAGCTGGACCTTGGTCTGTCGTTTGTTTTTCTTGTGTTAATTAATTTTAGGGTTCAGGAAGGGTATGGGTTTTGGGGTGCCAATGGTAATTTTAGGGTTCATGCTGGGTATGGGTTTTGGGGTACCAATGGTAATTTTAGGGTTCAGGATGGGTATGGGTTTTGGGGTGCCAATGGTAATTTTAGGGTTCATGCTGGGTATGGGTTTTGGGGTACCAATGGTAATTTTAGGGTTCAGGATGGGTATGGGTTTTGGGGTACCAAGGGTAATTTTAGGGTTCATGGTGGGTATGGGTTTTAGAGTGCAACAGGTAATTTTAGGGTTCAGGGTGGATTTGGGTTGGCAATGTAATTCTTTGGGTTTTGGGGTGCCAAGGGAAATTTTAGGGTTCAGATTCGGTATGGGTTTTGTGGTGCCAAGGGTAATTTTAGGGTTCAGGGTGGGTATGTGTTTTAGGTTGGCAAGGTTAATTTTTGGGTTTTAGGGTGCCAAGGGAAATTTTAGGGTTCAGATTCAGTATGGGTTTTGTAGTGTCACGGGTAATATTAGGGTTCAGGGTGGATTTGGGTTTTGGGGTGATAAGGGTAATTTTAAGGTTCAGGGTGGGTATGGGTTTTGGGGTGTCAAGGGGTATTTTAGGGTTCAAGGTGGGTATGGGTTTTAGGGTGCCACGGGTAATTTTAGGGTTCAGGGTGGGTATGAGTTTTGGGGTGGAAAGGGTAATTTTAGGGTTTGGGAGCATGAGAATTGGGGTGGTACGGGTAATTTTGGAATTTTAGGGGGATATGGTTATTGGGGTCCTTAAGGTAATTTGGGGTTTTTTGGGGGTTTAAAAAAGGGGGAAGGGAAACAGAAATGGGAAGGGGATGGAAAGGGAAGAGAACGGAAGGGGAAATGGAAGGGAAGGGAAGGGAGAAGGGAAGAAGGGATGGGGAGCGGTAAAGTAGGAGACAGGGAAGGGGTTTAGAAGACTGATGGGGAGGGAAGAGAAGGGGTATAAAAGGAGACAGGGAATGGCAGGAGTATATTGGAAGGAGGCATGGAAGGGAAGGGGTATAGGAAGAGTCAGAGAAGGGAATGGGTATTGGAGGAGCCAGGGAAAGGGTAGAGGAAGAGGCAGGTAATGGAAGAGGTATAGGAAGAGACAGGGAAAAGTGGAGAAGCAGAGGAGTATAGGAGAAGACAGGGAAGGGGTATAGGAGGAGACAGGGAAGGGGTAAAGGAGGAAACAGGGAAGGGAAGGAAAAGGGAGGGATATAGCAGGAGGAAGAGAAGAGGTATAGGATGAGAAAGGGAAGCGACAGGGTATAGGAGGAGACACGGTAGGGTTATAGGAGGAAAGAGGTAAGGGAAGAGACGGGGTATAGAAGGAGGCAAGGAAGGGAAGGAAAAGGGCATGGGAGGAGACAGGGAAAGTGTATAGGAGGAGAAAGGGAAGGGGAGAGTAATAGGAAAAGACAGGGAAGGGAAGAGAAGAAAAGAATGAAAGGGAGAAAATGTAGGGGTTTGTGGGGTATAGGCTGAGACAGGGAAGGGAAAGGAAGGGCAGGGGTAAAGAAAAATGGGAAAAGAAAGGGAAAATGGCAAAGGAAAGGAGAAAATGGCAAAGGAAAGGTAGAAGGGGAAAGGAAAGGGGGAAGGCAAGGGGGAAGGGGAGGGCAAGTGAAGGGATAAAGGGGAGGGAAGAAAAAGGAAAGTGGGAAGGAAAGGGAAGGGAAGGGGGAAGCGAAAAGGGAAGAAGTATATGAGACAGGGAAAGGGAGGGAAGGGGTATAGGAGGAGACAGGGAAGAGGAGGTAAGGGGGTATAGGAGGAAACAGGGAAGGAGAGAGAAAACAAATGAGACAAGGAAGGGGTATAGGAGGACACAGGGAAGGGGTATAGGAGAAGACAGGGAAGGGAAGGGCTAAATGAGGAGACAGGGAAGAGGAGGGGAGGAGTATAGGAGGGGACAGGAAAAGGGGGGAAGGGGTATAGGAGACAGGGAAGAGACAGGGTACAGGAAGAAACAGGGAAAGGGAATAGGGGGAAAGGGAAAAGAAGAGGTATAGGAGGAGACAGGGAATGGAAGGGAAGGGAAAGGGTATAGGAGGAGACAGGAAGGGGTTTAGGAGCAGGAAAGAAAGGAAAGAGCAGGGAAGAAGGAAAGGGATGGAAAGTGGGGGTTGGAAGTAAAGAAAGGGAAAAGGGCAAAGGAAAGGGGAAAATGGCCAAGGAAGGGTAGAAGGGGAAAGGAAAGGGGGAAGGCAAGGGAGAAGGGAAGGGGAGGGCAAGGGAAGGGATAAAGGGAAGGGAAGGAAAAGGAAAGTGGAAAGGAAAGGGTGGGGGAAGCGAAAAGGGAAGAAATATATGAGACAGGAAAAGGTAGGGAAGGGGTATAGGAGGAGATAGGGAAGTGGAGGGAAGGGGTATGGGAGGAAACAGGGAAGGAGAGAGAAAACAAATGAGACAAGGAAAGGAAGGGGTATAGGAGGACACAGGGAAGCGGTATAGGAGAAGACAGGGAAGGGGTAAATGAGGAGACAGGGAAGAGGAGGGGAGGGGTATAGGAGGGGGCAGGAAAATGGGGGAAGGGGTATAGGAGACAGGGTACAGGAAGAGACAGGGAAAGGGAATAGGGGGAAAGGGAAAAGAAGAGGTATAGGAGGAGACAGGGAATGGAAGGGAAGGGAAAGGGTATAGGAGGAGACAGGAAGGGGTTTAGGAGCAGGAAAGAAAGGGTAGAGCAGGGAAGAAGGAAAGGGATGGAAAGTGGGGGTTGGAAGTAAAGAAAGGGAAAAGGGCAAAGGAACAGGGAAAATGGCAAAGGAAAGGTAGCAGGGGAAAGGAAAGGGGGATGACAAGGGAGAAGGGAAGGGGAGGGCAAGGGAAGGGATGAAGGGAAGGGAAGGAAAAGGAAAGTGGGAAGGAAAGGGAAGGGGGAAGCGAAAAGGGAAGAAGTATATGAGACAGGAAAAGGTAGGGAAGGTGTATAGGAGGAGACAGGGAAGAGGAGTGGAATAGGAGGAGACAGAGAAGGGAATGGAAATAGGAGGAGACATGAAAGGGGAGTGATATAGGAGGAGACAGGGATGGGAAGGGGTATGGGAGGAGACAGGGAAAGGAAGGGAAGGGGAGGGGTATAGAAGGAGACAGGGAAGGGGTGTAGGAGACAGGAAAGGGAAGGGAATTGGTATAGGAAGAGACAGGGAATGGCAGGGGCACAGAAGGAGGAGTAGAAGTGGTATAGAAGGATGGAAAGAAAAGGGGTATCGGAGGAGACAGGGAAGGGGTATAGGAGAAGACAGGGAAGGGGTATATTAGGAGACAGGGAAGGGGAGGGGAGGGGTATAGGAGGGGGCAGGGAAAGTGGGGAAGGGGTATAGGAGGAGACTGGGAAGAGACAAGGTATAGGAAGAGACAGGGAAAGGAATAGGGGAAAAGGGTAGGAAAGAGAGAAGGGGAGAGAAAATGGGTGAGGGAAGGGAATGGGAAGGGAATGGAAAGGGGAGGGGAAGGTAAGGGAGAAGGGAAGAAGAGAATGGGAGGAAAGAGGGGATGGGGAGGGGTAAAGTCGGAGACAGGGGAGGGTATAGGAAAAGATGGTAAGGCGGCAAGGGGTATAGGAGGAGACAGGGAAGGGAAGAGGTATAAAAGGAGACAGGGAATGAAAGGAGTATAGGGGAAGGAGACAGGGAAGGGGGATAGGAGGAGACAGAAAATGGAAGGGGTATCAGAAGAGGCAGGTAAGGGAAGAGGTATCAGAGGAGACAGGGAAGAGTGTATAAGTGAAGAGGTATAGGAGAAGACTGGGAAGGGGTTTGTGAAGAGAGAGGGAAGGGGTAAAGGAGGAGACAGGGGAGGGATATAGCAGGAGGCAGAGAATGGGTATAGGATGAGTCAGGGAAGTGACGAGGTATAGGAGGAGACACAGGTGGATTATAGGAGGAAAAAGGTATGGGAAGAGAAGGGGTATAGGAGTAGACAAGGAAGGGAAAGGAAAGGGCATGGGAGGAGACAGGGAAAGTGTATAGGAGGAGAAAGGGAAGGGGAGGGTAATAGGAAGAGACAGGGAATGGAAGAGAAGGAAAGAAGGAATGGGAGGGAAAGTAGGGGTTGGAGGGGTATAGGCAAAAACAGGGAAGGGAAAGGAAGGGCAGGGAAGAGAAGGGAAAGGAAGGGAAGGGGAAAGGAAAATGGGAAACAAAAGGAAAAAGGGCATAGGAAAGGTAGAAGGGAAAAGGAAAGGGGGAAGGCAAGGGGGAGGAGTAAGGGAAGGGGAGGGGAGGCGCAAGGGAAGGGATAAAGGGAAGGGAAGGAAAAGGAAAGTGGGAAGGAAAGGGAAGGGGGAAACGAAAAGGGAAGAAGTATACGAGACAGGGAAGGGGAGGTAAGGGGTATAGGAGGAGACAGGGAAGAGCAAGGAAGGGTAAAGGAGGAAACAGGGAAGGGGAGGGAAAACATGAGACAAGGAAAGGAAGGGGTATAGGAGGATACAGGGAGGTGGTATAGGAGAAGACAGGGAAGGTAAGGGGTAAATGAGGAGACAGGGAAGGGGAGGGGTATAGGAGGGGACAGGGAAAGGGGGAATGGGTATAGGAGGGGAGAGGGAACAGACAGGGTATAGGAAGAGACAGGGAAAGGGTATAGGGGAAAAGGGAAGAGAAGAGGGATAGGAGGAGATAGGGAATGGAAGGGAAGGTAAAGGGTATAGGAGGAGAAAAGGAAGGAAGGGAAGAAGGAAAGTGAGAGAAAGTGGGGGTTGGAAGTGTATAGACGGAGACAGGGAAGGGAAAGGAAGGGCAGGGTAGGGAAAGGAAGGGAATGGGGAAAAAGGCAAAAAAAGGGGGAAAGGGGAAAGGAAAGGGACAAGGGGAATGAAAAGGGGTGAGGGAAGGGAATGGAAACTGAATGGGAAGGGGAGGGGAAAGGAAGGGAGAAGGAAAGAAGGGATGGGGAGGGAAGAAGGCATGGGGAAGGGTAAAGTAGGAGACAGGGATGGGGTATTGGAGGAGACAGACGGGGATGGAAGAGATATAGGAGGAGACAGGGAAGGGAAGAGGTATAAAAGGAGACAGGGAAGGGAAGGAGTATAGGAGGAGAACACAGAGAAGGGAAGGGGATAGGAGGAGACAGAGAAGGGATGGGGTGTAGGAGGAGACATGGAAGGGAAAGGAAGGGGTATAGGAAGAGGCAGTTAAGGGAAGATATATTGGAGGCGACAGGGAAGAGTGTAGAAGTGAAGGGGTAGAGGAGAAGACAGGGAAGGGGTATAGGAGGAGACAGGGAAGGGGTAAAGGAGGAGACAGGGAATGCAAAAGGCAAGGTGGGATATAGCAGGAGTCAGGGAATGGGTATAGGATGAGACAGGGAAGGGACGAGGTATAGGAGGAGACACTGGAGGGTTATAGGTGGAAAAATGGAAGGGAAGATAAGGGGTATAGGAGGAGACAAGGAAGGGAAGGGAAGGGAAAGGGCATGGGAAGAGACAGGGAAAGTGCATAGGAAGAGAAAGGGAAGGGGAGGGTAATAGGAAGAGACAGGGAAGGGGACAGACGGAAAGGGTGGAAGTAGGGGTTGGTGGGGTATAGGCGGAGACAGGGAAGGGAAAGGAAGGGCAGGGAAGGGAAAGGAATGGAAGGGGGAAAGGAAAATTGGAAAAGGAAAGGAAAAGTGCAAAGGAAAGGTAGAAGGGAAAAGGAAAGGGGGAAGGCCTAGGGGAGGGGGAAAGAAAGGGGGGAAGGCAAGGGAAGGGATAGAGGTAAGGGAAGGAAAAGGAAAGTGGGAATGAAAGGGAAGGGAGAAGCAAAACGGGAAGAAATATAGGAGACAGGGAAAAGGAGGGAAGGGGTAAAGGAGGAGACAGGGATGAGGAGGGAAGGGAAAGGGTATAGGAAGAGACAGGAAGGGGTTTAGGAGCAGAAAGGGAAGGGAAGAGCAGGGAAGAAGGAAAGGGAGGGAAAGTGGGGGTTGGAAGTAAAGAAAGAGAAAAGGGCAAAGGAAAGGGGAAAATGGCAAAGGACAGATAGAAGGGGGAAGGCAAGGGGGAAGGGAAAGGGAAGGGGAGGGCAAGGGAAGGGATAAAGGGCAGGGAAGGAAAAGTAAAGTGGGAAGGAAAGGGAAGGGTGAAGCGAAAAGGGAAGAAGTATATGACACAGCAAAAGGGAGGGAAGGGGTATAGGAGGAGACAGGGAAGAGGAGGGAAGGGGTATAGGAGGAAACAGGGAAGGGGAGGGAAAATAAATGAGACAAGGAAAGGAAGGGGTACAGGAGGAGACAGGGAAGGGGTATAGGAGAAGATATGGAAGGGAAGGGGTACATTAGGAGACAGGGAAGGGGAGGGGTATAGGAGGGGGCAGGGAAAGGGGGAAGGGGTATAGGCGGAGACAGGGAATGGAAGGGAAGGGAAAGGGTATAGTAGGAGACAAGAAGGGGTTTAGGAGCAGAAAAGGAAGGGAAGAGCAGGGAAGAAGTTAAGGGAGGGAAAGTGGGGGCAGGACGTGTGCAGGCAGAGACAGGGAAGGGAAAGGAAGGGTAGGGTAGCGAAAGGAAGGGAAGGGGAAGCGAAAAAAGGCAAAAGAAAGGAAAAAATGGGAAATGAAAGGGACAAGGGGAGAGAAAAGGGGTGAGGGAAGGGAATGGCAAGGGAATGGAAAGGGGAGGGAGAAGGGAAAAAGAGAAGGGGAGGGAAGAAGGGATGGGGAGGGGTAAAGTCAGAGACAGGGAAGGGTATAGGAGGAGACAGTCAGGAGGGAAGGGATATAGGAGAAGACAGGGAAGGGAAGAGGTATAAAAGGAGACAGAAAAGGGAAGGGTAGAGGAGGAGACAGGGAAGGGGTGGGTATAGGAGGAGACAGGGAAGGGAAGTGGTATAGGAAGAGGCAGGAAAGGGAAGAGGTATCTGAGTAGACAGGGAACAGTGTAGAAGTGAAGGGGTATAGGAGAAGACGGGAAGGGATATAGGAGGAGACAGGGAAGGGCAAAGGAAGAAACGTAAGGGGAGGGAAAACATGAGATAAGGAAAGGAAGCGGTACAGGAGGATACAGGGAAGGGGTTTAGGAGAAGACAGGGAAGGAGTAAAGGAGGAGACAGGGATGAGGAGGGAAGGGAAAGGGTATAGGAAGAGACAAGAAGGGGTTTAGGAGCAGAAAAGGAAGGGAAGAGCAGGGAAGAAGGAAAGGGAGGGAAAGTGGGGGTTCGAAGTAAAGAAAGAGAAAAGGGCAAAGGAAAGGGGAAAACGGCAAAGGGAAGATAGGGGAATGGAAATGGGGAAGGCAAGAGGGAAGGGATAAAGGGCAGGGAAGGAAAAGGAAAGTGGGAAGGAAAGGGAAGGGGGAAGCGAAAAGGGAAGAAGTATATGACACAGGAAAAGGGACGGGAAGGGGTATAGGAGGAGACAGGGAAGAGGAGGGAAGGGGTATAGGAGGAAACAGGGAAGGGGAGGGAAAACGAATGAGACAAGGAAAGGAAGGGGTACAGGAGGAGACAGGGAAGGGGTATAGGAGAAGACAGGGAAGGGAAGGGGTACATTAGGAGACAGGGAAGGGGAGGGGTATAGGAGGGGGCAGGGAAAGGAGGAAGGGGTATAGGCGGAGACAGGGAATGGAAGGGAAGGGAAAGGGTATAGGAGGAGACAAGAAGGGGTTTAGGAGCAGAAAAGGAAGGGAAGAGCAGGGAAGAAGTTAAGGGAGGGAAAGTGGGGGCAGGACGGGTGCAGGCGGAGACAGGGAAGGGAAAGGAAGGGTAGGGTAGCGAAAGGAAGGGAAGGGGAAGCGAAAAAAGGCAAAAGAAAGGAAAAAATGGCAAATGAAAGGGACAAGGGGAGAGAAAAGGGGTGAGGGAAGGGAATGGCAAGGGAATGGAAAGGGGAGGGAGAAGGGATGGGGAGGGGTAAAGTCAGAGACAGGGAAGGGTATAGGAGGAGACAGTAAGGAGGGAAGGGATATAGGAGAAGACAGGGAAGGGAAGAGGTATAAAAGGAGACAGAAAAGGGAAGGGTAGAGGAGGAGACAGGGAAGGGGTGGGTATAGGAGGAGACAGGGAAGGGAAGGGAAGTGGTATAGGAAGAGGCAGGAAAGGGAAGAGGTATCTGAGTAGACAGGGAACAGTGTAGAAGTGAAGGGGTATAGGAGAAGACGGGGAAGGGGTATAGGAGGAGACAGGGAAGGGCAAAGAAAGAAACGTAAGGGGAGGGAAAACATGAGATAAGGAAAGGAAGGGGCATAGGAGGATACAGGGAAGGGGTTAAGGAGAAGACAGGGAAGGAGTAAATGAGGAGACAGGGAAGGGAAGGGGTGTAGGAGGGGACAAGAAAAGGGAGGAATGGATATAGGAGGAGACAGGAAAGAAACAGGGTATAGGAAGAGACAGGGAAAGGGTATAGGGGAAAAGGGAAGAGAATAGGTATAGGAGAAGATAGGGAATGGAAGAGAAGGGAAAGGGTATAGGAGGAGACAGGAAGAGGTATAGAAGGAGAAAATGAAGGGAAGAGCAGGCAAGAAGGAAAGTGAGGGAAAGTGGTGTTTGGAAATGTATAGGCGGAGACAGGGAACGGAAAGGAAGGGCAGGGTAGGGAAAGGAAGGGAATGGGGAAAAAAGGCAAAAATAAGGGCAAAAGGGGAAAGGAAAGGGACAAGTGGAAAGAAAAGGGGTGAGGGAAGGGAATGAGAACTGAATGGGAAGGGGAGGGGAAAGGAAGGGAGAAGGGAAGAAGGGATGGGTAGGGAAGAAGGGATGGGGAAGGGTAAAATAGGAGACAGGGAATGGGTATTGGAGGAGACAGTCGGGGAGGTAAGGGATGTAGGAGGAGACAGGGAACAGAAGAGGTATAAAATGAGACAGGAAAGGGAAGGAGTATAGGAGAAGGAGACAGAGATGGGAAGGGGATAGGAGAAGACAGAGAAGGGATGGGGTATAGGAGGAGACAGGGAATGGAAAGGAAGGGGTATAGGAAGAGGCAGGTAAGGGAAGATGTATTGAGGCGACAGGGAAGATTGTAGAAGTGAAGGGGTAGAGGAGAAGACAGGGAAGGGGTATAGGAGGAGACAGGGAAGTGGTAAAGGAGAAGACAGGGAATGCAAAAGGCAAGGGCGGATATAGCAGGAGGCAGAGAATGGGTATAGGATGAGACAGGGAAGTGACGAGGTATAGGAGGAGACACTGGAGGGTTATAGGTGGAAAAAGGGAAGGGAAGAGAAGGGGTATAGGAGACGACAAGGAAGGGAAGGGAAGGGAAGGGGAAGGGCATGGGAGGAGACAGGGAAAGTGTATAGGAAGAGACAGGGAAGGGGAGAGAAGGAAAGGGGAAGTAGGGGTCGGCGGGGTATAGGCGGAGACAGGGAAGGGAATGGAGGGGCAGGGAAGGGAAAAGAATAGACGGGGGAACGGAAAATGGGAAAAGAAAGGGGAAAGAGCAAAGGAAAGGTAGAAGGGGAAAGGAAAGGGGGAAGGCAAGTGGGAAGGGAAGGAGGAAAGAAAGGGGAGGGGAGGGTAAGGGAAGGGATAGAGAAACGGGAAGGAAAAGGAACGTGGGAATGAAAGCGAAGGGGGAAGGAACAAGGGAAGAAGTATAGGAGACAGGGAAGGGGTAAAGGAGGAGACAGGGAGGAGAAGGGAAGGGAAAGGGTATAGGAGGAGACAGGAAGGGGTTTAGGAGCAGAAAAGGAAGGGTAGAGCAGGGAAGAAGAAAAGGGAGGGAAAGTGGGGGTTGGAAGTAAGGAAAGGGAAAAGAGCAAAGGAAAGGGGAAAATGGCAAAGGAAAGGTAGAAGGGGAAAGGAAAGGGGGAAGGCAAGGGGGAAGGGAAAGTGAAGGTTATGGCAAGGGAAGGGATAAAGGGCAGGGAAGGAAAAGGAAAGTGGGAAGTAAGGGGGAAGCGAAAAGGGAAGAAGTATATGAGACAAGAAAAGGGAGAGAAGGGGTATAGGAGGAGAGGGAAGAGGAGGGAAGGGGTAAAGGAGGAAACAGGGAAGGGGAGGGAAAACGAATGAGACAAGGAAAGGAAGGGGCATAGGAGAAGACAGGGAAGTGGTGTAGGAGAAGACAGGGCATGGAAGGGGTAAATTAGGAGACAGGGGAGGGTAGGGGTAGAGGAGGGGGCAGGGAAAGGGGGAAGGGGAGTAGGAGGAGAAAGGGAAGAGACAGGGTATAGGAAGAGACAGGGAAAGGGATAGGGGAAAAGGAAAGAGAAGAGGTATAGGAGGAGACAGGGAATGGAAGGGATGGGAAAGGGTATAGGAGGAGACAGGAAGGAGTTTAGGAGCAGAAAATGAAGGGAAGAGCAGTGAAGAAGGAAAGGGAGGGAAAGTGGGGATTGGAAGTGTATAGGCAGAGACAGGGAAAGGAAGGGTAGGGTAGCGAAAGGAAGGGAAGGGGAAGCGAAAAAAGGCAAAAGGGGAAAATAGCAAAGGAAAGGGACAAGGGGAGAGAAAAGGGGTGAGGGAAGGGAATGGATGGGAATGGAAAGGGGGAAAGGGAAGGGAGAAGGGAAGAAGAGAATGGGAGGGAAGAAGGGATGAAGAGGGGTAAATTTGGAGGCAGGGAAGGGTATAGAAGGAGACAGTATGGAGGGAAGGCATATAGGAGGAGAGAGGGAAGGGAAGAGGTATAAAAGGAGACAGGGAAGGGGGATATGAGGAGACAGAAAAGGGAAGGGGTATAGGAGGAGACGGGGAAGGGAAGGGTATAGGAGGAGATAGGAAAGGGAAGGGGTATAGGAAGAGGCAGGTATGGGATGAGGTATCAGAGGAGACAGGTAAGAGTGTAGAAGCGAAGGGGTATAGGAGAAGACAGGGAAGGGGTATAGGAAGAGAGAGGGAAGTAGTAAAGGAGGAGACAGGGGAGGGATATAGCAGGAGGCAGGGAAGGGGTATAGGATGAGACAGGGAAGGGGTATAGGATGAGACAGGGAAGGGGTATAGGAGGAGACACAGGAGGGTTATAGGAGGAAAAAGGTAAGGGAAGAGAAGGGGTATAGGAGTACACAAGGAAGGGAAGGGAAAGGGCATGGGAGGAGACAGGGAAAGTGTATAGGAGGAGAAAGGGAAGGGGAGGGTAATAGGAAGAGACAGGGAAGGGAATGGAAAAGAAGGAAAGAAGGAAAGGGAGGGAAAGTAGGGGTTGGAGGGGTATAGGCGGAGACAGGGAAGGGAAAGGAAGGGCAGGGAAGGGAAAGGAAGGGAAAGTGGAAACAAAAATGGGAAACAAAAGGGCAAAGGAAAGGTAGAAGGGAAGGGATAAAGGGAAGGGAATGAAAAGGAAAGTGGGAAGGAAAGGGAAGGGGGAAGCGAAAAGGGAAGAAGTATAGGAGACAGGGAAGGGGAGGTAAGGGGTATAGGAGGAGACAGGGAAGAGCAGGGAAGAGTAAAGGGTGAATCAGGGAAGGGAGAGAAAACATGAGACAAGGAAAGGAAGGGGTATAGGAGAACACAGGGAAGGGAAGGGGTAAATGAGGAGACATGAAAGGGGAGGGGTATAGGAGGAGCAGGGAAAGGGGGGAATTGGTATAGGAGGAGACAGGGAAGAGACAGGGTATAGGAAGGGAAGAGACAGGGTATAGGAAGAGGCAGGTAAAGGGTATAGCGGAAAAGTGAAGAGAAGTGGTATAGAAGGAGATAGGGGATGGAAGGGAAGGGAAAGGGTATAGGAGGAGACAGGAAGAGGTATAGGAGGAGAAAAGGAAGGGAAGAGCAGGGAAGAAGGAAAGAGGGAAAGTGGGGGTTGGATGTGTATAGGAAGAGACAGGGAAGGGAAAGGAAGGGCAGGGTAGGGGAAGGAAGGGAATGGGGAAAAAAGGCAAAAAAAGGGGAAAGGAAAGGGACAAGGGGAAAGAAAAGGAGTGAGGGATGGTAATGGGAACTGAAGGGGAGGGGAAAGGAAGGGAGAAGAGAAGAAGGGATGGAGAGGGAAGAAGAGATGGGGAAGGGTAAAGTAGGAGACAGGGAAGGGGTATTGGAGGAGACTGGGAAGAGGTATAAAAGGAGACAGGGATGGGAAGGAGTATAGGAGGAGGAGACAGAGAAGGGAAGGGAATAGGAGAAGACAGAGAAGGGATTGGGTATAGGAGGAGACAGGGAAGGGAAGGGGTATAGGAAGAGGCAGGTAAGGGAAGATGTATAGAGGCGGCAGGGAAGAGTGTAGAAGTGAAGGGGTAGAGGAGAAGACAGGGAATGGGTATAGGATGAGACAAGGAAGGGACGAGGTATAGGAGGAGACACTGGAGGGTTATAGGTGGAAAAAGGGAAGGGAAGGGGTATAGGAGGAGACAAGGAAGGGAAGGGAAGGGAAAGGGCGTGGGAGGAGGCTGGGAAAGTGTATAGGAGGAGAAAGGGAAGGGAGCGGTAATAGGAAGAGACAGCGAAGGGAAGAGAAGGAAAGAAGGAAAGGGATGGAAAGTAGGGGTTGGAGGGGTATAGGGGGAGACCGAGGAGGGAAAGAAAGGGCAGGGAAGGAAAAGAAAGGGAAGGGGAAAAGGAAAATGGGAAAAGAAAGGGAAAAGTGCAAAGGGCAAAGAAAAATTAGAAGGGGAAAGGAAAGGGGGAGGCAAGGGGACGGGGGAGTGGGAGAGGTGGGCAAGGAAAGGGAAAAAGGGAAGGGAAGGGAAGGAATGGAAAAGTGGGAAGGAAAGGTGAGTGGGAAGCGAAAAGGGAAGAGGTGTAGGAGGAGACAGGGAAGGGGAGGGAAGGGGTATAGTGGGAGACAGGGAAGAGGAGAGAAATGATATAGGAGGAAACAGGTAAGGGAAAGGAAAATGTATTATGAGACAAAGAAAGTAAGGGGCATAGGAGGAGACAGGGAAGGGGTATAGGAGAAGACAGGGAAGGGGTAAATAAGGAGAAGGGGGAGGGGTATAGGAGGGGACAGGGAAGGGGTGGAAGGTGTACAGGAGGAGACAGGGAAGAGGCAGGGTATAGGAAGAGACAGGGAAAGGGTATAGGGGGAAGGGAAGAGAAGGGGTATAGGAGGCGACAGTAAATGGAAGGGAAAGGGTATAGGAGGAGACAGGAAGGAAAATAGGAGGGGGAGGAGAAGAGAAGGGAAGAAGGAAAGGGATGGAAAGTGGTGGATGGAAGTGTATTGGCGGAGACTGGGAAGGGAAAGGAAGGGTAGGGTAGGGAAAGGAGTGGAAGGGGAAAAGGAAAAAAGGCAAAAGAAAAGGGAAAAGGGCAAAAGAAATGGAAAGAAAAGGTGTGAGGGAAGGGAATGAGAAGGGGAAGGGAAGATGGAATGGAAGAGAAGGGAAGGGAAGGGAAGGGAAGGGAAGGAAAGGGATCAATCGGAAGGAAAGTTAAAGGAAAGGGGGAAGGGAAAACAAAAGGGGCAAGGTAAGGGGTATAGGAGACAGGGAAGGGGAGGGAAGGCATATGAGGTGACGGGAGGAAAGGGGCATAGGAGGAGACAGGGAAGGGGTATAGGAGGAGACAGAGAAGGTGTACAGGAGGAGACAGGGAAGGGTTATAGAAGGAGACAGGAACGGAAAGTGGTATAGGAGGAGACAGGGAAGGAAAGGGGTATAGGAGGAGACAGGGAAAGGAAGGGGAGGGGTATAGAAGGAGACAGGGAAGGGGTGTAGGAGACAGGAAAGGGAAGGGAATGGGTATATGAGGAGACTGGGAAGGTAAGGGATATAGAAGGAGACAGGGAAGGTGTATAGGAGGAGACTAGGAAGGGAAGCAGTATCAGAGGAGACAGGGAAGGGGTATCGGAGGAGACAGCAAGGGAAGGGGTATAGGAGGAGACAGAGAAGGGAAGGGAAGGGCTATAGGAGGAGGCAGGAAAGGAAGGGAATTGAACTGAAGGGTATGGGAGGAAAAAGGGAAGGGGTATAGGAAGAGACAGGGAAGGGGTATAGGTGGAGACAGGGGAGGGGAGGGAAGGGGTATAGGGGGAGACAGGGAAGGGATGGGGTATAGGAGGAGACAGGTAGGTGTTTAGGAGGAGGAAGGGAAGGTGTATAGGATGAGGATGGGAAGGGGTATAGGAGGAGAAAGGGAACGTTATATAAGGAGGAGGAAGGGAGGGTATATAGGAGGAGGAAGGGAAGGACTATAGAAGGGGGAAGGGAATGGAATGGGTATAGGAGGAGAAAGGGAAGAGAAAGGGTATAGGAAGGGAAGAGACAGGGTATAGGAAGAGGCAGGTAAAGGGTATAGGGGAAAAGTGAAGAGAAGCGGTATAGGAGGAGATAGGGGATGGAAGGGAAGGGAAAGGGTATAGGAGGAGACAGGAAGAGGTATAGGAGGAGCAAAGGAAGGGAAGAGCAGGGAAGAAGGAAAGTGAGGGAAAGTGGGGGTTGGACGTGTATAGGCAGAGACATGGAAGGGAAAGGAAGGGCAGGGTAGGGGAAGGAAGGGAATGAGGAAAAAAGGCAAACAAGGGGAGGGGAAAGGAAGGGAAGAAGGGATGGAGAGGGAAGAAGGGATGGGGAAGGGTAAAGTAGGAGACAGGGAAGGGGTATTGGAGGAGACAGGGAAGGGAAGAGGTATAAAAGGAGACAGGGAAGGGAAGGGGTATAGGAGGAGGAGACAGAGAAGGGAAGGGAATAGGAGAAGACAGAGAAGGGATTGGGTATAGGAGGAGACAGGGAAGGGAAGGGGTATAGGAAGAGGCAGTTAAGGGAAGATGTATAGAGGCGGCAGGGAAGAGTGTAGAAGTGAAGGGGTAGAGGAGAAGGCAGTGAATGGGTATAGGATGAGACAGGGAAGGGACGAGGTATAGGAGGAGACACTGGAGGGTTATAGGTGGAAAAAGGGAAGGGAAGGGGTATAGGAGGAGACAAGGAAGGGAAGGGAAGGGAAAGGGCGTGGGAGGAGGATGGGAAAGTGTATAGGAGGAGAAAGGGAAGGGAAGGGAACGGTAATAGGAAGAGACAGCGGAGGGAAGAGAAGGAAAGAAGGAAAGGGATGGAAAGTAGGGGTTGGAGGGGTATAGGCAGAGACCGAGAAGGGAAAGGAAGGGCAGGGAAGGAAAAGAAAGGGAAGGGGAAAAGGAAAATGGGAAAAGAAAGGGAAAAGTGCAAAGGGCAAAGAAAAATTAGAAGATGAAAGGAAAGGGGGAGGCAAGGGGACGGGGGAGTGGGAGAGGTGGGCAAGGAAAGGGAAAAAGGGAAGGGAAGGGAAGGAATAGAAAAGTGGGAAGGAAAGGGGAGTGGGAAGCGAAAAGGGAAGAGGTATAGGAGGAGACAGGGAAGGGGAGGGAAGGGGTATAGTGGGAGACAGGGAAGAGGAGAGAAATGATATAGGAGGAAACAGGGAAGGGAAAGGAACATGTATTATGAGACAAAGAAAGTAAGGGGTATAGGAGGAGACAGGGAAGGGGTATAGGAGAAGACAGGGAAGGGGTAAATAAGGAGACGGGGAGGGGTATTGGAGGGGACAGGGAAGGGGTGGAAGGTGTACAGGAGGAGACAGGGAAGAGGCAGGGTATAGGAAGAGACAGGGAAAGGGTATAGGGGGAAGGGAAGAGAAGGGGTATAGGAGGAGACAGTGAATGGAAGGGAAAGGGTATAGGAGGAGACAGGAAGGAGAATAGGAGGAGGAAGAGAAGAGAAGGGAAGAAGGAAAGGGATGGAAAGTGGTGGATGGAAGTGTATTGGTGGAGACTGGGAAGGGAAAGGAAGGGTAGGGTAGGGAAAGGAGTGGAAGGGGAAAAGAAAAAAGGCAAAAGAAAAGGGAAAAGGGCAAAAGAAATGGAAAGAAAAGGTGTGAGGGAAGGGAATGAGAAGGGAAAGGGAAGATGGAAGGGAAGAGAAGGGGAGGGGAAGGGAAGGGAAGGAAAGGGACCAATCAGAAGGAAAGTTAAAGGAAAGGGGGAAGGGAAAACAAAAGGGGCAAGGTAAGGGGTATAGGAGACAGGGAAGGAGAGGGAAGGCATATGAGGTGACGGAAGGAAAGGGGCATAGGAGGAGACAGGGAAGGGGTATAGGAGGAAACAGAGAAGGTGCACAGGAGGAGACAGGGAAGGGTTATAGAAGGAGTCAGGAACGGAAAGTGGTATAGGTGGAGACAGGGAAGGAAAGGGGTATAGGAGGAGACAGGGAAAGGAAGGGAAGGGGAGGGGTATAGAAGGAGACAGGGAAGGGAAGGGAATGGGTATATGAGGAGACAGGGAATGGCAGGGGTACAGGAGGAGGAGTGGAAAGGGTATAGGAGGAGGAAGGCAAAGAAAAGGGGTAACGGAGGAGACAGGGAAAGGAAGGGGTATAAGAGGAGATGGGGAGGAGAAGGGGTATAGGAGGAGACAGGGA
Source organism: Triturus cristatus (assembly GCF_964204655.1). Taxonomy (NCBI): domain Eukaryota; kingdom Metazoa; phylum Chordata; class Amphibia; order Caudata; family Salamandridae; genus Triturus; species Triturus cristatus. Next base: position 428,398,667 of record NC_140591.1, read on the forward strand.
AGGAAAGGGAATGAGTATAGGAGGATGAAGAGAAGTGGTATAGGAGGAGACATGGACGGGAAAGGTTATAGGGATGGGGTATAGGTAGACACAGGGAAGGGAAGGTGTATTGGAGGAGACTGGGAAGGTAAGGGATATAGAAGGAGACAGGGAAGGTGTATAGGAGGAGACTAGGAAGGGAAGCAGTATCAGAGGAGACAGGGAAGGGGGTATCGGAGGAGACAGCAAGGGAAGGGGTATAGGAGGAGACAGAGAAGGGAAGGGAAGGGAAGGGCTATAGAAGGAGGCAGGAAAGGGAAGGAAGGGAATGGAACTGAAGGGTATGGGATGAAAAAGGGAAGGGGTATAGGAAGAGACAGGGAAGGGGTATAGGTGGAGACAGGGGAGGGGAGGGGAGGGAAGGGGTATAGGGGGAGACAGGGAAGGGGTGGGGTATAGGAGGAGACAGGTAGGCGTTTAGGAGGAGGATGGGAAGGGGTATAGGAGGAGAAAGGGAACGTTATATAAGGAGGAGGAAGGGAGGGTATATAGGAGGAGGAAGGGAAGGACTATAGAAGGGGAAGGGAATAGAATGGGTATAGGAGGAGAAAGAGAAGGGGTATATGAGAAGAGAGGAGCATGGTATAGCTGGAGCATGGGAAGGGGTATAGGAGGAGACAGGAAGAGGATGGGTTGGGTTGGTTTTGAAGGGTATAGGAGAGGAGGCATAATGAAGGAAAGGGTAAGGGGATGGGAAGGGGAAGTTGGAAGGGGAAGGGGAAGAGAAAGAGAAAGAGAAAGAGAAAGAGAGAGAGAAAGGGAGAGAGAAGGGATAGAGGGAGGAAGAGAAGAGAAGAGAAGAGAAGAGAAGAGAAGAGAAGAGAAGAGAAGAGAAGAGAAGAGAAGAGAAGAGAAGAGAAGAGAAGAGAAGAGAAGAGAAGAGAAGAGAATGGGCTGGGCAAGATGGCAGAGCATGGCAGGGGAGAGCCCGGCAGGAGGGCAAATCATAACATGGCTGGAGGGCAGTTGGGCAGGACAAGAGGGCAAGAGGGCTAGGCAGGAGGGCAGGAGGCCAGTGCATTGGGGTAGGGCAGAAGGCCAAGGCAGTGGGGCAGGGTGGGGGCAAGAGTGCAGAGGGCAAGGCAGGCGGGCAGGGCAGGAGGGCAGGGGGCAGGGCAGGAGGTCAAGGCAGGTGGCAAGGGAGGAAGGCAGGGTGGAGGGCCGGAGGACAGGAGGGCAGGGCAGGAGGGAAAAGCAGGGCAGGAGGCCAGGAAAGGGCAAGAGGGCAGGGAATGGCAGGAGGGAAAGGAAGGGCAGGAAGGAAAGGAAGGGGAGATGAGACGAGATGAGAGAAAGAGAGAGGGGAGGTGATGTGGGGGAAGGAAGGTAATGGAAATGAAAGAAAGGAAAGGAAAAGAGAAAAGAAAAAATTGAAATGGACGGAAAAAGAGGAGAGGAAAAGGGGGAAGGGAATTGGGATTTCAAGTCAGTTTCAAGTTCAGTTTGGTTTTCAGGGAAGGGTATTGGAATTTCAAGTCAGTTTCAAGTTTGGTTTCAAGTTCAGTTTGGTTTTTAGGGAAGGGTATTGGAATTTCAAGTCAGTTTCAAGTTTGGTTTCAAGTTCAGTTTGGTTTTCAGGGAAGGGTATTGGAATTTCAAGTCAGCTTCAAGTTAGTTTTCAGTTTGATTTCAAGTTCATCTTGGTTTATTCACTCACCTTGTCTTCTTATTTCGTCCCACCCCTCTCACTGCCCCCCTCGTTTTCGGAGCCTGCGCAGCCACTGCAGTTTCGGCCTCTCCCTGCCCCGAGCTCCAGCCGCCAGCAGTGGTCCTCTCCCTACCGCGTCCCCGAGTGCAATGCTGCAGCTGCCTGGTTACCGGCCTCTTATACCAAGGACACGTCACAATGTTGGCTTTTCGACGTGTCATCATACATCACAACTTTGTGGGTGATACCATGTGCTTTAAGATTAACAGGGAGCAGGCAAGGCACGGGTATTGCGGAATTTATTAAAATCCAACTATTTAATGACAAAATGATCCTGCGATGAACCTGAAAGAAGATTCCGTCCCACCCGACACACTTCCTCAACAGTGGTCTCTCCTTTCCTCTCTACTGCGGGGATGGCCTCCCCCCCCCCCCTCCCCCTGCATTTGCCCTGCTCCTCGTGACATCACAGTGATGTTACATCATAAGCGTTCCATTCACAGGATTCTGCTTCTGGTGCCGCCGCGCCTTTCACGTCAATATGAAATGTAGGTTTTTCTCAGTCCTCATTTAAAGTAAATGAAACTTTGTATCATAGGCCGCATTTTCACAACTTGCTCAACCAGCGCTCCTTCGTTGTAAAAATTAAAAGATCTCCAATACTGTAGAGGATGTGGTTTAACGGCTAGCGCTGCAGACCTTGAAGGTGGGAGACAAGGTTCGAGTCTGACAGGAGGCTCAAACGTCCCGTAATTTTGGGCAAATCTCCCCGTGCCTTAATGAATATGTTCCTCTGTCATGTAACTGGTGCTCAAGTGTAGCGCTCTGATACCTTCGGTTCGATTAAGCGCTATATAAAACTGCAACATCAAAAGAAATCTTCCTGTCTGCCCTGCTCCGTCCTCCCCTCGAGTACTGTCCAGTAATCCCACTCCTTTTTGAGTTACGACAGCTTTTATACACTGTGTAGAAATTACTTTTTCAACTTTATGAATTGTTCGAAGAATACTTACATTTTACACTAACTACTGTTTCAAATCCGTCGTACAGAAATGTAACGGGATTAAAAAAAAGCCATTCCACTCATTAACAATCAGAAGCACTTCCCGTCCCACTGCCCGTCCCGGCACATTAATATATTGATTCCTGCACATTCCCAAGGATGGAACTCCCCAAAATCTCCCTTAGTCCACAGCCTCCAGGCATGACTTCCCTCCAAGACCTTCACACTTATCCCCAGTCGCTCAGAAATCTCCCGGTCCCCAACCCAAGGCGTGACATCACCATCAGACACGGAAGTCCTCGAATTTCACTCATGACTACAAACTCCCTCACCTCCTCGGAATGCAGCCTCAGACCCCTGGTACCTATTTAGCAGCAGCGGTAAGGTCTGTGCGAAAACACTTTTTTCACTTGAGGCGATTGGTGTTATTCCATTCATTTCACTATTTATGATTTTAGTGAATGTGATAAAAAAACAAGCACTGACGTCATGAGAATGTCTTTGAGAAACAAGTCTTTCTCCTTCCCTGACAAAATGATTAGCAAATGAGTGGTGAATGCGTGAAAAAGTCAATGTTTCGATGAATGACTGAGTGCACTGATGGATGAATTAATGAATGCATGTATAGATGGATCAATGGGCACACAAGTGCACTGAGTGACTCAGTGCATTAATAGATGGCCCGATAGGTGTAAGGATGGATGACTGGTGGAGGGGCGAGTGAGTGAACGGTTAAATGAAGGAGTGAGTGCATCGACGGATAATTTGGTGGAGAATGGAAGGCTCCGTTAGCAATCATTCCATTAATGGTTTACAATGCTCTGGTGGTAGTGCAAGGGTTGGATTGGGATAATAAATAGGCCCTGTCACGCAAAAAAAAGTGGCTCACATTTGGGGATTGCCTTTCTGCAAAACACTGCTTCGGCGAAGTTTCATGAAAAGGATGGGGTGGGAGGGCCTCTGACAGAGGCATGCTTTCTTAACTTCACTTGGACACAAAAAAATGCACGCTTAGTTCACACTGGTGAAACACACCTGAATATAAGTGGGGACACTTCTGCTCAGCCCCCCTGCCCCGCTCAATATGCATACATTAATGGGCCAGCCCAGCGAGAGAAAGGGATTGATACCTGCACCCGTTGGTAAAAGGGAGGTAATGGAGGCCCATCTGCCTCCAGAAATGCCACTCGGGCACCTACTGGGCGGCCCAAAAAAGCAGTCCACAGCTGGAACTCTGATACCGACCCCTCGGCCATTGCCTGAGTGCCTTCCTTACCAATATGACCCTGGAGAAGTGCCGTGCCAGAACTTGTTAAATGATTCCATGTCCCAGTCTGTTTCAAATCATGCACTGTCATTTAACAAAGCAGTGCATTCTGGGAGCTATTCTCGTTGATCTAGACGAAAACACAGAAATAACATAAGAGATCCCAGAACAGCTCAGGACTGGAGAAGTTATTTCTTGTCACACAGAGAGTCACACTTATTCTTCCCCGCCCCTGCTTTGCTGTATCCATTAACGCAGCCGGAAGTGTCACACACCTCGTTCTGGCTCTAGTTTGTCATGGCTGTGAATGGCCTGGCATCTTAATCCTCCGAAAAAACAGGTAACAAGTGCCAAACTGTTCCTCGCAATGTACTCTAGGGGTTAAAGGGTGTCTTTTGTCTTTGCATATAGCCCAGAACCGCCAGATGTTCAGCAGCATTGTTGTACGGCAGGTAGAAGATTGGTAACTCACTCCTACCTATATAGCCTTCTAGCCAGGCTCGACTGGCGGTGAGCATTGATGAAGCCAGCATCCTAGTTGCATGTTACCTGGATGAGGTAAGTGTGCAGGAAGGAGGTCAGGAGTGGTTGTTGGAAATTTGCCCTCTCTTCAGGGTCACCCCGATTCATTGGCCTTTTTGCTGAACCCTATTCTTGCTGGCTATGTAACTCTGTGAACTTCACCCCTGCTAACCAGTGGTAACATGCTTGTTGTGCTGCTCTTTTCAACATGGCAAAATTCATATACTCCCGATTGGCATATTTAACATAGCTATAAATTCCTAGCATATAGTACCCAAAGTGTACCCAGGGCCTGTAAGTTAAATGTCACCAGCGCACTGTGGCCCTCCGCTACAGTGATGGAATAAAGCATGTCTACATGGTAATAACTATAGCCTGGCTGTGCAGTTCTAACCCGACAATTCAACCTTTCAAAATAAACCCTTTTGACAGGCCCAAACCTTCCTTTTAAATATTAACAAGTCACCCTTAATGTAGCCCCTTTTGTCCATTGGGCAGGATGCCAGCTATTTAAAAGCAGGATATGTAGAAGTTTAATATTCTGCATGTTCTTCAGTGAAAAAGTATAAAAGCTATTTTCACTGTAGCGAGGTTGGCTGCTTCCATAGGGAAGTGCTGGATTACATTAAAACACCTTATAATGCTAATTTCCATTTGGTAACAGCTAGCAAAATAATTCAAGAATTCTTTTTAATAGTTAAACAAAATCCAATTTAATGGTAAAGTCGAATTTTTGTCCAACTATTACAGGAAAGACACTTTGGAAAAGTTACTGTGTGCCTGCCTAAGGCCTCGGTGGTTCACTACATAGGGGCCTCCACTGACACAAGCAGAAGTATCTCGCACCTGGGCCTGTCACTCCTTTTGTCCTTCTAATTGCCAGGCACCAAACCCAGTGGGAAGAGGAGCTGCCCCAGAACTGGTTTAGAGGCAGTAAGCATCCCCATTGACATTAGAATGTACAATTCTGCTTGAATTTCACATCCTGCTTGACAGGTCTGCTGGAGTTTTACATATAACATTCGGGCACACTTCAAAGGAGGAAAGCAGAATGGCATAACACTTTATGTGTATTCACTGTCTGGTTGCCAAAAGCTCAGCTTTGATTTTATCAGAATTCTGCCTCTGAGTTTGTTGAGTATACAGGGAATGTTTAGAACTGGATTTTAGTGATAGATGTGGGAGGGCACTAGGATTAGCATAGTATATTCCACACTTACCCCCAGCCCTCATAGTCCAAGTTTAGGGTGGCTGAAGACTTTTTCGGCAGAGGACATAGATCGTATTTCTACATCACAGGTGCGTGTTGCTCTTCTCCCTGGAAAGGTCCCTCTCCAAGTGTGTGTTACCTAAACATGCATCCTCATAATATCAAAGTACGATCCTCCAGCAGAAATAGCTACATTGGTATGTTTTGTCTAAGTGCTATAGCCTGACCAGAACAGAATAACAAGAGTCAGTGTTTATCGACCTTGCACACTATGTTCAGACTAAACTCCAGGAACAGGCAGAGAATGAGCACAGCAGAGAGTTCTCATGTGAAAGGCATAAACAGGGTCATGCAAAATAAAGACATGCAGTGTCTGCGCAAAAGCAGCATCATGGCTACAGGGCTCATGCTAACTTAAAGATGTTGATAATGTCTCTAGGAACCACATGACACCCTCCCCTTGGCCAGGTTGTAGTGCATAGACAAACAGGTTCCAAAGATAAGCAGTACCAAATTGCATTATGTTCCATTCAAAAGAGTCAATCAAAAAAAAAAAAATAAAAAAAAAAAATATATATATATATATATATATTTTGTTTAGTCATTAAAATCCAAAAGATTACGTGCACTGTGGAACGCAATGCGCTCCAAAAGGGCATCATTGTTGTTATGAAAAAAGAGGGATGCCATCCAATCAAGCAAAGCGAATGAATATTCATGTTCTTTGCAATCCAATGCATCCAGCAGCAGAACAGGGCAACTTGCGTTATATTTGATGAACCTTTCCTGCAAGAAGCGCTGTGTAGTCACACAGGTATCCCAACATGCCAACACTCCAAGTGCAGCCGCACACACCATACGAGCATCACCAGAAGAGTCCTGGTCATGGGCCAGCAAGGGACTCACCAACAGATCATAATCTGCGTCAGCCCCTGATGTAGTGGAGAGACAGATATCCAATGCCCAGTAGAACGGGCACCGTCGACAGTAGCAGACAGGTTGCACGTAAGTGAAGTAAGCAAAACGAAAGGTAAGCCTAACGCTCACACTTAGTGTGGCCAATGGCAAGCATCCAAAAAGATGCTGTAGTCATTCACAGTAAAGTTACAATAGGCCTAGTTTGTTCAGAACCACAGGATGGACATCCATTGCGTAACAGGAGCAGAAGTGCCAGCACACCACACGCCAATAATAAGATACGTGGAAAACCACTAAAGGCGCTGGAAAAAATAGAATGTATTAAGGCCGGTATCACTCCAAATATAGTCTGGAAAGATGAAACAAGGCCGGAACCTACAATTTAAAAAAAATGTGGAAGGCCTTCAGTATCAGACGCATTAAAGATTTGGTGAATCAGTTCTCTAAAATGTAGTGGGAGATTCGTAGTCAGCAGTGACTGAATTTCACTAGACGTTCTAGCCACCTGCAATTCGAAGGTCTCTTGAGCAGAAGTGAAAGAGACCTCCTGTTGAAACAATAGCGCTTTGAGTCTGCTTAGTTTATTGAAGTCTGTTTTCAAAGTGGGAATGGAAGGCCACAGCGAGCTATCTACAATACCCTGCGGCGGGGGAGGAAAAAGAACATTACTACAACAAGTAAATCTTTCGAAAACCGTAACTATATACAGAATCCCTGCCCGTAACCCGCAGCAGTTGTGGTTATTTAAGATAAGATACCTACCGTTAAAAAGCAAAGTGAGTGTGGGAATTATTGAGGGAACTTGTGTTCCTTTTAGAAAACAGGCCATATTAGGCAATGATACATTGCAAGCGCTGTGCAGCTGAACTTTTGTACAAACTAAAGCGTGAGTGTCAAAATGTATATGAGGTACCCTAATACTAGGAAAAGGGATGGGTATATAGGCACAAAGCAATACAGAGATTCCCTTCTCCTATTTTAATTATACATTTCGGATCCAACTAGTACTAAGACAGACCCAGAGAACTTAACAGACACAATTAATCAATCCGTGATTTGAATCAAATTTATCAAAAAACTAGAGGTTTCCAGGTCGCTAAATTACAAATTTCTGTAAACTCAAATGAGGAAAACAATGATATTAAATAACAAATTCTAAAAGGGAATGTTATATCAAAACAAATTTTATTTCTACTCATACGTGAAAGCAATGTATCATACATAAAAAAATCATGAATTTCACATGTTTGGCTAATGCACATCATTAAAAACATTATATAAATTCATAAACATATTGTTGAAAAACATTACAAAAACACTTGGAAAAAAAAACAAACGAACAAACTGTGGACGCGGCGTTTCAGTGTGTTGGTGTTTCGTCACCTTCTTCACGACAATAGTTCATTAATTAAAAACAATCTTAAAGCATGATGCTGTTATTCTTTGTTTAAGGTGTGTACTCTCAAGGATAGCCAGACCCACAGATCTTCTTATTAAATTTTGATAGCAATGCTGTCTGTTCTCAGCAGTCTATATTTCTTAATCATATGGCACCGTTTTTCTTATTGTTGGTGCTGCTGGGCAGTAAACATGCTGCAAGTCAATCTGAAATTTCTCCTATAACCCTCTCTACGGACGTTGCGTTGTGAATTTGAAATTGCGGGTACACTGAGTTAAAGTTAGTAAAACGCCATAGTCAATTTCTGATGTTTCACTAGTTTTAATTGGATATCCTGTCGATCTTTATATGGGAACTTTTCAACTCTCCCGTCTTTGTTGGGTTGTTTATTACCGCCAAATCAGTGCATTAATCTCAAGAGCTGAAAAAAGTAGCGACCTTCCACATTGCCTGCCCATCGTCAATGCTTTTAGAATTTGTTATTTAATATCATTGTTTTCCTCATTTGAGTGTACAGAAATTTGTAATTTAGCGACCTGGTAACCTCTCGTTTTTTGATACATTTGATTCAAATCACGGATTGATTAATTGTGTCTGTTAAGTTCTCTTGGTCTTAGTACTAGTTGGATCCGAAATTTGCAAACTAAAGCGTGAACCACTGTAGAATCACAATTCTCCCCTGTCAGGAAAACCTCTTTATTGTCACGCAAACAGTGAAACGTAAAGTACTATCCAGGGGTTCAAACCTCCCGATAGGAAAATGTTTCATACATGCACTAAATTGAAAGAGGGAAATGGGTAAAGAAATAACCCCATGTATTAACCATACTGAGGAATCAATCTCCGCAAAAGAAAATGGTAGTTGTTCTAACTTCTCAATGTGTGACAAGGTGTATGTGGAATATTTCATTGACATAAGCTTTTGTTTATCGGTCAAGTTAAATGGCAAAAACAGGGCAGTTGTGTTCAAATAATCCCAAGGCACCGTCCCATTTTTCAATGTTTGCAAAGTCCAGCCAAATTGCATTAGAGAACGCAACTGATTTTGACCACGATACAAAACAGACACATCATTCTGTACAATGTCAATAACAGATGAAACAATATTGTCCAAAGTGTAAATACTAGAAGACAGAGTATTTATGCTGTTGTCTGCTACATCCAAAACTTTACACAGGTTATCCTGATCTATTTGGTGCAATCTGAAAGCAGCCTCCGCTTGAGACAGCTTCCAGATTTTGTCAAATGCTGCATATCAAATCGCTTCGGACGAGGAGACCGTGGTCCTAAAAAGAAATCTGCCAAATCAATGTCACCATTTAAACGTGAGAGATGTTGTTTCACAGATGATAACAATGACTGTCCCAACCACTGTTGACACAATTTACCTACTGAATATGTAGTAATTGTATGTGATTGTGGAAAGCGAGCGTCAGGCCTACTGAGCATAAACCCCCCTGTTGGATTTGAAAACTGCAACTGGCAAGCATTAGTACTTGGCGGCCAAATTAACCATTCCAAGGGTGCAATAGTGGTTAAATTGAGGGTACCATTGTGGACCATATTTAGTAAGTTCTCCATAGAACAATTTGTATGGTGTTGCAAGTCATCATAAGCTGCTAATGAAGGAAACAAGGGGAAATTTAAATGTTTAGCAGTAGTTAAACCAAAACATGTAGTTTGTTGCACTGTCTAATTCAAAAATATCATTTGTGACAGTATCAAACACGCACAATGCAATGATTAAGTTCCCTGCGCCTGCCAATTTTTGGTACCCCAAATTGATTTCAAATAAATTGTGTCTTTCCAATAATCATAACCTTTCAAGGATAAATCGGGTATGAAAGTCGAAGAATATACCAATTTAGTATGGATCAGCATGAAATTAGTGTGTGTTTGCGCACTCAATTTCTAATAATAGGATCTTGGGTCCGATAGATTATATCCCGAAAAGTAGACAAACTTATTTTTCTGTGTCTGTGAGCTACCTTGAAATTGGGCAGGACAATGTTCCCATTGTGTATAATTAAACTGATTAAATACTGTGTTCGATTTATGCAGAAAATGATGACCATAATGTTAAAAACAGAATAAATCAGCATAATTGGCAGAATTCAAATACAAATACTCAGTTTCAAAAGCAGTGTAATATTTTAAATCAGAAAATACCAAATGTACGGCATTAACATCCCAGTCATCTGAATGCAGCCCAGGTGTGATGACATCACCTAATGAAACACGAAAGACGTATGGCAGTCTAATCATCTCAGTCCGGCCGTATATTTCGTATTGAACCTTATCCCAAACAACGCCATCTACTACTGGCACCGCCGAAATGTTAACATGGGATTGATCCCTTTTCATCATATGGGATGAGGTGTGTGGGGCCAAAACACCATCAACCATATGTACATTAGAACGTCAGGTAAATAATGACCATTAATCAAAAGGAAAAAACAGTTACAAACCTAACCCACATAAATAGAAACACCATTGTAAGTAGCATCCAAATATAGATCCAAGGCGGACCAGATAAGTACTGTGAAACCAGCAAAAGAAAATAGAAAATTGACTGGGGGGTTCCTCCGTAGATGAATTTGATGAAGAAGATGGAAGGCAAAGAAAAATTGTCTCTGTCCATGTAATAACCAACATTTCCTAGTCGATACAAAGGTGGATGGTCAGCATTAAAAGATGATTGAAGCGCACGTGTCAGGATGTCCACAGTAAACTCCATTGACGGCGAGTCATTATTTCGAGGTACAGCACATCAATTGAGGTTTCCACTTCACACTCCTGGTGTACGGTAGTCGTCGAAGACCTCACAGGAAGTGAGACATCTCTCCGTGGGACGGGTTTGGGCATATTCTTCAGTATCGGCCAAATGGTGCAACTTGACATGTTCAATGGAAATGTAGTGATTCTCCTTGCATCCAGACAGTGGAGGCAAAATCACAGTTTGTGTGCCCTTCAATCCAAGAACTGGGACTGGTGCACTGTAGGAGGGACCAAATTCTTTCTTGTTCTCTATCTTCTCCCGGACCAGATCTCCAACTTGCGGAAGGCACCCAGAGACTGAGATCAGCACCACTGTGTCTTTGGACGAGTGCAACTCAGCTCTAGCAAGAGTATCTTGAGTCTTTTGTAGATCCTGTAACATAGCACAATGGTTATCTACGTCAAATGTTGTGGCAGCCGCCACAATGCATAGACCATCAAGGTCTGGGACAAACATTTTGATGCCAAAGAGCATTTTGTATGGTGTCCACCCACCCAGAGATCTTCTTGGGAGATTATTTAGTGCATGTTGAACCCCATACAAATGAGTCAGCCAACCCCTGCCAGTACCTGAGACTCTAACTGTCAAAGATTGCTTTTAGTCACGGTTCATTCATTCCACTATAGAATTGCCCTCAGGTCTGTATGTTGACGAAAACTGCAATAGCACACCCAGCGACCTCATCTCATCCTTGTAAGTCTTAGAAGCGAACGCAGGACCTTGGTCATAATGGAAGGTACCACACGCAAATGTTCCTATAAAGACACGTAAATCTCTAATGACATTTCGAGCGTCAGCACTACTTTGAAGCCAAACCCAAAGGAATCTAGTGCATGAATCCACTACAATCAGAATATGTTTATGGGCAGTGTCTGATGTCAAAGGACCGCAGTGATCAAGATAAGTACATCCAAATGGCTGATTTGAAATGTATAGCTGTGCGTGAGGCGGGCATGTAACCGTAGATGGTTTAATCTGTTGACAAACGTCACAAGAAAGAACATAATGATGAGTCTGTCTATACAGACCACGCCACCAATAATGCTGCTGAAAAAGCAACACTGTCGCTGAAACTCCACCATGAGCAGAAGCCATGATCAATGGAAGCCCGCGGTCCTCATTGGAAATCAGCCAATCCCCAATGGACGGAATAGTAGCAAAGGGAACTGTTCCTGTGATAAATGATAAGAATATTTAGACAGGAATCCTTGTGGGAAATCCGTCCCATCTCGTGTAGCAGCTATAGCTGCCAAAATCCCTTTGTCAATTTTAGTCATGGATCTTGTAACTGCTGCTACTGAACACGTGACAACTGCAGATTTGGCTGCTTCATCAGGCAAAGAATTACTAACAGCATGTGCTCCCACACGCTGATGGCCAAGAGTATGTATAACATTTGTGAGTGGCAGACTCTCCTTAAAAGCTGCCACTCGAACCCAAAGCGTTTTATGCTTGATTGCGCTACCTTTAGAGTCTCGATAATCGTTTAGAGACCAAAATAATAGATTGTCATTAAAGGGCTGTACACAATAGAAAGAATTGCACACTATAAGTGTAGGTACATCTGGATCTGCGAATTTGAGGGCCAATACTAAAGCCTCCAGCTCAGCCAAACTGAGCCATGCAGTCACAAAGGGACTATGTGTGGACCAATGAAGACTTAAACACACCGTCAACCATAGAGCCCGCCACAATAGCACAGGTGGCTGAGTAAGCATGTTTGGAACCAACGGCCCACTGTGCAGATCCGTTGGTATAATCTATACATTTGTATTGGTCAAGAGGAAGCAAAAACTGCAGCTCAGGATGAACCTGTTCGTACTGTAAAAACTCCTGCATCTGCAAGGATGGGTCTAAGATGAAAGTGACATCAGCCGATGTCAAAGAACTTGCCCATTGAATCCAATGCGGGTGTAAGAATTTAGAATTTGGTACACTCGCCTTTGTGTCCGCTTTTAGAGTAGGCACAGGCGATACCATAAGAATGCGTTTTCCCTGTGCCAAAGAGCGTTCCTTCAGGATCGCCATCTGTACTGCTGTAAGAATTTTCTCAACAGGTGGAAAACGCATCTCGGCTGAGGTGTACAAATGCAATTTGTAGGCAATGGGGACCGTGTCTCCCTCATTGAATGTCAGGTAAGTGAAACCCACTGTACCCGGTACAATCCATATGACTAAGTTAATCGTGTTGTCACGAGTTAACAAGAAGTTGGTCGTAAGCAGATCAGACTGCAAGGATCGAATAATTTCTGTATGTTCTGGAAGCCAGCTGGAAGACTAAAAAGAGGGTTGTATCAACACGTAAAGCAGTTTGATATGCTGAGCATAATCAGGAATGTATGTCCTCTGAAATTCAAAAAACCCTGCAAAGATTGTAACTTCTTAAGAATGGAAGGAGGCTGTAATTGAGCACATTTTTCCAGAAAGTGGGGGGCTAACCGCCTCCCTTCATTGTTGAGTTTGTAACCCAAAAAGAGAACCGCCAAATAGGCGATGTGCAACTTAGCAAAATTAAACTTGTACCCTAAGTCTGCAAAGGACAAGATGATGCGGTCAACACGCACCAGATGCTGTATCGATTTGTCATCAGTTAAATAAATGTCATTGACATAAGAGAAAGCATCAGCATCTATGTCGTGTAAAAGATAAATGCAGTCCAGTCACGGCTCTCAGGAGCCAAATTGTGACTGTAAAATCCATTGGAAATGTCCAAAGTGGTTTTTACTTTTTACAGACAATATTGTTTATTAACGCAGAGCTGTGGGTGTTTTGTAAGGCAAACGTGCGAATATGACTGTTCAAATTTCTATAATCCAAAACGATACGATATGAACCATCAGTTTTGATATCGGAAACAGAGGATTATTAATTGATGAAACACAGGGAGGGTTCAATCACACCCTGATATTCCAACTGGGCCAAAATGTCACTGACGGACGCTTTCGCCTCGTGTTTACTCGGATACTGCACCTGAGGCTGCGGAATCGGACGCAAAGGAATCTCATGTGCCGGAGAATCTCTATCCCAGCCCACCTGATTGCGATAAACTGCGGTCGCTAGGGCTAAAGCCCATTCCGATGCATAAGCTTGTTTAGTCTCATCAGAGACTTAACTGTAAAAACTGGGCAGTATCACGTCCTCACCTCATGAAGACACTAAAATAAATGGGTGTGGTCAGTCCGCCTCCGCCAACAAAATGTCATAAGACAAGGTAAAGTTATCGCAAAGGATACCCTTAATTGTACGTTGTATATCACATTCAATTTGGAGGCCTATCTCACAAAGTCTATTAGGGGGTGCAACTCGTGTATCAGCTGTTTCCACTGTAATGATTGTGTCAGTTGCTCTCGCCTCCAGACAAGGACGGAGAACCTCTCGTATTATGGTAACTTCTGCCACGCTGTCGAGGAGGGTCACAGCCCATCTTGAATCCAGGAGCAGGGCTCTCACCGTCTGAGGCATACTTCTCTTTTAAAGCAGTAACTATTTTCTTTTGAAACGGGGCACGATATGGCAGTTGTCCCTCCAGTTTGGCTTTTACATCAAAATGCCGTGGCGGATCACTTCGTTGTTACGTGGTCTCGCCTTTTCTACGATCCTGTCATTCCCCTCCACCGGACTGTTGATCCGTCAAGTCCTGCAAGAAAGGAGGCAAACCTGGCTTCTGTTGTTGTGGTTGTTGCTGTTGTTTATTCTTGTTCCAATTCTTTTTAGGAAAGAATGGACGGCCCTCCTTTTCAGGAGGGGGTTTACTTTGCGGCTGAGTCAAAGGTTTATTCCCCAAATTATTATGTCCTAATGCTTTATACACCTTAGCGATAATCTTAGGCAATTAGTGTTGTTTATCAACATCTGCTACTGCCTCAAGGCGCTTATTCACTTGCAAACTAACTGCATCTCCTTTTATATTGGCAAGGATCATGTCAGAGACTATAAGGAATACTCCAACCAGTCTCAGCCCCAACTCCAGGGTGGCCACTGCCCTGTGCTCCTCTTGAACTTTCTTAAGAACTGTCGGAAGCACTGTCATGGAGGAGGTGCCAAAGCATAGAGAATACTGCGCCGCAAACACCTCCCCCCAGGTGGTGCAATCAGCCAAATTGGGAATAAGACCTTTGGTAAACTCATTGTAGGGTTCTGTGTTTATGCAAAGGAGAAGTATTGGGGAATACAGCTTTGAGTTGCTCAAATCGCTCAGCTAACCAGAACGGCAATTCATCTCTATTTTGAGGACACTTTCCCATCACTGAATTAATCATGATCGGGCTAATTACCATTCCTCCCTGTCCTGGTTGCTGAGGAGGGGCCCCACCCAGAGCCGCCTGGACCATGCGAGACACATATTGTATCATGCTTCTGTGTAGATGAACTAATGATTCATGCAATTGATGCAGCTCTGCATGTGTAACACCACGATAATTTGGGTGTGGTGTAAAACCCGCCAAAACAGGCCATGTGGCTCCGTCGACCGATAAAGGACCTAAACGGACCATTGTAACAAGGTGAGGTAGGGCCCCATTGAACCAGATGGTGTGCTCCTAAGCCGACAACGGAACTTCAAGTGACCAATAAGGTCTATAATCCCAGGGAACAGCGGCATGTTCATATTTATGAAAGAAATTATCATTCCCATCCACCGCCAGGAACTTAACCCAAGAATAAAAAACCTTGAAGCGAAAAGCAGCGTTCGCTTCAACCACAAAGATAAATTGGAACTCCATGTTGCGTCAAATGAGCAATCAGTGCTGCGCGATTATGAGCAGCGACAGCAATAGCCGTTATCTATGACAGAAGAAAAGAATAAAAAAGGTAGCCGAACCTTGGGAATTGAAGACGAAAAACTAAAACTTTTTAAAATCCAGGCTTGAAAAACCTATATATGAGGTAAATCCCTCGCACCACAGATGTCTCCAGTAATTGGTGAGAGGGTATTGCAGACAAGCACAAGCGCTACTCAGGGGTCTCGCGAATAAGTACGTTGGTGGTGCCATGTTGCTGGGATTCTGCACATACACAGAACTATGCACAGGATTATGGGACCTTGGTGTATAGGGCCTAAGCCTTCCTACCGCCCTAGTACCCAAGAGCCCAGGACCGGCTAGCTATAGTGTCTCACTCGCTCTCCTAGTCACACATGGAGAAACCAATGATTAGACAACCCAGAACATAACACTTCCGGATCTCTCAGGAATCGCGGTAACAAGACACACCTTTTCGCTCACATTCTCATACTTGTCCACAATAAGATCTGACAGAAACACAAAAATAGTTTAAAATATTTATTTTAACTAACGTGCTCTAAAATGAAGTATACGAGCCACCACCAGCAGCAAAATGCATAATATCAATACAGCTAGCATTGCAGAAAGGCCAGATATCATAAAGGGAGATATCATTTTAAAAAGACAGTGGATAAAGGCCTACAAGGCCTAACCACCCTCCCCTTGGTAAGCAGAAGTATTATTATATAATAGAAGATCTCTGGGCTTTGTCAGCAGACCCCATACCTTAGGAGATAGATCGTATTCTACATCACAGGTGCGTGTTGCTCTTCTCCCTGGAAAGGTCCGGTGAATGACCTAAATATCGATTCCAAAATATAGAATGGACAGAATATCGAAAATCAAAATATAGATAGGTCAGAATATCGAAATTGGGGTACAAAATATCGATTTCCATAATATAGAATGTAAAAATATAGAATTCCATAATATCGACTTTAAAAATATAGAATCCCATAATATCGAATTTTTTTAGTGTTATGTATGGCAGTATATGTGTTACAATTATGTATTATTTTTGTAATGTATGTTTAATTTTTTTAAACTAATGAATGTTATGTAATTTAATTTTTGCGTAATTTAATTCCGTAGCGGGTTGTGGGTTTATAGGGGAATAGGGTGGGAAGTAATTTAATTATGGTAAATTAAATATTAATTATATTTAGATGTTTTGATAATTAATTGATTGACAACTAATTATTAATTGGTCATTAATTTTTATTAATTGATCATTAATTTATATTAATTGATTAATTGATAATTATGTTAATTTTAATTTGGATTATTAGCAGCGGGTTGTGGGTTTATAGGGGAATTGGGTGGGAAGTAATTTAATTGTAATAAAGTAAATATTAATTATTTAATTTATGTGTATTGACAATTAATTGATAATTAATTATTAATTGGTAATTAATTTGTGTTAATGGGTAATTCATTTGTATGAATTGCTAATGAATTTTTATTAATTGCTAAATGATTTTTATTAATTGATTAATTGATAATAATGTTAATTGTATTTTTTAGCATTGTGAGTGGGTTGTGGGTTTATAGGGGAATTGGGTGGGAAGTAAATTAATTGTAATAAAGTAAATATTCATTTTTAAATTTTTGTGTATTGATAATTAATTGATAATTATTTAGTAATTGTAATTAATTTTTATTAATTGCTAATTATTTTTTTTACAATGGTAATTAATTTTTAATAATTGTAATTAATTTTAATTAACTTTTTATTGGTATTGATAATTAATGTAATCTTATTTTAAAATTAAAGCATTACTTTCCCTACTGTTGCACTCTCAGGAGTGGGAATAGTTTTTTTACCCTCCCTCTATCCAACTCTTTCCCTACTGTTGCAGTCACTGGAGTGGGAATAGTAATTTTTACCCTCCTGCTATCCAACACTTTCCCTACTGTTGCACTCTCTGGAATGGGAATAGTAATTTTTACTCTCCCGCTGTCCGATGCTTTTCCTACTATTGCACTCTTTGGAGTGAGAATAGTAATTTTTACCATTACGCTATCCAACTTTTTCCCTACTGTTGCACTCTCAGGAGTGGGAATAGTATTTTTTACTCTCCCGCTATCCAACACTTTCCTTACTGTTGCACTCACTGGAGTGAGAATTGTAATTTTTACCTTCCCGCTATCCAATGCTTTCCCTACTGTTGCACTCTCTGGAGTGGGAATAGTAACTTTTACCCTCCCGCTATCCAACGCTTTTCCTACTGTTGCACTCACTGGAGTGGGAATAATAATTTTTACCCTCCCGCTATCCAACGCTTTTACTACTGTTGCATTCACTGTAGTGGGAATAGTAATTTTTACCCTCCCGCTATCCAACACTTTCCCTACTGTTGCACTCTTTGGAGTGGGAATAGTAATTTTTACCCCTACGCTATCCAATGTTTTCCCTGCTGTTGCACTCTGAGGAGTGGGAATTCTATTTTGTATACTCCCGCTATCCAACTCTTTCCCTACTGTTGCAGTCACTGGAGTGGGAATAGTAATTTTTACCCTCCCGCTATCCCTCACTTTCCCTACTGTTGCACTCACTGGAGTGAGAATAGTAATTTTTACCTTCCCGCTATCCAATGCTTTCCCTACTGTTGCACTCTCTGCAGTGGGAATACTAACTTTTACCCTACCGCTATCCAACGCTTTCCCTACTGTTGCACTCACTGTAGTGGGAATAATAATTTTTACTCTCCCGCTATCCAACGCTTTCCCTACTGTTGCACTCATTCGAGTGGGAATAGTCATTTTTACCCTCCCGCTATACAAAGTTTTCCCTACTGTTACACTCTTTGGAGTGGGAATAGTAATTTTTCCACCTACACTATCCAACATTTTCCCTACTGTTGCACTGTCTGGAGTGGGAATAGTAATGTTTACCCTCCCGCTATCCAACGCTTTGCCTACTGTTGCACACTTTGGAGTGGGAATAGTAATTTTTACCCCTACGCTATCCAACGTTTTCCCTACTGTTGCACTCACTGGAGTGGGAATAGTAATTTTTATCCCTACGCTATCCAACGCTTTCTCTACTGTTGCACTCATTGGAGTGGGAATCGTAATCTTTCTCTTCCCGTTATACAATGCTTTACGTACTGTTGCACTCTCTGGAGTGGGAATAGTCATTTTTACCCCTACGCTATCCAATGCTTTCCCTACTGTTGGAGTCACTGGAGTGGGAATAGTAATTTTTCCCTTCCTGCTATCCAACGATTTCCCTACTGTTGCACTCTCTGGAGTGGGAATAGTAATTTTTACTCTCCCGCTATTCAATGCTTTCCCTACTGTTGCACTCTTTGGACTGGGAATAGTAATGTGTGGCTCTACGCTATCCAGCGTTTTCCCTACTGTTGCACTCACTGGAGTGGGAATAGTAATTTTTACCCCTACGCTATCCAACGCTTTCCCTACTGTTGCACTCACTCGAGTGTGAATAGTAATTTTTACCTTCCCGCTATCCAACGCTTTTCCTACTGTTGCACTTTTTGGAGTGGGAATAGTAATTTTTACCCCTACGCTATCCAACGTTTTCCCTACTGTTGCAATTACTGGAGTGGGAATAGTAATTGTTACGCTCTCACTATCCAACAAAATCTCGACTTTTTTTTACTTTTTTTTATTATGTTTACATTTTAAGCTTTTTAATATTATATTATGTATGTTTTATTTAATTGTTTTTAATATTTAATTAATTTTATATTCTTTTTAATACATTTAAAAAATTCGATATTTTGGCTAACTATATTTTAACATTCTATATTTTGGAATCGATATTTTAGTACGTACCTGTTTGTAGATAGGGAGTCGATATTCTGTCCTTCTATATTTTGGTGTCGATATTTTGTGTAGTCGATATTTTGTGCCTCGATATTTAGTCACTGAACCGAAAGGTCCCTCTCCAAGTGTGTCTTACCTAAACATGCATCCTCATAATATTAAAATACGATCCTCCAGCAGAAACAGCTGCATTGGTATGTTTTGTCTAAGTGCTAGAGCCAGATCAGAACAGAATAACAAGTGTAAGTGTTTATCGACCTTGCTCACTAAGTTCAGACGAATCTCAAGTAACAGGCCTAGAGAACGAGCACAGCAGAGAGTTCTCATGTGAAAGGCATAAACAGAGTCATGCAAAATAAAGACATGCAGTGACGTGTGCAAAAGCAGCATAATGGCTACCGGGCTCATGCTAACTTAAAGATGTCGATAATGTCTCTAGTAACCACATGACATAGCGTCCTATAAGTGGCGCAGTGAAATCTGATAGACTTCACTGTGCCACTTCTACGAGGCTTGGATGCACGGGAACGCCCACCCTGCATACATTTTACCTGACTCAAGTATAATGTAGCGCCGGGGTTTACAAAGTGAAGCATCTGCCTAGATGTGTCACTTTGTAAATAAGGTGCAACATGGCGCATTTTTTACGCTGCCGGTGCGTCACAAAAAGTGACTCAACGGCAGTACAAAAGTGACGCAGGGGCTCATAAATAAGCCCCTAAACCTTTTAAGACATTATTGTAAGTCCAGCTGTTTGGCATTAGAACTGGTTCAACTGTTCTGAACTTACAGATGTATATGCTATTTAAACTAGTTAGGACCCTGTAATCTGAGTACTAGCTCTTGCGTCTGGGCCTATGACATCCCGCTGCTCGAAGGATAGGCCCGTTATGTGATAGCTTGCGAGTATGAGATGTGTGAAACCTTTTATTTTCACAACCTGCCTCCTCCAAGATTCCCAGTCATGACGTAGGATTGAAAAATTTAAAGTAGGTGGAAGTGAAGACAGATGCAATATTGCAAAAATAGGCATGCCAAGTTTTACACCCAGGTTATCTGAAGTGCATGTGGCTTTTTTGCCATTTTGGAAGGAAAGTGGACACTTGTTGGTGGCTGTGGCCCACCACCATACTCCGGAAGGGTGAGATTGCTTAGACATACCTTCTGGCTATTTTTGAGGGATATTCTTGAGTGTCTCTTCAGAACTGCCTGCAAGATCACTGGCATTAGCCAATTTATTTGAAAATTATGCTGCAACATGCACAATTTGGCCTCAGTAGGCAGTGCTTAAGTTTATGGTATCCCTTATTCAGTGCCCCTTCGGAAGTACCTTCAAGTGTCTTCAAAAACGTATATACATTTTTTTTATCTACTTGGCAAATTTATTGACCAATATCAGCTTCTGTTCTAAGCTTTTCAGGAGGCCTGATTAGGCCTATACAGTTAACTGCACCTCCTACAGGCAAACCCCAACAAAGCCCAGGAAAGACAATTAATTGCAGAAGAGTCTCTAGAAAGTGAAAGGAGGTGTCTTCACGTTTGAGAGGAAAGCAGGGCAGTGAAAGGAAAGACAGCTTTAGAGTGAAAGTGCACTCCTTTTCCTCAGGTCTTTTTATAAATCTCATTGTATAGTTTCAGCGAAAGGCAGCATAACTGTGTCTATAAATAGCTTCGAGTTTAATCCTTAGCACAGGCATTGTCTGTGTCAGGAAGTGTGCCTGTGTTTGAGAAACAGGCTATGCTTATTGTTGATCGTATGAATTGGAGTGTAGTAAAACATGGAGCCTCTACGTGTCCGCCACACCACCTCAAAGGGCCCCTGCCATTTGTCACAACATTTTACACCTGGATTCAAGCCCTGTCACCAAACTGCCTCACCTGGAAGACAGAGTTCTGTGCATTTTTCTTTTAATTTCTTATACTTTAAAAAATGTTTTAAACCATTCTTCTGTGTTTAAACTGTATTGTCAGGACCACTTGCACCCTTTCTTTGGTCCAACAAGAAGTATATGTTCCTGTAATGTGCTTCAAAAACATTTCTGTACCTATTGTAAGTACACCTGCCTGTTAGAAAGTATCCATACTGTTCTATTAAAATTGTAGGATTCTTTTTAAAATTAAAATTTATATAACATGAATTTGCCCGCCATATTTTGCAGTGGCATGTTTTCCTTTTTTTAAACTTTTGTTTTGGTGCATATGCAATGTATCAATCGCACCATTTTGCCAAGACCAGACCTATTGGCTTTGACAAAACTTGTTTTTACTTGTGTGTGAGCAGAACGACTTTTGAATATAATGTTCTGCTGGAGAGTAACGAGGTAGACCCTCCCTCAAGGCTGTAGCTACATCCATCCCACACCAATCCATCACAAACGTCACATTCAAATTAAAGAGGTCAGACGGAAGTGCCCAGGGCCAGTTACACCCACAACCACCATGTGTTCAGGTTCCTTAATTTCTTTAGTATATTTGCCTGGGGCCCACGACTTTACATTGGCGACGAGGCAGACTGGATCCAGCCTGCCACAGCATCCTGACCATGAGGTAGAATACCTCACTCTGTGAAGGGTGAAGGCAGTGGTCTCCGTTCTGGCCCAGAGAGGAGAGGCTGCTGCCACAAACATTGTGGCCCTGGCAGTGCGGGCAGTGTTGTGTGGGGAATGTGTCAAGAAGCGCGTGAGGGTACGAAACACTACTCAGTGAATGGTGCTGCTGTATTGCTGGCAAAGTGCCGCTACATCAGTAAAACTGTGCCGAATGGAGTGGTAGGCAGTGGCAGCTGGTGACCTTTAAAACAAGCATTGGCATAGCCAATAGGTCTCGCCTTTGGGACCTTATAAGTGTTTAGCTATGCAACAGTTGCATAACTAAATACTTATAAGGTCCCAAAAGCGAGACCCATTGGCTATGCAAAGCGGCTGTGTGGCCGCGAAAGTGATCGCGACCGCGATCACGATCAAACATCAAAGCGGCAAAAGTGAAAGTAATTGCAGTAAAGCGCGACACGCGCGCCCGCGCACATGCACTGTAGCTCTAGGCTGGCCTGGCAGCACTTTTTGGAGCCCTCTCAATAAGTCTCGCCAGACCAGTGCATGTGCTGGGTCAGGCGAGACCTAAAAAGTGGCGGGGTGAGCAAACTGCCATTGTGAGAAACTAGAAATGCCTTTAGGTTCAGTGCTAAAGCTCTCAATTGCGGCTCATTATAAAAAATTTTTATAAGGGACTTAGAGCTCTGGAGATGAGGCTGAAGGCAGTGCAAGTTTCTCACAGTTCCTGGGCCTGGGTCAAAAACGTGTTAAAACACCGAGCCAACAATGTATGCAATTTTAAATAAAACACATGCAATATAAACAGTAACTAAATTGCTAGTATGCATTACATTAAAGTTAAAATGTTTAGCTTTAAAATGTTAACCTAGTGCATGTCAGCAATTTAGTTACTGGTTATATTGTTTAATTATATAGCTTATAAAAGGAAATGTCCTGGTGTGCTTCTGCAGTCTGTCTGAGCGAGGGGTTCTGTTCATGCTGTTAATAATGTTAACCAACATGAGATAAGCATCAGGGTTGGTTGGAGCGGGCCTGCTCAGTGCTCTTTTTGCCACTAGGTGCTTGTGTCTGCTCTCCACGTAGATGTCTAACACAGTTCATTTTGGAGAGGTTTAAAGTGCACATGTCAGACTGGCTGTCGCAAGATAACTGGCAAAACTGACATGCGCACTTTAAACTGAATTAGCGGATGTATGACGTTACAACGCATGCTTTTACACCGCATGCCGTTACAACCCATTTTTTACACCGCAAGATCTGTTACAACGCCAGCCTTTACAACGCATGCTTTTACAACGGCGTACACTAGATGGAGTGCTGACATTAGAAATGTATAATTTACTATTCTAACTCCAGTCCACGTTGCAGTAGGGAAGGTGTTTGCATAGTAAAACTACACTATTTCTAATGTTAGCACGCCATCTAGTGCATTTCGTTGTAATGGCATGCGTTGTAATGGCATGCGTTGTAACAGATTTCGCGTTGTAATAGTTTCGTTGTAATGGTAGTGCGGTGTAAAAGTTGCGTTGTAAAGGTTGTTCACCGAATTAGCCACCACTCCTCCCGGCTGCCAATCAGCAGCAATGGCCCCGCCGCACCCCACCCCACCCTCAGACTAAGCTTGCACTGGCAGCAGTAAAAATAAAATGGCAAAACAATTATTGTATTACAATTTGTTTTTTCACGTTTGCTGCACCCACAGCAGGGAGGCGACACACCTCCTTCCTAATGGAGAAGCCACCGTTGAGTCACTGGCAGGAGTTGCTGAGGCCACCAAGAGAAACTATCCAGCACTTCAGCCCCGCTCTAAGATTCTCTGTACTGTGACTGAAGCTGAGAGGTAAATCGCTGTTGGCTGAGAAGAGCAAGCAGCAGGTGTGTGTCAGCGGGCAAGGTCCCGCAGAGTGGAAAACCCACACTATAAAGGCAGTCTGTCGGGATGCAGGATGCTGGAGCTCCTAAACAGAGACCAGCTGTGAGGAAAGCCTGCAGGTCAGCCCAGATACACAGTAACCAGGAGGCCACGAGGTACTCTGCAGAATAGAATTGCAGAAAATCGCTCCTGCGTTGCAGTGTTGCCCGCATGGCACCAAAGGGCGCAATACAGGAATTTCACAAAACAGCCTGAGAGCTGTAATCCCAGCATGTGGGAGCTCTAGCCCAATGATGAGGTCAGTGTCAGTTAAAGCATTTTGGGAGCCCAGGATAAGAACTATTTTGGAACCCCTGTTTTGAACAACTTTAAATTTTATTACCCATTTTTAGCTATTAACGCCCTATCTTGTCTAACAATATTGAATTATACCTTAAAGATAAAAATACAAAAATACACAGAAGTGAACTAGAGAGAAAGCTCACTTTCCCCAGGGGGCCCCTTGGGAGGTGGGCGCCATAGGCAATTGCCCACTTCACCCATGACTTAAAACATCTCTGCAGTAGAGGCTCCTGTGCTACCTTTCACCTTGCAGCAAGAGGCAGGTAGGTGGATGGAAAAGAAAGAGAACTGGCAGAGAATACTTGGAGGCACTAAGCAGTTGTTAAGGAGGAGGTTGTCACCCCCCAAGTGTGTTCCCTGCACATTCTGCACTTGCCACGCTCTGTAAGGACTTGCCTCTGTTGCAGCTCCTGAGGAATAATGGGCTGACCTTTTGCTGCCCCCTCGAGGCGAGGGGCGGTAATGCCCATGTGATTACAAGCAGCAGTAGATAGGGCCGCAGATGTCCGTGCTGCACCCAGCACAGGTGTGGCCTGTCCTTTTACATTGCTATTGCTGGGGGTTGCGTCCACATGATCATGCTGCACCGTGTCCAGGTTACCCAGGGCACAAGTCGTAAAAGAAGAAGTGGGGGACTAACCTAGTTGGACAGTATGCAAGTGACATCACGGCACGCAACATCACGGCACGCAACATCATGGCGCATGACATCACAGCGCAGTACATCACGGCGCATGAAACCACACATGGCATCACAGAAATTGACATCATAGAAAGTGGTATCACAAGCCACGACTTTACAGGAAGAGGCATCACAAGAAGTGACATCAGATCTAAAGCCGTGAGCTATGGAAGATGATATGTGACTTCCACACCTTGCAATCCCCCAGTTTTATGTAACACATCCTGTACATTCATTTACAAACATATATAATTTATTGTACATGTAATATGCACGTGTTGATGTAAAGCGCTCTGACACCCTGCATTGGAATGAGTAAGGCTATGCAAGAAAAAATAGTGGTAGTTAAATTATTTCACTGAAGTAAGCTCTATATAAATGCAATTTGCTTTCTGTAAATACTGGAAAAGAGCAAAAAATCTGATACTCTTACAGTGCATGCATACCTCCTAAACAGGGACTGAACAAAGTGAAAAGCTGCCTCTCTTAAGTATGTGTGAAGTGCTAACAAGGTGTGAGCCTTTGTTCCCCCTCCGCTTCATTTGCATCAGGTGTGAGGCTCCTGACTGCTCCCAGCGAAGAGACTGGAACAAAAGGAGACCTTGTTGCTCGTTGCATGTGGAAGGCAGATAGCGTGCAGGCGCTGCTGAAAGTGGCCCGGTGTTGGGAAAGGACACCAGGACAAGTTCAGCACATTATTCAGTGGGGTCCAAATTCTTGGCCGGGTGGACGCCGTTCACCCTGTGAATAAAGTGGGTGGAGGCTGTCCACCCGCGTATACCCCCGACTCGTGCCCTGAGGTTACCCAACGCTCCACTGCTGTTCCGGAGGTGCGGGGGCTGGGGAGGGGGAGAGTCCCTTACTGCGATTCAGACCCCATCTCCTCACAGCAAGGAAAGAGGCCATCAGAACGGCTGACGTGTACAAGAGGCCAACGGTGAAGCGCTGGGAAAAATTGGCCGTGTACTAGGTGACCGTGAGCCCAGAGTGCCGCCAGAAGGCGCACAGACACCGCATGCCCACGCAGCATGGATGCTGTGCCACTGATTAGCACTAGAACCGGACTGCAGGGGTTTGAGAGGACTTATGCCATGCTGTGATTATCAGGACAAGGTCTCCAGACAGACCCTGCACTGTCAATCATGTGTGCAACGACTATTCGGGTGAAAGTGCAATCACGGCTTTCATTGTGTATAATGATTTAATCTGTTTTCTTGACATAAACGCATTTCTTGTGTGTTTTTTTATTTGTGCTGCAACTGGTACAGAAGTCATTATCTATGATCACATCATTCCCGTAGCCCCGCCCACTTGCCACACCTTTATTTTAATGAGTACCTGCACTTATTTTTTCCCATTTAAAGCGCTGAATAGACTGACACACAACAAAAGAGCTGCAGTCTCACAAACCCCTTCAGTCAAATCGCCTGAGACTACCCGCTGATCACCCAAGACTGCAATGTGTGCATGGCCACAGGCAGAATGAGGCCTAGAGACAATCCCCGGGCAGGAAGAAAGAGGGGGGTCGCACACTGCGCCTGAGACCCTGGCCCTCCACACCCAGCCGTGAGCCATGGACGACTCCATCCTGAGTGTCAAGATTTTATTTAATATTTACACTGATCGTCATTTTTTAAAAAGTCATATGATATAATTTCCGGTGATGTCTCATTATGGTAGTTAGAAATGTCAAAACCTAAGTAATCGTACTTTTCTCAGCAGCAGAAAATGAAACAAAATTGTGCACAGGCAAGGAGTGGGTGTTTTTTCGGGCATCGTATTGCGTCAGCACCGCTCTTCTTTACGACAAAAAAACAGCATTCTAAAATATATCCACTAGAGGTCTCCCCATGAACATAATGTTGGTGCAACAGCTGAACAAATCGTGACTTTTTGAAGAAGACTCATCGTGTTCTACGTAATAGTTGTCTTTTCCACACATAGCAACGGTACGAAGGAGGATGGAACGAGAAAGTTTCCCCGGACAGTCCGGTTTTCAGAGGTCTGTCCTAGCGTCCCTACACTATCGGCAATTTTAAATAAATGTCCCGGTTTTTGGGAAGCCGTGTTCCTGGATTTCAAAATTGCAACGTCGTGGTTGCTTTCACTTCCACAGGCGCCTCTAATATCTGAAACAACTTAATCCAATGCAGGGCAGGGGAAGGTCAGATGGAGCTGTTTTAGTTCATAGAGGAGGGAATGGGGCTGTGGGCCAAGGTTAGGGTGACCAGAATATTAAAGCCAACAAGCATTGGCATAGCCAATAGGTCTCGCTTTTGGGACCTTATAAGTATTTAGTTATGCAGCACAATATCCTTGGTGCAACAACATTAACTGTTGCATGGTTAAACACTTATAAGGCCCCAAAGGCGAGACCTATTGGCTAAGCCTAGTTATATGCTTTTGGATTTAGTCAACAGTCTACTGCAGTCAATTTTTTGTGTGGGGATAACCACCATGTGACAGGGGGATTGCTAATGATAAATCATGGCATCAAAAGGTTCCTGTGCAATAATATTACTGTCTTTTCATGCTGTCTGTGGGTGTTTTTGGAGGAGGCACAAAATGATCAAATGTGAGCATGGGTTAGTTTTGCTATGCTTTGGCCAAATGAAGTGAGCAGTACAAATCATGTCTGTAGGGGAGGTGTAAAATTGACAGAATTCTGGTTCAGCATATGCTGAAATAGAAATGTCATTTGTTGTTGGGCTGCAGAGGTTGTGTTTGGCTACATATAGATAGAAGTGTAACACTTGAGGTCCGTCACTGTGCACCTATTTCAGTACTTAAATGGGTTCATTCTTCAGGCCGCTGTTGCTGTTTTACTTCAGTTACAAAGACTGACGTAGCATGTCTGCTTAAGTATAAGAAAGGTTATCAGAGTGTGCACTTAGCACTTGTGAAAGGGTTGTAATTTACTTTGCCTTTGTTTCAGTAATGTGGTCAAGACTCGAACACAGTTACCCTGTGTATGAGTTTGTTTTGCATTTCTTTTAGTAACATCTTTGCGGATTCTTTTCATATGTTAACGTTCTTCAAAAGAAAATGCTTAATGGCGATGTTATTGCTTATTTATTCTGTATTTGTTTGATTTAATATTGTGCAGCAATCCAAATTGTAGTACAAAATCAATGAAAAAGCACAAAATATCACGGTGATGATAGCAGCACAAGAACGCAAGAAAGTTAGAATGGGAAGGAAACCAAACTGACAAGACGGAAAATAAAAGCTCATGCCCACCCGATTGCAGGAGCCGCGGAGTGTTGGAGCGAAGGAGCACCGTGCGAATTGTGTAACCTGTGTAGCGCCTAGGAACGCTCTGTGTTTGGTGAGCGGGGCGCGACTGAAAATTTGACTTTGATGTTTACGGAGCCCATGTGCTTCAAAGTTCCTCCAAGAAGCAGAGTGCTGGAAAAAAGCCAGCGGCTGGCCAGAGTGGGTAACTGTGTCAGCATGGAGCTCGACACACGACACGCTCTGATCCGTGAGTCCATGTGGCCATTTAGTCATTAAGCCAGAATCACGCCAGACACTACGCTGGACTTTTGGAGAGAATAGACAGGTGTAAATATTCTATCTGCAGATTTTAACTGCAGTTTAAGGACCGCATAAAGCACAAGCATTGGCCGCGCGGCCGTAAAAGTAACGCCGCACGGCCACGTAATGAAATAAAAAAATTTAAAAAACGCGAGTGGTGACGCGAGTTGTGCGCACGCGCGCAACAAAGAAAAATGATGTGCACGTCGCGCGCGCTTGTGCGCGTAATAGCAAGCTGGTGGCCGGCCTGGGTAGCACTTTTCAACCACCTACTAAATTTCTCGCAAGAGCAGCGCATGTGCTGACTCTAGCAAGACCTAAAAGCTGGGACATTTCACGAAAATAGAAGAAGGACAACCGAGCACACAGATTTACATTGTATTAACCATTCTACAGCTAATTGTTCGCATATTATGTTACATTGTCCTAGGATTTGGAGGTTCTGGGAGGATATCTTCTGTCATTTGGAAACTGAATGTTGCTTACAATTAGCATTGAATGATTTGTTAATTATTTTTGGTTTTGACCCAGATCTTTTTCTTTCTGACCAATTGGTCAAATTTTTATACATTGCAATGGCAGTAGCTAGATCACTTTTGTTGCAAAGGTGGCGTACTGTTTTGATTCCTTCTGTTCAAGAATTGGTCCATAAGTTGAAAATGGTTAAAAGAAGTGAACGTACTTATGCATTACGTGTGGGCGGTCTCAGGAAGTTCAAAAAAATTTGGGCCTCATATTTTAATTAAGATTGAGATCAAGGAGGGGTCATTGCCTTTTGTAAGTTGTCAAGAAACTAATAATATTTTTATCTCTTTACTGTATCTGTTCCTGATTTCTTAGTGCTTTATGTTCTATTTATCAATCATCTTATGCCCAAAGGAAATTTTGCTTTATGGATGTATTGTTTTAATATTTTGTAAATCTTGGACTTCAATAACAAAAAAACAAAAAAACACCTACTAAATTTCTCGCAAGAGCAGCGCATGCGCTGACTCTAGCGAGACCTAAAAACCGGGACATTTCACGAAAATAGAAGAAGGACAACCGAGCGCACAGACTTACAGCGCATCTCACCAGGGAATTACAGAAGAGGCAATAAGAACATAAATAAAATGCTATTTTTAAAGCCAGTAGCGTGCCTGTCAATTAAATTGTGTTCTAATAACAGCTGCTAACTATTCTTGCTTTGGAAAACATAAAAAGTCACCTTCCACCGTTTTCAGTTAACCCTTTTTAAAAATCGGGACATGAGCTAAATTTCCCAAAATCTGCCAGGACAATTGGTGAAAAACCGTGACTGGCCCTGCAAATCTGGGATGTCTGGTCACCCTAGCCAAAGTGGAGGTCGCAGCGTTCCGCCATAGCTGATGTTTTCTAAGAAGCCTTCTGATGAGTTCAGAAAAGAACAAGAGCATTACATCTTCAAAACGAATCTGTGTTGGACACTATTATACTTCATAAACCATGTTCAAATCCTTTACTTAAAAATGTTTAAAAGTCACCGTTATGCTGTGTGTGCATATATACGTTTCTCTATATTTATATATACAGCGTTTTTGAATTTGGTGCATATCTGTTCAGTAATTGCGGAGTTATTAAAAGAAATTCAAATTTGTATATATCAATCGATCTCGTGCTGAGATCTGATTGACTGCCACCACTTCAAACCGGAAAGTGTTGGCAGCCATCTTGGGACTCGGCTTGTAGACCACATAAAACATTAAAAAAGAGAAGGAGCTGTGGCTCCCGCTAAAAAAGAAAAATCGCTGGCTCCTGGCTTCTGTAAGGTTTAGCTCCTGGGTGGGTCAGGTCCCGGGGACATGTGGGAAGTAAAAGGAGAGGGGTGCTTGGGGCCACCCTCCTGGGGCATAATTATACCACCTGCCCGGGGCTTATATATTAAAGGCTGCGGGGGTCAGGTCCCAGGGGCAGGCAGAAAGTAAAAGGAGAGGGGTGCATGGGCCCCACATCTGGGGCTTAATTTTATCCCAGAGACCACCACCTCACTGGGGCTCATATATTAAATGTTGCGGGGGGATGGGTCCACTTGGACCCCCTTGAGGACTGCCACCTCCACAGGGATATTTTAAAAATGAGATGGGGGCTGTGTGGCCCCCCTGGCCCCAGGACCACCACCACCTGGGGGCTATTTGTTAAATTTAGCAGGGGCTGCGTGGACCCCCATGCCCCAGGGACCACCACCTCCCCAAGGCATTCTGTATGTCAAAAAGGAGGGAGGGTACTTGACCTCCACTCCAGGAGCCATAGATGGCTCTGGGGACCGCCACCCCCTAGGGCCTGCTCCAAGTATGTCCCGGGGTGCCCACCCCGGGACATAGCTGTTTGCTGTGGCTTGGCAGGAGTTTTAACCGCTCTTGCCAAGCCACAGCAAATACTCCGCCTCTAGCAATCAAGAGCAGAGAAATGCTCTCGCTTGCTGGAAGCGGAGCATTTGTCTGTTTCCCTCCCCGCTGTCAAGCAAGCAGGGAAATAGACGAATTGCTTTCACACAAAGACAGATACATGTTATCAGCTTCCTGTGTGTGAATGCAATGCCAGCTCCCGCACAAAGCGGTATGCTTGCTGGGACCACAGGGGCCTCGAGGATTCCCCCTGTGGTCCCGGGGAAGAGCAGAAAGAGGCTAAATAAAGGTAAGAAACAGGCACAAAGAGGCAGAATAAAGCTCAGAAAGAGGCAAGATAAAGGTGAGAAATGAGCAGAAAGAGGCAGAATGAAGGTCAGAAATGAGCAGCAAAAGAGAGAATTAAGGTGAGAAACGAGCAGAAAGAGGCAGAATAAAGGTCAGAAACGAGCAGCATGAGGCAAAATAGAGGTCAGAAACTAGCAGAAAAAGGTAGAATAAAGTCCAGAAACTAGCAGCAAGAGGGAAAATAGAGGTCAGAAACGAGCAGAAAGAGGCAGAATAGAGATCAGAAACAAGCAGAAAATGCAGCATAGAGGTCAGAATCGAGCAGGAAGAGGCAGAATAAAGGTCAGAAACTAGCAGAAAGAGTCAAAATAGAGATCAGAAACTAGCAGAAAGAGGCAAATAACGGGGCAGAAACAAGCAGCAAGAGGCAAAATTAAGGTCAGAAACAAGCAGAACTAGGCAAAATAAAGGAGTGAAATGAGCAGCAAGAGGCATTGTCAGATACGAGTAGAAAGAGGCAAAATAAAGGTCAGAAACAAGAAGCAAAAGGCAGAAGAAAGGTCAGAAACAAGCAGAAAGAGGCAAAATGAAGGTCAGAAGTGAGCAGAAAGAGGCAAAATAAAGGTCCAAAACGAACGTGCTGAGAATTGCTGAAACCTTGTCGGAGGCTCCGCTCACTTTCTCAAACACTGCACAGGGGCCTCTTGGCATACTATTGCTTGGGAGATGAACTCCCCTTGGCTGCTGAGGGTCGTTGGGGGCGAGAACCCCTATTATTGCGATAAGTAAGTCCCCCACAGACAAATTGCTGAGATGTCTTCGGAGGCTCTGCCCCCTTTCTCAACCACTCTTCACAGGGGCCTCCTGGCTTGCTACTGGTTGGGGGATGAACTCCCCTTGGTGCTGCGTGTCGTTGGGGGCCAAGAACCCCTATAGTTGGCACAAGTAAGTCCCCCACAGCCAGATTGCTAAGACAGCATCGAAGGCTCCACCCCCTTTCTCAACCACTCTGCACAGGAGCCTACTGATATACTACTGGTCGGAGGATGAACTCCCCTTGGCTGCTGAGGGTTGTTGGGGGCCAAGAACCCCTATTGTTGCAACAAGTAAGTCCCCCACAGCCAAATTGCTAAGATGTTATTGGAGGCTCAGCCCCCTTTCTCAACCACTCTGCACAGGGGCCTTCTGGCGTACTAGTGGTTGGGGGATGAACTCCCCGTGACTGCTAAGGGTTGTTGGGGGCCAAAACCCCTATTATTGCGACTAGTAAGTCCTAAACAGCCGGATTGCTGAGATGTCATCAGAGGCCCGCCCCTTTTCTCCACCACTCTGCACAGGGCTACTCCTGGCATACTACTGGTTGGGGGATGAACTCACCTTGGCTGCTGAGGGTCATTTGGGGCCAAGAACCCCCATTGTTGCAACAAGTAAATCCCTTGCAGCTGGATTACTGGACCTCATCAGATGCCCTACCCCTTTCTCAAACAGTCTGCAAAGGGGCCTCCTGGTACACTACTGGTTGGGGGATAAACTCCCCTTGGCTGCTGAGCATTGCCTGTCAAGTCTCGTCACTCTCCCTGCGCGTACAAAATGAAATGATGAGCGTGCCAACGGTAATATAAATTCTGCTCTGTTGAGGAGATCAAAGTTTATCGGTAACTCTGTCTTGTCCATGGAACACAGTGGTTGCCAGATTCCGCAAACTCTGCAAGTGGAGTGAAATTTTATGCGCAGGCCTTGAAAAAACCCAAGGTTACAGTGATGTTATAGTTAGGCTCACATTTCACTTGTACAAAAACAGTGAAATTCAGTAGCTATAGGTACCCGAGCTGACTGTATCTTACGCCCCCGCTATGCATTGCTTATGACCTCACATATTATATCATTCATGACATGGTCAGTGACATCATTGATGACATCTCACATGACATCACTGATGATATCATCCACAGAAGCACTCAGGCACCCTCTCACATCCCTACACAACCTCTCATACACCCACTCATGCACCCACACAACCACCCAGAGACCCATAAAGTTCTCACACAACTACTCACTCATCCATAGAGCCACTAAGACACCCACTCACTCATACAGGCACTCACCCACCCATAAAACTACTCATAAAACCAGTCACTTACCCATACAGCCACTCACAGAGTCACACACTCAACCAAACAGCTACTCACACACCCACGTATTCACCTATGCTTCCACTTACACACCCACTCACTCACCCAGACAGCCTCTGAACACAGCCTCTCACTCACCCATACAAGCACTCACACACTCCCTCACACACCCACACAACCACTTACAAAACCATTCATACATCCATACAAACACTCACACATCCACTCACTCACCCATACATCCATTCACACATATGCTTACTTTACAATACAGCCACTCACATAACAACTCACTTAAGCAAACAGCCACTCATCCACTTACATAGCCTGTCACTCACTTATACAGTAATTAAGACACCCACTCAACCACCCATACAGTCACTTACATACCCACCCATACAGCTACTGACACACCCACTCACTCACCAACATAGTCACTAAAACACACCCTCTCACCCACACAGCTACCCACATACCTACATATACACCCATAAAGCCACTCACACACCCATACCAGCACTCAGACACCCACTCACACATTGATACACACAGTCACACAACCACTCACATAATATATGTTACAAGTAGTATCACTCATTATTAGTACAGAAAGTATACTATTTTAACTTATGTAGAATCTTGGTATATGTGTTTAACACTCATAAACCTTTAAAAAATGCTTACACTTACCGGACGATGTCCTCGGTTATGTCATCGGTGATGTAATTCGAGATGTCATCAGTGATGTCATCAGTGATGTCACCGACCTTGTCATGAGTGATGAAATATGTGAGGTGATAAGCAGTGCATTGTGGGGGTGTAAGTTATAGTTAGCTCAGGTAACTATAACTTCTGAATTTAACTGGTTTTGTACAAGTAAAATGTGAGCATAACTAAAATGTTCCTGTGACCTTTGGTATTTTCAGTGAATTTCTAAGGTTTTTAAAATTCTATTCCCTAACTATAATGGCCCTGTAACCTTAGTTTTTTCAGTGAATGTCCATATTTATTGCCATCCTTTAGTTCTACCTCTATTTTTCTTACTGGTCCTGGTTTTTGCATTTCAAAATCTGGTCACCCTAAAGAAACTGGGAAAAAACTGGGAAATGTATTTTCCCCATTGACTAATATTAACACAGAGTCAATTTTAGGCAGGAAACAGCTAAAAGAAAGCTTTTTTTTTCAAACTCAGGAGTCTCCCGCCAGAATCGGACCTGTTGGCATGCATGGTTTTCGGTTTTATACAATGTGAAGAAAGGTTACATGTCACGCACGTACAGTGGCGTAGTCCTGGTATTGTATAACACGTAACTGTTTTTCCCGAAACCATATGCATAAAATCATGTTTGGCTTGCTTAGTTCTTTATACTCGAACACTTTAGTGCTTACAAGTACACAAGAAACTGAGGACTCGAGGAGACTCCTAACAAACCAAGGCTTACTGAAGTACATATATGGGCATTCTTCAAGGCTACACCTTATGATCAAGGACAACTAAAAATCACCCTTGGGAGGGACGGGCGTATGCCTGTGACGAGAAAGAATATTACTCATGTTATAGGAGATGGGGATTACCATTTCATTAATCTTCCTCATTGCTTTCCCACCTTCTGCCAAGTGTCTATACTCGATGCTGCATTGTAGGAAGTTGGCTCTGTATATACTATCCCAAAATGAGGTATAATGTGCACAGAGTCCATGGATTCCCCAGACATATACAAGAGGCTAAATTAGGTAAGTACTAATAGCTCTCTTTGAGGTAGTGTGGGTGAGCAGTTAGGCTTATCCAGAGGGTGTGTTAAGCATTGATTGTATTCACTCAATCAAAACTGATGCACACACTCAGAGACTGAATCCACACCAATTGGGTAAATATAAAAAAGGTATACTTGTATCTAATTGCTAGAACCAAGCAGGACTTGGAACAAGTAGCTAAAATATACTTGGAATGCAGGATTTCACAATGAAATACAGTTATGATTGAAGTTTGCAATAGTTACAGGTTGGTATTGAATCAGAACGCAGTTTACATTATACAATAATTACGTTTAGAATACTTTTTAGTCACTTTTGGATTACTTTGAGTACTGGGAGTGGTATGCATAGCAACCACATTTAAGGATCTTACAATACACGGTAAGTAAGACTTGTTAGACTTTGCAGTTTAGTTATATTTTCTCCATACAACCATCAGTTCAACACTTGGGACATTTTTAAGCCAAAAATCTCATAACATGGGTTCCTATGGGAGAAAAATGGTTATCAGTTTTACAGGTAAGTAAACGTATTACAAGTGGGAGTTTTGGGGTTTAGGACCAAGGTTCCCCAAGCTCCAGGTAGGCACTCAAATTGCACCACCAGCGGCACTCGGGCGGCGGGGTGCAGAGTTCAGGATACCAATGTTAGCCAATGGGGCTAATTGGTACCTCGATTAGGGGCTACTCACGGGCAGACCACTCGCTCTCGGGAGCCAAGCCCCTAGGGTTAAGGTCAGAGTGAAGGGGGTCCCAGCCCACACCACCAGCAGCGCAAGGGCAGCCAGATGCAGGGTGCTTAGGAGGGTTCGGGATGTCTGTTTTGGATTTTTGCTGCAGGCGCGGTCCAGGAATTCTTCCAGGAGGAACCAACAGCTGGGTAGGTAAGTTGGAAGGCTCTGGGATGTAGGTGCACCTCAGGTCCTCTTCTCCAGTGTGCAGGACGGCCAGATGCAAGGGTGCCTTTTGAGGTCAGATTTCCCCTTACCGGGCCACTCGCGGTAGGGGGGTCTCCTTGCAGAGGCTGCATATGACATCGGGGAGTCCTGAAGTGGTTAACCCACATGGGAATCGGACTCTGGAGCGCTGGAGGACCTCACTGGGACCGGTTGGCCACTTTGACTCGGGCCGTAGGTGTTGGGTGCAGTGGTGGTTCGAGGTATTGAGTTTCTTCGTCCACAGCAGGCTGAGAGTCTGTCTTTGAAGTTTCTTTTGAACAGAGCTGCTGTTCGCAGGAGATCTTGTCTTTGATTAAGGCAGTCAGTCCTCCAAGCGTTTTTGGAGGTCGCTGGCTGCAGGATAAGTCGACTTTTGGTGCAGGATCTCTGGAAACTGCAGACGGGCTGGGGCCAAGTCAGTTCTTCTCTATAGTCTCCTCTGCTGTGCAACTTCTTCCATCCTTCATCTTCTTAGGTTGCAGGAATCTGCCATCTGAGTTCAGGGCTGCCCCCTAAATACTGTATTTAGGGGGAGTTTTAGGGGTCTCGAGGTAGTATTCGATGGACTACTGGCCTTAGGATGACTGCACTGTTCGTGTGCTCACCCCACGTGGGGGAGTGGGCACAGTCCCTAATCCTGATTGGAGAGTTCCTGCAGACACTGAAGAGTGGGCTTCACCACGCCTCCTTCACCTTAGAGGTGCGGTTGGCAGAGGTGGGCACACCTTCTGGGCTGTTCTAATTTATCCCGCCTGTCTTCCTGCCGAAAAGGGGGTGAGACAGGAAGGGGGCATGCTCCTGATAGCAGGAGAGGCTGGGGGTCACATTGCAAATGTGTCAAAGCCTTAGGAGCTCACCTGCCACAGATGGCTCTTCCTGACCTGGGGGAGATGTGAGCATCTCCGCCCAGGAAAGGCTTTGTTTCTAGGTCGAGGGAACAAAGGCTCCTAATCCAGGGGTCCAGAAACCTGACTTGTGGTGGCAGGCCGGTGTTTACCAGTCAGGGAACCCACCAGAGACAAGTTGTTGTTCAGGGGGCATCTCTAAGATGCCCTCTGAGTGCATTTTATATTAATCCCACACTGGCATCTGTGTGGGTTTATTATGCTGAAAAGTTTGCTACTAAACTTCCCAGAATTCAGCAAAGCCATTATAGTGCTGTGGAGTTCGTAATGACAAACTCCCAGACCATATACTCTTTATGGCTTTACTCACTTACAATGTCTAAGAATGGACTTAGACACTTTAGGGGTACAGTGCTCATGCAATTGTACCCCCACCAGTGGTATCATGCACCCAGCTAAAGGAGTGACTTATCTATACCATAGGCAGTGGGTTGCAGGCAGGTCTATTCACGTTTCCCTGCATCAAAACACGTAGCCTGCAATGGCTGTGTGTGTGTTAAGGTACAGGACCTCCAAGGGTGGCACAATATGTGCTGCAGCCCTTTGATGCCTTCCCTGGTCACAGTGCCCTTGGTACCCATGGTGCCTTTTACAAAGGACTGACATGTGGCCAAAGAGGTGCCAATTGTGGGTACAAATGTATAGTTTTGGGAAAGTGCACAGGCCCTGGGAACCTGATTGACAGGGACCCAGAGCACATCAAGTCAAAGTGCATCAGAAATCTGTCAAAAAGTGTGGGTATTACTGCAACTTTCTTACTTGCATAATATCCGTTTACTGTTTCTCTTCAGTTCTACTGCTGCAGTGAAAAAAACTCATCCACTTCCTCTCCACAATGTGCTGAAACCACCCACAAATGCTGCAAGCAGAATGCAAAGACCACAAATAAAAATAAATCACATGGAATAGTGAGGAGAAGCTGTACAACAATTAATCATACACTACATTGAGCCACATATAATACTGCACGTTGGTCAAGTCCAGCATCAGCCTCTGTGCCACTGAACCATCTGTTCATGAACTTTGGAAGTGGACTGCTAGAATCTACATTGACCGAAGTGACACTGAACCAGTTGTGCATGGTCTTTTGCTGTGAAGAGTAGCCTCTGGGCACAGTGCACCAGCCCTCATGGCAACAGTGCTCACTGTGCAGGTCTTCACCAAGGCATAGTTACACTTTGATTTTTTTTTCTTTTCACAATTTTCCAGGGTTTGCAAAATCTAATATATAAAATCTATCAAAATATTTGCAGACCTACTTGTCAATTTGTGGATCCTTGGACCGATTTTGGATCTGCAAATCTAACAGATTTTATTCAATTTCTGGGGGCAGTGCCTGCTCATCTAGGACCCTCCTCCCACCTCACCAGCAACCCCGCCCACCCTCTGTCATCATGTGCTTTCTCCATCCCCTCCCCCTCACTCTCCATTGTCAGTGTGTTTGTCCATTTGCTTCCCCAGCCCCTACCGCGCACACTTTGTTGTCTGGGTGCTTTTCCCTGTCCCTCCCACCAATTCCCCATTGTCCATGTATTTGCCCCACTGTCCAGGATCTACTTGCTTGCCAAAGCCCTTCCTGTCCACCCTAGACTTTCAGCGTGCTGCTCCAACCCTTCCTGCCCACCCTCCAGTGTCTGTGTGCTCCTCCACTCTCTCTCACACGTCCTCTCTGCCCACTCCTGTCCTTTTTTTCCCACTTTCCCTCCCTCCATGTTGCCTTGTCCCCCAACATTCTCCACCGTTTGCGCAAGGGTTGAGAATGGATGGAACGCAGAGTGAGGGAGGGAAAGGTGGATGCCGGAGGGAAGGAGAACTGGAGAGAGGGCATAGGGGAGTACACAGCTAAAAATGCGAAATAAAAAAGGGCTATTGCTTATGCGCTTATTATATTTTATTTTTTTATCGTGACACCGGGTGACAGATAGTCCAGTGGGAACTTTACTTTGGCCAGAATGAAGAGGACCTCGTGGGACATCAACCCTGCAACCAGGACCCCACACCATCTTTGTGGACCAAGGAGTACCATCAGGAAGACTCCCGTTGACCCTGTCGCATCCACAGAATCCTTGGAGCATCGTCAGGATCCTTCTTCCCTTGCATCAGGAACACTCCACAGGAATCCAATGTAATGCCTGGAATTGCTTAAAGACTGCATTTTCTGTGGAGATAACTGTTCTTGAAAACCTGTTGCTAGTCCCTTTTGACTAGCATCCTGCCAGAGTTGGTCGCCCCAAGTATTTCTACCCAACCGCATTGGCACTTACCTAAGTTTTCCTTAAAAATGTTTCTAAGTGTCCAATTCATTAACTTTGCCAAGACTTGTTCACAGTTGAGTGAAACTGCTGTGATTTATTATCCCTTATCAAATCCATATCTCCGGAACCCTCCTGTGGATCTTTTTTATTCTACTGTCTAAATTCCTATGAAAATATAGTCTATTTTTATAATTAAGTATTGGATTTCTTGAGTGATGTGTCGATTTCCTCTTCAATTGTATTTGTGCTGTTTAAATGCTTTACATTTGTTCCTCTGTATAAGCCTTGCTGCTCAGTGCCACAGCTACCCAGGGTAGAGCTGAGGGTTTGACAGATGAAACCTAATGGTCCTAAAGGGGTTGGTAAGTGTATTACATGGTGAAGTTAAAGAACCAAACCATATAACTCACACCATTTCCTCAAATTCAGTATGTAACTTTTATTGAGCCATCCATTAAAGCAAACATTATTTCATTGACAAGTCTATTTTGCCTTTTTTTTTACAGAGTGTTTGGCCCAGTTTGTCAGGATCCTTCAATTCTGCCATCGTGTGGCACTACTTGATGGCCTTCTGTGAGCCTGCTTCCATCATGAAAAATAGTTGGAACCAATGCTATACTTTAAGGTTGTTAGACTGAACAACCTTGGCTGGTAGTCCCCCAAATTGTTACCTCCACCCTCCTGTTTTGTTGGATTTGTTTTTGTTGGCTTTACGACTCTGTCCACTTTATCACTGCTAACCTGTGCTAAAGTGTGTGTGCACTCTCCCTAAAACATTGTAAAATTGGCTTACATCTGTTTGGCACATTTAATTTATTTTTAATTCTCTAGTAAAGTGTTACCATCTGTACCCAGGGCCTGTAAATGAAATGTTACTAGTGGACCTGCAGCACTCATTGTACTAACTTCTAAAGTAGTCTTTAAAACATATCTCAGGCCTGGCACTTCAGCCTGTAGTGCAGTTTTAAACTGCCATTTTGACCTGGCAACCTAACCTTTTGACAAGCCTAAGCCTTCCCTTTGAATACAGATAAGAGACCTGTTAGAAATGGGGGTCTCTGGTTGGCAGAGATAGGAACCTTTGTCCAAAAAGGGATCATTGCTTCTAGTCAGGATAAGGGGGATACACTTCTAAAATAACCCCTGCTTATCCCCTTGGTAGCTTAGCATGAGCAGACAGGCTTATCTCAGAGGTAGTGTGTAAAGTATTTGTGAACACATACAGTAATACATTGAAAACACTACGAATGGACACCACACCAGTTTAGAAAAATAAGCAATCTTTATCTAAACCAAACAAGACCAAAACAACAATACAGTAATAAAAATGTGACTTTCAAATGGTAGAAATAATTCAGTTCAAAGCAAATTGCAGATGCGACACTTTTCACACAAAGTACCTTGGATTCGTGGCGCACACAAACAAAATGGGCTGCAGGGAAGGTGATGCGTCGGTTCCTTACACTCAGGAAAGGTGATGCATCGGTTCTTTGCTACGGAGGGGGTAATGCGTCGGTTCCTTACTGCTGCGCAGGGGAGGTGATGTGTCAGTTCCTTACCGGAGAGCAGGTGATGCATCAGTTTCTTACTGCATGGGGAGGTGATGCGTCGGTTTCTTTCTGCATCCCACAACGATGATACAGACCTGGCGTCGCAATGCGACGATCCGGGATGATGCGTCGGTTCTTGCAGCCGCACAGCAGGACTTGTGTCGGAATCGGCACTGTGATCTTGTACTTCGGAGACCGGGGCACTTGATGCGGTGTGCAGCTATTTCTCGAGCCACGGGCAGGCGCTGTAACGGTTTCTTCGGCGATGCGTCGTGACGCTTCTTGTTGTTGCATTGGTTTTCCAGCTCTCAACAGCCAGAACAACCTCCAGAGGCCCAGAACAGCTACAGGCACCTCTTGGCAGGCCAGAACTCCCAGCAAGGAAGTTCATGGGAGCTGGGGGTGAAGTCTTTGTATCCCTGAGACTTCAGAACAGGAGGCAAGCTCTTCTTCAAGCCCACGGTGATCTTCCTCAAGCAGGGGACACTTCAAACAGCAAAGTCTTTTTTCCTTTCCTTGGCAGAAAGTAACCACTACAGGCCAACCCCAGACAGCAAACAGCACAGGGGCAGTATTCCTCCTCAGTTTCTCCAGCTCTTCTCCTTGGAAAAGGTTCCTCTTGATTTCCCAGAAGTGATTGCTGAAGTATTTTCTATCCCCGAGACTTCCAAGAGAAGGCAAGCTCTACTTCAAGCCCTTGGAGAAAACTCTAACAGCAGGATGATGTAAGCACAGTCCAGTACTTTCCCTGCCCAAGACAGAAGCAACCACTGCAGGCCAACCCCACCAGCACACAGCTCAGGGGCAGTACTCCTCCAGCTTTCCCGGTTGTTCTTCCTGGCAGGTTTCTTAGTTCTGACTCTGCAGCCACAACGGGGCAACGATGGATAGAGCGGGGCCTCCTAGTCCTGAGCCAGGATCCAGGCGAGGTGAGGTCCGTTCCTCGATCATTACGGATGCACGCCGCATCCTTTTGAAGCGGAGGATCAACTTAAGGTTGTACAAAGTGCCACCTTTAAATGATAGTGAGACAAATTTTCTCTTTTCCTTTTTCTTCACTATACATTATGTTTTACACACTTTTGCAGTAGCGAAAATTTAATAACAAGGGTCCTGAAGAAAGCCGCAGGGAGAAATGGATCCCACTGGGCTGAAACATGTCGACCTCTCTATATAGCAGTTATTTGTTTAACACTGCTTTTTGCACTGTTGTTTTATTTAGAATGTGAGACACATATTAAATCAGTAGTGTTTTCTCACAATTCTATTTTAACACACCACTTTAGTTTTCTTTTGTTAGCACTGCATTCCTTTCAATTGTTCTATCTTCTTGCTTCTATCTGTTGGTCTTCTCGCTCCAATCCTTTGACGATCTTGGGCCACTCTTTAGTGAAATCACTCCAAATTAGATGCTCTCTATGATCAAGAGAAGCATCTTATCCTGGATTGGATGACCAGATGATAAGATTGATCACTCAGACAATTGATGGGTATCCAAACTTCGCTCTGAGGTCCTCATAGATTGCATTTGGATGTCTCTTTCTTCTTCTCTTACTCCCTCCTCTGCCATGTGGGACTAATTAGCCCTCTATCTACACTTCTGCTCACTCTGCAGGATTTTGTTAGACCCCCAGTTCCTTTCATTTGTTTTTCAGGTTTCTTAGTTCAGCAGTGATCTAAATGTCTGGGGTCTGCGCCCCTCTTTTTATACAGTAAATCTCTTTGTTCTCGCCTGGCCCAGGGCTCTGATCCCAGTCCAAACCAGTTCTATGGGGCACTTTGCAAGTGTACAACAACCTGGCTCTAGACACACCACAGTGGGGTGGAGCCATCATTGTGGAAGGCAGGCACAGCCCTTTTCAGGTGCAGGTGCTACTCCTCCCACCACTACAAATGAAGACCAGGCCTATTCAGCCTAGCACTGACTCATCCAGACTCTCTGGAGCCACTGCTCATCCCCATTCCCTCCAAAGCCAGACAGTCAATACACATCCTAGCAGCGGCACACTGGATGGCTAAGCAAGAAAATATCTACTTTCTAAAAGTGGTATTTTCAAACACAGAATGTAAAAATCTCCCTCACTAAAAGATGCATTTTAACATTCGGAGTTCAGGCATATTAAACTTTATTTTCCCACCTTGTTCCCAGGGGTAGTTAGGCTTATAAGATGTTATAAGCAAACTCCCCATTCTATCCTATGGGAACAAATAGCCTTGCAATAGTAAAAAACGAAATTCGCAGTATTTTACTATCAGGACATGCCACGCACATCAGGGCATATCCGACCTTTCACATACACGGCACCCTGCCCA
Organism: Triturus cristatus; assembly: GCF_964204655.1. Taxonomy (NCBI): domain Eukaryota; kingdom Metazoa; phylum Chordata; class Amphibia; order Caudata; family Salamandridae; genus Triturus; species Triturus cristatus. The sequence goes on from NC_140591.1 coordinate 428,441,509, forward strand.
CAGGGGTAACTTGGGCCTACCTTAGGGGTGACTCACATGTAAGAAAAGGGAAGGTTAGTGCCTGGCAAGTAAGTGCAGTTGCCAGGTCGACATTTCAGTACTAGACTGCACACAGGCACTGCAATGGCAGGCCTGAGTTACATTTACCGGCTGCTTATGTGGGTGGCACAATCAGTGCTGCAGGCCCACTAGCAGAATTTGATTTACAGGCCCTGGGCACACATAGTGCACAGTACTAGGGACTGACTAGTAAATCAAATATGCCAATCATGGAATCGCCAATCCATCATAACAATTTACAGGGAGAGCATATGCACTTTAGCACTGATCAGCAGTGGTAAAATGACCAGAGTCATAAAACCAACAAAAACAGGTCATAAACAGGAGGCCAAAAAAGTCTAGGGATAAACCCGCTGGACAAGCCAGGTCTAACAACATCCCAACGGTAGGCCCTAAAGACCCATAGGGCAGGGTGCGCTGTATTTAAAAAGAAGGACATGTGTTTTTAAGTTTTCCAAATAGTGGTTGGGAAAAAACTCCTAAAGTCGTTTTGGACTATTGCGAGGCCTATCTCTCTCACAGGATAACATTTGGTTACCTTATCACAATAAGTGACAACTTAAGAATGGGAACAGATAGGAAAATTATGTTTACACTCAAACGAATTGCAATTTAAAACCTCTTAAATGGTAATGTCGTATTTTAACTCACAATTCTGAAAATGCCCGCTTTAGAAAGTTGGAATTTTCTTGTCCTAACCACTTGGGCCTTCAGCCTGTGTCCTGTGTCATATGACTTTGAATAGCTGGGCAGTTGGCCTTGGTGTATTCCTCCCAGAGAGACAAAGGGGAAATAGGTTTGAGCAGGATGAGCCATCCTACCAGGATGTTTGGGGCGGAGCTGTTCCCTGCCCCACTTACATTTCATAGGGCTGCCTCCAGCACACTCACAAAGGGACTTGACACCCGCCTTTTATCACTTGGAGCCTGGACAGGAGTAGGAAAGAACTTTCCAGAAGCAGATGTGGGGCTAGTATAGGGGGTCCCCCACTTCAAAGGCTGGCATTAGGTATACATATTGGACCTCTTGAGCAGCTCATCAGATCACTTCTGGACCTGTGGAAGTCTCAGAAGAAGGACTGCCCTGCTGTCCCGCTGCTTGAGGAAGGTAGGCTGGACCTGCTTCTTGTACCCAAGGCTACCAGAGTGACTCCTAGGGTTTGTTAGCTGGCCTCCTGTTCTGAGCTATAGGGATAAAACAAGCTACAGAGGCTTCCCTGCATATGCCCAGCTGACCTGCTGCAGCTGGACCTGCCGGGAGCTGCAGCTGGACCTGATTGAGCCCTGCTGGCCTCTGCTAGAATGAGTCCCTGATCCCCGAGAGGTGCCTCTCCAGGTTCTGGACCATTGGTTGGCATCCGAGTGCACTCTTCTGAAAGAGAATCAGAAATCCTAAAGTTTTGGGTTCTTCACAACTGCGAGCAGGCCCGTTCAGGCTGAGACTCTGCGCCCGTGAAGACTAGCAACATGAAGCACTGGTGAACCTGACCCTTCGCGCTATAGCGACAGCCAACAACGTTCAGCAACATGGGATCTGCACTTTTCTCTACAGCAGCGACAGCCCACAGTGACCGCATGAGAAGCTCCTGCTCTTTGCGTTACTGCTCCTCGTGGTCTACTCCACCACAAACTGGACTCTTCGCGACAGATTTTGAGAAAGTAACTTTTTCTGCGGGACTAACCCGGTCCTTGTATCTGGGCCGTGCTCCATTGCAGGCAGCCTGAACATATGACTTTCCCCGGTCTCGCACGGCCAGATGACCACAAGTGGCGCTTTATGCTTTTAGGCTCTATACTTACTTAAAAATTTGAAATGCATATCTCCAGTCCTACTGATTGGATTTTCGTCATTCTAGTATACATTTATTTACTCTATTTTCTAAATTGATATGGGATTTTTCATGTGTTGTGCATTTACTTTATTACTGTTTGTCTGCTGCATAAATTCTTTAAATATTGTCTCTAAGTTACGCCTGACTGCTTTTGCACCAAAGCTACTAGAGGGTTAAGCATAGGTTAATTTGGTTACTCTTGTGGTTCACACTGACAGGTTTGTGGTTGTTGCATAAGAAGGGTCTTCCCCCGACTCAATAAAAAAAAGAAATCTTCAAACATTCATTCACAGATTTTACTTATTCTCTTGTAAATCATATCCACTACCTATGCCATTCCAGGGCTTATTTATCAACTCGTAATGCATTATTGTACTTGTATACCTTACGCGAGAATTAAAGCTGGAGATGAGCCGTGTGGTGAATCCTAATATACTTTGTATTCTCTCTTACCTTTACTTGCATGCCCACATGCTCCCTTAACTTAATTTCTGCCATGTTCCAAAACAAGATCCAATCCTTGTTCCACTCCAGATTGTTTTTTCTGCCCACTGGTTGCTCCTTGGAACTTCCGTGCACTTCTTTAGGCCGAGAGCTAGAGGAGGACTTTAACTGCTCCCACCTGCACTGGGCGGCAGCTAGCTCACACCTGTTCTGAGTTCCAATCACCCAGTGGAGCTGAAAAAGGGATTTAAGACTCACTTCAGCATTCAGAATTTGTGCTTCAACTGTAGTTACAAGAAGCTGCTGCTTTCTTCTCTAATTGCCTGCACTTGTTTCCTGCTAATGCTGTTTGATTTGTCCTGCTTTCCCCTGGGTGCCCTGTGCAGCATTGAGCTTTATGTTTTTTCCTTGCTTCACAGTCACCTGTCTATCTGCCTATCCTTTCTAGTCTGATAAACTGGTTTCTGTTTTTCCCCTGTTGAGCTTCTGACTATGTATTCGCTGAGTTGGCAGCCGTTCTCTTTGTTTCTTTGTTCTTTTTTTATGTTTGAGAAGCTTTATTGAGTAAGTTGTTAGTACATAAAGAAATCAGCAGATACAGAAAATAATTCAAATATGATATTAAACAATAACTAGGCTGATATCAAGGTATAAAAACAAAGCATTTTGCGGAGTTTATAGAGGATGGGAGGGGGGAAGAGGGAGGGAAGAGAGGAGAAGGAATAAAGGGAAAGAGAGGGAATAGTAATACGACAATATCACAAAATACGGAATATGGCATTCAAACAAAATAGTATAAAATAAAACAATACATATTATACCTCATAGAAAATAATATTAAGATTAGATTTATATTTAAAAAAAAAGAAGGACAGTGTCAATATGCTTCAAGGAGGCTTAACATTTTCTGAATTGATATACAAATGTTTTTTCAGGGCCATCTGGTCCAAGTAAGTAGTAAGTGGTAACCAAAAAAGATCTCTGTTATGAGCTGGTTTGCAGGAGGAGGCAAAGGCAACATCGAGTCAATGAAAATGACAGAGAGTGTTCCACCAGCATTGTATGGAAATGTTTGTAAGAGATTTCCAGTTGAAGGAGATATGTTGGAATGCAAGAGCAAGCATAAGTTCAAGTAGGCCATGGCAGTGAGGGGGAAAAACTAGAGAATCAGAAAGAGTACCCATAAAAAGAAGAGGTACAGAGTAAGGAATAGAAATTGAAAAAATACGAGAAATATATAGCCAAATCTTGTCCCAGAATTTAGAAACTGTAGAACAGAGAAAGAAGAGATGGAGAAGATCAGCATTAGGAAAGCCGCAAGTCCAGCAATTAGACTCAGAAGAAATAGAGAACCGTGACAAGGAAACCGGAGAAAGATAACGTCTGTGATATAAAAAGAATAAAGATTGGGTAAGAGAGGCAGAACGGGAGATTTTTAAGGATCTGGACCAAAGTTTATCCCAAAGAGCGACAGACCAAGCACATCCCAATTCCGTTTCCCAAGAAAGCTCCAATTTAGACTTAACACGATCTGGATTGGGGGAAGAAAAGAATTTATAAATAAGAGAAGCTTTAGGAAGGGCAAGAAGAATTTTGAGAAGAGGGTTTTGAACAGTAGATGAAGATGAGGAAGGGAGGGAGTAATAGACATCAAGAATTATTGCCACAAGAGTAGTGAATTTATGTAGGAAAGATCGAGGGCAGTGAAATAAAAGTTGGAATTGAGGAAAGGAACAGGGTGACGTTCCATCAAAGAGCTGATTAACCCACATGATACTCCTTAGCCTCCAAGTGTTCCAAAAAATAGGTCTACTATTTAGAAGAATAAGTGAATTATGCCAGATAGGGGCATCTAAGAAGGACTCACGGGTAAGAGTAGGAGGATGAACCAAAGGTGATAAGAGAGAGGAAGTATGTCTGAATAAAGGGAGTGAAGTATAAGGAATTTTGGCGGAGAAACGTATAACTTCCTTGAAAGAGAAGGGCAACAATAATGTTTGTTCGATAGAGAGCCAAAGGGGAGTGAAAGGAGAAGATTCTGATGTAAGCCATTTTGAAGCCTGACGCAATGAGAAAGATTTATGATAGAGACGATAATCTGGGAAGTTAACACCCCCATTAGGTTTGGCCTTTTGAAGAGATGATAAAGCAATTCTAGATTTTTTGTTTTTCCAAAGAAATCTTGAGAGACACGAGTCAATAAGTTTGAAATGAATAGTGGGGATGTGAACAGGAAGCGTGGAGAAGATATAAATTAGAATAGGGGCTATCATCATCTTAATCGAGTCCAGCCGGCCCCACCAAGAAAGAAAAAGAGGATTCCAAGTAGAGAACGATTTATCAATACGAGATAGGACTGCAGACATATTTAATTTAATTGAGGAGGCTATAGAATTAGAGAACCAAATACCTAGATATTTAATTTTTGAACTATTCCAAGCGAACCCAGTGGAGGAGAAAGAATGGGGAAGACAACATTAGGTGAGAGGAAGAATTTCAGTCTTATTTGAATTAATTTTGTAACCGGAAACCTGTGAGAAAGAGGTAAATGCAGATAATAAAGGGGAAATAGATGTTTCTGGAGCGGAAATGAATAGAAGAATATCATCTGCAAATGCAGAGAGTTTCAGCTGGTGATCACCATAAGGAAAACCAGAAGTTGAAGAATTGTTACGAATAGAGGTCAAGAAAGTTTCAAGGGCCAAAACAAAAAGAAGTGGGGAGAGGGGACAGCCTTGACGAACTCCACGTTGAAGAGGAAAGTAAGAGGAAACATGACCATTAACTAGGACGAAGCTTTAGGGGCAGAATACAACAAAGAGATAAGGGAAATGAAGTTAGAACCAAAACCATGCCAACGTAAAGAAGCAAATAAAAAAGATCAATCAACTCTGTCAAAAGCCTGCTCTGCATTTACAGAAATAGCAGCTAGAGAAATGGGAAGGGAGGAAGCTTTATTTAAAACATTAAGAAAAAGACGAGAATTATCGGAGGTAAGCCTACCCTTAACAAAACCACATTGCTCTTTACCAATAAGATGGGGCATAGAGGGATCCAGACATAAGGCAAGTAGCTTAGCAAATAGTTTATAATCCACATTGACTAAAGAAATCGGAGGATAATTTTTACAAAATTTGGGATCACGGCCCTCTTTAGGAATAAGGCAAATAGTGGCCTCTTGAAATGTACCGTCTGCCTTACCAGATAAATAGAATGAGTGGAAAAGCGTTAAGAGTTTGGGAAGTAAAATATCAGAAAAATGCAAATAAAATTCAACTGAAAAACCATCAGATCCAGGTGATTTTCCTTTAGTAAGGGTGTTCAAAGCTTTGGACAGTTCGTCAAGCGGAAGATCTTTTTCAAGTAAGATGAGAAGTAGAGGGACTTGGAAGTTTCCCAAGATAGGACTGAATAAGAGAAGAAGTGGGAGGGGATTCTGGTGTGCAAAGATTTTGGTAAAAAAGTTGAAACTGCTCAAGAATGTCCTGATCTTTGTATAGAAGTGATCCATCAGAAGAAAAGATAGAATCTATGCAAGTACGTTCCTTACGCGATTTAAGGTAATTAGCCAAGAGCTTCCCTATTTTATTGCGACCACCATAATAACGAGCACTACTGCGAAGGAGTATTGACTATGCATTATCAGTAGTAGATTTATTAAATTCAAGTTTAGCTCGTATGAGGTCCGGTGATATGGAGTTAGTTGAGGAAGTGTAAAATTCATGTTCCAAGAGCTTAATATGAGCCAATATAATTTTCTGTTTCTGGAGAAAGTGTTTCTTTTTCTTAGAGACGAAATCAATAATGAACCCTCTTGCAGTTGCTTTAAAGGAGTCCCAAAGAAGATGGGGAGAAGTGCTGGGGTCACAATTGAGCAAAAAAAATCATTGGCAAAGGAACGAAAAGAGGAAGAAAAAAGAGGGTCAGTAAGAAGAGAGTTATTAAAGCGCCAACGGGAAGACTTGGGATGCGAGGGGAGTAAATCTAGATCTGCTACAATAGGGGCATGTTCCGAAATGTCTATGGGTTCAATAGAGGAGGATAGTAAATGTTGAGATAAAGATTGAGAGAGAAAGATGTAGTCTAGACGAGAAAGAGAGGCATGGGGAGGAGAGAAGAAGGAATAATCGAGAGTATCAGGATGGGAGAGTCTCCAAGAATCGATGAGATGCGATTGAGAGATAGTGTCAAGGAATTGTCTGTGAGTCTTATGAGGTATGAAACGGACAGATGACTTACGATCAAGAAACGGATCTACAATCTGATTACAATAACCCCCTAAAATAAACAAATCATCTTGATATTGAATACATTTGTTCGTAATTAAAGGCCAAAAAGAACAATCAGGTTGTGTAGAACCATAGATATAAAAAGACAGTTAAAGGTACAGAATTAATTAGCAACTTAGTTAAAACCCATCTGCCATCAGTATCATTTTCTTGTAATATGACTTTACATTTTAATTTCTTATGACATAAGTTGGCAACACCATTTTTTTCATTAGTAGAAGGTGAGAATAAAACCGTACCCACCCAGCTTCTCTTCAATTTAAGTGATTCGGCTTCTGTAAGATGTGTCTCTTGTAAGATGACTAAGTCAGGGTTATATGAAGCCAGGTGGGAAAGGATTCTCTGTCGTTTAACAGGATTAATAAAACCTTTTACATTCCAGGAAATAACTTTGAATTAGAAACAGCAAAACATTTGATACGAACAAAGAATACAGTAATAAAAAGGGAAAAAGAAGATGCCAATAAGAAAGAGAAAGATATGATACAAGAAAAGGGAAAGTCCAGGGGAGGACATGAAGAAGTGCAAAGAAGAAAAAAGGAAGGAATAAGTACAGACAAAGGAGATAGAAACTTGGCCAGCAGGTGAAAGGGAAAGAGAAGGAAAAGAGGGGAAGGAAAAAGAAAAATAAACACAAGAAGAGACAGTACATATCCAAAAAGGATGACTGAAAGAGACATACCTGAGTGGGACATAAAAAAGGACGGTGGGGCAATGACGACACTCAACAAGACAAGCCTCCCAAAGGTGGGAGTCTGGAACGCACCAGGATGAAGGACTGTAGTAGGGGAGTCAGATGGGTGGAAGGGGTAAACACCAACCAATCTATATCAGGAAACAAAAAAGAAGGTTAAAATCGGGAGAGTTCATAGGGGAATGTGCAACAAATCAACAAACAATACGAAGAGATAAAAAACGAGGAAGTAAACAACAAGAAGAACCATACTAAATCTATTTAAGAACCATCAAAAGGCAAAACCGCTATATAACATAGAGAAAGGAGGATGAAACACTTCAGAAAACCTGTAAGGAAAATGAAAATGAAAAGATCAACCATTGGAAGAAGTGGAAGTATCCATGCCACTGATAGTTTGAATACGAATGAAGTTCTTAAGTTCTGCAGGGTCTTGAAAAGTCCGTGTTTGGTTTTGGTACGTGACCTTGAAGATACACGGATGAAATAGACCATAACGAGCACCAAGAGAACGTAAAGGGGCCCGATGGTTCAGAAATTCTTTCCTTCTAGACGCAGTAGCGTTGGAGACATCTTGAGAAAGAAACAGCCTCTGACCCAACCAGGAAATTTGACGTTTAGAGCGAGCTGCAGATAGGTCCGAAAGAAGATCCGTAAATTTCAAGAAGAGAATGATGACCCCTCGTGGTTTAGCTGAAGCAGAGGAGCAAGGACCGAGTCTGTGAGCCCTTTGGATGCTGAGAGAAGTAGTAGTTGGCATATCCAGAAGTTTCGGGAGGAAGGAGGTGAAGAACGACACAGGCTCATCTCCCTCCAAAGATTCCGGCAAACCGTATATGCGTAGGTTGTTTCTTCTGTTTCTATTTTCTAAATCCTCAGTATGTTGTTGAAGGGCACGAAACGATTTTTCCAAGGAAGAGAAGCGTTGCGAGTTAACCTGTATCTCCGGCAGTTGCCGCTCCACAGATGTTACTCTATTATCCATAGAATACCATTTCTCCTCAAGAAATTGCATCTTACTATTGGTTTCCTCAACAAACGGGCGCAGGGCGCGTATCTCTTCCAAAAGTAGTTCCATAGAAATAGGAGATGGTGTTTTGTCTTGAGATGGAGGATCTTGTTTCAGGCGTTTGGATGAAGCTGCAGGTGGAGAGGGTTTGTTTGAAGTGGATGGCGTCGAGGAAGAGCGATTAGATACAACACCTGCCATTTGGCCTGATATAGAAGATGAGTCTGATGCGGAGGAAAATGAAGGCGTTGCTACAGGAGCACTTTTCGAGGGAATAAAAACAAACTTCGGCTTGCGCAATTTGCCCATAGATAATTAACGTTCAAGTCACAGAGTGGGCGATGTACCTTTATGTTAAAGACTGGCAGAGCAAAATGACCCAGGAAAAGCAAATGAAAATGTTGATAAACAACTGCATTGGTATGTAGAAGAAATACAATGAAACAAGTGCTCCAAAAGGGCAAGTTAAGGCAAGGTCAGGCGGCTAAAGGGACGCGCCCTTGCAGGCAGTGACGGACATCTAGCATAGGTAATGTCAATTAAATATGTATTTAAGTTGCAGGCGAGATATGGTCAAAGAGTCCACAATACTAAAAAGAGGAGCACACAGTAATTAGGCATATTGTAATCCAAGGAATTCTCAAAGGAGGAAAAGTGAAGGAGCAAAGCATGCCAATATATGAGGAATCTGAGGAAACTCTCATCTAAAATGGCAGCCTTCTTGAAGAAAAATAGAATGCAGGGAAAATGAAAATCAGACCTCCTTAGCGATATAGTGTGTGCTGATAGACCAGTGGAGCGTCCAAACAGGAACAAACATCAACATTGGGGCCAGCGTGTGGAGAGCATATTGTAGCAGTGCTGAAATCCTCACAAGAAAAGACGCACGCACCTAAAATGGCGGCCGTCATGAGAAGAGAGGAGCAGCGTTGTGAAAGTCAATAAGCGCGACACGCTTGAAGTCCCAAAAGATCTCACCAGAGGCAGCGAGCGTTCCGATGCATGATGCGGGTATTTCGGAGTTGAAATCCTGAAGGCAAACGCATCCGCTGCTCCAGAATGCATCGCGACAGAGCAAACCCCCTAGGCGGCCATCTTGATCGGCACCTTACCCACGCCCCCCCTTGTTTCTTTGTTCTGATTTACTATTCTGACCTTGTTCTGAATTCCTGTAAGAATTCTATGTACCAGTGGGGCATTACTTGTCCTAGAACCTGTTGAATAAAGCCTGCTCTTGATCCCAGTAGTTCTTGATTTCTGAAACTCTAGACATAGGGCCAGATGTACGACCATGTCATTTAGCGACTCGCAAATTGCGCTCAATTGCGAGTCACTAAATGACATCTACAACAGTGTCTGAGACACTGTTAGCAAATCCAAATGGGGTCGCAAATTGCATGCCTCGTGCATATTAATGAGGCACTTGCAATTTGCGACCCCATTAGGAATGGCTGGCCCTCCCAGGGATGGGGGCCTGCTGGGGTCAGCAACCTCCATGTCTGGCACTGCTTTTAAATAAAGCAGGTTTTTTTTTAAATGCAGCCCATTTTCCTGAAAGGAAAACAGGATGTATTTAAAAAAAGAAAAATGAAACGTTTTTGTTTCATTTTTTAAGGGCAGGTAGTGGTCCCTAGGACCACTGCCTGACCCTAAAATTTATTTTCCCCTGCATTCACAAAGGGGAAGGGGTCCCCTGGGACCCCTTCCCATTTGCGAGTACCTTACCACCCTTTTGAAGAGGACAGTAAACTGCGAGTGTATTACGGTCACAAAACATTCTTACATAGGCCTCTGACTCGCTATTAGGAAGGGATGCCCTTGGAACGCCCCTTCCTAATAGCGACTCGCAATTCCTATTTAGCGAGCCGCAAAAAAATAGCGACTTGCTTAATAGGGCTTGCACAAGGCCCTATTAGATTTTGCATGCGCAAACGGGTCGCAAACCCGTTTGCGCATGCAATACAGGGTCATACATCTGGCCCATAATTCATTGTCTTGGTTTTCTCCCAGTCTCCCTGCTGGCTCTATTGTTCCCTGTGCTAGTGCAGTATACTTTTTCAGTTTCTAGCTCTTGTTCTTTCATTTAGTTTGGTTTCCTGACCTTGAGCTTTGCCTATCATGTATTCTGGTTAGTCTTTTCATCTTGTCTGATGCATTCCAAATCGATCCACTGTCTGTTGCAATACTTATCTGTTTACAGTGTGACCTCCGGCTTGATCTTCATTCTGATCAGGTAAGGGAATGACTTCTATTATTGCACCCAGGTCCTTTGGAGTCTTAACTGTGTCAGTGTTGCTGTCAGTCTTGGTCCACCTTTCAATGAGTACAACAGTCTCTATTACAGCAGGCCAAACAATGACTTCACTATATGATTGTTGCTAAAAGCAATCTACTGATGTCAGTCCAAAGGATATTCCCTATGCTACTAAATTACTTCTTGTCATATACCAGTCCATCTCTTACTTTGATGAAATTTTGTTCATGTCTATCTCCTGCCTCCCTGTCTGCTTACAGCCATGTCATTGCCTCTGTAGTTCTTTGACTACCGCTATACTTTGAGTAGCCTGTTATTTACATGTACCTGTATTTACCTTTCCCTGTCACCTTGCTAAGTGTTACCTCCGGAATCACCCGTCCTTGCCTTCGCTCACTGACACAATTGTTGGCAACGAGTCACTTAGGTAGAAATATATAATTAATCATACGAACACGTGGTGACTTTGGCTCGGTTGGAAGAACTGGCTGAGCAGCTCTTACCATATGTTTATTGGCTGTGAATATGCATCAGTGGTATTAGCTCAGGAATGGAGACAGTGCCTGTCCGTGGAGATTACTCATGCACCATCAAACATGTTCAGCTGGAGTTTGGAGCATTGTACTCCTCTTGTATCCCAAATAGATCCTTTCCAGTGTCTCCTCTCTATCAGCTCCAAACCATGTGATTCTGAGATGTGTCACCTAGAACAAACAGAGGCATACACTGCATATCAAATTGCACTTTAGCTTGTATATGGGCTGTGTACTTCTGTTTAAAAATTGAGAGCATAGGCAACCATCAAATGTGCTTTTATTTACTAATATTTACATACTCCTGCTTACTCTTACACAATCCTACTCTTGCTCCTACTCATAATTCTTCTTACTTTTACTTACGCCTACCTACTCCTATTTACTCTTCTTAATCCTGTGTACCCATTTACTTACTCATACTCACTCCTTCTCTTGCTACTACACTTACTCATACTTCTACTCCTGCTTCTACATCAATCCTACACTGTACGGCTGTCATGTACTTCCATGTCCTGTGTGAGATTCTCGCTTTTTAGTCAACAGCACTGTGCATGTAGAGATGTTCGTAGATTATTATTTTTATTTATTTATTTATTTAGTCGGATTTGTATTGCGCATAGCTGCCCCAGCAACGGGGCGTCCCAGCGCCACCAAAGACCGAGGCAGTGAGCCTTGGAGGAGACTTAAAATTAGACAGGGAAGAGCCAGGTCTTTATGGCTCTGCGAAAAGCAAGGTGGTTCTGGATCACTCTGATGGAGGCAGGGAGCGAATTCCAGAGTTTCGCAGCAAGACTACAAAAAGAGCGGCCACCAGCTCTAGCTTTCAGAACTTGAGGAATGCTGACCAAAGCTTGGTCAGCAGATCTAAGGTAACGCCGCGGCACATAGAACTCCAGCAAATTAGCTAGCCCTAGAGGTGCCTGTAGGGTCAAAACCCTATGCAACACAATGAGCGACTTGAACTGAATGCGCTTTTCCACCGGCAACCAGTGAAGTTTGGGAAGCACATGAGCAACCGAGCAGGATTTCGGAAGTGCCACCAAGATGCGAGCCGCTGCATTCTGTATTCTCTGCAGACGCTTGATGCTGGACTTATTGGCGGCCAAATAAAGGGAATTGCCGTACTCCAGCCTAGAGAGAATAGTCGCCTGAACAATGGTCTGACGCACTTTGGGCGGAAAGAAACCCAGTAGAGGTTTCAAACCTCGCAAAAGCCCAAAACAAAACCCTGCCACAGCCTTCGACTGAATGTCAAATGTCAGGCCACTGTCAAACCACACACCCAGGTTCTTCACAGCCTCCTTAGGCATGGGGGCGGGTTTAAGACGATCCGGCCAACACTGCTCGGACCACATCTCTCGATTCTTCCCGACCAAAAGGACCTCCAACTTACTGGCGTTCAACTGCAAGCAGTTAGCTGCCATCCAGTCCGCAACCACCAAAAGGTCCTCTTTAAACTTGTCCAGGTTGGTGCTACATTTCTGAGAGAAGGCGATCACCAATTGGGTGTCATCAGCATACGACACCAGTGACAATCCCCTACCCTTAGCTACCAAAGCCAGGGGGCGGACATAGATGTTGAACAATAAGGGGCTCAAAATTGAGCCCTGACGCACCCCCTGTTGCAAAGCAAACTCCTGCAAATGAAAGGTGGCACAGAGACCTGAAACGACCTGCCCTCCAAGAAGGACCGGAGCCAATCCAAGGCCATACCCCTGATACCGATCTCCTAAAGGCGCTTTAAAAGAATCACGTGAGAGAAGGTATCGAACGCGGCACTTAAGTCCAAAAGGACTAAGGCTGCCGAGTCACCGACATCCAGACTCCCCCGGATCACTTCCGTCACCGCCAGCAGGGCAGACTCGGTACTGTGACGCGTCCAGGATAGCATTCTGCTCAATAAACTCAGAAAGAGTGGAATTCACATGAGATTCACCAGCTTCGCCATAAAAGGCAGCTGGAAAATGGGGCGATAATTGTCCAGATCGGCAGTGTTAGAATGGGGAACCTCTGGTTGGCACAGGTAGGTACTTGTGACAAGCAGCGGTCCCTTCTTCTATTCAGGGCGCGAGAATTACCCCTTCAGAACAACCCCTGCTCACCCTATAGGTAGTGTGGCGCGAGCAGTCAGGGCTAAACTTCAGGGCGCTGTCGGTTAAGCATTTACAATAACACACAGTAAATCACAACGATCCCCCACAAACGGACACCAGGCGTAAGTTGTATCAAAAATACGGATGCTTTATATAAAAGATTCCTTTGTTACGCAGGCATGTACAAGACCATCAATAACGGTTGCGAAATGGAAGCCACTAGATGATAATTAGGCACTGTTCTTTTCTTTGGTAACTTATTCGATCACGAGCGCTTCACAGGGCTCGGTTGAGTCGGTCCAGTCACGATGATGCGCAGTGCACCCGGGGTACAGTGATACGGGGAAATCAGAACGTTGCGGACCCCGAGTCCGATAGAGAGTTCACTGTACCTGGGAACGTGCGATGTGCTTGGACGAGTCTTCGGGGGAGATGCAGGTTCTGCACCTCGCGGGTCTCCGGATCAAGAATTCAGCGGGCGGCTCTCGGTAGACAGGTGCGGCCCAGGGCCTCCGACACGGACTGTGCGGGAGGTCACTGCGGAGGGCGGCACGGTCAGACTCAGGCTGGGAGGTGAAGCGGGGCGGCCGGATACGTTACGACGTACGGGCGGCCGTCCGAGGCTTGATTTCACTTCCCAATTAGAAATCCGGCGGGAGGGCGAGAGGGCACCAGGCACACTCCAGTGGCAGGCAGGTGACAGGGAAGCGGGGCGGCCAGACTCGATGGGTCCAGAGCGACTCAGGCAGAGCGGGGCTCTCGGCGAGGGGAAGCGGCCAGGCTTTTGGGTGTCACGGCCCTAGGAGGGGTGACAAGGTGCGCAGAGCACTCCGGCGGGAGAAAGCACACGGCTCGAGTTCTCAGACGAGCGGAGACACGGTGAACCCACTGGTCCTGGGGTTCAGCTCGGGGGGCAAGCTCTTCTTCCAAGCCTTGGAGATAGTTGAAGAACAAAGTGCAAAAGTCTCTTTCAGTCTTTTTCCTCTCCTTCCTCAGCAAGGCACCTACTGCAGGCCAATCCCTCAGGTCAGGGAAAGTTACTCCTCCTTCAGCTTCTTCCTGGTCCTTCTAGTCGGGCAGAGTTCCTTCGTGGTTCAATCTGGATCTAATTTCTTAGGAGCCAGGCTCCTACTTTTATACAGTGGTTCTTTTGTTCTTTAGCGCCAGGGGGCCTGGGCCTGGCTCAGTCCAGTTCTGGAGTACTTTGTTTTGGTGACCCTGCTCTTTCCTTTCAGCAGCAGGGCAGAGACATCAGCCGCTCCACAGGGGGCGGAGCCGGCTTTGTGGTGGCAGAGCACAGGTCTATTCAAGAGTCAGGGTGTACTCCTCCCACCCATCCTGGTGCAATCTCTCTACCCACCACCTGGCAGCCAACCTGTCGCCTGGAATGCCCCAGCCCTGCTCCTGTACTGTTGCTAGGCAGAACACACACCCCCAGCAGAGGCGGACTGAGAGGGTCAGGCACGCAAAGGCTAACTTTCTAAAAGTAGCATTTGCAAACCCAGGATATTAAAATAACCTTTACTAAAAGATGTATTTTATTATCCCGAGTTCAGGCATACTAAACATGACTTTCTACCATGCTCTCTGAGTCCACTGGGGTCACAGCGTGTAGCGATCCCAGCAGCCCATTCTGGCCTACGGAGAGCAGGTAGCCTTCAATAGTGAAAAACGAAAATGGCTGTAATTCACTATTAAGACATGCCACACACATCAGGGCATGTCCTACCTTATGCCCACAATGCACCCTGCGCTTGGGCCTACCAGAGGGGTGACTAACATGTAGTTAAGGGAAGGTTTAGGGACTGGCAAGTGGGGACACTTGCTCAGTCAGCGCGTCAGTAGCAGACCGCGCGCAGGTTCTGCAGTGGCAGATCCTAGACACATTTTTACCCCGCTGCTTCGGTGGGTGGCACAACCAGTGCTGCAAGCCCACTAGCAGCCTTTGGATATACAAGCCCTTGGCACCCCTGGTGCACTCTACAAGGGACTGACAGTAAACCAAATATGCCAAACGTGGAAGTCAATTCACATAATACATTTTACCATAGGGAGCACTTGCACTGTGGCACGGGATGGCAGTGGCACAGTGCCCTGAGCAGCTAACACCAACACAAAAACACATTGAGGCACAGACAAAAATGGAAGGGTGACCCACGCCAATGGTGCCAGGTCTAACACGTGTCCCCTCCAGCTGAAAAGTGGGGAGAACTACCCTACCCCAGGGAGTACTTCATCACTAAGGCGGAAAAACCTGGACAGACCGTCAGCATTGGCGTGATCTGTGCCAGGGCGATGCTCCACCGTAAAGTCCATACCCTGTAGGGAGATGGACCACCTCAACAGTTTTGGGTTCTCACCCCTCATTTGCATCAACCATCTGAGGGGCCTGTGGTCGGTCTGAACCCGGAAGTGAGACCCAAACAAGTAGGGTCTTAGCTTCTTCAGCGCCCAGACCACAGCAAATGCTTCTCGTTCTATCGCACTC
This sequence comes from Triturus cristatus, assembly GCF_964204655.1. NCBI lineage: Eukaryota > Metazoa > Chordata > Amphibia > Caudata > Salamandridae > Triturus > Triturus cristatus. The sequence continues at coordinate 428,457,207 of NC_140591.1, forward strand.
CACCTTTGTTCCCGGGGAAGTAGCCTCCTGCTAATAAAGGCTACTGGTTGGTCAAAGCCCTCCTCAGTGATCTGTGAGAGAACAGCCCCTACACCATGCTCTGTTGCATCCGTCTGCACCAGGATCTCTTTGGAGAAGTCAGGAGCCAAGAGCACGGGCGCCGTGCACATGGCAGTTTTCAGGGTGTCGAAGGCTTTCTGACAGGTGTCAGTCCATATCACTTTTCTGGGCTGCTTCTTCGAAGTCAGCTCTGTCAAGGGGGCAACGATGCTGCCATACCCCTTGACAAACCTCCTGTAGTACCCGGTGAGTCCTAAAAAGGCCCTCACCTCCGTCTGGTGCTTTGGGGGCTCCCAAGCCAGGATGGTTTCAACTTTGGGTTGGAGGGGCGCCACCTGGCCGCTCCCCACTTGGTGTCCCAAGTACACCACTGAACCCTGCCCGATCTGACACTTGCTTGCCTTGATCGTGAGGCCTGCCTTGCGCAGCGCCATCAACACTTCCCATAGATGTTGCAGGTGTTCTTTCCATGTGCCGCTGAACACTGCGATGTCATCCAGGTATGCGGCGCTGAACTCGGTCAGCCCAGCCAACACCTGGTTGACCAACCTCTGGAAGGTGGCAGGGGCATTCTTCATCCCAAAGGGCATCACCCGGAACTGGTAATGCCCATCTGGTGTAGAGAATGCGGACCTCTCTTTGGCCCCATCAGTTAAGGCGATCTGCCAGTACCCAGACGTTAAATCAAACGTGCTGAGGTACCGTGCAGCCCCTAATCGATCGATGAGCTCATCAGCTCTGGGGATGGGGTGCGCGTCAGTCTTCGTGACTGAATTGAGTCCTCGGTAGTCCACACAGAACCGGAGTTCGGGCGAGGCATCCGGCGCTGCAGCCTTTGGGACCAAGACCACTGGGCTGGCCCAAGGACTGCTGGAGGACTCAACCACCCCTAGAGCAAGCATCTTCGAGACCTCCTCTTTGATGCAGGCTCTGACCCTGTCAGTTACCCAGTAGGCTTTGTGCTTCACAGGTAAGCTGTCTCCTGTATCCACATCATGGACGCACCAATTTGTGATACCAGGAACCAGGGAGAACAGGTCAGGAAACTGCCCCAGCAGCTGGCGGCAGTCACCCTGTTGCTCAGGGGTCAGGGTGGGTGAGAGGTTAACTCCATCCACTGACCCGTCTCGCTCTGAGGCTACCAAGAGGTCAGGAAGAGGCTCGGACTCCTCTTCCGTCCCATCATCGGTGGCCAAGAGCATGCCCACTTCGGACCTCTCCAAGTGGGGCTTCAGTCGATTGACATGTAGGACCCTTAAGGGGTTCCTAGGAGACCGCAAGTTCACCAAGTAGGTGACAGAACTCTTGCACTCCACAATCTCAAAGGGTCCTGTCCACTTGTCCTGGAGTGCACAAGGCTCCACAGGGGCCAGGACCCACACTTTTTGACCAGGTTGAAGCTCAACCAGAGTGGCATTCTGGTCGTACCACCGCTTCATTTCCTCCTGGCTGGCTTCCAGGTTTGCCTCAGCAAGTTGCCTGAAACGCCTAGTCTGGTTCCGGAAAGCCAGCATGTAACTGTATACATTCTGGGGAGGTTTCCTGGGAGATTGCTCCCAGCCTTCCTTGACCAGACTAAGAGGTCCTCGTACTGGGTGGCCGTACAAAAGCTCAAAGGGACTGAACCCTAGAGACTTTTGTGGCACCTCGCGGTACGCAAAGAGAAGGCATGGTAAGAGGACGTCCCACTTACGCCTCATGGGTTCCTCGAGACCCATAATCATGCCCTTCAGGGTTCGGTTGAAGCGCTCAACCAACCCGTTTCCTTGGGGATGGTAACTGGTGGTGAACTTGTAGGTCACACCACACTCTTGCCAAAGGGACTTCATATATTTCGATATGAAGTTGGTCCCCCTGTCAGACACCACCTCTAGAGGGAATCCTACTCGTGAGAAAATTCCCATCAGTGCCCGTCCCACCACGGGGGCCGTCACTGTCCTCAGAGGGATGGCTTCAGGGTACCGGGTGGCATGGTCCACCAAGACCAGGATAAACCTGTTGCCCATGGCTGTCTTGGGGTCCAGTGGCCCCACAATGTCGATCCCCACTCGCTGGAATGGGGTACTGACCACAGGGAAAGGTTGGAGTGGAGCTCTCAGCTTCCTTCCACTCTTGCCACTTGCCTGGCAAGTCTGGCATGTCCTGCAGTGAGTGTCAGAACTCCTGCGCATTTGGGGCCAATAAAAGTGGGTGACAAGCCTTTCAAAGGTCTTGTCCTGCCCCAAATGTCCTGCTAACGGTACGTCGTGAGCCAGCCCCAGTAGGAAGGCTCTGAACTTCTGGGGTACCACCAGCGCACGGGCTGACCCAGGTTCAGCAACCTTAGGCTCTGAGTATAGGAGGTCGTTCTCCCAGTAGATCAAGTGAGTTCCGGACTGATCACCTTTGGCCTGGGCTGCAGCCTGCTGCCGCATACCCTCTAGAGAGGGGCACTCTTTCTGCTCCCTGCAGAATTCCTCCCTAGTGGGGCCTCCTTCTTGCTGCCAATGGGTCAGCTCAGGCAGGTCCCCCAGTTCGGCTATCTGTTCCCCGGTAGGCTCCAGGGCATCCCCCTCAAGGTCTGCTTCCTCCTGGGCGGTGGGAACTTCAGGAGCCGGATTCCTGTGCCTCCTGTGCCCTCTCCCTAAGGCCGGCTCCTGGGCCTCTCCCTCAGGCTCCAGGGCCCCTTCCTCACCCCTACTGGCTGCCATTGACCGGGTGGTCACGCACGCCCAATCAGGTAAGCCCACCATCCGCAGGTGAGTTGTCTTCTCCACCTTTTCCCAAGGGGAGCTCTCCAAATCGTTACCTAGGAGACAATCAACAGGCATGGCCTCTCTCACAGCCACCTGCAGAGTACCAGAGACCCCCCCCCCACTCAAAGGGAACCTGAGCCATTGGACACTGACTCTCTGTGTTGTCGGCGTTGACAATACGGCAGAATGCGTGTGGGACAACCTGCTCTTGAGACACCAGGTGTTGCTTGACAGCAGTCACACTGGCTCCTGTATCTCTAAGAGCCCCCACCCTTCGGCCATTTATGGTCACCCACTGCCCATACTTTTGAGTATTGGGGGCAGTTGGGCCTCAGCGACCATCTCACTGTGTCCTAATGAGACTAGGGTCATCTGTACGGGATCCCCCGCCCCTTGGACATCTATCTCCCTCCCCAAGGCTACACTATTCACCTGCTTGGGGGGTGGAGCACCAGAGGGTGCTGGTTTACCATACATGGGGCACTTGGGATCCATGGAAATGTGCCCCAGGTTGTTACACTTGTAACATCTGAGGGGCCCTCTTTGAACAGGGTTACCTGTCGGGGCCCCGGTCTGCTTCGGGGGTGGGGGTGGCTGAGAACCTTTCCCTTGGTTCCCTTGGGAATTACTTTGGGGCCCTCTGTAGAACTCCCTCTGTTTACCCTTGTCCCCCCCACTCTTCTGCTGGGGACCCTGAACACCTTTGGCGGGGCCTCCCACGGGACCCTTGTGGACCCTGGTGCTGATCCAGCAGTCCGCCTCCTCAGCAAGCTTCCTAGGGTTAGTCAGCTTGTTATCGATCAGGTGCTGGCGTAGCTCAGGAAAACAATTATCCGACAAGTGCTCCCATGCAATTAAATCAAACAGCCCTTGGTAATCATTCACTTTGCTACCCTTCACCCAACCATCCAGCGCTCTGCAAAAAAAGGTCACATATTCTACATAAGTGGTACCAGGTTTCTTGGTGCAATCCCTAAATCTCTGTCTGTACAATTCAGGAGTTAACCCATACCTTGTCATAAGAGCCTCCTTCATGTGTGGATAGGATGTCTTGACCTCCGAGGGGAGATCCAGCAGTGTGTCCCGCCCTTCACTCAGGAACCTTCCCCACAACCCCGCTCCCCAATCTTTCTCAGGGACCCGGTGGGAGGACATGGCTACTTCATAGGCCCTGAACCACTGCCCAATATCATCCTGCTTATAATATTCTTTGACTACATCTTTAGGAATGTGCACCCTTGACTCTGTTGAATTGCTGCCACCAGAGGGTGAGTTGTCTAAACTCCTGGCCTTGAGATCCAACTCCCTCATTTTTACCTCATGCTCCATGGCCAGTCTTTGCCTTTCCATCTCCATTTGCAGTTTTGCCATCTCCACCTCATGTGCTCGGGCAGCACTCCTGTCGGCCATCTCCTCTGGCGACAGGCCTCGGCTAGGATCAAAAACACCTTCTGGGGGTATCACCTCCCATGCATTCTCTGGGAACTTTGATTCGTGCCAGGCTCTCAGCGCTTTCACGTACTGATCCTTGGTGCCAAGTCCACTTTGCTTAATTCTGTACTTGGAGAGATATCCTTTCAGGACATCATTTGTGCACTTCCTCAGTGCCTCTGGCTCCCAATCGATGTCATCCACTCCAGAGAATACAGAGGACGCTCCGCCTCCACTGACTGAGCTAGGCATGGTTTCTTAAAGTGGAGATTCTTCTTTAGCAACAACTGTCAATCAATCTGTGGCTGCGTTATAGGTCTGCTCTACGTGGTGATCAATAATTCACTGTATGTAAATCATAAATGTAAATTCGAAATCCCACCGCTGCCACCAATGTTAGAATGGGGAACCTCTGGTTGGCACAGGTAGGTACTTGTGACAAGCAGCGGTCCCTTCTTCTATTCAGGGCGAGAGAATTACCCCTTCAGAACAACCCCTGCTCACCCTATAGGTAGTGTGGCGCGAGCAGTCAGGGCTAAACTTCAGGGCGCTGTCGGTTAAGCATTTACAATAACACACAGTAAATCACAACGATCCCCCACAAACGGACACCAGGCGTAAGTTGTATCAAAAATACGGATGCTTTATATAAAAGATTCCTTTGTTACGCAGGCATGTACAAGACCATCAATAACGGTTGTGAAATGGAAGCCACGAGATGATAATTAGCCACTGTTCTTTTCTTTGGTAACTTATTCGATCACGAGCGCTTCACAGGGCTCGGTTGAGTCGGTCCAGTCACGATGATGCGCAGTGCACCCGGGGTACAGTGATACGGGGAAATCAGAACGTTGCGGACCCCGAGTCCGATAGAGAGTTCACTGTACCTGGGAACGTGCGATGTGCTTGGACGAGTCTTCGGGGGAGATGCAGGTTCTGCACCTCGCGGGTCTCCGGATCAAGAATTCAGCGGGCGGCTCTCGGTAGACAGGTGCGGCCCAGGGCCTCCGACACGGACTGTGCGGGAGGTCACTGCGGAGGGCGGCACGGTCAGACTCAGGCTGGGAGGTGAAGCGGGGCGGCCGGATACGTTACGACGTACGGGCGGCCGTCCGAGGCTTGATTTCACTTCCCAATTAGAAATCCGGCGGGAGAGCGAGAGGGCACCAGGCACGCTCCAGTGGCAGGCAGGTGACAGGGAAGCGGGGCGGCCAGACTCGATGGGTCCAGAGCGACTCAGGCAGAGCGGGGCTCTCGGCGAGGGGAAGCGGCCAGGCTTCTGGGTGTCACGGCCCTAGGAGGGGTGGCAAGGTGCGCAGAGCACTCCGGCGGGAGAAAGCACACGGCTCGAGTTCTCAGACGAGCGGAGACACGGTGAACCCACTGGTCCTGGGGTTCAGCTCAGGGGGCAAGCTCTTCTTCCAAGCCCTTGGAGATAGTTGAAGAACAAAGTGCAAAAGTCTCTTTCAGTCTTTTTCCTCTCCTTCCTCAGCAAGGCACCTACTGCAGGCCAATCCCTCAGGTCAGGGAAAGTTACTCCTCCTTCAGCTTCTTCCAGGTCCTTCTAGTCGGGCAGAGTTCCTTCGTGGTTCAATCTGGATCTAATTTCTTAGGAGCCAGGCTTCTACTTTTATACAGTGGTTCTTTTGTTCTTTAGCGCCAGGGGGCCTGGGCCTGGCTCAGTCCAGTTCTGGAGTACTTTGTTTTGGTGACCCTGCTCTTTCCTTTCAGCAGCAGGGCAGAGACATCAGCCGCTCCACAGGGGGCGGAGCCGGCTTTGTGGTGGCAGAGCACAGGTCTATTCAAGAGTCAGGGTGTACTCCTCCCACCCATCCTGGTGCAATCTCTCTACCCACCACCTGGCAGCCAACCTGTCTCCTGGAATCCCCCAGCCCTGCTCCTGTACTGTTGCTAGGCAGAACACACACCCCCAGCAGAGGCGGACTGAGATGGTCAGGCACGCAAAGGCTAACTTTCTAAAAGTAGCATTTACAAACCCAGGATATTAAAATAACCTTTACTAAAAGATGTATTTTATTATCCCGAGTTCAGGCATACTAAACATGACTTTCTACCATGCTCTCTGAGTCCACTGGGGTCACAGCGTGTAGCGATCCCAGCAGCCCATTCTGGCCTACGGAGAGCAGGTAGCCTTCAATAGTGAAAAACGAAAATGGCTGTAATTCACTATTAAGACATGCCACACACATCAGGGCATGTCCTACCTTATGCCCACAATGCACCCTGCGCTTGGGCCTACCAGAGGGGTGACTAACATGTAGTTAAGGGAAGGTTTAGGGACTGGCAAGTGTGGACACTTGCTCAGTCAGCGCGACAGTACCAGACCGCGCGCAGGTTCTGCAGTGGCAGATCCTAGACACATTTTTACCCCGCTGCTTCGGTGGGTGGCACAACCAGTGCTGCAAGCCCACTAGCAGCCTTTGGATATACAAGCCCTTGGCACCCCTGGTGCACTCTACAAGGGACTGACAGTAAACCAAATATGCCAAACGTGGAAGTCAATTCACATAATACATTTTACCATAGGGAGCACTTGCACTGTGGCACGGGATGGCAGTGGCACAGTGCCCTGAGCAGCTAACACCAACACAAAAACACATTGAGGCACAGACAAAAATGGAAGGGTGACCCACGCCAATGGTACCAGGTCTAACAGGCAGGATCCAAGGAGGGTTTCTTTAGAAGTGGAGTAACCGTGGCGTGTTTCCACGCCCTGGGTACGGATGCCAAAGACAATGAGAGGTTGACCAGATCAATGTTCACAGGAGAGATAAGATCATGAAACTGGTGGAAAAGGGCAGGTGTCAGAGGGTCAGCCGGCGAGCCCGATTTGATTTTCGAACAAAGGGACTCAAATTCCAAGGGGGAAAGGAGAGGAAAAGATGACAAAATATTCCCCACCGAGAGACTGACAACCCCCGGAACCACCACCTCGGCAGACGCGGCCACGGTAGGCAGTCCAAGATAAATCTTCTCTACTTTGTTCATGAAGTGCCTAGCGAGCTCATTACACTGATGGTGCAAGGAAATCGGGGAAACCCCAGAAGAGCCCGCACTCTTCATGCCCTTAAGCAGAGAGAAGATCGTCTTGGCTGGGTTCGAACTAACCGAGATTTTATCGGCCGGATACTCCACTTGGGTTCTCCCGGTAAGTTTGTGGTACTGCTTGATGGCTGCTCAGTATTTACTTTTTGCAGCCACATCATAAGAGCGTCGCCAGGCACGGTCAAGCTCTTTAGAACCCTTTTTGGCCGTAGTTAGCGAGTCATTAAACCAAGGGTTAGCCAAGGGTTAGACGGCCCACGGTCCTTCCCCCCCAATTTGGCTGGGATACAATTATCCAGACCCAACGTCAGCCACTCATGAAAGCACGAGTTAGCCAGCTCCACATCCAATGGCAACTGAGGCCTGTGGCTGGACAGGAAAGCAGAAAGACGACCGATGTCCAGTTTATGCCAGGGACGTTTTAAGACTGGAACAGGATGATTCGGGTCTGTATTTCCCTGCAGCCGCACCGAGAATCGGACCAAAAAATGGTCTGTCCAGGCCTGCGGTACCGGCGACAGTACCTTTAGCGCGCTTTGGTTAGAGAATAAGGGGTCCAGTAGGTGACCGGCCACATGCGTGCATACAAGGACCCGCTGGACCAGTTGGTAGGCCTCAAGGTCAGCCAAAAAGCTGGTAATCTCAGCCTTCCCACAATTCTCGAGATGATGATTAAGGTCGCCTAAAATGGTGAAATTCGCTGCACTGCTAGCGTATAACATGACTTTGTTCAATAAATCTTCCCTAAGCAGGCTAGAGGGGCCAGGGGGACGGTAGATGAGAAAGCCAGATACAGTGAAGTTATGGTTCAGCCGGATTTTAAACAGTGCACTTTCACAGTGCACTATGTTCTCCTTACTGAAACTACAGGTGTAAACATCCTTGACAATAATTGCAATACCACCCCCTCTACCACCTCCTCTGTTTACACAGTTCATCAAAAAACCTTGGGGAAGGGGGCGTGGTCTCGCGCCGTGTCAAGATGGCGGCTGACACGTGAGCTCCGCTCGATTGCGGAGGTTTTTTGCCGGCAACAGCCCGTAATCTGGCGGTTGGGGAACTACGAAGGATGAATTCGATCTCCTGAAGGGTCGGTGCGGCGATTAATGCCGTTCTTATTCTGGAACTCGTCTTCCTGAGCCCGGGGACCGTGGCGGTGCTCTCTCCTCAACAACTACGAGCGGCGGCCGCCATTTTGTGTGGACCGCTCGTCTCCTCCAGCACTCCATGAGGTAAACCGGCGCTTACATAATGGCGCGCTGCAACGTTTTTTTTCTTCCTTTTTTCGTTCTTTCTCCTGTGGTAATAAAAAAAGGACTTTTTTGCTTGATGTCACCCAAGTACTGTGGATGGTGATTATTTTCTCTCCTGCATCGTCGCTTGCTCTAGCTGCAGCGTGTCTCTTGAGCTAACTTCTTCAGAGCTGTTGCCTGTTGCGCTACTTTATCCTTGTTACTGGATTTTTGCCCTATTTTTACTGATTGCTTATGGTATTTTTTGCCATATTTCCCAGGCGCCTATATGCTGACACGCTGTTTTAGCTCATAAGGGCACAATAACATCAGAATTGTCATTTTAGTGGCGAATGGGCAGACAGAAGTCCCTACTGAGAATCACCTCTCGTCCAGTGTGTCAGTCCAAGATGGCTAGCGAAACCTCACACGCTGCCAGAGCAGTTTCGTCTGGCACCAAACCCAAGAGAGCTAAAAATGACCCTCCTTCACCCATTCTATCATCTCAGAACCCTGTTCTCGATACTATTTTGGATGAGGTGCGAGGTCTTAAATCTTTTATGGCCACTACAAATGAAAAGCTCCAATTAATTGAAGACCGTTGGATCACTATGGAAGCTAAGGTATTCGACATGGAGCAGCGCATTAGTGATGTCCAGGACATTTCTACTAAAATCCCACTTTTGGAAAAGGAAATCCATCGTCTCAATCTCCTCACTGAGGACCTCGAAAATCGAAATAGGCGCAACAATTTGCGCCTTTATGGTCTGCCAGAAAATCTTGAGGGCCCGGACATGCTTCTTTTTCTGAAGAAATTTTTGACTGAACTCTTGGGCATCGCTTCTGACCCTGCTTTAAACATCCAACGGGCTCATCGCCTTGGTCGCTTTCAGCCTAATGCTTCTAAGCCCAGGGGTATTATCATGCTGTTTCTAGAGTTTACTGACCTAATGCGAGTCCTCTCAGCTGCCAAATCAAAACGTCGTCTTACTAGGTCGGGACACAACATCTTCATTTCACAGGACTTATCGAATGCTACCAACGCTCGAAGAAAGGAATTTCTGGCACTTCGTCCTCAAATGAGACAGTTGAATATCCGCTACGGAATCCTTCATCCTTGTCTGTGTAAAATCACACATGAAGGCTCTACACGCTCATTTGATGACCCTCTTAAACTGAAACTGTTTCTTCAAACCATCACTTCACTTCCTGCTACTGGCTCTCACTCCGTTCCCTAATGCCCTCTAAATTGTCTGCTCTTTTTTCTATTTAGGCTGTGTAGTACAATTTTCTATTTTTATTTTGCCATCTGCCGTCCAGTCTTTCGTTGGTGCTGTTACGCCCCATGCATTTGCTTCTGTTTTTGTCTTTTAGGTCTGGATTTTCTTGCTTGATCTATCCTCTTTTTCTTTACTCCTTATCTTCGTTTTCTTTCTTTGTTTTGATATTTTATCCTTTTGTTTTTTTTTTTACCTACCTAATGTTAGGTCCCTTATTACGTATGTCCTTTGAAATTGTGTATTGTGTTATCGTTTTTGTTCTTTATCCTAATCAATTATGGTGTCTCTTTTTTTCTAGCTGTTTCCCTGAAGTTTTTCAACTCCTTCCATATCTTATCCCTTCGTTCCTCCATTATGTGTAAGTTTGTTACATGGAATGTTCGTGGTCTTGGCAACCCCGTCAAACGTCAGAAGGTACTTTCTCATTTATCCAAACTTAACTCTCAAATATCTTTCATTCAAGAAACTCACTGTAATGAAGTAGAATCTCTTAAGTTGAAAAGACAATGGGTTGGTCAGGTTGTTCACTCCCCAGCCTCCAGTAAGAAAGGGGGTGTTGCTATATTGTTTCACAAATCGTTATCTGTACAAATTGTTTCTACGCAAAATGATACTGATGGAAGATGGGTAATGGCCAAGGTTGTTGTGCAAGGCAAGGATTTGACCTTACTGAATATTTATGGTCTGGTTAAACCTGACCCCAATTTGCTAGTCGTCTGGAGACTCTCCTTCCACTACTGGTTAAAACTGATCAAGTTGGTTTTATTAAAGGTAGATTGGCAGCAGATAATGCCCGAATGTTTACTAATATTATATCTCATGCAAAAAAATTAAATCTCCTCTTGCAGCACTGTCTCTGGATGCCGAAAAGGCGTTTGATCGTATTAATTGGCAATTTATGTTTAGAACCCTCCAATGGTTTGGTTTTGGTCCTTCTTTCATTTCATATATTAAATTATTGTACTCTTGCCCCCGAGCCAGTATTTTTGTAAATAATCGTTTTTCTAAATCTTTTTCTCTCTCTTGTGGTACACGTCAGGGTTGTCCTCTCTCCCCTTTGTTATTTGTCCTGTGTCTTGAACCCTTCCTTGAGTATATTCGGGTTAATCCTCGTATTTCTGGCTTTACCTATAATTTCTTACTGAAGCCTCAGCACACGTGACAAATATAAGTGTTAAGTAAATTTACACATGAAGTATGAGTACATAAAGCATATCTTCTTTTTTGAAAAAACAGAATACAATCTCTTTCTAGTCTTCTTTAATGAGACGATTTCAGGTGAAGTTTCGAGAATACAGCCAACACGTGTTTCGTCGCAACGGGAATGTGGACCCGCGACTTCCTCAAGGCTGTACAAATAAACAGAAAAAATGCCAACTCTTACCGTGAAAGTACAAACATTAAATGTAATCCACAGTAATCAACATATAGTTTGGTATCGTGATTCCAAATAGTGAGTAATTGCGTTGTGGAAAGTTGTTTTTCCAAAAGAAAGGAACCCATAAGGGGAATGATGAGCAAAAAGTCTTGGAAGTAACCAAATATATGGAGAGAGAGAAGGCCCGATCGTGAGACTACGTGGTTACTAAGTGAACTACTGTTAGTGCTCAATATCAGTAACCATATCGCCGTCGTGGGATGAAAGTACCATGTCACAGTACGAAATACCGAGACTAAATGAATAACACCCAAAATACCAAGGTGGGTTGATTACCTTTCTTGGTATTCGTGAAATCTCTGTTTGAACACGGGGATTAAAAGATAATAAAAAACATCAGATAAAGATCAAACCGTCGTGCCGTTGTGCAAGTTCACATGCTAGATCTAGGTTGAACCTACTTTGATTGTGGTTGTAATTCCGGCCCACAAGGGGTTCTGTATTCAGTACGTGGAAACGAGGAATAACACGGCAACAATCAGGGAGGTGTTCGAGTACAAACGCTTCTCTATGAAAAAATATAATAGAATAAAGTATCAAGGTCTCCGTTTATAATAATCTGTCTGTGGCGATCTAAGTTGCCACATTTACACCAATACAACTCCAAGTCTATGTTAGACATCTCATGTCGACTATTCCTATCGTCTTTTAGTGCATCTAGTATAACATAAACAAGGCTCAAATATAAGCCATGGTCTGTTTGTAACTGGCACCATACTGCCCCTGAAATCTTTAGGTGCCCTTATACATATTATCTATATACCTTATATGTACGATTAGGGCTAAAATAAATAATCACAGTGTCCCAAAAGCGGTAGTCTCCGCGTCTCAGTAAGCGTAATTATCCTACCTTTCGTTGTATCACATAACGTGCCCCCGTTTCTACACGAATCTTTTTAGTGCGCGAAGAAGGTCCGCCGAGTGTGGCACCCAGTCTCCGAATATCAATGTCATGTGACAGGAAGCTAAACCAAGGATATATCCGGGTTTACGTGTTTACGCGTTCATCACGTTCGTCAGAACGACTGTCAGGGTAAACAGACTACAAGTGGTACAAGTAGTAAATTAATTGTTAAATTAAAGTTCCGATCAGACAATGTCTTAAAGATCATGCTCCTTCCATCAGAGCTTTGGTATATCCGTAAATAATACGTTGCCTTAGATTTAACGTGAATCCGAACTGTGGTTGTTTCTTTCAGTAAATAACGATCGTGATGTGTACGCAAGTGGGCCGATTTTGTGCCTGTTCGTGAGTTACCTGTAGTTAAGTGCCCTCCGATCTCTCCATAGATACGGCTAACAATTGTTTCAGAATGGAGCAATAAGGCTCTGAAATGCTACCAGATTTCAAATAGACATACATATGTAGCGTACGTTGTAGATATTATCTGATACCTGTGTTGGGAATTACACACACACAGTGAACATAAACATTAGGAGTCCTCGTTTAGTAACGATCGGTATAACCTACGCGTAAGCAGGTCAATATCAACTTGTCCATTATTAAAACAGTACATCACTTGGTTCTCCGTAATACACACATGACTGTTCTACATTGGGGTAAAGAAAAGCGGTAACTTCGTGTGCCACATACATTTTACTCTATCAAAAACTCCAGTGTATGCAACAACATCGGTAGTATATTCATATATCATATTAAGGCTGTTTTGTCTAAATCGGCAACCTTCTGTGCCACATCAATTGTTCTCCCTCATATCTTGGTATACAGAGAAAACTAGATATAGAGAAAACTAGATAGTACGTTCATGTATCATGTTGAGCTATCTTGTTTCAGTTTTAAGTCAAGTCTATCTGCCCAGGAAGTAATGGAGCTCATGGTCAATGTTCATCCCATGCTCAGTACTTCTCAATTTCAGAATCCAGAGTGCCTCTTTACGTCTTAGTGTTAGTTCCCGATTGCCCCCACGGGGGTGTCTCGGTATATGGTCAATGCCATAGTACTCAAAGCGTTTCATTGTCGTTTGCTTGGGGCAGATAGACATGTGGGCAGCTATGGGGTATCTCATGTCCCCACTCTTAACTGCTCTCATGTGTTCCCCAATTCTTTCGCGTAATGGCCTGATGGTACTACCAATGTATTTCCGTTCACATTTACATACAATAACATACACAGTGAATTTGGTGAGGCAGTTGATGTTGGTCATGATTTTATAAGTTCTGCCACCAGGGCCTCTAAATTCAGTGATTCTATCGTGTGCCCATTTACAAGCCACGCATTTGCCACAACCGGAAAAACCACGTGAGTATGTGGTCAGCCAGTTGTCTCTGTTGCTAGGTGTGGGGTAGCTCGGGCTCAAGATGTTCCTAAGTGAGAACCCCCTTTTAAAAGTTATGTCAGGTTTGTCGCTGATATATTCATTGAGTACTCTGTCCGCCTTGAGTAAGTGCCAATGTTTTGACAGGCTACGTCTCAGAATCTCAGACCAGTTGTTGTAGTTGGTAATTAGTCTTATCTTGTCACTTTTTTTGTTAGGTATTGTTTTGTCTTTCAGAGTGTCTACTCTAGTGATTGAGTCAATTCTCCGTTCGGCTCTTCTTAGAACCTCCTGAGTGTACCCCCGATTTTTAAATCTCTTAATGGTACTTCTTTTGTGTGTTTCAAAATCTGTGTCGGTGCTGCAGTTGCGTCTTACCCTGACAAGTTCTCCATATGGTATTGACCTGATCTGGTGTGGTGGATGTGAACTTGAGGCATGGAGTACCGAGTTGCATGATGTCGCTTTCCTAAATAATCTGCTCTGCAAGCATCCACCCTCCACATAAAATTCTACATCCAGGAATGAAATACTGTTCATGCTCTGTTCTGAAGTGAAGTGAATATTTTGGTCGTTGGTATTAAGATGTTCTATAAATTCAGTGAGCCGTGTCTGAGACCCCGTCCAAATCATGAAGCAATCGTCAATATACCTACCCCAGTATAATATTGAGTCATTCCAGCGAGGGACGTATATTTACCTTCGCCAAGAAATATGATCACCTTGTACCCAGGGACACACAAAAAACTGGAACCGAGGGTGGCTCACTGGGATCTAGCTCCACCTCACTTAACACGACACACACTAGTGGCAGTGAGGCAGAGGATCTGGGTAATATCACCAATACTGGGAGCAATTTTTTAGTGGAGATAGCAAGAATGAAGAGGGGGAACAAGGAATACAGACGGGCACCCCAAGGAGAAAAACCAGGAGGGGGAAGAGAGGAGGAAAGAAAGGAGGACACACCGGGAGTCAGGACCAGGTCCTGGAATCAGAGGAGGTAGACAATGTGAACATTATCAACCTTAGTGACACACAACTCTCACGAGATGCTATATCAGTTCTGACCAGAGGGATGAATTTTTGTCCAAAAGTTGTGGGTGATATTTGTGATGTGAAGATCGATCTGTTTAAATTTGTCAGACGCATTAAACTCAAGAAACATTTTGAATCTATGAGTACTGTCAATAAACGTGTGGATAAACACTTGGGCATGTCTACACTTAGTGAAAACTCTATACAAGACATCATAGACACAAGACTTCTCCTAACACTAACGGAGTGCGAGGATGAAGCTACAACAACAGATGCCATTTTGAGAGATCTGAACATCGCCACAGATAGTAACATCTCTAGTAACCTTAGAGAGAAGTCCAAGTGGACTCCCACACTGACCGCTGGCAACAATGTGGACATATTCCACAGACTGGTATTAGCAGACCTAGATAAACATGAGGATAGAATAACGGCCAACCGCCTAAAACAAGACAACCTGACGAGAGAGGAACGCAAGGCGTTAAAAGACTTAAGCAACAACTGGGATTTAACTATTCGTGAGGCAGACAAAGGTGGTAACATGGTGGTTATGCGTAGCCTAGACTACAACAATGAAATCAGATCTCAACTTGCTGACCCTCTATGCTATGAACCACTCAGTACGAATCCTATTTGGGGTCTTACAGACTACATAAACACGCAACTTAGACGCTGGCATGGGCTAGGTTTAATTGATGACGATGAACTGATATTCTTGAAAGTGGATAGACCGAGGTTCCCATGCCTATACACCTTACCCAAAGTTCACAAGACTTGTTCTTTTCCCCCGGGCAGACCGATAATATCGGGCATTGGAGGCCCCACAGAGAGAATCTCGGAATACGTTGATACATTTCTCAAACCCATGGTGGTCAACCTCCCCTCTTACATTAGGGATACTAAACATATTCTAAGCACTCTAGCTGATTTCACCTGGGAAGATGGGATGATCATGGTAACTTTAGATGTCACTGCGCTATACACCAGCATTAGGAGAGAGGCAGGGATGATGGCGGTAAGAAGAATGCTATACAACAGATCAGCTACCACTTGGGAACACACTGAAATGCTCATGGAAATGGTGACATTATTGTTGGACAACAACGTTTTCCTATTTCAGGGTGACTGGTACAGACAGAAGCAGGGTGTTGCTATGGGCTCCAGATTTTCACCTTCATATGCCAATCTCTTCATGGGATGGTTTGAAGCGATGATGATCTGGGGCCCACGGGGCACTAGCTGGAATGACTCAATATTATACTGGGGTAGGTATATTGACGATTGCTTCATGATTTGGACGGGGTCTCAGACACGGCTCACTGAATTTATAGAACATCTTAATACCAACGACCAAAATATTCACTTCACTTCAGAACAGAGCATGAACAGTATTTCATTCCTGGATGTAGAATTTTATGTGGAGGGTGGATGCTTGCAGAGCAGATTATTTAGGAAAGCGACATCATGCAACTCGGTACTCCATGCCTCAAGTTCACATCCACCACACCAGATCAGGTCAATACCATATGGAGAACTTGTCAGGGTAAGACGCAACTGCAGCACCGACACAGATTTTGAAACACACAAAAGAAGTACCATTAAGAGATTTAAAAATCGGGGGTACACTCAGGAGGTTCTAAGAAGAGCCGAACGGAGAATTGACTCAATCACTAGAGTAGACACTCTGAAAGACAAAACAATACCTAACAAAAAAAGTGACAAGATAAGACTAATTACCAACTACAACAACTGGTCTGAGATTCTGAGACGTAGCCTGTCAAAACATTGGCACTTACTCAAGGCGGACAGAGTACTCAATGAATATATCAGCGACAAACCTGACATAACTTTTAAAAGGGGGTTCTCACTTAGGAACATCTTGAGCCCGAGCTACCCCACACCTAGCAACAGAGACAACTGGCTGACCACATACTCACGTGGTTTATCCGGTTGTGGCAAATGCGTGGCTTGTAAATGGGCACACGATAGAATCACTGAATTTAGAGGCCCTGGTGGCAGAACTTATAAAATCATGACCAACATCAACTGCCTCACCAAATTCACTGTGTATGTTATTGTATGTAAATGTGAACGGAAATACATTGGTAGTACCATCAGGCCATTACGCGAAAGAATTGGGGAACACATGAGAGCAGTTAAGAGTGGGGACATGAGATACCCCATAGCTGCCCATATGTCTATCTGCCCCAAGCAAACGACAATGAAACGCTTTGAGTACTATGGCATTGACCATATACCGAGACACCCCCGTGGGGGCAATCGGGAACTAACACTAAGACGTAAAGAGGCACTCTGGATTCTGAAATTGAGAAGTACTGAGCATGGGATGAACATTGACCATGAGCTCCATTACTTCCTGGGCAGATAGACTTGACTTAAAACTGAAACAAGATAGCTCAACATGATACATGAACGTACTATCTAGTTTTCTCTATATCTAGTTTTCTCTGTATACCAAGATATGAGGGAGAACAATTGATGTGGCACAGAAGGTTGCCGATTTAGACAAAACAGCCTTAATATGATATATGAATATACTACCGATGTTGTTGCATACACTGGAGTTTTTGATAGAGTAAAATGTATGTGGCACACGAAGTTACCGCTTTTCTTTACCCCAATGTAGAACAGTCATGTGTGTATTACGGAGAACCAAGTGATGTACTGTTTTAATAATGGACAAGTTGATATTGACCTGCTTACGCGTAGGTTATACCGATCGTTACTAAACGAGGACTCCTAATGTTTATGTTCACTGTGTGTGTGTAATTCCCAACACAGGTATCAGATAATATCTACAACGTACGCTACATATGTATGTCTATTTGAAATCTGGTAGCATTTCAGAGCCTTATTGCTCCATTCTGAAACAATTGTTAGCCGTATCTATGGAGAGATCGGAGGGCACTTAACTACAGGTAACTCACGAACAGGCACAAAATCGGCCCACTTGCGTACACATCACGATCGTTATTTACTGAAAGAAACAACCACAGTTCGGATTCACGTTAAATCTAAGGCAACGTATTATTTACGGATATACCAAAGCTCTGATGGAAGGAGCATGATCTTTAAGACATTGTCTGATCGGAACTTTAATTTAACAATTAATTTACTACTTGTACCACTTGTAGTCTGTTTACCCTGACAGTCGTTCTGACGAACGTGATGAACGCGTAAACACGTAAACCCGGATATATCCTTGGTTTAGCTTCCTGTCACATGACATTGATATTCGGAGACTGGGTGCCACACTCGGCGGACCTTCTTCGCGCACTAAAAAGATTCGTGTAGAAACGGGGGCACGTTATGTGATACAACGAAAGGTAGGATAATTACGCTTACTGAGACGCGGAGACTACCGCTTTTGGGACACTGTGATTATTTATTTTAGCCCTAATCGTACATATAAGGTATATAGATAATATGTATAAGGGCACCTAAAGATTTCAGGGGCAGTATGGTGCCAGTTACAAACAGACCATGGCTTATATTTGAGCCTTGTTTATGTTATACTAGATGCACTAAAAGACGATAGGAATAGTCGACATGAGATGTCTAACATAGACTTGGAGTTGTATTGGTGTAAATGTGGCAACTTAGATCGCCACAGACAGATTATTATAAACGGAGACCTTGATACTTTATTCTATTATATTTTTTCATAGAGAAGCGTTTGTACTCGAACACCTCCCTGATTGTTGCCGTGTTATTCCTCGTTTCCACGTACTGAATACAGAACCCCTTGTGGGCCGGAATTACAACCACAATCAAAGTAGGTTCAACCTAGATCTAGCATGTGAACTTGCACAACGGCACGACGGTTTGATCTTTATCTGATGTTTTTTATTATCTTTTAATCCCCGTGTTCAAACAGAGATTTCACGAATACCAAGAAAGGTAATCAACCCACCTTGGTATTTTGGGTGTTATTCATTTAGTCTCGGTATTTCGTACTGTGACATGGTACTTTCATCCCACGACGGCGATATGGTTACTGATATTGAGCACTAACAGTAGTTCACTTAGTAACCACGTAGTCTCACGATCGGGCCTTCTCTCTCTCCATATATTTGGTTACTTCCAAGACTTTTTGCTCATCATTCCCCTTATGGGTTCCTTTCTTTTGGAAAAACAACTTTCCACAACGCAATTACTCACTATTTGGAATCACGATACCAAACTATATGTTGATTACTGTGGATTACATTTAATGTTTGTACTTTCACGGTAAGAGTTGGCATTTTTTCTGTTTATTTGTACAGCCTTGAGGAAGTCGCGGGTCCACATTCCCGTTGCGACGAAACACGTGTTGGCTGTATTCTCGAAACTTCACCTGAAATCGTCTCATTAAAGAAGACTAGAAAGAGATTGTATTCTGTTTTTTCAAAAAAGAAGATATGCTTTATGTACTCATACTTCATGTGTAAATTTACTTAACACTTATATTTGTCACGTGTGCTGAGGCTTCAGTAAGAAGTTTTGTTAAGCTCCGGCTTACATCGGTAGAGTGTGTGGTGTCTCTACGCCTTTCAGCACCGTCATATCAGAGAACGGATGAATTTTGTGCATTTTCTCTGTAGCGCCGGATACCTATGACACATACCACGCACCTCCAATTTACCTATAATTTGTTAGAAATTAAATTATCCGCTTATGCTGATGATATATTGGTGTATATGGCTAATCCTACTACATCTCTTCCCCCCTTTATGGATGAGGTCCGCTTACACTCCAGCATTTCTGGTTATAAGTTGAATCTCTCTAAGACTGAAGTTTTACCCCTGAATTCGCTATGTTATCAGTATATGTTTAATGATACCAATTTTACTTGGTGCCCCACGAAAATTAAATACCTGGGAGTTTGGTTCTCTGCATCCCTACATGATACAATTAAATTTACGTTTGCTGCACTAATTACTAAAATTCAATCTTTGCTTCTTACCTGGTCCCCACTATATCTATCCTGGTGGGGTAGATTGGATACTATAAAAATGATGATAGTTCCTCATGTCCTTTATATATTGTCGATGTTGCCTATTCGTATCCCTAATACTTATCTGTCACGAATTAATTCCATTTGTATAAAAATTTTATGGAATAAGAAACATGCCTGTATTTCCCTTCTCAAACTTAATCGCCCTAAATCTGAAGGTGGAGTGCGTTTCCCAGATTTTGAGGCGTACCACTCATCTTTCATAATTAAACAGTCCTTTGCTCTCTCCTTTGATTTCGCTGATGCTCCTGTACCACGATGGATAGTTTTTGAGCGCTCCTTTTTAAAGGACTTTTCATTTCAGAATGTGCTTTACATGTCTAATTGCTCTTTCATTTCTAATAACCCTATTATAAAATACTCTCAAAATCTATTATACAACACATTTACTAAGGGTTTAACCCCTTTTCAGTGTTTCCTTTCTTCTACTATTTGGTATAATAAATTTCTTCGATATAAGGGTAAATCTTTTTACTACAAGCACTGGAAGGAGAAGGGCATTATTTTTGTTCATCAATTAATTTTCCAACACTCTGTTATTTCTTTCCTGGACTTACAGCTACAATTTCACTTACCTGACACCTCTCATACCGAGTATCTTTTAATTTCAGCTGCTATACAAACTCAGTTAGCCTCTTTTGACTCTTCTGTCCCCGCACCATCCCTTACTCCCCCTTCACCACTCTATAGTCTATTCCCCTTGCATAAACCTAAAGCAGCTCTTGTCTACAAATTATTGTTGTCACATACAACTGAGAGACCCAAATCCTCTATTGAGTTGGCCTGGGAAGTTGACCTATCTCTCTCCTTTAATATAGATGTCTGGGATAAACTATGGACCAAGTTATTTAAAATTTCTGCAGCTGCTCGTATAACTCAATCTTTGTTTTTTATTTATAACAGAGCTGTTATTACTCCTGTTTGTATATCCAAGTTTTCATCGTCTGCGTCTCCACTTTGCTGGTCCTGTTCTAAGCATACTGGCACTTTGAGACATCTCCTTTATGATTGTTCTAATGTGTTTAACTTCTGGAAATTAGTTTGGTCAAAATGTATGACTATTTTTGATTGTAATCTAAATTTGTCGTTTCATAATGTTTTCTTAGGTTCTTTATCATCTGATTTGGATGATTCCTCATCTGTCTCTCTATTGTTTGATCTTTTTATTGCATTAGCATTTAAAGTTATTTTATCTGCTTGGAAAGACAATTCGAAAATATCGTTATTAATGTGGTGGAATTTTATTTGTGATGAAGACCGTATTGCTAGTGTCTCTTCTTCTGTCATTTCCCCAAAAATTAAATCAGATCTTTTCTGGCTACCTTTCACTTCTTATCTCTCTCTACATGCTCCTCTTCCCTAATTTGGTACTTCTACTGGTTATCTTATATGGTCTTAGGACATTTGCTATTCTTTGATTCATATTCTATGATTTTTGTTCTTTATTGCTCTGATCTTTTCTCGCCTTTTTCTTTTCTTTCTTTTCTTCCTTTAGTTCGTTTTCCCTCCTTCTTTCCTCTTTTTCTGATACTGTTTGATTTCTATATGGGTTCATTATACTTCGATCCCTATTTACTGGTTTACTACAATTTGTAGTATGATTTTGATTTCTTATCTGATTGTATTTTTTATGTATTTTGTGTTTTATCATTTTTAAAAATTCAAATAAAAATTTCTTAAACAAAAAAAACCAAAACCTTGGGGAAGGGCCAGCCAGGGCTCCGCAACCGACTCTTGAGTGAGCCAAGTCTCCGTTAAGAATAACACTGCCAGTGACTCGTCGACTAACAGATCAAAGACCTCGGCATGATGTTTCACTAATGACCGGCAATTTAGACTTAGAAATTTGTAATCCATGTAGTCAGGAGGGCATGGGAGGGACTCCTCCAAAGGGAGTTGAAATGTGCAAAAGTTGCATTTAAAAGGGCCGTCCTGAGGAACCCATGCTGCCGAAGGACAATTGAGCTCCAAAAACAGGAGCTCCTCACCCGAGTATGTATGATGATCGCCGGGAAAATGGGCAGGGGTTTTGGCGACTGGCGACGTACTGGCAGGGACGGGCGCAGACGGGCTTGCCTTTTCTGAGAGGTTCACTCCCATGGTGTATTGCCGCGGGTACGAGCAGCGGCGAGCACCCAGTCCCTACATGCAGTCTGGTGCATTATTACTGTTATCACTGCCGCCCGCAATTATGCTTATGCTTTAAAAAACACCCCAGGTTTTTTGCATTTGTTTGTTTTGAGTGGCCTTGTTCTTCTTTATTTACTTATATTTGTTGTTTTATGCATACATTCCTTTGCTTTGTGCGTGCCTTTGTTTAATGTTTTCAAAGGAATACATGGCACATTTCTGTTATATTTAAAAAAAATAACACACTGGGCTTCCTGCATATGTTTCTTTTTAGTGGCCTCATACTTCTTTATTTACTTATATCTGAAGAGTCATAGCGCTGCATGCTGTAGTAAGGCGTGTTTTGGAATGGAGTGCTTTAAATAAGACGTTGTGCTTCTGGCTCTCTAAAGCAGAACGTGGACTCAAAGTACCACCATGTCTTTACAGCTCAGTCCACATTGTGCATGAAGGTGGTTATTTGAAATTGCGACGGTGTGGCTGGACTCTGTGTCGCTGGTTTTCCAGGGGGTGCACTTTGACGTACAGATATGCCATTTAAATCACAGGCCCTGATGCGGCAAACTTAGGCGCTGTTAAAAGTTGTCAGAACAAATGTGAGAAAGCATGAATTTGTGCTTGCTGTAAACTATATTTGAACAGATAAATGAACAGTAAAAACAGGGAAACCAGACCATAAACAGGCTCATAAACAGCCAAAAAACACCTAATCAGTTCACCTACACAACCACCTACAAACTTACCCATCACTTACTCATCCATCCATCCACTTTCCTACTCATCCACCCTTTCAAACATGTATTTACTGATCCTTTTACACATTTTTATATACTCTATTAATTCAACAACTCGCCTATCCACGCCCCCACACACTCATACATTCTCTGATTCATCTACTCACCCACCTATCCTTGCATTCGCCCATCAGTCAACCCAGGAGTGACCCATCCTTCAACTCGGCCATTCATCTACTTTTCATTCAATCTATCCATTCATGCTATAGTCGAACTAATCGTCTTCATATTCTGTCTGCATGCAGGGTCAGAATTGTGGTGGATGGTGGCTGTTTTGAAAATCTTATAATCACAAAGACAATTTGGGATCTGCTCGAGTTTCTCTCTGTTCCTTGACTCGTGCTAATCAAGTTCAGTGTAGGGCGTGCGGTTAAAAAACACACAACACGTGAAAAACACCACAAAAGGCATGTTTTACTAGGAAGACACTGAAAAAATATCTTTTTGCATGAAAAGTATACCCCAAAGATGTTTGCTGGTGAAATCTCCCACAAAATTGTTTCCGTGGGCAAGCTTTACGCACAGGCAAAGTTTTGCAAAGGTTGATGTACTTAGCAATTTGGAGAAGTTGCAATGTTACTGACCTTCACACAATCAGAACGAGAGACAAAACTCAAGTTAATTCTTTTTTTAAATGTTTTTTTATTCTGCTCTTGATAAATACTTCATCGAAAGTAGCACACTTTACTTCTTGAAGTAGTTGCTTGGGTGCTGACGACAACTTCATGTAGTTGCTTCGCTGTGAGTTCCATTCCGGTCTCCCCGGGGCATTGAATTCCAAACTTTTTTCACCCGCTTTGTGAAGCTTTGTTGCGGTCTGTGCCCCAGCCCTACCAGCACACTTTACTTCTTGAAGTAGTTGCTTGGGTGCTGACGACAACCTCATGTAGTTGCTTCGCTGTGAGTTCCATTCCGGTCTCCCCGGGGTATTGAATTCCAAACTTTTTTCACCCGCTTTGTGAAGCTTTGTTGCGGTCTGTGCCCCAGCCCTACCAGCTCGTTAGGTTTACTTCTCACTGCTACGTGGAATTACTGGAATTTTTACATATTTGTTAGTACCATTTCTATATAGCACTTTGATTCATTTAATGTTAAGCAGCAGAAAGCATTGCAGTACTAAGTCGCGCAACTAATTTAAAATGTCTTAAATGTGTGTAACTCGCTGAGCTATC
Organism: Triturus cristatus; assembly: GCF_964204655.1. Classification (NCBI taxonomy): domain Eukaryota; kingdom Metazoa; phylum Chordata; class Amphibia; order Caudata; family Salamandridae; genus Triturus; species Triturus cristatus. Next base: position 428,480,873 of record NC_140591.1, read on the forward strand.
TTACTGATCGCCTATGTATGTGAATTGCCTGCACAGCCCATATTAAAATCAACATATTTGTAATGTTCACCCATTGTTCATAATTACTGTAAAAACAAAAGTTTTTATTACATTTTGGTAAACGTGTCTGCTAGCTTTTGAAATCTATTCATTTCATTTCCTAGAGCATATACACGCTTAATGAAGTTTATTTTACTTTTACTGTTGAGTGTGTGTGTCCAGCCTTATGGTTTAACCTTTTTTTTGTTGCTTCGATCTAGTTTTGAGCAATGAAGTGCTTAAATCTTTCTTATTAGCACTGTTGACTGGGACTCTCATCCTTATGAGGTTAAGCAGCAAAAACTATTGAATGTATCAGTTACAGCTCTTATTAAAAACGTATTGGCTACTTTTATATGTGTGTAATTTACTAAGCCATCCTACCCAGTAATCTTTTCCCACCTCCCCATATTGCAGATCTGTGATTATCGCAAGATTTTATCAAGGTGCAATCCAGGTTAGTGGCTGATGCCATTATTAACTGCTTTACTGCTTTTACTCGTGCTTCTGTGTAAAAAAAAAAAAATATATATATATATATATATAGTATTCAAGAATCTCTCGTGGCATTTTTCGCGCGCTAGTCCCGGGCGCGCTGGAGGAGACCCGCTTCATCAAGAGGACAGAGCCACAAGGACAGCTTCGGCGCTCTTTTCGACTATCCAAGGTATTGGACAGGCTCTGGCCCACCGCACCCACTTTCAGAAAATGTGCCGTTGCTAAATGCAGTCCGTGACTGCACGGAGGAACCGGGATTACTACATCTGCGATTCCAGGCCCAGCTGTAATTGGACTTGTGTGGTTGAGGCGTCTTGGGGACCCAGGAGGGATACTTGTTTCACCAGCTTAGTTTTGATAAAGATCACAAACCACGTTCGTAACCAAATTCAGGGCCCTTGAAAGGACACTTGGACTTGAGTGGAGTAACTTACCTGCAAGCCGTGAGGGGTGCATGCTGGTACCTGTAGTTTGCCAATGCGGCTGCACTACTGTTTGGGACTCTAACTCCGCCCACCTGAATAGCCAGCAATGACGGAACGATCGGGATTACATCTGTGAGACATTTGGCGGGAGAACTTCGTTGGAGCAGGCATCTGATGAAGGCACAGACCGAAACGCGTCATGCCATTGCTCTTGTGCAATAAAGATCCTTCTTACATCCCCCGCTGTGCCCCTCCGGTTCTTAGTATTCAAGAATCTCTCGTGGCATTTTTCGCGCGCTAGTCCTGGGTGCGCTGGAGGAGACCTGCTCCATCAAGAGGACAGAGCCACAAGGACAGCTTTGGCGCTCTTTTCGACTATCCAAGGTATTGGACAGGCTCTGACTCACAGCACCCACTTTCTGCAAATGTACCGTTGCTAAATGCAGTCCGTGACTGCACGAGGAACCGGGATTACTACATCTGCGATTCCAGGCCCAGCTGTAATTGGACTTGTGTGGTTGAGGCGTCTTGGAGACCCAGGAGGGATACTGATGAAGGCACAGACCGAAACACGTCATGCCATTGCTCTTGTGCAATAAAGATCCTTCAAATATGAATCTAAACACCCTAGGCAGTCTAGATATTACAAAAACAAAATGATAACTATAGTGACCTATTCAAAAAGGGAACTCAGTGTGCACAATATTTATAAAACCATGTTTAAGTTTTATTTTATAAAAATTACATTTTTTTTTTATATATCTATATATCTTCATTAGAACCAATGAAGTATGTATGATATGATATTGGATGCAACTTTCCTCTACGCGATGATAATCGTTTAAAGCCTGGTTTAACCGCATATACGCTATCAATACAGTGGACATTGGGGCTTATCCGTTGACCTGTGTGTGTTTTTTCCATTCGTTGGAATCCTGCTTCAGTATCTTCCTGAGTTTTTAATGGCCCAAAGTGTCCCTTGTCCGTATCCAGTGGCATTTTCCTACTGACCACTTCACTTCATTATTATTGTAGTTTTTATACCTACAATTGGTCGCTATTGGCTATCAATATATCAACGATCACCTATAAAGGGAAAGAATTTGTGGCTCTCCTGATGAAGACGCTTTTTAGCGTCGAAATGCGCGTTGAGAAGATCTCGACTACAGCCACCGCCTTTGTCCTTGTTCATGTGCAACTATGTCTGTTATATTGTATACTGACTTATCATCGATATGCATTTGTTGTATAATGCACTGTATTTTTGCATCATAATCTGATATCATACAGACATCATTGGTTCTAATGAAGATATATAGATAAATAAAAATATTTTTTGTAATTTGTATAAAATAAAACTTAAACATGGTTTTATAAATATTGTGCACACTGAGTTCCCTTTTTGAATAGGTCACTATAGTTATCATTTTGTTTTTGTAATATCTAGACTGCCTAGGGTGTTTAGATTCATATTTGCTATTTGCCTTGCCCTAGGAGACTTCTAGTCTTAGCAGGGGGTCCTTTATATATATAAAGATCCTTCCTGCATTCCCCGCTGTGTCCCTCCGGTTCTTAGTATTCAAGAATATCTCGTGGCATATATATATATATTATCTACTGGCGGTCGCCAGTAGATAGTTATAGTTACAACCTAGTTTCCATAGGAAATCTCAAAATTCTATTTTGAATAACTTTGGCGCCGGTTGACGAATCCTCGCGAAATTTTCAAAACTAATGGGGCGCTCCGCTCAGCTCCTACCCTGAAAGTCTCGGGGTGATTCGTCAAGTGGGGGCCGAGAAAAAGGGGGGTCCCAAAACACGTTTTCCCCATGCATTTTTCCATAGGACATTTAGTCGCAGCTACAGCCCGAACGGCTGAACAGAATTACGTGAAATTTGGCAGAGAGGTAGCCATAAGGTCAAGGAAGTGCCCTTTGCAGGTCTGGTGTAAATCTGTTCAGTATTTCCTGAGAAAATAGCATTTAAAAGCATATCAATATCTATACGCGCGCACCGTGCGCGCACGGTGCGCGCACCCTGCCGTGTGCGAGCGCAATTCTGATTGGTTGTTAGATGTCGGTAAACATTCGAATCAGTCGAAACCAGGAAGTGTCGGCCGCCATTTTGTCTCTCGCAGTCTGAGGGGGTGAAAAAAAAAGGTGGAGAACGTGAAAAGGGGGCAGAGTGGACAGTTCCTGACCCCTAGCCTTGGTCAGGGGGTCACAGAAGGACACCCAAGGGAGAAAAAAACATTTTTTTTTAAATCGCGAGGTGCGCGCACCGCGCGCGCCCGGCACGCACCGAAGCGCACCGAAGCGCACGGTGCGCGCACCTCGCGATTTAAAAAAAAAAATAATTCACGGTGCGCGCACGGTGAAAAACCTGAAAAAAAATAATTAATAAATAAATAACTTAGCATTTAAAAAACCGTACAAATTCACTGAAAAAACCATAGGTTTCACACACGTTATAGTTACGAATTAGCATTTAAAAAACCTTGCAAATTCACTTAAAAAACCATAGGTTTCACACATGTTATAGTTAGCTGGACATTTCACTCGTAAAAAACCAATGAAATTCCCCCGTTATAGTTACTGCAGGCAACTATAACTCAGGCGACCGCAATCCTCTGCTGATGACGTCAGATATTACATCACTGATGACATATGTGTCTTTATGAAAAATAAATATTTGTAATATATGTATAGCTAAAGATTAATGGAAGAAGACATGGGTAAATAAGTGTCTAAATACAGTGATGTAATATCTGACGTCATCAGCAGAGGATTGCGGTCGCGTGAGTTATAGTTGCCTGCACTAACTATAACGGGGGAAATTCATTGGTTTTTTACGAGTGAAATGTCCAGCTAACTATAACATGTGTGAAACCTATGGTTTTTTAAGTGAATATATATATATTTATATATAATAATCACCAGAGGTTGTTGGGTCTTCCCTGTGTCTTGGTGATTACTGTCACCTGGGGATGTCATAGTGCTAAAAATACATGTGAGTGAAGCTACCGTGCAGTACTGTGCGATAATGTGCTGCATCGCTAAATACTTTTTTGGTCCCAAAGGCGAGACCGAATGCATTGCAAATGCTTGTTTATTTTGTCTTCCAAGTTAAAACGCATTTTGTATTAAGGTATTATAAAATCCTAGGCAAGTAAATACACTTGAGTGGAGCTTGTTGTTAAGAATACACTGTTGTTTGAAAAGGGGAGTGACAAGGGACTACGTTTTTTTTTGTAATACACGCATACTAATATTTTTTTGCTAGTTTGTTTTCGAAGTTAAAATGTATTTTGTTTCTATGTATTACAAAAGCCATGGCAAGTAAATACACTTGAGTATAACTTAGTGTTAAGTATACACTTTTGTTTGAGAAGGGGAGGAAAAAGGTATTTTTGTTTAAAAACAATATATTTTTAATACACTCATACTTTTATTAGCAGCACATGCCTACGACCATTTCATTCCTACCTTCTTCATGACTCGTACTCTGCACTTAAGTCTTGAGGGCATACCCATCGGCAAAAGTTACATGAAAGTAACTTACACTCGTTTGTTGTCTTGCCATGTCTCTTTCCAAAGCATTATTTACCTTTGCATGCAAACTCAACGTCACAAGGCAATTTCGAAACACCTGCGTCTCCAAACTAGTTGTGCAACCGACTAACACCGATGAGCCCGGGCACGCGCTGTCCTTCAGGGACTGGCGTCACAGGATGTCGTAAAAGGCATGAGCAGCACGTGGGTTGAGGGCACACGAGGGAACGCCTTAAAATGAAGACTCTTTTACCGTGCCGCCACTGGTTTGACAGGGATGAGATAAGTGAATGAAGAGTAAATGCAAGGAAACGTTCACTGACTTCTGACGAACGAAGGCAGCAGCTCACCAGGAATACACACGTTATTTCAATGCACACATCTTGAGTTTTACGGGGATTCCTGGCCAAATGTTGTGACGTCATGACAGGTAACAGATTTGTGGGTCAACAACCTAGCTATTTCCAGGGGCGTACCTGTCAAGAATGCAGAAGGTGCAGTAGTTCCCCGGCCCAGCGGTGTGAGGGGGAGACTGCACTGATGGTTTTTGTTGCTACCTAAGTCTACAGTAGGGGGCCGTTTTCTTGCTTGCATTACGACCCATGACAACAGTGTTTCTCCACTGCTCAATTATCTATTATGGCTCCACTTTGGGCGTTTGACAAACCGTGGGCTTTACCTTTACCCAGGACATATTGGTCATATAGAGCCAGAGTCGTCTCAAACCTTCCTTTTCTTTACAGTGTTATCAAATAATATACCATATAAACCTTAGGCTACAACTTTGCTTCCAGTCCAGCCTCAGATGAGTTCATCACATTAAGGCTGCACCGCAAGTCGAACTCAATTTAACAGCCCTTAGCCAGGGGTGTAGCTATCAGTGGTGCAGCAGGTGCAGTGGCACCGGTCGCAGAGGCCTGAAGGACCTACTGAACCCTGATTATTTCAGTACCCTATTGCCCCTTCCTAAGGATCAAAAGTCACCAATACTATACCTTTTCAAGAATCAATCAAACGTGGGCATAGAATATTGGCTGACACTACAGGCACCCCCTCTAATGGAAGTCTATTCTATGTAGTAATTTTACGCACTATAAAAATAATTTACTGTGGCAGTGAATATTTATGTTCCCCTATAACTTTAGTGGCGGGCCACCATTCTCCCTATTGATCTGTTGATGATCAGATTCCCAGTAGCTTGCTCATAGTACCCATTAAACACTTACACCGGGTATTCAACTCTCTGCTCAGCCTTTTAGTAACAAAGGAAATCAACCTGGACTCAGTGGCATAGCTAGCCCTAAGGGTGCTGGCAAGTATTTTGTCCGCCTGTCACCCCCTTGCGGCAAGCGCATTGAGGAGCGGAGGAGGCTGTTGTCACCCGAGACGCCCACCCTCCACAAACTCGATAACCCCCCCTCCCACCCCCGCACCCCCAGCTACGTCACTAACTCTGGGGGTTGGGCGGAACCCTTGGTGGCAGGTGCCACCCTTGCTTTGCTTGGGCACTCTTTGTGTGACTCTATCCTAGAAATGCCCTGCATAGGATATTTGCTGCGTGGTTCTTGGTCCAAGGATAGGGCAGCCTCTAAGCAGAAGAATGTAGGGTTACACAAGTACGGACTGCACAACAAGTGTCTATCTTCCACATGCACTGCATTAGCCAACATCCATCTCAAAACAGAGACAGGTGAAAATGCCACAAAAATAGATTAATGATACTGACAGAACACAACAGAACACAGCTGTGAGCAAAGCAACTCCTATGACTGTCTTCTTTTGCTACTTAAAAGGATTGGTGCTGTTAGTGCAACAACTGTGGTTTACCACTGAAGCTCCAGTGGGGCTGTTATGAGTGGTCTCGAGCTAGAGCTATCAGGAGGGAAAAGAATATTTTAGACTCCACATTACCGAACCATCTGGAACAGATCTCAAGTGATAAGTTTTCACATGCACAGATACCATGGCTCTTCTCAAAGCCAACAAAGTCATGCTAAAGCAAGCAAGCTGGTACACGGAAGAGCTCAGGCTCACCATCCTGAATGACTTAATCATCACAGCCACCAACCTGGACGACTGGAAACATGCCACAGTACTCTCCCTTCTCAAGAAACCCTGAGCAGATCCAAACATGCTAGCCAACTATCGTCTTTCTCCCTGATACCTTACCCAGAAAAAGTAATGGAAAAGATGATAAACAAACAACTAGCCACCCACCGCACTGACAACCACCTCCTCGTCACCCCTCAACCTGGATTCAGGACCAACCACAGTACAGAGACCACCCTTATAGCCGCCATGGACTACATACAGATTTTTATGGACAGAAGTGGCACTTCAGCCCTCATCCTACTGGGTCTTTCCACAGCCTTCAACACTGTCTCCCACCCCATCCTTATCCTACAACAGGTCAAAACCAGCATCCAAGGTCCAGCACTTCACTGGATTCCTCCTTGCTAACAGGCCACACCCTTTCAGTCAGGCTGGCCCCCTTACCTAGGACATTGTCAACTTCATTTGGAGAGTTCCACAAGTATCCTCACTCAACCCCATCCTGTTCCATGTCTTCTTGACCCCACTCGCCAGCATCACCTGCTCCCAAGGAATCAAAATCATATCATATGCTGACGACACTGTCCCTTTTTAACCAGACGCCAAACATCCAGACTAATTTCTCTGCCTAAATAAGTGAAGTTGCCAGATGGATAAAAAACAACTGCCTTAGACTTAACACAGACAAGACAGAAGTAGTAATCTTCAGCAAAGACTCTTCGCTGTGGGACTCTACCTAGTGTCCTGCCGAATTTGGACCCACACTCCTACCGGTAAACCACACATAGAACCTTAGAATAGTAATCAACAACTAACTCACCATGACCAGCCAAGTGAACTCAGTCTCCAACTCCTGCTTCCACACACTCAAGATGCTCAAGAAGCCCTTCAAATGGCTCCCCATCAGCCCTCACAGAACCTTCACCCAAGCCATCATTACCAGCAAACTGGACTACGGCAGTGCACTCTATTCTAGAATCAACGCTCAACTGACCAGAAGACTCCAGACAATACAAAACAAAACTCAGCTGCCAGACTCACCCTGAACCTCTCACCCTGCACTCACCTCACTCCGCACCTCAAGGAACTCCACTAACTCCCAATCCACAAACGAGCATGCTTCAAACTCCTCACGCACACATACAAAGTCTTACACAACAGTGGCCCTCAACAACTACATTAACTTCCACAAACCTACCAGACACCTCCAATCAACCAGCTCCTACCCCCAAAACCCCAGCCCCTCACGCCTTCTCCTAACTCGCTCTTAATACCTGCAACAATCTGCCCCTGCACATCATAGCAGCCTCCTTAGTTCTTGAATTCCGCCAGAAACTGAAGACATGCCTCTTCTCCTGACGCTGGCTTGGCCCATACATTGTGGCTGTCTTCCCCTTGACCCTGGTGGGTCCTATGTTAATGGCCAGCAAGGCCAATGAATTTGTGTCAAGGTTTGCTAACTGTGTAACAGCTTACATCCCAAACATTGATGATTCATATTTTCTTTAACCCAGGCACCTACTATTCATCAAATAGCAGAGTACATCCTGTACACACACCTCCCACTCATGTCTAACTTGCTGGACCCTCCCAACCCTCCAGCCAAATCCCAGTACATTCCTAAGTAAAACAAGCTCCAGATGAAGCAACTCGTTAACCCTATTTTTCTGCCAGGGAGGCGAGAGCATGTGTAATTTTGACGAGGGCCATTATAGTTTGGAGTCCACCAAACGGTGTGATTTCCACTGGAATCTCAGGGGGGGATGCAGAATGGCCAAAGTGAGACCCCAACTGTGACCTGTCACTTGATAACCATGGGTTGGGGTCGCAGGACCTGTCTGACCACATATCTCTGACTCTGGGCTGATGGGGAGGTCACCGTGGGTAAATCCAACAGCAATTATAGGAGTTTGTTAGAACTTCTATGAATGATGTGGCAGCCATTGATATCATTTTTACTGACATCCTCAATATTGTGCGTACAGTTGTCATAGCATACATTGATGTTGTCTTTACTGATATTACCATTGTTAAGTGGGCATGGATTATGACATACATTGACATTGCATTTATGAGTATCGACACTGTTGCTCATGCATAGTTCATGGCATTATTTGGCATTGCAATTATGAGTATTGACATTGTTGTGCTGGCATAGGTTATGGCATATGTTGACATTGCTTTATTTGGTATTGCTGTTGTCGGGCCTGCACACATCATGGTGTACATTGACATTGAATTCACCCATCGTAACATTTTACCACTCTAGTTGAATTTTCAACTACTCTATACTCATCATATGTCATGACTGTTATATTATTTGAAACTGTGTGTGTATCTGTAGTGTTTGTTGCTCTTTCCCTAGCTATTTGCATACAACCTAATTTGAGGACTACGTTTTTACAGCAGGAAACCCCCCTTGTAGGAACCCACACAACAGAAGTACAACAACGAAAACTGAAATTAGTGTAGTGAATAGTTTGGACACCCATAGGGGGGTCCAAGAAAAGATACTATGAAACATGTCCTGCTCGGGGCACCTCCCTCCTTCTACATGTCGGCTTGCAGACGATGCAGTTCTCGGATGGCAAGAGCTAATGTCCTATTGTCTATGTCGTTTCCAGGGATAAAAGTACAACAGGAAGCACCAGTCTTGGCATGCACCCCACCCTCTATCGCGGTCATTAATTCCAACATGTACCAATGCTGCATCCCCATAAGGCGGGTGGCTCTCAGTTCTTTCTTGATATCCTTGAGGCCAAGCTCAGTATTGTTAATCATTCTAAGCATCTCGCATCTGGTTATTTGTAACCAGCGGGCATTCACCTTCGTTTGCATGGTAAAGAAGGGTATCGCCCGACCATCATTTACTTGAGTCTCTGTGAACTGTCTAAATTCTTCTGGAATGTCTTTGTACTGAGCCCAGCCAAAATAATCAGCAGTTCTTCTTCTTTGAACCTTATGCAACAGAGTTGTTTTCTTCTGTAAAAGATGTTGAGACAACTCTGGCAGATCTTCTCCAGGGATGACCAGCGTTGGGGTGTGTATGGTCACGAGGGTGCAGAGGCTCCACCATCCAGGGTTGACCTGGTGTAGGCAAGTTCCCCACATTGCCAGTAAATATGCATCAACGTGGAGGGGTCCCGTTTCAGGTCCGTTATATGTAGTATCATGCCACAGTTTTCCTTGATTCCAAGCGGTATGTCTCATTTGCCTCTGAAATACAGAGAATACAGTGTAAGTTTCCATACATTTAGGGGTCTTCCCTTCCTCTCCAACCATGTATACCTATTGATCTCAGTGTCCTTGACTTCCTAGCATGGGGCGTCTATACTAGAGTTGGACCCCTCCCATGAGACTCATTATGCAATGGTGCAGCGGTCTTGCTACCTCCAGGAACCTCTTCTCCATGAAGTCCGAGGGCCAAACAGTGTCCTCTCCAATAGTGCCCCTTTTGCACATCCTGTGTAACTCGGTTTGGATGTTGCTAGGTTCTGTGAAAAGGTACAGTGCTGTGGCTTTGGTCTCATACCAGGTGATGTTTACTATTGCCCTACGGGGTTCTACTCTATTGGGTTGAATCTTGGCCCTGATACTTTAATAGTGCAGATGGATGAAGCATTTTGCTTTTTCAGGAGCTACCTCCTGGGATAAGTAAAGCCTGTGTGTGCCTACGGCATGTGGTATCAGTGAACATATATAGCATGATCGGTTTGTGGTTGGAATGCCTATAGGGGTCATGTGTTGGTACCAGGTGTTGTGTAATAGTGCACTGTGTAGTGCATGAGGAATGCAAGTTTTTGGTTCAGTATAGGTGTATGTGAGGTGAGAGAGGTTTCTGTGCATGCATTGCAAGAATGTCGAAGTAGAGTTTCTGAGATTAGGCATACTTCTAGCTCCAGAGGGGCTCGAGAGCACCCGGCTAAATAGAGTGTGTACACAAATACATAACATAGAAAACATTTGTAGGCTGTAGGATTGTCTTCAGGGCACCCAGAGGTCTCTTGAAAAATGGGTGTGAAGTCAATTTACAGTCTGTGGTACTTGAGTGGTTTGTCTTGTGAAAGTCCTTTTGAAAGCTTTGATCAAAGGGGTGGCGGACCGCAGCAATGATGGTGCACCTGCAGCCCTATCGCAAACCTGTAGGATAAGAGCTGCGAGTTGTAGGTTAGCTTGGAAAAAAACACATTGTTAGGCAGTTGTTTGGAAAATTCCAGCTCCTGCATTTTACTTATATAGTTGATGGTTTAACTGTGAGCGAATTTCCCTACTGGGGTACTGGAAAGAGGTGCTAGGAGTTACAGGGAATGGTGAGTTGTAGGCTGACTTTAGAGCTGTTTGTATTTTGGTTTCCTCCCTCTCCTTTCTATGGTGGGGACAGTACATGGTGGTTCAATCTGTGCAGCTGTTCCCTTTTGACCTGCATGTGTAGCATGCAATTGTGAAGCGGCAGGGTATGCTTGATTTTTAGGCCAACGTTTCCGTGGACACATACGCATCCCTTGGGTCTCTGCACGTGGCGTAGAACGAGGCTTTCTCTAATTGGATAGAGTTGCTGCATTACTCCCTTCTTCTGGAAGGGTAGAGAATTTTAGGCTGTTTTAGGCTGCCCTGTGTGGGTTCCAGTGAGCGTTTACCTATAGTCTGGGCGTTGCTAATTTTAACAAAGGATACCGGAGGTGATTGGAGGGTTGTTCGTGGAACCCCTGTAGGGCCCTGCAGGGAAATGGCTGGAACTATGTTTGTCTGCTGTGCTTTTTGACGGGAGCTGGGTGTCTCGTTGAGGACCTTGTGTGCTCAGACTTTTGTAGGTCACGCTAATAAACTCGTTGGATTTTTCCTATGGACTGGGGTCGTGTGAATTGGGTTTCTTCTGATTTTTGTGGACTTCGTTTGTCCTATGCCTGTTGAAGAACCCGGATCCCGATGCCCTAGCATTCGCCTCATTTTGGAACTAAAGAAGGGCCTCCACTTGGTGGTAAACCCTGAGGCAGGCGAGACTTACATAGTCCGCCCAAAGTTGGATTTGGGTGAGCAGTCCTGGGTGCCTGTTTTTATACAATAGCTGAGGGCCTGCCTTGCTCTCTTGTTAGACAGTCCTCCCCCGGGGTATGGTCAGCTAACCCCATAAGGAAATGTGTCTGCACAGTGGTGTGTTGGGGATACATCCTGTTGGGGGGATCTTGCTACTGTAGGATGGGATAGGATAGAACTTGTAAAGTGCACTAATACTCATAGGTATCAAGGCGCTATCGCGGAGCAAGGGGATAAGCAGAAGTGAAGCAGCCAGGCAAAGGATACTAAGATGTAAAGAGCCAAGTTTTCAGATGGTTTTTAAAAGTCATAAAAAAGTCCACATCTGAACTGTAGATAGGTAGGGCGTTCCATAGTTTGGCGGCTGCTTCCGAAAAAGAGCGACAACCTCATCTAGTCTTACGAAATCTGGTGATCATACGTTTTTTGCAGGAAGAGGATCTCAATAGCCTTCCTGGAATGTACCATTGAAAAAGCAACTTCAAATGGGAGGGGCCCTTATAGTGCCGAGCCTTAAAAACCAGGCACAAAACCTTAAAAACAATGCGTTTTCTGAAGCGAATGTAGGAAACAAATCCCCTCCCTAACGTGGAGTGCCGCTTAGGAGTGTTCAGAATGAGACGAGCTGCCACGTGCAGTTTGTTAAGGGAGGTTCAGATACAGAGCGTTTTAGTAATCCAGCCGTGAGGTAATCAGGGCAATGATGACTGACTGGTGAAGGTCCGATGGAATATAAGGGAAGACATTTTTCAGGATCCTCATGATGTAAAAGCACATACTGACAGTGCGACTGACCTGAGCATCAAAGCTTAGAGCGTCATCAAAGAGGCCCCTCAAGGATTTTATCTGACCTGATAGGGGAGGGCAAAGGCCCGCAGACCTCTGGCCACCAAGTGCTTGACCAGATGGAGTTTTGAGAACTGAACACTAGCACTTCAGTCTTGTCTGCATTAATCTGCAGTGTGTGTTTGTGTTTTGTGATTGTGTAAAAGTGTTGCTTCCCCAGACAGTTATCCCTCCCTGCCATGGCTGTTGCATGGTGGTTGTTGGGCTGGGCTCCCTGCCTGCTTTGGTGACTTGTCACATGCTTGACCAGCCGTCTGGTCCCTGCTGTGGCGGGGCACCGGTTGCCTGATTTAGCTGGGGCTGATTGTAAGCTGCAACGACATTGCTATGGACTTGATTTTGTTGATGGGTATTCTGTGTGCGCTGTCCTGGGATTATGCCTTTTTGTTTGTGGTAGACTTTCAGATAACAATGGTCTGCCCTGTCGCTTTCCCTGTAACAATAGTAACATTCTCTGGGACCTGGGGGCTGTTGCCTTGTTACTCTCTGGTGAAGGCCCTTTTTCGAACACCTCTGGGGTTCCGTGGCTGACTTCTCTTCCAGCTAAGCTCAATTTGCAAGCTTGTGGTCACCGTGGCCTTTGGAGGGCAATCTCACCTGCCACTCGGCTACCCCAAGGGGGCACCTGCATGGGGATTGGAGTCTGTAGCCTGTCTGCTTTGGACCCAGGAGCCTTCTGCATGTGGCAGGTGAGGGTACCTCTTTGGGGTGTCGCCTTGCTTGGGGGGGTCGCCTTGCGGGTCATTTGGGTCAGACTTTGTCTAGAGGTCATTTGCCACGATACAGCATTAGATAGTGGGTAGGTGGCCTCAATTGCGGGGGACGTGTCCCTCAGCTCGGACCCCCTTGTCTGTGCCACTTCCCCACTCGGGGAGGTGTTGGGGTAATACCAGAGCCCGAACAGGACAACCCAGAGGGCGTGCATGGTCTGATTGCTATCGATATTGCCTCTATACGCCTTGGGCTGGCTCTCCACCTAGCCTCGGCGAACTCAGTGGGCATGCATGTGTCATGGTTTTGTGTCTCCTAATTCTTGTGCACTTTGCATGGCAGCCTGTTGGCCATTTCCACCAGGAGGTGGTGTGCACAACCTGCCCACTGCTGAGCTAACTCAGATAGCTTTAAAAGGCTTCATGTATACCCTAGGACTGTCCCATTGAAGGGGGCTCAACAAACTGTGATTACCCTGGCTGGCAAAAGTTTAATATGGGAGACGCCTGTTGGCTGGTGCACTACAGGAAAGTTTCCCTGGGAGCAACAGACAGTAGTTCCATCTTTGGCTAATTGAATGGTCATTCTTAGCTTAGACAAGAGATCTGCCCTAATATATTGAATGGGGAGGACAGATAGTACAACAACTGTTCCCTGATTCTATTACCCCCTATTTCCAGCTCAAAGGGTTCTGTGAGGGGGACCTTGGCCACAGTACAAGAGATTTCCTGTATTCTGAAATGGTCTTTGTTATAGGGGCTACTCTTTTAGAAAAGAATGACCTTGCCGCCCCTGTCTCTACCAGAATGTGGTACAGTGTCTTACTTATTAGCATCATGAACGCTGGGCCCTCCTATTGGGTTACCCTGGGCTGTCAGGGGGCTGTGCATGTCTTTGAGTACCTGGGTGGTCCTTAGCGTGCGCTCCCTGTCTTCACTCTGGGTTGGGAGGCCCCACCTTATGCTTCACCCTCGCTGTCGGGTTTGAGGAGTTGGAGTTTTCCTGCCTGATGTTGGTAGCTCTGGGATCGTATGTGTGGAGTGTTTGGGCCACCCTGTGGTCTGCCCATAGTCTTAGCAGGGCCATTATCATTTCTCTCTCTTAGCCAACATGTCTGGCCTGAATGTAAGTTTTGGTGTGTTCTATGATGTTGGTATCAAATGTCTCCCCTCAGGCCAGGGAAACGGATGTGCTTTGGTGTGGGCGTGCCACTTGTGGCAGTATCACTTGCTGGCATATGGTCGAGTGGAGTCTCCATGATGGATTTAGGGATCTTGTTTTAAGGAATTTACAACATTTTTGATTGTGGGAAAAAACTGTGTACATGGGGTGGTACCAAAAACAATCTACTGGTTACGAGCTCCCTAAATTTGATGCTTCAAGAAAAAGAACATTTAACAAAAAACAAAGACAAATGCAATGAAATAGTAACAACCTAAAAAAGTGCAATTGTTAAGGCAAAATAGTACAAGTTGATTTGTAGCAGTAAACTAGCAAAAGTTAAATTCTGATTTGGGAAGAAATGGTTATTAATTCATAAGGAGAACAAAGAGTGTGCAGTTCCTATGTAGAGATCTAGGTCTCCTACTTTGGTAAATCCAGGGGAGTCCGGGGGAGTGCTCTTGTGCGGAAACGGAAGGTAGCAGGAGGGAAGATAGTAAAGTGGTTGGCCCAAGGAGCCACACAGGGAGACACAGTGTCTCGTCTGCAGCTAGTCAAAGGGTCAGTGGTATGTTTAGTGGTTATTGGCCCAAGTCGGTGTGTCCTATTATGGGCGCAAGCTGATCTAGGGAGAGGATTACGGGAATTTTTGTGTTTTGGAATTCGATTGGGTCATGGTTTCTGGGTGCTCACCCGGTCCACTGATGGGGGCATGCCCCATCGGATCCCCGGTGACACCCAACGTCCCACAGTCAGTCTGGCCCACAGAGTGTCTGTGTATGTTTGTATGGTCCCTATAATGTTACTTCACCCCACGGAGTCTCGTCATTGACCCCAATGACATGTGTAGACAAGCGGAAGATCCATTGTTGTTCTCAATGGAATATATCATCACTGCACATATGTGTGTGTGCCTCACTGATAGTCCCTCGTAGGTCATCAGGGGTATATTCACTCTCAATGTAGTGTGTACTCATTTTGGTTGTGGGTCTCTTGCATCTCACTTTGCTCTGATGTTCCGTTATTCTCATTTTAATGGCCCTTGTCATTGTGCCGACGTGTTTTTAACAAGTACAAGTGATCATATAGATATAGTTTCTGGTATTATAGTTAGTGTGAGATCTCTGGATCCATAAGTTTGTGGTACTGAGATAGATTTCTTTTGAGGATTGTATGAGTTCGCAGAAACTGCAAGATCTGCAAGGGTAGTGACCTGTCACCAGGGGGAGGACCCAGAGTGTGCATTGTGTGTCTTGTCTGTTAGTCTTTGGCCTTGTGTGCAAAATGGTGTCTTTCAAATTATTGGTGTATTTGAAGACAAAGCCGGGTTGTGCCAGTGTCAATGACCCTGTGTTGAGCATTGACCAATGCTTTCTGATTGTTTTTTGTATTTGGCTAGACTGCGGGGTGAATGTTGTTACGCAAGTTAGTACTTCGCTTCTAGGTCATTCATGTTGTTCTAGCAGTCCTGCCCTGTTGTTGTTGCTTGCTCTTTTGCAGCAGTGTTGACTAAATGGGGGGGGGGGTCATTTGCGTGCTATCAGGTTTGTAGTAAGGGTCTCTGCTTGGTCTTTATAGTCACTCACTGAGCTACAATTGCAACATCGTTGCAGAAATTGACCAAAAGGTAAGTTGTCTGAGGTGCTTGGGGTGATGGCTATCGTATCTCAGCAGACTGTTGGAGTTGGTTGGTTTTCTGTATGTGGTGGTGTATAGTTTGCCTTCCCTGAGAGTTATCTTTAATCAAAAAGCTTTATTTCGATAAAATTATATCATAAAAGCATACAGACAAACATAAAATGCACAATAAAAGTCAGGGCAGGATCCAATAGGAGCGAGAGGGTAATGCGGAGGATCAATCGGCATACTAGATGAAAATGCATTGTTACATCCCTTTTCTAGTCCCCCTCGGCCTGAAACATAGCATCTAAAATCGTATTAAATACATTTATAGAATTAAAAATGTATTAAATTACATTTAAACATGAGGAAATAATTATTTCCCCAAAGCATTTTGACACGAAAGTAAAAAAAGAACACTAAAAAATATTAAAACAAGGCACGAAGAGATACATCACGTCAAAGGACCCAGGAGTTTCAATCTAATCAGCCAGGACCAGGCAAGATATTTAGCCACCCCACATACAAGTAAATCACTAGTGTCCAATTGGAGAATTCTCAGCGCAACACGGTGGTTCATGGTGCCCAATTGTCTACAAACAGGGCTCAACCATCTTGCCCTGGGAGTTTTGTAGAAAGGGCACTCAAACAATAAGTGCGCTACAGTTTCCACCTTCACTTTACAGCATGGACAACTTGCAATCGTTTGGTAGAGGGGTTTCCATTTGCTTGTGCGCTCCCAAGTGGGCAAAGTGCCGAATCTAAACTGGATATACAATCGCCTGTCTCTGGGCTTCTGGATTACATCGAGATAAGACTCCAGCCTCGCCTCTGGTTTATGCAAATAAAAAGCCGCAATTGAGCTGCCGGCAACCACGGCTGTATTCTCTTGGGTATCAATCCACATCCAGTAAGCCTTCTTCAGATCAGCCTTACTGAGACGCATTCCGGACTCCCAGACATCTCTTAAGCCCAATGCAGAAACAGACTTTTTAATATTACACAACCAGGTAATCCTATGGGACCCAGGCGAACTCATCACTTCTCTAAGACCCTCAACATATTTGGAGAGTTCGGGGGTGCGACACAGGCGAGTCCAATAAAGCAAGGGGCGTAATCTGGCAAGTTCCCTAACTGAACACCTGCCCATGTCTCTCATAAGGGGTTTTAAAGGACTACCCATCGGGAGCGAAACCAAATCCCTAAAGAATTTGTTTTCCGACATAGAAATTTCCTTAACATTGTCAAAGCCCCACAGTTCGGCCCCATACAGTGCCGAGCTTACAGCTTTTGCAGCGTAAGCCACCAGTGCGGGAGCAACGGGCCTATTCTGAGATAATCGGCGTTCCTTCCCGATTGCCCCCGCAACTCTCTTGTGGTTGAGAAGCATTTTGTCGGTGTGGGGTCTCCAACTAAGTTTGTCGGAAATCCTGATTCCGAGGTAATCGAAGATTTTAACAGACTCAAGAGGTACTCCCTCCAGAGTGAAGTTGGTTTTAGAAGATCTAGAGGGGTTAAACGAGAGGAGCTTAGTTTTTCTTTTTTTTTTTTTTTTTTTTTTTTTTTAAAAACCTTTATTCGGATATTTCAGATACACAGCTATTCAGCCGACAACCCGGAGGTTCGGCAGCTCGTCAATCAACATGTGTAGTCTTCTATAGCTTTCAAGCAGGAGAGGAAAGAAGGTTTCAATTTTTAAAGTAAAACATAACAAGCAAGGCAATATACATCATGTGTTCGCGTCAGTTCCCACCGATGAGGCGGCCCCATATCCAACATCAGATCAGCCCTCAAGTGTGGAGGGGAGGGAGAGGCAGAGGCACTAACTTTCTATCAGATTTCATCAGCGAAACTCAAGTCGGAAGTGGGGCTAGGGGGAAAGGTGCTCCTCTGGTGGGTCAGTGGCAGGAGGCAGGCAAATGTACCCCCTATACTGGTTCCAACCCCCCACACCTTATGCCATTTCTTGGGCCTCCCCCGTGCACAATACACTGTTTTCTCCCGAAACATGCACCAGTCCATGTTATCCTTCCATGCATCCAGGGTGGGCGGGCTAGGGGACCCCCACAATCGTGCAATATCCCGCTTGGCTACCATATTACCAAGGGTCACCCATTGAGTCTGCGCAGCATCGTAGTCTGTAGGGCCCCACACGTTCAAAAGACAGCGCCGCGCCTCTGAGTGCAACACAATACCCGTGACCTCCTGCATCACAACGTGAATCTGCTTCCACAATTCCGCAATCACACCACACTCCCATATAATGTGCAGAAAGGTACCCACCATCCCGCAGCCCCTCTTACACAGCCCGTCCTCGGAGAAACCCATGTGGACCAACCGGGGGCCAGTGACATAGACTCTGTGGAGTATCTTAAGCTGGACCAACCGCAGCCTGGCGGGGATGGCAACCTCTTTCGGGGAGGAGACAGCGTACTGCCAGTCCTCATCGTCCAGCTCAAGACCGTCTCTAGTCCACTGGTCCCGCACCCCCAGGAGGAGATCGGTACGGACGTTCACCAGCGTCTTGTAGATGAGAGAGATTGTGCTCTCCGGCACATGGCCGTCCAAGATCCGGTCCTCCAGCGGAGAGGATTCAGGCACCTTCTCCCCCTCAACGAGGACCGACCGCAGCGCATGGCGCACCTGCGCGTACCGGAAGTATTCCGTGCCCTCTAGCGCATATTCCGTCTGCAGCTCTTTAAATGACTTAATCCGCCCCTTGGCCAGCATGTCCCCCACCCTGGAGATACCAATCAGGTCCCATTTGTCGAAACCCTTAGAATGCCAGAGTTTCCCCAGCATGTCAGAGTCAAACAGCGGAGTGGCCAGTGTGAGTCTATCCTTCCACCCCAGGGAGTTCGTGACTGCCTTCCACACGTGCACCGCCACCCCGGTCGGCCCCGTGAGGGACCCAGCCGGGGCCCTTGAATAAAGTGCTCTATAGAAGCCACCACCCCGCAGCAACCACCGGTCCATAGCGAAGCCGGGGCTAAGCGCAGGACCGTAGACTCCGTGGTTGATCGCGCTCAGTTGGGAGGCCCAATAGTATCTCCGGATGTCAGGAAGCGCGATACCCCCGTCATACCAAGGGAGAGTTAATTTTGCTATCGCTATACGCGGGCGGCCGTCCCACAGCAGCGAACGTTGCAGACTCTCAACCTCCCGAAAGTAACTGGCCGGAACCAGCTCCTGGGTGTTCTGCAGGGCATAGAGAAAACGGGGAAGCGACATCATTTTAAAAAGCGCCGCACGACCGAGGAGGGAAAGCGGCAGCCGCCTCCAGCCTGCCACGTCCCGCCGCAGGCGCGCCAACGGAGGGAGCAGGTTTCGCTCATACCGTACCGTGGGGTCGGCCGAAAAATAGATCCCAAGATACAGAAAACCCTCCCGGGCGATCTGGATCGGGCAATTCCGCGGGGGAACCGGAGCGTCTCCACACAGGGCGTACAGATATGACTTACCCCAGTTGATGGTGAGCCCCGAGTTCCTCCCGAAGGAAGTCAAGATGTCGCAGACAACTATAAGGGACTGCCGGGGTGAGGTAAGATAGAGCAGAATGTCGTCGGCATAGAGGGAAATGCGGTCCTCGTGGTCGGGGGACCAGCGAATCCCCCTCACGTCTGGGTGCCACCGTATCCATGCCGCTAGCGGCTCAAGGGCGAGAGCGAACAACAGCGGCGAGAGGGGACAACCCTGCCTGGTACCCCTTCCCAAGTCGAAGGGACTGGAGGCCCTCCCGTTAACTGCAACTTTGGCGAGAGGTCCTTCGTATAAGAGCCTCACCCAGCCCACAAATCCGGGCCCGAAGCCGAACTTCGCGAGCGCGGCCCACAAATATGCCCACTCAACCGTGTCGAATGCCATCGTTGCATCGAGCGCAGCCACCACAGCCGGTTCCCGCATCGTCCCGACCCTTGCGATCACACCATGAATGCGCCTAAGATTCAACGCAGTATTACGATGTGGGATGAATCCGGATTGGTCGGGGTGGATCAGGTCACCGACCACCCCGACTAGCCGGTTTGCGAGGATTTTAGCAAGGATCTTCGGCTCAGCATTAAGGAGCGAGATCGGCCTGTATGAACTGCACCTGTTTCTAGGCTTGCCATCTTTATGGATGACCACGATCGTTGCCAGGCGCTGGTCGAGCGGGAGGCAACCCGTCGCCCGCGCCTCCAGAAACATGGCTCGTAAATGCGGAGCGATCTTGTCCGACTGGAGTTTGTAGAGCTCAATGGGCAGACCATTCGGACCCGAGGCCTTGCCCGGACGCAAAGAACGGATCGCCCCCGCAATCTCATCGACCGTGATGTCGCCATCAAGATCATCCCTGTCCACGTCGGAGAGGCAAGGCAGGGCGAGATCGCGCAGGAGTGCACATGAGTCCTCCACTGGCCTGTCCGACACGGATGTATAGACCGTGTGGAAGTAATCCGCAAAGCACTGGACTATGCCATCCGGCTCCGTGACCGTGACGCCATCCTCCGTCACTAGGTCCGGCACTACTCGATTGACCCTCTCCTTCTTGTCCAGCCACGCGATCAATTTCCCGGCCTTGTCCCCGACGTCGTACAGTCGGCCCCGCTGTTCCCTACTCAGAGCCTTGGCTGCGTCAGTCGCGAGGGCCCTGTACTCCGATTGCTTAAGGCTCAATTTGTGCAGCGCCTCCTCCGTGACCTCCCCCTCCAGGGCCAGCTCTAGGTCTGCGATCTCCGCCTCAAGCTGGGCGACTTCCGCGTCTTTCCGACGCTTGGCCGCTGTAATCAAGGAGAGGGCCTCACCCCTAATCACGGTTTTGAATGCTTCCCACAAGGACACCGCCGACGTGACCGAACCGAGGTTTTCTTGAAAATAACGGTCGATCGCCTTAAGTACCTCACTACGAGTCACGGGGTCTCTAAGATGCCACGGGTTAATTGGGGCCACCCTACCACCCGCTCCTCTGGCAACATCCATACAGATCCACACCGGAGAATGGTCAGAAATACCTCGTGCCATGTGCCTGGCCTCAGAGACAAGGGAAGCGTGTGCAGCCAGAGTAAGGACATAATCAATTCTGGAGAGACTGCCATGCGCACCTGAGTGGAAAGTGTACTGCCGTTGTGTGGGATGCAACATTCTCCAACAATCGACCAGCCCTAGGGTATCTATGAAATCAGGAAGCCACTTCTGAGCCCCCCCCGAAACCCTCTGCGGGTGCCTGTCAATCAGGCCTGAGCCGACCGCATTAAAGTCACCACCCACCACCAACACTCCCTCTGGGAGATCCAGTACTGTCCTCTCTAAGTCCGCTAGGGTAGAGGGCTGCAATGCAGGGGGGACATAAACCGACACCAGGACCAGCGTCCTGCCCTCCCACCGTCCCGCTACTGCCGCGAAGCGCCCCCTATCGTCTACAGTAGTGGAGTCAACCTCAAATGGCAGAGAGGACCTGACTAGTATTCCCGCCCCTCTGGAACCCGAGGTGAACCCGGAATGCGCAACAAATTTATAACCTTTACGATTGAGTGCATGGCACGTGTTGCCAATCAAGTGCGTCTCTTGCAAGAGGACAATATCAGGGGCACATCTCTTCAGAAATTGCAGGACAATCCCACGCTTAATACGATCCCCCAGGCCATTCACATTCCAACTGAGTATTTTGAGGCCCCTACCCCCCATCCCAGCATGTAAGGAGACCACCACCACCCGCGTGGAACCCGACCCGAATCACAGGAGCTTGCATCTTAACGCCTTGCAGAACCAAAAACAACAACAACCCCAACAACAAACCCCACCCACCCCCCACCCTGCACCCCTGCGTAAGCTCTAAAGTGCCCCCCAACTTGCAGTGTGCCTGTCGCCCCTTATAAAACTAGTCTACGGAAAGAACCCCAGAGGAGGAAAAAGCTCCCCTACTGCCCCCGCCACCCCCCGGACTATCAACCTCCCGGAGGGACCGGAGTCATGGTACTTAAGTCCTGGTTCAATGTTCGTCACCAACACCATCTGCGCCACCAGAGCGTTCCACGTCAGGCCGCCCTTGGGGCAGAGTGTCCAGCCAGTCTCCGACCCTGTCGGGTGCCTCAAAAAAGAAAGTTCGCTCTTCGAACACCACCCGCAACCTTGCCGGAAAAAGCATGGCATATTTTAGTCCCATCTCACGCAGTCTTCTCTTGACCGCCATGAAGCCTTGCCGCTGCTTTTGCACCATCTTGGTGAAGTCCGGATAAAAGCTTACAGTAGTGTTCTGGAATGGCAGCGGGCCGGCCATCCGCGATGCTTGTAGTATGGCATCTCGATCCCTGAAATTAAAGATCCGGGCGACAATCGGCCTTGGTGGGGCCCCCACCTTGGGCCTCCCGCCAGGAACTCTGTGGGCCCGTTCGACGGTAAAGAACTTGCTAAGGCCTTTGGGTGCCAGATGGTTCACCACCAGGTCCTCCACGAACAGGTCCACCGACTGTTCCTCCGAATTTTCCGGGACCCCAATGATGCGCACGTTGTTGCGCCTTGCACGGCCTTCAAAGTCTTCCAACCGACGGGCGAAGTGATCATTTGCTGTCCGGAGAGTACGGACTTCCTGCTGGAGGCTGGAGACATCGCCCAGGAGGCCGGCAGTCTTGAGGTCCAAGGACTGAACCCGCTCATTAGTTTTGCCGAGGTCGGCCCGAACCAGATTGACGTCAATCGATATGGCATCTACTTTTTGTGCCAGGGTCTCAAATTGCTGCCCAATCGAGGACTTCATCCCTTCGATGGCCCCCATGATGTCCTGCAGGGTTAATTCTGTGGAGGGGGATGCCGCGTCCTTCGAGGCTTCCGACGTCGGGCCTGATCCGCCCGGGGACCCCCTCTGATGGGCATAGCGGTCCATGTTATTAGTCTGGGTGTAGGTGCCCCGCCTGGTGTTCTTGGGCTTCTGTTTTTCGGCGTCCGATCTGGTCGACATCGCAGTCTGCCGTGTAGACAATCTCCTGGCCCGAACAGGGTAAATGGGCATGCAACCAGTGGCTGGCGCCGCGCACGCCCCGTCCCGGGCGCCCTGGAGACTGGAAGGCGAAAGCGAAAGTGAAAGTGAAATCCCTCCCCTCCGCCGACTCTTCCCCAACCAGGCCGCTGTTGTTCAATTAGGGCACGGGCACTGTGCCAACGCAAGTCCCGGGCACCGTGCGGGGAGTAGGCCCCAAACTTCCAGGCGGTATAACTTCGGTCTCCGGTGGGCGATTTCGACCCGGACAGCAGCTCCCGCCTCAGCAGCGGCTCCCCTCCAATAGTCCGGGCATCAAGTACAGGATAATAGGCAGGATAGATGCCGGAGGGAGCGAGGGTCTCGGGAGCTCTAGGCTCACGCGGCCATCTTGATCACGCGCTAAGCTCCTCCCCCCAGGAGCTTAGTTTTTGATGTATTTATAGATAGGCCTCTCGTATTTCAAAAAAGATTGAACCTATCAAGAAGATTCTGCAACCCCGCAGGTGTTTTAGAAATAAGCAGGGTATCATCAGCAAAAACTAGGGCTGGGATCTTGTCTCCCGCCAGGGCCGGGGCATCAGCAGGAAACTCCTGTAAAAAACTTACCACTCCATTCACAAATAAAGAAAATAGAGTGGGAGCCAGAACGCAGCCCTGGCGCACCCCTCTAGTGACCCAGATTTTAGCTGTTTTTTGATTCTGTCGACCCCATCTCACTTGGGCATAATTGCCCTCATGAAGGCGAATCAAAAGATCTAGGATAGGTATCGGGATTCCCAGTTCCCTCAACACCGACCAGAGGCGGTCGCGAGGGACTAAATCAAAGGCAGTCTTCAGATCTATAAAGGCCAAATAGAGACTGCCCTTGCCAATCGAGACCACCTTCCAGTGAAGGAGGAGAAGCCGGAATACCTGATCGATTGTTCCCACATTTGCCCTGAAACCTGCTTGATAGTTTGACAGGACGTCATTTTCGATTGTCCATGACAAGATTCTTTCTAACAAGACCCTTCCAATCACCTTCTGGCCAGCATCAATAAGGCTGATTGGGCGGTAGTTGGCAGGGTCTTCCCTAGAGCCCTTTTTAAAAATTGGGAGCACCTCGGGCCCTTTCCACGATTCGGGGACAGGGGATCCTCTAAGGAGGGAATTAAGTAAAAGAGTAAAAAACCTGGCCCAGTTTGGAGGATCTGCTTGAAACAGATCACCTGGCATGCCATCCGGCCCAGGTGCCTTTCTTGGGACTATTTTCTTAATAGCAAGCAGAACTTCGGACTCCTCAAAAGGGAAGAAAGGTTGGGAGGCAAAAGATGATAATAAGGGGCCAGCATGTGTGCTTATAATTCGAGAAACTGGCCCAGAATAAAGCTTTTTGAAATGCTCAAACCACGCATGGTCAGTAATATTATTAGGAATGTCATCAGGATCCTGATATTTGGATTTTCTGAATAACTTCCAGAAAGTGTTCCCATCTTTAGCTAAACTAGCGTCCTTAAGGTCTAGCCAAAAGGCTTCATCCCAATTGCGCTTGGCTTCTAGAAGTGCCCTTTTTTACTCCTTCCTGGCATTATTCACCAAAAGACAGTCCTGTTTCTTAACAGCGGCTATCAGGGTGCTCCTTTTATTCCTACACTCCGAATTATACCACGTCCCAGGCGCCTTAGGAGGCTTATGCTTAAGGGGACGAGGTGGTAACGAAAAAAAGGAACCCATCGTCTCTACTGTTTCAACATAGATACTGTCAATGATAGGAGGCCCTTCTGAGGCACTACATGCTGCCTGGAGATCTACTATTTTGGCCAGCAAAGATACTTTGATGGCTTTCAGTTTTTGGTCATCAGAAACAATTTTTGGCCATTTCAGGTGCCTCTTGCAGTTAGAAGGAACAACTTCCTTGGAAAGAATGGTTCGACCTATAGCATGATTATGGGAAACAAGAGGCCAAGGATTCATCATAGATAAACACAAGGGATTGTGGTCGCTATCAATAGATGGAACTACG
Source organism: Triturus cristatus (assembly GCF_964204655.1). NCBI lineage: Eukaryota > Metazoa > Chordata > Amphibia > Caudata > Salamandridae > Triturus > Triturus cristatus. Next base: position 428,505,764 of record NC_140591.1, read on the forward strand.
ACCATATCCACAGTGTATTGCCACAATCTAAGGTCGACTAAAATATAATCGATGCAAGAAGGGCAAGTTGCTCTATTGAAAGTATTTGCACCGAAAAGATCGGACGGCATTCTACCATTTGCAGCTCTAAGGCCAAATTCAAATGAGAGATCGTTCAATTGAATGGCCAACTGAGACCACTTCCTAATTGGCGGCATAGATAGAGACGGGATACCCCATCTAGCATCATCAGCCTCTACATTAAGCAGGTCCTCAGGGGCTAGGGGTTCGAATGTACAATTCATATCTCCAGCAACCAGAATTAAAGAGTCCGGAGGGCAGATGGTAATTTCCTCGCTCAAGACTGTGACAATTGCTGACTTAGCACCTCCCTTCGTGCCTCTTACGTAAACATTGAAAAGCTCAACAACAGGGCCACCTTTAACCCCTTTCATTGTTAACCGCATTAGGTCCAATGATGTGCACAGGTGATGTTTTACCCTGAGATTGAGTTTAGTGCTTATCCAAATTGTGAGGCCCCCTGACGGCCTCCCACGACCATTGGAAATAGCTGGTAAAAAAAAACAACTGAAGCCTGATTTATACAATGGCTTCAAACTCCAACTTTCTTGAAAGATACATATATCTTGATTAGCAATAAATATATTCCAATCTGGCAAAGAAAGCTTGTTGCGTAAACCCGCTATATTCTATGAAATTATCTTAAGGCTGGTAGTGGAAGCTATGGAAACAACATCATCAGGAATAGACATTTTACTTAATACAAATTCGCTTAGACCGCCAAGATCGTTGGCATTAGGGGTGAGGGGAATTAAAGTTATAATTGGAGGATGAACAGGTGAGTCGGCAATAGCAAGATTAAGCTTATTTGCGAAAAATTGCTGTGATTTACTAGGAATAGGCAGCCCGGAAGTTTGTCAATCATTAGAATCCAGATTCGATTGGCCGTCTCTCGACAATTCTGGTGCTTGGTCTCTTGTAGCCATAGATTCTACACATGGGTAGCGCCTAAATTGAATGGAAGAGGTACCTGGGGAAGAAGTTCTGAACTCTAATGCCACTAGTCCCTCAGCTACAAAGTGGCCTGCCAGGGTAAGTTCGATGCAGTCAGATAAGTTGTCATCATATCTGTGACTTTGGGCCCTGATAATATCACTCCTAATTAGAGATCGACACCCCCTGACGTGGTGGACCTTTAATGTAACTTTATTTATCAAAGACCCCTCATCTTCTCTCCCCTCGAGGACGGGGACATGGACCATAAAAACAGTGGGCTGCTTAGCGACACTAAGGGAAGAGGTTTTAGAAAGGGACAGAGAAGAGTGTTGATCAGAAGAGTTTTTTGGCAACCTAGAGATATTCGCTAAGCCAATAATTGGGCTTGCCTTCCTGGCCGCAGTCATAGGTCGAGGTATAGCTTTGTTAGTCTGCCCTATGTCTTTTATAGCAGAATTATGATTCGATGAGACAAGGGGCGAGAACTGGTTGCTAGTAGGGATTAAAGGTGGATAATGAAAATGTGCTGATGATTGCATGGGAGACAGCCCACCCAAGTCATGACGAACAGAATTCGAATTGGGTGTTTTAACAATAAGCAATAATTCTTGGATTATTAACTTGAGTTCGCCTATTTCTTCCCTAAGGGAAGTAATGGTTTGCATCACATTAAGTGTTTCTCTTCCATCAATAATGGGAAGCTTCCCCGCCCCACCCTGGGGGCAGAAGTTTGTAAATCAGAATTACTGACAGAATCAGACTCTTCAATAGTAGCAGGGATTTCAGATAAAGGGGCGTATCGATTAGTACAGACCAAGACATGTCGTTCAAGAGGCACAGGGTTACTGCTTTTGATACCAGGGGGAAGGGCCGCCAAACAAGACTCGCTTGTAATGATGACGTCCTCTCTAGGTGTGGAATTGCGAGCTGGCTTTTGATTAAACATTGATGGAACAGTCAGAGAGTGAGGCAAACTCTTGTTCGGTAATGGAGATGTATTCATAAGATCAGGGGCGGGAGATTGGGAAGTGTCAAGAATCAGTTCGCACTCATCGACCAATGTTTCGATACGGTCTATTCTGGAGGTGGGTAATGCCTTCTTGGCAGGTCTTTTAGCCTTTTTCCTTTTAGCTGCCCCACCGGCAGTGATCGCAATCCCTCCAGTAGTATCAATCAATTTCCTTTTACCCATTTGTATGAGTGTGTTAGGAATAACTTTTCAAGGCTCGTGGATCAGAACAATGCCAATCGCAGGACATGGAAATTAACTCAGAATAATGAAACGGAGTCAAAGCAACACAGGGGTTAAATCCTCTCATGCAGTAGTACAGTACCTTTTACTAGGCCAGCAGTCAAGTGTGTGACAGACACCAGCAGCCGTGCTTCAAACTCCGCAGAGAGTGGGCCCTGCCCTGCCTCTATCTGCCCCTGACGGCCACCGACGGCCCGCCCTTTGCCCGGGCTTAGCCTGGCGTACGCCCGCGTGCGTCCCGCGCAGCGGGAGGCACGAGGTACTAATGAAGAGTTCCCGGTGGCAGGGGGCGTGGCCTCCAACGATCGTGCTGTCCCTCGGGCTCCTGGGGCACGTAGTTCAGGCTGCTGGCAAGTGAGCTGGCCCCTGAGTACAGCGAAGCGTCTCCCGCGCAGCGGGAGGCGCGAGGCACTAATGAAGAGTTCCCGGTGGCAGGGGGCGTGGCCTCCGACGATCGTGCTGTCCCTCGGGTTCCTGGGGCACGTAGTTCAGGCTGCTGGCAAGTGAGCTGGCCCCTGAGTACAGCGAAGCGTATCCCGCGCAGCGGGAGGCGCGAGGCGCTAATGAAGAGTTCCTGGTGGCAGGGGGCGTGGCCTCCGACGATCGTGCTGTCCGTCGGGCTCCTGGGGCACGTAGTTCAGGCTGCTGGCAAGTGAGCTGGCCCCTGAGTACAGTGAAGCGCCTCCCGCGCAGCGGGAGGCGTGAGGCGCTAATGAAGAGATCCCAGTGGCAGGGGGCCGGCCTCCGACGATCGTGCTGTCCCTCGGGCTCCTGGGGCACGTAGTTCAGGCTGCTGGCAAGTGAACTGGCCCCTGAGTACAGTGAAGTCAAGGCATTCCTTGTAGGTGCATTGCAGAGATGTGTTTGATAAATCTCAGGTACGGGTTCATAGTATTGACCCATTCACCAACTCTTTCACATGTGTCTAATGTACCTTGCCACAGGATTAGTACATCATCGATAAATCGAAGCCAGGTCAAGATGTTGGTGGAAAAGGGGTTTGTCTCCCCCAGATGTGTTGTTCAAAGTCTGCTATGGTCAGACAGGCCAGACTTGGGGCGAAAGTACTGCCCATGGAGGTCCCTTGCGTTTGGTGGTTTAATTGGTCTTGGAATTGAAAGAAGTTTTCCTTCAGTGCGATAGTAGCACAGTCCATGATGAAGCTCATTGGTGTCGGCGATGACCACTCTTCTGATAGAAGTGTGTTTTCTATTACCACCAGGGTGGCATCCTGGGTAATGTTAGTGTACAGTGCCTCCACATCCAGTGAGACTAGTAAGTCAATGTGGGTGTCATCATCAATGGTCACCAGAGGTCACAGAAAGTGGTCACAGAATTGAGACAGGGGCTGGAGGAGAGATCCTGTGCCTGATACTATAAGTCTACCTGGTGGGGGTCGGGTGACGTTATGGATTTTGGCAAGGGTATAGAAGTAGGGGGCCCTGGGGTTCTCATTGGTCAGCAACTCTGCCTCTTTCTTGCTAATCCAGCCTTGTGTGTTTGCCGCTGTCACCAGTGCGGTTATCTGTATACTCAATCTTGCAGTGGGGTCCTGTATAATCGGGGTGTAGTATCTCCGATTCCCCAATTGCCATTGGCATTCTGTCACATAATCATTTGTGTTCATGATCACTATTGCACCTCCTTTATCGGCAGGTTTGATAGTGATCATGTTGTCACAACTCAAGGTTCGCATGGCGGTGGATTCTAGATTAGACACATGTGAAAGATGCGTTTTGGTGGGCATCTCTCAACTTCTCTCAGGACCGCCTGTTCAAAGGTAAGTACTTTGTTGGGTACCATGCCCATAGAAGGGGTGAAGGTGGATTTGTTGTGTAGACCTGAGTCCATGTTCTCAGTTCAAGGTTTGTCAAGGAAGGAGGCTTGTAAGCGAATCTTCCGGAAGAACTAGTGCAGTTCCTGGATTGTGCCGAATTTATCTACTCTAGGTGTGGGGATGAAACCCAAGCCTCTCTGGAGTACTATTTTTTATGTTTCGAACAGGGGCATATCTGATAAGTTGACTATCAATTTTTCTTCAAGCTCCCCTGGCTCCTCGTTTGTTGAGGGGTTTCCATCTGTGGTTCTTGCCACTGGATGTGCTTGTGTTGGGCATTTTTTCTTTTTACTCTCCCTCTGCCCCAATCTCTGCCTAAAAAGGAGGGTAGTAAGTAAGGCATGTGGAGGAGGGGTCCCTGAGTGTACATTTGATAGGGGTGCCAACCCATTACGGGCCGTTGGGGGGTGGTGTTTGTTGACCTTGTCTTGTTTCATCACTACTCCGGCTACCTGTGCTGGAGTTGCACATCAGATGAAGATTCGCCCCCAACCACATAGTCTTCCTTTTAGTAGGGGTAGACTGCTTCTTTGTTGAACTTTTTAATGTCCTTCTGAAGCTTGGTAATTTTCTGCTTCAGCAGGTATTTCCTGTTCTCATTTATCACGTTCTTCAGCTCTGCTAGCTTGGTTATGTAAGTTATTATCTGAATCCCGGTCTGGGCATTTTCTGCTATGTTATTGCTTAGGATTAAGCCGTCCGCCAACCGATTTTCCGTGTTTATTATTAGGATGAGCCAATCCCTGTTGCTTTTCATAAAGCATAGACTCACTAACATGACAACATTTAAACATGAAGCAAATGGCAAAAATGTTAACAGCACCACAATATCAATAAATGCAAAAATGGAAAAATCTAAAAGAGACTAAAAGAGAAAAACATTCACAGAAAGAAATATTATTTTTCCCCAAAAACTTTACCCCCTCGTAGCGCCTACAGCCTGAGGAGAGGGGATGCTTCAGGTAATACACGGAGCTAAGTGAGCCTGATAGTCTGTCACTATCGGTTAGGCGGACAAAAATAGCAATAATTTGAGCGGCTAAAAAGGAACAACCTGACAATTATCGTTCTTCTGTGGCCAGACACAAGATACACCTTTTTCACCAAGGATCAAATATTTTCCCTAACGTCCAAATTACACCCTATATTACACCCTAGGGTAATGCGTAACGACTGCCTAACGACCGGTGGTCCAAGCGAATAACACCTGTCACTTCATTAAGATACTACCAGTAAAAAACGAAACTCCCAATAGCACTAAAAACCTCTTTGAGACAAAAATAAATAAGATCGAGGTGCTGGCTCTATATTACACCCATAGCCTATTCGTACTTCTGTACCATGCCCAGGGGTCCAAGTGGTCCCTATCTGACACCCAGAGACCAGCGAACCTCTGTATCATGCACGGTCTACAGGCTGCCTCTATCTGACACCCAGAGACAAGCAAACCTCCTTATCATGCCCACTGGTCCAGGCGGTCCCTATCTGACACCCAGAGGCAAGCGTACCCTATATCACAGTGGTCCTAAACCTGTAGCTACCATCGTCCTCTCTAGCAAGCTGACTAGGGGAAAAGCAAAGGTGATCTACTGGCTTGTCCTAGTTTGCCACTTGCCACATACTGGGACAAAAGATCATATGTAGTCTATTACCCTGTAGCGGCTATCTCCGAACGGGCTTCCGGCCTGCGGATTTAGCAGAACTTCGAATCAAGAGAGACTGATACAGATATTTACATATTTAAACATTACTCACTAAGCCACGTATTCACTAAGATACACTTAATCAGTCAGTTATACAATCAATTTTTCAAAAACAAATCATCCATTTAGACACTTATATACCCATTTAGTCTTCGATCGACCTTGAGATATACATATATAAAACATATGTAATTTTCAGAAAAACACACATTCACTGGATGATGTCATCAGTGATGTCATCAGTGATGTCATTTGAGATGTCATCAGTGATGTCATGAGTGATGTCACTGACCATGTCATGAGTGATGTAATATGTGACGTCATCAGCAGTGCATTGCGGGCACGCGAGTTATAGTTAGCTGAACTAACTATAACGGGGGAATTTCAATGGTTTTGTACGAGTGAAAAGTCCAGCTAACTATAACGCCCCTGAAACCTATGTTTGTTTCAGTGAATTTCTAAGGTTTTTTAAATGCTAATTCCTAACTATAACGTGCCTGAAACCTATGGTTTTTTCAGTGAATTTCAAAGGTTTTTTAAATGCTAATTTTTAACTATGCCTACAGAGATAGGACATGTGAAGAAAGAAGAAAAAACGCACAAAAAGAAAAAAAAGAAATGCAGAAAGAAGCAACAGAAGTCCTCAAAGACGAAGAAAAGTGCAGGAAGAAGGATAACGTGTAGAAAGAACAAACAAAAGAGCAGAAAGAAGCCTTGTTGCAAAATCATCCTGTACCCTCAACTTTTTCAGACGGATACTGGTGGTAACTGAGTCTGACTAACCAGTCCTAGAGCCAGTGCTATGTTAAAAGACACTCAGAATACAGTGAAAACACCTACATACACTAGGGAACACTATGCGTTGGGGTCCCCCTGTGATTAGCATGACATCCTCTGTAAGCCCCTAGTATATAATAGGGCAGGGGATTACAACTACCTCTTAAAACGCGCCACAGGGCGTGTTTGCACACGTCACCTCAGGCCCATCCCCTCCCCACTGTGTAAACACGCCCTGTGGCCGTTTTAAGTTGGGAGATTAAGTCCCCTTGAATCCTGAGGGTCCCTAGGGTCCAACTAGCCCACGAGGTACCTCCAGTAAGCGCCACAGAGCTGCGTTGCTGAGAGGTGTAAAAAGTGGCACGGCCTGGACCACTTCTCTGCAACGCAGCTCAGTGGCACTTACTGGAAGCACCTGGTGGGCTAGTTAGCCCCCAGGGGCCCTCAGGATTGAAGGGGAATTATTTCCCCAACTTAAAACGCGCCATAGGGCGTGTTTGCACACGTCACCTCAGGCCCCGTCCCCTCCCTTCCCCACTGTGTAAACGCGCCCTGTGGCCGTTCTAAATTGAGAGATTAAGTCCCCTTGAATCCTAAGGGTCCCAAGGGTCAAACTAGCCCACAAGGTACCTCCAGTAAGCGCCACAGAGCTGCGTTGCATAGAGGTGTAAAAAGGGGCGTGGCCTCAGAACACCTGTCTGCAACGCAGCTCCCTGGCACATACTGGAGATACCTGTTGGGCTACTTGGCCCTCAGGGACCCTCAGTATTGAAGGGGAATTAATTCCCCAACTTACAACTGGCCAGGGGGCGCGTTTGCAGAGTGCTGCAAGGAGGGGGCGTGGCCTCCGGCGCAATGCCGTTCTTTTATTTTTTTAAGAAGGAGGGCTGTGTGGCCCCCCTTCTTTTTTTAATTTATTCGCCCTAGGGACCCCATCCCCCAGGGCCTGCACCCTAATTTTTTTTGTTGAAAAAAAAATTTTGGCCCTCCCAAGGACTTAATCGGCCCCGGGGACCCCAACCCCCGGGGCATGGCCTTTTTTAAAAAAAAATTCTTTAGGAGGGGGGCTGCGTTGCCCCCCTCCTCAGGCCACTTATGGCCCCGGGTACCCCACCCCCCGGGGCCGGACTTTGTTTTTTATTTATTTAAAATATATATATATTTATAGAAACACCTAGGACATGCTGGACAAACCGTATGTACCTATCACCATGACGATTTGCGTGATATTCATTAAAAGGCGACTATGCATACAATGAATCCACGTGGAATGTATTTACACCGCTAGTGAAGCTCTGACGTGTCTGACGCCCTACCGTGCCTAATCCCGGCGCCCCCGCCAGTGGGTACTCTCCAAGTAGACACCCTTGTCTTTTATTTATACAAACATGGGTAGCTATTGACGGGCACATTTAATACACACGCACACCAAGCCATTCAAAGGGGATTCGACAAAAATTTGACCAAACTATGCAAGAAACCCCCCTCACGGTTAATAAAACACACATCCACCGCCGGATGTGTAATACTTTTTATTTTACTCTCTGGAAAGGAGACGAACCTCACTTGAGAGTCACAGCGTGCTCCTGGCTGAGCCCAATGCTGTGTTACATCCACCAGTGCCCGCCGAGTTCCACACACCTGTGTTGTATTCCACCAGCTAGTGCGTATGCTATGACACTCTCTAGCCCATGTGCACTGTACCACCACCCCGTGAATATGTCATGCCACACTTGCCTTCGCACAGGTTATATTGCCCCATCTAACGTGCCTTCCTCGATGCCTATGTTATAACGCACAGCGCTATGCCATACATATTAAAATCTGGGATCCATATCTTTGTCACAGTGCATATGCAACGTTACACTCCCCAGCACATATTTTATATTACAACTTTAGAGACTAGTTAGGTTACACAACACTGCCCTGTGCATATTATACGCCAAGGCACATATCGCATAGCACGCACTAGTGCCTGTGCTATCTCGCGCTCTCCAATGAATCTGTCATTGCACACAATGTATTGCATATTATATTTCACGCTCATCTTATATCACACTTTTTGGTGCATAGTTTATACCATATACTATATCTACTTTTCATTTTCAATCGTGCTCTCAGGACTATGTTCTATATAACACTGCGTCCACCTACCCTTTTCACGGGCATTACATTTTGCGATGGGGGGTGGAGGGTCAGGGGGTGTTTCTGCCAAGTGAGCCCGGAGTCACAGTCCCAAACGTCCTCTTCTTCCTGAATAAAAGTGAGATTATACTGCATACTTGTTCATATTTTAAGTAGTTCGCACAGACACACATTTTAAAAACAATAAAGTTCCTAATACCCACCTTCTCTGAACAGTTAGCTTGCTGCCCCATCCACCTCCTCCCTATCCTCTGTTGTCTGAATCCATGGACTAGCCTCCTCCCTCCTGCCATGCATGGTCTGATGTGCTGCCACTGCCCTCCATTTAACATGATGTACCAGTCCACTCCTCCTGCCCTCCATTGCCCAATTCTATGGCCCATCATTGACCTCCTGCTTAGCCTCTGTGCTTATCTTGCTGCCCCTATTCTCCTTCCCCCTGTACTCCGATGTCTTTGTGCATGCCCCTGCTCCATCCTTTTTGCCCACCATGTTCCATGGACCTGCCACTCCTATCTACTCTGAGTGTTCTGTTGAGCTGCCACTCCCCTCCCACCTGCCTAGCATTGTCAGATGACTGTAACCTGTCCCTGCCACCTCCACCCCGCCTGTCCACATGCCATGCCCCTATCCCCTTCCTCCTGTCCTCCATGGTCCATTTTACTGCCACACCCTTCTGCCCTCCCTGGTCTGTTGTGCTGCAACTGCTCCTCCTGCCTGCCCCGCGCGGTCTGTTGTGAGGCCCCTTCCCCTGAACTCTCTTGTCTGTGCCCAGGTCCCGACCCTCCCTTCTATACTCCATGGTCCTTTGTGCATGCCCCTGCACCCTCCTTCTTGCCCATCATAGGCATTGTGCTGCCACTAACCCTCCCGCTTGCCATGCATGGTCTTCTGTGCTGCCATGCCCCATCCTACCTTCCCTGTGTGGTCAGCTAGCTGCCCCTGACCCCCTCCCACCTTCCCTCCATGATCTGTGTGTATGCCATCATAGTCTCACTATTGCTCTCCATGGTGTGTCTTGTTTCTAGTGCCCATCCTGCCTGACCTCCATGGTCATCTTGCTGCTCCTGCCCTGCCCCCTTCCCCCCAGCCCTCTGTTTCCATGTGCAGACCCCTATTCCCTCCCTCCTGGCTTGTCTGTTCCATTGTAATGCCCCTGATCCGTCCCTCCTGCCCTTTATGGTCTGTTATGCTGCAGCTTTCTCTCCTGTCTGTCCATTATGGTCAGCTAGCTACCAATGCCTCTTTCCCCTCTGTTCTCTGTTGTCGATGTGCATGGTCCTGTCCCCTCCCTATTGCTTTCTATGGATTGTTGTGCTGCACTCCCGTCCCGCATGCCCTGTGTGGTGTATTGTGCTGCTGCAAACCCTGATGCTTGCCCTGTAGGGTCAGTTTGGTGCACCTCTCCATGTCCCTCCTGTCCTCTGTTATCCGAGTCCATGTCCCTACCCTAATTCCTCCTGCCTACCATGATCCAATGTACCATACTTGCGAACATTTTGAACTTGGTAAGAGGGAGATTTTGAAAAAAAAATGGGATATTGATTTTCCCCTTTGAGTTACATTGAAAAAGAGGAGATTGTAGACAGGAGACAGATCAAATAAAGCCCATTTGAGATTAAAAACATTGGACGTTTCCTGGATGAAACGGGTCTGTTGGCATGTATGGTTGTACTACCACTGCCTCTTCCTTCTGCCCACAATGGTCTATTATATTGCCACAGCCTCTCTTGCCAGTCCTGTATTGTTGGTTTGTTGCCCCTGCCCCCCTTTCCACTGCCCTCCATAGTCTGTTGTGCTGCCACAGCCCTTCCTGCCTGCCCAGTGTGGTCAAATTGTTGCCTCTGCACTCTCCTACCTGCCTTCAATTTTCAGAGTCCGTGCCCCTGGCCTCTGCCTCTCAACAGTATCCCAATGAACAACTAGATTGCTAACATTCTACATTTATTACAAAAGTGTGGAACGGCTGACGTCATCTTGATGTAATCAAAACTGTAATACCTAGAGCATTTCCTTTAGAAATTACATATATGAGAGGGTCTTATTTGCATCAAAATTATGGTTAGTGCCCTAAAAAACTAAACTGAGGACATATTTTCTGAGTTTTCAAATAGCGACAAAGAACTTTTACATTATTTGTAATCTTTATGTTTTTTTATCCAGTTGACCACTTGATTAAATGTTGCACCTAGGGGAGAGAATGTGGTGTTACTTCCAGAACTGCAGACTTTGCAACTGGGGAACCAGGTTGGAGTTTCTGCTTCAGCTCAACATTCTGTGATTCTGGTCAAATCACTTAATCTCCCCATGTCTACAACCAAAATGAATTTGATCTTGTGTGATATAACCAATGCTCATGTAAAGCACTCCAATACCTAACAGGTCTGCACTATATAAAACTGCAAATACACAAAAAACAGGTGTTTTGCACACTTCTGTCATTGGGCTACATGTGGGCTACATCTGGGTGATATTTGTGCTGCATTTGGGCTCTTTTGTCTCTGGTGGCCATCTTGGGAGATTTATTTGTTAGGAAGTTTCCTAATTTGCTCATTTACTGCAGTCTCCTCAGTAGGAAATGCTTTCAGTTTTTTACTTTGATTCCATCAAGAAGGTATTCAGATATGTCACACATTTGCCATAAATTCTGAATGTTAGCACTCTAGTTGCTCATTAGATAACTGTAGTAAAGCTACTGCTCACCAGGGAAGTCTGCTGCTGGTATTGAAAGTGCATGTTTCAGTCTGCATGTCAGAATTTTTTAATGACATAGAAGAGGATTTGAGAAGTCACTCAAAATGTGCCCTAATTTTTCTTTCTGCAGCACTAATCATACTTTCTATAGCAAAATGAACCCCCTCATTTTGTTCCTTTTAAAATTAAATGTTTTAAGAGTTACCACTTTATTCCAATCAAGATGGCTTCAGGTGTGCAATACGTTTGTCATAAGTAGGACTGTTAGCACTCTAGTTGTTCTTTAGAACACTCTGGGAAGCTGCTGTAGAACACAAAGGAATCAACTGACAGTCTCTGCCCTTGTTGGATGTACATGTTTTACTGAGAATGTCAGACTTCATTCTTACATGACTGAGAAAGATAATGTGAATTTACAGAAAATATGCTCTCAGTTTAGCTTATAGATCACCTTCCAAACCTCTGTGGGAAAAGCATGAGAAAATAGTTTTCTCTCAAACATGATTCATGATATCACAGCAGAAGGCTTTTTCACATGGTAAAATCACCTCAGAACACACCACAATTCCTAAAATGAGTATGGTACCATCAACAAATGCTTTATAATGTAACTAAAGTCTTAAAACCTTCTATTAACTGCAATGCATTTTAATGAGGTGCTTTCATGTATATTGGTCCCAAGATGGCTGCCAACACTTCTTGGATGAAGTACTGACAGCCAATCAGATCTCATGATGAGATGTGTGGTTAGGCTCTGCCCAGATATATCTATCTTTATAACTTTAATTATCTCAGGAACTACTGAACGGATTTACACCATTTAAGCAAAAGGCACGAGTCTGAACTGAGGACTACCTCTTTGCCAAATTTGGTGTAATTCCGTTCAGCAGTTCGGGCTGTAGCTGCGTCAACAGGTCCTATGGGAAAATGCATAGGGAAAAAGTGTTTTGGGACCCCCCTTTTTTCTCGGCCCCCGCTTGACGGATCACCGTGACATTTTCAGGATAGGAGCGGACCGGAGCTGGCCAAAAGTTTGGAAAATTTTGCGAAGATTCGTCAATCTGCGCCAACATTATTCCAAATAGAATGTAGCGGATTTCCTATGGAAAATAGGTCCTAACTCTAACTACCTACTGGCGACTGCCAGTAGGTAATATACGTATATATATATATATATATATATATATATAATACTCACTGAAAAAACCATAGGTTTCAGAGACGTTATAGTTAGTTGGACACTTGACTCATATAAAACCAGAGAAATTCGCCTGTTATAGTTAGTTGAGTTAACTATATCTCACGCGCTCGCAAGGCACTGCTGATGACATCACATATTACATCACTGATGACATCTCAAATGACATCACTGATGACATCATTGATGACATCATCAAGTGAATGTGTTTTTCTGTAAACTGTAAATATTTTTCTTATATATCTATGCCAAGGTCTATTGAAGAATGAGTCGATATATAAGTGCCTGAATGGATTATTTAGTAGATGCATGACTGACTCTATAAGTCACTGATTGAATGTGTGTTACTGAATGCATGGATTAGTGACTTAACTGTGTGAATGTATCTATTAGTCTCTCAGTTGGTGTGTAAGCAGGTGCATGGGTTGGTGAGTAGCTACATCAGTGTCTATATGGATTATTGATTGTTTGTATGAGTATATGTATGGGTGTCTGAGTGTCTATCTGAGTGGGTGGGGGGTGTCTGACTCTGTGCATACATGTCTGAATAGCTGTTTCACTGGTTCTATACATTCAAAACTACATCTCGGAAGGGCTGTATGGGTAGCTAACTGTGTGTACAGGTGTGTTGATTAGTGAATTGATGTCTCAGTTGTATATATGTGAGTAACTATATATGTTTTTAGACAGTATATGTGAGTGTTGGGGTGTATAATTGACTATATGTGAGAGAGAGTGATTGCAAGAGTGTCTACATACACAAATGTGTACTTGTATTAGTGATTGTATAAGAGAGTAAGTATGTGATAGTATCTATATAAATAAGGGAAGTGGTGTGTGTAGAAATAAGTCAGGTGGTGTGTATATATCTGCATAGGTGAGGACATGGGTGTGTGATTGATTTTTGGCATGACTGAGTAGATGTGTGAGTAACTCTATGGATCAGTAGCACTGTGTGAATGTACGTTTAGGTGTATGAGTGGATATTATACTGATGTAATGATGAGTGACAGCATGTATGAGTGACTGTATCAGTGTATGTCCGTCTCACAATATATAGATAGGAATCAGTGGATGGGTATCTAGTATCTGGTATTGGTGTGTCTATGGTTCCCAAAATGGTAGTCTGTATTTTCGAGTGGGAGTATTAAAGGTTATATTAGAGTGTGAAGAGGTATGTCAGACTATCACGTGGATGATGTCATCAGTGATGTCATTTGAGATGTCATCAGTGATGTCATGAGTGATGTCACTGACCATGTCATGAGTGATGTAATATGTGACGTCATCAGCAGTGCATTGCGAGCGCGTGAGTTATAGTTAGCTCAACTAACTATAACAGGCAAATTTCTCTGGATTTATATGAGTCAAATGTCCAACTAACTATAATGTCTCTGAAACCTATGGTTTTTTCAGTGAATTTCTAAGGTTTTTTAAATGAGAATTTCTAACTATAACGTCCCTGAAACCTATGGTTTTTTCATTGAATTTCTAAGGCTTTTTAAATGCAAATTTCTAACTATAACGTCTGTAAAACCTATGGTTTTCTCAGTGAATTTCAAAGGTTTTTTAAATATCGAACTACTATTGTGCTATTTGTCATTACTACTGTTTTTTCTAACTTTTCAACTACATAGAATAACCTGCAAAACTAATATGTAATGTAATATATTTCACACATTACAGTGAGTTTTTAAATAATACAAAATAATTTATTATTCAGAAAACAATTTTTCTCCCTTTTTTTGCTGTCATCAGCTACTACTTAACTTCACTATTCATAGTGATGTCAGAGTAGTTTCATCATAAACAGCAGGGGTAAAAACAAAATACCTAATTCTCACAAATATAATACATAATCAACACAAATAACACATCCAATACTATTTCCAATCTTCAAATCTTACCTTTACTTTGTTGTTTTTGTGAACATTTTCCCAATACACCACATAATGTATAAAAAATTTCACTTTGAAAGCATCCAGTATGAATTCCTTAAATTATCTTTACACCTTCCCACAAAGCCGAATGGTGTATCTAAAATCTTTGTTTCAGAAATATCAAGTATGAGTTGGGTAATTCATAAGGCAATCTCAGTTTAATTTCCAAGTGTGTATCGTTGAAGTGACTCCAACCATTATTACACTTTAAATAACTGTATAATGTCCACTTGTAGTAGTACTTCCAGCATGGAAAACAATAGCAACTGTTGCAAAAGTTCTTCCAGAAATAGATACTTGATTAGCAACAACATTTTTAATTTTGGTTTCCACTTTTCTTCCATTTGGTCGACAGAGTTGCAGCATTCTAATCAAATATTTTCCATATCTTTGTAGGCATAATATAGATAGCATTGTTGATTTACAACAAGAATAGATCATCTCGTGATCTGCTTCTTTTAGTAATTTGGAAAATGGTACAGATTTGCAGTCAGGTATTGTCAAATATAGAAATCGTTCTCTGTCAACTATAGTGCTTGAAGTTAATGAACACTGTTCACATTTATGTTCCCATTTGTAACTGAGTCCAAATACACTCTAAATCTGAATTCCTTCATCTTCTAGTACTCCAAGCATAACCATCAGAAATTCTTGTGCATCTTGTTGTATATTAGCACTGAACGTTAAAGATCCAGTACATTTATCCAACAGTTGGCGAATACCAGAAGCAGAATGGATCTTACTTCTATCAGTTCTCAATTCTTGAAATAAAGTATAAAGTGCTGAACATAAACTTTTTTCCTGACTTTCCATAATTTCACCATAAACATCTTCAAGATCAAATATAACGTTTAGAATGACATTACCATAGCAGTTGACACCAGAAGCATTTTCTAATTGGAATCCGACAACATCATCACTTGTTTGTATTTTCTGCTTCTTTACATCTTTTCTTTTCTCTTGATTTTGTTTCTGCTTTCCAACCATAGTTGATTCTTCACCATGTTTCTCATAAATAGGATATTCACCTAAACTTGGAGCATAAAGCCTTCTCAAACGATTATATTCTCTTACACAATTAACATCAGCACTAACCTTGTTCTCATCAAAATCAATTAAATACAAACCAGACAACGTTCTAACTTGAGATAATGCAACATATACCATTCCCTCTTTAAACACAGTTCTTCCTACATTTATCAAAGCATTATCTACACTTAAACCTTGAGATTTATGAATAGTTATTGCATATGCTAAACAGAAGGGAAACTGTTTTCTACGAACATACAATTCTTTTACAAGCAAAAAACACACAGCACAACGCGCAATCTGTCTTACCTCTGTAATCTGATCAAATTTAACTTTCAAGAATTCAATTCCATTTCTATTTTGATATTTCACAAAATCAACAACTTTCCCCATTGCTCTATTCATTAAACCTTCTTCTACATTCAGATTACGCCTCAAAATTACCCGACAGTTTAAACATACATCTAAATTTTTTTCTAAGCCAGCAGTTTTTGATACAGACTTTTCCAAAGAATCCAATTTAGTCTGTAGTTTTTCTGAAAGAAGAATTGTTATTCCTTGATGCTCAATTTTATCAATAGCTTCAATGTGAACTATTTCTTCATTTTCCAATTTCATAAGCTCTCTATTATATGTATAACACTCTTCCACTGTCGGCATTAAGCAAACTATAGACTTTTTTTCTTTCATTTTCTTGTACATTACTTCTGCTGGTGTGTTTTCATTTGTAAACTAGTTCTTTAGTAGACGACTTTGAAAAGCTTCTTTACCATGTTTGCCTAGAACACCAATTCTTACATCTTTTAGAATATTTCCTTAATCTTCATCTCTTGCTTGTCACATATTCTGAGTGAGTTCTTTATATTCAAAATGTAACCACAGATTCACATTTCCAATACTTCCCAGAGATTTCTTTGTATCTTCATGTAGAAGAGTTTTAAACATTGGTTCTCCTTTTACAGGTGTTAGTTGTAGCAGATCTCCAAATACAATTAAATGTTTTCCTCCAAAGAGAACATCATAATCTGTTTTTAATACCTGCTGCAATCTTAAGTGTAAAAAAGCAAGCATTACGTTTGAGACCATGCTCACCTCATCAATAATTAATAGGTTCATTTTCTTCAGCACTCTTGACACTTCATGAGAATCTTCTCCAGACAACTTCTGATATTGTAATTTACTATCATGCTCAACTGGTAAGATCAGTAATCTATGCAAAGTAACTCCTTTAACATTGTGTGCAGCTAATCCAGTTGGAGCTGTTACCACAGAACATAAATGTGAACCAGTAGTTTTTTGAAGATGACTGGTCAAAACTGCAATTAAAAAACTTTTACCTGTCCCAGCTTGACCACTGATGTACATCAGAAGAGGTTTAAAAGATGAACACACACATTCTTTTTTTTCATGCAACAAACCATGTTCTATCTGTTCTCTCACTTGTACATATATTTCTTTCTATTCAACATTTAGTTGTTCATCTAACTTTTCCAATGTAATATTCTCCTCGTGTGCTTGTTGCATTGCAATTTCGACTTCATGCATACCAATCGCTGCTTCATTTTCCAGTATTGGTTGTCCAAGAGGATCTTGACTACAGTGACCACTACTTTGACTATTTTGAGAACTTTCATTAGCTATTTCAGCTGTAATAGTCTTTTCCTGTTCAACTTCATCATTCAACATTTTATAAATATGTAGGTAAAATTGTACATTCAATGCTATCTTTACATACATTAAAAGAATCTTCGTAGCAGTCAAAGTCTCCAAGTAATTCACTTTTGCTACGCCATGGTTTAAAGAGTTGGAGAAGTAATAAATAGTAAAATTCTTGCTTATCTGGAATTTCACAACTGAGTTTCTAGTGGTTTATAAGATTACCCTTTGCATGTTTTACTAAACAACCATGACATACAACTGCTGCATATTTTCCTTCTTTTAAATTTTGTTTAACATTTCTTTTGAAGCTGTAATGTTGAAGTACTTCATACAGACATAGCTGTTCCAGATGTCGACTCCTTTTCAGATAGTATGTGTCCAACATATTAGTTTTAAGAATGTCTGTACTGTCTGGTTCATTTGCTGCTAAGTATTCAATTTCTTCTAATGATTTCAACACTCTTTTTCATGAGCAGGCAAGACCTAAACTTACTCAAATGATTCCTCGAGACTTTGAATATAAACTTGAAGAGCACAAGCGGTCTGAACATTCATAGGATCCAATTTCTCGGTGGGAAAGCATTTTCAAAGTAAAGCTGTACATTCTTTTGCTAACGCTTTTCTCTTGGGCAATTTCTTCCCACATTTGTTTCATCTCTGTTTTTTCTGATTTTGTTATGTACGATGTAACATAACGGGCAAGAGCAATTGAGTTATCTGCAACATACTGGATGTCCATGTTCGTATTCCACATTTTTAAAATGACTGGATTGTAGTCATTGATATACTCTGACACTTCTGTTCTTTTTAAGTTGTAGGTATTCTTTGGAGATTTCCGAGTTATTGTGTGCCTTACAAAAGAAAAAAAAGAATTTACACTTCCTTTACAAATGACTGGGCGTGGAACACCAAACCGGCATTTGGTGTAAAAGTTTCCTTTAGACTTGTATTTTCTTCTGCAGTACTTTCCACAACAGTGACTTTGAAAACATAAAACTTGCTGTCTCAAGCTTCTATCTCCTTCTTCTCTCTGAATCTCACATGTCACATACTCTTCGATGAAAGACAATACTGTTTCATCAGAATCAGTTCCAAATGTAGGTGCATCCTTGACCCATAGTAGCATATGTATATGAGGTGCACCTCTTGCTTGGTACTCCTTTCTCCAAAAGAAATTGGTAACTTCTCCAAGAGGTGGATTCTTTTTATTGCAGATAAAAGACATCATAGCTTGAAACCTATGATTAAAATATCTGCACACATTTACAGGATCCAGTTAACACGGTTCACCAGGAGTCTTTATTTCAACATTTTTAATATTGGAATTCACTTCTCTTAGAAACTCAAGCAAATCTTCCCATGCATACTCTGCACAGCTAAGTGTGACAAACCATGTTAGTGTACCTAAGTTCTGTAACATACACTTGAGTTTTCCATGACGACGATACCAATACTCATTTGTTCCACGTTGACATGCTATCAAATTGATTAACTGTGCTTCTAAATTTTCATCTGATTTTTCAACTTTCTCCACAAATTCTTTCGCAAAAAGAAGTGATTGATGAATTCCAGTTTTAAGTATGTGGTTCACTGCATACGACAGAGAAGATAAATCACTTTCAAACAAAAGGTGAAATATGTATGGAATGCACTGTCGAAATCTAGGATCTTCAGAATATAATCTTGTTGACCGATATTCTGAAGCTGGAATACGTACAGGTTGGGCATCATATCATCCACTTTCTCCAGTAGGAAACAGCTGCGGAAAACAATGAGCTTCCAAACACTTCTCCCATACGCTCATTGGAGTTCCCTGTGCTTTTTTCAATTGAAATAACTCAATGCTGCTTCCAATTACTTCTTTTGCATGCAAAGGACATATTGTGTAATGTTCATAAATCTCTTCAGTCCTTGACTTGTCCACTTTCTCTATTGGACCACTTGAAATTTCACATTCATCTTCTAAACTAATTACCTGTTCATCCACATTTACAGTTTTGTAATAAATATTGTTCTCTATAAGATATAAGGTAGCCTTTTCAACTTTATTAATATCCACAAATTCTTGCCATATTTTCCGACTCTTTGTTGGTACACCATTTACTAGAATGACTACTGCCTCATTTTCCTCTTTCTCTCCAGCAATAGTTTCAAAATTTTTCTTAAAATCCAAAGGTAAGTACACCACTCTTCCATTCAGCCCTCTTTGCAAGTCTGTTGGAGGCAGTTTACCTGTTTTAGGCTCCATCCGAATTATAGTTTGAAAAGAATGAACAGATTGAATTAGAACCAACTAATATGCATTCAATTCTGTCAGTTCCTCCGGAATAGCTACTAATTCTAAGTTAGTTTGGTATTTCAGAGTACACTACATTAAACCTTCCAATTTCTTCTTCAAACTGATCAGTACTAATCACTTTCCCATCTCCTTCAACATCTGTAGTTGTCGAACTTTCACTTTCTATTAACTGCTCTTCTGAACCAAAATATCACATTTCAATATCATCACACTTTTTTTGAACATCTGATAAAGAACCATATAAAAGAGCTGTATTCAGTTCACTTAAACATAATGCAGGACTTTTTTACATAGTACAGTTTCCTTACAAACTTTCGCATTTCTGAATGGTGTACTGCTAACATCCTCAAGTGATGAAAAGCACTTTTACACACTTTTCTTGAAAGACAAGCCAGAGAATGCCCTGTTTCTCAGTATATTTTCTTACATTACATGGATCTAGTCCTTGCAACAACTTAATCTTCTGTTTAATACTTTTCTGTGTATATACTCGTCGCAAATTTCGCATTATATCAATAGATTCCTGTCGAATACTACAAATACTGCTACAACCCCACTTATACACAGGAGCTTGTGTACGTTTCCCTTGCACTGCTTCAACTATTAACTCTTTGCACTTTTACCAACCAATTGCTCTTTTGGAAGGGGACAACCATCCTGAACTTCGTAGCAACGACCTCCAGTATCAACTGCAAATGGTAAACTATTTTCCTGGAAGTAACTTTCCTCGTTAAAAAAAGGCTCACTACTAGAAGTATGTTTCCAATGTCCACTAAAGATTTTGCAAAAGTTGGTTCTGTTCACAAGTCTTTTTCTTCTACTTTTTTCTTTTAACACTTTGATTACTTTATCTAATACTTTGATCCTCTTCAAAATCACAATGAATAACTTCTGTTTTAAAGTAAAAGCCGTATCCACTATACTTTCGATACGCTGCTTCTGTTTGAATTGCGAAAACAACAGTTGATGGACAGAATGCAGAACAATATCATACATTCACCCCAGTACAGAGATCTGGGCCTAAATCCATCGTTTTTTTGCTCACCATGCCACCCCAGTTTAGACCTGGCCATATGCAAATCAGTCTGGACCCTGTACCTCATGGGAACAGTCCAGCCTGAATTGTCAAGCCAGGTCCCCCCTGGACCGGAAACAAGCATCCTAGGACCGGTTTTGGGGTTTCACCCCTCTTCAGCCAGGATAGCTTGATTCCAGTGGCATGGAGAGCACGGGACTCACGTCTGAGCATACCCGTCCCACTCAGGGTGACAAATGCAAAAACAACAGTTGATGGACAGTATGCAAAACAATGTCATACATTCACCCCAGTACAGAGATCTGGGCCTAAATCCATCGTTTTTTGCTCACCATGCCACCCCAGTTTAGACCTGGCCATATGCAAATCAGTCTGGACCCTGTGCCTCATGGGAACAGTCCAGCCCGAATTGCAGCACTTTCTTTTATTATACTTACAGCATGTTCTCATTAAATTCTGAATCACTCGAAAAAGTCTCTGACTTTATCATGTTTCTTTATTATTTTTTCTTTTCCTTGTATTTGAAATTGAAGTCTCCTTCTCCTTACTTGAAAAATTCGTCTTTTTCCTTTGTGTGATGTTATTTTCATTAAATGTTCGTAATATTTCTTTCAGAAATTGTCTAGGGTTTTTACCAGAAGTAACTGTTTGTGTAGTGCTCTCATTTTATTGTAATTCAAAATCTTTTATTTTCTGCAAATATAAATGCTTCTTTTCTTGTATTTTTTTCAGTTCTTCTAGGCATTTTCAAATTTCTATCCAAACGAAATAATTTTCTGAAAAAAAATAAAAAATAGATTCAATTATTTTTTACATCAGTTCAATATATTACAATAATAACATACAATTACATAAATTCTACTGACGGCTTCCAGAGGCAGTGCTGCAACGTGATGGAGTATGGCAGGGGAGCAGTAGGATGACGGGTAGTGCCATAGAACATACAGCAAGTATTTATATATTTATTTACATACACCTTTACAATTTACATGTAACTGCACTACCTCGTACTTTTCATCTCTCTACCTCACCCCACCACTCCACACACTCCCTCTGCAACCCACCGCAGACAACTTTATAGATATATTTTTAAAAATTGTAATCTCTATACTTAGGATGATATTACCAACCAAACGGCACACAGCAAAATTACCATTATTAGCCATTATTAGCCTAACAATTTTATTTACAACTTCGCAAACATAACACTGCACCCAAAGCTTTAATTGGAGTGGAGGGAGTCTGAGCACCGGCAGTTTATTTTTGGGGGTCTCGAGACGGATCTCTATGGGGCTCTATTTTCGGGCCTCGCAAAGGTAGTCCGTTGTTTTTTTGTTTTTTTGTTATTGGACTGTAGTGAGACAGTGAGACCATGCACATTGCTCACTACTAAAAAGTGGAGACATCATGCCAGGTGAGTCGTGTTGTAGGAGAAAATAAATCCTTTAAAGAGAGCCATTTTCTCTCACGATTTCCCTTCTCTTTTTGCAACGCAAGAGCAACATCATTGTGGCGTGATTAGCAGAGAGACCACCAGGCGCACAACGCCCATTGCCCCGGACCCCCTGAGACAGCTTCCCAATAGCACACACAGAGCCGCACCAGAGTACTTCACAGGTCTTCAAACGACCATTTGCTTGTAAATGATGCTCTGTTTTTTTCCACCCCTTTTTAGAGCCCCTACATCCCCACTCTATTGCTGAAAGAACTAGCCTCCCCCGAAATTTCGCTCTGGTTGCGCATTTGGAGATGACCACAAGCAGCCAACTCCAACACAACCCTGCTCTCACCTTTCACAGGGTGTTGTTGTAGAGCTACGAAAACACACACTTTGCCTGGCTCCCTTAGGGGCATATTATCAAGAACGGCGTTAAAATTATCGCAGCTTTAGTGGCAGGAGACTGCCGCTAAAGCGGCGATAATGAGCTTGATAATATGCCCTTGTGAATTCCCATAGAAGCCCAGCTTCACACCACAACCTGGCCGGCTATGGGAATTGACAAGGGCATATTATCAAGGCCATCACCAGAGAAGGGTGGTGAACTCTGGTCCACAAAGAGCAACTCAAAGCTTTCTTGTTCTTTATCAGAAACTTCATCTGCCTCTCAATGATTATCGCCAGCCTTTTCGGCTCCTTAAGAGTTGGGTGGATGGGTATAATATGCAGTATTTAGGATCGGTGGTGGAGAGTGCACGAAAATAAGGATGGATAGTTGAATAAAGGGCGATGGATGTATGGATATATGGATGAATGGAAGGATAGATAGATGGATAGACCAGTACTTAGGATACACGGGTGGGCTGATAGATACGTAGGATTGGTTCTGGGACAGATGTATGTATGAATATATGGGCGTATAACTGGATGGATGGCACAGTGCTTACCATAGGTGAGTGGGCTGATAGATACTTAGAATAACTGCAGGGACAGATGTATGTATGTAGGTAGGAATGTCTGAATGAATTGAAAGATGGTTGGATGGCACAGTGGATGAATGGATGCAGGGCTTTAAGTGGGCACCGGCAGTTATTGTCAGAAAAACTCGAAATGGGTCACTATCGGGCTCTATTTTCGGCCCTCGCAAAGGTAGTCAAGTTTTCTTTTTTTTTTGTTGCACTGCAGTCAGAGCATGCACATCGATGTGAGCATGCTCATTTTGCTTACTACTGAGAAGTGGAGACATCATGCTACGTGAGCCAAGTTGTAGGAGGAAGGGCAATCCTTTAAAGAGCGTGTTTCCCAAACATAGGATAATTCGAGGGGATTTTCTTAAGCACACAATGCTAGTTATCTTCATGTAGACCATGCCCCTACTTGGATAGCCCACACCCCTTTAACTGGTTTGCCCTGCCCCTTTTAGAGCACACGCAGTTTTTTTCCCACTTAAAGCCCTCACTGCACCATAGTAACAAAGAAATGATCCAAGCTTCCATTTAAATGTACAATAGCACCAAGTTTCATAATTTGCCATCAACGCTGGCAGCCTTCTACCACAGTGCAAGAGTGTCTATGAGCATGAAGATTTGTTATCCACAGAAATATTGTGTGATTTGCGTAGCTGTCTGCTGGAACACCAAAAGGTATTAAAGACCCCAGCAAACCTGGTAGAGCCACTATAGCAATACAGGGACCTAATTTGAACAAGTCTCAGCCGGAACGCGCAGCAACAAAAGGTATTAAAACATGCAAATTTCCAGATAAAACATATACTATACCATAGAGGGCTTTATAAATTGACCCAGTGGCACTACATCACCTTTACTAGCTACACATATGCATGTTACAAATGTCTGTGTTGTAATCAGCAACATACCCACCTCTCCCACCCCCACCTCTTCCCTTGCTTAACCTTTCAAAATCAAAACAACAAGCCCATGCACTCCCGTTAGCACCACTATAGCCATACATAGCCTTAATTTCAACAGGTGTCTGCTGGAACGCTCATCAGCACAAGGTATTGAAACCTGCAATTTTCCAAGTAAAACATACACCATACCATAAGGCGGTTTATAAATAGTCCCAGTACCACTACATCACCTCCACACCCGCCCTTGCTTAACTTTACGCAAAAAAACAAAGAGCCCCAGCAAACCTGGAAGCGCCACTATAGCCATACAGAGGTTTAATTTCAACAGATATCTCCCGAAACACTCATCAGCAAAACTTAATAAAACATGCAAATTTGCGGGTAAAACATATACCATGCTATAGGGCGCTTTATAAATGGTCCCAGTGGTACTACATCACCTTTAGTAGCTAGACATCTGCACGTTACTAAAGTCTGTGTTTTAATCACCAACATACCCACCTCCCCCACCCCACCCCCGCCATTGCTTAACCGTACGAAATCAAAGAGAAACCGGCACCATTCCTAGTAGCGGCACTATACCCATACTCGGGCTTAATTCTTAAAGGTGTGTTCCGTAACGCTTATCATCCAAAAGTATTCAAACATGCAAATTGCCGGGTAAAACATAAACCATCCCATAGCACAGTTTATAAATGGGTCCAGTGGCACTACACCACCTTAACTAGCTATACATCTGTATGTTAATAAAGTCGTTTAAACACTCTGTACAGTGTATAGCAGTGGATGGGGAGAGTAAACAAAGTTGTAATTCCCAAACTTTTGATATACCGTCCCTTTACTGTATATATATTAAGGACATTAAATTGAATGAAAAAATTGACGAGTGTCTCAAAAGAGATAGTGAAACTGAGCACCGGTAAAACCCGGACCACTTAAACACCTAAGTATATTCAGCACAGAAACACAGTCTGACAATTACTATCACTTGTAATGACATGTACTTTACTAATGTCAAGAAAGTCATACAGCAAATATACCAAACATTTTCATTTCTTTTTTATCTCTCACAGATTTATAAAACAACTCTTCTAAAGAAACACTCCCCAACCACTTCTATTACATACAAACAGACAATAATTAATACGTTTACTACCATATATTTTAGTACATCTACCTTTTTATTATTCACTAGTCACAAACTACTAAAACTATTAACTATACCCAAATGCAAAACAGAAACCATGTTCATATTATATCTCAACCTATATTCAAATGATTCAAACTATGCGTACATATAAAAGGAATGTATCACTTTTACTATCTCCATCTCCTCTCCATGTAATCTCCAAACACTGTAGACGGCCTCACAGTACAACAACCTACCTAGACTAATATTCAAATCTACCTCTCACTGTCAAAAATGAGACCTCAACCTGTCCACATAACATTTCTGGCTTTGGTTTTATCGCTTTTAACTTAATAACACATACATCTCCTACCCCCCCTTCCCCACTACTTCCACAAAAAGTATAATTTACAAACGTGGGACATTTTGTTTATCTCGCCTGAATACATTAACAAACCCAAATTAACGCTGTACCTCATTTTCAAAACCATACAGTCCTTTAAAGATGACAAACTACATTTCTTCTTTGTGAAAATGTCCTAAACATATATAAAGTACTTATATAACAACAGGTCAAACTTTATGCATATTTTATAACCAATATGAAACATCACACTTTACTAACAGGATATTATTTTGAAATAAAAAATACTTTCAAACTTAAAAATATCACCTCAAATACTTATTCACTACTACGGAACACATAACACACCTTGTTCATTTCTACCTCACCTTTGTAGTTGGTATGTAGATTTCAAATGTTACACACGCATGCAATTCTTTCTTTGTCACACAGTACATGTAATGCACCGCTTTCATCAAGAATGGAACCAGTAATGGCACAATTTCTCTGTCGCTCCACATATAAATACATGTAAACAACAAATCCGAATACTTAATTCCTTCATCGACATCCCAAAACTTATCTCCATTGGTTATTTTTGAATTTTCCATCTGAAAAGCTACTTAATATTCGGCGCCACATACAGGTCAGAAGTTCAACTTATTTTATCGCCACACTTTCTGGAACATTCTACGACACCTGCAGGTTAAAAGTTCATTATTTTTTTAAACGTGACGGTTTCTTTTTCAGCATATTGTCGAACATTTGACAGCACCTGCGGGTTAAAAGTTCACCATTGTTTTGATTTCCAAATGTACCTTCCAAATGCAAGTGGCACATCTGGTTGAGCTTTGCACATTTCATCCTATTGAATGTACTCCACGTTTAGACTGCTCTTTATTAACCAATGACAAACATGCTTTTTCACGCAACTAATAACCACCCTAGTTTTTAGTACCCAATGCTTCTTATCTTCCAATCAATTATCGTTTTCTGTGTAGTTTGCACTTTACAAATACTTTATTGATTTACCTTTGCACTTCCTGTATAATACCACCTCAGCACCATATACAAATTACCGTGTTCCAAACAAAACTTCCTTCTACTACATATAAAATATTACTGACACTACTTAGATAGGCATGGCACAGTGGCCAGAGCACATGACTTCACACCATAAGACACACAGTTTAGGCTCAGGCTTTCATCCCCGACTCCCGCACCAGCTCACCTTAACAGCATCAGACTCTACGCAATACCTCACTTAATTTCCGTACCCAGCACTTTCAGACCAGTAGCTATGAGTAGTTCGCTTCGCAACACCTCTATAGCACACCCTAAACAACCCCACAAAGGTTACAGTGCTCCTACCGTCCTCTTTCCTACTTTTTTTGCCCTTTTTCCCCCTTACTCGCTTCGACGGAATCACAAAATGGCGGCCAACACTTGCTAGTTTTAACCGCTCGCAGCGCTCCAAACCAATAAGCAGCAAGCTCGTGCTCGTAACGCCTCAGCCAATCAGATGGCAGAATTCCCAAATATAGATATCTGTAAATGTTGATATTTCTAAAAAACTACTGAACAGATTTACACCACATAAACAAAAGCGTGCTTTTTAGACCAAGACCCTTTTCCCTGCCAAATTTGGGGTAATTCCGTTCACCCGTTCGACCTGTAGCCTTGTCTAAAGTTTCCTATGGAAATTAACATAGAGAAAACACGTTTTGGGACCGCCTTTTTTCTCGGCCCCCCTTGACAAATCACCCCCAAACTTCCCACATAGGAGCTGATACGAACAAAGAATTAGTGTTGAATATTTCATGAAGATTAATCAAACGACGCCAAAGTTATAAGCAAAACAAAAAATGCTCTTACAATGCAAACTTGGTCCTAACTATAACTACCTACTGGCGACCGCCAGTAGGTAATATATATATATATATATTACGTGGAGACGTGGAGGAAATAGGGAGGTTAAGCTGAGAAAACTGGAAACACAATATATTCTGAATCTTGACACGAAAACTCCAGGGGGTCTTAACATCACGGAAGATCTATACACTTGCATATGAAATACTTTTTACACGACTAGCATGTTTTCTTAAAATTTCAATAATATTTTAGGAATTGTATATATATGATTTTTTATGAAGAATTTTAGGAAATGATAAATATATGTCTTTTATGTGTATGTGTATTTATATATGTATATTTATATATTTATGTATTTATATATATATGCATATATCTTAGCATTAATTGGCACCACATATTTGAGAGGTATGCTCCTAAGCTCAAAATCCAATTTGAACACACAGGTTCAAAAAATATCCCAAGTTTGGCCAACCTACACTAGAAACCTTACACTTCCAACGGCTATATATACTTGAAACTAACTAGACAGACAAGGAACAGTAACTTAAAAAGAACACATAAATAAATGGCAATAGTTATCAACATCTGCATCGTATGAAAAGGAAAAATGTCCAGTGTAAATATTTATCATATACTATATATCTTTTTACACAGTTAATTTTAGCACTTGTATTTTGCACAATTTAAGCATTATTTGCACATTGATGAATTTAGGTTCTCACTCCCAACATGCCAGCACCAGCTTATATTACAATTATTAATACACACAATTAAGTATGATGATAAGGATCCTAGAAATTGCATTTATGCATGTATTTATCTGGATCATATCGTATCGTAATATATTAGTATTTTCGAACGTTGAAATACAAGAAACAAAGGTACTATATTTCCTGCATTTACAGCATTTATGCAAGGTATTATTATTATGCAGAGATCTGTTCGTGAAACATACAAATGTTTTAACAAACTTACGGGGGATACCTTTTCTATGTCTATAATCAAGTGCAAAGTACTAGACCAATCACTGAGCACAATGTTACTTTAAAAATGCATCAGCTGTAAAAAACGTTACCATGTGAACAAGACTCGAAGGAGTTGAAACGCGTTATGGCGGCATCGAAATAAACACGAAAATTTGGCACCAAGTCTGTGGTCCGTGTCCGTGTGTTGCTGAGAAAGCTGAGACGCTGCGGATTCGCTGATATATATATATATATATATTATCTACTGGCGGTCGCCAGTAGATAGTTATAGTTAGGACCACGTTTCCATAGGAAATCCGCAACATTCTATTTGGAATAACTTTGGCGCCGGTCGACGAATCCTCGCGAAATTTTCAAAATAGGTGGGGCGCTACGCTCCGCTCCTACCCTGAAAGTCTCGGGGGGATTCGTCAAGCGGGGACTGAGAAAAAAGGGGGGTCCCAAAACGCATTTTTCCCATGCATTTTTCCATAGGACCTTTAGACACAGCTACAGCCCGAACGGCTGCACAGAGTTACTTGAAATTTGGCAGAGAGGTAGTCCTCAAGTCAAGGAAGTGCCTTTTGTAGGTCTGGTGTAAATCTGTTCAGTAGTTCCTGAGAAAATAGCATTTAAATCAATATATATATCTGAGCCAGCTTACGGTACGCTTACCGTGCGCTTACGGTAAGCCGCGATTCTGATTGGCTGTTAGATCTTAGTAAACATTCGAATCGGTCGAAACCAGGAAGTGTCGGCTGCCATTTTCTCTCTCGCACTCTGAGGGGAGTGGAGGAAAAACAAAGTCCGAAAACAGTAAAAGCGGCTTGATAGACAGCTCCCAACCACCCAGTCATTGTTATGGTGTTCCCAAAGAACCCAAAAGGCCAAAAATGTACATTTTTTTATTTTCGAAAAATCGCCGATTACGCGTACGGTAAAAAAAAAAAAAAAAAAAACCAATATCCACGTTTTCATCACCCCGTGAGCAAAAGGTGCCCGAAGGGCAACTTTTGCGCATGGCTAATGCAACTTAATGACAATCTGTAGATAACCATTAACAACGTTGTGCCTATTACGGCCTCCGTGTGCGGACGGTGCGCGAAGCGCATCGTGCGTACATGGCCCATTTAGCGTAACGTGGGCACGCGGTGCGCGTTGCGCACCGCGTGCCCACCGTGCGTGCACGGCACTAACTGCGTAAAGTGGGCACGCACGCCACAAACGGCGTAAAGTAACTTAGCATTTAAAAACCGTACAAATTCACTGAAAAAACCATAGGTTTCACACACGTTATAGTTAGGAATTAGCATTTAAAAAACCTTGCAAATTCACTGAAAAAACCATAGGTTTCACACAAGTTATAGTTAGCGGACATTTTACTGATAAAAAACCATTGAAATTCCCCCGTTATAGTTAGTGCAGGCAACTATAACTCACGCAACCGCAATCCTCTGCTGATGACATATGTGTCTTTATGAAAAAAAAATATTTGTAATATATGTATAGCTAAAAATTTATGGAAGAAGACATGGGTAAATAAGTGTCTAAATACAGTATTAGCATCAGCAGAGGATTGCGGTCGCGTGAGTTATAGTTGCCTGCACTAACTATAACGGGGGAATTTCAATGGTTTTTTATCAGTAAAATGTCCGCTAACTATAACTTGTGTGAAACCTATGGTTTTTTCAGTGAATATATATATATATATATATATATATATATATATATATATATATATATATATATATATATATATATATATATATATATATATTATCTACTGGCGGTCGCCAGTAGATAGTTATAGTTACAACCTAGTTTCCATAGGAAATCTGAAAATTCTATTTTGAATAACTTTGGCGCCGGTTGACGAATCCTCGCGAAATTTTCAAAACGAATGGGGTGCTCCGCTCAGCTCCTACCCTGAAAGTCTCGGGGTGATTTGTCAAGCGGGGGCCGAGAAAAAGGGGGGGTCCCAAAACGTGTTTTCCCCATGCATTTTTCCATAGGACCTTTAGTCGCAGCTACAGCCCGAACGGCTGAACAGAATTACGTGAAATTTGGCAGAGAGGTAGCCATAAGGTCAAGGAAGTGCCTTTTGCAGGTCTGTTGTAAATCTGTTCAGTATTTCCTGAGAAAATAGCAATTAAAACCATATCAATATCTATACGCGCGCACCGTGCGCGCACTGTGCGTGCACCCTGCCGTGCGCGAGCGCAATTCTGATTGGTTGTTAGATGTCGGTAAACATTCGAATCGGTCGAAACCAGGAAGTGTCGGCCGCCATTTTGTCTCTCGCAGTCTGAGGGGGTGAAAAACAAAGGTGGAGAACGTGAAAAGGGGGCAGGGTGGACAGTTCCTGACCCCCTAGCCTTTGTCCGTGGGTCACAGAAGGAACCCCTAGGGTGAAAAAACATTTTTTTTTTTTAATTTCGCAGGGTGCGCGCACGCCGGACAGTGCGCACAGTGTAAACCCTAAAAAAAAAAAATTATAAATACATAACTTAGCATTTAAAAAACCGTACAAATTCACTGAAAAAACCATAGGTTTCACACACGTTATAGTTACGAATTACCATTTAAAAAACCTTGCAAATTCACTTAAAAAACCATAGGTTTCACACATGTTATAGTTAGCTGGACATTTCACTCGTAAAAAACCAATGAAATTCCCCCGTTATAGTTACTGCAGGCAACTATAACTCACGCAACCGCAATCCTCTGCTGATGACGTCAGATATTACATCACTGTATTTAGACACTTATTTACCCATGTCTTCTTCCATTAATCTTTAGCTATACATATATTACAAATATTTATTTTTCATAAAGACACATATGTCATCAGTGATGTAATATCTGACGTCATCAGCAGAGGATTGCGGTCGCGTGAGTTATAGTTGCCTGCAGTAACTATAACGGGGGAATTTCATTGGTTTTTTACGAGTGAAATGTCCAGCTAACTATAACATGTGTGAAACCTATGGTTTTTTAAGTGAATTTGCAAGGTTTTTTAAATGGTAATTCGTAACTATAACGTGTGTGAAACCTATGGTTTTTTCAGTGAATTTGTACGGTTTTTTAAATGCTAAGTTATGTATTTATTAATTTTTTTTTTTCAGGTTTTTCACCGTGCGCGCACCGTGAATTATATATATTTTTTTTAAATCGCGAGGTGCGCGCACTGTGCGTGCGCTGTGGGCGCTCTGTGCGCTTCGCGCACCGAGCACCCACGGTTCGCAGTGCGTGCCGTACGCGCAGGGTGCACGCACCTCGCGATTTAAAAAAAAAAATATGTATTTTTCTCCCTTGGGGGTCATTCTGTGACCCCCTGACCAAGGCTAGGGGGTCAGGAACTGTCCATTCTGCCCCCTTTTCACGTTCTCCACCTTTTTTTCACCCCCTCAGACTGCGAGAGAGAAAATGGCGGCCGACACTTCCTGGTTTCGACCGATTCGAATGTTTACCAACATCTAACAACCAATCAGAATTGCGCTCGCGCACGGCAGGGTGCACGCACAGTGCGAGCACGGTGCGCGCGTATAGATATTGATATGCTTTTAAATGCTATTTTCTCAGGAAATACTGAACAGATTTACACCAGACCTGCAAAAGGCACTTCCTTGACCTTATGGATACCTCTCTGCCAAATTTCAAGTAATTCTGTTCAGCCGTTCGGGCTGTAGCTGTGTCTAAAGGTCCTATGGAAAAATGCATGGTGAAAACGTGTTTTGGGACCCCCCTTTTTTCTCGGCCCCCGCTTGACGAATCACCCCGAGACTTTCAGGGTAGGAGCTGAGCAGAGCGCCTCATTAGTTTTGAAAATTTCGTGAGGATTCGTCAACCGGCGCCAAAGTTATTCAAAATAGAATTTTGAGATTTCCTATGGAAACTAGGTTGTAACTATAACTATCTACTGGCGACCGCCAGTAGATTATATATATATATATATATATATATATATATGTTTATATATATATATTCACTGAAAAAAACATAGGTTTCAGGCACGTTATAGTTAGGAATTAGCATTTAAAAAACCTTAGAAATTCACTGAAAAAACCATAGGTTTCAGGGGCGTTATAGTTAGCTGGACTTTTCACTCGTACAAAACCATTGAAATTTCCCCGTTATAGTTAGTTCAGCTAACTAAAATTCGCGCGCCCGCAATGCACATATTACATCACTCATGACATGGTCAGTGACATCACTCATGACATCACTGATGACATCTCAAATGACATCACTGATGACATCATCCAGTGAATGTGTGTTTTTCTGAAAATTACATATGTTTTATATATGTATATCTCAAGGTCGATGGAAGAATAAACGGGTATATATGTGTCTAAATGGATGATTTGTTTTTGAAAAATTGATTGTATAACTGACTGATTAAGTGTATCTTAGTGATTACATGGCTTAGTGAGTAATGTTTAAATGTGTAAATATCTGTATCAGTCTCTCACTTTGTGTATAAGTGGCTGCATGGGTTGGTGAGTAGCTACATGAGTGTCTATATAGGTTATTAGTTGGTTTTTTGAGTATCAGTATGAGTGTCTGAGTGTCTGTATGGTTCGGTGGGGGGGTATTACGTAGTGCATAGGTGCATGAATGAGTGACTCACTGTTTGTATGTGTTGAAGACAGCATGTGTGCAGGACTGTATGGGTGGATGAGTGTGTGCATGGGTGTGTTAGTGAGTGATAGACTGTCTCAATAGTGTCTTTATGAGTAACTACATATGTTTTAAACTAGTATATGTGACTATTGGTGTATATAAGTGAGTATATGTGAGAGTGAGAGATTGAAAGAGTTCCTGTATGAATAAGTATGTGTTTCTATAAGTGATTGTTTAAAAGACTAAGGGCCCAATTCACAGAACAAACTTAAGCCAAAATCCTAAACTTAGTACCATTTAGGTATTCACAGAATGCACTTACTACTTCTGGTATTCACAGAATGAACTTACTACTTTTGCGATTCACAGAATAAACTTACTACTTTTGCTATTCACAGAATGGATTTAAGACTACTAACTTTACATCCGCACTCGGGCCGGAAATTCCGGCCCGGAGGCGGAGCTTCCGGGCCGGAGGCGGAGCTTCCGGCCCAGAGGTGGAGATTTTAAATCTCCGCCACTGGCCGGAATCCCCACCTCCGGCCAGGAAGCTCCGCCTCCGGCCCGGAAGTCCCGCCTCTGGGCCCGGAAGCCCCGCCTCTGGGCCAGAAGCTCCGCCTCCGGGCCGGAATTTCCGGCCCGAGTGCGGACGTAAAGTTAGTAGTCTTAAATCCATTCTGTGAATAGCAAAAGTAGTAAGTTCATTCTGTGAATACCAGAAGTAGTAAGTGCATTCTGTGAATACCAAAATGGTACTAAGTTTAGGATTTTGTCTTAAGTTTGTTCTGTGAATCGGGCCCCCAGTATGTGTAAGTTTCTGTAGAAGTAAGTGTGTTGCTGTGTGTATAACTGTATATGCAAGTAAATGGATGTCTGATTCTTTATTAGCATGAGTGACTATGTGTGTGAGTAACTCTTTGGATGAGTGGCATTTTGTAACATGATGTATAGGTGTATGAGTACATATGTTGAGTGAGTACATGTATGAGTGACTGTATAGGACTGTTGGTGAATGAGTGGATGTGTATGTGGATTTTAGAATTACTGAATAGGTTATTGTAACTGGTATTGGTATGTCCATTGCTTTGAAAATTTTAGTTCCTATTTTTGAATGTGAGTATCAAAGGTTATATTAGGGGGAGAGGAGGTCTGCCACTCTATCACAAGGATGATGTCATCAGTGATGTCATGAGTGATGTCATTTGAGATGTCATCAGTGATGTCATGAGTGATGTCACTGACCATGTCATGAGTGATGTAATATGTGACGTCATCAGCAGTGCATTGCGGGCGCGCGAGTTATAGTTAGCTGAACTAACTATAACGGGGGAATTTCAATGGTTTTGTACGAGTGAAAAGTCCAGCTAACTATGACGCCCCTGAAACCTATGTTTGTTTCAGTGAATTTCTAAGGTTTTTTAAATGCTAATTCCTAACTATAACGTGCCTGAAACCTATGGTTTTTTCAGTGAATTTCAAAGGTTTTTTAAATGCTAATTTTTAACTATGCCTACAGAGATAGGACATGTGAAGAAAGAAGAAAAAACGCACAAAAAGAAAAAAAAGAAATGCAGAAAGAAGCAACCGAAGTCCTCAAAGACGAAGAAAAGTGCAGGAAGAAGGATAACGTGCAGAAAGAACAAACAGAAGAGCAGAAAGAAGCCTTGTTGCAAAATCATCCTGTACCCTCAACTTTTTCAGACGGATACTGGTGGTAACTGAGTCTGACTAACCGGTCCTAGAGCCAGTGCTATGTTAAAAGACACTCAGAATACAGTGAAAACACCTACATACACTAGGGAACACTATGCGTTGGGGTCCCCCTGTGATTAGCATGACCTCCTCTGTAAGCCCCTAGTATATAATAGGGCCGATTACAACTACCTCTTAAAACGCGCCACAGGGCGTGTTTGCACACGTCACCTCAGGCCCATCCCCTCCCCACTGTGTAAACACGCCCTGGGGCCGTTTTAAGTTGGGAGATTAAGTCCCCTTGAATCCTGTGGGTCCTTAGGGTCCAAATAGACCACTAGGTACCTCCAGTAAGAGCCACAGAGCTGCGTTGCAGAGAGATGTAAAAAGGGGCACGGCCTAGACCACCTCTCTGCAACGCAGCGCAGTGGCGCTTACTGGAAGCACCTGGTGGGCTAGTTAGCCCCCAGGGGCCCTCAGGATTGAAGGGGAATTATTTCCCCAACTTAAAACGCGCCATAGGGCGTGTTTGCACACGTCACCTCAGGCCCCGTCCCCTCACTTCCCCACTGTGTAAACGCGCCCTGTGGCCGTTCTAAATTGAGAGATTAAGTCCCCTTGAATCCTAAGGGTCCCTAGGGTCAAACTAGCCCACTAGGTACCTCCAGTAAGCGCCACAGAGTTGCATTGCATAGAGGTGTAAAAAGGGGCGTGGCCTCAGAACACCTGTCTGCAACGCAGCTCCCTGGCGCACACTGGAGATACCTGTTGGGCTAGTTGGCCCTCAGGGACCCTCAGTATTGAAGGGGAATTAATTCCCCAACTTACAACTGGCCAGGGGGCGCATTTGCAGAGTGCTGCAAGGAGGGGGCGTGGCCTCCAGCGCGATGCCGGTCTTTTATTTATTTTAGTTTTTTAAGAAGGAGGGCTGTGTGGCCCCCCTTCTTTTTCTAATATACTGGCCCTGGGGACCCCATCCCCCAGGGCCTGCACCCTAATATTTTTTGTTGAAAAAAATACATTTGGCCCTCCCAAGGCCTTAATCGGCCCCGGGGACCCCAACCCCCGGGTCATGGCCTTGTTTTTATTTAAATTCTTTAGGAGGGGGCTGCGTTGCCCCCCTCCTCAGGCCACTTATGGCTCCGGGGACCCCATCGCCCGGGGCCGGCCTTTGTTTTTTATTATTTTAAAAATATATATATATTTATAGAAACACCTAGGACATGCTGGACAAACCGTATGTACCTATCACCATGACGATTTGCATGATATTCATTAAAAGGCGACTATGCATAGAATGAATCCACATGGAATGTATTTACACCGCTAGTGAAGCTCTGACGTGTCTGACGCCCTTCCCGTGCCTAATCCCGGCGCCCCCGCCGGTGGGTACTCTCCAAGTAGACACCCTTGTCGTTTATTTATACAAACATGGGTAGCTATTGACGGGCACATTATATATACACGCACACCAAGCAATTCAAAGGGGATTCGACAAAAATTCGACCAAACTATGCAAGAAACCCCCCTCACGGTTAATAAAAAACACATCCACCGCCGGATGTGTAATACTTTTTATTTTACTCTCTGGAAAGGAGACGAACCTCACTTGAGAGTCACAGCGTGCTCCTGGCTGAGCCCAATGCTGTGTTACACCCACCAGTGCCCGCCGATTGCCTCACACCTCTATGTTGTATTCCACCAGCTAGTGCGTATGCTATGACACTCTCTAGCCCATGTGCACTGTAACACCACCCCGTGAATATGTCATGCCACACTTGCCTTCGCACGGGTTATATTGCCCCATCTAACGTGCCTTCCTCGATGTGTATGTTATAACGCACAGCGCTATGCCATACATATTACAATCTGGGATCCATATCTTTGTCACAGTGCATATGCAACGTTACACTCCCCAGCACATATTTTATATTACAACTTTAGAGACTAGTTATGTTACACAACACTGCCCTGTGCATATTACACTCCAAGGTGCATATCGCATAGCACGCGCTAGTGCCTGTGCTATCTCGCGCTCTCCAATGAATCTGTCATTGCGCACAATGTATTGCATATTATATTTCACGCCCGGTTCATCTTATATCACACTTTTTGGTGCATAGTTTATACCATATACTACATCTAGTTTTCATTTTCAATCGTGCTCTCAGGACTATGTTCTATATAACACTGCGTCCACCTACCCTTTGCACGGGCATTACATTTTGCGATGGGGGTGGAGAGTCAGGGGGTGTTTCTGCCAAGTGAGCCCGGAGTCACAGTCACAAACGTCCTCTTCTTCCTGAATGAATAAAAGTGAGATTATGCGGCATACTTGTTCATATTTTAAGTAGTTCGCACAGACACACATTTTAAAAACAATAAAGTTCCTAATACCCACCTTCTCTGAACAGTTAGCTTGCTGCCCCATCCACCTCCTCCCTATTCTCTGTTGTCTGAATCCATGGACTAGCCTCCTCCCTCCTGCCATGCATGGTCTGATGTGCTGCCACTGCCCTCCATTTAGCATGATGTACCAGTCCACTCCTCCTGCCCTCCATTGCCCAATTCTATGGCCCATCATTGACCTCCTGCTTAGCCTCTGTGCTTAGCTTGCTGCCCCTATTCTCCTTCCCCCTGCCCTCCGATGTCTTTGTGCATGCTCCTGCTCCATCCTTTTTGCCCACTATGTTCCATGGACCTGCCACTCCTATCTACTCTGAGTGTTCTGTTATGCTGCCACTCCCCTCCCACCTGCCTAGCATTGTCAGATGACTGTAACCTGTCCCTGCCACCTCCACCCTGCCTGGCCACATGCCATGCCCCTATCTCCTTCCTCCTGTCCTCCATGGTCCATTTTACTGCCACACCCTTCTGCCCTCCCTGATCTGTTGTGCTGCAACTGCTCCTCCTGCCTGCCCCGCGCGGTTTGTTGTGAGGCCCCTTCCCCTGAACTCTCTTGTCTGTGCCCAGGTCCTGACCCTCCCTTCTATCCTCCATGGTCCTTTGTGCATGCCCCTGCACCCTCCTTCTTGCCCATCATAGCCATTGTGCTGCCACTAACCCTCCGGCTTGCCATGCATGGTTTTCTGTGCTGCCATGGCCCCTTCCACCTTCCCTGTGTGGTCAGCTAGCTGCCCCTGACCCCCTCCCACCTTCCCTCCATGGTCTGTGTGTATGCCACCATAGTCTCATTGTTGCTCTCCATGGTGTGTCTTGTTTCTAGTGCCCATCCTGCCTGACCTCCATGGCCATCTTGCTGCTCCTGCCCTGCCACCTTGCCCCCAGCCCTCTGTTTCCATGTGCAGACCCCCTATTCCCTCCCTCCTGGCCTGTCTGTTCCATTGTAATGCCCCTGATCCGTCCCTCCTGCCCTTTATGGTCTGTTATGCTGCAGCTTTCTCTCCTGTCTGTCCATTATGGTCAGCTAGCTACCATTGCCTCTTTCCCATCTGTTCTCTGTTGTCCATGTGCATGGTCCTGTCCCCTCCCTATTGCTTTCTATGGATTGTTGTGCTGCACTCCCGTCCCGCATGCGCTGTGTGGTGTATTGTGCTGCTGCAAACCCTGATGCCTGCCCTGTAGGGTCAGTTTGGTGCACCTCTCCATGTCCCTCCTGTCCTCTGTTATCCAAGTCCATCCCCCTACCCCAATTCCTCCTGCCTACCATGATTCAATGTACCATACTTGCGAACATTTTGAACTTGGTAAGAGGGAGATTTTGAAAAAAAAACTGGGGTATTGATTTTCCCCTTTGAGTTACATTGAAAAAGAGGAGATTGTAGACAGGAGACAGATCAAATGAAGGCCATTTGAGCTTAAAAACATTGGACGTTTCCTGGCTGAAACGGGTCTGTTGGCATGTATGGTTGTACTACCACTGCCTCTTCCTTCTGCCCACAATGGTCTATTATATTGCCACAGCCTCTCTTGCCGGTCCTGTATTGTTGGTTTGTTGCCCCTGCCCCCCTTTCCACTGCCCTCCATAGTCTGTTGTGCTGCCACTGCCCTTCCTCCCTGCCCAGTGTGGTCAAATTGTTGCCTCTGCACTCTCCTACCTGCCTTCAATTTTCAGAGTCCGTGCCCCTGGCCTCTGCCTTTCAACAGTATCCCAATGAACAACTAGATTGCTAACATTCTATATTTATTACAAAAGTGTGGAACGCCTGACGTCATCTTGATGTAATCAAAACTGTAATACCTAGAGTATTTCCTTTAGAAATTACATATATGAGAGGGTCTTATTTGCATCAAAATATGGTTAGTGCTCTAAAAAACTAAAATGAGGACATATTTTCTGAGTTTTCAAATAGCGACAAAGGACTTTTATATTATTTGTAATCTTTATGTTTTTTTATCCAGTTGACCACTTGATTAAATGTTGCACCTTGGCGAGAGGATGTGGTGTTACTTCCAGAGCTACAGACTTTGCAACTGGGGAACCAGGTTGGAGTTTCTGCTTCAGCTCAACATTCTGTGATTGTGGTCAAATCACTTAATCTCCCCATGTCTACAACCAAAATGAATTTGATCTTGTGTGATGTAACCAATGCTCATGTAAAGCATTCCAATACCTGACAAGCCTGCACTATATAAAACTGCAAATACACAAAAAATAAGTGTTTTGCACACTTCTGTCATTGGGCTACATGTGGACTACATCTGGGTGATATTTGTGCTGCATTTAGGCTCCTTTGTGTCTGGTGGCCATCTTGGGAGATTTATTTGTTATGAAGTTTCCTAATTTCCTCATTTACTGCAGTCTCCTCAGTAGGAAATGCTTTCAGTTTTTTACTTTGATTCCATCAAGAAGGTATTCAGATATGTCACACATTTGCCATAAATTCTGAATGTTAGCACTCTAGTTGCTCATTAGATCACTGTAGTAAAGCTACTGCTCACCACGGAAGTCTGCTGCTGGTATTAAAAGTGCATGTTTCAGTCTACATATCAGAATTTGTGTATGAAATAGAAGAGGATTTGAGAAGTCAAAATGTGCCCTAATTTTTCTTTCTGCAGAACTAATCATCATTTCTATGGAAAAATGAACCCCCTCATTTTGTGCCTTTGTAAATTAAATGTTTTAAGTGTTACCACTTTATTCCAATCAAGAAGGCTTCAGGTTTGCCATACTTTTGTCATAAGTAAGACTGTTAGCGCTCTAGTTGTTCGTTAGAACACTCTGGGACATTCTGTCATTGGGCTATACTTGGGCTACATCTGGGTGATATTTGGGCTACATTTGGGCTCTTTTGTCTCTGGTGGCCATCTTGGGAGATTTATTTGTTATGAAGTTTCCTAATTTCCTCATTTACTGCAGTCTCCTCAGGAGGAAATACTTTCAGTTTTTTACTTGGTTCCATCAAGAAGGCATTCAGATGTGTCACACATTTGCCATAAATTCTGAATGTTAGCACTCTAGTTGCTCATTAGATCACTGTAGTAAAGCTACTGCCCACCAGGGAAGTCTGCTGCTGGTATTCAAAGTGCATGTTTCAGTCTGCATGTCAGAATTTTTTTATGACAGTGAAGAGGATTTGAGAAGTCAAAATGTGCCCTAATTTTTCTTTCTGCAGCACTAATCATAATTTCTATGGCAAAATGAATCCCCTCATTGTGTTCCTTTGTAAATTAAATGTTTTAAGTGTTACCACTTTATTCCATTCAAGATGGCTTCAGGTGTGCCATACTTTTGTCATAAGTAAGACTGTTAGCGCTCTAGTTGTTCGTTAGAACACTCTGAGACATTCTGTCATTGGGCTATACTTGGGCTACATCTGGGTGATATTTGTGCTACATTTGGGCTCTTTTGTCTCTGGTGGCCATTTTGGGAGACTTATTTGTTATGAAGTTTCCTAATTTCCTCATTTACTACAGTCTCCTCAGTAGGAAATACTTTCAGTTTTTTACTTTGATTCCATCAAGAAACCATTCAGATGTGTCACACATTTGCCATAAATTCAGAATGTTAGCACTCTAGTTGCTTATTAGATCACTGTAGTAAAGCTACTGCTCACCAGGGAAGTCTGCTGCTGGTATTGAAAGTGCATGTTTCAGTCTGCATGTCAGAATTTTTTAATGAAATAGAAGAGGATTTGAGAAGTCACTCAAAATGTGCCCTAATTTTTCTTTCTGCAGCACTAATCATACTTTCTATGGCAAAATGAACCCCCTCATTTTGTCCCTTTTTAAATTAAATGTTTTAAGAATTACCACTTTATTCCAACCAAGATGGCTTCAGGTGTGCCATACGTTTGTCATAAGTAGGACTGTTAGCGCAGGCCCGAGGGATGCGGAAACACCCGATCTCCATGCCCTGGGCCATGTTATTGCACGCCTTCACGCAGTAAACAGCGGCTGCGGCGCGTACACAACTGATTGATCCCCTGGGGGCGCCAGCGACCCCGGAGCCCACCCTGGGAGCGGCGCGGGCAATCCAAGCACCCGGTGCCTCGCAGAGGCAGGCGTCACAGGCCCCACCGCCTGATGCCTCATAGGCTACGACCGATGTCCCAGCCCATCCGGCCTCCCCTTCTCTGCATCCGTGACCATCCCGAACCCCCCCCCTTTTTTCTTTTTCTCTCACGTTGATTCAGCTCTCGAGCGCATAGCCACAGGCATTTCGGATAGACGACATAGTGCACCACCATCCCCTGGTTCCCTGCCCCCAGTTCGTTCATAGTTACTCATTGGCGGCACTTCTCCAGCCCCCGAGACACCACCCACAGGGGTTCAATCACATTGCACAGCGCCCCTGCGGCGCGGCGATCAGGGCGCGCTTCGGTAGGGCATACCCAGCGGCTGATCCCGGCCATGCACCTGCAGCCCTACTTAGGATAGGGGCGGACGGCCTGAGCGCCCACGAGACTGTGAGATCGGAAGGGCTGCGATTGGGCGCTCTTGCTATGTAAGTCTCTGTGTTAATGGCGATACCAACTGTGCCTGTGTATATTATTACCTATAAATGCCAATAAAAACGTTTTTCAAAAAAAAAAAAAGTAGGACTGTTAGCGCTCTAGTTGTTCTTTAGAACACTCTGGGAAGCTGCAGTAGAACACAAAGGAATCAACTGACAGTCTCTGCCCTTGTTGGATGTACATGTTTTACTGAGAATGTCAGACCTCATTCTCACATGACTGAGAAAGATAATGTGAATTTACAGAAAATATGCTCTCAGTTAGCTTATAGATCACCTTCCATACCTCTGTGGGAAAAGCATGAGAAAATAGTTTTCTCTCAAACATGATTCATGATATCACAGCAGAAGGCTTTTTCACATGGTAAAATCACCTTAGAACACACCACAATTCCTAAAATGAGTATGATACCATCAACAAATGATTTATAATGTAACTAAAGTCTTAAAACCTTCTATTAACTGCAATGCTTTTTAATGAGGTGCTATCATGTATATTGGTCCCAAGATGGCTGCCAACACTTCTTGGATGAAGTGCTGACTGCCAATTAGATCTCACGATGAGATGTGTGGTTAGGCTCTGCCCAGATATATTTGTGATTTTACTTTTTATTTTCTCAGGAACTACTGAACGGATTTACACCATTTAAGCAAAAGGCACATGCCTGACCTGAGGACTACCTCTTTGCCAAATTTCAAGTAATTCTGTTCAGCCGTTCGGGCTGTACCTTCGACTAAAGGTCCTATGGGAAAATGCATGGGGAAAACGCATTTTGGGACCCCCCTTTTTTCTCAGCCCCCGCTTGACGAATCACCCCGAGACTTTCAGGGTAGGAGCTGAGCGGAGCACCCCCTTAGTTTTGAAAATTTCACGAAGATAAGTCAACCGGCGCCAAAGTTATTCAAAATAGAATTTTCAGATTTCCTATGGAAGCTCGGTCCTAACTATAACTATCTACTGGCGACCGCCAGTAGATAATACATATATATATATATATATATTCACTGAGAAAACCATAGGTTTCACACACGTTA
Source organism: Triturus cristatus (assembly GCF_964204655.1). Taxonomy (NCBI): domain Eukaryota; kingdom Metazoa; phylum Chordata; class Amphibia; order Caudata; family Salamandridae; genus Triturus; species Triturus cristatus. The sequence goes on from NC_140591.1 coordinate 428,548,215, forward strand.
TAGTTAGCTGGACATTTCACTCGAAAAAAAACATTGAAATTCCCCCGTTATAGTTTGTTCAGCTAACTATAACTTGCGCGCCCGCAATCCACTGCTGATGACGTCACATATTACATCACTCATGACATGGTCAGTGACATCACTGATGACATCACTGATGACATCTCAAATGACATCACTGATGACATCAACAATGTGATAAATTACTGCATCTTCTCACACCCTAATTTAACCGATGATACACAAACTCAAAATTTCAGACGTCCATTCTCCAAACCATAGATACTCCAATACCAATAACTACATACCCACTTATTAACTCTTAGGTTTACATACACCTCCACTCATTCATATGTACAGTCACTCATACTTACAGTCACTCAGTACAAGACTATCATATGCATTTATGCACCTACAAAATAATTAATCACACTCCCATTTACTCACCTATGCAGTTATACACACACAAGTTCACTTACTCATAAAAATAGTACCACATTCTTACGCTCTTATACAATCATTGATACAAGCACACACTCATCCATACAGCCACTCTCACAATCACACACTCTCACATATACCCACTTATATACTCTTACACGCATATATACTGCCTTTCACATATGTAGTTAGTCACAAATGTACCACTGAGATATACATTCAATCCCTAACACACCCATACATACACTCACTCAACCATACAGTCCATCACAGATGCACTATTAAAATCATGCACCCATGGAATCACCCACTCACACATCTATGCACAGAGTCACACACAGCCTACCCACACAAACACTCAAGCACCCATACAGATACTCAGACAACCAATCGATAACCCATATAGACACTCATATAGCTATTCACAAAACCATGCAGCCACTTATACACCAACAGACAGAAACATGAAGACATTCACACAGTTTAGTCACTAGTCTGCAGTAAGATACATTTAATGACTCACTTTTCCAGTCAATTACGCACGTAGAAAATCATCCATTCACACACTTGTACAGCCACTCATTCTTCCACAGGCCTTTCACTATAAATATATAAAACATATTTAAATTTTACAGAAACACACAGTCACTGGATGATGTCATCAGTGATGTCATCAGTGATGTCATTTGAGATGCCATCAGTGATGTCATCAGTGACGTCACTGACCATGTCATGAGTTATGTAATATGTGACGTCATCAGCAGTGGATTGCGGGCGCGCGAGTTATAGTTAGCTGAACTAACTATAACGGGGGAATTTCAATGTTTTTTTTCGAGTGAAATGTCCAGCTAACTATAACGTGTGTGAAACCTATGGTTTTTTCAGTGAATTTGCAAGGTTTTTTAAATGCTAATTACTAACTATAACGTGTGTGAAACCTATGGTTTTTTCAGTGAATATATTTATATATATATATATTCAATGAAAAAACCATAGGTTTCACACATGTTATAGTTAGCTGGAAATTTTACTGATAAAAAACCAATGAAATTCCCCCGTTATAGTTACTGTAGGCAACTATAACTCACGCGACCGCAATCCTCTGCTGATGCTAATACTGTATTTAGACACTTATTTGCCCATGTCTTCTTCCATTAAATTTTAGCTATACATATTTTACAATTTTTTTTTTTTCATAAAGACACATATGTCATCAGCAGAGGATTACGGTCGCGTGAGTTATAGTTGCCTACAGTAACTATAACGGGGGAATTTCATTGGTTTTTTATCAGTAAAATTTCCAGCTAACTATAACATGTGTGAAACCTATGGTTTTTTCATTGAATTAGCAAGGTTTTTTAAATGCTAATTCCTAACTATAACGTGTGTGAAACCTATGGTTTTTTCAGTGAATTTGTACGTTTTTTTAAATGCTAAGTTACTTTACGCCATTCGTGGCGTGCACGCCCACTTAACGCAGTTCGTTCCGTGCGTGCACGGTGCGCTTCGCGCACCGTGCGCGCACAGTGAGCACGCGGTGCGCTTCGCGCACCGCGCGCCCACTTTACGCAGTTAGTGCCGTACACGCAAGGTGGGCACGCAGTGCACTACGCGCACCGCGTGCCCACGTTACGCACCGTGCGCACATGGAGGACATATTATGCGCTTCCTTGTGATAGGTAATCTGGTAAATTTAATTTGTAAGTGATGACTATAATATGCCATGCACAGAGAGTGTTTTTTTTTTTTTATTAAAATTTTTAGCGTAAGCGCACCGTACGCGTACGGTAAGCGTAATCGGCGAAATTTTCAAAAAATAAAAATTTACCGTTTTTGGTCTTGGGGGATCTTTGAGGACTCAACTAACATGGCTATGTGCATGGGCGCTGTCTAAACAGCCCCTTTATATGTTTTTTGCCTTTGTTTACAGCCCCCCCTCAGAGTGCGAGAGAGAAAATGGCGGCCGCCGCTTCCTGGTTTCGACCGATTCGAATGTTTACTTAGATGTAACAGCCAATCAGAATCGCGCTCGCGCACGCCACCGTACGCGTACGGTAAGCGTACCGTAAGCGCACCGTAAGCTTGCTCAGATATATATATTGATTTAAAGGCTATTTTCTCAGAATCTACTGAACAGATTTACACCAAACCTACAAAAGGCACTTCCTTGACCTGAGGACTACCTCTCTGCCAAATTTCTAGTAATTCTGTTCAGCCGTTCGGGCTGTAGCCCTGTCTAAAGGTCCTATGGAAAAATGCATGGGAAAAACGCGTTTTGGGACCCCCCTTTTATCTCAGCCCCCGCTTGACGAATCACCCCGAGACTTTCAGGGTAGGAGCGGAGCGTAGCGCCCCACCTATTTTGAAAAATTCGCGAGGATTCGTCGACCGGCGCCAAAGTTATTCAAAATAGAATGTTGCGGATTTCCTATGGAAACGTGGTCCTAACTATAACTACCTACTGGCGACCGCCAGTAGGTAATATATATATATATATATATATATATATATATATATATATATATATATATATATATATGTATGATCTTTTTGATCACATAAGACCACACCTAAGCAAATAGGAAAGGCAATAAGTAAAGAAGAACAAATGAAGAAACTTAAATAATAAATGAATGAAGGAAATATATAAGTGACAGACAGAAAGAGTGAAGGTGAATACAACCATGTACCTGAAAGGTTACGTCATGGAATTTTTATAGAGTTTGCTATGTTTGACCTATGTCATTTTACTGTTATCATACATAGTGTTTTCCCTAAGGAAGGGATATGAAGTTGTTGGGGGTTAAGCCAGAATGGAAGATATTATAGGCCTATCACTAGTGATGTAAATAGTTCCATGCTTTAATCAGTTTTTATGTTTTTGAAAAAAGCCGTCTTTATCCGTCTTGACATTTTCTGCTTAGGAGGTGCACTAGTGATGCCATTTGTTTTGTCTCCATGTCTTCCATGAGTATGGCCTTTCTTTTCTCAAGGACTTAGCGCCACTGTATCCCATTCAACAGGACAAGGAGCAGCTTACAACACCATTGTTCAAATGGACTAAGATTTCAGGCTCTCCATCAAGTAGTTGGCAGATTTCAGCTGCCTGAATATAATGTGTTCTTTGCAGTCTTACCAGATGTACCACTGATGACACAAGTCCTATCACAACCCGGTCCCACCGAATGGCCATCAATTCCCTCTTTTTAATCATGATAGCACGTCTCAAGCTGGGGAAAAACAGGTAGTTTTCCTCAAGCTCCTCTGTTTTCCTCTAGACTGCAGCCTGAATACATTTATGCCTCAGCTTCATCGTGGATAACACAACCATCACTGTGCCACTGCATTTCTCAGCACATTTCTTTACCCTAGAGGTAATACTGTGGGCCCTGGCTATTGAATCATGATCTCCATCTTGCTGCAAACCTATCAGGTCCTCTACGAATGTATGTCGTTACAACGAATTCCGTTGCAACGCATGCCTTTACCACGCATGTGTTACAATGGAATGATTTTTCCTCGCATAATCTTTACCACTAATATTCCTTTACCACGCATACTTGCATGGTAATGGAATACTCTTGGTAAAGGTTATACCCCTCCCCTGTACCCTTACTTTATCCCCCTACCCCCAATACTTTTTATAATTACCCCTGCCTGTTACCCTCAATTTATATATATATTTTTTTAATTTGTACTTCCCTTACCTCTTCACGTCGTCTCTTCGTTCTTCCTTCGTGACTGACGTTATACGTCTTAAATTTTAAGCGTCATTCCCTTTCTCTTAAAACGACGTCAATTTCCTCTACTTCCCCACGTTTTTTTTTTTCCGGGGGGGGACCCCCCCCCTTCTTTTCTCTTTTTTTTTTGGGGGGGGGGGGAGACCCCCCAAGCCCCCTTTTTTCTAATTTTTTCCTTTAACTCACGTCTTCAACAAGCTGAAAACACACCTTAGACAGTAAAAAAGGACTACACTAGTGACGTTAACGCAGGACGTAGCAACGTAGAAGACGATGAAGATGGAAGAAGACTTGCGTGGTAAAGACGATCGTGGAAGAAGAACGTGTGGTGAAGACGTCTACGAGGTAAGTGTTGCGTAGCAAATGTTCCTCATTGTAACGCCATCGTGGTAAAGGAGGCTTCCCGTCCTCTACCACCCCTGTAACACAGTTGGGGAGTGTGTCTGACAAATTCTTAGCTGGAATACCCAACACATACAGTTGATTGCCCTTCTGCAGATTATCCACGACCTCAAATTTCTTTTCCATCAGAAACAGGAACTTAGTTGTAGATTTTTGAAGCAGTGCAATTTCCTTTCATTCCTCAGAATTTTCCAGACACTTGACGCACTCGCTCCATTACCTGAATCCTATTCACATCTTGACCAAGCCGTATTGCCAAGACCCATTGAGCTTTTATTGTTTCGCAGTACGCGATAACTTAATAAAAAGAAACTATAGATAATGCAAATAAATTACGTTCTCGGAGCCAGAGACATTATTTATACTAGTTATTGCCCCATGGCAGCATACAAGCCATTGCTCCAGTGGAAAAGGGCAAGTCTACATATCCTTCCTATGTCACAGACTCGTCACCACATTACTCATTCATACATTCATACATTGGTGGGACCCATAACACCAACACTCATACGTCCCACTCGAATCTGTGCACAGGAGGGAAAGAAGGGCATGTGGGGGGGTACGTTCTTACCTATCAGGAGTAATTCCTTTACATTATATACATTATATACATCTATACCTATAGAATCCTAACTTTAACATCAAGGCACTCCACCACTAGGTCGATGGACCAATTAGTTGGACTGGTTGATGGTGATTTAGAACCAGCTAAAACACATTTAAAGTTTCGGAACCTTTCCGTTAACTTTCAATACCTTATTAAAGAATCACAAACTTATTTCTTTTTAATCAATGTTTAGTTTATCTAATTAATTCACTCTGTTAGCATATTCAGGATTACAGTTCAAATCAGATTTCTAACCTTTGATCATGAACACAAATTGACAGAACATTTATATTTACCTAAATTTGAATATTTGCGACCATTTCCAGAAGAACCCGTCAACCCACAGCATAAATCAAAATCCCTTTAGATGGAATTGTCCTTTTATAATCAAAGAGAAACCCAGGTGAGTCCAGGAAATCTCCCTCAGCACGACGCAGTCCCAAGGGACCAGGCGATCGTGCCAACGAACGAGCAAATCGATCCTTCACACCAACAGTCACCAACGGGATAATGATACAGACTTTTTCACTCTTCTAAATTCCCCCCTTATATACCTTTTTTCTCCTTACTTTTAGGACAATGTGCAACAAGTTAGGAGTAGATAGTGTTCTGATTGGCTAAATCCTCTGAATTTTGTAAATCTTTTCAATATTCCCAGGTTTGCCTGTTTCCCATGAGACCGGGCATGACATCTTCCCTATTGTATTCTTTTTCGTAGTTTCACAGGCGAAAGTTCCGAAGTAACAACATGCAAACCTTCTTGTACAGGTCGCTATTGTCCTCTCAGTCATTCACACTAGTTTGGGTCTTGACAGTCCTCCACGTTCCTATCCTTGACAAGGAACATTTTGCCTCTCTTCGGAGGTCGCCTGGAGTTCTTCAGAGCCATCCGAGTCTGCACAGTAGGCATCGCGCTCACATGACGGTGGCCACTTCCGAACTCCATTTTAAGTACTACGGCCAACTTAAGCAAAAACAAACATAACAGTAATTAATATATTGAAATGAAGATTCTAATGTTAAACCCGCACTAATCCCTATATATATTTGTATTTTCCTAGCGTGGAGCAACATTTAAAGCAATAATACTCACCATTCTGCAACACTGGAAGCACAAACCATTACAAAAGCATAAATCATGCAATTCTCTATTTCAACACATCCTAAAGTTAATTTGCGTACCATAGTTATTCATTTAATTATTAGCCATGCAATTAGCATTAGAGTCCCACGTGTATCTTGTGTTTATTAAGGTGCAAGGGTTGGTTAATTACCCCACTTCACACAATTAGTACGAGTCAATATTAAGAATGATTACGTAATTAATATTTCATGCAAAAAATAGAGGAGGTATAAAACTTTTGCTTTACCTGCTCCATCAGTCCCCCCTTTGGTGATTTTTAACATCACCACAAATCACAATAAATGTCAACATGTTACATCATTGTATCTCCCATCGCATCTTCTCTCGTTTTCTTGTACATGTTCTCTTTCCATTCTTCTAGTTCTATATCTCCTACTTCTCTTTCCCTTAATTCCTTCTCCTTTCTTTTCGCAACTTCTCTTTTTATTCTATTTTGTAATTTTCTTTATTTTTATACATACACACCCTAATCTTAAGATCAGTATCAGTATTACCACACCAAGTTACTGGCATTAGTATTTTACCTACAAATGAACTACCTAATTTTGTTAATAAACCCTTTATAGTAGAAAAGCCTTTACCAAGCTTCTCCCAAACACTGTCAACCTCCAATGGAACAATTTGTTCATGCAAATCAGTTATATTCTTAATATATTTCTTTAAATTTTGGCTCTCGTCAGGAATATAGGTACAGCAATGTTGTACCTTTAGCATTCTACAGACTCCTCCCTCTTTGGCTAAAATAATATCAAGGGCAAGTCGATTTTGCATAATCATGGCTCTCATGGCAACCATTTCAGGATTTACCAATAAAAACCCTCCAGCTGTGCTTGTCGATAAGCGATCCACAACTGTAGACAATTTTCTAATTTTATGTGCATTCAGAGATATTCCAACGGCGGGTATAAGTGCTCCAAAAATATCCTCTACAATCTCTGACCAACTTTCCCTCCTTCTACGTGTTAGTTGTCTATCTATTTTGTGCAAACCGTCCTCTCCCCTTCCCACATGAAATATTTTTGGGAAGACCAGGCCTAGGTGGCACGTACCATACCAGTGGTCCGGAACCTATAATAAGCCCTGTTCCCACAGATTTAATATATTCCAGGGAATAACGGATCATTATCTCCTTTAAATCCCCATCCTCCAATGATCTTATATACATCATGGCATTCACTTGCACCTACAAAATAATTATCATAAACAGTGTTATCTCTACTAATGCACAATTTCCCTCTCTGAGGCCAATCCAAAGCAATTGCAGGATTTGTTTCTCCCTTTAAATGGTTTTCCTTCTCAGCATCCCAAAATGTTGTTTCCATCTTTTCCCCAGACACATTTCTTTGCATTTTAATTCTCCTCTCTTCTACCATGTTCAAGAAAGTATTCTCTTCTTTTCTCAGACTACAAGTAAGATTGTTCTTAAACACTTCTTCTAAGGTTAATTCTCTAGTTTCTAAAAAAAATTCACCTAAAGTTCTACAGGAATCACCTTATTTAGTTCAGGAACTACAGAACTACAGGTACCTGCGAGAAAACGTTATCTACATCAGTATAATAATATTCTAATGTCCCTGTTGTATAGAACAAGCTTGCTAATACACTACATGTTATTCCATATGTCAAAGGAAGGTGATGATAGGTGACACCCTCTGACACCGATGCAGGTAACTGCATACAAACATAGCAATCTCTAACTTCCATAGTCTTTACATATTCATACAGTAATTTTGAAGAAACATTATTAGAAAAATCAGTTATAGACCTATCCTTATGGAAATCTTTTCTATCTACCAGTTTAGTCGCATGAGTCTCATAACACTCTTCTCTATTAGTCTTGTTCTCAGTGTGGGTTTCTACCCTTTCGAATGTCACTTTAAGCGAAATTGTTATTGCTAATATGATCCATAGAAGCATTAGTAATCCTGTACAACAACAACACACTTTGCACCATTTTCGGAGAAACCCACATGTAGGTTTTCTGCCTTCTGTGTTTGCCATTTCAGAAATGATCAGTGTCTTTTGACTTAGCCTCTTTTATTCACAAATTAATTTTTGTCTAAACCCAAGGCTTTTAAGTGCCTACTTGGTTCTTTCGATTTCGTGTCTTGTCCAGTGTTTTAAATTCTTTGCATCCTTCCTTTATCACTTCAATCCGGGCATTGATCGTCTTTGTCTCGTTTTTCACAATCTCTGTTCAGAACTTCCTGATCATCCGTCTCTTCTCTGATATCAGATAAGATAACTCTCAGGATTTCCGGATCTTCTTCTTCTTCAACCACTTCCGGTACAGTCACTCCTAGACTTCCTTGGCTGTCTGCTTCCTCTTGTATATCAGGAAGTGCCACATACGTCCACTCCTGTGACTTGTACTTCTGGTTGGGTTTATTGATTCTCTTCTCTCTTTTCAGGTGTGCCTGATCAGTGTCTTCTGATTTCTCGTGACTATAGACTTCATTCACTTGTTCAGCGTTAGGAGATCTTACTCTCATCAGTCGGTATCTCAACCTCTTAAGTTTATTTGGCCAAATTTCCTCTTTCGACGGTCTTTTCAACCTGTTCCCCTTCTCACCTCACTCTGTTTTCCAAGCTCTTTTCCTCAAGATTCTTCCTTCTTGGCCTTCTCCTTCACTTTCTTCAAATTCTGTATCGATTTGACTTTTACCTTCTTTGGACTTTACTCCCAAGACCTCAGATTCACAATCTAGGTTTTCCCTCCTCGTGTTTCTTCCACGCAATCTTCCTGCTGACTAACTGTCCCTTCTTCTACCTGGATGTGTGTTATCCCTACACCTCCTCAGGGGTCTTCCGCAATAATCTTACCCTTACTCTCTGTATCTAATTCCTCACCTTCTATTTCTATATTTCAGGTGGAATTTCTCTTGTGCTTGCACTTGGTGCTTCTTTATCAAGAATTTCTTCTTCAGTTTCTTCAGTATTCTCCTTTATCCTTTCTTGTATTCCCACCTGTTCAGCCTCTGAACTGGAGCTAGTTTCGGAGATTTCCAGTCGTCTCCTCAGTGGCATGTTCTCCGGCTCTGCAACTTGGCTCAACTCTGCTTCTCCTGTTCTCTGGGTTTGCCTTGTTCTTGTTTCCTCTGATTCTGACTCAAAACTGGTATCAGACTCTTCCAAATACTCTTCCTCAGGGTGGTTTATAGGACTGGGGATTCGAAGAGTATGACTAGCATGAATCCAATTCTTTACCTTGGCACACATCACAGCAGTTGTCGTGGTGATAATCACTTGACGTGGTTTTCCACAGCGTGGGACCAGACAATTTCTCCTTCTATGCACTTTGATTCGCACCCATTCCCCGGGACTCAAATCATGAGCTGGCTTCTTTTCAAGGGTGGCTGCATCCGGTCCAACCTGATGAAACACAGAATGAACAGAATCAGCCAACCCCTTGCAATAATACAAAACAAAGTCATCAGATATAGGTAGTAGCTTGTTGACAGGAATGAAAACATGCCTCAATGCTCTAGCCATAACAATTTCATGGGGACTCAAGCCAGTGTTCCTATCAGGAATAGACCTAATAGTCATGAGCACCAGAGGCAAGACATCTGGCCATTTTAGACCTGTGGCCAAACACATTTTTTCCAATCTATTTTTAATGGTGCCATTCAATTGTTCCACTACTCCAGAAGCCTCTGGGCGATAGGCACAATGTAGTTTCTGTTGTACATTCAATGCCTCACAAATCAATTTTATAATTTCGTTCTGAAAATGCTTTCCTCTATCTGATTTAATCGTTACTGGAAACCCAAATCTAGGAATGAACTCTCTCAATAAGAGTTTTGCTACTGTAACTCCATCACTACTTCTAGTCGGGTACGCTTCCACCCAACGTGCAAACAGACAAACAACTACTTGAACATATCTTAGCCGATTACATGGGGGCATTTCAATGAAATCAATCTGCATTCTGGTGAAAGGACCTCCCTTCCATCCTATGGTTCCCAAACTCACCACTGTTTTCCTTCCTGGATTGTATTGTTGACATATAAGGCATCGTTGACACATGCTCTCAGCTATAAGCCGGAACTTAGCGTTATACCAGGTCTGTTTGAAAAGTCTAATAATGGCATCCCTACCTACATGTGCCTGTCCATGGTACATCAGTGCCATGGTAGAGATCATGTTATCAGGCATTACTGGTCTTCCATCACGATAAACCCAAACCTTGTCTACCTCGCGTGGTGCACATCCTGATTTTATCCACTGTTTCTTTTCCTCCTCTCCCACCTCTTCCTGTAACTGTCTCACCTCATCCCAGGTATTCACAGTGTTAGTAAAAAGCAAGGGACATGAGTTCATTTCCTTTTCCCGATTCCGATTCAAAGAGTTTTAGTTTCGCGCACAATACTGCGCTATGTCATTTGCAAATTCGTTGCCCGCAGACACATAGTCTGTACCCTTCGAGTGGGCTGCGCATTTTACAACTGTAATTTGCCTAGGCAGCTGTATCGCCTCAAGCAACTTGCCAACCACTTCAGCATTCCTGATCGGAGTTCCACTCGACGTCAAGAACCCTCTTTGAGACCAAATCTGTCCAAAATCATGCACCACTCCAAATCCATACTGACTATCGGTAACCACAGTGACTCGCAGATTCTTTCCCAACTTACATGCTCTGGTCAATGCAAACAATGCCGCATCCTGAGCTGATTTTACTCCTTTAAGGCAAGACGCTTCCAACACAGCCGCTACAGTACATACTGCATACACAGCACTCAGAATTCCTTCTTCAGTTCTCAGACATGACCCATCCACAAACATCACATAGTCACTTTCTTTCAGAGGCACATCTTTTATGTCTGGATGCGGCTTAGTGCAAAAATCAGGCACTTCCAAACAATCATGATCCACGTCATCCTTCACTTCCACATTCACAGCATCAGGTAACAATGTTGAGGGATTCACATTAAGGCACCTCACAAGGCTCACATTTGTAGCACCCAGAAAGACTTTCTCATATTTAGTTAGACGACTATGCATCATAAACTGTGTGTGGCTTCTTGTCAAAAGGATTGCAACATCATGGGATACAAACAATCTCACAGGATATCCCATCACAATTCCTTCACTCTGCTCCAAACTCTTACAGGTAGCAGCTACTGCTTTTAACCCCTTCAGCGCTGCGCGGATTCCCCCGCGGTGCTGAAGGGTTCGAGCGCGGGCGGGGCCATGACGGAACGGTTCCGTCATGAGCACAGCTCAACCGATGCTCATGACGGAACCGTTCCGTCATGAGCATGGAAGGGGTTAAACAATCAGGCAAAGCTACAGCTACAGGATCTAGTACAGCTGAAAAGTATGCAACCAGTCGTCTTAATTCTCCATGCCTCTGTACTAACACAGAGAGTGCACAGCCATCACTCTCGCTACAATATAGCTCGAATTCCTTTTCGTAATCAGGCATTCCAAGAGCTGGTGCTTCACACAAGCTGTCTCTCAGTTGTCTAAAAGCCTTCATCTCCTCTTTATTCACTTCAAGTGGATCTTTCACATCACTTTTTGTCAAGCGTACCAAAGGTTTTGCAATCAGCGAAAAGTTGCTGATCCACTGGCGACAATATTCCACCATTCCAAGAAACATTCTCACTTCTCTCTGAGTCATTCGTGCTCTCATTCCTTTTATTATCCTAATCCTATCTGCAGTCACTTTCCTCAGGCCTTTCTCAATCTTATGACCTAAATATTGTACTTCCTTTTTACAAAATTGTGATTCGATGGGGATACTTTAAGTCCTCCATCCGCCAAATGATTCAACAACGCAACTGTTTCCACCACACATGCCTCTCGCGACTTCAATGCCACCAATAGGTCATCGATGAATTGCACTAGTACTGAACTTTCGGGCATTTTCAAATCTTCTAAGGACTTCTTTAGAATCTGATTAAATATCGACGGACTTTCGGTATACCCCTGTGGGATACGACACCATGCCAAAGTACGTTCACCGAACCGGAACGCAAAAATTTGTTGGCTATCGGTGTGCAATGGGATAGAAAAGAAAGCATGACACAGATCGATGACTGTGTACTAGGGGTGGGCGGAATTTGCGCAATCGCGTTACGCAAATCTCCGCGAAACGGTAAAAATCTCCGCGAACATGCAGAAATTCCGCGAACACGCGGAATTGCTTGTTCGCGATACTTTTTTCCTGTTCGCGATCGCTGTTTGCGTGCTCGGGGTGAAATATCTCGCGAACACGCATTTGAGAACGCGAACAAGCAAAAAATTTCGCGAAGTTGCGGAACGTAGATTTTTTTGCAATTTCGCGTTCTCCGCGGAACGCGAAATTACCCAAATTTCGCAAATTCCGCGAACGGAACGGAATTTACCGCCCAGGCCTACTGTGTACCATTCCGCATCATGGGGAATCTGATATAGGATTACCGAAGGGTTCGGTACAATGGGACAGCAGGGTATAACAATTTTATTCACCTTTCTCAAATCTTGAACTATCCTGAAAGTTCCGTTGGGCTTCTTTAAACTCATGATTGGTGAATTACACGGACTACTCATTATTTCTCTCAAAATTCCCTGTTCAATCATCTTGTCTATTACAGGGGTCACTCCTGCAATTATTTCTGGTGTCAATTTATACTGGGGAATATTCGGATAGTTTAATCCTTCTTTTACAGTTATTTTCACAGGATCTACTTCTTTCATCAATCCCATATCTTCTCCCGTGAAATCCCATACCTCGGGTTTCACTGTTTTCTTCAATTCCTGAGGCAATTCCTCTGGATCAAATACAACAAATGCCTCAGTAATTTTGGGTTCCAAATTTGCCATTGCTATTCTATACAGGACATCCTCATCAGGAGTTTCAAAGGCTATGCCATCAGGGGTACAGAAAATGGTGCAATTCATTTTGCACAACAAAGCTCTCCCTAACCGATTCACGGGGCTAGTATCACACAAGACAAATCGATGCATGTCGGTGAATTTCCTTATTTTAACTTTAGCAGGATCAGTAAGATAAGTTTTTATTTGTCTGTTTGAGACTCCTACTACTTAGATTGTGTCACCAGAGAGAGGAAGATTTTTTTACGTCAGCTGATCTAACAGTCGAACGAGTTGCACCAGTATCTACTAGGAAAGTAATTTTTTCATCATTTACCTTTCCATCCACAAAGGTTCCTGTCTGGTCTACCTCTAGAGTTGTACCAAGTACGCACTCCTCTTCCTCTCCTAGGCTCCGTCAATAACTCTCTTCTGACTCACTCTCATCGCGCTGCACCCAATACTGCGAAACAGCACTAGAACGCTGTAGCTTCGTGACCTGTTCCCCGGTGTAGAATCCTGTCTCATTACTGTATCTCTGAGGATTTACTCTCTGTGGAAAAGGTGGCTTTGGCACCTGACACTGTTGGGTAACAACCTGCTGCTGTCGCAGCAGTTGACAACTCACCTCATTCTGCACCTGTGGATTTAATGATGCATTATCACCATTAGCACTCGGGGGCAACTTACACTCAGATTTCCAATGCCCTAATTTTCCGCAGTTATGACATCACCATTTCTTTTTTGCTTCCTCTAAGCTGATTTGTCCTTTTCCTTTTCCAATATTAGGCTTTTGTCTGACTTGGCCCATGCCATTAGCCTGCTCAATCAACTGGGCTTCTTGTCTCTCTGCTACCTTAACTTGTGCCCACATTGCCTTCTCTTTCAGCTTGCATTGTTTTGCTTCGATTTCATCACTAAAATATTTTGCATATCGTAACACTTCATCTATTTTTTTATTTTGCCAATCCACTGTATGCTGTTTGATCATTTCGCTTACCTCAGGTCTTAAACCATAAACAAATAGATTTACAAAATGACTTAAATCCTTCTCACTCAATTTCTCATCACCACTGTATTGCCTAAAAGCTAACAGCAACCTTTCATAATAGGCGTGGACAGATTCCTTAACCTCCTGGTGAGTTCTATCAATTTTTACCCTATTGGTTTCTTTTGGTGGCACTTTATTTTTCAAAAAAGTAATTACCTGTTCATATTTTCTCATTACCTCCGGATCAGGGGCTACCCTCTTAGGATCCCTAGGGTACTCTTGAGTTGGCCAACCTACTGTAATTTTACATTCTGCCCATAAGTCTGCAGGTACAATTATATCGAAAAGACCGTTCAAATCTATCCACAACACTTTTGATAATTTAACAAACCTGTCCTCCTGGCGATACCACTCAACGGGTTTTTCTCTTAACCTTGGGAAATCATTTGTAAATGACAAAATGTCCTGTCTAGTCCAGGGATCATGTACATAACCCCCTCCTGGGATCACCCTCATGGGACATTCAGTTACAACTGTCTCCTTTTCTCTTACCGGAAATGCCGAAAAGGTCTTATCTGTCGTATTCTCTCTCTTTCAAAACCACCTACTTTTCCGCCTATCTACATCGCCCCATTTCCTTAACAAGGCAATCAGCTCTTTAATTTGAGTCAATCTCCCTGCAGTATTCAGATTTTCAATATCTTTTTCAGAAAAATCAACTCTATGTGGTTTCTGTAATGATCTTATTTTCTCAAAGTCAATCCCCATTTCACTCGCTATCTCTTCAAATTTCTCATGCAAACTTCTCGCTCTCCAAGTTATACTTTTGCAGAGAAACATCAGCTTCTCGTCCTGATATGCTTTCAATTTTTAAGTTGGAATAGTCCCTACTATTAATTCTTCCAAGGTTTTTTAAAATTTTGCCACATCTAAAGGTTGAGGTTCTGTATCTTTTTTCTGTAAACTCCTTAACCAATCGCTTAATTCTTCAGAAGTGGGACCTGAAATGAAATGAAATGAAATGGGGTTTTGTAAAGCGCGGCTGCTGCCCTTGGGCGTCCAAGCGCTAATAGGGAGGATAGTGCCTTGAGGGAGGGCCACTTAGAGGTTAATTAATTGCTGAAAAGGAATGTTTTCAGCTCTGCGGAAGGATGGTATGTTGGGGTTAGATCTTAGGTGGAAGGGGAGGGAGTTCCACAGCTTGGCGGCGTTGAGCGTAAAGGACCTTCCTCCTGCTCTGGACCTTTTGATCCGGGGGACTGCAGCAAGGAATGCGTGGGTGGAGCGGAGTTGTTTGGCGGGATAGTAGGGGGTGAGCAGTGAGTGATTAATCTTGGGGCCAGATCTCCAAAAGGCTTGGTGGGATACGTACATGGCTTTGAATTTAATTCTCTCCCTAACAGGGAGCCAGTGAAGGGCCTTAATCCCAGATTCCACTGAAGCTCTACGTGAAATCTGAAGTAGCATACGTGCAGCGCAGTTCTGGGTCCGCTGGAGTTTTTGCAGCACATATTCGGGTGCTCCCAGATAAAGGGCATTTTCGAAGTCAAGTCGGGATTGGATTAAACCTAGGATGACAACTCGCTTGGCTTCAAAAGGCAGGAGTGGTAGGATCTTCTTCAGCATCCGGATGATCCCGAAGCATGTTGCTGATGTTTTTATAGCATGGGTGTTAAGAGTTAGGGATTTGTCCAACCAGACCCCCAGACTTTTAATATTATCTTTCGGAGTAGTGGGTGAGCCTAGACTGGTGGGCCATAGGTGGACGATGGTGGACAGGGCTGGGGGGGAGAGTAGCATAATCTCGGTTTTGTCACCGTTGAGTTTAAGAGAGGATGCCATCATCCATCTCCCAACCTCTTCCATACAAGCCGTCAAGTTGACTTGTGATGGCTTACTGCTCTTCTGTGCAAGAGAGACCACTAGCTGAGTATCGTCCGCATATGTGATGATCTTAGCGCCATATGAACGGACGACCTCGGCCAGCGGTCTCATGTATACATTGAACAGTGTGGGGCTTAATGAGGAGCCCTGCGGTACCCCGCAATCCAGAGGTTTGCTTGCGGAAATAGAATCACCGTCAAAAACCTGAAAGGTCCTTCCACTCAGGAAGGATCCCAGCCAGGCATCTCCGGATACTCCTAGATCAGAAAGCCGACACAGCAAAGTTCTGTGGCATACCGTGTCAAACGCGGCACTCAGATCGAGGAGGATGACTGCCACTGATCCCCCTCGATCCAAGATCCTCCTGGATTCTTCAGTCACGGCTAGTAGAGCTGTTTCCGTCCCATGTTTGGGGCGGAACCCGGTCTGTGAAACGTCGAGTAGAAGGTTCGATTCAAGAAACCTTGTAAGATGGAGATTAATATGTCTCTCGAGGATCTTGCTCACCCAAGGAAGCAGGAAAATGGGGCGGTAGTTATTAAGATTGTTGGGATCCAAATTGGGCTTTTTCAGTAGTGCTTTTACCATTGCCTGCTTCCAGGGAGGCGGCACACTTCCCTTTATCAAGGAGCTGTTAAGCAGCTCCATGAGCGTAGGGAGTCTGACTTGACTGGCGGCGATCATCGTACGGGGTGGAGCTGGGTCATATGGAGAGCCTGATTTTACTTGTCGTGTCAAGGGTTCAAGTGAGTCTAGGTCTAAAAGAGGGAAATTGACGAGAGTTATTCGTGGAGGATGCTCCTCCACTGTAGAGAGCTGAAATTCATCAGCATTGAGTTCTGAGGCTGAGGCTGCGAATGGGATGTATGACGTTACAACGCACACTTTTACAACGCATGCACTTACAACACATTTTTTACAACGCATAATCCATTACAACGCACTACACTTACAACGCATGACACTACAACGCATTTTTAAAAACTACCTTTACAACGCATACCATTACAACGCATAATATTAAATTGCATTTAAGGTAAGTATTAGATAGTATAGGGGTAAAAACTACTTTTCTAACTCCAGGGGGTGCAACAGTAGGGTAAATGTTGGATATTATAGGGGTAAAAATTACTATTCTAACTCCAGGGGGTGCAACAGTAGGGTAAGTGTTGGATAGTATAGGGGTAAAAATTACTATTCTAACTCCAGGGGGTGCAACAGTAGGGTAAGTGTTGGATAGTATAGGGGTAAAAATTGCTATTCTAACTCCAGGGGGTGCAACAGTAGGGTAAGTGTTGGATAGTATAGGGGTAAAAATTACTATTCTAACTCCAGGGGGTGCAACAGTAGGGTAAGTGTTGGATAGTATAGGGGTAAAAATTACTATTCTAACTCCAGGGGGTGCAACAGTAGGGTAAGTGTTGGATAGTATAGGGGTAAAAAATACTATTCTAACTCCAGGGGGTGCAACAGTAGGGTAAGTGTTGGATAGTATAGGGGTAAAATTACTATTCTAACTCCAGGGGGTGCAACAGTAGGGTAAGTGTTGGATAGTATAGGGGTAAAAATTACTATTCTGACTCCAGGGAGTGCAACAGTAGGGTAAGTGTTGGATAGTATAGGGGTAAAAATTACTATTCTAACTCCAGGGGGTGCAACAGTAGGGTAAGTGTTGGATAGTATAGGGGTAAAAATTACTATTCTAACTCCAGGGGGTGCAACAGTAGGGTAAGTGTTGGATAGTATAGGGGTAAAAATTACTATTCTAACTCCAGGGGGTGCAACAGTAGAGTAAGTGTTCGATAGTATAGGGGTAAAAATTACTATTCTAACTCCAGGGGGTGCAACAGTAGAGTAAGTGTTGGATAGTGTAGTGTAATATTATGCTTTGTAATGGTAGGCGTTGTAATGGAATGCGTTGTAAAGGTAGTTTTTAAAAATGCGTTGTAGTGTCATGCGTTGTAAGTGTAGTGCGTTGTAATGGATTTTGCGTTGTAAAAAATGCGTTGTAAGTGTAGTGCGTTGTAACAGTTGCGTTGTAAAGGTTGTTCCCCCTGCGAATGTAACATAGATATTGTTTATTTTCTGGTAAAAGAAATCCGCTAAATCATTGCAGCGGGCCAAGGGGTCATCAGTTGGGGCTATAGATGGAGGTAGCTTGGTAAGGCTTTTAACTATTTGGTAGATCTCTCTTGGCTTAGATCTAGCCATCATAATTTTTTCGTTAAAGTAGGTGGATTGTGCAGTATTTATTTCAAGTTTGTAGGTTCTGACAGCTTCCCTATACTTGGCTTTGTCTGTGGTGGCATATCCCAGACGCCACTTCCTTTCCAGCTTCCTACAGTATCGTTTCTTTTCTCTAAGCTCCTCTGAATACCAAGGAGCTGTTTCTCGTGGTCTTTTTAAGACAGTGTTCCGGCCGGGGAGGATGGAGTCAATAGACTTCCGAATCCAGTTATCAAATTCCCTACTGTCAGGAAGAGGGTACTGGGAAAAGGTAGGTCTTGAAGCTGCCAGGACACTAGTCCACTGTTCTAGTGGGAACCTGGACCAATTTCTCATTTTTCGCGAAATAGGGATACAGGGGCCAGATTTATAGGTGGACCAGATGAGGGGTATTAGGAAGTGGTCAGACCATGGGAGGTGTATAATGGGGCCTACCGTGAGATTGGTGGTGTTACTGAATACAGGGTCCAGCAAGTGTCCTTTGTTGTGTGTAGGGGCTCGGACTAATTGCTCCAGCTGGACTGCGGCAAGGCTCGCAGTTAGCTTATTTGCTGTGTTATCTGAGCTATCGTCAAAATGAATGTTAAAGTCACCCAGCAGTGTGAAGTTGGAGGGGGATATGGCTAGTTCAGCTGCTAAGGAGGGTAATGTGATGTGGAATTGATTCAATGGGCCTGGTGGACGGTAGACAAGTGTTCCTGTGAATCTGTCATTGGGAGTGAGTTGAAGGGAAAAAGATAAGCTTTCGCAGCCAGGGATAGGGTCCGGGGTGCAATGGCACTGATATAGGGTTTTGTAGATGATTGCCAGTCCTCCACCTTTCCCCTGTGTACGGTCCCTGCGTGAAATCTGGTAACCAGGGGGGAGTGCTTGTATCAGGTCCGGTTCGGAGTCTGGGGTTAACCAGGTTTCGGTCAAAAAGACTGCGTCTGGTGTTAGCTCATCTATTAACAAGGACATTTCCGTGCTATGTTTTGGCAGAGATCTGCAGTTTAGAAGAAACATAGTGTAGTTCTGCCGATCCATTTTTTGCTGGGCAGAATTGAGCCAAGTGTTACAGAAAGTGGGTAGATCTAGGGGGTGGTGAGGGTGGTGGCAGCTGGTTCCCATGGGGGGTCTTAAATTGTGAAGGGAATCTGAGCTGTAATGGATCCTCTGTGTTTTGGAAATGCCAGGGGGTATGGCCCCTGTCCCCGGCCGGCCGCGGACGGGCGCAGACGGGCTTGCCTTTGGCGCGCAGGCAGCGCGCCCGCTGCACCCGTCCGCTGCGCGCGGCCGGCTGAGACACATTGCTTAAGGGAGGGTTGGGGGGGCGTGGCCGAGCGGCAGTGGGCGTGTCCAGGAGCGACTGCTTCCCTGGAATGGCGCCAATCACTGCGGCAGCGCCTTAGTCGGCTGCGCGAAGCGAAGTGCCGAAGGTAGGAGTGATCAGGAGGGGATTGTAAAACACAAGATATTACAAGTTAAAAGGTTTAAAAACAGGTAAAAACACAACTCTCCCGGCTTTCCGCCTCAGGAGCACAGATCCACACTAAGACGCGCTGAACCAATGGCACGGTTTAAATAGTGTTTGGGGGGCATGGCCGAGCGGCAGTGGGCGTGTCCAGGAGCGAGGGCTTCCCTGGAATGGCGGCAATCACTGCGGCAGCGCCTTAGTCGGCTGCGCGAAGCGAAGTCCCGAAGGTAGGAGTGTGTAAAACACAAGATATTACAAGTTAAATGGTTTAAAAACAGGTAAAAACACAACTCTCCCAGCTTTCCGCCTCAGGAGCACAGATCCACACTAAGGGATTGTTTCACTTCTTATTCTCTCCGCATTTCTCTCTGGGGTTTCTGGTGTCGATTCTGTTGTCATCAGCGTCTTACTTGCTGGACTTTGATTTATAGTCAGATTTTTAGGAGTACTTAAACCTGATGTTCATGTCATTTTTCCCCATGCATTTCCTCCAGATCCACTTCTTTCTGTCTCGATTCGTTTATTACTATTGTAGGGAACTGTTAAACAATGCTCACTATCTTTCTGTTTATCAAAGACAGGCATCACTGGCCCTATAGTCACAGGTACAGTTACGGCTTTCATATTTTTGGTTAATTCTCAAATTTTCTCAGTCAATTCCAGAGTAGTTCTAGCTAGTTCAGCCGAATTTTCATTTCCAGTCCTAACAGGTTGTGCCATTTCAGAGTCTCTAAATGAATTATCTTTCCCTAAATCAGGTGACGTTTGCTCAAAATCTTTATTTAGCAGGGTTTCTTTTACCGGCGCACTCGGCGTCAGCAACGTAGAATTCGGTTGATACGGGGAAGGACTTTTATAAAACATGTCCTCTAGCACTTCATCCTCCGATTCATTCACACCATACTTATAACCTTCTGACCCTGTATTGTTTCTCTTTTCTGTACACTTTCTACTACTTGTCTCTTCAGCATTCCTCAACAGAAACATACCAACAGTCATTTTTGCTTTCCGCCATCTTCTCATTCTGTCATCATGACTTTCCTGACCACAATGTCTACCAAACATGTAATTATACCTTCTTCCACTCCGATGCTGTTCCCTTTCATACATCTCTTCTTCCCATTCCGTCAAAGCCTCAATCTGAGTAGGTCTAGGTCTTGGTTCTAACCTCATCATTCTTTCTCTTAAGTTCCTTAATACAGCTTAACTAAACGAACCACTTTCTGGAAATGCTAGGACTCCATCTTCTTTTGTATACTTTGCCCAATTCTCTAGCCAAATACATGTATGGTACCTATATTTCACTACCATAAAAGATGCAGGTGATTTCGGTGGAGGAGGTATTTGTCCTTCCCTAGTCACAATCGGCTTATCCCTTGTAAATAGACTTTTAATTTTCCCAAACCATGATGTTTTCTCTTTCTCAGGTGGCTCGTAGTACATCATTTTTATTTTTCCCTAGTTCTGAATCACTAGACTTTTCAAATCACTTCCCTTACGACTATTCCATATGCTGTCCAATCCCAGCGCGACTCACACTAATGCACCAATCCTGTGCATCTACGTTACTCCTGAAGTCCTCCAATCCCAGCGCGACTCACACTAACGCACCAATCCTGTGCGTCTACGCCACACTGGCAATTCTCCACTCCTAGCGCGGCTCACACCAACGCACCAATCCGTGAAAGCTTTGTCTCTCTATGGCTGGCCAATCCCAGCACGGTCTTTCTGACGTCAGCGTTTCTCACTACTCCTACTTCTGCTGACCCCTCCTTTACAAAATGTATCTGCAAACTTTTCTTACGTTTTCTTTAATCAAAATCTGTTAGTAACGACATAAAAACACTACCATTGCCTGTTTCGCTAAACCAAAGAGATAGTTTTGTTCATTTACACAAGAATTCTGTATTTCCAGTAGGCAGCGCTTACCTCTACCCTACCACAGAATTATTCAGTTTCGACGATAAAGTAGCAAAAAGGCTAACCGTTTCTCTGGGGATAAAACACATGTGGAGACTATAATGCTCCTGAGAATTAAGGCCAGAGTTTCACGAGAGAACCTGTTGCTATTTCACTCACGCACGTTCACACAGAAAATGTCCCTACCGATAACACACGATGATGTTACCAACTCGAAACCAGACAATGAGTTGTGCAACTTCACTTGCCACACATTTCCGCGTGTACATACAGGGCAACCAGACAATACTCCGTGCAACTTCACTTGTCACACCTTTCCCCGTCTACATACATGGCAACCAACTTCCTACGTTCCGGAAGTCTTCAAACCAATCAACAACATAAAACGCGACACGACTCAACATAGAATGTTAGAACATAAATCAATAATCAATAATCACCAAACCAATGCAATAAAACCATCAATCTGCTACCAGAAAACTGCTCCAGCGGAAAAGGGCAAATCTACATATTCTCCCTATGTCACAGACTCGTCACCACATTACTCATTCATAAATTCATACATTGGTGAGGCCCATAACACCAACACTCATACGTCTCACTAGAATCTGCGCACAGAAGGGAAAGAAGCGCTGGACATGTGATTTGATTGATTTGATTTGTATATTTATAAAGTGTGCGATTGCCCATGGGCGTCTTGGTGCTAGGAGGATGCAGAGAGACCTGAGAGCTGCCAAATCTATGTTCTAGCCTGCGTTGAATAGCCAGGTTTTTATCTCTTTCCTGAATGAAAGCAGAGATTGGCTATTTTTTTATTGCAATTGGAAGCAGATTCCACGCCTTAGCTGCATGCAACAGAAAGCTTCTTCCCCCCACCTGACCTGTTTGTATTTTGGCACCTGGATAAGTTTTGATTGGCTGGATCTCAAGGTCCTGGATGGCTCATACAATTTTAGATGGGTTTTCAAAAACTGCGAACCCGTCCCATGCAGGGCTTTGTAGGCCAGACACAATGACTTAAACTTTATTCTTTTTCCTATTGGAAGCCAGTGGAGGGATCTTAATCTGTATGCAATAGGCTCAGACCTGGGAATGTCCAGTACCAGCCTGGTTGCTGCGTTTTGCAGGCGCTGCAGTTTTGCCAGATGCTTGACCTGTATCCCTGCATATAGAGCGTTTCCATAATCCAGTCTTGATAAGGCCAGAGTTGTTTCAACTGTTTTACAGGAATCATGGGGAATGAACGGCAAGAGTTTCCTTATCATTTTCAGGATGTACCAGATGTTGGATGCTAATTTGTTTGACTGAGCATCGTAAGACAGTTTATTGTCCAGAAGCGCTCCCAGGTTTTTTACCTTGTTGACTGGGGATGGGCAATCGCCTAAACTATCTGGCCACCAATCCTGGGACCAGATTTTCATGTCTGTCCCCAACAGCATGACTTCGCTTTTGTCTCCACTTAACTTTAGGCAATTGCTCTGCATCCATTGATTAATCGGTTCCATACATTTTTTAAACCTGTCTGCCGTCTCTTTGGCGTTGTTTGTGATTGACACCCCGATTTGGGTATCGTCAGCATAAGAGACCGGTAGGAAGCCACAGTTCCTTATTATTGCCGCCAGAGGTGCCACGTACAAGTTAAATAGAGTGGGACTTAAAGAGGTCCCCTGTGGTACACCACATGGAGAGTTAAATGGTTTTGAAGTCTCTCCCAGCTCCACTGTGAACATTCTGTTAGACAGATAAGAGGCTAACAGGTTTGGGGCTGACACATGGACTCCTGCTTCGGTTACTCGGGTCAGGAGTGTATCATGGTTTACCGTGTCAAAGGCTGCCAAGAGACCCAAAAGGATCAAGGTGGCCTTTCCTCCGGCATCCAGTACACTCCGGAGTTCCTCAGTTGCCATGAGCAGGGCTGTTTCCGTTCCATGTCCCTCTCGGAAGCCAAATTGTGAGTGGTCTAAGGCATGTGCCTCAGAGAGAAATTGAGACAACTGTATATTCAGTAATTTCTCCAGAACTTTAGCAGTGAACGGGATTCTCGCAATGGGTCTGTAATTGCAGGGTTCCTGTGGGTCTAAGCTTGGTTTCTTAATTAGCGGCAACACTGAGGCTATTTTCCATGCCTCTGGAAAGTGGCCAGCATTGATTATTTCTTTGAATAGCAGACCTAAGTGCTCGCTCAGTAGTTCAGGGAATAAGTGCATCACCTTCGGTGGGCAAGGGTCCGTTAGGCCCACGGATTTAGTTGACCTAACCACCTGAAGAATCTGCTCTACTGATGGTGGCAGGAAGTAAAATAAGGGGTTCAAATTTAGTGGAGGTGTTTCCTCATTAGGCTCTGTGATGGACCGTGTGGGAATAGGTTTGGCTGTCATCTTAAAGAACTCATATATTGCGGTCACTTTATCCACAAAAAATTGGCCCAAATTATTGCAAAATTCCGAGCTCAATACTGTGTGTTTGGAGCTATCTATTTTCGTTAGTTTTTTTTCCTGTGGAGAAGAGTTCTTTGCTAGAATTCTGTGCCTCATTTACTTTTCGAGTGAAGTATTTGCTTTTTTCTTCTAATATAAATTTTTTATAAATGACCAGGGAGGTTTTATAGTCGTCTTTCAACCGTTGATCATAGTTAGTCCTCCATCTCTTTTCTAGCTTTCTGCAGTTTTGCTTTTGCGCCTTTAGTGAGTCCGTAAACCATGGTTGGGAAGGAGTTTTTCTCCTAGAGGTATCTTTTTTTGAGGGACTGCTACTTTAATGGCTAAATTTATCCAACTCGATATTTGGTTTGTGGCTACATTACTATCATGATCTAGTTCAGGAATTGACAGTGCGAGATGCTCCTTTAGTTTAGGGGAGTCAGTCTTTGACCAGTCGAAGTAAGTGGCGCGTCTAGGTGGCGGTGCAGATATAGCTACATCCTTTTCCACATTTATAGCAAATGTTATTACCTTGTGGTCTGATCAGGGCACCGGTAGGATTTCTATTATCCTAATGTCATTGTTGGAGGTAAAGATCCCATCGAGCGTGTGCCCTGCCTCGTGTGTGTTATGCTTGACAATCTGTTCCATGGCTAGGTTGGACAATGCATCTATCAATGTCACTGTGCTTGTATCAGAGCACTTTTCTAGGTGCAAGTTGAAATCGCCCAGAACAGTAAAATCTAAGTTCTTCACGCTATATTCCAGATATGGGCTCAGTAGTTGTATCAGTGGTGTTTTAGACCTAGGCGGTCTGCAAATCAGAAGGCCTTTAAACGTATAGTTATTGGTAATGTTTATCTGAAGGAGTAGGATCTCGCAATCTGGGTTACTGCCCTGTTCTGAGCCCTTAGCCCTCAGTTCATTTCTATAGATGATGGCCAGGCCCCCCCCACATTTCCCCTTTCTGTCCGCCCTGATTATTGAGTATCCTTCCGGAATTGCTAATGCTAGATCTATAGTGGAGGCGTCGTCAGCCCACGTCTCGGTAATGAAAATGAGGTTGAGGTTTTGGGTTTCTATCAGTTCTGCTACTTCTGAACTGTGTTTGACTAATGACCGAGAATTAATTAACCCAGCCTTAATAGTCTTGTTATTTGACCTGTCAGGGTGGGTCTGAAGAGCATTCAGCCTTCTGCTCTGTGTGAAACGGAAGGATAGCTAACATATTGGGCATAGTTAAACTTCGTTCTGCATCTTCAACGTGGGACAGGAGGATTTGGGCCTGAGTGCAAGCAGCTCATGTCTGCAGTAGCTTGGGGGGGGTAACTTGTTACCTATCGGGAGTAATTCCTTTACATTATATACATTATATACATCTATACCAATAGAATCCTAACTTTAACATCAAGGCACTCCACCACTTGGTCGATGGACCAATTAGTTGGACTGGTTGATGGTGATTTAGAACCAGCTAAAACACATTTAAAGTTTCGGAACCTTTTGGTTAACTTTCAATAACTTATTAAAGAATCACAAACTCATTTCTTATTAATCAATATTTAGTTTATCTAATTAATTCACTCTGTTAGCATATTCTGGATTACAGTTCAAATCAGATTTCTATTAAGTGATTTCCAACCTTTGATCTTGAATACAAATTGACAGAACATTTATATTGACCTAAATATGAATATTGGCAACCATTTCCAGAAGAACCTGTCAACCCGCAGCATAAATCAAAATCCCTTCAAATGGAATCGTCCTTTTATAATCAAAGAGAAACCCAGGTAAGTCCAGGAAATCTCCCTCAGCACGTTGCAGTCCCACAATTTAGCCAAGGGACCAGGTGATCGCGCCAACGAACCAGCAAATCGATCCTCCACACCAAAAGCCACCAACGGGATAATGATACAGACTTTTTTCTCTCTTCTAAATTCCCCCCTCATATACCTTTTTTCTCCTTACTTTTAGGACAATGTGCAACAATTTAAGAGTAGAAAGTGTTCTGATTGGCTAAATCCTCTGAATTTTGTAAGTCTTTTCAATATTCCCAGGTTTGCCTGTTTCCCATGAGACCGGGCATGACATCTCCCCAATTGTATTCTTTTTCATAGTTTCACAGGCGAAAGTTCCGAAGTAACAACATGTAAACCTTCTTGTACAGGTGGCTATTTTCCTCTCAGTCATTCATACTAATTTGGGTCTTGGCAGTCCTCCACGTTCCTATCCTTGACAAAGAACATTTCGTCTCTCTTTGGAGGTCGCCTTGAGATCTTCAGAGCCATCCTACAGTTAATTTGCGTACCATAGTTAATCATTTAATTATTAGCCATGCAATTAGCATTTTAGTCCCACATGTATCTTGTGTTTATTAAGGTGCAAGGGTTGGTTAATTATACCACTTCACACAATTAGTACGAGTCAATATTTAGAATGATTACGTAATTAATATTTCATGCAAAAAATAGAGGAGGTATACAAACTTTTGCTTTACCTGCTCCATCACCATATATAAAGTGCTACATAGTGCAATACAGTGAAGTGCAACAAATAAAATTAACATAAGGCAGAAATATAAAATATCTTCCCTATTCTCCTATATGGGAATAGAGACCATGTATGCCCTCACATCATTATTATTTTACACATGTTAACTGCTACTTGTGCGAATTCCTAAAGTGCTAATAATTCTATACTGACAGCTTGGACACTAAATACATAATTTCATTATTTACACCTAAATTAAAATATTCTATAAACCACAAGCTATATACATTCCTCCTATTGCTAAGACCATGGTTTCCAATCCCTCTATTTTCTATTCAGCACTTCTCACGGTTATCTCAAGGGCCCTGTTTTGATTTTGAGATCTGAGCGTAGAGGGCTATTAGACTGCAGCAATATCTTCTAACCGCTGGTCATTTCCACTGGTTCTATTGATTAATGTTTGGGTCTCAGTTGTAAGACCAAGCCTGACCATGACTGCGCCAAGTGTCCATGCAATGAAAAACCTCGAAACTTCAGCACCTATCGAAGGGTGTCTATAAATAATATATGCAGCTAAGAAGCGCCTAGAAGGGCACCAGCCCTGCGATTAGGTGGGGCAAGCAGGAAAGGGGGGCTGCCAGCAATGCTTTGAAGTTGCCAGGTAGTGTTCCATTCAGGGAGGTAAAAATCTGTCAGTTCTGATTCTGCGAATCAGGAGTAGAATTTTAACCTCACAATTGGAATTCTTTCTGCAGTGAACACCTACGATTTTGTTTTAATACGAAAAAAGAAAATATATATACATTTGCCAACTGCTTACTGATTGCATTTAATTCAAAACAGTTCATTCTTTTGTGCTCCAGCCCTTCTACAAATGTTACTTTGCATCATTTCAAATCTCAGATTCTTAGCTCGATATATCTATACAGCAACGTGACGTGCCCATCACATGGATATGTCAACAGAATTCTCAGTACACAGTAATTACTCTAAGAAACCAACGCCAAGTGTGCCACAGGTAACCATTTCAAAGTTCACAAAACATCCCTAACTCAATGGCATTTTATGGGACACAGCCAATATTAGATTTTAAATGACCCGTCTTATCTTTGACTTTTCCCTTGCTAACTCACCTTGTCAGGTCAAAGTCCTTGCACTGTGCGGACAGCTATGTCACCCAGCTGTCCTCGTGTCTTTTCAGCCGTCATCTGCCTGTATTTTTTTGGAGATCTCAATACTCTCTAGGCTGCTTCATGTGCTCCACAAGCTTTATTGTTCTCCCATCACAGAAATATGTCTCCTAGTTTGGTGGCACCGATAAATGTGAATGAACAGAAAAATGAAAACTGAGAAAACCACATTGGGGGAAACCAAATCATGGAAAAACTATTTTAAGGAAAATACAGTTTTAAGGAGATACAAATACATCGAAAATTAAAGAAAACAATTTGAAAGAAAGATAATTTTAAGAGGAAAATCCCAATTACATTAAACTTAAACAGAATTTAGGGGTAATGAGGGGTTTTGGGGTTCAGTATGGGTGATGTTTAGTGTGATGAGGAGTCTTTAGCGGTCAGGAATGCACAGAGTTGAGGAATAGAAAGGGGATTCTTACGGTCCAGGGATGGGTGGAGTTTGGGGAAGTGAGGGCTTTTAGGGATCAGGAACAGGTTGTTAGGGGTGGTGAGAGGTTTTTAGGGGGCACGGATGTGTGGATGTTAGGTGTGTTAGGTGTTTTTAGGGTTCAGAGTTGGGTGGAGTGTAGGGGTGTTGACAGATTGTTAGGGTTTATGGATAGATAGAGTTTAGGCCTGGTGAGGATTTTTAAGATTCAGCATTGGGTAGAGTTTAGGGGTGGTGAAGGGTTAATAGGGTTAAGGGGCAGGTGGAGTTTAGGAATCAGGATAGGTATAATTTATGGGTAAAAAATTATAGCGTTCAGTAATGGGTGGAGTTTAGGGTAGGGATGTGTTTTAAGGGTTTGGGGATGGGTGGAGTTTAGATGTAGAAAGGGGTTTCAGGGTTCAGGGATGGCTGCTGTTTAAATGTGGTGAGGGGTTTTAGGGGTCAGGAACAGGTGGTTAGGGGTGGTGAGAGGTTTTTAGGGGGCACGGGTGTGTGGATGTTAGGGGTGTTGGGTGTTTTTAGCATTCAGAGTTGGGTGGAGTGTAGGGATGTTGACAGATTGTTAGGGTTTACGGATAGAGTTTAGGCCTTGTGAGGATTTTTAAGATTCAGCATTGGGTATAATTTAGGGGTGGTGAAGGGTTAAAAGGGTTAAGGAGCAGGTGGAGTTTAGGAATCAGGATAGGTACAATTTATGGGTAAAAAAATTATAGCGTTCAGTAATGGGTGGAGTTTAGGGTAGGGATCTGTTTTAAGGGTTTGGGGATGGGTGGAGTTTAGATGTAGAAAGGGGTTTCAGGATTCAGGGATGGCTGCTGTTTAAGCGTAGAAATGTATTTTTATTGTTCAGGAATGAGTGGAGTTTCACAGGTAGCAAGAGAGTGGAATGGGAGCGAGGGGCTTTAGTGTTAAAGGATGGGTGGAGTTTAGGGGGTTAGTGATAAGTGGAGTTTAGGTGTGGTGAGGTGTTTTCGGGGTCAGGGATGGATAGAGTTTAGGGGTAGAAATGGCTTTTAGGATTGATGGACTGGTGGAGTTCAGGGGCCAAGGATGGGTGTAGCTAAGGCATGTAGAGGGAGTTTTGGGGGGCAGAGATTGCTAGTGTTGAGGGGTTGTGAGGAGGTCAGGGATGGAAGGTGTTTAGGGGTGGTGAGGGGTCAGCAAATTAAAAGCATGTGATTTAATGGTTTGACAATGTAAAAGGTATGAATCCGAAATTATGTCCCCTGAAGGAAAGCACTGAAATAAATGGATACAACAAAAATGTTACTGAAAGTAAGAGCTGAAGCTAATGCATTTACACCTTAAAAATGAATCATGCAAAAGCCAATTTTGAATACATAAGATTCTGTTAATTGGTTTCTATGAAATGTTAATGCCATTCATCTTGTAAATTTCTAATAATCAGTTTAGGTGACCTGGTTTCTCAGTAATGGTATTCTATGAAATCATTTTTCAATGAAATCCCATACAACCTGGTGAGACACCTAAAGTTCACCCCTACACCAGTGGTGATGGGAGTTTTGACTGTGAAGCCAACTGAAAGTAGGGAAGAGCCTTTTCCCTCTTGCACCTGTGGGCTGCTGCTCACAGATTTTTCCATGATAGTTTAGGGAACCTTGGCGGATACAGACCCAGTCCTGATGATTTGGACATTTATTTAAGAGGTAATTTTAAACAAGGACATCAACTCTACAGGTAAATTAATTGTGGTTTTAATATATAAGCAATATATATTTTAAACTGGGGTCATTGTTTTGTGTCATTGCCAAACATGAATGTGCTGCTTCCTTCTGATGACTGTCTTCAAAGGCCATGTCCAACACATTGGTTTGTTTCCTTCCAAATACTGCTTTTGATTAAAAAAAAAAAACTATTCATGTTTTTTATACCTTCCGATCCATACATCAGATTTACTTTATTGTTCTGTCATTTTAATCGGCCTTAATTAAAAGTGGTATGGGAATGTTAACTTGTTTATTTCTTAAATGTAATGTTGTTTACAGCGGCTGTTCATGTAAAACATAAAACTCTCGCTCTGGAAGGCATTGCTGTTTGTGCCGAGTTACCAAGGCTAAACTAGGAATTCATCACAGAAACCGGTTTACTTGTTAGGAATTATATTGTTTTAATTGTGTGGGCGTTTAGCCATATCTCACATGAAGGCTTATGGCTCTACACACGGTTTAACACCGTGGTGTCCTACAGAGACAAGCTTTAAAATCATAACTGGAGAATTTTGGCAACTAGACTTTATTCTTATAACGTGGAGCACCCGCCAAATTCTTCCAGTCTCTGCAAGTTGGAATTTCTTTCCCGCTCAAGCAACACAATGACAACGAGAACAATGTGAGGCTTCAGAATGCCAGCTGGTGACGTGAGTGAGATTTGGAGTCCCCTAGTGTGATGTCAGGTTTCTTGTAGGACTTCAGGCGAGATTTTATGACTGCGGGTGGTCACGAGCGGTGGCAGTCAGGTGGCTGCTTGGAAAGTAGATTTTCTATTCGAGTGGCAGCAAAATCCACTAAAAAATTGCATGGAGCTATGCTTGCTGATTTTTCAGCACGGAGCACGCTACCGACGCTAAAATCAGACCATGAGCAGCATCAAGTTGATTTACCACTCATTGGCAGAACTCCACGGAATCTTGTGGAGTTTTTATGTAACTCCGTGTGATTCCACAGAGTGAAATTCTGTGAGTTCTGCCCAGGCCTAATCAGAGCTATATACCTGGCTCTAGAAAGCAAACTGAACAGGATGATTAATGGATAACTGAGCATCCAGTTCAACAGAACATCAATGCCATTCAACACTTATTCATACACATAACTCTCTGCAAATAACTTTATCATGATCAACTTTATCGTACTTTTATTTTAACCGATTCACAGCAATTGTAAACAAGCTTTTAACAATTAAAAAAGCTATAATAACCCCTCACAATCATACACAACAAAATAGCCAGGCACATCTGATGAAAATCTTAGAAAAGGACGTTAAGGACGCATAGCTCAAGAAAGTGCTATTGTGCAATACTAATGGAAGATAGCACTATACAAATGTAATAAAAACATTACTTAGTCGCCCAGACCTCACACATGATATGGATGATTGTCAATCGTGTGCTGCTGGAAGAGTACTTTTTTTGCCATGACATACAGTGCCAGACTGGTGATATGCCCATATACCAGACACACACGTTCTACAAATTTGGTCATAATCTTTGGTGGCAATGAGACTCTGAGGGACGATGACCATCTCGATGGAGCAAGAGGGCCATGTTGAGATTTGCAGAGCATACAATCAGTGAGCTAACGTCCCCACTTAGGGCGGTACTTGATAACACAAAAGGTGATGGGAGGCCGCTTGCAATAAGTCTAACCACTGGCAATAACTCGAGGTAGCACTCCAATCTATCTTTCTTTTGCTCACCATGCCAACTCAGTTTGGACCCAGCCATATGCAAATCAGTCTTGACCCTGCTCCTCATAAGAACATTCCAGCCCGAACTACTGAGCCAGGTCCTCCCTGAACTGCAACACAGGCAACCCAGGACCAGTTTGGCCCTAGTCATCAGCTCATCAGTCAGGTACAGCTAGAATCCAGTTTGGGTCCTTCTCAAAAGCAGGATAAACAATATCACAAGAACAATAGGCTTTGCAACATGTAGACAGAAACGTTGACAGTATGGCCTATAGACGTCATATTTTCAGGTATATATAGTATGAATGGGGCTGAAAAAACAAATTGGTAAAACAGGTAACAGATATGCATAAGGGATTAACAGGACTTTGAAAAGAGTTTACAAACATGGGATAATTCGTATGGGAAGCTGGGAAGAACAATGTGATTTGCAGGCACAAGTGTATGAGAGAGTTAGCAATTTATTACTAAATTGTTCTTTAGACCAGAGTTCAATAATGCGAAAGATGGTGTCATGCATAACTTTGTTGGCAGTGAGATCATGATTCTTGGGGATTGTAATAATCCATGAATAAATCTGCCAGATTACCATTTAAGGGTTCGGTGCAAGTTTATTTGCAGACTCACCAGAGCAGCCAATAGATTAAAACGGCCTCCTCCACTCAGCTCCATTCCAACATATTTTTCCACACATATTCCATTTAAAGATGTAATGGAATGACATAATTGACTGGAGTACGGTGACGTTCTAAAGAACATATTTCCCTCCTGTGAGAAGTAGGCCTGGTATATGCTATCCACTAATTAAAGTGGGCACCTTGTACCAGTCCAAACAACCCTTATTGATGATTAGGTTAAAGACAACCTTTATTGAAAGCTATCCTAGTGGTAGCTATGGAGAGCAGCCTTCAGGCTAAGTCTCGAAGGAATGTAAAGCAGCTTGGTTTACCAGATTATAACCTCCTGAATTATCAAATGAAAGGAGAACCACACAAGGTATATACATATAAAATGTATGTATTTACTTCTAAACACTCTCTACTAACCTCTTTATGAGATTAGAGCACAATGCACACAATATTATAGTGCTAAAACGACAGTAAATAGCACAATACACAGTGGTCCCCAGGGGGTGACCAAACCATATATTAAGAAAGTGGTATAAGAACCACGACTTGACTAGACACAGTGCCTAGAGCACGTAGAATCGCTAGGACCCCAAGGAGCCACCCAAGGTGGTGACAGAGGGGATCTATGGGGTATGCGTGCTGTGTGAGAACGCAGCCGCGAGCTCCGTACAATCGTACGGGAAAGTCGCAGGTGGAATTTTACAGATTAGGGACACTTAGGAGAGGACTTTGAGCAAACCTTTCAAACTTAGATGGTTCTAAGGCCAGCACCCATGTGAGCACTGGAGTGCTCATGTTACCTAACCCAGGGAAGCCGGGTGCATAGGTGTCAAATGGTGTTGGGAATCTTCTTTGTTTTCAATGGCGACATTCTGCAAAGTGCTCTGCCGGGAAGATGAGAAGTGTCCGGGGTGATCCAAGCCTGGATTGAAGATGAGACGAACTTGAAAGCAGAGGAGACAGAGTATGGGTCACTTGCCAGTGACCAGGGGCACGATAGACGAATGCCCACCGATGTTGGGTGTTTCAGGTGCGATGAGGTGAAGCTAAACTCTGCAGCCACGAAGAACCAGGAGACGTCGACGATGACCAGAGTCCGCAGGTGAGCTGTCCCATGAAGGATGTTGGGTGCTGGGGGTCAGTGTCCGGGTTGGAGACCAACAAGCCTTGGCAACCTCAACCCACACGGTCAGAGAAAAGATGCTTCATTGTGGACCTGCAAGGTCCTGGGGACTCCCCAAGCAATGGAGAGTCAGGGCACGTCTGGAGCAACCAGGTAAGCCCACTTAAAGTTACAGTTCCCTTCTCAGGGACCCACAGGTCGACGGACAAGGGATCACAAAGGGATCTTGAGAGGAATCACTAAATACCAGCCCACGGAACACTTGTGGAGTGTAGGCCAGTATTCTTTAGTGGAATCACTGCTCGGGGTCTGGACTACAAGTAGCTCAAAGCACAGCCTCAGGTATTTCCAAAAAGCATATGCTGCTGCAAATGTGCATGGTGTCCAGGGGTTCGGGTTGCACGGTCCCCACGAGGGGTGCGGATCTGAGGTTTGCTGAGAGCACTGGTTGGCCTCGGGGAAGCTTAGGAACCCACCTCCTGTGTTGCAAAATCTTCGGAGTCCGTCGGGAGCTGTGTAGATGCAAACCAGTCAGATGCGTTTTAGGTGCCTGCCTTGCAGGGGAGTAACTCCTTTACTCCAAGGGAGACTCTTCGGTCATCCAGCGCAGTGTAGATAGTTGACGTACTTGGTTTCTGTAGCAGAGTTTCATCCAGGTAAATCTCAAGTCCTGTAGCCAGGGATTCCTACTTTATACCCAAGGAAGGAGTGGGACGAACTCTGGGGAACCACCTGTGGGAGGGTCAGGACAGAGGGCTGGCTACACCCATGTCCTTTGTCCAGTTTCGCGCTAGAGCAAGGGCTGGTAGCCCCTGCAACCGGTTTGAGCTGGACTATGCACAGGGACACCAAATGTGCCCCCAGTGCAGTCATCAACACACTCTCAGAGTGCACCCACCCAGCCCCAATACACTAAAGCCTGTCTGGGAGGTGGTCACACATCCCTGTGACAGGAAACCTATTGTCCAGCTGTCCCCTTCCAGAGTTTTGTCCAGCAGCAGGAGGGCAGACTATGTGGCTGGCAGCATCCATTTTGTTTTGCCAGGATTTGCAAAGCTGGTACCGGGTGTACCAGTGCTGTCATATTTCACCCTCTAGTAGGGTGGAGTCATACCTCCCACACCAGTTACTAGTGTGGAGGTATGATTGCAAGGTGTGTGACACCAAACACAACATGTTTCCATGCAGCCGTTGTAAAGTTAGCATTTACCACGAGGTTATAATGCACTTAAGTATATATGGTATGGCTGCATCACAACCAACCCCGCAATAGAGGTTCCGAAGGCTGCAGAGGGGTTCTGCTCATGCATGGGCACCCTCTCACATAAAACCCAGCACCCTGCCTTCAGGATTGATAAGGCCTGCCATAGGGGTGACTGATAGGTTTATATGTGCAGTGATATGGATAGATAAAGTGAACCTATATCTAAGTAAGGGATGCATGCACCACCTTACACAGGCTGCTGTAGCAGACCTATTGTGTCATTTTGAATGGTCTCCCAGGGCTGGCATAAATGAGGTACCCCTGAGAGGACTCTGGGGTACCTATGCCCTGGGTATATAGTATACAATATACTAGGGACTTATAAGGGTACCCCAGAATCCAATCTGGAGTGTGCCTAAGGTACATGAACAACCAATTTAGGTAGAAAGCAGATAGACTGTGGTTCTGATTAGCAGGATCCCAGTCAAACTAAGTCGAAAACCAGCAAAATACCAGGCAAAAAGTAGAGGTAACCATGCAGCCAGATTCCACCTTCCTACACAACCCCCCCCCCCCCCAAACGAAAGGAGATAAGGCTAACCTTGGCCAGTTGAGCCTTTATTGACTAAGTGGCCATATAAGGAAGATCCTGCACTAGAATGGATACCCCCTGTCTTATGGTCCACTAGGCAGTCCACATCCCTAAGGGTATGGGATGGTCTCCAAAAGTTGGGATTTCTACCTGTAGTGTGTTTTGGCAAAGTAAAAGGCTGGTGGGGTGTCTGAGTAGAGAAGTGAGGCCCTCATAAAGTTGGTCTCAACTTCCTCAGATCACTGGAGGCCTTTCTTCCCATTACTGAGTTGTATATGGCCCTAAGGGTCAACCTCTGACTGCCAACAGCTGGGTGTTGGGTCCCTTTGGTTGGAACACTGGAGTGACATGGTAGGTTTGGAACCACTTGGTCCCAGGTTTGCCTTTCCCCAACAAAGTACACCTGGGGGTGGTCCCTATTCAATGATAAGAGGGATCCCTCAGTGTGTTGAGGAATTTTCACCTGGCTAAGGCTACTAGACTGGGTGCCCCTAATTTGTTGATGGGCGGGTTCCTCCGGGCAGTGGGCCCTTGGGGTCCACTGACCTCCCTGACCTCTGCAGCCTTAGGCTGATTAATGTTGGATGGAGAGGGGCAGGTTACCTGCTCCAAACTGGGTACTACCTTGGAAGAGTCCCCTGCCATGAGGGGTGTTGCCAGGACAGGCCTGACCACCTCTGGGGCAGTTCCTTCACTAGGGGTAGGATCAGTTCCCTGAGGAGGCTGACCCTTACCTATAGTCTGGGGGGAAGAAGACTTTTCTTCAACCCTTGTGCTCTCCCGTGGAGTAGAGTGGGCCATTCTTTCAGGCTCCATCACTCAAAAATTTCCCTGGGGTTGGGCTGTGGCCCTCAGAGCCCCACCAACTCTCTCAGGGAGGCCTAACATTCTTAAATGGGCCTCGTATTCAACTTCAGCCCAGGCTGAAATTTCCAGATCATTGCCCAACAGGCAATCCAAAGGCAAGTTTTGGGACACTGCCACTCTCTTTGGGCCAGTGACCCCTCCCCAGTTGAGATTGACTATGGCTATGGGATGATCTGTCCTCATATCATCAATGTTGGTCACCTGGTACTTGAACTCAGGTAAAAGCTGTTGAGGGGGGTCTAGCTTCCCTGTCACCATGGTGATACTAGCCCCTGTGTCCCTGAATGCCAACGCCTTCTGACCATTGATCAGTGGCTCCTGTCTGTACTTGCCCAAGGAATTGGGGCTGGCAGTATAAGTGGCAAATCCCATGCCACCATCACAGACTGGGGAGGCCTGTGAGGGGCACCTTTCTAAATTATGGTCCACCACAGTTCTTCATGAGAACCCACCAAACATTTTGGGCGCACTACTACCAACTGGGGGATTACTACTTGTACCAGGAGGAGTGGTAGTATTGCTTGGAGTAACATTTTCCTTATTGCTGACCTTGGGGCAAATGGGGTCATTTTTCCAGTGGCCAGGTTTCTTACAAACATGGCAATAAGGTTTCTTTTCAGGGGGTAAGGAGTTTGGGACCCACCCCCAGAAGAGGACTTTTGGCGCCCTGTAGTGGATTTATCTTTTGATTTATCCCCACCTTTCTCTTGGGTCTTGGAGGAATCTTTCTTCTGGTCACCACCCTGATTCTTTGGCTTTACTCTGGTTCTGACTCATTTGTCTGCCTTCTTTCCCAATTCTTGGGGAGAGGTCAGATCAGAGTCCACCAGGTAATGGTGTAAAAGCTGGTTTTTACAATTATTAAGGATCTGCTCCCTCATAATCACATAGTACAATCCTAAAAAGTAATGCACCTTGCTGCCATGTAGCCAACCATCCAGAGCCTTAGTAGCACGATCTACAAAGTCAACCCAGTCTTGAGTGTCATCCTTTTGGGTATCTCTGAACTTTATCCTGTATTTGTCAGTGGTTAAGCCAAACCCATCAATAAGAGCACTCTTCAAGACTGTATAGTTATCAGCATCCTCATCTCTAACAGTGAGCCGCTTGTCTCTACCTTTGTCAGCAAAGGAGAGCCACAAAATTGCTGCCCACTGCTCCTGAGGGACCCTCTGTACTTTACAGGCCCTCTCAAGTGCAGTTATCCATTTGTGAATGTCATCCCCACTCCGGTAGGGAGGGACAATCTTGTTCAGGTTCCTATGGTCATGAGTTGGTTCTCTACCTCTAGGGACACTGTTGCTGCCACCATGGGGCTCCACCCCCAACGTTTTCGAAGCTCTCTGAAGCGCCAGGGATTCCCTATCTAAGGCCAATTGCTCTCTCTTGATTCTGAGCTTAGCTCTCTCAAACTCAAGCAGTTGGCACTTCTTCTCATAAGAGGACTCCCTTTTAGGAGAAGAAATCCTATGAGAAACAGTGGTCCCTACAGAAGTACCAGAATGATTAGATCCCTGAGAAGGAGGTCTTGATCTTCTTGGTAAACTGTTAACCCTTCCAGGTCGGGTAAAGAGGGGGCCACTGAGGCCTTCTCCTTCACCTTCAGGAAGAATTGGATTGTCCAGGGTAGAATCATCTTGATCCTCCTGGTCAGCTTCAGAGTCTAGGTCCTGGATGTTTTCACTTCCAGGCCTGTCCTCTTCTGCTGCCCCACCCCACTTGCCTGCCTCATCAGACCCTGGGGTCTTTCTGAGGTCATCTATAAGCAAAGCCTCTATGAGGCGTTGAGTTCTAGGGTTTTTCCCTGTCTTCAGTTTCCTAGATGCACACATATTTCTCAATTCCTGAAATGAGAGATGGTCATACTTAGTTAGCAAGGAGCCACTGGCTTCTGCTCTTGAAGACATACTAATGTTATGTGGTGTGGCACCTACCTAAGCTAGTGGGAACTACTAAACTCTCTTGAGTTGGAGAAAGGGTATGCTAGACCCTTGACTTACCCAACTCTAAGTTCAGTAGAACTTACTTTATTCTAGTCTTGATTATATGTACCTATGTACCTATAGTGGTTTTCAGTTAGTCACTCAATGAGATTATCTGGTAAACCAATAGCAAGCTTGAATCCCAACCGCTGCACACCAATGTGAGAAGTTGACCTGGTATATGCTGTCCACCAATTAAAGTGGGCACCTTGTACCAGTCCAAACAACCCTTATTGATGATTAGGTTAAAGACAACCTTTATTGAAAACTATCCTAGTGGGAGCTATGGAGAGCAGCCTTCAGGCTAAGTCTCGGAGGAATGTAAAGCAGCATGGTTTACCAGATTATAACCTCTTGAATTACCAAATGAAAGGAGAACCACACAAGGTATATATAATAAATATATGTATTTATTTCTAAACATTCTCTACTAACCTCTTTATGATATTAGAGAGCAAGGCACACAATATTATAGTACTAAAACGACAGTAAATAGCACAATACACAGTGGGCCCCAGGGGGAGACCAAACCATATATTAAGAAAGTGGTATAAGAACCATGACTTGACTAGACACAGTGCCTAGAGCACGTAGAATCGCTGGGACCCCAAGGAACCACCCAAGTTAGTGACACAGGGGACCCACAGGCGACGTGTGCAGTGTGAGAACACAGCTGCGAGTTCCGTACAATTGTACGTGAAAGTCAGGGTTGGAATTTTAAAGATTAAGGACACTTAGGAGAGGACTTTGAGAAAACCCTTTCAAACTTAGATGGTTCTAAGGCCAGCACCCATGTGAGCACCAGAGTACTCATGTTACCTAACCCAGGGAAGCCGGGTGCATAGGTTTCAAATGGTGTCGGGAATCTTCGTTGTTTTCAATGGCGAGATGCTGCAAAGTGGTGCTGCCGGGAAGATGAGAAGTGTCTGGGGTGATCCAAGCCTGGATCGAGATGAGACGAACCTGAAAGCAGAGGGGACATAGTCTGGGTCATTTGCGAGTGACCAGGGGCACGACAGACGAATGCCCACCGATGTCGGGTGTTTCAGGTGCGATGAGGTGAAGCTTGAATCTGCAGCCACGGGGACCAGGAGACATTGACGATGACCAGAGTCTGCAGGCGAGCTGTCTCCTGAAGGATGTCGAGTGCTGGGGGGTTGGTGTCCGGATTGGAGACCAAAAAGCCTTCCCACCTGCAACCCACACGGTCAGAGAAAAGATGCTTTGGTGCGGACCAGCAAGGTCCTGGGGACGCCCCAAGCAATGGAGAGTCAGGGCAAGTCTGGAGCAACCAGATAAGCCCACTTAAAGTTACAGTTCCCTCCTAAGGGACCCACAGGTCGATGGACCAGGGATTGCGAAGGGACCTCGAGAGGAATCACTAAATAACAGCCCACGGAACACTTGTGGAGTTTAGGCCAGTACTCTTCAGTGGAATCACTGCTCAGGCCTGGACTACAAGTAGCCCAAAGCACAGCCTCAGGGATCGCCAAAAAGTATATGCTGCTGCAAATGTGCACGGTGTCCAGGGGTTCGGGTTGCATGGTCCCCACGAGGGCTGCGGATCTCAGGTTTGCTGAGAGCACTGGTTGGCCTCGGGGAAGCTTAGGAACCCACCTCCTGTGTTGCAAAATCTTCGGAGTCTTTCGGGAGCTGCGTAGATGCAAAAAGGTCAGATGCGTTTTAGGTGCCTGCCTTGGAGGGGAGTAACTCCTTTACTCCAAGGGAGATTCTTCGGTCATCCAGCGTAGTGTAGATAGTTGAAGTACTTGGTTTCTGTAGCAGAGTTTCGTCCAGGTAAATCTCAAGTCCTGTAGCCAGGGGTTCCTATTTTATTACCAAGAAAGTGGTGGGACAAACTCTGGGGACCCAACTATGGGAGGGTCAGGACAGAGGGGTGGCTACACCCATGTCCTTTCTCCAGTTTCGCTCCAGAGCAGGGGCTGGCAGCCCCTGCCACCGGTTTGAGCTGGACTATGCACAGGGACACCAAATTTGCCCCCAGTGCAGTCATCAAAGCACTCTCAGAGTGCACCCACCCAGCCCCAATACACTTAAGCCTGTCTGGGAGGTGGTCACACCGCCCTGTGACAGGAAACCTATTTTCCAGCCATCCCGTCGGAGTTTCGTCCAGCAGCAGGAGGGCTAACTCGTGTCTGTGGCGGGTAGCATCCATTTTGTAATGCCAGGGTTTGCAAAACTGGTACCGGGTGTACCGGTGCTGTCATATTTCTCCCTCTTGTAGGGTGGAATCATACCGCCCACACCAGTTAGTGGTGTGGAGGTATGATTCCAAGGTGTTTGACACCAAACACAAAATGTTTCCATGCAGCCGTTTTAAAGTTAGCATTTACCACGAGGTTATAATGCACTTAAGTATATATGATATGGCTGCATCACAACCAACCCCGGAATAGAGGTTCTGAAGGCTACAGAGGGGCTCTGCTCATGCATGGGCACCCTCTCACATAAAACCCAGCACTCTGCCTTCAGGATTGATAAGGCCTGCGATATGGGTGACTGAGAGATTTATATGTGCAGTGGTATGGATAGATATAGTGAACCTATATCTAAGTAAGTACACAGGCTGCTGTAACAGACCTGTTGTGTCATTTTGAATGGTCTCCCAGGGGTGGCATAATACATGCTGCTGCCCTTGAGTGGCCTCTGGGGTAGCTATGCCCTGGGTATATAGTATACCATATGCTAGAGACTTATAAGGGTCCCCAGAATCCAACCTGGAGTGTACCTAAGGTACATGAACAACCAATTTAGGGAGAAAGCAGATAGACTGGGGTCCTGATTAGCAGGATCCCAGTCAAACTAAGTCGAAAATCAGCAAAACACCAGGCAAAAAGTGGGGGTAACCATGCAGTCAGATTCCACCTTCCTACACCTCCCACATACTTAAACAAAAAAAATACAGGTACAAATATTCTTAATGTTTAGATCCATTTGGGTTGAGGACCTTAGTATTATGACATGCACTCTTTTGTACACGATACACAATCCATATCATATACATCAATTACAATATTATTTATTAATCCAGTGGCGGCTAGTGAACTTTTAAAGTGGCGAGGCAGAAAATATTTCACTGTATAGTATCAAGGGAGTGTGTGAAGGGACCGAGCCAAACTCCCGGGAGGAACTGACAGGGAGTTCTTACACAGAGAACATTTTTTTTTAAAATGGTGTGAAAGAATTAATTTTACAGCACAATGTTCACATAAGTTAGAAACAAATAGAGTTAACTTATCCAACAACTTTGGGGTGTGCCAGGCAAACCTTGTGTTTGCTGGCTAGTAGAAATTGTGTCATCATCTCATAAAAGCTCAGGATAGGACTTTTATAAGTGTGATTTAGGAGGTAATCACCCATAGGGAGCACTCTCATCAGTCGACATAGAGGGATGAATCAGACACATTCCCATTAGATGCACTTAACTCTACAAGTCAATCGTTTTGGGATTTAGGGCTTTCTTTCTATGAATTTAAAAGTGCAGTTTCCAAGCAAGCAAGATAGTCAGCAATTATATACTGTGAATACATGGAATCAAAGAAAGGGTATGGTATGTATTGGGCTCATATCCAAGTTCCCCTAACCCCAAATAAACTTCCAATAGTACATGTAATAAGAAAACAATTTTACATGTGTTCTACAGCTGCCCTAATGAACTCTGACTGATAATTAAAGCAAACACAGTAAGGCCATATTAACATTGAATACAGACAGTTTCATATAAAGTTCAACATAAGAATTATGTTCATGCCTTTGCAGAATGATAAAACGTGACCAGACCGTGCGATTGCCCTGTAGAGGGAAAATCATGAGGAAAAGCTCCAAAATTAATCATAATTGCAGGCAACATTGGGGAATTGTTTCAGGCTTCGTCTGAAGGTAGTCTTTAACCCTTTATCACCCCGGCTCCAGCCTGACTCCTGATAGGACCTCGGAGTACTTTGCCTCAACGCCCGCGCAGGCATGGATTCTCAGGCATGCTGCGCTGCAAAGGGCATGCGCAGCACATCTATGGATTACAAATGTGTGAAGAGGACTGAAATGAAAAGCGCTCTTCACAAATGAGCAATCCGTGGAGCCCAATGCGCACCACCCCTGGACAGCTGCTCTGCGCACTTCCGTTGTTACCAGCACAGGCCACAGAAATAAAAGCAGAACGAACTGACAAATCTGTTAGTTCGTCTATTTACATTACTGGAGCTTGATACCACAAAGAGCAGCTTTTCTCTTTTCGGAGGTGCTGGTGACAGTAGGCCAGCGTCCTAATTCCCCTATGCACCAGCCACGACTGTATTAATCTGTTTCATTGCACAGTATTTAAATCTGCATGGCAGCAATAACTGCCTTTTTGGTCTTTGACCCATTCCATCTTTGACCCATTCCATCTATGATCCTCTCACCATTATCTTCTTCTGTAGGCTCACCACCCCGAAAGTCCTTCTTTTCCTCTTCTTTTCATCTCATCGTGCACTGCAGCTCTACCTTTACTCAACTACAACTTCTACCAGGTATTCTTGATCCTATCTATTCCACATTTGATCTTCCCTCACAGGCAACACCATCTACCATCATCTTGGTCCTAGGTATCTTCCCTTTAATAATTCAAAGGGAAAATATCATGTAGAACTATGTTCGATCGTGTTATATAACCATATTGTTTGATTCACAAACTGAACACAAGGTATGCCATCTGCAACTGCAGCTTGAACGCTTTCCATTATCACTCTATTTCCTCGCTCTAATAACCCATTTACTCTGGGCCCATACACCTGCATTATCTTATGACTAATATTCTTTTTGCATTTGTCACCCCTAGTGGGACGGGTATGCCCAGACGTGGGTCCCGTGCTCTCCATGCTACTGGAGTCAAGCTATCCCGGCTGATAAGGGGTGAAACCCCGAAACCGGTCATAGGATGTTTGTTTCCAGTCCATGGAGCACCTGGCCTGGCAGTTCGGGCTGGACTGTTCCCATTGGGCACAGGGTCAAAAACGATTTGCATATGGCTGGGTTCAAACTGGAAGGGCATGGTGAGCAAAAAAATGATGGATTTAGGCCCAGATCTCTGTACTGGGGTGAATGTATGACATTGTTCTGCATTCTGTCCATCAATTGTTCTTTTTGCATTTGTTACCCCGAGTGGGACGGGAATGCCCAGAGGTGGGTCCCGTCCTCCCCATGCCACTGGAGTCAAGCTATCCTGGCTGATGAGGGGTGAAACCCTAAAATCGGTCCTAGGGTGCTTGTTTCCAGTCCAGGGAGGACCTGGCCTGGCACTTTAGGCTGGACAGCTCCCATTGGGCACAGGGTAAAGACTGATTTGCACATGGCTGGGTTCGAACTGGAATGGCATGGTGAGCAAAAAAACGATGGATTTAAGCCCAGATCTCTGTACTGGGGCGAATGTATGACATTGTTCTGCATTCTGTCCATCAATTGTTCTTTTTGCATTTGTTGCCTTGAGTGGGGCGGGAATGCCCAGACGTGAGTCCTGTGCTCTCCATGCCACTGGAGTCAAGCTATCCTGGCTGATGAGGGGTGAAATCCCGAAACCGGTCCTAGGGTGGTTGTTTCCAGTCGAGGGAGGACCTGGCCTGGCAGTTCGGGCTGCACTGTTCCCATTGGGCCCAGGGTCAAGACCGATTTGCATATGGCTGGGTTCAAACTGGAATGGCATGGTGAGCAAAAACGATGGATTGAGGCCCAGATCTCTGTACTGGGGTGAAGGTATGACACTGTTCTGCATTCTGTCCATCAATTGTTCTTTTTGCATTTGTCACCCCGAGTGGGACGAGTATGCCCAGACGTGGGTCCTGTGCTCTCCATGCCACTGGAGTTAAGCTATCCTGGCTGATGAGGGGTGAAATCCCGAAACCGGTCCTAGGGTGGTTGTTTCCAGTCGAGGGAGGACCTGGCCTGGCAGTTCGGGCTGCACTGCTCCCATTGGGCCCAGGGTCAAGACCGATTTGCATATGGCTGGGTTCAAACTGGAATGGCATGGTGAGCAAAAACGATGGATTGAGGCCCAGATCTCTGTACTGGGGTGAAGGTATGACACTGTTCTGCATTCTGTCCATCAATTGTTCTTTTTGCATTTGTCACCCCGAGTGGGACGAGTATGCCCAGACGTGGGTCCTGTGCTCTCCATGCCACTGGAGTCAAGCTATCCTGGCTGATGAGGGTTGAAACCCCAAATCTGATCCTAGGATGCTTGTTTCCAGTCCAGGGAGGACCTGGCCTGGCTGTTTGGGCTGGACTGTTCCCATTGGGCACAAGGTCAAGACTGATTTGCATATGGCTGGGTTCAAACTGGAATGGCATGGTGAGCAAAATAATGATGGATTTATGCCCAGATCTCTGTACTGGAGTGAATGTATGACATTGTTCTGCATTCTGTCCATCAATTGTTCTTTTTGATTTTCCCTTCCTGAAAGCACTTTTCACTTTTAACAGAAAAACATGCTCTCTGTTGTCCAATGCTACTTGCCCAGGATAAACTGCAGTAAGAAATACTCATTCCATAAACCTGACACTCCTAAATCCAATTTCAAATCAATTAAAAAAAGAATCAACCATTGCTGGAGCAAATTTTTTTGCACTCCTAA
This sequence comes from Triturus cristatus, assembly GCF_964204655.1. Classification (NCBI taxonomy): domain Eukaryota; kingdom Metazoa; phylum Chordata; class Amphibia; order Caudata; family Salamandridae; genus Triturus; species Triturus cristatus. The sequence goes on from NC_140591.1 coordinate 428,592,809, forward strand.
AATATCAAATGGGTCCAAGATAGCAATCCCCAATCTAGCCCAAGATCTCTTTGAAATTTCCACCGATTCCAATTGTTGAACACGAGTTTTGTGAATTTTGTCTCCATTACTAAATATCAAGCAATCTTTTACTTCTGCTTCAATTTCCTAATCCATTCCTGATCACCAAACTATATCTCTAAGCGATCACTTAGTTCTGCTAAGATCCTGGAGTTCTTGATGTGCTCTCTCTATAACCTTGACTCTCAAACATTTTGAAGGAATCATTTTGTTTCCTCTTCCTATACCCCAGCCGTCGTCACTAACTTCATCACTTATACACTTAAAGCTCTCCAGACCTTCACATTGCTTGGGCTGCTTCCTCATCCACTTTGCATTTTTTTGTAATTCAGAATCTTCCTTGACAGATTGTTTTCCCATTCTGCATTTAACTTAAAGTGACATTCATATCATAAGCACTGGCATCATTTGTAACAACGGTGTTATTCCTTATATTAAACATGCCTAATGAGGGGGCCTTCTAAATTTCAATTTTATTCTATCAAATTTACCTTGGCACTCCTCATCCCAGCTGATTTTTTTTTTATCTTTCTTTAATAGATTCTGCATTGCCTTTGTCTTATCTAATTTATGCCAAACTTTGAATACAATTCTATAAATCCAAAACATGACTTCAAATCGACTTTAGTTTCAGGTATGATTATATTCTGAATGGTATGGAATTTCCTCCTTTGGTTGTATTTTTTTGTGTCAATTACATGTCCTAAATATGTTACTTTAGCCACCTTAAGTTTTCGTTTTTCTGCTTTCACAGTCAAACCACTTTCTTGATGTCTGTCTAAAACTTTACATAGTTTACTATCATGTTCCATTTCTGTCTCACCATAAATCAAGATATCCTCTTAAAAATAACACACTCCAGACATATCAACAAAAATGGCATGCATCAATCTTTGGAAAATGGCAGAACCAGATGATAAACCCAACGGCATGCGTCTGATTTCATATGCTCAGAATAGTGTTACAAATAATGTTAGATGCCAAGACAAGGGAAGATGATAGATCGATTGTGGTGACTCACTTGACTTTTCCTATTGTGTCCAGCATTTCTCTTATGTTTGAACTGGGTGTCAATCCAGATACACATTCTTACTGAGCCATCCAGTTTGCATACAACTACTATAGGGCAAGCCATTCAGATGGTTTTATTTATTCTATGATTCCTGCTGCACCTACTTTAATTATCTCTTCTTTTTTCTAAAGTTCTTTATATTAATTTTGCCATAGCACAAACAAAAATCACATGCAATGTGAAATATTACAGCCAACTCCTCCCCCCCCATCTCCCGGTTGCTGAGGCGTGCCAATCTAGAGGATATAGCAGGAGATAGGAGCCATACTCAATCCTATGGCACTGCAGGTCCAATCTTGGGTTCGTAGGACTCCAGAAGTGGAGTCCCGGGGCTCACCCCCTACCCCAGGTTATCCAAGACTACCATCCAAAATTTTGGACATAGGAGCCTGTACCTTGACCCATCGACCTCCTGACCATGGGTCCCATATTTTAGCAAATTTCCAGGAGCAGCCCCTAGCCTGATAGAGTGCCTCATCTGCTTGTTTACACCATTACATATTGGATACCCAGTCTCTAGAGTCAGATCTGAGCACTGCCTCCGTAACGTGTCACATCCCGTTGTGCCACCGCCAGAGCTGTGTTACACAGGAGCAGCGTGTATCTGTCCAGGTCACCTACCCCCACATGCCCAGAAGGGCCAGTCAGGGGGAGAGCTCAAGAACCTCCCCCAACAGCCCAGAAAGCTTCCGTTGCACCCCAATGCAGAACACTTTTAGTTTCGGGCAGTCCCCCAATGTGTGAACTAGCATCCCCTTTGGCTGCAGTCCCTAAGACAACGATCCGTGTCACTGCGACCCATGGCATGTAGTCTTGTATGTGTAAAGTACACTCAGTGCAGCAGTTTCAGTTGTATAAGCCTAAAACCCGCCGGTATGGCAACCTCTCCCATGTACCTACGAGCAGCCCCCCAGTTGTCGTCTTCCAGCCTATCCAGCTCTCCCTCCCACTTCTCCCTCAGTTACTGCAATGAAGCCGGACTATTGCACAGGAGTTTAGAGTAAAACTGGGATATGGCATTTCTATGGAGTGGGGCTCCCAGAGTCCAATACTCCAGCAGATTCTCATCCTCCAGGTCCTGAAGACAGGGGATCCAATGGTGTAGAATAGAGCGGACCTGCAAATAGCGCAAGGAATATCCCCCACGGCATATTATATTGGCTCTGCAGTTCAGCAAACATCCTTCACCTCATATCCCCTCGCCGATCCCCACCTTCGAGATCCCAATCCTATCCTAGAGACTGTAGCCTGACACACCCAAACACTCAGGCAACCTTCTTGAATCCCACGGAGGCATCTCCAATGTCATTCTACCCGCCCATGCTGTTTTCCATGTTGCACCTCCCCAGATCTTAACCACTAAGGTGGTCGGCCTTGGAATGGTCACTAAGCTCCTTTTGTCATAAAGCCATCTTGCAAAACTGTGGGGTGCCAGTGCCCACCAGTCCGCCATCAAGGCAGGCTCCCTCCGCTCCGCAAAGAACCAGTCATTAACAATCAGGAGGTGGGCCGCCCAATAGTACAGCTTCAAGTCAGGCAGGGTAATTCCCCCATCCACTGGCCTCCTCATCAATGTTCTGAGGGTGATTTGCAGAGTACCCCATCCCACAAAAGAGACCGAATCTCCACTGTCAACAAGACTCTGCTGGGGACCTCGAAAAATGAATTCTGAAGCACATAAAGGAATTTGGGAGGTAGATCATCTTATATAAGGCCACCCTACCATTCACTAAGAGGGGGAGCCAACGCCAGTGTTTAACATCCCTGCAAAGTTCCGCAGAATGCGTCCCACATTATTGTCAAAGAACAGTTTGCGATCCGTGCTCACATAGATTCCCAGGTAAGTGAAGCCAACGCCAGTCCATACGAGCGGCTCTGGCCACACACTCCACAGTGTCCATGTGGACAAGAGAAATATAATAGATTTCCCCCAGTTAATGGTTATCCAGGTGAACTTCCCAAATATCCTTACCATCTCCAGCACCTCAGTGGGGACTGGACCGAGTTAGCAAGATAAAGCAAGACATCGTTGTCATAAAGCAAGAACACATCCTCCCAGTCACCATCCCAGCAGAGGCCTCGTAGCAACGCATCCCGTCAAAATCAGCTCGCCAGCGGCTCCATCGCCACCGCAAACAATAGAGACAGTAGGGGGTAAACTAGTCGTTCACCCGTACCCTCGCTTATGGGATGCAGTAAAGAAGTGGCACACATGACTGGAATGTTGGGCCAAAGCCTATGCACTCCAGAAGGATCATCAAGGAAAGCCATTCCATTTAATTAAACGCCTTCTTCGCATCCAGTGCTAGAAGTATTAGTAGCTCCTGCACCTGAGACCTCCTAGCAAGGCAGCCCAAGAGCCAGATTGGTCCAGGGCCACCAAGCTATCAACACCCTGCAGGAGGCGATTCACAAAAACCTTAGCAAGTACCTTCCTTTTTTACATTCAAGAGGGAGCTAGGCCTATGCAAGGCATAGTCCTCTGGTGGCTTGCCCGGTTTATGAAGCAGCACTTTCTAAGTGTGCCTAAGATCCCGCAGCAGGTTGTTCTGGGCTAGGGCCTTGCAGTACATGGCATGGAGGGGCTTTATCACATTACTGTTAATGCATTTAAAACATTTGGGGGGATATCCACTAAAATCTGAGGACTTCATGCTTTTTAGTTGGGTCAAGGCCTCCACGATCTCTCTCTCTGCGATTGCTACTTTCAATGCGCCCCTGGCCTCACTACTCAATTGAGCCACCGGGAGGTCACGCACAAACATATACATCTCCGCAATCTTAGACAGGGAGAGGTGCGATGCATACAGTTTCTGTAAATATTGTGTATAGGTCTGAGCAATTACTATCTGTGTCTCCACCAGATCCCTGTGCTGTGTGGGAACTGCTGTGATCCATCTTTGGATCTCCTCTCTTTTGGCTATCCATGTCATTATCTTAACCACCTTGTTCCTGGTCTGATAAAGTCTACTCTGTTGTGACCTGTATAATGCCCTTGCCTCCTGGTGGGCCAGACTTCTATACTCCTCCTTCAGTCGGGCTAGTGCCTGAGCTTGCCCCACTTCCAGCCATCCAGCGTAAAGGCCTCCCCTTCCATCATCCCCCACTCCAATTCCTCCACCTTGCATAGTCTCTCCTGCTTTTTCCAAGCCACATGCGCTATTATATGGTCCTGCACCACAGTCTTACAGGCCTCCCATAGCACTCCCCCGAAGACACTGAGTTCTCATTCTCCTGAAAATACTAACTAGTCATCGCTACGAGCAAGTGCCTGGTATCTCAGTCAGTCAGGTTCCAAGTGTCCTGGTGCCTCCCATTGCTCATTCAGTGGTGATTGGGAAGTGGTCCAAAATCCCATTTGGCAGGTAGCACGTGTTCTTATATGTGTGATGTTGAGATCCCGGCACCCAAAAATAATCAAGTCATGCCAATGAGCGGGATGCATTGGCTGCTTGGAAGAACTGTCTATCCCCTGGGTGTGCGGCCTGCCACAAGTCCTCCAGCCCCCCAAAAAGAAGCAGTGTCTCAGTCGTCCCTGGGTCACCCCCACCCTGTGTGCACCATTCGATCCATCTCCCCATGAAGGGTTAGATTGAGGTCCCCCTGATCAGCAGCATTGGCTCCGGACATTCAGTAATCCATTTCCCCAATTCTTCCAGGCCCGACCCCTATAACCCCAGAGGCAGATACCAGGTGGCCACAATCAGAGGCTCTCCATTCCAAACACCTCCCACAGCTGACCAACAACCTTTAGGATCTACCCATGTTTTCTTAACTTGAAAGGGGATGGATCGCTGGACCAAAATTCCCGCTCCTGTGAGCTTCAGTGAAGTAGTCGAATGTAGCAGGGTCTTGTACTTTTCCTTTTCTAGAAAGTCACAGTGGGAATCCCACAAGTATGTCTCCTGCAACTGGATCAAATCTAGGGAGTGCTGGGAACCGCGCAAGTATGTCTCCTGCAACTGGATCAAATCTGGGGAGTGCTGCACTAAGTTGCAGAGGACCATCGCTCTCTTCAGCTTGTTCCCTAGCCCATTTCGTCCTATGAAAGGACCCTTATGAAGGTGCTCCCATCTAATATTTGCGGTCCCATATAAAGCAGTTTCCATAGGCTGACTGAATCCACCAGACCCTATTCACTCACCGGTGTACCTCACGACCACCGCAGCTTGGGTCAACTGACCCCCACCCTGTTTGCTCGTGCAGCGAGTATACAACCACCCGCCTGCCCAATGCTCGAGGCACCTGTCGCTCCCCCCAACTTTGTGTATTGCTTACCATCATGCCTAACACATTCATTAAGGTGTTTACGTGCCCTGTCCAGCTGGTTTGGCTACAGTTGAGCCCTGTAGCCCCGATCACATGCCAACCAATCTCTTCCAGACCCACCCGAGTCCATCCAGTGGTTCCCCAGGGAGGGGCATTTCAGACAATCTTGTCAGCCATAATGAGGGTGACCCTCGGAAGATCCGGCTCCTCTATGTCCACTTCTGACCCCACAGATTAATGCGCTGACTTAACAACATCACTGACGAGTAGCTCCCGCAGGTTCCCAGATAGCTGCAACCTTCCCTGTTGTAACTCTGCGACCACCTTGTCCTTATTCTGAGCCTCCACAGGTGGGTGTAGACCTGGGCCTCAGACGCAAGCGCCTCCATGACCGATGGGTTTGTCAATCTGGGTAGCACTTGCCTCCATGGTGCTTTGGCATTGGATGGCCCTGTCACCCCTGCCATTCCCAAACCTCCTTAGCCTCAGTTAAGAAGTGGGCAGCATTGTCTGAAGTGACTTTGAGGCAAACCGGGAACAGCAGGATATATTTGAGGTTATGGTGCTGCAGGTGCTTTTTGACTGCCAGGAAACTCTCCCTCTGGTGCTGAACCAATGTGGTGTAGTCCCAATAAATGCTCACCAGGCTATCCTGGATCCTCCAAGGCCCGAGGGAGCGTGGCAGTTGCAAAATCTTGTCACGGTCTCTGAAGTTGAGGAAGCGGGCCTGTTAGATCTGGCATCTTTTGGCATGTTTTCCCAGTATTTTTGCTTTCTGACCTCCCGGTTTTGACTCTCACTGCTCTCCAGTGTTAAAGTGCAAGTGCTCCTATTGTAAATTGTATTATGGATTGGTGTTTTCATGATTGGCATATTTAATCTACTGGTAAGCCCCTAGTAAAGTGCACAGAGAGTGCTAGTGGGCATGCAGCACTGATTGTGCCACCCACACGAGCAGCCTTTTAAAGGGATCTCAGACCTGCCACTGCAGTGTCTGAGCGCAATTTTTACTGCCATGTCGACTTGGCGAGAGCACCCACTTGTCAAGTCCTAACCTTCCCTTTTACTGCATGTAAGTCACCCCTACAGAAGGCCCAAGGTACGCCTAGGGGCAGGGTGCAGTGTATGTGAAAGGTAGGACATGTACTGGTGTGTGTAACATGTCCTGATAGTAAAATACAGTGTAACTTGTTTTTCACTATTGAAAGGCTATCTGTCCCATAGGATAGAATTGGAGTTTACTTATGGGACATGATAGAGAAATGGAGTTTAGTATGCCTGAACTCAGAATATAGAAATGCATCTTTTAGTAAAGATGATTTTTATATTCTGTGTTTGAAAACACCACTTTTGGAAAGTAGGCATTGTCTTGCTTAGCCTACTGTGTGCCTCTGCTGGGTTGTGGATTGTCTGTCTGGCTTTTGAGTGACAGGGGCTGGGGATGTGCATTCTCTTCAGACAGCCACTGGGGGGGGGGGGGGGGGGGTCGACGTGTGTCCTGCCTTTCCTGGATGAGCCAGGCCAGGGCTGAATAGACCTGGGCTGCATTTAGAGTAGAGGGAGGAGATTTCCTTGCACCTGAATGGGCCTGGTCTGCCTTGCGCAATGCTGTCACCACCTCCTGCTGGAAAAGTGGGCCAGAGAGGACCAAACTGGTTTGGAATAAGCAATGAGACTCTCTGCCCAAGAGATCAAAGAGAAATGCAGTATAAACATTAGGGGCCAGACCCCAGAACTTTAGAACTCGCTTGAATCAAGGTACTTGCCAGAAAGAATAGCTGGAAGAGCTGCCAGAAGGAGTACTGCCACTTTGCTGTTTTGTTGCTTTGTTAGGTTGGCCTGCAGTTGCCGCATCTGCTTTGGGCTGTGAAAGGACTGGACTGAACTTTCTCCACTTTTGCTGAGTATATCCAAGGGCTTGAAATAGAGCTTGCCTCCGGTTCTCAAAATCTCAGGGATAGCAAAGAATTCACTTACGTCTGGGTACCGCCTCTGGAACCTGGGGTTTCAGTTGCCACAAAGAGGAAGAGCCGCCGACTCTGTCACCGACTCCGCTGCTGGGTCCGTGTCCTGAAGGCACCACAGAAGGCACAGCCGCACTTCGCACCACAACCCTGATCTCACCAACGACAACAACCGCCATCGAGCCGCTGCCTGCACCATGACCTGTGGGCCCCACACTTAGCACCGCTGACTTCGACACCCGTGACTGCACCATGGCTTGGGGGCACTGCTCGTGAGTCCTATGACACACTGCCACGTCCCACACCACAGTCTGGGCTGACCGACGCCAGCTCCCATCAACCAGCTCTGTCGCTTGCACCATAACCTGTCAGCACCGCATGCCGCGCCGCTACGTTCACATCGCAACCGCGACGGTTGCAATGACCAGCCCGCACCGACGTGGTCTGCTGGAACCAAAGGTACTGTCAACACTACAGCTTACCCACACCGACGCGGTCGGATGGAACTGTTGGATTCTGTTGTTTTCAGCACTGTGGTAGCCCTGGACGGAGCTACTAACGCCCCAGAACTGCATTTTAAAGTTATTCTTGCAAAGTGCATATTTTTAATTACTGTATGGTGTTCTTTTATCGTATTTAGTCTTGTTCACACAGATAAATATTGGTTATTTTTGGAAAGCATATGTGGTGTCCTTTTGTAGTGTATTCACTGTATTACTGTGGGTTTGTGCAAATGCTTTTCACACTGCCTCTGAGATAAGCCTGACTGCTTGTGCCAAGCTACCAAGGGGGTGAGCAGGGGTTATTTCAATAGTCTATCCCCCTTATCCTGACAAGAAGGAATGTGAAAACCATTGCCAACTAGAGACCCCCATTTCTAACACTGGTTGTCAACGGTGAGGATAGGACTTGTGTTTGCACTTGACCTACAGTGATTGGTGTACACTACTACCTTTATCGCAGACCATTACATACCACATATGTTTCTTTTTTACCTATTTTTGATCCCATCGTATTTAAACTTGAGCTTGCTCTTGCATCATGCCTGAATCAAGAGCATCATCTGTTGTATCCTTGGAAATGGCCTTTGACGAAGAGAGGTTAGAAACATACAACGTGAAGGAGATGATAGCTATTTGCAAGAACCTCAAAGTCCAAATCAGGGACCTCACCAGGAAAGAGCAGCTACAAAATGCGTTGAGGGTCTGAGTAGCAGCCAGACATGCCAGTGGGCAGTCTGGAGATCTCAGTGTGAAGGCGGAAGAGCCTATTCCTAGGATGGATGTGCTTTAAGGGAGGGGGGAATCCTCCAGGCCAGGCAGCAGTGGCTTGTCCCCAGAAAATCTGGAGGACAGAAGGGAGGCAAGGAAAATTGAACTGGAAAGACTCTGGCTGGAGAATGAGAGTGAAGACAAAATAATACCCATGGAGGAAAGGAAAATTATCTTGGATCATGAGCGTGGTATTAAGGAGCTGGAGCTAAGAAGTAGGTCCAGCACAGCTGGTGGCAGCAATTCCTCAGTACAGGCAGATAGAATTGTGCACATCCCCATGAATGTGGGCAAGGAATTCAAGAAGGGGGGTGGCATACAAAGGTGGTTTCAGGGTTATGAGGCATCGATACACATGAATGGGGTCCCTGAAAAGAATTGGGGAGCCGGATTGTGGCCTCTTTTCCCAGAAGAAGGAAGGGATACTTTGATAGCTTTTGGTCAGGTGCAATGCTTCACCTATGCTGGCATGAAGGAAGCCCTACTCACCAAGTATGGTCTCACTCCTGACAAGTACAAGGATCAGTTTAGGGCCAGTAGGAAAACTGATGCAAACACTAGGTTGGAATGTGTTGATTCTTTTTTCAGGTCACTGGATGGTTGGATGAAGGGCAGTAATGTGACAGATTTTCAGGGGCTCTACAATTTTATTGCATGGAATCACTTGTCTAGTCTGTGTTTTGCAGAGCTGCGCCAGCACTTGACTTTTAGTAAGCTGACTGACCCCAGTAAGGTTGCTAGATAGATAGGATAGAATTGGAGTTTACTTATATCATCTTTTAAGTATATCTTCCCATTGGGACATAATAGAGAAATGGAGTTTAGTATGCCTGAACTCAGAATATTGAAATGCATCTTTTAGTAAAGATGATTTTTATATTCTGTGTTTGAAAACACCACTTTTAGAAAGTAGGTATGGTCTTGCTTAGCCTACTGTGTGCCTCTGCTGGGTTGTGGATTGGCTGTCTGGCTTTTGAGTGACAGGGGCTGGGGATGTGCATTCTCTTCAGACAGCCACTGGGGGGAGGGGGGGGGGGGTCGACGTGTGTCCTGCCTTTCCTGGATGAGCCAGGCCAGGGCTGAATAGACCTGGGCTGCATTTAGAGTAGAGGGAGGAGATTTCCTTGCAGCTGAATGGGCCTGGTCTGCCTTGCGCAATGCTGTCGCCACCTCCTGCTGGAAAAGTGGGCCAGAGAGGACCAAACTGGTTTGGAATAAGCACAGAGACTCTCTGCCCAAGAGATCAAAGAGAAATGCAGTATGAACATTAGGGGCCAGACCCCAGAACTTTAGAACTCGCTTGAATCAAGGAACTTGCCAGAAAGAATAGCTGGAAGAGCTGCCAGAAGGAGTACTGCCACTTTGCTGTTTTGTTGCTTTGTTAGGTTGGCCTGCAGTTGCCGCATCTGCTTTGGGCTGTGAAAGGACTGGACTGAACTTTCTCCACTTGTGCTGAGTATCTCCAAGGGCTTGAAATAGAGCTTGCCTCCGGTTCTCAAAATCTCAGGGATAGCAAAGAATTCACTTACGTCTGGGTACCGCCTCTGGAACCTGGGGTTTCAGTTGCCCCTAAGAGGAAGAGCCGCCGACTCTGTCACCGACTCCGCTGCTGGGTCCGTGTCCTGCAGGCACCACAGAAGGCACAACCGCACTTCGCACCACAACCCTGATCTCACCAACGACAACAACCGCCATCGAGCCGCTGCCTGCACCATGACCTGTGGCCCCCACACTCAGCACCGCTGACTTCGACACCCGTGACTGCACCATGGCTTGGGGGCACTGCTCGTGAGTCCTATGACGCACTGCCACGTCCCACACCACAGTCTGGGCTGACCAACGCCAGCTCCCATCAACCAGCTCTGTCGCTTGCACCATGACCTGTCAGCACTGCATGCCGCGCCGCTACGTTCACATCGCAACCGCGACGGTTGCAATGACCAGCCCGCACCGACATGGTCTGCTGGAACCAAAGGTACTGTCGACACTACAGCTTACCCACACCGACGCGGTCGGATGGAACTGTTGGATTCTGTTGTTTTCAGCACTGTGGTAGCCCTGGACGGAGCTACTGACGCCCAAGAACTGCATTTTAAAGTTATTCTTGCAAAGTGCATATTTTTAATTACTGTATGGTGTTCTTTTATCGTATTTAGTCTTGTTCACACAGATAAATATTGGTTATTTTCGGAAAGCATATGTGGTGTCCTTTTGTAGTGTATTCACTGTATTACTGTGGGTTTTGTGCAAATGCTTTTCACACTGCCTCTGAGATAAGCCTGACTGCTTGTGCCAAGCTACCAAGGGGGTGAGCAGGGGTTATTTCAATAGTCTATCCCCCTTATCCTGACAAGAAGGAAGGGTCCCTAATTGGATAAATGTGAAAACCATTGCCAACTAGAGACCCCCATTTCTATCACTGGTTGTCAACGGTGAGGATAGGACTTGTGTTTGCACTTGACCTACTGTGATTGGTGTACACTACTACCGTTATCGCAGACAATTACATACCACATATGTTTCTTTTTTACCTATTTTTGATCCCATCGTATTTAAACTTGAGCTTGCTCTTGCATCATGACTGAATCAAGAGCATCATCTGTTGTATCCTTGGAAATGGCCTTTGACGAGGAGAGGTTAGAAACCTACAACGTGAAGGAGATGATAGCTATTTGCAAGAACCTCAAAGTCCAAATCAGGGACCTCACCAGGAAAGAGCAGCTACAAAAGGCGTTGAGGGTCTGAGTAGCAGCCAGACATGCCAGTGGGCATTCTGGAGATCTCAGTGTGGAGGCGGAAAAGCCTATTCCTAGGATGGATGTGCTTTAAGGGAGGGGGAATCCTCCAGGCCAGGCAGCAGTGGCTTGTCCCCAGAGAATCTGGAGGACAGAAGGGAGGCAAGGAAAATTGAACTGGAAAGACTCTGACTGGAGAATGAGAGTGAAGACAAAATAATACCCATGGAGGAAAGGAAAATTATCTTGGATCATGAGCGTGGTATTAAGGAGCTGGAGCTAAGAAGTAGGTCCAGCACAGCTGGTGGCAGCAATTCCTCAGTACAGGCAGATAGAATTGTGCACATCCCCATGAATGTGGGCAAGGAATTCAAGAAGAGGGGTGGCATACAAAGGTGGTTTCAGGGTTATGAGGCATCGATACACATGAATGGGGTCCCTGAAAAGAATTGGGGAGTCGGATTGTGGCCTCTTTTCCCAGAAGAAGGAAGGGATACTTTGATAGCTTTGGGTCAGGTGCAAAGCCTCACCTATGCTGGCATGAAGGAAGCCCTACTCACCAAGTATGGTCTCACTCCTAACAAGTACAAGGATCAGTTTAGGGCCAGTAGGAAAACTGATGCAAACACTAGGTTGGAATGTGTTGATTCTTTTTTCAGGTCACTGGATGGTTGGGTGAAGGGCAGTAATGTGACAGATTTTCAGGTGCTCTACAATTTTATTGCATGGAATCACTTGTCTAGTCTGTGTTTTGCAGAGCTGCACCAGCACTTGACTTTTAGTAAGCTGACTGACCCCAGTAAGGTTGCTAGATAGATAGGATAGAATTGGAGTTTACTTATATCATCTTTTAAGTATATCTTCCCATTGGGACATGATAGAGAAATGGAGTTTAGTATGCCTGAACTCAGAATATAGAAATGCATCTTTTAGTAAAGATGATTTTTATATTCTGTGTTTGAAAACACCACTTTTAGAAAGTAGGTATTGTCTTGCTTAGCCTACTGTGTGCCTCTGCTGGGGTGTGGATTGGCTGTCTGGCTTTTGAGTGACAGGGGCTGGGGATGTGCATTCTCTTCAGACAGCCACTGGGGGGGGGGGGGGTCGACTTGTGTCCTGCCTTTCCTGGATGAGCCAGGCCAGGGCTGAATAGACCTGGGCTGCATTTAGAGTAGAGGGAGGAGATTTCCTTGCACCTGAATGGGCCTGGTCTGCCTTGCGCAATGCTGTCGCCACCTCCTGCTGGAAAAGTGAGCCAGAGAGGACCAAACTGGTTTGGAATAAGCACAGAGACTCTCTGCCCAAGAGATCAAAGAGAAATGCAGAATAAACGTTAGGGGCCAGACCCCAGAACTTTAGAACTCGCTTGAATCAAGGAACTTGCCAGAAAGAATAGCTGGAACAGCTGCCAGAAGGAGAACTGCCACTTTGCTGTTTTGTTGCTTTGTTAGGTTGGCCTGCAGTTGCCGCATCTGCTTTGGGCTGTGAAAGGACTGGACTGAACTTTCTCCACTTGTGCTGAGTATCTCCAAGGGCTTGAAATAGAGCTTGCCTCCGGTTCTCAAAATCTCAGGGATAGCAAAGAATTCACTTACGTCTGGGTACCGCCTCTGGAACCTGGGGTTTCAGTTGCCACAAAGAGGAAGAGCCGCCGACTCTGTCACCGACTCCGCTGCTGGGTCCGTGTCCTGAAGGCACCACAGAAGGCACAGCCGCACTTCGCACCACAACCCTGATCTCACCAACGACAACAACCGCCATCGAGCCGCTGCCTGCACTATGACCTCTGAGCCCCACACTCAGCACCGCTGACTTCGACACCCGTGACTGCACCATGGCTTGGGGGCACTGCTCGTGAGTCCTATGACGCACTGCCACGTCCCACACCACAGTCTGGGCTGACCGACGCCAGCTCCCATCAACCAGCTCTGTCGCTTGCACCATGACCTGTCAGCACCGCATGCCGCGCCGTTACGTTCACATCGCAACCGCGGCGGTTGCAATGACCAGCCCGCACCGACGTGGTCTGCTGGAACCAAAGGTACTGTCGACACTACAGCTTACCCACACCGACGCGGTCGGATGGAACTGTTGGATTCTGTTGTTTTCAGCACTGTGGTAGCCCTGGACGGAGCTACTGACGCCCAAGAACTGCATTTTAAAGCTATTCTTGCAAAGTGCATATTTTTAATTACTGTATGGTGTTCTTTTATCGTATTTAGTCTTGTTCACACAGATAAATATTGGTTATTTTTGGAAAGCATATGTGGTGTCCTTTTGTAGTGTATTCACTGTATTACTGTGGGTTTTGTGCAAATGCTTTTCACACTGCCTCTGAGATAAGCCTGACTGCTTGTGCCAAGCTACCAAGGGGGTGAGCAGGGGTTATTTCAATAGTCTATCCCCCTTATCCTGACAAGAAGGAAGGGTCCCTACTTGGATAAATGTGAAAACCATTGCCAACTAGAGACCCCCATTTCTATCACTGGTTGTCAACGGTGAGGATAGGACTTGTGTTTGCACTTGACCTACTGTGATTGGTGTACACTACTACCGTTATCGCAGACAATTACATACCACATGTTTCTTTTTTACCTATTTTTGATCCCTTCGTATTTAAACTTGAGCTTGCTCTTGCATCATGACTGAATCAAGAGCATCATCTGTTGTATCCTTGGAAATGGCCTTTGACGAGGAGAGGTTAGAAACCTACAACGTGAAGGAGATGATAGCTATTTGCAAGAACCTCAAAGTCCAAATCAGGGACCTCACCAGGAAAGAGCAGCTACAAAAGGCGTTGAGGGTCTGAGTAGCAGCCAGACATGCCAGTGGGCAGTCTGGAGATCTCAGTGTGGAGGCGGAAGAGCCTATTCCTAGGATGGATGTGCTTCAAGGGAGGGGGGAATCCTCCAGGCCAGGCAGCAGTGGCTTGTCCCCAGAGAATCTGGAGGACAGAAGGGAGGCAAGGAAAATTGAACTGGAAAGACTCTGGCTGGAGAATGAGAGTGAAGACAAAATAATACCCATGGAGGAAAGGAAAATTATCTTGGATCATGAGCGTGGTATTAAGGAGCTGGAGCTAAGAAGTAGGTCCAGCACAGCTGGTGGCAGCAATTCCTCAGTACAGGCAGATAGAATTGTGCACATCCCCATGAATGTGGGCAAGGAATTCAAGAAGGGGGGTGGCATACAAAGGTGGTTTCAGGGTTATGAGGCATCGATACACATGAATGGGGTCCCTGAAAAGAATTGGGGAGCCGGATTGTGGCCTCTTTTCCCAGAAGAAGGAAGGGATACTTTGATAGCTTTGGGTCAGGTGCAAAGCCTCACCTATGCTGGCATGAAGGAAGCCCTACTCACCAAGTATGGTCTCACTCCTGACAAGTACAAGGATCAGTTTAGGGCCAGTAGGAAAACTGATGCAAACACTAGGTTGGAATGTGTTGATTCTTTTTTCAGGTCACTGGATGGTTGGATGAAGGGCAGTAATGTGACAGATTTTCAGCTGCTCTACAATTTTATTGCATGGAATCACTTGTCTCGTCTGTGTTTTGCAGAGCTGCACCAGCACTTGACTTTTAGTAAGCTGACTGACCCCAGTAAGGTTGCTAGATAGATAGGATAGAATTGGAGTTTACTTATATAATCTTTTAAGTATATCTTCCCATTGGGACATGATAGAGAAATGGAGTTTAGTATGCCTGAACTCAGAATATAGAAATGCATCTTTTAGTAAAGATGTTTTTTATATTCTGTGTTTGAAAACACCACTTTTAGAAAGTAGGTATTGTCTTGCTTAGCTTACTGTGTGCCTCTGCTGGGGTGTGGATTGGCTGTCTGGCTTTTGAGTGACAGGGGCTGGGGATGTGCATTCTCTTCAGACAGCCACTGGGGGGGGGGGTCGACGAGTGTCCTGCCTTTCCTGGATGAGCCAGGCCAGGGCTGAATAGACCTGGGCTGCATTTAGAGTAGAGGGAGGAGATTTCCTTGCACCTGAATGGGCCTGGTCTGCCTTGCGCAATGCTGTCGCCACCTCCTGCTGGAAAAGTGGGCCAGAGAGGACCAAACTGGTTTGGAATAAGCACAGAGACTCTCTGCCCAAGAGATCAAAGAGAAATGCAGTATAAACGTTAGGGGCCAGACCCCAGAACTTTAGAACTCGCTTGAATCAAGGAACTTGCCAGAAAGAATAGCTGGAAGAGCTGCCAGAAGGAGTACTGCCACTTTGCTGTTTTGTTGCTTTGTTAGGTTGGCCTGCAGTTGCCGCATCTGCTTTGGGCTGTGAAAGGACTGGACTGAACTTTCTCCACTTGTGCTGAGTATCTCCAAGGGCTTGAAATAGAGCTTGCCTCCGGTTCTCAAAATCTCAGGGATAGCAAAGAATTCACTTACGTCTGGGTACCGCCTCTGGAACCTGGGGTTTCAGTTGCCACAAAGAGGAAGAGCCGCCGACTCTGTCACCGACTCCGCTGCTGGGTCCGTGTCCTGAAGGCACCACAGAAGGCACAGCCGCACTTCGCACCACAACCCTGATCTCACCAACGACAACAACCGCCATCGAGCTGCTGCCTGCACTATGACCTCTGAGCCCCACACTCAGCACCGCTGACTTCGACACCCGTGACTGCACCATGGCTTGGGGGCACAGCTCGTGAGTCCTATGACGCACTGCCACGTCCCACACCACAGTCTGGGCTGACCGACGCCAGCTCCCATCAACCAGCTCTGTCGCTTGCACAATCACCTGTCAGCACCGCATGCCGCGCCGTTACGTTCACATCGCAACCGCGGCGGTTGCAATGACCAGCCCGCACCGACGTGGTCTGCTGGAACCAAAGGTACTGTCGACACTACAGCTTACCCACACCGACGCGGTCGGATGGAACTGTTGGATTCTGTTGTTTTCAGCACTGTGGTAGCCCTGGACGGAGCTACTGACGCCCAAGAACTGCATTTTAAAGTTATTCTTGCAAAGTGCATATTTTTAATTACTGTATGGTGTTCTTTTATCGTATTTAGTCTTGTTCACACAGATAAATATTGGTTATTTTTGGAAAGCATATGTGGTGTCCTTTTGTAGTGTATTCACTGTATTACTGTGGGTTTTGTGCAAATGCTTTTCACACTGCCTCTGAGATAAGCCTGACTGCTTGTGCCAAGCTACCAAGGGGGTGAGCAGGGGTTATTTCAATAGTCTATCCCCCTTATCCTGACAAGAAGGAAGGGTCCCTACTTGGATAAATGTGAAAACCATTGCCAACTAGAGACCCCCATTTCTATCACTGGTTGTCAACGGTGAGGATAGGACTTGTGTTTGCACTTGACCTACTGTGATTGGTGTACACTACTACCGTTATCGCAGACAATTACATACCACATATGTTTCTTTTTTACCTATTTTTGATCCCATCGTATTTAAACTTGAGCTTGCTCTTGCATCATGACTGAATCAAGAGCATCATCTGTTGTATCCTTGGAAATGGCCTTTGACGAGGAGAGGTTAGAAACCTACAACGTGAAGGAGATGATAGCTATTTGCAAGAACCTCAAAGTCCAAATCAGGGACCTCACCAGGAAAGAGCAGCTACAAAAGGCGTTGAGGGTCTGAGTAGCAGCCAGACATGCCAGTGGGCAGTCTGGAGATCTCAGTGTGGAGGCGGAAGAGCCTATTCCTAGGATGGATGTGCTTTAAGGGAGGGGGGAATCCTCCAGGCCAGGCAGCAGTGGCTTGTCCCCAGAGAATCTGGAGGACAGAAGGGAGGCAAGGAAAATTGAACTGGAAAGACTCTGGCTGGAGAATGAGAGTGAAGACAAAATAATACCCATGGAGGAAAGGAAAATTATCTTGGATCATGAGCGTGGTATTAAGGAGCTGGAGCTAAGAAGTAGGTCCAGCACAGCTGGTGGCAGCAATTCCTCAGTACAGGCAGATAGAATTGTGCACATCCCCATGAATGTGGGCAAGGAATTCAAGAAGGGGGGTGGCATACAAAGGTGGTTTCAGGGTTATGAGGCATCGATACACATGAATGGGGTCCCTGAAAAGAATTGGGGAGCCGGATTGTGGCCTCTTTTCCCAGAAGAAGGAAGGGATACTTTGATAGCTTTGGGTCAGGTGCAAAGCCTCACCTATGCTGGCATGAAGGAAGCCCTACTCACCAAGTATGGTCTCACTCCTGACAAGTACAAGGATCAGTTTAGGGCCAGTAGGAAAACTGATGCAAACACTAGGTTGGAATGTGTTGATTCCTTTTTCAGGTCACTGGATGGTTGGGTGAAGGGCAGTAATGTGACAGATTTTCAGGGGCTCTACAATTTTATTGCATGGAATCACTTGTCTAGTCTGTGTTTTGCAGAGCTGCGCCAGCACTTGACTTTTAGTAAGCTGACTGACCCCAGTAAGGTTGCTAGATAGATAGGATAGAATTGGAGTTTACTTATATCATCTTTTAAGTATATCTTCCCATTGGGACATGATAGAGAAATGGAGTTTAGTATGCCTGAACTCAGAATATAGAAATGCATCTTTTAGTAAAGATGATTTTTATATTCTGTGTTTGAAAACACCACTTTTAGAAAGTAGGTATTGTCTTGCTTAGCCTACTGTGTGCCTCTGCTGGGGTGTGGATTGGCTGTCTGGCTTTTGAGTGACAGGGGCTGGGGATGTGTATTCTCTTCAGACAGCCACTGGGGGGGGGGGTCGACGTGTGTCCTGCCTTTCCTGGATGAGCCAGGCCAGGGCTGAATAGACCTGGGCTGCATTTAGAGTAGAGGGAGGAGATTTCCTTGCACCTGAATTGGCCTGGTCTGCCTTGCGCAATGCTGTCGACACCTCCTGCTGGAAAAGTGGGCCAGAGAGGACCAAACTGGTTTGGAATAAGCACAGAGACTCTCTGCCCAAGAGATCAAAGAGAAATGCAGTATAAACATTAGGGGCCAGACCCCAGAACTTTAGAACTCGCTTGAATCAAGGAACTTGCCAGAAAGAATAGCTGGAAGAGCTGCCAGAAGGAGTACTGCCACTTTGCTGTTTTGTTGCTTTGTTAGGTTGGCCTGCAGTTGCCGCATCTGCTTTGGGCTGTGAAAGGACTGGACTGAACTTTCTCCACTTGTGCTGAGTATCTCCAAGGGCTTGAAATAGAGCTTGCCTCCGGTTCTCAAAATCTCAGGGATAGCAAAGAATTCACTTACGTCTGGGTACCGCCTATGGAACCTGGGGTTTCAGTTGCCACAAAGAGGAAGAGCCGCCGACTCTGTCACCGACTCCGCTGCTGGGTCCGTGTCCTGAAGGCACCACAGAAGGCACAGCCGTACTTCGCATCACAACCCTGATATCACCAACGACAACAACCGCCATCGAGCCGCTGCCTGCACTATGACCTGTGGCCCCCACACTCAGCACCGCTGACTTCGACACCCGTGACTGCACCATGGCTTGGGGGCACTGCTCGTGAGTCCTATGACGCACTGCCACGTCCTACACCCCAGTCTGGGCTGACCGACGCCAGCTCCCATCAACCAGCTCTGTCGATTGCACCATGACCTGTCAGCACCGCATGCCGCGCCGTTACGTTCATATCGCAACCGCGGCGGTTGCAATGACCAGCCCGCACCGACGTGGTCTGCTGGAACCAAAGGTACTGTCGACACTACAGCTTACCCACACCGACGCGGTCGGATGGAACTGTTGGATTCTGTTGTTTTCAGCACTGTGGTAGCCCTGAACGGAGCTACTGACGCCCAAGAACTGCATTTTAAAGTTATTCTTGCAAAGTGCATATTTTTAATTACTGTATGGTGTTCTTTCATCGTATTTAGTCTTGTTCACACAGATAAATATTGGTTATTTTTGGAAAGCATATGTGGTGTCCTTTTGTAGTGTATTCACTGTATTACTGTGGGTTTTGTGCAAATGCTTTTCACACTGCCTCTGAGATAAGCCTGACTGCTTGTGCCAAGCTACCAAGGGGGTGAGCAGGGGTTATTTCAATAGTCTATCCCCCTTATCCTGACAAGAAGGAAGGGTCCCTACTTGGATAAATGTGAAAACCATTGCCAACTAGATACCCCCATTTCTAACACTGGTTGTCAATGGTGAGGATAGGACTTGTGTTTGCACTTGACCTACAGTGATTGGTGTACACTACTACCGTTATCGCAGACCATTACATACCACATATGTTTCTTTTTTACCTATTTTTGATCCCATCGTATTTAAACTTGAGCTTGCTCTTGCATCATGCCTGAATCAAGAGCATCATCTGTTGTATCCTTGGAAATGGCCTTTGACGAGGAGAGGTTAGAAACCTACAACGTGAAGGAGATGATAGCTATTTGCAAGAACCTCAAAGTCCAAATCAGGGACCTCACCAGGAAAGAGCAGCTACAAAAGGCGTTGAGGGTCTGAGTAGCAGCCAGACATGCCAGTGGGCAGTCTGGAGATCTCAGTGTGGAGGCGGAAGAGCCTATTCCTAGGATGGATGTGCTTTGATGGAGGAGGGAATCCTCCAGGCCAAGCAGCAGTGGCTTGTCCCCAGAAAATCTGGAGGACAGAAGGGAGGCAAGGAAAATTGAACTGGAAAGACTCTGGCTGGAGAATGAGAGTGAAGACAAAATAATACCCATGGAGGAAAGGAAAATGATCTTGGATCATGAGCGTGGTATTAAGGAGCTGGAGCTAAGAAGTAGGTCCAGCACAGCTGGTGGCAGCAATTCCTCAGTACAGGCAGGTAGAATTGTGCACATCCCCATGAATGTGGGCAAGGAATTCAAGAAGGGGGGTGGCATACAAAGGTGGTTTCAGGGTTATGAGACATCGATACACATGAATGGGGTCCCTGAAAAGAATTGGGGAGCCGCATTGTGGCCACTTTTCCCAGAAGAAGGAAGGGATACTTTGATAGCTTTGGGTCAGGTGCAAAGCCTCGCCTATGCTGGCATGAAGGAAGCCCTACTCAGCAAGTATGGTCTCACTCCTGACAAGTACAAGGATCAGTTTAGGGCCAGTAGGAAAACTGATGCAAACACTAGGTTGGAATGTGTTGATTCTTTTTTCAGGTCACTGGATGGTTGGGTGAAGGACAGTAATGTGACAGATTTTCAGGGGCTCTACAATTTTATTGCATGGAATCACTTGTCTAGTCTGTGTTTTGCAGAGCTGCGCCAGCACTTGACTTTTAGCAAGCTGACTGACCCCAGTAAGGTTGCTATGAGGCGGACCGCTGGGTGAGTACCAGGGTCCACAAGAAAATGTATCGGGAGACTCCGCCAAAGGCGGACAGGGTCCCCAGCAGAAGAGTGGGGGAGCAAGAGTAAAGCACAGGAGTTCTCTAAAGGGTCCTAAACTAACACCCAGGGTATAGGTTCCCATTCCCCAGGAGATAAGAAACAAGGGTCTATTTTGGGAGGATTGGAGGGATTGGCCCCCCGCAAGTGCTAAGCTTGTGAGCAGGTGGGTCACTTGAAAGTGGACCCCAAGTGCCCCAAGAGGACACAGCCACCCACTGGTAGGCCGTCCAAGGTGTTGGCTAGTGTACTGCTTGGGGAGGAGGGGTACCCACAGGAGGGTAGGGATCCAGCAGAAATGACCCTCGTCTCACTAGTGGACAGTGAGATGGTCCCAGGAAACCAGGTGCCTGCTAACACAAAAAATACAGCGCCAGGGTGACCATCAATGGGAGAAGGGTAGAGGCTCTCAGAGATACTGGAGCCTGTGTGACCTCAGTCCGGTGTCACCTGGTCTCTGAGGAGCAAGTAGTACCTGGGGCATTCCACCAAGTAGTTGCTGTGGACAACTCAGAGCACCAGTTTAAGGTGGTGCAGGTTCCCTTTGAATGGGGGGGTCTCAGGTCCCTAGAGGGTGGGTGTGAGCCCTACCATGTCTGTAGATTGTCTGCTAGGTATCGATCTGGAGCAGTCCTTGTGGAAGGATGTTGAACTCAGGTCTCACTTAGAGATGCTTGAATTGCCAGAGTGGGCATGCGTGACCACTCGGTCAATGGTGACCAGTAAGGGTGATCAGAAGGACCTGGATCCTGAAAGAGTGGCCCAGGTGTCTGCCAAAGAAAAGAGCAAGAGGCGCGGTAAACCCGCCCCTAAGGTTCCCACGGTCCAGAAGGAAGCTGACTTTGAGGGTGACGCACCAGTACCTACAGGGGAGCAGGTAGCTGAACTGCGGGACATATCTGAGCTGACCCATTGGCAGCAAGAAGGTGGTCCCACCAGGGGAGTAATCTGCAAGGAGCAGAAGGAATGCCCTTCTCTAGAGGCTTTGCAACAGCAGGCTGCAAACCAGGCAGCTGGTGACCAGTCTGGTCCACACTGAATTTACTGGGAGAATGGTCTCCTATATAGTGAGACTAAGGTTGCTGAGCCTGGGTCAGCCTGTGTGCTGGTTGTACCCCAGTGCTTCATGACCTTCCTACTAAGTGTGGCTCATTCCGTGCCTTTGGCAGGACATTTGGGGAAGGACAAGACCTTTGACAGGCTTGTCACCCACTTCTTTTGGCCCTAAATGCGAAGGCAGTCGGATGGACATTGCAGGTCTTGCCAAACTTGCCAGGCAAATGGTAAGAGTGGGAGGAAGTGTAAGGCTCCTCACTAACCTTTTCCAGTTGTAGGAACCCCTTTTGAAATGGTTGGGATGGACGCTGTGGGGCCACTGGCTCCCAAGGCAGCCATGGGCAATAGGTACATCCTGGTATTTGTGGACCATGCCACCTGGTACTCGGAGGCTATCCCACTCAGGATAGCAACAGCACCAGTGGTGGGCCGGATGTTAATGGAGATCGTTTCCCATGTGAGCTTCCCCAGAGCGATGGTATCTGACCGCGGTCCACATTTCCTATACAAGTGTATTACATCCTGTGGTAGGAGTTTGGTGTGACTTACAAGTTCCCCACTCCTTACCACCCACAACGTAATGGTTTGGTGGAGAGATTCAACCAAACCTTGAAGGGCATGATCAAGGGTGTAACTTAACCCATTAGGTGTGAAGTGGGACTTTCTCTTACCATGCCTTCTCTTTGCATACAGGAAGGTACCACAGAAGTCATTAGGGTTCAGTTCCTTTAAGCTTCTGTATAGGCACCCTGTGATAGGACATCTCACAGGTCAAGGAAGGCTGGGAGACAGCTGCCAGGAAAACTCCCCAGGATGAATATAGCTACATGCTGGCCTTCAGAAACCAAACTGCCCACTTCAGGAAACTCGCTCAGGGGAACCTAGAAGCAAGCCAGGAGGAGACGAAATGCTGGTACGACCAGAATGCCACATTGTTGAGGGTTTCAGCCTGGCCAGAAAGTGTGGGTCACAGCCCCAGATGAACCTTGTGCCTTTTGAGGTGGTAGTGTGCAAAAGTAATGCCACCTACCTGGTAAATTTGCAGACTTGCAGGAACACCTTAGAGGGTCCTACATGTGAACCGCCTCAAGCCTCACTTTGAGAGGTCTGAAGTGAGCATGCTCTTGGAGACAGATAATGGGGTGGAAGAGGAGAGTGAATCTCTTCCTGACCTCCTGTCCACCAAGGAGCACGATGGGCAGTGGCGGCTCCCCCATTGGGGTGTGGGGGTGTCGACCCACTGCTTTCTCGCCGTGCGAGAAGGCAGAAACATAAATGGTAAAAACTACCATTTATGTTTCTGCCTTCTCTCACAGCGAGAAAGCAGAAGTGCCTGGTTGGGGGTGGGCGGTCCTGCTCGAGGGCAGGGGGGGAGTGGCTTGCTCACTGTTGTGAATACTGACTGTTTGGTCAGCCCTGGGGCCGACCAAACAGTCAATACCCACAACAGTGGGCAAGCCACTCCCCCCTGCCCTCAAGCAGGACCGCCCACTCTCCCACATAGAGAAAATGACCCGGGTGGGGCATGCTCCGCTGCGCCTCACCAATCACAATGCTGCCATTGCAGTGTTGTGATTGGTGGAGGGGAGGGAGCCGGAAGGCTGCCTTTCCTTGATGACGAGAGCTGCAGAAATAAAGCAGGACGGCAGGAGCGGGAGTCCGGACCCATCCAGAAGATGAGGTGGCTGACGGTAAGTTTTATTTTATATATTTTTCAATTTAACCCCTCCCGCCTCCCCCCGTCATGCCGGCCACAACTGAAACATAGCATCCTTTGTTAATATTTATTGGCTGTAATAGTGTGTTTTTTCGACACGTGTGAATGTACTTTAATTGCAATCACCAATGAGGTCTTCCAAATAATTCTGGATATTTCCCGTTACTCGCTTCCATAACGCCCCTTTAATTAGGATAGTTTAAATTAAAAATAATCAAAGGTACTGGTAGAGTGATCTGCAGACCTGCTGCCTACATTCCTTGCAGGAGTAAACTGAATATACACATATTTGTGGCTTTCCAAGATATTTCCGCACTGCTGCCAGACTGGAGAACAGTTCCCAGCCTCCACCGGCGCGCCACTTAGGGGGATAAAGAGCGCCACAAACGAGGGCCTCTGTCACAGGGCAGTATTTTTTTTATTTTATTTAGTGATATAATAAGCTTAACAACATATATCAGGGCCAAAGTGGTCGTGCTCGGGCAGGCAGGCAATCCATCACTCGGCCTGCCAGGAGTGACGGCAAACAGACGCTAACAAGGAAATGCCTTCTCTAATAATCACCCACGCCGCAGAGATGCCGGCCTGCTGCACAACACCCCTTACATTTTTAGCAATAATATGCATTTAATGCACTTCTGTTTCTTTGACACGGCAGGGAAGTGAATTTATGGGGCTGGTGCGGCCTGGACTGTACCCTTATTGTAACAAACCGTTGTTAAATACTAAAAGAGATGCCCAATAAATGGCATGGCTTGTGGTGTGGCCCCTCCTCCCGTGAGGATGGATGAATCCGAGTTCATTAGAAGGCCTGCATTTCATTAGCTGCTTCTGACTGGGCTCACCTACTGCACAAGGAGAAATCACGTTGAATCCGGTAAGGACTCAGCTAATTACAAGCGGCATGATTTTGCCTAAGTAGCCAGAGCTCTGATGGACTATTGCGTCATGCAGGGCACTGCCAGCGTGCCCCTATGCGTTATTACAGTCCATGGTCAAACAAGAGGGAGTCAATCAGGAGGCAGGCCACCTCTCAAGAATGTTTAGGTCTCGCCTGACCCAGCGCATGCGCTGGTCTGGCAAGACCTATTGAGAGGGCTCCAAAAAGTGCTACCAGGCCAGCCTAGAGCCACAGTGCATGTGCGCGGGCGCTCGCGTCGCGATTTACCGAGATTGCTTTCACTTTCGGCCGCTTTGATGTTTGATCGTGATCGCGTTCGCGATCACTTTCACTGCCGCACGGCCGCTTGTTTATTTTTAGATATAAACAATCACACCTCGGGGATCGACCTGAGTGACCTCAGCCTGTCTTCTGTAAACACATTCTACTTCAGGATGAATCTTACGGTTGAACTTTGGAAAACTATTTGCTTCACCCGGCCATAATTGTTATGCGCTGTGTGACATATGTTATATAGCACGCTATTACAAGGGTCCATTGCTGACAAGAGGCTTCAATAGTGCTTTACTGCATCAAAATGAACTCGTGGCACTTCACCTGAAGAAACATTAACAATAGTTTTATGAGCATGAACACTGGTTTACAGGAACGCATTTATGCCCCTGCAATGTAAGGCCTGTGCCTGGATATGTAAACCCTGATCCATATGTGTGGATGAACAGGAGATCTGCGTATGGGAATAGACCGCTGTCACTCCACCCACACGGCCCCCTGCGGATTATGACATTTTATACACGGGTTCATGCCCGCTGCCTTCGCTTTCTTCTTCGGCTGAAGTAGGACAGCAGCCCTTGCACTGGTTACCCGCTATGCACAGGACCCTTTATGAATAAGGATACTATTTATGCAGAGAAAGCATACTCCCACATTGGCTAGAAGCAACATGCTCCCTGCAAGTGTGCAACAGCATTTTTGAGAATACGACTTTCTACTGTCAAGCTGTTTTTGTCATAACTGGAAAAAAGGTGAAACTTTTTGTAATATTTTCTAAAAAAAGGTGAAACTGTTAGTAATATTTTCTAAAAAAAGGTGAAACTGTTTGTAATATTTTCTAAGATATGCATTTTTACAAGATCTTACCTGGTCCTGTTTCAATTGATGTGCCCGATTTTGACCGACAATAAAACATGCACACGTTTTATAGGTGTCACTATCACACATTCAGACACTGCAATATCAAACCATCTGCAGCTGACGTTTGTTCTATCTAAAGTAAAAGGAATGAAAACTTGCCTACTTCCTCGTCTAGGGTGTGATTAGGGTCTTAACTACTGTTAAATTTCGATATATTAAACCTGCTGGAATCTAGCAGGGGAAAAGAGTATGGTATTTACTGTGATATGCAGATTTTGGGTTTCGCTAAGCACCAAAACCTGCATGTTATTTCTGCGTTTGTAAGCATTTTGTAAAGTGAATGTGCGTTCCGGCAGACACCGGCTTCAATTAAGCCCCCTGCAGGGGCCTACATGGACAGCCTGTGACAAAGCCTCAGCTGAGAAGTGTTTCTCAGGGTGGTATTGCTAAGACATTTCACAGTGCCTAAACAATAAAATTGTATGAAGCACAGCAGACATTTGTATTTTTTTCATGGGGAACCGGGTTCGAATCAAGGCAGGGATGCTTAACATCCTGTGCTTCTGGGCAAGTTACTTAATCTCCCCATTTATTTAAGCGAAAAAAGAAGGGTTTGGGGCAAAGCACAATTGCACCTATCCCTAGTCGAGTTTTATATAAACGTGGTGCTAGTGACCGGAGATCCAAAACCCCTAAATCTCCTGAAGCTAAACGCTTCAAATAACCATAAACACAATCCAATGGTCCAGCACCCAAAATACAGTTCAAGTGTTAAACATTATTATGACACAGGTAAATGTCAGTGGATTATCTTCCATAAGAAAACATGGACTTTCAGCAGAGTTGTGTTTTTTCTTCGATCCTTTATTCAGAAATTTCTTTCAAACATGTTAAAACAGACCATAGCCAACGCGTTTCATCCTCACGGACTTCTTCAGGGCTATAAATAATACATATATATTTATAAAATTAATATACATTATTTACAAACTTTTTTATAATACACACTTTGTACAATACAAACAATCATTACATCTTGTTTTATAAAATAAGCAAACCATGTTGTTTCAAGTTTCCTAATTCTTTCTAGCGAATCAATATTGCAGCAATTCCATATCGCTTACTAATTAATGGTAAGCGATATGGAATGTGTACGACTGTGTTAATGGTTAAAGGTCTTCCTTATGCTCCATTATGACTAAAAATATTTATGAAAATATACATAAATGTAAGACAATGACATGCCTTAGGAATATATTATAAAATTGTTCCTTTTTAATATTGAAATCAGCAGAGTGATCAAGATCCTATATAAATAAGATGAATAAGAATAGGTGAAATAAGTAGCTATATTAGAAGCCTTTTGCACTATTTCTACATGTTAAAAGAATTGCTGCAATATTGATTCGCTAGAAAGAATTAGGAAACTTGAAACAACATGGTTTGCTTATTTTATAAAACAAGATGTAATGATTGTTTGTATTGTACAAAGTGTGTATTATAAAAAAGTTTGTAAATAATGTATATTAATTTTATAAATATATATGTATTATTTATAGCCCTGAAGAAGTCCGCGAGGATGAAACGCGTTGGCTATGGTCTGTTTTAACATGTTTGAAAGAAATTTCTGAATAAAGGATCGAAGAAAAAAACAACTCTGCTGAAAGTCCATGTTTTCTTATGGAAGATAATCCACTGACATTTACCTGTGTCATAATAATGTTTAACACTTAATCTCCCCATGCCTAACAAAATGAATGTGTACATCTGTAATGCAACTGGTGCACGTGTAAAGTGCTCTGGTTTATTCTTTGACTTTGAAAATGTGTTTATTCGAAAAATGGAATACTGCGTGACAACGTAAGGCAAGGGCATATGTCCATTTACTAAGGTATTCTCTTCTAAGCACTATGCGTGCCAAAGATCACACAAAGTGCCAGCAGGGACGCATCACATGAACAGGCTCAAATTGGGAAGGAATAGACCGTGTTGAGAAACTTTCTGATGTCTGGGGTTGTCAGCCAGTTGCTGTAGATGGCTAGATTAGGATCAAGGCTGCTTTTCACTTCGTTAGCTCCTCCTGGTTTCCCTTCGTAACTGTAGGACACACGCTAAGTTTTCACACAACAGCAGACCTTTTGGCTCCATCTCCCCTCCCCCCACCCCCCCCCCCCCCCACCCCCCTTAAACTTATATTACAGCTTTACAGTACATTTATTGCTTTTATTTATTTTAGGCAGATACATTGCTTTGGATTAACTTTACACACGGGACTGCAAGTTTATGCACACAAATGGGTTTTTAATTCTGTGCTTTTTATTTGCATTATAGCGCCTTTTATTCACTAATTTTCTGAATTGCACGCAAAAGTTCTTTCTAAAGCAGTGTGAGAACACCTATTGCATTGCATGTTCTCTGTCTCAGTGCAAGCATAATAGCAAACAACTAGCAATTAATTTAATATTTACAAATAACAGGCAGTTGGGGCATGCATGCTTCTTGCTAGCAAATGGGTGTTTGAACACATAACAAACTGGAAAAAGAAAATGCAATGTATTCACTAGCATAATTAGGATAATTGTTTGTGTCTCATTTCCTTTTGTTTCAGTTACACAAATATTAGATATACATTCTACAAATATTTTGTTTACAAAACTTTCATATTAGTCTACAGAAACATATAAAACAAACCATGGTGTAGCTCCCAGGAAAATATGCTACATGGCTAAATACTTAAAAGGTCCCAAAAGCGAGACCTATTGGCTATGCCAATGCTTGTTTTTTCTTGAGGTCCTGCTATTATCTCCGCACTTTTTATGTATAACAGGCCCCCTTCTATGCCAACTGGCATGGTCAAGCGGTGTGCATCCTACCATTCACATTCTCCCCCCTAGAAAGGCTGCATTTCATTCCAAAGAAAGAGTCTTGAGGACCCCATTCAAGGCCCGCCAAGTTGCTGTGCCCAGGTGGCACAGTTAGTAGGCCAGAATTATCCACAAATATTTGATCTTCCCCCACCAACTGCACTCTACTCACACCCCTCTTGTGACCATGCCCTGCATCATACAATATAGTCTCTTCACTAATTCTACCCATTGACCCATACGACACAAATTCATAACTTTACAGTATATTGCCTTGATGTGAGGTATCTTGTCAGGGAAATCGTGATCTCCAAATACATATAATAGAAGCAAAATACCATAGAGGTTGAAAACCCTTGAACTGCCTTTAGGTTCTCAGTTTCACTTCACCCCCACAATATTCACTCATTGTTGCTGTCTCACCCAGCATCCAATTATTTTTCTTTTTACTGTTTTTCTCCAAAAACTCTTGACGATACAAAACCTCTTGGAAATGGGAGCAAGAGCGCTAGCCATCTGCGTAAGTAGTTATTTGTGCTTGCATTATGGGCTTGTTTCTAAAGCTAGAGGGAGGGAGGAACTGCGCTGACACCGTGTTTAGGTTCCGTCATTTGCAGTTGTACTTGTTCATCAGATGTATGTAATTGTTATGGTGCGCTGGAGGCTAATTTTCTCCATAGTAGTGTAAGCTATCGCACACCCACCGAGGTGGGCTGAAGGAATCTTTCTAGTATACTGGCAAATGGTGAGTCCTGAAAGAGTCTGGAAATCCATCTGTACCCCTTTCCACAGGGAAAGCAGTAGCTGGTCCCTCTCCCCCGTCATGTAGAGAGTACCTTAAGCCTTGCTAACCAATCCCAAGCACAAAAGCGTAGGCCCCTTCTGGCCAAGGGGGGTTTTATGGCAAATCAAGAATAGGTGGAGTCTGCAGTGGCATATTGTGCTGACAAGTAGTAGCGGGCTACCGAGCTTGGGAAGAATTATGCTTTATCTACAGCAGCAGCCACTTGTATCTTTAGATCTTGTAGTCTGCGCTAGTCCAGAAAAGGAGAGAGAGATGAAGGACACCACTTGTTGAAAAGAATGAAGATGTGGAGCAGGGTAGATCCCTGGGAGAGAGAGGCGCCCTACATGTGCGAGTTTCAGTCTTGCAGGAAGAGGGCTGGGTGTTCCCTGGCTCTCCTGCCCCCTGTGGGCCAGCCCAGCACAATGCACCTGCGCCAGTCAGTATACAGCAACAGCTGCTGTGCGCCCCAGTACCGCAACATGCTCTGCTAGAGCAGCAGGCCCGGAGCAGCCCAGGTCCGGCACAGAGTACCCGATGCCATGGAGAAGACCCACTTCAAATCAGGGACCCTGACCAGGCTGTTTGGAAAGAAGCAAGCCAACGACAACCTCTTTGCCCCAAATCCACCCTGGATCTTACCACAGACTTCCAGCAAAGGGCACAAGACTACCTACTGACAGTATATCATTTATCATAAATCCCTCAGTTCTTACTTTTTAAATAACTTGTTCCAATTTGCCTTTCAACCCTTGTGGAATATTCAGTGGTATTATTCGGCGTGTTTTGGTCTTTAATTATTTTCTTTTGCCTAATTGTGTGTGTTGAATGAAAAAATCGAAGAAATGGCCAGGAGGAAAAAATATATATAAGAAAGAATTATTTCTCAATGGGAGGCTAAATATTCCTCCATTGATAGAACATAATCCTATTATTCATTTACATACATTTCAAAAAGGGAAAAACAATCACATACCAAAGACCAAATGATTACAAAATTTAATTAACGTAATCCAGATATACTTCATCATAATTTTGGAATTTCTCTCAATATACCATATACATATATATACACACACATATAACACTTACATACAAAATAGCAAAAAATTAATAATGATAACAAAAATGCCAAGTTCCTTCCACCCAAATCGTCGAAAAAAGAGAAAGTGTTCACCTAAAACCTATAGGTAATACACTTGGAGGTAGTCTAATTAGCACAATTGGCTCTAAAAGTATACAGAACCCTAATCACAAAATTGTGCAAAAATTCTTCATGGAATAAATCAAACACTTTCTTATCAGACTCCTCTTAACAAAATCTGTCGACGCGGACGTGTTTCGGCCAAATGAAACATCTAGGCCTCCTCAGGACAGGGGTGAGGGAAACGACCTAAGCAAAAAAATCAAAAATTACAAAAAAACAAGCAATGTCTATTTACAACAAGAACTCTCTCAATCTCTGTGCCAAATTGTGTGTGTTGGCCTCGGTCGTCTCAGAGCTCTCAGTGTTTCTAGGTCTATGGGCAAGCAGTGAGTTAATCCAGGCAAGCTTTTTTCTTTTTTCTGGTACTTGTAGTTTCGCTTTTATAATTAGAAAAACAGAACAGGTCCAAGAATGCAAAGAAAAACTCTAGATTTGGTGAGCTATTCCTGGATGGATCGGAGATCTGGGAAGTCGACATTCTTAAGGTATCTTTACCTAAACTGTACTGTCAACAACAGGGGTTCCTCCCTTCATTAGCTCCAGACCTAGTGTGGACATCAGGAGTCCGCCCCTAGATAAACATGTTCGCCTCTCATCTGTCCATCAATACCATACCAATTACATATTTAGTGGCATACAAGTGCCAATTATTAATACCAACAACACATCACAGGACTGCGTGTTGATCCACCGCACACCATTTTACAGCGGGCCAGCTGAAGCCGGCAACATGTAGCCTCGACTGCCGAGGATGTGGTGGAGTGGTCAGTTTGTTTGCTCTGGAATCAGTAGACCTGATTGCCCCACACAAATAGGTAGTGTAGGATTGACACTGTGTCTATCGTCATGAGAGTGCCAAATAATGTCAACAGCAAGGGCACAGTCCTCCTTTCATGTATTTTTGTATACCAACAAAATGCATTCTATGAGTGTAGCTCTGGCTTACCGTAGTTGATGCAATAAAATTAACATACCTAGAAACAATGATTTGCAAAGAAAAAAGGTCAGGGTTGGAATATTTTGATCTTGATTATATGGAGTAATTTTTTAATCTTATAGTTGTGTGGCAGGGCCTAGCTTCAGAAAATTTCTATCGACATGTTGTTATCACATTTCTTTATTAATGTAATAACTGCACTTTCACAATTGCCTTATGCACCATTTACCCACTCTTTTTTCAAATTTTTCTCCGGAGGAACACCCCCGAAACCTCCTTAAGATATTCGGGCTCGCTCGCTGCACTCACTCACCACGGTGCACTCCCACACAAAGTTTATACCCACCACTTTCAAATGTCACCAGCCGCCACTGACAATGGGTCAGTAGAAGGTGTGATCCTCTCCACTACACTGACCCCAGAGCAGCAGAGTGACTTTCGCCAGTTGTTGGGGCAGTTTGCCACGCTGTTCTCTCTGACCCCAGGTGTTACTCACTGATGTACCCATGACGTGGACACTGGTGACAGCCCTCCTGTGAAATACAAGATTTACAGGTTGTCTGACAGGGTCAGAGACAGCATCAAAGAGGAAGTCTCAAAGATGTTGGTGTTAGAGTTGATAGAGCCCTCCAACAGTCCTTGGGCCATCCCCATGGTCTTGGTCCCAAAGCTGCTGCACCTGGTGCCACTCCTGAACTGCGGTTCTGTATGGACTACCGTGGGCTCAAAGCCATCACCAGGACCGATGCACATCCCATCCCTAGAGCTGATGAGCTCATCGATCGGTTTGGAGCTGCCAAGTTCCTCAGCACATTTGATTTGACATCTGGGTACTGGCAGATTGCCTTAACTGAGGGCGCCAAGGAGAGGTCAGCATTTTCAACCCCAGAGGGGCACTACCAGTTTCGGGTGATGCCCTTTGGGTTGAAGAATGCCCCTGCCACTTTTCAGAGGTTGGTCAACCAGGTGTTGACTGTACTGAAGGATTTCAGTGCCATCTACCAGAACGACATTGCAGTGTTCAGTTCCAGCTGGGAAGAACACTTGCAGCACCTCTGGGAAGTGTTGAAGGTTCTGCAGAAGGCAGACCTCACTGTCAAAGCCAGTAAGTGCCATATCGGGTAGGGCTCTTTGGTGTACTTGGGGCACCAGGTAGGAAGCAACCAGCTGGTGTCCCTACAGCCCAAAATTGACACCATTCTGGATTGGGAGCCCCTAAGACCCAGACAGAGGTGAGAGCCTTTTTAGGTCTCACCGGTTACTATAGGAGATTTGTTAAGGGCTATGGCACCATTGTTGCCCCTTGACAGAGCTGACTTCCAGGAAGCAGCCCAGGAAGGTGATCTGGACTGATGTCTGCCAGAAAGCTTTTGATGCCTGAAGGCAGCCATGTGCACGACCCCCGTGCTCAAGGCATCTGACTTCTCCAAGGAATTCAAAGTGCAGACTGACGCTTCAGAGCATGGTGTGGGAGCAGTGCTCCCATTGCTCCCACAACTGAATAAATAGGGCCTAGACCAGCCTGTAGTCTTCCTTAGCAGGAGACTGCTCCCCAGGGAATAGAGGTAGAGTGCCATAGAAAGAGAAGCATTTGCTGTGGTCTGGGCACTAAAGAAGCTAAGACCCAACCTGTTTGGGACTCACTTCCTAGTTCAGACAGACCACAGGCCCCTCAGATGGTTGATGCAAATGAGGGGTGAGAACTCATAACAGTTGAGGAGCTCCATCTCCCTACAGGGAATGGACTTTATGGTGGGACATCGCCCTGGCACAGAACACACCAACGCTGATGGCCTGTCCAGGTTCTTCCGCCTTAGCGAAGAGAACTCCAAGGTGGTTGGGTAGTTCTCCCTACTTTCAGCTGGAGGGGACATGTGTTAGATCTGATCTTTTCAGTTTAGTAACAGGCAGAGCAATGGTATCCAGTATATGGGGAAAGGTTTGGCTATAGTGTTGCATATGCATGGTTAAGGCAGATAGCGGTTTAATGTTCAGATGGATGGAGAGGAGAAGAGGAAGGTCGGAACAGGAAGATCTGGATGCAGAGAGGTAAGTGGGCTGGGGCTGGAGTTGGGGGGGTCGTTTTTGGAGGTGGGGTCAGTTTTAGGGCTCAGGGTGGTGGAGTAAGGGTAGTTTTTGGAAGGGTCAAGGTTTTAGGGATCAGGGTGGGTGGAGGCTATCAGATAGTTTTAAGGGCTTGGATGGGGTTTGAGGGGGAGTTTTTAGGGTTGGGGCGGGTTTTAGGGCTCAGGGCAGGGGGTAGGTGCTCAGGATAGTTTTAAGGGCTGGAGCTGAGTTTGGGTGGCGTTTTTAGGGATGGGGTTAGTTTTAGGGATCAGGGCAGTGTGGTCTGGGTACAATGAGGGCTGAGCCATGAGTGCCATGTCCCCGGAAGCGTAACCACGAGGACAGGTAAGTGGGGCCGGATTTTGGGGGGGTC
Organism: Triturus cristatus; assembly: GCF_964204655.1. NCBI lineage: Eukaryota > Metazoa > Chordata > Amphibia > Caudata > Salamandridae > Triturus > Triturus cristatus. The sequence continues at coordinate 428,626,505 of NC_140591.1, forward strand.
GTTTTTAGGGGTGGGGATTGGTTTTAGAGCTTAGGGCGGGGTTGTTTTTAGAAGGGGCAGAGTTTAAGGGCTCAGAGTGTGGGGAGGGTGTTGGGGTAGTTTTAAGGGCTGTGTCAGAGTTTAGGGGAGATTGTAGGGGACTGGTCGATTTTAGGGCTCAGGGCGAGGGGGTAGGAGTTGTTTTTACAAGGGGGTGCATGGTTTTAGGGCCCAGGGAAGGGGAGGGGGTCAGAGAAGATTTATGGGATGGTGCTGGGCTTAGGGGCAGTTTTTAGGAGTGGGGGTCAGTTTTAGGGCTTAGGGCAGGGGTAGTTTATTTAATGGTGGGGCAGGGTTTTTGGCCTCAGGGCAGTGAAAGAGGTAGGGATAGTTTTAAGGACAGCGCAGGGGTACGTTTTAGGGCGCAAGGTGGGGGGACAGGGGTCGGTGTGGGTTTTGGTAGGGGGCAGGGTTTTAGGCCTCAGGGCGGGTGGAGGGGAAGGGGTAGTTTTAAGGGCAGGGCAGAGTGGGTTTTAGGCCTCAGGCCTGCACCGAGGAAGGGGGATACGATTTTTAGGTCTCGCCTGAGACAGCGCTTTAGCGCTGCTCTGGCGAGACTTATAGTAAGCACTTTTGGAAGTGCAAACGAGTGCTTTCAGGCCGCCAACTACAGTGCATGTGCTCCGGGCGCGCGCACCATTTGGCAGCCTGAAAGCACTCGTTGTCTTTCACTTTCGCGGCCGCTCGGCCGCTTTGATGTTTGATCACTTTCACTTTCGCGGCCGCACTTTAACAAGCTCCTGTTATGCAATTTGGCAAGATTCTGTCACTTCGCGGTTAACTTCTGGAATGTACAATAATTTCTGTAAAAGAATAAATAGTGATTGCTGATCACTTTTGTTAAGAAAAACTATATGAAGAGACAAGGGCTTCTACTGCACCAACATTATGTACGGGGAATTGAGTGCACGTCTCATTAAGTATTTACCAGCCTCGCTGATCACTAAATGTGATGGCATCAGATGTAGAGGCATGTATGTCTTGATGACAAGACAGAAAACTTTTCACAGTTAGCCAGATGTAAAGAATGCATATGTGATTGTTATGACGTTACACTGCAACTGGCATAATACTGAGTCGGTTTATTAAATAAACTGAAAGTGCATCTCCAGTTTTCCTCTCTCTCTGGCTGCTGAATTTCAATGCCGACAGCAGCAGAGGACCAAAACACACGAAGAGGCCCAGGCTGGAGGCAGCTGCACACTGGGAGTATGGTGTGGAAGGGGTGTCTTTGAGAGGCCAGCCTTTCTCTACAAGGTGACATGGAGAAGACAGTAACCTTTAATTATTCTAATGAAGAGCGGTGCGAAGACGTGCAGGGGAGAGAGGGGTCACACAGGGGAAGAAAGAAGCCTTTAAAGTACCAAGCCTGCCTGGCAACAGCACTGTTAGCACCATTGGGCAGTCTGCGACCAGCATCTGCTGAAACACACTTTGGAATAGGAACATTAATCATGACGTCTACAGCAACGGCAGCACAGATCAAAACACGTGATCGATGTATTATATAAACAAAGGGATTATTAACTCGTTACAAAAAACTGAAGGCCAAACACGAGGTTATGTTACATTTTCCTGTTTTGGTGACGTCGCAGCTTCTCGAGGCCATTCCTCTTTTGTTTGTTTACATTGGGCAGATATACTCACACAGAGACACAAGCAGAAATGCGCACAGAAAGCATCCCAAATTTTTTCTAAAAAATATCTCGTCCTCGAAGTGTCTCAATCGTCTCTCTCGCTCACACAGACACACGCATACGATCAGCCAGACAGGCACACAAACGGCTCACGCGGGATTAGATGGAATTTTTTTCCCGCCATTCTCTCTCTCCACTTTTATTACCTTTCATTCTCTTTGCCTATCTCAGCCTCTTCTTCCATGATAACTTTTCCCCTTCTTTCTTGCAGTCCCACTGCGCTCTCTCTCTCTCTCTGTCTCTCTCTCTCTCTCCCTTTGTCTCTGTCTCTCTCTCTCGCTCCCTCTCTCTTTCTTTCCCTCTCTCTTTCTCTCTCCCCCTCTCTCTCTCTCACTCTCTTTCTCTCTCTCCCTTCATTTCTCTCTCTTTCTTTCCCTCTAGCTCTCCTCTCTCTCTCGCTCTCTCTCTACCCCTCTCTCTCTCCCTCTTCTTTCCCTGTCACTCTCTCTACCCCTCTCTCTCTCCCTCTTCTTTCCCTGTCACTCTCTCTACCCCTCTCTCTCTCCCTCTTCTTTCCCTGTCACTCTCTCTACCCCTCTCTCTCTCCCTCTTCTTTCCCTGTCAGTGTCTCTCTCTCTCTCTCTCTCTCTCTCTCTCTCTCTCGCGCGCGCGCTCTCTCTCGCTCTCTCGCTCTCTCGCTCTCTCTCTCGCTCTCTCTCTCTCGCTTTCCCCCCTCTCTCTCTCTCCCCCCTCTCTCTCTCTCCCCCCTCTCTCTCTCTCCCCCCTCTCTCTCTCTCTCCCCTCTCTCTCTCTCCCCCCTCTCTCTCTCTTTCCTTCTCTCTCTCTCTCCCCTCTCTCTCTCTCCCCCTCTCTCTCTCTCCCCCCTCTCTCTCTCTCCCCCCTCTCTCTCTCTTTCCTTCCCTCTCTCTCGCTCTTTCTCTCTCCCACTCTCTTTCTTTCTCTCTCCCACTCTCTTTCTCTCTCTCCCCCCTCGCTTCTTCCATGATGACTTTTCTCCATCTTTCTTGCTGTCCCACTGTGCTTTGTCTCTCTCCTCCCCTCTCCCTCCCTCTCTCTTTCTTTCTTTCACTCTCTCTCTTTCTCTTTCTCTCCCTCTCTCTCCCTTTCTCCCTCTCCCTCTCTTTTTCTCTTTCTCTGTCCCCCTCTCTCTCTCTCTCCCTCTCTCTCCCTCTCTTTCTCTCCCTCTCTCTCCCCTCCCTTTCATTCCCTCTCTCATTCTGTTTCTCTTTTTCTCTCTCTATTTCTCTCTCCCACTCTAGCTTTCTTTCCCCCCTCTCTCTTTCCCTCTCTCTTTCCCTTTCTCTCTCCCCCTCTATCTCTCTCCCTCTCTCTTTCTCTCTCTTTCGTTCCCTCTCGCTCTACTCTCTCTCTCTCTCCCCCTCTCTCTTTCTTTCTTTCTCTATCTCTCTCCCCTCTCTCCCTCTCCCTCTCTCTTTCTCTCCATCTCTTTCTATCCCTCTCACTTTTTCTGTCCCTCTCTCTCTCCCTCTCTCTCTCCCTCCCCCTCTCTCTTTCTTTCGCTCTTTCTCTCTCTCTCGCACACACACACACACACTCTTTTTCCCGAGATCCATATATTTATAACCACATCTTAAACTTATGGTGGTGCGATAGGTGGCACTGCCTCCTTGTGATTGCTCCCTGATGGAAAAAATGCAAAATGTAAAAAATATTCAGTCTCTAATTTGTATTCATGGCTACAAAACCAATGCTTGATTTCCAAAATGTGGTAAACCATACATTGCTAACAACCTTCCTCAAATATGCTTTTTACACAGCATAAAGTGAATATAAACTGCTTTCTTAGCACCACAAAACATATTTTTTTAGGTCTCGCCTAGGCAGCATTAGGGTTAGTAATGCTCATTAAGAAAACATTTATGGTTGTGGTTGAAGCAAAATCAGCTAATAATTTTAAGGATGTTGGATCACCAGCATGTGTCAGATAGCTAAGTTAACAGAAAATACAGAACATGAGTAGATAAACTGGTGGAATAATTTTTGGTTATAAATGGAACGTCGACAGATGAGGCAAGGATGAAAAAGCATGTACCAATGACTGGTAACAACAAGCATTTGCAATGCAATATGTCTCACATTTACGCGAGTTTAAGCTATTAGCATTGTAAATGACAATGCGTTTTATTTATATTTCAAAAAACAAAACATAAATAAAAGGCCTTTTTATTTACAATGCCAATAGCTCATGCTCAGGTAAATGCGAGACCTGTTGCATTGCAAATGCTTGTTAGGATTTAGGGTGGGGAGGGGGGTTGACGTAGTGGTAATTTTCACCACACATATTCCTTTCCAATCATGCCTTTGCCACGAAAATGCGTGGTAAGGTCATGCGTGGTAAAGGAATGCATGGTTTAGACGCATTTGTGGTTAGGACAGCGTTATAGAGGCACGCGTGGTTCATCAATGCGTGACTCTGTCAGCCAACCCTCAAGAGTTGCTAAACCAATGGTTGCTTTCAGAAGTATTTCTGCTTTCAGTTAGACACTCAAGAGCTTGTTATATTGACCTGATCTACTTTCTAGGATGGGAGTCATAATACTCCACAGACAGCATAGACATTCAGGAAAAGGCAAAGCATGTCACCCCTGGATCTTCCAAATCGTTTAAATGGAAGAAGTTCTGTAATTAGTGCATTGAAAAAAACACTTGGTTCACAAAACATTTCAAGTAGAAATGGCCTTTTCATATTACCATTTTTGTGTGAAAAATGTTGTTTGGATTTTCCTCTGTTGAGGTCAATCTAGTGGCAAAGCAGCCAATTATGCTTACAACACTGCATACTTCAGACCACTCCATAGCCAACTGGTGAGGACAAACTCTGCCCAAATATCACCAAAACGCCAAGAGACTCTTTTGGATCGATCTGGATCTCCTTCTATCAATGGTAAGGCAGATGCTACTACAATCATGAGGAATCTTCCCATCAAACACATTTTAAAGGCAGCCACTTGGCATACCAGCTATTTTTGCCTTGATCTTCTGTCCAAAAAGGACACCCAAGTAAATCACTGCTCAATGTTAAATGTATTTCTATAAAAATATTCATGCATCTTACGGTTTTCTTATATACTTCATGCTGTTTTTCCCATCTTCTCGATTAGGGTGTGAACTTGCAAAACTATTCTATTTATTTATGTATAAAAATGACTTAAGATTATATAATGGAAAGGAATGTTATTAACTTGGAAACTTATTCTATGAGTATTGGCATTACATTCATAGCCAGCCCACCCTCCTCCTTAAGAAAGTCAGTAGTTGTATACGGTATAGCAAATAAAAGACAGATTTTTACCGAAATGTTGAAATGTTGAAGTATACAGGACCTTGGCCTGTGTCTACGAATTTCACATTCTTTCTTGTCTTTGCGATTCACAAAATCCACACAGAGTATGTTTGGAAATACAAACTTCATAGATTTACAGACACAGTTAATTTTCCCTAGTCATCCTCTTGAGTTTTATTCTCAGGTGGGCGGTCTATAGGCTTACAGCTGTGGTAACTATGCCTCATCACACTTTACTTTTTTTCTCTGTTTTACTCTCCAGAAGGACATTATTTTCCAAGGAAAGAAATACCTTAACCTGCATTTCTTGAAAATATGAAGGTGTTTGGGGACACTTTCTATCCTTAGGTGCTTCCTTTTTAGAAGACGTTTACATGTGTATACAGGGTGAAAAAATATATTGGGATTATTGTGAATTGCCACAAAGTTCTTAATTAGTGGTTGTCCACAACATTCCAAATGGTCACACTGTTGCACTTTTATTATCCTTATCACGTCTGCGGGAACATTTGGATACTGAAAGGAAGAGTCGAACTCACCAACCCCGTTTCTAACCAGACACTACGATTGCACTCACTGGCCAGGCACATGTATGAAAATGGGAAGGGGAAAGAGAACAGCAACTGGTGTCACTGGAAAGATCCTTCTTGTCGTTTAGGGAAGCACCTGACCAAAAGACAGGATTGTCAAGTGACTGTTCATGTGCTGACTATGTAAATCCTATTGAATGACATTCATCAATTGCTCTGTCTAGTAATTCTCTTGTACTAGGATAGAGCTCTCACTAAGCTGTAACAAAAGCAGTTCTGGTCAGGTTAAAATAAGGCATAAAACAACTATAAGCATTTCATACTGGGAGACTCTGAGTCCGATTCACAAACAGCTTGTTGTAGTACATAAAGTAGTTCTACAGTAGAGCTACTAAAACTGCAATTCACAAACATATAGGTAGAGATCTCCTCCTGCGTCCCTCATATATTTAATGTGTAGAAATCTCTCTCCTGGTGGTGCAGATCTCTGCACAGGTAGGTGTCCTACTTTGTAGTAAATATGGGTGTGACCAGCAGCAGTGGTGGGAAAATGGGGAATAATGATTCAAAAATGGGTGAAGAAAAGGGAGAATGTAGATTCTCCAAGTTAGGTGTAGAGAGAATCTGGATTTCATTAAGGACACGGAAGCTAGCATTATGCATTACTTTTTATTGCCCTGCTCCTTGCAGCATTTCAAAGTAATGCATCACAAACTCAAAAATTCTAGAACATAGAATGTCCATAACACATATAAACCCTAACACAGCAGCCATCATTCTCTTTTATGCTGCACTTGACTCCAAACTCGTTAACTTCTACTCTTTTCCAACCGAAAAATCAAATCCGCACTCCAGACTCTACTGGTTATCTGAAACAACAAGATCAAACAAATTATGTTTTCGGTTCTTTAATCTCCAATGATACTAACTCCCAAAAATTATCCTTCTTTTTTTTTTTTTATCCACTCCCTCCTCCATACGCTTACCTGGGAGGGAGGGAGGGAGGGATAATGCTAGCCTCCGTGTCCTTAATGAAATCCAGATTCTCTCTACACCTAACTTGGAGAATCTACATTTCATGACAGGACCGGAGGCTAGCATTATGCATGTTCAAAGCTGTGCAACAACCACAGACGAAACATGACCTAATGGTTTCAAGTAAAATCGAGCAAAAGCATCTGCATTTGACTAATCTGCTGCATGCAAAATATCTTCCAAACGACCACCTGACAAGAAGACCTTACTCGCCATCGCACCTCTTACCGAGTGTGCCCCAGAATCATTCATATTCACACCTGCTTCAAGCATACAACCTCTCACCCATCTTGCAATGGTAGCTGAAGTAACCGGTCTAAATGGTCTCACATACGAGATCAAAAGCTGTTCATCACCATGCCTCCTAAACTCACTTAACCTGTTCTCATACTCCTTAAACATCTAACCACACACAACTTAGGATGATCTTCAAATTGAGGATAAAAAATAGATGAAGACATACATTTTGTTCTTCTGTTAATCCTGAATAAAACTCCATCTGGATTGTAACATCTAATATTAACATCTAAAGCTCGAACATCCGAAACTCTTCTAAAAGAAATGAGGCACAACAAAGTTGCCAAATTACCTGACAGTTGTTTTAAACTTAAAAATCTATTTATAGGCCAACCCTCAAACATTTGAAGTAATTTATTCACATCCCATAAACAATTATATTTTGGTTTTGGAGGCCTTCTCAATTTAATACCTTTCATGACCCTACAGACTAACGGATCCCTACCTACAGAACAATTATCCACTAAATTATGACCTGCCGCAACTGCTGACCTATAACAATTTATTGTACTGTAACTTAAACCTTTCTCAAATAAGAAAGATAACAAATTTGACAATTCTATGGCAGAAGCCTCCACGGGATCCAAACCCCGTTCCATGCACCAACAAACCCATTTCTTCCATGCTCCAACATACCTAATCCTTGACCCTGGAGCCCAAGACTCATTGAGCAACTCTTTAGCCTCTTCCGAAAGGCCTCTGAACTGGATTCCTCCCCTGAAATCTTCCAAACAAGAAGGCTCAAGGCCCCTTGCAAGACCAAAGGATGAAAAATCTCTTCTTCCCCTAAAAGAAAATCCTCTGTTTCCGGAATCAGAAAAGGCTCTTCCACTGCCATTTCTAACAAACCTGGCATCCAAGCCTGTCCTACCCAAAAAGGTGTCACAATAACTAATTGACATTTCTGTCTCCTCACCACCAACAAAACTCTCTGTATCATTGCAAAGGGAGGAAATGCATACCCCTTCACCTTGCTCCAATCCTGTTGAAACGCATCCACCTCCTCTGCTAACAGATCCGGTCTCCAACTGTAAAACCTCTCTAGTTGAAACGTCAGCCTTGGCACAAACAAGTCCACCTCCAATGGACCCCATATCTGACAATTTCTCCGTAAATAGTTCACATTCAGCTTCCAATTGCTGAAATCTCTTAAATATCTCGAATTCCAATCCACTACAACATTCTCCAAACCTGGAAAATACTCCACCTTCAAACCTATTTTCTGATCTAAACAAAAACTCCAAGGGGCATATTATCAAGAAATTGCAATAAATATTGCAAAGCGCGCTCAGCGCTGTTTTACTTATCGCTGAATTCCATCGCCGAGTTAGCGCGTTATCATTGCTTATGTTCAAGGCGATAAAAAATCCAGCGATAGCGGCGAAATGCGTGAATATCGCTGGAAATCCAGCGATAAAACCTCAGCGATAGGGAAATCCTTGATAATACACCATGGTGGACTTAGCCTGACAATCCACCTCCCATTGACAAGATGGCTAAATCAGATTTTTTTGAGGTGTTAAAATCCGGCGAAAACCGCGGTTAGAGGGACTTTTTTCATCGCTATGCAGTTGCGGGGCCGCGTTGTAAATACCATGATGTTGTGTTACCGACCTTTCTCATGTTGTTTCAGGATGGCACGCCTACTTTGCATCTCATTAGCGATGTATATCACTAAGAAGTGTAGCGGTAGAAATTTGGCTGCTAACATGCGCTAATGCATGTTAGCGCCGCCTTGGTAATAAGGCGATAATAATATTGCCGCTTTAGCGGCAAAAAGTGCCGCTAAAGCGGCGATACTGTCCTTGATAATATGCCCCCAAATCTTCTCTGCCAGCTGTGTCAAATTCTTCGATCTGCTTCCTACCAACTTGTTTATATAACGGACAGCAGAAACATTGTCCATCTTTAACAAAACATTGTAATTCTTTAATTTCTTTCCAAAACTCCTCGAGGCATAAAGCCCAGCCCTCCTCTCCAATCCATTTAAAGGGTCCTTTCTCTCCTCTAAAGACCACTTTCCTCCTGTCTCCTGATCCTTTAAACATGCACCCCATCCAAGTAGACTCGTGTCTGTCTCCAACACAAAATCTGGGCATATTCCAAAAATCGCTTTTCCATTCCACGCTTCCAAATTCTCTAACCACCAAAGCAGCTCCTCCCATGCTTCTGACGTTAAAGATACCTGATTTCCATACCACAAACCTTTCCTTAGATGGAATGCCTTCATCCTCTGCAATGCCCTGTAAGGAAGCAGACCTGGAAACACAGCCTGAATTGATGAAGAAAAAAGTCCAATCACTCTTGCTACACTCCTCAGAGACACTCTCTCTTTCTTTAATAAATCCTTCACTTCTGATTTTATCTTCACTACCTTTTTCTCTGGTAGACTTAATGTCTTTTTTACTGTATCCACCATAAAACCCAAGAACCCCAAACACTGACGCAGTTCCAAAACTGACTTCTCCTTGTTCACTATGAAACCCAGACTCTCCAAAAGATTAATTGTTAGCAACAACTTCTCCTGACTTTGAGACATGACCAATGAGTCGTCCAAATACATCACCAAGCATCTCTCTCTCAAATACTTTGCAACAGGCCTCAACATTTTTGTAAAGCACCAAGGTGCCGATGCCAGGCCAAATGGAAGCGCACAAAACTGAAATAGCTCCCCCATCCACCTGAATTGCAGATACTTCCGACTCTCCTCTGCAACCGGAATAATGAAGTATGCATCCTTTAGATCCAGTTTCACCAACCAGTCGCTCTCCTAAAGAATGTCCCTCAACAGATGGATCCCTTCCATCTTGAAATGTCTGTACACAACATACTGATTAAAATCTCTTAAATTTATCACTGGTCTCCAACCTTTTTCTTTTTTCTTTACCAAGAAAACAGTACTCACAAATCTTCGATCTTCTTCTGAGATTTTTTGTATTGCTCCCTTTCGCAACATCTCTCTCATCTCCTCTGCAACTATGACTTGCAAATCCTTTTGAAAAAATAGCTCCCTTGGCTCCTTCATCTGAAATGGCTCTTCCTCGAACACTATTACATAACCCTGTACTGTCTGAATTATCCAATTGTCTTTTGTTATTAATTCCCAATATCTCACAAACTATTTTAACCTTCCCCCTACCTCGCTGTGGAAAGAACCAGTAGTGATCCTCGTACTTACCTTGGACCCCTTGCATGGACTGTGCACGGCCCCTTCCACGCGCTCTTCCAATTCTTCCTCTCTGAGGATAAAATCCGGTTGCTGCCTGAAATCCCCTGAAAGCAGCTCGACCTTGTGATTGGTATTGAGCCCTGCTGAATGTACGGCCAGGGAAACGGGCTCTTGAACCAGCCCTCTCAAAAACTCCTCTTCCGAAAACTCTTCTTGAGAAGTTTGAGCTCTATCTAAACTAGTGAAGGTATTTACATATTTCCCTACTCTTTCACTAGTTCTTCACCGAACAGATAACCTCTAGTATCTTCCATTGGTTCTTTTCTTGCAAAATCCCCTAACTTGGGACTTATTCTCATAAGCATAGCCTTTCTCCTTTCTGTTGATAATGCTGAACTGGCATTATCCAAAAAACATACCGCTCTTTGGGCCCAACCTCTCAAAAGCTCATTATCCATCTGGAGAGACTTCATCTTTGCCTCCTCAGCCATATCTAATATGAGTGCTAAAGGACCCAACACATCCAACAAATGGTGCTGGCACTGTTTTAGCGCCCTTTCTAAACCTTTTCTTGGGTGTCTCCCCATTTTAAAAAGATAACTAATCAAATCCGGATCAAGATCCGGAGTCGTGCATGTTTTGCCATCCACCACTGGACGCGAACATTCTGACTTCATAACGGCTCTTTCCTCTCTCTCAAGTGGCCTTCTGAGCCAATGTTTTAAAAAAACTTGCCACGTGTGGTAATGGCCACCATTCTGTGCTCCTAGAATGACAAACCCTTTCTGGGCTAAACATATCCTCACCCTGAGGATCCTTAATAATTCCCTAATCATTCCTTTCCTTCTCTTCTTTCTCAATATCTAAAACCCATTCGTCATCCAAATAATCATCTAGAACAAACTCATCCGCTTCCTCTTCATAATCCTGATTCAGGAATTCTTCATCATGTTTTTCTCCACTTTTTGTGCTGCATAGGACACCCTCTTTTGTGCCCCGACGGACACCTTCCCCATTTGTGGCGCTCGGCTCACCATGATCCTTTTTCAAAAACCTAACTCCTATTTTGATATTCTTTTCTTTCCTTGTCCTTTTTCCATAACTTCTTACCTCACTACCTTCCCCTTCCTCTGTTGACCAATATTCTTCCTCCGAGCATTCAACTGCCCTTCTTTTCTTCTTAAGCACACTTTCTAAAACTTCCTTCATAGATGATCTCATTTCCTCCTGAACAATTTTCCTTAATTCTCCCTCATTTGAGGTCTGTATTCTCCATTTCCCTATACTATATTTACATAATCCTTTATTTAAACTTCTTATTCTTATTACTATCCCTTCTATAAACCTTTGTCCTCCTTATTTTATTTGCGAACTGCTTTAATACTGTGAATTCCTTTCTCTCACTCGCTACGAACCAACTGACAGAAATCAGCTGGTCGTCAACTGCTAGCGCATCGGCAAAAGCACTGCGCAACACTCTTGCCTCTAAAATGGCTCCCTTGCGCCTACATGTACCGTACGTGATGACGCAATACGGAGCCTTTCCTAGTTCAAAAAACCTTGCGTTGAAGTCAAGTGAACGAAACGCACACATGCGCTGCTGCCACCAGAAGAATCCTCGCGCTCACAAGCACACCGAAATCCTTCTTCGCCACGAGGTTGAAGATTTAAAACGCTCGCGGCGCAACGGTCACTTCATACCCTTTTCTTTTAGATTTATTTTAAAAAAACGAATACCTAAGACGATACTTACAAAATATAAACAGCCTACCCAACCTAAATTCAACCTCCGATTGACCCATAAATTGGATCTTAAACCTACAAAAACCAGTACTCATACTGCTAAAAAAAACAATTTACACATTCAACAAATAATAAGCTACATATTTTATATTAAAATTAAAAATACACCTTATATATTCATTTGTAGATATTTAAAATCAACACTTATTATAACAAGAAATAAAAACTGAATAGTACTTATCTTCCAAGGAGCAGCAATAAAAAGAGGAAGATGGTTGCTGTGTTAGGGTTTATATGTGTAATGGACATTCTCCGTTCTGGAATTTTTGAGTTTGTAATGTATTACTTTGAAACGCTGCAAGGAGCAGGGCAATAAAAGTAATGCATAATGCTAGCCTCCGATCCTGTCATGAAATTAAGGATGGATTTGGGAGGAACTTGCTAATGCCAAAAGCACACTAATAAGAGAGACCATTGGAATTCCCATAATGCAATTATATTGTTACTACAGCCCTTATAGTGTCGAACCAGCCTTAAATGTTCTCCAGCCCAGCAAAGGAGTAAGTCAAACACCACACATGGACAATCACTAGTATTGCAAAATACTCCCATAGAAAGCACAGTAGGCAAGGGAGTAAACTTACAACCCATAAGAATTAATTGAATGCATACATTTTAAGTAGGTTTACTACAAATTAAATACAGATATTAGGATTAGGTGTGAAGCCGCTCCCTCTGTGAACACCGACATCCGTTACTGGATCCTTCCGCCAGAGGAATACCAAAGATAAACAGGAACTGAAGGACTCACAGAACACCAATACTTCACCTGATTGGTGTTTCACAATCATTAGGAAACGAAGAACATCTGCTTCAGTTTCCTGAACTAGTCCAAAGAGCCAGGCAGTAGACTGTTACTTATTTCTTCTTGCCCCCTTTACCAAAATGCCTTCATTTCCTACCAACAAGATTGTAGCTCCAAGCTCTCTTGTACTGACACTATTTCCAGTTCATTTAAAGTGTTTGTAGGGTAGGGTTGGAACGGCAGGACGCACTCTTATTTATTTATTTATTTATTTATTTATTTATTTTAAGTTTTGTATAGCGCGAACATGACCCTGGCGGGTACCAGAGCGCTTTACACACGAGTTGAGGAAGACAAAGGCAGATATCTGCAGGATCAAAGTAAAGCAATATACATCCGGAACAAAGTTAAAAAGTAAAGCAACATACATTGGGAGCATTAATGACATAATGATGAGCGACAATGGGCCAAAGCAGATGTTAGGTAACAGCTTCGGCAGCTTCTAGTTCAGCACCGTGTTCATTAGTCGGGCTTTAACTTCCCTTTTGAAGGCAAATGTAGAGGGAATCCGTCTTGATTCCACGGGTACGGAGTTCCAGATTCTCGGGGCAATGCCAGAGAATGTACGGTTGTATGTTTTCAGTTTTTTAAATTTCTTCGGCTTAAACAGAAGTGTGCTGGTGCTCCTTGACGGGTGGGTGCTACCAGAGAGTTCGAGCTTATTTGCCAGGTAGATTGGGGTATTGAAGTGTGGTGCTCTATGGGTCATACACCCAATTTTTAGCTGGATCCTAGTCTCAAATGGAATCCAGTTGAATGATTTGAGATCCGGCGAGATGTGGTTGGTTTTCTTGGAACCAGTGATGAGTCTAGTCGCAGCATTTAATTTCAATAGAGAGCTGGAGTCGAGGGGACATGAGATGAGTCTTAAAAAGTTTTCCCAATACAAAGTACTGACATAGGAACATCTGCCACAGGCTCAATAGTCCGCCTGTTTCTCGAAGCATGTTTTCCCCAGTGTCTGATTTCTGACATGACCCTCCCATGGGAACATACTTTAGAAGAGTGAAAACTCCAGCTAAATATGGTCAGAGTATATGATATTGGAAGTCGAATTTATGCTTGGACCTTTCTTCAAATTCAAATTCTTTGAATCTGCATTCGTCAATTGGTACGATAAATTCCACTTTTTTTTCTGCCTCTAGGTGATACAGGCTTTAAGATTGGGCCTGTAATATGCCTCCTCTGAGTATGCTGCAAATGTGAACTTGGTGCCTTTAGTACCTAATTCCCCGATTTATCTGAGTTAATATCTAATTCCAAAGTATTTAACCCAGTAAACGTTGATTTTATTTGGACATTGCTTCAAAAAATCCACATACTTTGGAATAGACAGTTCTCTATTACAAAAGTGCGATACATGAGCCAAATAGGCTGAGATATTCTATGTTTTTGTATTAAATAAATCTCAGTATGATGGAAAACAAGGAATATAGGAAGCATATCCTAACTGCATTTCGTTTTCATTGAAGTCATGTTGGAAGGGATGTTTTTATGACTTCTAATTGTTTTAGGGCCATTGGCTGAGAGGTCAGCTGTCAGTGCAGCAGTGACAGGTGTTGGCGAAGTTAATGAGATGAGTCCATGTGCTCCCTGCTACTGGGTAAGAGAACTAGAGGTGGAACTGAGGCAGAGGTAATGTGGTCAGAGTTCAGTGGAGTGTAGTGTAGCTAAGGCATATGGTGTTGACAAACTGTAATTAAATGACTGCCAGAAAGTAAATCCCAGATAAGGTGCATTTCTGTTATCTAATACTGACAAAACAAAGTAATTAACCAGAATGATAACATGGATAAGATCCTATATGTAGGATAGGGGCACAGTGTAAGAAGCAAATTGAGCTTTCACCGAATCAATGGGCTGGTTCCAGGCTTTTATATACAACTGCAGGGCCAACAGACACATCACAAATGTATAACTTCATACACACTGGTAAATCTATGGATTAGAATGCAGCCCGAGTAATTACCAATGAGTGAGATTAATTCAAGCATTCCATCTACCACTTTTTTGTATACTTTGGTTAATCCAGAGTATTTGCCAATTTTACTTCCCCAAAGCTCATACAAGCATCCTTTGCATGGAATTAGGACTGATATCGGGAAATCAAAAGCTGCTGATCCAGGTCTTATTTTCCTTACTCACTAGCTAACACACATAAATATCTAATTTCAGGGTGTGTTTATGGGGGAACGCTCACAGCTGTACGTGGATAGATCAACGTTACCTCCTCATCAGTTTTCCCTGTCCCAATTATTATTTAAGTGAGGTGTTTACACAATCATGGACTAAGGGCAATCTGCCAGTAACCTGAGGTCAGATCAGAGGTACTCAGGTACTTTGCAGGCCCCACCCCTGTCAATGAGCTTATCAGCTCTAGGTATGGGGTGAGCATCAGTCTTGGTGACTGCATTCAAATCTATGTAGTCTACACAAAAACTCAATTCTTTAGGCACCAGTACCACTGAACTGGCCAAAATTTTCCTCAAATACAGCATGTTGGCTAATTCAGCCTTAATGCTGTCACTGACTTGGACAGACAACCTGTACAGCTTGGTATTGACAGGTAGGCTGTCACCAGTGTCAACATCATGGACACACCAAGTGGTGATCCCAGAGGTCAAGGAGAACAACCCAGCACACTGCTCCAACATTTGTCTGCAGTCTTTGTGCTGCTGGTCAGTTATCTTGGGAGAGAGTACAGCTCTCTCCAGTGCCTATCTTGCATATTGGTGGGGAGGATGTCTTGGAGAGGCTAACTCTCCTCCTTCCCTCCTTCATCTGTGACATTCAGCACGGTCATGTCTGCCCTATCTTGGTGGGGTTTCAGTTTGTTGACTTGGCGTACCCTGTGGGGACTCCTAGGGGTGCCAAGGTCCACCAAGTAGGTGACCTCACCTTTTTCCTCAAGAATGGGATAGGTCCCAGTCAATTTGTCCGGGAGGTCCCTGGGATCCACAGGCTCCAACACCCACACGAACTGTCCTGAATGGTACTCTGGCATAGTAGCCTTCTGGTCATACCAGAGCTTCATGAGCTCTTGGCTGCCCTCCAGGTTGCTGCTTGCTCTACTTGTGTACTTTGCCATGCGAGACCGCAGGCCTAGCATATAGTCCAGCACATTCGGTTTGGGTTCCTTGAGAGGCTTTTCCCAAGCTTCTCTCACCAAACACAATGGCCCTCTAATAGGGAAGCCAAACTGTAACTCAAAGGGGCTAAAACAAACCCCATTCAGTGGCACCTCTCTGTAAGCAAACAGCAGGCATGGGAGGAGAAAATCCCATCACCTCCTGAGCTTGTAAAATAAGACCATAATCTTGCCCTTCAGGGTCTTATTGAATCTTTCCACCAGACCATTGGTCTGGGAATGATATGGGGTGGTGAATTTATAGCTAACAGCACATTCATCCCACATTGCCTTCAGATAGGCGGACATAAAGTTAGTCCACCTGTCTGAGACAACCTCCTTTGGATAGCCCACTCTGGTGAAGATACCAAGTAGAGTTTTGGCCACTGTGGAAGAAGTGACCATTCTGAGGGGTATTGCCTCTGGACATCTGGTGGCATGATCCACTTCCACCAATATATATCTATTCCTTGGGGCAATTGGTGGGTCTATGGCACCAACAATGTCAATCCCCACCTGTTCAAATGGAGCCCCAACCACTGGCAGTGGTATCAGGGAAGCCTTGGACTTGCCCCATGTCTTGCCACTGGCCTGACAGGTAACTCAGGAGTCACATAACTCCTTCACTTTGGAAGACCTGTTGGGGCAGTAGAAATGATTGACCAGCCTGTTCCAGGTCTTGGTCTAACCCAAATGTCCTGGCAAGGGGATGTCATCCCCAAAGTGAGGAGGAAGTCTCTACACTTCTGGAGGCCACCATTCTCCTGAGTGCCCTTGGTTTGGGGTCCCTGGCCTCGGTATAGAGGACTCATTCCTCTGAGTGGACCCTATGGATTCCACTGACATCACCCTTCTCTTGCCTGGAGGCAGTCTGCCTCATGCCTTCAAGAGTGGGACAATTTCTTTGCCCCGGCACAGTTCCTCTCTGGGGCGTCCACCGGCTGCTTGTAATTCTGCCACATCAGATAGATCTTGCAGGGGTGAGCCCCTTCCTCAGAGGCCAAATCCTCCCCCTCAGGGCTGGATTCCTCCTGGACCACTTGAGCTGTTTGGGCTGGCTCACCAGACCCTGTGCTCTCTCTCTCTTGTTTCTGGGGGTGGGGTCCATTGTTCCAGGGTTTCAAGTGTCCAGCACTTGGATGAAGCTTGGCTCTACTGTCTGCATAGGTAACCTGGTTAAATACACCAGATAAGATCTGCTCTGGGGAAAGCAGTTTTTCCACCACCATGGTAACACTGGCTCCTGTATCCCTCAGAGCCTCAACCTCAGTGCGTTTGATTTTGGGCCTCTGCCTGTACTTCTCAATGCTTGGAGGTAGGTCTTCCATGGCTGCAACTTGCACCATACCCACAGAAACTAAGGTCACCTCTGTACACCCCTTCCCCATCACTGAATCAACTTCCGCCCATACACCTACTCTAGCAATCCATTGGGACAACCCACCAGTGGGGGGCTTATTTGAGCAGAATGCATCTCCCCTTTTGTGTCCTGGCTGCAAGCAGTTTAACCACTTCCCTGCCGTTGTAGGGTCAAAGAACTTCCCTTGAAATCCATTCCCCTGGAAAGTGGAATGGCTCTGAGACCCCCCTCCTTGTGCAGGTGCTTGTGGATCTTTAGAGGACTCTTTTTGTTTTTCATCAGAGTTACCAAGGGGTTTCCCCTGGGAGGGGACCTGTCTTCCTTTCTTTTGATCACCTACCTTTGTTCTTCTTGGTCACCCTGGTGCGAACCTGTTCATTTGGATTCAACCTTGCTTGTAGACACAAACAGTGTGGCTCTCTCGGAATTTCCAGATAGCAGTAATGAACGTCTTGTCGATCTGATGGTTAGAGCTAAATCTGACTCTCCTAACAACGTTTGCCCTCCTCAGATCGAAAAAACATTATTTTTCCCATTTTCATGAGATAGCTACCTGCCTTCTCAACCAATCTCTTAGGCAGGGAAAAGTCCCTCATTTCTTCAACGAGTCTACTGTACCCACCCCCCTTAACAAAAATTAATAGAGGATCCCACTATTTTGAAAAACTATAGGCCAATTTAATTACTTTCCTTTTTGGCATAACTATTGGAGACTCATGTCGCCCAGCATCTCTGTGCCTTTCTGGAGGAGTCTGACTTTCTCAACTCACACCAGGTAGGCTTTCATCCAGCTTATTCAATAGAGTCAGACATTCTTGCTAATATGGACAACTTGAGAAAAGTAGTGGATAAAGGTATTACTCAGGCTTTGAAGTTATTATATCTATCAGCGGCCTTTGACACGGCCAATCATACTCTCCTCATCGACCGCGTCAGGGCCACTGGCCTGAAAGATACTGCCCTTGATTGGATGGAATTCTTCCTTAAAGACCGTTCTCAATCAGTCTGCCTCTCTTATTTTTGTCCATCTAAGGTTCAGCTAAATTGTGGAGCACCTCAGTGTTTCTCTTTATCTCCTCATCTTTTTAATTTATATAGTCCATTGATACATTCACTCAAACAGCAGCAGGTGAAATACCAGGGAATCTAAATATTTTTTTCAAGATACCATTATATACATCTGGGACTGGATGAATTGCTATCAGCTCAAACTGAACTTTGATAAAAATGGAGACTGTGGTTACCAAGAATAAAATCCATCAAAGAAATCCTTCCTTTTGGCGTCTAGAAAAGGTGTATCCCCCTACATCCAAGAAAGTGGTGAAAAGCATTGGGATTCTCATTGGCGAGGAGCTATCCATGAAAACCCAGATAGGTGCTGTGACTTTTTTATGTTTTTTCCAACTTAGGAAGATTAAGAAAATAAGGAGATATTTTACTGTTGAAGCAATCACCCAAATCATTACTGCTTTAGTGATCTTCCGCATGGCGATTAGTGCAAAATCAAGCAGCTCGGCTGATCTTTCGCCAGCTTAGACATTGTCATATCTCACCCCAAATGGAAAGGCTACATTGGTTCCCGGTAGCCCAGAGAACCATTTTTAAAACTTGTTGAATCATTTTCAAATCCCTCCCAGGCAAAGTCCAGCTTCTATCTCTACAAAATGTAGCACTACGTCCCAAACCGCCATCTCAAATCATCCTTCCTCAACATGTTTATGGTTCCTAGAGCAAATCCAAGAGACTGAGAGGAGTTAGGTTCTCAGTGATTGCTTGTCACATTTGGACTTCACTCCCTCCTAAAATAAGATCTATTGATAACTATGAGATCTGTAGGAAACACTTGAAAACTAGGCTGTTTAGACAAATGTATGTGTAATTTTTCGATCGCAGCTGTTATTATCTACCCAGCGCCAAGAGACCTTTTGGTGAATGTGTGCTTAAAATATTTTCCCATAACACAACAACATATGCTGTCTCACCCAGTTCCCTGGGACTAGACAGTTTAGAATCAACTAGATACTGGTGTAATAAGTCAATATGTGCTCCTTCATTAACAAATTATAAAGCCATTCATCGGTACTTACCTTGTTGCCCTGTATTAATCTCTTTAGTGCTTGCACAGACATGTCTACAAAGTCAACCCAGGATTGGGTACTGACTTTCTGGGTGTTCCTAAACTTCGTCCTATACTGCTCAGTTGTGAGATCAAATCTCCTGATTAAGCTTTGTTACATGTGGGAGCAGGACTCAGCTCCCCTCCCGGGTCAAGAACCTGTCTTTCCCAGCTACTGGAATCAACTCCCTTAGGAGTGGACCCCAGTATTGAGAGCTCACCCTCCTCGTCTTAAAGACCCTCTCAAAAGATGTCAGATGCTTTTCGATATCATCACCCTCCTGATATTTAGGGACAATCCCCTTTGGCAGTCTTCGGTCAAATCCACCACCCCTAGACACCTCTATTTCATCTTCGCTGCCACCGTCTCTTCTTTCTTCACTTACACACTTCTTTTTGGCCAGGACCAACCTCTCTGCCTCTAATGCTATGTAGGCTAACTGGATCTCAAGTTCTCTCTCTGAGGGACAGCCCTACTGCTCCTGTAGTGAATCCTCTCCCCCCACTAATTCTCGACAGGGACACAGTTACTGTATGTAAGGACAGGCTTTCTTCCTCATCATCACTGAGGTCTAAGGGGGTCTTCCGACCCCTCTCCTTCTATGTCGAGATCCTCCTCTGTGTCAGAGGCTTGATCAGCCAGCCCAGCTCTGAATTCCTAATATTGGAGAGTGCTGGTAGTTCCCTAGCCCTACACTAAGTTCTACTACTGTGAGAGTGGGTAGGCTAGCCAAATCAAGCTCCATTGTATCCCTTATTTTTGGGTCATACATAAAAAATGTGGAGCAAAAATTAAAGTTAGAACAATTTAGAATAAAAAAAAAAAATGAAATCATTAATATTAGTCCAAATTAAAAACCAAAATAATGTTTTGCAATTTATAGGCTTTCTAATTGTCTCAGTCAAATACTGAATGGTGTTATCTAACACTCGTTCTTTATCCCACCACTGTGCACCAAATGTTGGAAGGTGGTTTATTAGTAAGTGTAGGTCGGTCCCTACAGCAAGTAATAACACAAGAATCACAAATAATGTCCAGTAAAGTCTCCTTAAATTAATCCTTGCTCAACCCTTGGTTGCTTGGCTGACGAGCAGTCAGGCTTAACTTAGGAGACAGCTGTGTAAAACATTCAATATCACCAAAACAGTCAATAGGTAAAAGACACAACATAATAGAAATCGAACACCAATTTATAACAATAGGGCATATTTTTATCTTTACAATAACACCAAAATGACAAAAAACCAGTGTAGGGAACTGGAGATGTGAATTTTATTTTATTTGTTTAAATACTTTATTGTTCAGTACATAGCATATAGGATTTATACATCAATCCACTTAATTAATAATGTAGGAAAAAGGGTAACACAAATAAATGAAAAGCAATAAATTTCAAATCGACACCTCCATATGTTGAATCATAGGCTGCCAAATTTGAA
The DNA here is from genome assembly GCF_964204655.1 of Triturus cristatus. Taxonomy (NCBI): domain Eukaryota; kingdom Metazoa; phylum Chordata; class Amphibia; order Caudata; family Salamandridae; genus Triturus; species Triturus cristatus. Next base: position 428,647,188 of record NC_140591.1, read on the forward strand.
TCCCTAATTGTTTCTTCCTCATCGATTTAATACGATACAAACTAAATTCCAAATTAAATATATTGTAAAACTTCGCACACCACATTTCATATGATGGGGCCTCTGATTGGAGCCACATAGAAGCGACACATAATCGGGCAACAGCGGAGGCCATAAATAAAAGATAACGAAAAGGATAACAACTCTGAGTGGGTTCAGAACCCTCACCCACACCTACTAACATTATCTCTCTAGATATGCACACATTAACCCCTGTAATTTGTGATAGGAATTCCGAAATGCTCCTTATAAGCTGTTTTAAGACTATACAATCGAAAAATATATGTACAATATCAGCATTCTCCGCCGAACACCTAAAACATTTCCCATCGGGGAGCCCACCCCACTTCATCATTTTCACAGGGGTATGATATAAATTAAACAAAGTTTTAAAATGTTGGGTACGTAAATTTGCAGTCAGCATGACTTTAGTAGCCAGATCTATTGATTGTTGCACATAGGAACCGGTGTTCCCAAATTGGTCACGCCACTTTGCCTCATGTGTCTCAATATCATCCTGTTGAAGCTCCAACAATATGTCATACAGTACCTCGATCATAGCTCGTTTAATCAGAGCCTCTATTAAATCGTTGGATGTCATAGGCGTGTATCTAAAATGTTTAACAATAAAATGGCGAATTTGCAAAAATTTGAAAAAATCATTCTTAGGTAACCCATATTGTTCGACCAAATCTGAGAAAGAAACAATTATCCCTGCCCTATAGATGTCCCCTAGACGTCGTATCCCTTTAACCCTCCAACTATCCATCTTTAAATTCCAAAAGTTCGAGGGGGAATATTTCTGTAGAGTTGAAAGGCGTATAATAAACGATATGACTTATAGATATAATTTTACGTATCGCCTTCCAAGCCTTGCGTGCAGCCCAGAATATTTTAAATCGCGTTTTTTTGAAGTAGCTTGGTTCATAAAACTTGAATAAAGCCTCACTCGCTTGATTCCCCATTAGCATTTGATATATATTGGGAGCTTCAAATGCTCGTTCTTCCATTTTGGTCACCAAATACTGCATACTATGTAGTAGACAGACTAAATAATAAAATGTAAAATTCGGGACCCCCCATCCCCCACGACCCAGTGGTAACAACATATATTTTGAAGCGCGCCGTGTTTTCTTCTGGCCCCATATAAACCTATCTGCCAATGACTGAAGTTGTGATAATTGCGATCGCGTCAGCTCTAGTGGTACCGTCCTAAAATAATACATTACTCTAGGGAGAATACACATTTTTAAAACATTACAGCGCCCAACCATTGATAAATGAAGACACTCAACCTGTTCCAGTTGCCTTTTTGTCGATAGTAATATATCTACCCAATTAACTTCAACAATCTCTTGGAGTGACATCCTAATATTTTTATACCCAGATATCTTGCTTCTGATCTTACACAAGCTTCTCTAGGACAAAGTCCCTCAGTGCATACAACCTGGGTTTTAGAAATATTTAACTGATTCCCGGCCACTGCCCCAAAATATTGAGTCTGGGTCTCAATCTCCCTTAATGCCTGTTCAGGATCAGATGTAATTACCGCTATATCATCAGCGTAGGCAAGGACACGCACTTGGTGCCCACCCACTGCCATTGACTGTATATCATTTGTTGTTTCCAGTATTTGAAGCAGTGGGTTTATATAAATAGCAAAAAGTAACGGCGAACAGGGGCATTCCTGCCGGGTTCCCCTAGTTATGTATACAAAAGCAGACTCCATCCCCATTGTACAGATTTTAGCCCGTGGACGTTTATACATGGTTTGAAGCGCTTGCCAAAAACAAGGTCCAAACCCCAAATTTTGCATTGTGTCCCAAAGAAATGACCACGATACGCGGTCAAACGCTTTCTCAGCGTCTAAAAAAATTAAGCCTATATGCTTTTGCTGTACAGTAGCATAATCTAATAGCGCTATCACCCTATGTAAATGATTAACGGTACTCCTACCGGGTAAAAAGCCATGCTGATATCTAGATACCAATGGCGGTATAACCTGCGCCAGTCGAGTTGAACATTTTTTAGAATATATCTTGCCATCTGCATTTATTAATGATATGGGTCTATAGGACCCCGGGAGTCTAGGAGGCTTATCCTTCTTTTTAAAGATCACAATATTGGCGTCGTCCCAAGACGGTGGAGGGTTCCCGTGTTGGTCCGCTATGAAAGTAGCCAACATATCTTCCTTTATAATAGAAAAAATGATCCAATATATCTCCAAATGAAGTTTATTAGGCCCAGCCGCTTTCCCTGACGCTAAACCATACAATGCTGTCTGAAGTTCCAACATTGTAATTGGGGCTTCTAATGCTTCTTGTTCTGCTAGCCCGAGCTCAGTTAAGTAGAGATTCTGTAAAAACCTCACTATATTATCATGCTCGACTGGGTCTTGAGTATATAACTCCTTATAATAAGAATGGAATACATCCAGTATTCCTGCCGTGGTCTCAACTGTGCGACCTTTACCATCTTCAAGAATTGCTATCCGCTGGGCGGCTTGTCTACCACGCATTCTCTGAGCTAAACATCGACCAGTTGCTTCCCCGTATTCATATCTTTCTGCCTTATATGTTTTAAATTGAATGGCAATTTCCTGACTCCACACCCCATTGATCTTGGCCTTACAGCGTGCAGTCTTAATTTGTGCTTCCTAGCTATCAGCTTTAGCACTGACCGCTTGTATAAGCTCCTGCTCAGCTTTCTTTAAGTCCTCGAGCAAACCAAGCATTCTAACCTTCTGTCGTCTCTGCTTAGCCCATCCATAGCTGAGTGTTTCACCCCTTAGAGCGGCTTTCAATGTATCCCAAACTGTTGGTAAGGTAGCGGACCCTCTATTGCTCTCCATAAAAAGTGTAACCCAAGTTTGAATATGTTGAGTAAATTCCTCATCTCGTAGAAGTTTTTTATTAAATGTAAAGGATCGCTGCTCCCTTGAAAAACTAAAGCTGGCGAGATCCAATATCACAGGTCCATGATCCGATGTAATACGAGGCCATACCTGCATCTTTGCACCAGCGGTCATTGACCGAGGTAAAAAGATATAGTCTAGCCGAACAAATTTATTATGAGGGAATGAATAATGTGTGTACCCTGGATTACCATGATTCACAGCCGTCCATCCATCAACAAGACCATTATTCTGCAAGAGCTGTTGTAACGCCCTAAATATCTTGGGTTTACGCCCAGTATATTTAACAAAATAAGGATCCCAAGTCTGGCCATCACCATGTATATTGAAGTCTCCGGATAATATCAATGGGGTCCCCCAAAGTGCTAGCTCAACATTCAAAAACTCTAGAGTCTCAGCCTCATCCAAATTTGAGCCATATACTATACAGAGCACGATCTTGGTGCCCCCTAGGATACACTCAGTAATGGCCCACCTCCCCAGATTATCCACCTTCTCTCTACCCGTGCCTGCCATCCCACGGGCCAAAGTCGCGACCCCCCTGTTCATGGTAGACTGTATGGAAGTTGCTAGCAAAGTGAAGCCCAACTCAGATAATATCCTACGGTTGGACCAGGGGACATGCGTCTCTTGTAAGCAAAGAATATCTGGATTTATGAGCCGAAGATCTGCTATGACACGTTTCCTTTTAAGGATATTATTCAACCCGCAGACATTAAATGTACATATACGCAGCCTCCTATCTGCCATTACTATGTGAAAATCTTATGGCCATCAATATATAAAAATTTGTCCCATCATTCCTATCGTTCCTACAACACATACTATGTACTGATTTTTTCCCCTTTAAGAAGTACCCACCCGACCCCTTACCCCCATGTAACCCTCTACACCCCCCCACCACCACCCAAAAGAGCCACCCCACCCCCCGAAACCCTCCCCCATCGTAGAGGCTTTAGGGCCGATCGCCCTGTGATGCTCGGTGAATAGCCCACTTAGTGCTCACCCTTCCCGTATCCTTTTTTTTTTAAAGATATGCAACAGAGAGAGAAGAGAGAAAAAGAAAAAAAAATAGAAAGAAGAGAAATGTTCAATGCCACATTAGTACATTAATACAATCTGCACCTTGTATATTTTCCTTTACCCCCTTTTTACCTTCCTTTCCCCCATTCCCTTCCCCCTTCCCCTTCTGAATCACCACACAGTCCAACATAGCTACCGTAAACTGAGATAGTGCTCCTCATCCCAAAGATTGAAGATATTCTTTAGCCAGGAATGGAGAAGTAAAGAAACACATCTGGCTCTTGTTAACCGTCTTTAAGGTGGCCGGCTGCAATAGGAACACTTGGATGCCTTTTGCTTGGAAAGGAGTAATCAACTGCCGTAACTGCCATCTTTTTTCCACTGTAAAGTGACAGTAATCAGGTCTCACAAAGAATTGTGTCCCCTTACCACTTCTCTTCTTATCCGGCCTAGCCAAATCATACAATGCCTGCCGGGCGAGGAAATTATTAAGAGAGATCAAAATAACCCGCGGCTGCTGCGCCGCTTGCCCATTGCTTACTGGCCATTGCCGAAATGGAAATCTATGTGCCCGTTGGATTTCATGTGCCCACTTCCATTCCTTTAACTCCAGGAGCGCCTCCTCAAACAATTCAACAACAAATTTTTGGACATCTTGCCCCTCAAGTCCTTCCGGCACACCTAAAATGCGCAGATTGTTGCCGCGCAAGCGATTTTCCAAATCGACTAACTTGTCCTGCACATCATCCTTATTGGATTTTATATCTGCCACTGCATCCCTTTGTGTGGCCATCTGGTCTTCAAGCAATGATATACGAGTCTCTGCTTCCGCCATTCGCTCAGTAAAATCATTTTAGGTTTTTGCCAACCGCCTGACTGTATTTTGCAACTTCCTACAAGCGGTGTGTGTTTTTAGATTCTCTGCCCGTGTTTCTAACCTATGCTCAGAGATAGATCGATATATTGCTTCCAATGATACTTGGCCTTGTAATTCTTCCACGGGACCCCCAGTTGACCCCAGATCCAATCCTTCACGCATCTGCTCCCCACCGAAGGGCTCACAGTCAGTCATCGTTGTCATCGTTGGGCCAGTCCCCCGAAAGTGCATTTTCTTCCGAACCGTAAGGGGCTCTATAGATGTACCCCCTAACGATGGTTCCGTACCATTGCTATTATCAATACTTATAGGGGAGGTATCTGGAGACCCCTCTTCCTGCAGTTGGAAGTCCTCCTCCTCATCCTCATCTACATCTGACTCCTCTGAATGTTCAGATAATGAATAAAACTCACTTTCCTTACTACTAATAGGCTCATTCCTATCCTCCACAACAGCATCATCGACGTCATTGCCATCCGTTAGAGCGAGTTTATCAACATTGGCATAAGGTGACTCAGCCGCTTCCACAAACAGATTACCTTCTCCACGAGGTGAAAAGATCAACTAAGATATGCAAGATTCAGGAGGGGCTAGCGGAGGTGTTGTCAGCTTTTTACCAGCGATCTTTTGAAAAATCTGAGGTATCTTTGGTGTCCCATATGTGAGGCCTTTATCCTGTATCGTAACTATCGGTGGCGTGCTTCCAAGCATTTAATTTGCGCTGCTAATGCTGCTCGTGTGCCAACTACAGTCTCCCCTATAGCTCTTGTCCTCCCGCCACGAGCAACTTTTGGTGCCATACCGAATTGTTAGTGTGTCCAAAAAAACAGTAGGGAGTCGGTCCCGGAGGCAAGATGGCGTCCGTTCGGACGTTTGTGTGAGGAGCACCTCGTCTGCTCCCCCTTTCCTGTTGGTTTGATGCAGCCGTACCGTAGTGGCAGCAGCGATTCCTGTGTGCTGAAATCAACTTGGACCGGCTGGCAGAGACTCGCGCAATCATCGAAAATCGCTGACAACCGCCGCAATATCTCTGTTCTTAAGCTGTAAACTGGAGTGGTACTTTAAGCTCCATGTTTGGAGGCAGTTTGTTTGTTTGATTCCGGCGATGTGGGCGGTACTTGTGTTATCGCATAGGTTGGAGCCGTGAGAGGAGGCAGCTGCTTTGTTTGCTAACATCGTTCCTGATGCAGGGATTTCAGAGTTGGACTAAGGCTGCAAAAGGAAGAGAGAGAAGAGAGTGAAAAAAAACTGTAAGCGAATTTTTTGTATTCTATAGAGGGAGTATGTCAGCGCTTGGCTTATCTGGGGAAATAAGCTCCCCACAACGAGAAAAAAAACTTTTTAATTTTTTTATTTTTTTATTTTACTGTTTACTGTTTACTGGAGATGTGAATATTTAAAGTTTAAATAAACAAATTGCTTTCTTACGCCAAATGTGTAAAGCTATCTGGCCACGCAGGACAGGGACCAAGTTAAAGTTTGCGGCTGACCATGATGGAGCGCGAGTCAGATATGCTGAGTGGTTGGGGCCGGTCAAGATTTTACCTTCGCACATAGTCACTTTTATCTCTTGATGTTGAGCGATCATGTCCTCAGATCTGGATATCGATTTGACAATGGCATGCTGCAGCACGATGCCTTAATGAGTTCTGCAGGTCTTTGTCTTTGCCCTTGATGGTGAGGAGCTGCGGAGCTTTCAGTGGGGCAAACCTGCGCGGTCAGACTGAGTCGGGGTTCAACATCACCTGCTTCACTCTTGTCATCAATGCTAGTCTTCTCATGGAGCTTTTTCACAAAACTTGGCAAAAAGTAACCAAACTTTCTACTTCTACTGAAAGGTTCCTTGAGGGTCAGAAAAGGTCCACAGCACCAGTCAAGGGTTCAATAGCACTGATTTGCCTCATGGGGTCTAGGACTCCAACTCACACAATGCAGCTGGTTAATCAAAATAAAATACAGGAGAAGCTGGTCAGCTCGAGTTGTCCTTGAAGTGGGTGTTGCAGGTGGCTTTTTCCAGCACTTTCCTGCTGCTCAGGAAATCCACTCCTTACCCTTGAAGACAGACAAAGTCCTTCTTGTGTGGAGTCTTTAAAATGCAGCAGGTGCAGTCATCCTGAGTGCAGTCCCCTGTTGTGCAGTCCAAAGGTCAAGCAGGGCAATCCTTCTTCTTCAGATGTTTCAATCAGGGATCTGAGGTGCTCCTGCATTTCTCCCATATTTATTCTATATTCTGGGCTAGCAAGGGGGGGACACCCCAGCCAATGGGGTTCAGGTTGCCACTCTCTGCCATGACAACTTCCATGGAAGTGTGGCATATTTGTCTCTCAGAATGCACATCTCTTCATAAATCAAAATGGGAAAAATCTCTCCTTTGGGTTCAGGTCTGGCTAATCCAATCCACAGATGTGGATATGTTTTTCACTACATTACCTTTAAAGCCCCTCTCCCAATCTAATTAGAGGGGCTCCCATCTGGCTGGGGATCAAGGAAGTGGGGCCTGTCCTGGGTCCTGTGACATCTGGGGTTCTACCTTTGAAGTCCAGTTTATCTCCCCAGTCCCCTTCAAGTCTCTGGCTTCTCCAGGAAGAAAATCTCCTCTCACCAAAGGGCTGTGTTGTATCAGCCCAAGTCCTCTTCACACCTAATCAGGGAGCAGCTTGTCTCAGGCTGTCAGGGGCTGGCTAATCAGAAGAGGCTTCTACACGGTTGTTTTAAGCAATTTCAGGAAAATACGTTCTAAGACTAATTTCCTGCAATAGTTATAATAAATCCGACCTTGGCAAGGTGTTGGATTTATCACAAATATTATTTAGAATTATGTTGCTACCTCACTCTTGTCAAAAGTTAGACTTCATCAAAGTTTAATTAATCCTTCCCATGCTAGCCTGTGGAGCTAGCAGCACATCAATGGCGAAAAGCGACGTTGGCTGTTTTTCCCTCACCAGGGCATTTAAAACATATTTTACAATGTCCCAGTTTTTATAACAAGGCGCCCTATCCTTGGGGCACCTATGGCAGACCTAAGGGGTGACTTACATGCAATAAAAAGGTAGTTTTAGACTTTAGAAGTACTTTTAATTCCAAAGTAGAATTTGGAGGGCTGGCAATAAAATGACACCAGACACCACAACAGTGCATACTTATGGTCACTAAGTCCACTGGGGTCTCTAAACCTAGATGCCCTACCATATACCAGGGCCTTACAGGTAGGTTGTCTGAATCTATTGTAATTACACCAATTACTATATACCTTTTAAGGATAGAGCACTGGCCCTGGGCCTGGTTAGCAGAGCCCAGGGCACGTTCAGAGTCAGTAAACCACCAATATAAGTCACAAAATGGGGGTGATCAGGGCAAAAAGGATGAATTTACTACAATGATCTCCCTGCCCATATTCTTGGTTGCCTTTCAGAACAAACTATTCAGGATCCATGCGAAATTCTTTAAAAAATTGGAGTCAACATTTCAACTACAGCTGTTGGACCTTAAGGCCCCATGCATAGAACTGAATAAGTTGGATATAATCCGAATGCTATTTTCCTACAAGAAACTCATTTTTGGAGTATGTCAGATGCAAGCAAAAATTTTAAAGGACTGGGCAGGCTTTCATTGTTCATCTAATGCAGGGAGCGCACAGAGGGGGGTGGGCATATATGTTGGGAAACACGTGCAATTTCAAGTAAAAACAATGCAGACGGATCCATGGGGAAGATGTCTATGGAAAATTAAATCAGTTAAATCTTACCCTGGACACAATCTATGCACCTGTTTTCCATTAACCTGCTCCCACTGTTACAGCTTAAACAGGTCTTATCCTGTATCCCCGGACCTATTATATGGGGGGGTGATTTTAACTTTCTTCAGGACACCTCAGTTGACTCTTCGAAGAAGAATCGAAAACAAAATAAACCTCAGGTTTCCATTGCTCTGTCTAGTTGTAAAAAGGATTTAGACAAAGTAGATAGATGGTGCCTTCAAAATCCGGGACAAGCATGATTATTCATGCTTTTCCGCAAAATATGACTCAGCATCCAGAATAGATTTTTTCTTGATTTCGCACGACCTTACTGTTAATAAGTATGATCATATTTCAAATGCCTTTTCTGACCGTGCCTTAATTAAAATAGAAATTGTTTTTGGAGGCTGGGAGGGAAAAGCGCATAGAAGGTGGTATTTTAATAAATTTTATCTGGAAATGAGTCCTGGTGTACAGAAATAGCCAATGAGATTAGCATCTTTTTTTCCATAAATAAAGACTCTGCTCCAACAAATATAGTTTGGGATGCATTTAAGGCTACGCTAAGAGGTATAATTACTTCGAAAGAAATTCCGCAACAAAGGGCAAAAAAAGAGGAAAGACTAAAGAGTGAGGTAAGACTCGCCCATGCAAACCTTGAGTGTATTAAGGATATACATTTAAATACAAAACAAGAGTTACTCCAGGCAAAAACACAAATGCAGGAGTATTCTTATCAACTAGGAGAGGTGGCAAGTATGACTTATATCCAGACAGTGTACAAAGAGAGCGAGTATGCAGGGAAGCTCTTAGCATGGCAGGCAAAAGAGAAACAGGTTTGAAATAGAATTGAAAGTATTTGGGACGAGGTAGGCAAAATACGACTAACTAGAACCAAGGATATCGGGGATGCCTTTTTTAAGCACTACAAGGAAATCTATCAATTAGACCACCAAATGTCTTCTGAACATATTATAGGCTTTCTCGATAATTTGCCAATTACCCAACTAAATAGGGAATTCAGAGAATAGCTATTAGATGAATTCACAAATGAAGAACTTGAATTGGTGATCAGTTCTATGGCAAACTGTAAAGCGACCGGAGAAGATGGTCTGCCAGTTGAATTTTATAAAAGATTCGCCTTAACTCTCAACACACAAATACTAAAACTCGCTAACCACTTACTTAAAGGAGGTGTACCTCCGGCATCTTTTCATACAGCAGTAGTGGTTAGCGTTCCGAACAAGGATAAAAACAGGGACAATGTCAACTCTTTCAGACCCATAAGTCTCCTCAATGTTGATTATAACATTTTTTTAAAGTTGCTTACAAACAGACTTAATAGAATTGTGGGCTCACTTATACATGTGGATTAATGTGGATTTGTGGCTGGGAGACAGCTTTCTACCAACACAAGATTTTTAATAGAAGCACTAGATTATTTTAATAAAAATGAGATAGAGGCTCAGGTGTGGTTTTTAGATGCTGAGAAAGCATTCCACCTGGTATCATGGGAATATGTATAATTTTAATTTTGGAAAAGTTTGACTTTCTAGAAGAGTTCATACAATTCGGAAGAAGCTCATACAAGGATTCACCGGCGCAAATATTAATTAACTCTATAAATGTAGGCACCTATCGAATAAATAGGGGTATTAGGCAAGGTTGCCGTTTATCCCCGATTTTATTCGCCTTGTTTATAGAACCCCTGGCAATAGCGATCAGACAAAAAATGGCACATACTGCACCCCTACAAAGGATGACTAATATAAAACTATATGCCGACGATATTGTCCTTTTTCTAAATTCCAAAGAAGACACTCAGGAGGAAATCCTAGATATTTTCTCAGAATTTCAATAGGAGGTTATAAAACAAATAAGGCCAAGGCCGAAATCTTGCTTTGCAATTGCTCCCCTGATACGCTATTGCCAAATTTTAGGTCAGTGTATAATTCTCGCCCAAAGAGATATCTAGGGAACTATGTGACGGAGAGAGTAGTGGATCTATCCCAATTTAATTATATCCCGTTGATACATAAAGTTAAACATCTTTTAACACGATGGAACCAACTCCCACTATTAATACTAGGCCGTGTGGCACTCATACACATGTCTATCCTGCCCCTATTCAACTTTTTATTTGCAGCCGCTCCGTGTACATTACAAGGGTCTTTTTTAAAGAGATAGATAGTTTGTTCTCATCCTTTTTATGGACTAATAAAACACCTAGACTGGCACTTAGCACTTTAAATTACTCTATTGAAGAGGGAGGGTTGTCCCTTCCAAACATAAGAAATTACTATGATGCAAATTTTGCACACAACAGCCACAGAATGTTTTTTCAGTCAGACCCTCTGGAGGTAGATAATTTTTTTATGAATAAGATCTTAATGGAGTATAAAATGTTAGATTTAACGAGAATAGTTAAGTACCCTAAGAAAGTACGGTATAAGGCTCTCCAATGGATTTTTAAACAATAAACTCAACTGTTAGCATTTTATAGCATCCCCAGTATAAATAGTTCAACAAGGCTGTCTCATCTTTACACTGGAGAGAAGAGATTGCTAGAAACTGGCATTTTAAGAAAGTGGGAAGAGAACGGATATTTGCAAGTTAGAGGTTTTGTTAATACCAACTCCTGGAAAAAATGGCCCGAGATAGAAATTGGGCTCCTTCACTTTAAAAATGTGCTTAAATGGTCATTCATTAATATAAGGCACTTTTTGGAAGATATTGATGCCAGGAGTATAACAAGTATAGGCATAAGTGAAGCTTTTGAACCCCCGATAAAACGCTCAGTTAGCGCATGGGTGAAAATCTTTGACAATAATAAATCCCTCCCCATATATGAAAAAATACAAGACAGATGGTGGAAAAAAGAACAGCTACAGATTTCAAGAATAACTTGGAATAGAATTAACAAACTAAATGCTACAGAAATAAGAGGCACTAATTTTAAACGCATGCACTTCTATAAAAAATGGCAAATTTATAGGACACCATTTTTTTTGCATATTATCTATCCACAAATTGAAGATAGGTGCTTTCGCTGTGCTTAAGAAGGAGGAGGCATTTGGTCACATATTGTTTGGGATTGTCCCAAAATTGGGACTCTTTGGGAAGAAATTGAAAAATATCTTAGAAGTACCATAGACCACTGTATCTCCATTGACAAATATATTGTAGTCTTGGGTTGTTCCCCAAATATAACATTAAGCAATATACAAGAAGAATGCTTATTTATATCGGCCTTAGGAGTAAGATTTTTAATCCTCCAAAACTGGCGCAGTAATAAGATACCTTCCTTTCAAGCATGGAGAGCGAAACTTAGTAAAGTTAAAGAATTCGAGAGAAGATATGCATTAAGATCAGGATCAACTTGGAAGTTTGAGAAACGTTGGAGCTCCATAGGTAATTAGTCTGGGTTCTGGGTGTAAAGACTGTTGGCAGATTGTATATAATCTGAGGTTTTGGGATTTTAAGCAGACTAGCTAAACTCTGGAAAGTTTTATGTACTTTCGGGTTATACTATGTGACTAATTCTATCCTATATTGAGCACTTATGTACTTTAATATGTGTTTTGTGTGTCTTCCGTATCTGTGCAATTTGCCATTTTCTATGGATTTTTTCTGCTGCAAAGAATCATAGTAGTTGGATGTTTTTAAATTGAAATAAAATGTTGTTAATTGTAAAATATTTTGAGCACCTATACACTTTATGCTTTGCACTATGCACTTTACTCCGTATTTTCGTATTGTCTTTTGAGCTGAACTCTCAATAAAAATATTGTAATTTTTTTTAGAAGAACTAAATAAATTGACAAGGGGAATATACAATGGGGTTATAGCTCTCCCCAACCCCAGAAAGTTCAATTGGGCCACACAGCTGATAATTATCAATGACTGGGTGTTCGCACTCCAGTACAATCCAGCTATCAGAATTGATAGACATGCATTGAGTAGGAGAGACCCAGCAGTGTTATAAAGGCATCAGCCACCAAGACGGCTATCGACACACACTTAAACCGTGGTAAGAGTATGGAAGGAAGTTATGAGCATTTTGGAATGGTACGGACTCTGAAAGCACTGCCATGTAGGATAGCGATACTCTCCTGGAACTGGAAGCCCTGAGGTCAGGCTTCTTCAACCGGTAGCTCATGAGCTACAAGTAGCTCTCAAAGCTATGTGTAAGTAGCTCTCCTGTATCCAGTCCATCCTACTAAATTAGAAGCTTTTTATTGACTGAATTAGTATATTTATACCAAAATTGAAAAGTGTGTATTAGAGATGAAAATGTGTGTATTTTCAGAACTGAAAAGCTGATATTTGAATTTCCAAAATATATTTAAAGCTGATGTCTGAATGATAAATCATGTGGCATTGAGGAAGCTTATTACTAATATTTTACCTGAGTGCCAGGGGCATTTAAACTATGGCTGTTGTGTATTATCCATGAAAATGCATTCCAAATTGGCAAAGCCTTTTTTTACATTACTGCTGGCCGTCCTGCCTGATGCACTGAGGTGATCACTGCTGGTAATTTTACATAGAGTAGTTACTAACGTAATCGTGTCTGATGTGATCACTATTACAAAACGAATTATGTTAGTAGCTAAAGATGATTTGTATTGATCATTAGAAGCTCTTATTACAGAAAAGGATGGATACCCCTGCCTTAGGGACTTTAATTGGTGGAAAGACCTAGGAATAAGCAAGGTAGGTGATATACGGTCCAGAGAACAGATAATATTCTTCAGTGGTCTCTGACATTAATATCAGATGCCCAAGACAGCACATGCGAGTACATTCATAGCAGACATGCACTACTGGCCAAATCAAAAAGGGCACTACACTAGCTGAATCATCTCCATTGGAGGACAGAATACTTAGTGAGCCCCTGTATAAAAAAAGTAGTTTCCCTTACATACAAAAAATAATGAACAAGTTGCCTGATCTCATGCAGTCGCTAAAAGAGAAATGGGGGTAGATCTAGGATACAGTGAGGAGGGAGAGGCTTCCTTCTCTTACAGCTGCACATGTTGCACTTGTCACACTGTTCTAGGATGACACAGTGTAAGATGGGGAGGGGAGCTACTAATGGTTGCCTCAGGGAGTACAAATAGCTGAGCTCCTTCCTTAACATAATATGGGCATGCCCAGACGTGCAGCATTACTGGGAGAAAATACTGGACCTTATTGGTCAGGTACTCGGGACTCCAATTGAGTTTAGTGCCAAGAGATGTATACTTAAAATATGGGGGGGATAACAAGTTTCCAAAATACTCAAAACTGTGGATACATTTGGGGTGGTTAGTAGCAAAACAAAATGTCTCTAGACTATGGGGAGAAGGGACATATCCAGCCCTGTAAGCTTGGACTGTCATATGTTAGCAGAAAAGCAAATCTATAAAAGCAGTGGCTGTCCCAAGAAATGGACCAAGGTCTGGTAAGCTGCAGAATTATCAAGAACTGAACATATCAATATAAAGCAAAATTTAAATAGGTTGGATACCCAAGGGTTAAGCGACGGGGGTTTCCTTTTTCAGGTAACAAATGGGCCCGGTTAATGCTCTGTAATAGGCAGGAGGAGGGAAGCTCTATAGAGTGGATGTATTGTGTGGTAACTTGAGGTTTCATCTGTCACGTAATCAATAAAAAGATTTATATATTTTTTTTTAACCAGGAAGCCGGGATAGAGAAGTCTTTCAGGCGGTCTGGCACTGCCAGATGGGCCAACTTGAAAGGCCCTGTATGTGGGTTCTTTTTTTGTCCCATCACAGCCCATGGAACCCTAAACCCCCCACTCACACACTGGCACATTTGGCGATGCTAGACTGCCAGACTGCCCAATAAGACAGTACAACACCTCTGATAAGCAATTTATTCATAACCGTCCTTTAGGAGCTCATTTATATTATCTATAATCTTTAAGCTTGGTATAGTTTCAGTTTTAGACATATTTATATGTGGGCAAATCTCTTAAAATCATATATGATTTGTATCCAAAATGCAGGCAATATGTCACAAAATGTACTTGCTTACAGCAAATTGATCTCTTTTCAGATAAATTGATTATACCAAAATTCCTACAGCTAATCTTTCAGTTTGTGGTGACTAAACAATACTTTTGAAAATAATACCAGTACTTTTTTCAATGCAGTTTGTTTGGAGGCCTGCCAATGCAGCACATTTCATGGGGGCTGTAGGAAAAAATACAGAGGGGAGTTGTTTGGTGGCATCACCCAGGACCAGAAAAGAGGATCTAGGAAAAATATAGGGAGAGACGCCGGAGTAATCAGGACCACAGGGAAAGTACCAATGGGTGTCTGATGACGGGGCTGATGAGCATGGGACAAATTAGATTGGGTCACATGGCAGCACATGGTGCCCGAGAGTGGATGGCAAGACAAGAAGTGTAATCAAGGGTGATAGACAGGGGTGAGAGAAAAGGGTAGAAGGAACCATAATTCTAGCAAATGAGATAAGAAAACGTAGGTGGACAATGCCTACCCCGAGATTGAAATTTCAAGATCACATAGTAACAAAAAGGCACAGGTCTACCCAATGGGAGAGAGCACAATGGGTGTAAAGGTCCTTTGTTGCCCTAAAAAAGGTATCAATGGATGAGAAAGGCTAGTGATCCCATACTGGAAATAGGTGGAGAAAAGACCAGTGTGCTTCCTCTCAAACCAGTGGAGCAATCATTTGCAAAGTTGAAAGATCAGGTACTACCTGCCACTTAATTGACTTTGCCTTTGTTTTAGTCTTATTGAAATTATTACAAAACAAAATATAAAAAATATTGCTCCTTGCAGGTGTGTGGATGCACAGGCTGCTGTCTTTGAATGTTTATGCAATAATGTTTTACACAAACATTCAAAGATGGCTGCGCATGTGTGCACACAAACAGGTCGAAGTCTGTTCCGCCATCCCACATCAAACAAGTGTGCTCGCTTTTAACAAGCGAGAGCACATTGCTCTCGTTTGTTCAAAGCGAGCACACTTTGCTTTAGCTGCAGCAGGAGGCACGAGCCGGCTAGGACCGCGGTGGCCTTCAGGCACCTCCTGCGGTCCTGTAGGAGATGGCATGGCCGGGCCGCAGGGGATGGGTTCCCCAGGGCCAAAATCGGCCTGGGAATGGTGCCACGCGGCTCCCCTCCCTTAAAAATAATTTTAACAACTAAAAAAAATGGCCGGGCCCCAGGGGATGGGGTCCTTGGGGCTCAGTGAGTGAGTGGGTCTATAAGCAGGTCTATGAGTGGCAGTATGGGTGAGCGAGTGAATATTAAAGAAAAAAGAGAAATCACCTGGCCTCTTGGGATGGGGTCCCCGGGGCCAAAAATGGCCTGGGAGGGGGACCGCTTAGCCCCCCTCCATTGAAAATTAAAAAAATTAAATGGCTGAACCCAGGGGATGGGGTCCCTGGGGCTCCGTGAGTGAGTGGGCCTATGAGTGGCAGTATGGGTGAGCGAGTGGATGTGTGTGTAGATCAATGAATCAGTGAGTGGGTGCGTAAGTACTGGTGTGGCTCTGTGAATGGGTTTGTGAATGGTTGTGTGGGAGTGGCAGTGGGTGCATAGATGATTCTACAGGGGTGTAAGTTGGTGCAGAGATTTGAATTGTGATTTGTAATTAAATAAGTGTAGAGTATGTCATGCAGCATGGTTCTGTGCAATTGAAAAAACCTTCAGATATAAAAGTAATTGGAAAATTATATTTGGAAAATATCTCTGGTTTATGTTTTGTTGTCCTTGCACTAGTTTTGATGTATGCTCAGAGTGTTGAACTGTACACAGTCAGAACAATATGCATTGTATTTTAAATTTGTCGTGTGAATGTAATTTAAATAGGTATATATGTTATTTGTGTTTTTTAAGTGTAGCCCTGAAGAAGTCTCGTGAAAAGAGACGAAACGCATTAGCTACGCTGATGTGAACAATTTTTATATATCATCAATAAAGAATTTTCTGAACACACAACATGTTTAAAGTAATCTTAATGAATACGGGAAACACTGAAGTTAATTTGGCAAATTGAATGAGACTCAGAACCAGTGTTGTATTTTACCAATCATTGTTGGAACAAAACAGATCAATTTTAGAAATATGGACATATAGTGGGTGCTGACCATTGTTTGCATATAACTGACTGATTTATTGATTAATTGATTTTGGCTATATTACTCAACTTCTGTATGATTCTTAATTTGGAAATCAACCCTTAAACCGTCTCTGTCTTGTCATTTTTGAAGGAGCAAATAGGTTCTCCGTATCTAAATTGAAATTGCCTTTTAGAGTGTTTAAAAGAGACACAGGTCCAACAAGGAGCACTAAAATCCATTAAGGGATTAACACCACTCCTGATCCATCAGTCACACAAGGAAACAAGATGGAGCACAGCGTCAAATTCTGGTAGTAGAGGATGGTTCTGACTGGACCTGTTCGGTTTCCACTGAACCTGTAGGATGGGAGTAACTCATGTAATTCTGTGTAGCATAATCATGCAGAATTACCTAAGAATTCAGTGAGAATACACTTTAATTAGGCAAGAAGAGTAATTGTGTGTTTGATGCTATTTCGTAGCACAAAAATGTCCCCTTGCATTAAAGATGGACGAGAGGATGCATTTTACACCAAGAAATTGAGCTAAATGCAACAGATCACGAATAGCGAGCAGCTGCTTGCACACACTAAATGTGTTCTTTGGGTAAAATTTTTCCCCAAATTACTAACAACACTTAGCACTATTTTCTTAGCACAAAATGCACCCTTACATCTAAAATGAATGCGAGGATGCATTTTGCACTAAGAAATAGCACTAAATACAGCAGAGCATGAATAGCAAACTCAAGCATGCACTCGCTAAATGCGCTCTTGTGGTAGGATTTTTCCCCCAAATTACTTTTAAATATGCAAGGAGGAGTAATTGCGGAATTATCTGCAACTCCGCATCAAAGAGTAATGCAGAATTGCCAAAATTACTCTGATTACTCTGGCATAATTAAAATTCTGCCCAGGCCTACTGTATACATAAAATGGACTTAGAGACTGGGAACTGTACATTTATAGTTCAGTTGGTCTTGCTCGAAGATTTCAGTTGACCCCTGTTTTGATCTGCATTACCAATTCCTGAAAGCTGTGCAGAGTGATAGCAGTTAACCTAGGGGTTCTTAAGCAGTTTTTGTGAGTATAAATAGAGAAAGGAATTGCGTGTGAGTTAGTGTATGAGTGAACCGTCAATCAATCAATGATTTATGAAGTGCTGCACATCACCCATGAGGATCTCAAGGCACTTGAGTTGCCAACTGCTTTTTGGTGATCATGTACATTCGAACAGACAGGTCTTGAGTTCTTTCCTGAATTGCTGGAGGGATGATGTGGTCCTAAGGTGCACGGGAAAGTTGTTCCAAGCTTTGGCCGTAAGGTGTGCGAAGGAGCGTCCTCTGATGTTGCTTCAGCAGATTCAGAGATGTCTGCAAGGAAGAGGGCGCATATCGCTGGTGTCTGGATGGTTGGTGGAAGGTCATGCGTTTGTTGATGTATGGTGGTCCTTCGTTTTGCAGGGCCTTGTATGTGTAGGTCAGCATCTTGAACTGGCATCTCTTCTGGATCAGTAGCCAATGTAACTTTTTGAGGAGGGGTGTGGTGTGGGTCGGTCTGGGGAGGTCGAGAATGAGTCTTGATGCTGAGTTTTGTAATGTATGTAGTCATCTTCAGGAGGCATGAGGCGATTCTGACATAGAGTGTGTTCCCGCAGTCCAGCATGTTGGTGACAAGGGCATGCGTGACAATCCTTCTGGTGTTGACTAGGAGCCACCTGAAGATCTTGCGGAGCATGCGTAGGATGTGGAAGCAGGCAAATGAGACCGCATTTTACTTGTTTCTTTATAGATAGCTCGCTGTCCAAGATGATGCCATGGTTGCAGGCGTGGTCTGTCATGGCAGGGGATGAGCCAAGTTCAGCAGGCCACCATGCGTTGTTCCATGGTGAGTTGTTGTTTCCAAAGATGAGGATTTCCATCTTGTCCATGTTGAGCTAGAGACCGTTGTTTTTCACTCAGTCAGCGACGTTCATCATACATCTGTGGAAGCTGATTCTGGTGCTAGAGGGGTCTTCTGACAGGGAGAGGATAAGCTGGGTATCATCAGCGTAGGAGGCGATGTTGAGTCCATGAGATCCAATGGTGTTGACCAGGGGGTCATATACGTATTTAAGAGTGATGGGCGATCCTTGAGGGACGCTGCAGATGATCATCTTGGGTTCTGAGGTGAACAGTGGAAGACTGATTCTCTGGGTTCTTCTGGTGAGGTATGAGGCGATCCATTTGAGGGCGTCTTCCTGGATTCCGATGTGGTGGAGTCTGTTGATCATGATGTGATGGGAGACGGTGCCTATGGCGGCTGAGAGGTCCAAGAGGATGAGGGCTGCTGGTCCGCTGCATGTCCAGGAGGATATATACCAGGGGGGATAGATTCTGTAAGGTTATCAGAGGCCGGAATCTATAGAGTAACTTTTTTTTATATAATGCAAATGCCTCTGACACCATAAATCACGATTTTTACTTTTCTCAGCAAGACTATTTATTGACTGCGAGTTATGATTCAATTATAACAATTATTGATTCTTTGAAACGGAAGGAACACTTCTTCATTGCGACAAGTACATGTCCTTTACATAAAACATTAAGAACATTACATTTTTTACAGTAACTTTGATGACAAATCAACAAACATAAACAGAATACTTTGAACAAACAAATAAATTTGTTACACTACAGTACTCAGATATCCTATTTTGTAGAGTGTGGGGACTCAAACTTATTGTTGCCTCAACGTTAACTACTTGGTATGGTCCTGTGCAGGGTCAGAGAGGAGTGTTTCATAGTAGTTATAGAGAGCATTAATTAGGTATGTTGTTTACGCTCTTCTGGGGACGTTATTGTCTAATTTTTATCCCAAACGTGTCTATTTCTCTGTTAGCCGACGCGTTTCGACCTGTGTTGAGATGGACCTGTATTTTGTTCTTAAGGTCTTCGTCAGGGCTCATATGTGTTTCCAAATGGACATCTTTATCCTGTGGGGGTAATAATATGTCTGCTTTTAATATAAAAAAAATTGTTCCCAGAATACCAACGTATGCAATGTATGAGGCACCTTAAGTTCATTTCCCCAGACACTAAGAGCACGGAGATACGAGAAATCAAAACTTAACAAGAGTATCTACCACACGATACTGAGATGCTACTAAGGGATGTTTCACAACTAAAGCCATACGTAATGATAACGAGCACTCAAAAAAACGCACAAAGCCATTTCTCAGCATGCTTTGCACACTGTCAGTTCACGTGAAATAAGAACCGGCACAAGTCCATTAAATAAAACTCACATGGAAGCATGATTTGAACAAGTAGAAAATCAGAAGTTTCTATCGGCCTGTCAATATAGCGTTGTTCTTTATTCGCATTTTCAGAGACCCCAGCCTTTTAAAATAAGAGTATCCAATTTTTTTAATATTAAAAGCAGACATATTATTACCCCCACAGGATAAAGATGTCCATTTGGAAACACATATGAGCCCTGACGAAGACCTTATGAACAAAATACAGGTCCATCTCAACACAGGTCGAAACGCGTCGGCTAACAGAGAAAGAGACACGTTTGGGATAAAAATTAGACAATAACGTCCCCAGAAGAGCGTAAACAACATACCTAATTAATGCTCTCTATAACTACTACGAAACACTCCTCTCTGACCCTGCACAGGACCATACCAAGTAGTTAACGTTGAGGCAACAATAAGTTTGAGTCCCCACACTCTACAAAATAGGATATCTGAGTACTGTAGTGTAACAAATGTATTTGTTTGTTCAAAGTATTCTGTTTATGTTTGTTGATTTGTCATCAAAGTTACTGTAAAAAATGTAATGTTCTTAATGTTTTATGTAAAGAACATGTACTTGTCGCAATGAAGAAGTGTTCCTTCCGTTTCAAAGAATCAATAATTGTTATAATTGAATCATAACTCGCAGTCAATAAATAGTCTTGCTGAGAAAAGTAAAAATCATGATTTATGGTGTCAGAGGCATTTGCATTATATAAAAAAAGCCTGTCCAGGAGGGTCCTGCTGTCATCGGTGACTGCGATCGGGGCTGTTTGGTGCTGTGGTTGGCTCAAGTATCCGAATTGAGTGGGGCCCAGGAGGCTTTTGTGCTCCAGGTGTTTGGTGAGTTGCTGGTTGATTGCCTTCTCTAGAACCCTTGGTTGAAAGGGGAGCAGTGAGATGGGCCAGTAGTTCTTCGGTTCTGCTGGGTCCGCAGATAGTTTCTTCAGGAGGGGATTCACTTCAGCATGTTTCCAGTCCTCAGGGAAGGAGGCTGAGATGATGGAGGTTTTCAGGACTATCTTGAGGTCATCGCCAATCATCCTGCTCACGAAGTTCCTCCACAGACACCAGCAGTTCAAACCATTACTCAAATGCCAGCAGCTCAAAGCGCTTCCCCAAGGTCAACAACCCCAAACACATCCTAGATTTCAGCAAGCACAAGCATTCCCCTGATGCAAATAATTACAAGCGCTCCGCATGTGCAAGCAATTGCAAGCACCCCACAGACCCCAGTAAATGTAAGTGTTTACCCTGCAATAAAGACTCCAGAGCAAGACCCCAATCATGAACTCGGCACAGAAGGGCCACTGCACCTGCAGTCCCCAAATGATCGCCCTAGTGTAAAGAGAGAGTTCCCAAAAAGATTAATGCTGTGCAGTTGAAAGCTGAGCTTGAAGAGCTTGTGAAGGGAAATCTAGGCATAGGTTTTCAGAATCATCATAGCGAGAGTAAATTGGTGTATGTCAGCGAGGAAGCTGCTAGACTTGTGTGTGACACAAATGCAGGCATGGAAGCTTTAGCTGATGGGTGTGGATTTGATTTGTCACAGAGGAAGAAATTAAAAAAGAACTTCTGGATGACTGTGAATGATAGGGATTTAAAGGTGATGAAAGTTTGAGGCTTGAAAGCGAATGTGAAGGAATTGATAGATAGTATCTGAGAGTGGGAAGATTTGAAAAATTCAGAGAGATATTGTCAAAGAAAGAAAGGTCAAAAGTGAGAAAGAAAAGGGCGGCATCAGAAGGTCAGAAAGGTGAAAGTACAAATGGGGCTGAAGCAAAGGAGTACCCTTGGAGTGACGTACAGAGAGTAGCATGCATGCATTTTACATGGACGTAGGCAAACCTTTTTCATTTCAGGAACAGCATAACAAAGCTGAGAGAGAACCCAAATAAATGATCCACCCAACTAGATGGAATTGTGACTGTATCTATAGTTCTGTGGGAAGATCTAGACATATTCTTTGAGGTAATATTTCCCAGAGACATGTGGATGGAGTGTTAGAGAGATGACGAATTGGCCGAATCAAGAGCCAGAAAGAGTTGCACATACTAATGCCCCTTCTCCCTCTGTTAAGGTTAAATATGATGCTGTGACAGCACATTTGAAAACGAAGATGCCAGAGAAGGAAGTAAAACTGGCCAAACATTTTTAGGATGATGCAGGAACCAAAATAGTTGGTACATGCTTCCTTTTAGAGACTGATGCAGGTTTATAGGGAGCATAATGGAATTAAAGACCAAAATGTGGAGAATCTGAACGGTTTCATCTCAACTTTAGTTCTTGGTTTGCGTTCAGAGATTAGCCCTCACATACTGGAGAATGTGATTTGTTGCCATAGAAATTCTTTACATGAGATCCTTCAGCATGCAGAATACTGCAATGATACACAAGATGCAAAGCAGAGAAAATTGAAGAGGAAGTTTATGATAGTACAGACGAAGTTGGCACAGAATGGTGGTCCTAGGTGTTCAGTGATTTTGGATTCAGATCTAGATGCTGCACTTTGTGGTAATGAGAGCATGCAATGGGTTGCAATTCTGTATGCACAAGGAGGGAATGCGGTCTCACGGGGGGCGGTTGAGGAAAAGAACATTAGGGCTTGGAAGAAGGTTACCCCATGTCACATCAGCCACTGGAAGCAAAAATTTAGATGTAATTCTGACAGGGTGCAATTTGATGTTCAAGTACAGATTGTTGTACCACAAGATAGGGTGATTGCAAGTAGAAATCCAAATACCCAAGGCTCCTATGCAAAATATGCAGAACCAGAGGTACCTTAGGTCAAATGTGCCCTAAGCACCCATCGTACTACCGCAAATGTGAAATAAAGAGTTACAATTTCAGCCTCGCTCCATGATTCAGCGCAATCTGTTTATGATTAATGACCGTGTTTCCCATGCCCCGATGATGTTTGAGAGTCCCATTGGACTCAATCAGTCGCAATGACGGTGCCTGAGGGGAGAGGAGGATTTTGTGCTTGCCACAATTCTAGAGGTAGACCAGAGTGGGTCATATGTTGAAGGTGAGATGAATGGCCACCCCATAACATTCTTGCTCAATACGGGAGCTACGCCTTTGACTTTTAGAGTAGTTGAGGTCTCAAACCTACCCCTCTCGAGAAAAGTGACCCAAGTTGTAGACATCACTAACAAGCAGTGCACAGACAAAATATCAGTCCCTGTTGCGGAAGAAATTAGATTCCATCAGATACAATCACCAATTTACGAAATGCAATTCAGGTCCTGTGAGCTTGCTGGAAAGGGACTTACTCTGTGAACTAAATGGCATGATTTACAGCATGCCAGGAGGTGAGGAAATGGAGAGTCAGGCAGCTGATGCAGAATTCAAAATAAAGTCCCAAACAGTCAATAGTCAGACTGGACCAAGTCCTTACGAATGAGGATTTACTCCTTGTTTTAAAAGAAGCTGTGAAGGAAAAAGTGTGGGATTTTACAGGAAAAGAAATTGGGCTGATCAAAAATGCAAACCTCTTAAAAATCACATTGAGGCAAGACATAGTCTTTCCACAGACGCCCCAATACAAGCTCTCACCAGAAGCAATAGTTGGCATAACATCTATCATGAAAAGGGTATATTAGAACAGGGCATTCTGAAGTAAGTCAATGGGGGTCCAGGTAACTCTACAATAATGGCCCTTCAGAAACCAAATAAAAAATGGAGGATAGTGCAGGATCTTCGAGAAAACAACTGAATTATCATTCCATGCTGTCCAGTGGTACTGAATCCTGGTGTAATCCTTTTCCGAATTCCCCCGATGCTGAGTGGTCTACGGTCATTGATTTGCATTAAGCATTCATTTCCATTCCTCTACAAGAGGACAGCCAATACCTTTTTTGTATTCCATTTCCAAGATAAAGCTCTCCTCTGTGATCAAGCTCCTCAAGGGTATACAGAAAGCCTCACATTTTTTAACCAGATACTGAAGAAAAATCTAGAGACCTTACAGCTGCCTTGCAGCTCAACATTGATGCAGTACATGAATGATCTGTTCATTCATCTGTGACAAAGGAAGCTTGCACACAGGACACAATTGCCTTGCTCAAACATCTTGCCGAGAATGGGCGCAAGGTTTCCCCTGACAAGTTGTAGTACTATCAGAAAGATTTCTGTTATCTGTGGCACTAAATTGAAAAAGGAGTGAAGAGAGTGTCGCATGAGCACATCTTCACAGTCTCGAAGATGAAATGCCATTCCACTCAGAGAGATAAGAATGTTTTTAGAGACGGTGGGCTACTGTTGCCAGTGGATTCTAAACTTTTCCCTAGTGGAATAGCCCCTACAGCGACCCACCCATAGTGAAATCACTAGTGACCTGGTACCATTCAACATAGAATGTATGGAATACTTCCTGGAGCTGAAAAACTTACATTGCACCACACCTGCTTTAAGAATGCCCGACTATTCAAAAGAACTTACTTTGTAAAGAACATGATAGGTGCACACTGTCTGTGTTGGAACAGACTCAAGGAAGGCAAAACGGCCAGTGGCAAACTACTCAGCTACAATTGAATCATTGGCCGCCATGCTTCCTGGTTGTTTGAAATCCTTCGCTGCTGTTAGTTTGAGCATACAGCAGAGTGAGAGTATTGTTGTTGTTGTTGTTGTGATGAGTTACCCACTCATTGTGATGGTTCTGTATTCAGTTGAAAGCCTCTTGACCCACACTCGCACTCATCTCATGATGAGCACTTTGCATTACTAATTATAAATAGGTGATTTGGGCAGTTGAGAGTGTGTCGTTAAGGCACTGCAATGTGCTCAACCCCACTACCCTTTTTCCCATTCCTGACAGTGATTCTGAAGAAGAATTGTTGGCCTTTAGTTCTATCGATGTGACAGAGCTGTGCACGTAGCCGAGACCAGACATTCTGGATGTACCACTCGAAGAATGATCACACACTATTTCTAGATGCTCTAGTTTAAGAGACAGACACAGTATTTTGAGAGCAGCATATGCCGTTTGCACCACAAATGGTGTTGTGGAAGCATCTTATTTGTGCCATGTAACCTCTACGAAGGTATCTGAGTTGATACCCTTAACAAGGGCATGCTGCGTTTCTGACGGGTTACCATTTACACTGACAGAGAGTTTGGATTCGGCATGGTGCATGACCTCAGGCTTTCTATGGTCGCAGATAGGTTTCTTGACCTCCTTTTGTTCTCCCATACGTAAGAGCCCGTATGTTAAGAACCTGTTGAGTGCACTCCAGTTACCCAGTGAAATTGCAGTTGTAAAGTGTGTTGGCCAGAAGAATGGCGATGATTTTGTCATCTCTGGAAATCATTTAGCTAACGAGAACCCCAGATATTGTGGTCTTGAATCCAGTTCATTTTACTTGGATGAATCATTCAATAATGAAAATGAAACTGTCCTGAATATATTTTTAAATACTGTGCAGCCCTTTAGTGAGCCCAGAGAACTTCAACGTGAGGTTCCAGAGACTGAGAAATAAAAATAGGAAAGGGAAGGATGTGTTAAAGATGCAGGTGAGATCTGGGTGTTAAATGCTGAGACAGTTCTACCCGATTCAAAGTTCCCAGCTATGGTTTCACACCTACATGGCCCAACGCATGCTGGCAGGGATTTAAATCTACAGATGTTTAAATGGTACTGGTACAGCCCACACTTCCATGACATGGCTGAAAATGTATGTCAAAGATGTATTGCATGTCAGAAAGTCAATGCAGGGAGAAAGACCATTGTGGCCATGAGTCACGTAGCAAAGTCAGTTGGCCCTTACACTGCTTTCAACTAAATTTTATAGAGATGCCGGCTGTAATCAGCCGTGGTATAACCTCGTAGTTGTTTGTTTGTTCTCACGCTTGGTTGAATCACAACCAGGGGAGCAAAACTGCTCCTGAGGGATTTGATCCTGAGGTTTGGCATACCAGTTTATCTTGAGTCAGATCAAGACAGTTACATTAAAAGTGTGGTGGGGCTGCTGTTAAGTACAGTTTTGGACACTGACCAAAAGTTTCACTGCAGTTATAGATCAGAAGCATCAAGAGTTGTAGAGAGAATCAACAGGAGAATGACATAAACTGGCAAAACCATGCATCTCCACATATCTTAAATGGCTTGATGAACTCTTGCTGGTACTTATGAGCATTCAGAGTACCTACTGCAAAAGAACAGGACTCTTCTTCCATGAAATCCTGATGGGGAGGGCCATAAGAATTTCTTCCGTTCCTGCAGCTGCACTTGTGAATATTACAGATGACATAGTTCTCAGCTATTGCAAAGGACTGGCTACAGTGGTACGTTCTAACTCTCATCAGGTTGACTTGGCGACTCCAGCAGTGTGACCTGAACCTTTTCATGATTTCAATCCAGGGGATTGGGTTATTGTGAAGAAGCGCATGTGCAAGTCTTGACTTGAAGCCTACTGAAGGGGACCTCATCCAGTAATCTTTGTGACCAACACTACTGTGAAATATGCAGGCATGCCAAATTGGGTACATGCCTCACACACAAAGATATTGAGACGAGCAGGAGAAGTGGGGATAACACCCACTGATTCTCTGAGTCCAGCTCAATTTCATATTTCTGAGGCATCAGAGGAAGAAGGAGAAGAGGTCCTACCTGAGGGTTCATGCCACCAATTGCATGAGCAACAGCCAGAGCATAGGCCAAGGGAAGGATCAGAGTCTCCAGTTTGAAGAGAAGCACAGCCACCAGGGTTGAAGCTCTGCATTTATCAACTCCCTGGCTAACTATGGTGAACAGAGAACGATCAAGCAGAAACGAGTTCACAGTCAATTGAAGATGATACAGGAGAAGCAGGAGGTGCAAATCCAGACTCTGAAAGATGAAATGTGTTCCACAAAAAAAGTGACAAAACCTCAAAAGGAAGAGTCCATCCTGACGATAAATGGCCAAACATATGAACGTGAAAAGGAAAGTGCTGACAAGATCAGGAAGGTAAAAGCCTATTAGGGAGGAAAGAGAGCTAGAAGAACAAGAAGACACAGAACAGGTAGGGCTTAGTGATAATAATAGCGAGCAGGCAGAAATTAAGGCAGACCAAGAAGATTCAGACAACCAAACAAGAAATACTCAGGCCTGAAATGCTTTGGACACTTTGCCACTGCTAAACAGTTTCAAAGTGCAAGTGCTCTCTGTATAAAGTATAATAGTAATTGGTTGTCCATGATTGGTATGTTTCCCTTACTAGTAATGTCCCTAGTAAAGTGCACTATGTGTGCCAAGGCTGGTAGTGCAAATGCTACTAGTGGACCTGCAGCACTATTTGTGCCACCCACACAAGTAGCCTTAAAAAGGGAACTCAGGCCTGCCATTTCAGTGCCTGCGCGCAGTTTGTTAAACTGCCATGTTGTTCTGACAAGTACACCCACTTGCCAGACCTTACCCTTCCCTTTCTATGCACCTCAGACACCCCTATGGTAGCTCTAGGATACCCCCCGGGCAGGGTGAAGTGCATGTGAAAGGTAGGACATGTACTAAGGTGTGTCCCATGTCCTGACAGTGAAATAATCTCCATTTCGGTTTTCACTGTTGAAAAGCCATCTTGCCCATAGGACAGAATGGGGAGGCTGTGTAATATGTTTTCCAGCCTATCTTCCCAAAGGCTTACGATGGAAAGTTGAAGTTTAGTATGCCTGAACTCACAATGTAATAACACACCTTTTTATGAAGGTGGATTTTGCATTGTGTTTTTAGAAGCCACTCTTTTAGAAGTGGCTGAGTTTTTGTGCTCTGACATTTCTGTGTGTCTCTGCCTGGTTGTGGATTGACTGTCTGGATTTGAAAGCGATAGGATCTGGGGAATGTCTTGACCCAGGGGAGGGGGTGAGACAGCAACAGGCTGACCTGCATCTGAAGTGTAGGGGGAGCAGAAGCCCCTAAAGGTGAAGAGGCCTGGGTTGCTGCTATAAAACAATTGTCCCATCTCCTGCTGAGTGATTGAGAATCCAGACCCCACTAATCAAAGGAAGAAAGGTGTCACTGGTAGGGAGGCACCCAGAACTGGTTTGAACAGGGGTCAGTGCTCCCCTGTACACAAAGACTTCAAAGTTAGTGAGGGGTATAACTATGAGAGCTGAATCCCCTGAACTTTGGAGAATGGCTTGATCAAGTGTGAATAAGACTGGAGCTACTTTGTGGTCAAGAGGACCTTTGCCAAGGAAGAAACAACTGAAGAGACTGAAGGATAGGACTGACCCTTGCTGTGTGTTCTGGGGCTGGCCTGCAGTTTGCTGTTTTAATCAAGGAAAGGCTAAAGGGACTTTGCTGTGTCCCCCAACTTGAAAGGACTTTGTTGTGTGCTGTGTCCTGAAGTAACTTATCCCTAAGGTCCCGAGGTGAGCTGGCTCCCTGTTGCGGAAACACAGGAACACAAATGTTTCTGTGAGAGTCTCAGCGGCGCTGTGTGTGCGTACTTGTTGCAGCCTGAGTCCCTCGCAAGGCGTGCCCTGTGATCGTGGGCACCTGGAGTCCAAGCAAGGATCAGCAACGCGGTGTGCGTGTGCTTTGTGCAGCCTGAACCCCTTTGTGAGGATTGTCCAGTGATCGTGTGCACCGGAATCCAAGTGAGTCTCATTGACGCTGTGTGCGTGCGCGTTGTGCACCATGAGACCTTCATGAGGATTTGCCTTGTTATCGTGTGCACCGGAATCCAAGTGAGTCTCATCGACGCTGTGTGCGGGTGCGTTGTGCACCGTGAGACCTTCGTGAGGATTTGCCTTGTTATCGTGTGCACCGGAGTTAAAGTGAGTCTCAGCGACACAGTGCGCGTGATCTTCGTGCAGCCTGAGACCTTTGTGTGGAGTGCCCAGTGATCGTGCACCCGAAGCTCAAGGAAGTCTCAGCGACGCTGTGTGCGTGTGCACTGTGGCAGCGTGAGATCTTCGTAATTGTAGCGGCCCGGACCGGCAGCCCCGGAGGACCTGAGTCACCGGCCCGAGCCCGCCATTGCCAATTCACAAAGATTGCATTGGAGGCCCAGCCGCTGGACGAGGAGAGTAGAGTCAGTTTGCGCCCCCCAGGTAACGTGTCAACTCCTGGGGCGGGGCACGGGCTCGGAGGAAGACGCTCTCAGCCTCTGTCTTGTTCCGGCAGCGTGAGCCTCTGCTTCGGCTCGTATCACTGCCCGTATTGCAAAGGGAGTAGCAGTACAGGGGCCGGAGTGCGGAGCTGCACTTTTTGATTACATCGTACCCGTGTTGGGGCCAACTGTTGAGAGGCTGGCTGCAAGTCAGAAGGAGAGGCGGAGAGACCGCCTAAGGCACAGTGAGCTGTGCCTAAGTGTATTATGCATTATTCCATTTCTGCATAACGTAGTACCTGACTGTCGTATTACACATGGCATAATTTCTGCATGATGGAGTACCTGATTAGAGTATTATGCATTGCATTATACCTGCATAACGAACTACCTGATTAGTGTATGACGCATGGCATTATATCTGCATAACGAACTACCTGATTGTCGTATGACGCATTGCATTGTTTCTGCATAACGAACTACCTGATTAGCGTATTGCGCATTGCATTATTCCTGCCTAACGAATTACCTGATTAGTGTATTACGCATTGCCTAATTTCTGCATAACGACGTACCTGGTGGTTGTATTACGCATTGCATTATTTTTACCTTGCAAAGTGCCTGATTGTTGCGTTACACATTGCATTCTTTTTACATTGCAGAGTGTCTGATTGCTGTGTTACGCCTTACAGTATTTTTACATTGAAAAAGTGCCTGATTCTAGCATTACGAACTGTATAACATGATATTAGGATTACAGGAGAATGTTTAGAAGTGCTCATTATTACCGCCAGAACTTACAAGGGCTGGCTGGCCTAACACCCGGCCAGGACAAATAGTACACAACCTCATATGTTGGATTTATATCGTGTGGTCTTATCGTATAACTTTTTATATAAAGTTTATACTCATTTTTATAAAACTCATGTGGAGTGTATTTGTGGTGTCATCATTGGGTTGTTGTGAGCGTGGTTGCAAATACTTTACACATTTTACTTGAAGATAAGCCTGGCTGCTTGTGCCAAGCTACAGAGGGGGTGAGCGGGGCTATCTCAAAAGGTGACCTTCCTTTCCCTGACATTGGAACACGGGTCCTTACTTGGCCTAAAGTACCTTCCTCAGCCAACCCGGGATCCCGGGTCTAACATTTGGTGGCAGCGGTGGGATTTGAATATGGTAGTATTGTTTATTATTTTATGTTGGACCTGCGATGGGCAAGCCCAGCACAAAGGGGGGTAGCTTGGCTCGAGTGACAAGGCGGTAGAAGGCTGTTGTGTTAAGCCGGCTATGACCAAATAATAACTCCCTGCACACCACATAAAAAGAAGGACACCACACCACTGTTATAGAAAAATACGTTTCGTTTATGTAAAAGTTCTCTGGGTTGGAAAAAGTTCAATTAGTTAATCACATTCACCTTTCTTACATGGGTTTGATTAGCTGTGTACTGGTTGCGTAGGAATAAATGGTTGGACTCTAATAAATAAATATACTGGATAAATATCAGGATTCAATACATTTGGAATAAATATCAGCAATGACTGGAATAAATATCAGCAAAACATCACAGTTGCATAGCAAGTTAGATACCGATCGTTTCACATAAATATCTCAGGGTCATACTGGTATCGCTGCCACCAATTAATCACTTTTAGGGTAAACACATTTAGATTGCCATTTAATGCGGAATGCGCGCTCTTACAGTTTTTGAAATGTTCACGGGTTCGGGCTCTCTTGGCACAAGATACTCGTGATAATCCTTTAGTTGCACTTAAAGCATATTGCGCGTGTATCTGGAAGATAAAGACATACAATGACTACGGCAATTACACTCCGCGGCCAGCCGGTTTAATAATACTGCGGCCGGAGGAGTCTGTGCGCTTCTGTCAACGCAGGCGGGGCATCCGAAGGCGGCTTCAGTTCCCGAGTCCTCAGACCGTCGAACGGGCTGCCGGAGGGGTCAAACTACCTGCGCGCACAGTTCAAAATTGGAGCCGCACCTCAGTCCCGGAACAATGCGGCTACTTCAGGGGAAGAGACGGTCCCACCTCACTTTAGCTGCGCCAGTAAGCGCTCCAGTCAGTATGGCCCTTCTCCCAAGGGGGAAGGGGGGTTCCAGGGGCTCCGCGATCCTCCCTCCGATCTCACTCACGGGGGGGCTCCCGCCCACAACAACAGTCCCCAAGTCACTCGGGCAGGGCAGAGACGGTACTCTCGCCCAAATGAAGGCCAGCCTTTCCCCGCCCCAGCGCAGCACCTCACCTTCTGTCCACGATCAGCGCTTCGACGGCGGTGGGTTCGGAGACGTCCGAACGCCCGCCAGGAGGCACTTAAGTTGAAGGGGCCCTGTCAAGGGTCGCAGTCGCGATCTCACCACTGGGGGAGGCGGGGAGGCTCTAACTATGGCCAAAGTCTCTGAGGGGCAATTGGGCACTCGCTGGCCAGGCGCTGAAGGCGAGAGGTCACTGCTCGCGCTTCTGACTGGAACGCCAGTCAGGGTCCACGCCAACAACCTCGGCTGTACTTCTGCCTGCGCTATCAGCTGCCTCAGGGGGGGGGGGAACAGGGCAGGTGTCAATCTGGTGTCAAGTCCTCTTCTATGTTTCTTCTCTTCTCCACTTTTTCTCATCATGGCCGCCAGGGACTGGGCCTTTTATAGCCAGTGCCCTGGGGTGCCAGCACGAGCCAGAAGGTTCTAGAACCTTCCCTGGCTGTGTCAATGACATGGCCCTTCTAAGGTGTCTTTTTGGTCATTAGGAGCCACCATACTGGGCTTCCTAAGGCAGCCATTTTGTGTACTTGTAACTTCTGAGGGGATTCCTGTCAGGTTTGCAGGTTACACAAAGTGCGCCAAAACCTCCAAAGGGTCAGAGGTCAGAAGGACTCCAATGGGAGTCACTCTCATAGGGGACAATGGTGTCCACCATTTTAGGGTTGACAACCTCAGTGTGTAATGCCATCGGTTCCGTCAGGCGCCTTGTACATAGGTGTCAGGAACTTGGTGAGCAACTGAGCGTCAAGGAGCATCTAGCCCCATGGGACAACACACAAAAAGGTCCTGGTAGACAAATAAAAAGCGACAAATTTTAGGAGGCACGGGGGAACAAAATAAATCATGGTGTGAGGGGACTCTCAGAAGCAGACAGGTCTAACACGCGTCCCCCCCAGCTGAAAGTGGGGAGAGCTACCCAACCCCTTGGGAGTCCTCAACACTAAGGCGGAAATACCTGGAGAGACCGTCTGCATTGGCGTGGTCAGCTCCGGGCCGATGTTCCACCCGAAAGTCCATTCCCTGTAGGGAGATAGACCACCTCAACAGTTTTGGGTTTTCCCCCTTCATCTGCATGAGCCAACGAAGGGGTCGGTGGTCTGTCTGAACCAGGAAGTGCGAACCAAACAGGTATGGTCGCAGCTTCTTCAGTGCCCAGACCACCGCAAAGGCTTCCCGCTTAATGGTACTCCATCTCTGTTCCCGGGGAAGTAGTCTCCGTGACAGGAAGATCACGGGCTGATCCAGACCCTCTTTATTGAGTTGCGATAGCACCGCCCCAATGCCAATGTCGGATGCATCTGTCTGGACAATGAATTCCTTCGAGAAGTCTGGAGCCTTCAAAACTGGAGCGTTGCACAATGCCTGTTTCAGAGTGTCGAAGGCTCGTTGGCAAGCCTCGGTCCAGATGACTCTCCTGGGTTGCTTCTTGGCCGTGAGTTCAGTAAGGGGAGCCACGATAGTGCCATACCCCTTCACGAACCGTCTGTAGTAACCTGTGAGGCCCAGGAAGGCTCGGACCTCAGTCTGGGTCTTGGGGGGTTCCCAGGCCACGATTGCCTCAATCTTTGCCTGAAGGGGTTGCACCGTTCCCCGGCCCACCAAGTGACCTAAGTACACCACCGACCCCTGCCCAATCTGACACTTGCTGGCCTTGATCGTCAGACCAGCTTGTTCCAGGGCCTGGAGAACGTCTAGCAGGTGCTGCAAGTGATCCTCCCAACTGCTACTGAAGACAGCAATGTCGTCAAGGTAAGGATTCCTTCCCAGTGAGGATCATGTTCACCAGCCACTGGAAGGTTGCAGGAGCGTTCTTGAGCCCAAAGGGCATCACACAGAACTGGTAGTGTCCATCAGGTGTGGAGAAGGCTGACCTTTCCCTCGCTCCACCAGTCATAGGAATCTGCCAGTACCCTGCTGTGAGGTCAATGGTACTCAGATATTGGGCAGCTCCCAACCGGTCAATTAGTTCATCCGCCCGAGGGATCGGATGAGCATCGGTCTTCGTGACCGAATTAAGTCCTCGATAGTCCACGCAGAATCGCAATTCTGGCGTGGTGCCAGGTGGTGCAGCTTTAGGAACTAAAACCACCGGGCTAGATAAAGGGCTATTTGAAGGTTCAATAACTCCGAGCTCCAGCATCTTAGCTACTTCACTTCGGATGCTGGCCTTCACCTTGTCCGACAGCCGGTAAGACTTAGACTTCACAGGTGGGCTGTCGCCGGTGTCCAAGTCATGAACACACAGATGGGTCTTACCCGGGACAAGGGAGAACAGAGGAGAGAATGACCCCAGGACCTGGCGGCATTCCTCCTGCTGCTCCGGAGTTAGGGATGGTGAGAGTTTCACTCCCTCCAATGACCCATCCTTTTCTTGAGACGCCAACAGGTCGGGGAGAGGCTCAGTGTCCTCTTCCTCCGATCCATCAGTCACCAGGATCAACATGACTTCGGGCCTCTCATAGTGGGGCTTGAGGCGATTGGCATGCAGCACCCGACGTGGATGCCGTGGGGTCTTGACGTCCACCAGGTAGGTAGACTTGCCCATCTTTTCGAATACCTCATATGGGCCTGTCCAACGGTCCTGAAGAGCGCTTAGCTCTCCCGGTTCCATCACCCACACCTTCTGTCCAGGCTCCAGCTCCACTGGGTGAGCGTTGTGGTCATACCACGCTTTCATGACTGCCTGGCTGGCTTCCAAGTTGTCAGAAGCTTGCTTCCACAACTTAGCCATTTGGCTCCGGAAGGCCAGCATATAGCTCACCACGTCCTGGGGAACTTTCCGGGGAGACTTTTCCCATGAGTCCCTCACCAGGCTGAGAGGTCCACGTACAGGGTGCCCATACAGAAGCTCGAAGGGGCTAAAGCCCACTCCCTTCTGTGGCACTTCCCTGTAGGAAAAAAGTAAGCAGGGTAGGAGGACGTCCCATTTCCTCCGCAGGCTTTCGGGTAGACTTCTGATCATACCCTTCAACGTCTTGTTGAACCTTTCCACAAGGCCATTGGCCTATGGGTGATAAGGAGTGGTGAACCGGTAGGTCACTCCACACTCCTTCCACATTGCCCAAAGGTATGCTGACATGAAGTTGGTCCCCCTATCAGACACAACTTCCTTGGGGAAACCCACTCGGGTAAAGATCCCCATCAGGGCCTTTGCCACCACCGGTGCAGTGATGGTTCTCAGAGGAATTGCCTCTGGATACCTTGTGGCATGATCCACCAGTACCAGGATAAACCTGTGACCGGATGTTGTCGGTGGGTCTAAGGGCCCAGCAATGTCGATGCCCACCCTTTCAAAGGGGGTGCCAACGACGGGAAGTGGTTCCAGGGGAGCCTTCAGCTTCGTCCCTGTTTTCCCACTGGCTTGGCATGACACACACGACCGACAATATGCGTCGGACGCCACCCTCATTCGAGGCCAATAAAAGTGGGGGACAAGCCTGGCAAAGGTCTTGTCCTGACCCAAGTGTCCTGCCAAGGGAATCTCATGAGCCAACTCTAACAGGAAGGCTCGGTAACACTGTGGGACTACCAGGGCCCGTGACAATCCGTGCACTGGCGCCCTGGGTTCACTGTAGAGGAGGCCATCCTCCCAGTAAATACAATAGTTCCCAGACTCGTTACCCGCTGCTTGGGCTTCAGCCTGTTGCCTCAGACCCTTGAGGGTGGGACATTCCCTTTGTCCCCTGCTCAGTTCCTCCCTGGACGGACCTCCCTCCACTCGCCAATCAGCGGGGATAGGTAAGTTCTCCAATGGAACCATGTCCTCCTCTGTGGACTCCGGGTCCACCTCCGTAGGTGGCCTATCCGTCTCACGGGGCACGGACGTCGAGGCAGGCTCCTCCTGTCCTCGGCATGCTCCCTCATCAGCAGCTATGGGGTGGGCCATTGTTCCGGACTCCGACCCCTGCGACTTCTCCTCCCGAGCAGTCGCCGACCTGGTACTCACACAGGCCCAATCAGGTGTACCCAGCATCTCCGAATGAGTCCGGTATTCCACCTCCTTCCAAGCATTGTGCTCCATATCATTGCCCAGCAAACAATCGACTGGCACGGCGGGGCTTACGGCGACTCGAAGTGGACCTGCAACCCCTCCCCACTCAAAGGGAACCTCGGCCACAGGATAGTGGCCCATTCTGCCGTCAGCCAGTGCGGCTGGATGAAGTACGCCCGGAACCACCTGCTCCGAGGACACCAGATGACTCCTTACCATAGTCATACTCGCTCCTGTATCTCTCAGAGCTTCCCCTCTATGGCCATTGATGGTGACCCACTGCCCATACTTGGTAGTATTCGAGGGCACCTGGATCTTTGGAACCATCTCCCGATCACCCAGGGACACTAAGGTGACTCCCGCCCACTCCCTTCCCTCACTTAAGGGCATCTCCTCCCCGAGCGGCACACTAGCGACTCCCGGGGCCTTTTCTCCAGCGGGAGGGAGTGGTCTCTTTGGGCATTTCGGGTCTCCTTTGTAATGTCCAATACCACCGCACTCAAAGCAATGGACAACCCTTGGCTGCTGACTCTGGCCAGGGTTAGGGTTCTTCTGCGGGTTAGCCTTAGAGTTGGAAAAGGTGTTTTTCCCCTTAAAGTTATTTTGGGGGCCTTTGGAGAACTCCTGTTTCTTGTTATCTCCCCCCTCTTTCCTTAGGGGAGCGCCCTGTCCGGACTTCTGAGAATCTCCTCCAGTCCCCTTCGTGGACACTCGGGTACTTGCCCAAATGTCCGCCTCCTCAGCAAGCTTACGGGGGCAAGTAAGTTTGCTGTCTACCAGGTGTTGCCTCAGCTCGGGAAGGCATTTCTCGAGTAGATGCTCCTTGAGGATTAAGTCATACAACCCTTGATAGTCCTCCACCTCACTACCTTGGACCCACCCTTCCAGGGCTTTCTTGGCAAAATCCAGGAAGTCAACCCAATTTTGTGAGCTCAGCTTGTGGCTACCCCTAAACCTTTGCCGGTATTTCTCCGGGGTCAACCCAAACTTCCTAATGAGCGCCACCTTCATGGCGGGGTAGTCTACCTGTTCCCCCCCGGTCTAGGGCCAATAGGGCATCCCTTCCTGTCGGAGGCATGTACCGGTATAATCCACCACCCCAGTGCTTCTCATGGATCCCATGGGCTCTTAAGGAGACCTCATAGGCTGCCAGCCACTTGGCTATGTCGTCCCCAGCGGAATAACTGGCGACTACGTCCTTTGGTAAATGGGACCTGGGCTCCCTGGCAATTTCCTTGGACTCGACACCCCCCGGAGTATTGTTAATGGTCTTGAGGTCGAGTTCTCGTAACTTGAACTCATGTTCCATCCTCCTCCCTTCCATCTCCAGCTTGGCCAACTCCCACCTTAACTGTCTTTCCTCTCTCCTGTCGGCTAACTCGGTTTCTGATAACCCTCTTGATGACACACTACTGCCCTCCCGTGAGGCTACCTTGGGGCTGATAGACATCGCACCCACCCCCAGGGGACATTCTGTAATCATCTCCCTGACAGTTTCCCTGTCTGATTCCTCCTCCTCTACCGTTCCCTCCGTGTGTGCTTCCACCCAGGCTCGCAGACTAGTACGGAGCTCCTCTCACTTGGCTCCTCGCCTAACGAACACTCCCCTTTCCTGACAGAACTCCCTGAGCTGTGCCACAGTATAGGTTTCCAGCTCTGACATTTTGAATTCCATTTTTGTCAGTTGAAAGTGTGGACCACCACCCCGAAGTAGGTTATGAAGATAGGAACTTTCTCTGAGGATCACCTCCACCCACCTCCAGGAAAGAATTTAAAAAACAAAATCACAGAATTAGAAGGCTGCTGGGAGAATATTCCGGGTGTGTACCTGTGATGCACACTGAATTATTATGAGGTTCACAACAGCACGGCTCGTAATCCCAACCGCTGCCACCAATTTTATGTTGGACCTGCGATGGGCAAGCCCAGCACAAAGGGGGGTAGCTTGGCTCGAGTGACAAGGCGGTAGAAGGCTGTTGTGTTAAGCCGGCTATGACCAAATAATAACTCCCTGCGCACCACATAAAAAGAAGGACACCACACCACTGTTATAGAAAAATACGTTTCGTTTATGTAAAAGTTCTCTGGGTTGGAAGAAGTTCAATTAGTTAATCACATTCACCTTTCTTACATGGGTTTGATTAGCTGTGTACTGGTTGCGTAGGAATAAATGGTTGGACTCTAATAAATAAATATACTGGATAAATATCAGGATTCAATACATTTGGAATAAATATCAGCAATGACTGGAATAAATATCAGCAAAACATCACAGTTGCATAGCAAGTTAGATACCGATCGTTTCACATAAATATCTCAGGGTCATACTGGTATCGCTGCCACCAATTAATCACTTTCAGGGTAAACACATTTAGATTGCCATTTAATGCGGAATGCGCGCTCTTACAGTTTTTGAAGTGTTCACGGGTTCGGGCCCTCTGGGCACAAGATACTCGTGATAATCCTTTAGTTGCACTTAAAGCATATTGTGCGTGTATCTGGAAGATAAAGACATACAATGACTACGGCAATTACACTCCGCGGCCAGCCGGTTTAATACTACTGCGGCCGGAGGAGTCTGTGCGCTTCTGTCAACGCAGGCGGGGTCTCCGAAGGCGGCTTCAGTTCACGAGTCCTCAGACCGTCGAACGGGCTGCCGGAGGGGTCAAACTACCTGCGCGCACAGTTCAAAATTGGAGCCACACCTCAGTCCCGGAACAATGCGGCAACTTCAGGGGAAGAGACGGTCCCACCTCACTTTAGCTGCGCCAGTAAGCGCTCCAGTCAGTATGGCCCTTCTCCCAAGGGCGAAGGGGGGTTCCAGGGGCTCCGCGATCCTCCCTCCGATCTCACTCACGGGGGGGCTCCCGCCCATAACAACAGTCCCCAAGTCACTCGGGCAGGGCAGAGACGGTACTCTCGCCCAAATGAAGGCCAGCCTTTCCCCGCCCCGGCGCAGCACCTCACCTTCTGTCCACGATCAGCGTTTCGACGGCGGTGGGTTCGGAGACGTCCGAACGCCCGCCAGGAGGCACTTAAGTTGAAGGGGCCCTGTCAAGGGTCGCAGTCGCGATCTCACCACTGCGGGAGGCGGGGAGGCTCTAACTATGGCCAAAGTCTCTGAGGGGCAATTGGGCACTCGCTGGCCAGGCGCTGAAGGCGAGAGGTCACTGCTCGCGCTTCTGACTGGAACGCCAGTCAGGGTCCACGCCAACAACCTCGGCTGTACTTCTGCCTGCGCTATCAGCTGCCTCAGGGGGGGGGAACAGGGCAGGTGTCAATCTGGTGTCAAGTCCTCTTCTATGTTTCTTCTCTTCTCCACTTTTTCTCATCATGGCCGCCAGGGACTGGGCCTTTTATAGCCAGTGCCCTGGGGTGCCAGCACGAGCCAGAAGGTTCTAGAACCTTCCCTGGCTGTGTCAATGACATGGCCCTTCCAAGGTGTCTTTTTGGTCATTAGGAGCCACCATACTGGGCTTCCTAAGGCAGCCATTTTGTGTACTTGTAACTTCTGAGGGGATTCCTGTCAGGTTTGCAGGTTACACAAAGTGCGCCAAAACCTCCAAAGGGTCAGAGGTCAGAAGGACTCCAATGGGAGTCACTCTCATAGGGGACAATGGTGTCCACCATTTTAGGGTTGACAACCTCAGTGTGTAATGCCACCGGTTCCGTCAGGCGCCTTGTACATAGGTGCCAGGAACTTGGTGAGCAACTGAGCGTCAAGGAGCATCTAGCCCCATGGGACAACACACAAAAAGGTCCTGGTAGACAAATAAAAAGCGACAAATTTTAGGAGGCATGGGGGAACAAAATAAATCATGGTGTGAGGGGACTCTCAGAAGCAGACAGGTCTAACAGTTTCAATTAACTAAAATTGTTAACAAAAGTAAAAAGGCCGGTTGGAGCGCACTCCGTCCAGACACTTTTTTTGAGTTTAGATAAAACATAATCATTTCATTTAACAAAACTGTTAATCATATATTTGACATAATCATTTCTTTAAAACATTCTGATGGTTACTACTTTAAGAAAAGATGGGACCGCAAGATCAACACTACAGTTTGTCTCTAGTCTTTAACTGAGTTATTATATAGCAGAACTTTCACCTTGTGGGCAAATTTCGCTAATCTTGCTAGTTCCATTGGGATCTCTAGCTTGAAGAGAAGTTTCATGGCGTCTGTGTAAGTGCGCATCCCATATTTTAAAAACAAGGGTTTCAATAAAATGCGACATGCATGATTCAAACGGTGACATATCCAGGCTATGTGGGCCATGGACTGCTCATACTGATGACACAATCTGCAAGTAGTGACTACCTCTAATATTTTCTAACGGCTGTTCACGTCTTTTATCGGAAGTACCATCAGTCTCACAGACAGGATTTGCTTTAAGATTGACTTGTTCAAGGCGGACTCAAGGTATGGCTGGCTCCTTTTATCGTGGAAGGAACTGGCTAATAGCCTGATGTTGCTACTGTAGGACTCTAGTGCCTTCAAGTCCTCTTCCTTTGATAGCAATCTAACTTGTTTCTTTAAAATGTTTTTTAAAATTCCAGATTGATAAATAAAATCCTGTCAATTGGACATGTCAAGGGGCAATTCAGTGCAAGCAGTTAGAAGGCCATTTGCCCATGGGTTGTCATTTTTCATGAAAATTTCCTTTAAGGTTGCCTTCATTGTGTTTGGGGGGGCAGCACAAACCCCTCAATAATAACGAACAAACGATGCCCAATGTTCATAGCGCTGTTTATTTAGCCCAAATTCAAGACGTACCAAGGTGTTCCGAGCATGGGCAGGGATGTGAAAGATCTGTTTAAATGCCCGGCAATTGGCGCGTTCCATGATGTTAATTGATGCCGCGGGAAATGGTAGTTGGCCGTATGTAATTGTCGGGAGTAGCTTGGCTCTTATAACCTTTCTAATGGGACCTGTTGTTGGACTACTTAGTTTGGAGTTTAGTTTGCACAGGGCGTACGTCACTGCCTTAGCTTTTGATTCAATAGATGCAGTGTGTGCTGCAGACTTCCCACTGCTCATAATCCAAACCCCTAAGTAATTGTATGTAGTTGTTGTAGCTACTTTCAGGTTACCCATTTGCCATTGTTTTTTTTGTTTGTTCGCATACTTCCCGAAAATTACTACTTTTGTTTTCCCTACATTTACTCTTAGATCATTTTCATTATTATAGATGTTTAATACATCCAGTAATCGTTGCATACCCGTTTTGGTATGATCCATAAGCACCATGTCATCCGCATACTGCAGTAAAAACAGTCTGGTAGGCCCAATTTTCGGGGATAACAAATTCGCTTTGGAAATTGTTTTGCCAAGGTCTGCAGTGTAGAGATTGAAAAGCAGGGGTGCCAGTACACACCCTTGTTTTAGACCACGGTCTGTGTAAATCTTTTTGGTCACCGAGTTCATCGTTACTTTCACTCGTACCCAGGTTCCGGAATCCCCCAGTCTTGTAATTTCCTCCACAGCAAATTCCTATTGACGCCATCGAATGCTGCAGAATAATCCACAAAACATGCAAAGAGTGGGGGCTGTTTTTCCTTGATAGACTGTGCTACCAGGTAGGCAAGGGCTAAGATGTTATCTAGTGTCGAAACTCCTGGCCTAAAGCCGGACTGATATACTGGAAGAATTTCATTTTCATTGGCCCAATTTTGCAGATCTTGCAATATCCAAAAGGGCTATCAGCCTGTAATTGGTTGGATCTCCAGTGTCGCCCTTTTTATGAATCGGTTGGGGCAAGGGCAAGGAACCTTTCCAGGCTTCAGGCACCGTTGAGTTATCCAGACAGAACTGATAAAGTGGAGTAAATAGGGTTCCACAGAAGTCGCTGTCTTCTTGAAAAGGCTTCCAGGCAGGCCATTGGGTCCAGGGGCCCCATCCTTTCTGATGTTTTTTATTATTGCCGTTACCCGATTTCCTACTTCAGAAGTTTCAGATGGTTCTTCCGTGCCACTTATACGAGAATTGGCCGTGCTAGAATTAGTGGAAACTATTTGATGGTATACTGGTCCATGGTCTGGAGCACTGCAGTACAGTGTGGTCACGTGGGAGACCCATGTATGGCTGGCGACCCCATTGCGCCGGTCGTGGCCATGGCCGGACAGCCTGTTGATATATGCCCAAAATTCAGCCTGTCTATTGGATGTCAGCAGGCTGAAAATGTGAGACCATTGCGAGTCTTGCAATTGCCTTTTGTGGTCCCATAAGTTTTTCCTGTGAGCTTTTCTTGCTAGCAACCGATTTTGCAGTGTTTTGTTGTTACCCTCTCTCGTATTTTCACGGTTGGCTTGTCTCAGGGACCGCTTGCTTTGTGCGATTTTTTCACATCTTGGTTGCATTTGGCAGCACTCCCTTTCTCCACAATCTTGCTGATGGTGTGCTCTTTTACCTAACAAAAGGCGATACAGCTCCGGCGATTTGAATGTGTATTTGCAAACTCACTCAGTGATTGGTGTACATCATAAGTGGCGCAGACCACGATGCAACCACATATTGTGTTCTTGATTTGTTGGTTCTATTTGGTTTTATTTTTGAGCAACCTTTAAGCCACACATCATGTCTTAGAGGAGTCAAGTAGCCAGTGAGGCTGCAGAATTAGAGTTCGACATTGAGGCATTGCTTACCTACAAAGTTGATCAATTGCGGCAATTCTGCAGAGCTTTGGGATGTCCCATGAAAAGAAGCACCAAGAATGAGGAGCTGCAAATGGCCTTGAGGACCTGGTGGGAAGCCAAAGAGACTCAGGAGGTGGGTGATGTTGAGGTGGATGAGGATGACCCAGGGAATGGATTTGGTCCACAGGATTTGCCAGTGGAGGGACTAGCTTCAGGGGCTGGTAGTAGCCATTCAGGGAGGAGTTTTTCACCAGAAGAGCTGGAGGAAAACCAAAGTGTCAGAGAGCATGAGTTGGAGGTTTTAAAACATAAAACTCAAGCAGAGGAGAAGAAGCTGCTCATTGAAAGTGAAAACCAAGCAGAGGAGAGCAGGAACGCTCTCGCCTTGGAAGAGAAAAAGATTCTCTTAGCTCATGAGTTAAGCTGGAGGGAAATGGAAATGAAGGTTAAACAGGCCTAGTCCAGTTCAAATGGTGGCAGCACACAACCAGTGCCAGTGGGGAAGGAGTACATTCCCAAAGACTTAGGGCCCGATTCACAGAACAAACTTAAGACAAAATCCTAAACTTAGTACCATTTTGGTATTCACAGAATGCACTTACTACTTCTGTGCACAGAATGAACTTACTATTTTTGCGATTCACAGAATAAACTTACTACTTTTGCTATTCACAGAATGGATTTACGACTCCTAACTTTACGTCCG
The DNA here is from genome assembly GCF_964204655.1 of Triturus cristatus. Classification (NCBI taxonomy): domain Eukaryota; kingdom Metazoa; phylum Chordata; class Amphibia; order Caudata; family Salamandridae; genus Triturus; species Triturus cristatus. The sequence continues at coordinate 428,689,788 of NC_140591.1, forward strand.
CACTCGGGCCGGAAATTCCGGCCCGGAGGCGGAGTTTCCGGCCCGGAGGCGGGGCTTCCGGGCCGGAGGCGGGGTTTCCGGGTAGGAGGCGGAGCTTCCGGCCCGGAGGTGGGGATTCCGGCCAGTGGCGGATCTCCACCACTGGCCGGAATCCCCACCTCTGGCCCGGAAGCTCCGCCTCCGGCCCGGAAGCCCCGCCTCCGGGCCGGAATTTCCGGCCCGAGTGCGGACGTAAAGTTAGGAGTCGTAAATCCATTCTGTGAATAGCAAAAGTAGTAAGTTTATTCTGTGAATCGCAAAAGTAGTAAGTTCATTCTGTGAATACCAGAAGTAGTAAGTGCATTCTGTGAAAACCAAAATGGTACCAAAATGGTACTAAGTTTAGGATTTTGTCTTAAGTTTGTTCTGTGAATCGGGCCCTTAGTGCGAGATTACCAGAGGGGTGATGATATTTATGCGTGGTTCACGGCATATGAGATCGCACTGAGGATGAATGAGGTGCCTGAGAAGCATTGGGGGGGCGGGCCTATGGAAACACTTTTAGGCTTCTGGGAGGGATGTCTTACCCCCTTTAGAGAGGGCGGGAACCCTGACCTACGCCAATATGAAGGAAGCTTTATGCCTCAGGTATGGGCTCACTCCTGAACAGTACCGTCAGAAATTCAGGAACATTAAGAAACAGGAATCCAGTACTTGGGTTGAGTGTGTGAATGCGTACACATGTGCACTAGATGGTTGGAAGAAGGGCAGCAAGGCAACTGATTTTAAGAGCTTATGCGATTTAATTAGTTGGGAGCACTTGAGTGGTCTGTTTGTTCCAGAGCTGCGCCAGCATCTTTTGGACAGTAAGCTGACTGATCCCAGTAAGCTTGCTGAAGAGGTGGACCGCTGGACCAGTACCCGGGTCCACAAGGGGATTGGAGGTACCACGACCAAAAGTGTACAGGGTCCCCCACAGAAGGTGGGGGAGGACAAGGGTAACCACTAGGCATTCTCTAAAGGGCCCCAAAGTAGGTCCCAAGTGAAAGGGCCCCAGTCCCCCAAGGCTAAGAGGTCCTGGCCCCATAAGTGCAAGCGGGACAACCGAGGTCCTCCTACTTGTTACTTCTGTAAAGAAGTGGGTCATATTTCCCCTAGATGCCCCAGGAAGTCATCTGAACCCCTTGGTGCTCCAGCACCGGGATTAGTGAGTATAACATTGGGGGAGGAATTGAGTCCTTGGAATGGGGAGGAGCAAGCAGTTATGACCCTGGTCTCATTAGGAGATCGGGAGATGATCCAGGAAATCTCGCTGCCTGAGAATACTAAAAAATACAGGCAGTGGGTGACCATCAATGGAAGGAGGGTGGAGGCTCTGAGGGACACCGGAGCTAGTTTGACATCTGTGAGGTGTCAGTGGGTGTCTGGAGAGCAGGTAAATCCCGATGTGCTTCACCCTGTAGTTGCAGCAGACAATTCAGTGCGCCTCTGCAAGGTGGCGCTGGTTCCCTTTGAGTGGGGGGGGGGTCTCAGGTTCCTTGAAGGTCATTGTAAGTCTGTCCATGCCTGTAGACTGTCTACTGGGAAATGACTTGGAGAGTTTCCCCTGGAAGGAGGTGGAGCGCCAGGCGCATTTGGAGATGTTTGGTCTGTCTGAATAGGCTTGTGTAACCACTCGGTCTATGGCAGCCAGTATAGGTATTCAAGAGGACCTGGAGCCTGAAACAGTGGCCCAGGTGCCTGCCATAAAGAGAAGAGGCAGGGGTCGCGGGAAACCGTCCCCCACAGTTCCCACAGTCCAGGAGGAGGCACCCTTTGAGAAGGATGCCCCGGTACCTACGGGGGAACAAGTGGCTGAACTGGGGGACCTACCTGAGCAGACCGAATGGTAGCAGGAGGGAGGGCCCTCCAGGGAGGAATTCTTTGAGGAGCAGAAGAAGTGCCCTTCTCTTGTAGGTTCGCGGCAACAGGCAGCAAACCAGGCAGCAGGTGATCAGTCTGGATCACACTTGATTTAGTGGGAGAATGATCTCCTGTACAGTGAGCCTATGGTTGCTGAGCCTGGGTCAGCCCGTGCACTGGTGGTATCCCAGTGCTTCAGAGCATTCCTACTGGGGGTGGCTCATGATGTACCTTTAGCAGGATATTTGGGGCAGGGAAAGAGCTTTGAGAGGCTTGTCACTCACTTCTACTGGCCTCAAATGTGCAAGAGTTCTGATGCTCATTGCAGGGCCTGTCAGACTTGCCAGGGAAGTGGTTAGAATGGAAGGAAGCGCAAGGCTCTCCTCCAACCTTTCCCTGTAGTCAGCACCCCCTTTGAGAGGGTGGGCATTGACATCGTGGGGCCTCTGGATCCCAAGACCGCCATGGGCAACAGGTTTATCCTGGTCTTGGCGGACCATGCCACTCGGCAACCGGAAGCCATCCCTCTCCGGACGGTGACAGCCCCCATGGTGGGCCGTGCACTGATGGGGATTTTCTCCCACGTGGGTTTCCCCAGAGAGGTGGTGTCCGACAGGGGTACTAATTGCATATCTCGGTATATGAAATCTCTGTGGAAGGAGTGCGGTGTAACCTACAAGTTCACCACGCCTTACCACCCCCAGGGTAATGGTCTGGTTGAGAGATTTAACCGGACCCTGAAGGGCATGATTATGGGTCTTGAGGAACCCATGAGGTGTAAGTGGGACTTCTTCTTGTAGACAGGCATCTCTGTCTGGCCTCTAGGCTCACTTAGCCTCACTTAGATTGTGCTCTCAACCTGATACTGCGGACATTTTTATTTGTTATATTGCTGCTATTTGTATTTTTAAAACTACTCTGTCCTCATTTTAACATTGCTGGCACTACTATTCTGCACATTGTTATTTGCACAAGATCGGGCTCACCGGGGAAGGCTCTTTTCTCACACTCTCCCTGCTTAGCTCCTGACGGTCGACCCAAGCGGGCCCGCATTGCACCTGGGTTCGACCCGTCAGCTGGGGGGCGTGACTACTCTCAATTCAAAAATGGTGCTGGGACGGCCGCGCAGCGGTCTGTAGAGAGGCATCTCTGTCTGGCCTCTAGGCTCACTTAGCCTCACTTAGATTGTGCTCTCAACCTGATACTGGGGAAATTTTTATTTGTTATATTGCTGCTATTTGTATTTTTAAAACTACTCTGTCCTCATTTTAACATTGCTGGCACTACTATTCTGCACATTGTTATTTGCACAAGATCGGGCTTACCGGGGAAGGCTCTTTTCTCACACTCTCCCTGCTTAGCTCCTGACGGTCGACCCAAGCGGACCCGGCTGTGCGGGCCCGCATTGCACCTGGGTTCGATGCATCAGCTGGGGGGCGTGACTACTCTCAATTAAAAAATGGCGCTGGGACGGCCGCGCAGCGGTCGCGCACAGCGGGCACGCCGGCGGCGCGCCTAAGGCGCGCCAAAGGCAAGCCCGTCTGCGCCCGTCCGCGCCCGATCCACGCCCAGCGCCAGGACCCCTGCCCCTCCTTACCGGTACTCATACAGCAGAGGTGAGCTGTTGGCTCTGGACAACACCCCATGCAGGCCCCATGACTGGGATCTATGTCGGGAGGTTTCAGGGTTAAGATCATGTCTCGAGTGTAATGTCCAGTCTCGGAAGTATTGCAAGGAGACTGGTGGGCAGACCATGCCTGATAGGCAGCATGGGGGAGAGTCAGCGAATAAGAATGGGGCAATGTCCCATCCTATGCCGAGGTCTCAACCGCCCAAATCGCTCAGCTGTGTTTTGGTGAACGTTCGGTCGCTTCATAAACACAGCTATCAAATTCATGACCTGATTGAGAATGGGGCGTATGATTTAATCTTTTTAACTGAAACATGGGCGGACAACACATCCGGTCCGGACTGGAATATCGCCTTACCTAGTGGGTATGTTGTCTCCTTCCAGGACAGACTAGACAAGAAAGGGGGGGGGAATAGCAGTTGTTCATTCTACACGGCTGAAAATTTGTGTGGAAACTCATCTTGACCTCCCCGCGGAAGCAATGTTTTTTACTATTTATGTAGCCAATTTGTATAAATTCCAAGGAATTTTACTTTATCGTCCGCCAGGTCCCAAGTCCACCTTCCCTGTAATGCTTATGCATTTTTTAGAATCCCGGATGGATCACCATTCTTTTATGATCCTTGGTGATTTTAATTATCACCTAGAACACGTAGATCAGTCTGAGGTGGCCGTGCTAATTGACAACCTAGCAGCAATGGATTTTAATCAAATGGTCACGAGCCCCACTCACAGTTTGGGACACACCTTAGACGGCATTTTTATCAATAATATGGATTTGAAGGTGGCCAATACCATGCCGCTTCCCTGGTCCGATAACAAGGCAGTGGATTTTACTGTTATGACCGGGATATCGGTCACTCCCTCAGGCCATAGGGCAGAGAAACATATGATCAGACCGTGGTCACAGGTGACTGCTGATAAGCTCCTCCCTATTCTGGGAGGCTCGCGTCCCTCCTACACTAATGATATTACAGAGGCGTCGATGCTCTTTAAAGATTGGTTGGCGGCTGCGGTGGAGATAGTAGCTCCTCAGAAGCTGCTTGGTTCTAGGAGAACCAAACCATCCGTGCCGTGGTATAACAACAAACTTAAGATCTTGAAGGGTGCATGCAGGAGGGCCGAGCGGCTGTGGAGAAGGGATTATAGTGTTGAGGGCAAAGTACATTATAATTCCACTCTTGTAGCTTATAGGCATGCAATAGTGGCAGCCAAAAGTTACTATTTTGCAACCAAAATTAGGAAGGCTGAGAATTCGGCCAAGGAGCTTTTCAAGACTATAACAGCTCTTGCTAAACCGCCGCAGGATAACACCTACCGACCTGACCTGGAAACCTGCCAAAAGTTGGCGTTATATTTCCAGGAGACGGTACAGACTATCTACAATGAGTTCAGTAGTATGTCCCCTAGCGCAGAGTGGGGCGAGAAGGGGCAGGAACTTGGCCCTAGGGGCTCTACGGTTCTCAGTGAGTTTGCCCCGATCACAGTGGAGGAAACTCGTAGGCTGATCCTCTCAATCAATTCAGGATCACCCCTAGATCCTTGTCCGCCATCAGTCTTTCATTTGGCTGCCAAGGTGATTGCGGAGGAGCTATCCCAGTTAATTAATATAGCAATGCAGTCCGGCTGCTATCCCGCAAGCTGGAAGAGGGCAATAATCAAGCCTCTGCTAAAAAAAACCTACACTAGACCCCCATGTCCTAAAAAACTATCGGCCCATTGCCGCCTTGCCCATGGCGGTCAAGATTCTGGAGAGGGAGCTAAACCGCTCCTTGACAGCATATTTGGTGGCCCACGATCTGCTTGACTCTTCTCAGCATGGTTTCCGCGCCCAGCACTCCACAGAGTCAGCACTTCTGATGGCAGCGGAAAATGTTCGCATCATAGTCGATGGGGGAGGTCAGGCAGTCCTGGTGATGTTGTATCTCTCGGCTGCCTTCGACACCGTGAATCATAAGGTGCTGATTCGAAGGCTCCAGGAGTTTGGTGTCCAGGGAACGGCATTGGCCCTACTAGCCTCTTTTTTGGAGGGTAGGGAGCAGAGCTTGTCATGGGATGGTCTACAGTCCGACCCGTTTCACTTACCTTGTGGAGTGCCACAGGGCTCTGCTTTATCTCCTACGCTCTTCAACATCTATGTAGCCCCCTTGGCCAAGCTCATTAGGGCGCATGGCTTCACTATCATCTCCTATGCTGATGATTCCCAGCTCATTGTGTCCGCTGGTGAAGAAGCAAATGACACGGCTATTAAGTTCCATAGTTGCATGTCAGAAATCATGGGATGGATGCGAGAAAATTTTCTCATAATCAATACTTAGAAAACGGAGATAATAGAGTTTGGCCGGGGACACGTGTGGAATAACTCTTGGTGGCCGGCAGAGGCATGCGAATGCCCCTGTTCCGTGCCTAAGGTAAGGAACTTGGGAGCGGTGTTTGACAATCAGCTCAACTTTTCTGCGCATGTCAGTAACCTTGCCTCTTCCTGCTCTTAACTAATCAGGACGTTGCGGAAGATCTTCCCTTTTATCAAACCTGATCTGCGCAGGAATGTGGTGGTGGCTCTAGTGCTGTCCAGAATGGACTACTGTAATGCACTACTATTAGGAATTAACAAGACCTTGATGAGGAGACTGCAGGTTCTGCAGAATGCAGCAGCCAGACTCTTGCTAGACGTCCCCAGAGATCAGTCTGTCGCTGAGGGAATCAAGGCACTGCACTGGCTTCCAGTCCAGCAGCGCATAGATTTTAAGGCTTTATGCCTAGTACACAAGGCGGTGTTTGGGGGGGGAGCCAAGGAGGTTCAGAAGCTTTTTACTCCCTACTCCCCGGGTCGGGCACTTAGGTCGTCTACTCGATGCCTTCTTAAGCTAAACCGTGTCAGGAAAGCCAGATGGGGCGGCAGAGTCTTTTCGTTTCATGCCGCCACTCTCTGGAATAAGCTTCCTGGCACTCTGAAACTAACAGACAGTCATCAAATTTTCAGAAAACTGTTAAAAACTTGTCTTATTGATGTGACCCGGTGTTAAGATGGGGCTGTTTCTCTCTACTTACCAGCGCCAAGACGCTTCGGCATTCGTTTGCGCTTAACAAATGGCTATCCTAGCCTATCCTATCCTTACCATGCCTGCTGTTTGCTTACAGGGAGGTGCCACAGAAGTCCTTAGGGTTCAGCCCCTTTGAGCTCCAGTGTGGGCACCCTGTAAGAGGACCTTTGAATTTGGTGAAGGAGAGCTGGGAGAAGGTTCCTAGTAAACACCCCCAGGATGTATATAGCTACATGCTGGCATTCAGGAACCAAACTAGGCGTTTCAGGCAACTCGCTCAGGCGAACCTGGAAGCCAGCCAGGAAGAAATGAAATGGTGGTACGACCAGAATGCCACTCTGGTCGAGTTTCAACCTGGACAGAAAGTGTGGGTGATGGCGCCAGTGGAGCCTTGCACACTCCAGGACAAGTGGACTGGGCCTTATGAGGTGGTGGAATGCAGGAGTGAGGTGACCTACCTGGTTGACTTCCGGTCTCCTAGGAACCCTTTGAGGGTCCTTCATGTGAACTGCCTTAAACCACACTTTGAGAGGTCAGAGGTGACCATGCTCTTGGCTACAGATGATGGGGCGGAAGAGGAGAGTGAACCTCTTCCTGACCTCCTGTCAGACAAGGAGAAGGATGGGTCAGTGGATGTGGTGAACCTCTCGCCTACCCTGACCCCGGAACAGTAGAGGGACTGTTGCCAGGTATTGGGTCAGTTTGCCTCCCTGTTCTCCCTGATCCTAGGAGTCACCCATTGGTGCGTCCATGATGTGGACACTGGAGACAGTCTGCCTGTAAAAAAATGTTTTAAAGAGTAGCTGATAAGGTCAGAGCCAGCATCAAGGAGGAGGTTTCCAGGATGCTGGCGCTAGGGGTGATTGAGCCATCCAGCAGCCCCTGGGCTAGCCCAGTTGTCCTTGTGCCGGAAGCTGCTGTGCCTGCTGCCGCCCCAGAACTCTGATTCTGTGTGGATTACCATGGGCTCAATGCCATCACTAAGACTGACGCGCACGCCATCCCTAGAGCTGATGAGCTTGTGGATGGACTGGGAGCTGCCCGGTACCTCAGTACATTTGAATTGACGTCGGGGTACTGGCAGATTGCTTTGACCGAGGGGGCCAAGGAGAGGTCAGCGTTCTCAACGCCGGAGGGGCACTACCAGTTCAGAGTTATGCCCTTTGGGTTGAAGAACGCCCCTGCCACCTTCCAGAAGCTGGTTAACCAGGTGTTGAGTGGGCTGGAAGAATTCAGCGCCACCTACCTGGACGACACTGCTGTGTTCAGCTCCCGTTGGGAGGAACATTTGCAACACCTCTGTGAAGTGTTGAAGGCATTGCAGATAGGGCAGGGTTCTGTGGTCTACTTAGGACACCAGGTGGTGAGAGGCCGGGTGGTGCCCTTACAGGCAAAGATTGATACCATTCTGGCTTGGGAAGCCCCCAAGACCCAGACAAGAGTGAGGGCCTTTCTAGGACTCACTGGGTATTACCGACGGTTCGTGAAGGGGTATGGCACCATTGTTGCCCCCTTGACAGAACTGAGTCAAAGAAACAGCCCAAGAAGGTGATCTGGACTGATGCCTGCCAGACCGCTTTTGATGCCCTGAAAACTGCCATGTGCACGGCGCCCGTGATGAAGGCGCCTCATTTCTCCAAGGAATTTGTAGTGCAGACAGATGCTTCAGAGCATGGTGTGGGAGCGGTACTCTCACAATTGAATGACGAGGGCTTGGACCCAACAGTAGCTTTCATTAGCCGGAGGCTACTTCCCAGGGAACAGAGAAGGAGTGCAATTGAAGGGGAAGCTTTTGCTGTGGTCTGGGCACTGAAGAAGTTGAGGCCCTACTTGTTTGGGACTCACTTCCTGGTTCAGACAGACCACAGGCCCCTCAGATGGTTGATGCAGATGATGGGTGAGAACTCAAAACTGTTGAGGTGGTCCACCTCCCTACAGGGAATGGACTTCACGATGGAACACCGCCCTGTAACAGAACACGCCAATGCTGACGGTCTGTCCAGATTTTTACGCCTCAGTGATGAGAACTCCCATGAGGGTGGGTAGTCCCCCCCTCCCATTTTTCGGCTGGGTGGGACACGTGTTAGACCTGGCATTTCTTGGCGTGATTACCCCTGACTTATTGCCTCTACCTCCTCTATTTTTGACTAACCTAGATGCTTTGGACACCTTGCCACTGCTAAACAGTTTCAAAGTGCAAGTGCTCTCTGTATAAAGTATAATAGTAATTGGTTGTCCATGATTGGTATATTTGCCTTATTAGTAAAGTCCCTAGTAAAGTGCACTATGTGTGCCAGGGCTGGTAATGCAAATGCTACTGGTGGGCCTGCAGCACTATTTGTGCCACCCACACAAGTAGCCTTGAAAAGGGAACTCAGGCCTGCCATTGCAGTGCCTGCGCGCAGTTTGTTAAACTGCCATGTTGTTCTGACACGCACACCCACTTGCCAGACCTTACCCTTCCCTTTCTATGCACCTCAGGCACCCCTATGGTAGGTCTAGGGTACCAGCTGGGCAGGCGGCAGTGCATGTGAAAGGCCGGACATGTACTAAGGTGTGTGCCATGTCCTGACAGTGAAATAATCTCCATTTCGTTTTTCACTGTTGAAAGGCCATCTTGCCCATAGGACCGAATGGGGAGGCTGTGTAATATGCTTTCCAGCCTACAACACAAAAGTTTCCGTGAGAGTCTCAGCTGCGCTGTGTGTGCACGCTTGTTGTAGCCTGAGACCCTCGTGCCCTGTGATCGTGGGCACCTGGGGCATATGTATCAAAATCCGTTATTGCGGTTCTCAAATAGCGATTTTTTGAGAATCGCTATTTAAGAATCGCAAAACGGGATGTATTTAAAAATTCGCAAATATTTTGCAATTTCTAGTTATTCCTTAATTGCGATTAGCAAATTGCGAAATCACAATTAAGGAATACCTTCCCATTCATTCCTATGGGCCAGGAGGCCCATAGGAATGAATGGGAAGTCATTCTCAATTTGCGATTCGCAATTAGAGAATTGCAAATTAAGAATAATTTCAAGGGTGCAAGGGTGTCATAAGGACACCCTGATGCACCCCTGAAATGAGCATGTGTGCGCATATGGCGCACATACATGCCCTAAGGGCATGTATCTGCGCCACATGGCACTTTGAAAAATGCCAAAAAGTGCATTTTTCAAAGAAATCACAAATTATCACCAACTTGATGTTAGTGGCAATTTGCAATTTCTTAAGGAGAAATCGCACAACTAGGGTGCTTGTTACATGGCATTTAAGGAATCGCAATTTGCGATTCCTTAAATGCTTACGCAAAATTAAGGAATCGCAGAATTAGCGATTCCTTAATGATGCGATGCAAAAATGGCTCATATATCGCGTTTCGCGATTTTGTATTCGCAAACGCTGTTTTTTTGCGAATCGCAGCGTTTGCGAATACAAAATCGTTTCATACATATGCCCCCTGGACTCCAAACAAGGATCAATGACGCGGTGTGCATGTGCTTTGTGCAGGCTGAACCCCTTTGTGAGCATTGTCCAGAGATCGTGTGCACCGGAATCCAAGTGAGTCTCATTGACGCTGTGTGCATGTGCGTTGTGCACCGTGAGACCTTCGTGAGGATTTGCCTTGTTATCCTGTGCGCCGGAATTAAAGTGAGTCTCAGCGACGCTGTGCGCTTGATCTTCGTGCAGCCTGAGACCTTCGTGTGGAGTGCCCAGTGATCGTGCACCCGAAGCTCAAGGAAGTCTCAGCGACGCTGTGTGCATGTGCCTTGTGACAGCCTGAGATCTTCGTAACTATAGCGGCCCGGACCGGCAGCCCCGGTGTTGCTGAGTCGCCGGCCCGATCCTGCCGTTGCCAATTCACAAAGATTGCATTGGAGGCCCAGCCGCTGGACGAGGAGAGGAGAGTGAGTTTGTGCCCCCCAGGTAACGTGTGTCGACTCCTGGGGTGGGGAGCGGGCTCGGAGGGAGACGCTCTCGGCCTCTCTCTCGTTCCGGCAGCGGGAGCCTCTGCATCGGCTTGTATCGCAGCCCGTATTGCCAAGGGAGTGGCAGTACAGGGGCCGGAGAGTGGAGCTACACTTTTTGATTATATCATACCCGTGTTGGGGGCAACTGTTCAGAGGCTGACTGCAAGTCAGAAGGAGAGGCGGAGAGACTGCCTAAGGCACAGTGATCGGTGCCTGAGTGTACTACGCATTATTCCATTTCTGCATAACGGAGAACCTGACTGTCGCATTACACATTGCATCATTTCTGCATGATGGATTACCTGATTAGAGTATTACGCATTGTATTATTCCTGCATAACGAACTACCTGATTAGTGTATGACCCATGGCCTTATAGCTGCATAACGAACTACCTGATTGTCGTATGACACATTGCATTGTTTCTGCATAACGAACTACCTGATTAGCGTATTGCGCATTGCATTATTCCTGCCTAACGAATTACCTGATTAGTGTATTATGCACTGCCTTATTTCTGCATAACAACGTACCTGGTGGTTGTATTACGCATTGCATTATTTTTACCTTGCAAAGTGCTTTATTGTTGCGTTACCCTTTGCATTCTTTTTACATTGCAGAGTGTCTGATTGCTGCGTTACGCCTTACAGTGTTTTTACATTGTAAAAGTGCCTGATTCTAGCATTACGAACTGTATAACATGATATTAGGATTACAGGAGAATGTTTAGAAGTGCTCATTAATACCGCCAGAACTTACAAGGGCTGGCTGGCCTAACAACCGGCCAGGAGAAATAGTACACAACCTCATATGTTGGATTTATATTGTGTGGTCTTATCGTATATCTTTTTATATAAAGTTTATACTCGTTTTTATAAAACTCGTGTGGAGTCTATTTGTGGTGTCATCATTGGGTTGTTGTGAGCGTGGTTGCAAATACTTTACACATTTGCCTTGAAGATAAGCCTGGCTGCTCGTGCCAAGCTACCAAGGTGGTGAGCGGGGCTATCTCAGAAGGTGACCTTCCTTTCCCTGATGTTGTAATGCGGGTCCCTACTTGGCCTAAGGTACCTACCTCAGCCAACCAGGGATCCCGGGTCTAACAGTTGTCTTACCTGTTTTCCCATAGTGTATTTCTGAATTTATATTATCACCAGGATACCATCAAACTGTTTTATTCCAATTATGAATCACCTTTAGAGAAAGTACCTAGCAAATAAACCGGTACATTTGGATGACAAATCCAATTCCTCGATTTTCAAAAGCATACAGAAAGGTGAGTTATAAGAGATCCATGGTGAAGCATTTTCAGCCTTATTTAAACTCCAATACTACTAGCACAAATGCATGTGAGCTGTTGTGTAAAGTTAACTATGTTAAAAGGATTTTTATAGACTAAATTAACGAAAGAATAAGGAAGGAGAAAGAAAGAAAGTTCTAATGGAAGAACGAAGATTAAGTCAAAGAAAGGGAAAGAAAAGACTGATGAGACAGAAAACCATCCAGGTTTAAACCCAGATGTGGCAAAGAGAGGGGAACTATGTATCATTAATGAAAGGGAAGGAAATAAGACTGTAGAAACAGTGAGTTGGAATTACTGTGTTCAAAATTATTTGGTAAGGGATCAATTACTAACAGTACAAGAAGTCAATATCAGAGGAATATATTATGTTTGTGGAACATTTGCCTATTTTCATTTACCACATAATTGGGTAGGGAGCTACTATGTAGCTTTAGTCTTTCGAAGGATATACCATACTAATGATATGGATAGAGGGAACACTACTAGTCTAAGTAAAAGTAGGCTTAGCGGTGAACAGGTGCTGGGAGATATATTTGGCAATAGTAAGCCTTGTGTAGGAGAATCTTTAAACTATGTTAAGATTATAAAATTGTCTATCTTAGTGGACAGGTTTGCTACGAACACTGCAAGTGCACTAATAGTTAGCAGTAAGGAATTAGTTGTCATGAGATCCATGATAATGCAAAACTGCCTTGAATTTGATATGTTACTTGCAATTGACGGTGTAGTCTGCCACATGCTTCGCTTATGTCAATGTTGCAATTACAAATGTAAAGTAGATAATAAGATTAATAACTGTGTGGTCAACATTACTATCACTCACGAAGTTAGGAAGTTAGAGCAGACGGGAGTATGGGAGATAATAGCTTCTTTGGCTAGTTCCATTGGAAAAGGTTTGCAAAGGTAGGTGAGTGGTTTGGAAATGTAGGAAGAGGAATCATCAAGCTAATATTAAGGCCCATATTAATAATATTGTTTATAGTAGCATTTGTTTTTTCATGAATAAAGGCTTTGGATATATTTCATCAAGGGGCGAGACAAATTGTGGGAAATGGACGCTGTGAGCAAACAAGCAGAAGAAACTGGAAAAGAACTGATGCCAAAGTGCAGATTCTGCACAGCCAAATTTAGGATGAGATGAGGTAGCTGGAAGAATCCAGAGGCAAAAGCCCCAAGCTGATGACTTCTGTTTTGTAAAGGTTCTGTTTAGAAGGGCAAGGTGTGATGATTCTCGTGAATCATCAGGGAGGGGTGGTTAGAGTTATTTTTCTGAAAATAAATGCATTGCACTAATAAAAGTTGAACTCCAGCTAACATAGAAACTGAAGGTCACATACTCCATCTTGTTCATGACATATACTGGCAATCCTCTGTATCATGTAGACAAACTCATAGTCTCAGGTCTCAGTAGAATAATGTTTGGTTGTGTTTTCACAGTTAAGACAACGACCTTCATGAGAATATTAAAATCTTGTTTCAGTAGAATTGTACATATCCAAGGTTACACCCAGCTATTTTAGCAGGATCACACAGAATGTAGCAATATTTGTTCTAGTACAAGTAGCGTCTGTGAGAAGCTCCATGTTGTAGAATAATGAGAGACTTTCGAAATGTATTTACTTGCAACTGTTTCACTCTGTTTAATGCTGATTTGTCTTGTTTGTGGAAACCGTTTACAACTGTATTGCATGTTTGAAATCATTGTTCCGAACCCTATAAAAGTGTGCTCTTTTTGGATGTGTAGGAGACCCTCTTCTAACTGACCCTAAAGGGCAAATCCATGCCGGATTGCTTCTCCTATATTATACTCTGTATTTATTGTATTTTTCTGCCCTGAACTGTACCGGGTTTACTCCCATTTAGAGTGCTTAAAAGAGACACCGGTCTGGCAAGAAGCACCAAACTTTGTTAAGGGATTAACACCACTCCCAGTTCATCAAGCGCACTGGGGAACATCATGGAGTGTGGCATCAGAATTTGTGACCATGGGATTTCCTTGTAATCAACTGAGGTTGCAACGGGCTGGCCTTTTTGTCAGGTGTATGACTGTATTTTTCCATTCACAGAGGCATGGGCAATTTATATTTGATATGTAAAAACTACAGTTTGTGGGATTGGCTAATGGGCATTTTTCCCTTGTTGAAATTCGGCAAATTTGAACTGTCAAAATTTAACAGACTATGTGACCTTTAGTGCAACTAGTAATTAGCTGGTGCGATAACATTCACAAAACTTACCATTTCAACCTCTGCAAATACAGGAGTTTACATGGGGGTTGGAAAAGATCTGTCCACCAGTATCACACATCTAATATTTCACAGAATTATAAAAATGTTTACCATAGTCTAGCCTGCTTAATTTGCAATCTATATATTAATTTCAGGGCTGTATACATCTGTCACAAATTGCAATTTTATATGGATTTTATGCAGGAATAATTTTATGTATGATTTAATAAGTTTTAGAGATTTGTAATATTAGGGTTACTGCAATGAATGATGTACACAAGACATTTTATGATCCAAATAGCAAGGTTGCACAATGTTGTAAATGGTCGCTATATTATGCGTATTCCCACATGGATCGCTGGAAGGATGTCTCATACATTAACATAGCTGTTTTCGGTTTTTCATTTCTTACTGAGACTCATATACTGTATTATTTTGTTTGAATAAATTGTTTTTTTTCTGTTGATCATTGGTGTATGTGCCATACATTTCCTCATTTAAATACAAAACTATTTTTTGGAAAGCTCGAGCTCTGATTGGACATTGACCTTTTTTGTGTGTGATTACTGTGGGCCTGATTACGAGTTTGGCGGTATATCAGACTGCTGAACCTGTGGTGGAGGTGCTGTGTGGCGGTCGAGGACCGCCGCACCAGTAGTCCAATGCAGTATTACAAGCATGGCAGTCGAACCGTGAGTGGACCACTGCAGCCGCCAGTCGCAGTGGTCATGAGGCAGAAATATGCTTGGCAGTGCTGTTGTGGCACCGCCAATCATATTACAAGTTTCCTCACTGCAACCCTAACCACGGTGGTGAGACCGCATTTCTTATGGTTTCGGTGCGGAAACAAAGGGGACCCTACAGGGCCCTCTGGTGCCTTATGGCCCATGGTATGCATGCGGGGGGCACATGGTGTGCCTCTCCGTATGCATGCACCCCCTTTCCTGCAAGGCATGGACTTCACAGTCCATGCTGTGCAGGCACAGGCTTTGGCGTTCCCATTGCGGTGCCTTTTTGAAAGGTACTGCTGTGGGAACGCCAAAGGACTGCTCACCAAACCAGGAGAAAACTCCTAATCTGGCAGGCGGCAGCCAAGTTTGGCGGTGTGGTGAGGTAGCGTGCCGCCCCACTCCTGCACCGTCAAACTCGTAATCAGGCCCTGTGTCTTTTGAATCTGAGTTCTTGCTTCTCTACTGCCTCCTGGAGTGAGCTTTGATTGCTAGTCTCTTGTACAGTTGGAGCCAGGGTCCCCTATTTTATTACACTTGACCAAGCGGACACAAATACATTATACCTCACGTTCCATTTCAAACAATATATCCATCCTATGCTGTCTCTTGGAGAGAGACTGCGTAGTCTTACTTAACCAATACTCGAGTGATGTTTCTTTTCACAACTAAGCAGTCTAGAGTATCTGTTTATGTTGGGTGTATATGCCCTCATTCATGATCCCTAACAATGCTGTCTGTAGTGTGAATGTGACCGGGCCAAGAGGGCAAGAATATTGGCTAGTTCCGCGGGGGCCATTTCTTCCATAAACAAATCAGGATCTAATTCTTTGTGATTCTTTGGGAGCCTTCCACACTGCAAAGAGACTGATAATATTAGGTAATTCTAGTACATTCTCTCAATGTTTATTAGCTTGTGTTTAATTGAAGCATTCTATGAGTTCATCTGTTTGTCAATGATTGATTGGTGTTCTTATGGACTCACGTTTCTGAATGCATTACATTTCTGGCATTCCTTGGTGTGCTGTAGTCACTCACAACTGTCCCTATGGAGTGAACATTGATTTTGAAGCCAATACTAGCGTTCGTGTATTAGTGTTTATCAACAGGATCGCTCCCAGATAACGTGGGTGAATTAGTTGTATTTGATATCATTCTGGGGTTTCATAATGCTATGTATTGGACTTCAAGTAGAGAACAAAGACTTTGAAATGTCTGTGTCAATTAGCAACAATTAATATCTGTTGCTAGAGGAGCCACAACACCATTTGTTATCATTATGTTTCTTCTGTCCTTTTCCGGCTTTGAAGCACTTAATTGTATAAAGAATTCACTTCCGCAAATAAAAATGGGAGATTTTTCTTAGCTGTCTCTGGTCAGTAGTGGTATCTTCCCAAACACTGGAATCGTGGTTCCAGAGGACAGCCGCTATAACAAATTCCACTTAATTTCTCACCTTGCCAACAATGCGTGTTTAGGTTGAGCCTAGGCTGCGCGCATGCGCTGTCTGCAAGACCTGCTGTAATCAATAGAATTACTTTTACCCACCTGCTGCTTACCACATGCTGACTCCAGTGTCGCTCTTCTTTGCTGCCTCCTAACTGGTTCACGCAACCGATACGGCACTTCCGTTGAAGGCTGAGGAGCACCATCCAAGTACACTTTCTGGGCTTATCTGTTGCTTGGAAGTACTCTTTTTTTTCTGCTGCCCTTCCATGCACTACAATCCCAGCTTGTGTCTTTGGTGGCTCATATGCGATGCACTTAAACCCCACCGACTCACAGGTTGAGCACACAACAAGCCAAATATCTGAAATCCCCTCCCACAGCTTAAAGAATGGGGTGTTTCTCTCACACACAGCCCGCCTGCCATCAGCGAAGAGCAGTGTGCAGGAACACATGGCTGGGGTACTAATTATTCAAACACCGAGAACGTGTTGCTTGTAATTTTCTCCCTCCTCCATGCCCCTTTTCTTGCTCCCGCAGCGATTTCAGTCTCTTCAATTAAAGCCATGCTGCCATGACAGGGAGCTTGCAAATCCTTTCATGGGACCAGGCTCTTCTCTTCCGCTGCGTTTGTTGGCAGGTCACTCCACACCTCCACTATGCTCATGTCCTCTCCCTGCTCCTGGTTTTAGCCTGCTCTTGCCCTCCCATCACTGACCCACTGTTGCACTCCTTGCTGCCTCCTCTCCAGCGCTTGGAGATTGCCAAGCGATGCTTAGCGCTCTCCTCCCTGAGCTGGAAAAGTTGCTGCCCTCTGCCCTCCTCCCCTGGCACAGAAACAGGGCTCTTCATGCTCCACGCTCTTTCGGAACCACTTTTTGTATGCTTTCAGCAGGGAGGAACTCATCGGACAAATAATCGACATCCGGCATGATCCTTGCACTCTTGGTTTATTTACTTGCATCAGTGAGTGTGTGCAAAAAACGTCTGTATGGGGGAAAAGGTGCAGACTTGTGTCTCTTGGCTGCCCTGTTCACTTAAATCTTCATTTGTGCTTCAGTGTACAGTATCTTCTAGGGTCACAAGCAGGTCTGCTGCTGTGGAACTAGCGCATAGTATTTCAGTTAGTCCATATTTTATTTTTTATTTAAAACTGTTGCTAGGTACCACCAATGCAAGTAGCACTACACTATTTTATATGTATTTTAATACTTTTCGCTTGTGGAGTTATGGTATGACGCCTGTGATCATATTTCAACATTTCCAACCTTAGCAGATCTTTGAGGTGGTACTTTTTGGGGAAATCGCATCAAGTATTAATTTGTTTTGGGCTTTTTAACTTCTAAAGATTGTGAAATTGTGCCATGTGTGTCCTGCTATGGGGCACAGTCGAAAATAAAATAGTACACAGGGACTTCTAACAGACCTGCCTTTTAGATGCTGCTGCTAATGTGTGGCTTGTCACGGACTTTGTATATAACCATATCATGCCACAAAATTCAAAAGCACACCACATAATTAAACTCCACTACATACCACACCTCAACACAAAATATCATTCCACATAATTACACTCCATAACACACAATCTCACTCCACATAAATCCTTTGCACTCAATACCACATAATTACTATCCACAAAATTGCACAGCACTCCATGCCACATAATTCCACTACACAAATCCATTCCACACCACACAATTCCACGCCACACAATTACACAACTAATCCAATCCAGCCCACAAAATTTCACTACACGCCACATACATACACTCCATAACACATAGGTAAAAGACATTGCCATTAGCTCCAACTCAAACAATGCTAGATATATTGCATTTCTATTGCTTGCTTTTCTTCTCATCAGCAATACCATGACAACATATAGGTGATTTTTATTACTATTAGCTAGGGTTGGTGCCCTCTCTCGTTTATACAATTTTTTCCAGAAAACTCTTGAAATAAACAAAATTCCTGCTTTAAATTTGCTTCTTTAGTTAAAACTTGTATAATCAACAATCATATGAAGGTTTCTGCCTCTTGTTTGCCCACAGGAACTATGGCTGTGGGATATATCTTTGTATACGGCAAAACATAACTGCATGGTAGGTATACTGGATTATAGTTTAGTGATGTGGATGCTTCCCATAGCAGTCAGACTCTGTACCTCTCATAAATTTGCAGTAATTTCAATTTTGTAAGCCAAAGAATAAATCTCTGAAAAACAAGCATACATATCCCTCTTCTAATTTTCTATGCATTCTTGAACTGCTTGCTGCATGTAAATTCCTACTATGTACTTCCACTCACAATACTGCAGGCCTGTCCCCCATTTGGCAATGAAATTCTTTCCCATCAAAAAACCAGGATATTCACTGTGCTTTCTTAAAGGTTCAGCTTGTGGGATGCTAAAAGGGATTCTTGGAGGGACAGAAGAAAAGAGGACTTTTTGCTGGCAAGCAACGGCAATATCCTCTGCATCAAACATCAACTGCAGCATATGTAAGATCTCCAGATTTTTATGTGGGATACCTCACGCCTGATATAATCTTAGATTGTTCTTGGAGTTTTCCTCAATTATAACAAGCATGCTATTACCTGTAATACAAGGACCAGGATTGTTTTCAGTGGCTACATAATTTATTCTACTCTGAAGACTGCTGTGGTCTAAATCTAGACCTTGTCTTTCCAGTAAGACTTTTTGACATCATAGACTGCCATGCTTGTGGGAGTAACCAGCTGGTAGTCTCACTACAACCTTATTAATAGAGGGATATGGTGAGTAGCTTGTTCTTCTGACAAACGACTTGGGCAGCCAATCATTTAAAGTTGTAAATCCAAAAAATTGGACTCACATCTTCTCTTTTGCAATCTTCTCCAAATATGATAATTACTGGGTTACAGCAGCTCCATACTTTGAGAAGCAGCAATGTGCATTACTGCAGCAATGTACATTGGCCTTCCATAAATTCTTGTAGTGGCTGGTCCTTGACAGAAACCTGGATTGAAAGATTTTATTCAAAAATCCCACTTTAATAACATTGTCCCATCAGTGGTTGGATTGGCATGTACATCAGTATGCATATCTCAGCACTTGCATCTCAAAAGAGGATGTCATGTGTCCCAGTTAGGCATGGAAGGAAACGTTGCCATTTTACATGCACAAGGATCTTTCCTAAAGTTGCCCTCACTTTTTACATATTGACTTTTGGCACACATTTGAGTTCATGACAGTTTGGATTTGTTTCTTGGAAAACCAACCTTGTTTACAGAATCAACTTTGCAAGAAGAATATCATGCCACCTTGACACTATGTAGAAGGTTCATGCGTATATTGTGCAAATGTGTTTGTTGTTTTTGTACATATGGTGACACAGCTATCTATAACACACAAACAATGGCAGCCTGATCAAGATCTCGGCCTAAGGCAAGGATGTCTTTTGTTATAAATAAACATCTGCTTCCGGGTGTTGGCAGAGAAGCACTTCTGCTGTCATTGCTAGGCCCCTACACGCTGATGCTTCGACCCTGCAGCTGACTGATATCGCTGCAAGGGATGTCCAGCTTGTGAACAAGACGGGGTCCTACATTCTTTCCCAGCAGGTATCTTGTACAGGGGTTCTTTGCAGAACACACACATACACCCTAGACACTAAGGTAAGGGGTACATTATGGGAGTACACCAGATTGTTGTACTGTTTTATATGCTTGCAGATATACATTGTTTCAGCATGATGGTAGAACATTTTATTCTGTCCACTGTCCTGATACTTCTAATAACTTTCATCTGCTTCTGTCTACTGATCATTGCAGCACATATATTTTATACAAGAATCACGTTGGTTCAATAAATATTGAAAACGTCCCTTTGTGTATTTCTTGTATATTTCTCTGAGCAAACGAGAGCATGAGTAACTGAGCAAAGGGGTTCTAAATCTGTTACCACGATTCCTGACGGAACAGGGTTGTCATGTTCAGTGGTTGTCAGAACTAGTTGCTCCCTGTCTGGGTTTAGGGGGGCTTATGGTGGCACAGTGAGCTAGCTGGTCTATGGGGCAACATGTCCCGAGGGGGTGCTCGGAATCAGTCTTACTCCATCCTAACATTTATGTTGTCCACAAAACGAGCAGTTCCTACTGAATTGTGGAAACTACACAAGGCAGGTTTTTTTCCAGGCCTCTTCTGCTGGGTTCAGTGTGCTGGGTGTGGGC
Source organism: Triturus cristatus (assembly GCF_964204655.1). Lineage (NCBI taxonomy): Eukaryota > Metazoa > Chordata > Amphibia > Caudata > Salamandridae > Triturus > Triturus cristatus. The sequence goes on from NC_140591.1 coordinate 428,710,222, forward strand.
GTGTAACTCTTGAGCAGTTTGCATGCTCTGGGTACAATTTCAGGAAGCAAGGAACTTTAAGGGACATCCGCCATGAATAACACTTTTATGATGTTCACAGAGACATGTGTGGGTGAGATTGTGACAGTTCCTGTTAGTATTTTTAAGGGCAACAATGAACGCACTGGATGGATTCCGAATTAGCCCTAAGAATTGCAGAAGTCCAAGTGGCCTAAGATGACAGACATGTCTGACTGAGCTCCTATTCGTAGCCCAGCATGTCTGACACAATCCGTCACACTGATGGATGCCCTGGGACTCGCAGGACAAGGAACACCTGCTGGGACCCCAGAGTCTGCTGTGAGTTATGGGGAAATCCTACACTGGCCGAGGCAGAGAGCACAGCGGTGCGGGCCAGGCTGGCTCATGAACAGAGAGTGGGTGTAGTGTCTACAGTGCGCTTTGACAGCACAGGTAAATCAAGGACCTGCCCAGGCATGAGAAGTAATCGAGTTCTGCAAATATGGCATAGGATGCAGCCTGGGTGACTGCCCTGCTGATGCAGATTCCTTGAACAGGCTTGGCCAGCAGAGAAATGGAGACGTGCAGACTGGTGGGTGGCCAAGTGATGCTGTCCCAGGGTGCAGGAGCAGTTCTACCTTGACCTCTTGCAGAGTGACTGGAGCAAGGAAAACTAGCAGAGCCCAGGCCGAGCAGACAATAGACCAGTCACAGGTCTTTTGGTGCAAGTGCCCACCTCACTCTGTTACCGCTGAAGATGGCTAATAGAGGAAGGCAGTACCGAATGCACATGGCAGACCCAAAGCTCCATTGACTGTGACATCAGGTAAGAAGCGATTGGAGGGGTGTCCCTGTCCTGTAGTTACATCGCGGCTGGGAGAGGGCCCCTCTGTGCCATCTCCATTGATCTGGGGTGCATCTACTTCCCACACTGAATGCTTGGATCGCCATAGGCCCATGGACCCTCCGTTTATTGATCCAATGGCGGTGGGGGGCCCTTCATGACAATGGAGCTCCTGCCCTGGATGGCTTTCCTGAACGGGTTGGGACCTGAAGACTGAAAACCAGGAGTTGGTGGCCGTAGAGCAGGATGAAACCAACCGGTTGAGGAATTGTGGAGGATGCCGGGACAGGAAACGTCATACTTAGCTTACTACTGTGATACCAGGTGCCCCATCTTCCACTATGAATGCCTTTGCAAACACTAATTGGTGGGGGGCCGTCGGTGGTGACATTGAACTACGGTGTGGCAAGCCTCACTTTCATCCTTCCGTGCCTATTGGCTGATGGGTAAAGATGAACAGAACCCGCTGTCCACAAAGGAGAAAATAGACAAGTGCACAGATGACATAGAACCGGCGCAGGGATACCCCCCCCCCCCTCCCCCCCCAATATCCACACCTACCATGTCCATCCTACAAGCAATACAGGATTCAAAGTCTTCTCTAAAAAGCAAAATTGTTGAACTCAGTCTGGATCTTTCATTATTGCGACAGGAGTTAGAACATATATGACCCAGCACTCGAAGTTATCTCCTAATTGTACTATCAGCATGTAACTTGACCAGATAATAATTTAAAAATTAATTCAAACATAGCCACATAGTGCACAGACTCGTAGGTTTGTTTTTCTTTAAAAGTGAATTCCTTTATTCGTAATTTTTTTTTTTAAACATCTTTTCTCTGTAGCCATAGCCAACGCGTTTTGTCCCATATGAGACTTTCTCAGGGCTGTTTCTTTGTTCTTTGTATATGTAGTAACAAGTGCAGTTATCTTTCCCGCATGAGAACTTGAAAGATGCGATAAAATCTGATTCTTTTTGCACATTTCGTTATGAAATCTAAGTAAAACAAGCATTTGCAATGCAATAGGTCTCGCATTATTAAAGTTTGAGCTATTGGCATTGCTAAACAATGCAACACCAATAGCTCAAACTTTGATAATGCGAGACCTATTGCATTGCAAATGCTTGTTTCCTGCACTGGTTAGTGGAGAAAGCCCTCTGCCAAGTGCCTCTGAGACAATAGATTGCGGTAGACTTCAGAAGTTGGAAAGTTAGACAGAGTGGACATTATTGCAAAAGAGCCCTTGTGAATAATATTCAGGAGTGTTGCCCCAAGATTTTTTAATTCACATATGTAAGCCTACATTAAGGCTAATCGTCAGTTGAGTATGTATGCGTATATGTATTTCCATTGAGTCTCTCCAAAGGTAAAACTGTGTTGCTGGGAATAGACCTCGCGCTACATGGCAACAGGATTGAGCAGACACCAGTTAGAGGCATACACAGTCTGAGTGCATGCACCCAGGCAGCCTTTAATTATACTCTGATGCTGCACAAGAGTGCCAGGTTGCATGGTAGTGTGTGTTTAAGGGGTATAGGATGGACTCGCTATATCTCTTCCTAACAACAAATACAAAAGTTTCCCAAATTTGTCATTCTAGTCTTCTTTTCAGCAAATATAGTCCTACAGCCTTTGAGATGGACGTGGGTCTGGCCTTGAAGATACACCTCAATCTCTTGGTGGAGGTGCAGGTTCTCTTGAGTTGGTCCTGGCATCCAATGTGATGAAGAGGGCTGGTTATTGATTTTGGGAATGTCGTACTCTTTCCCCTTGCCTGGATCGTGGATGCACTCTAAGTCTTCTCAGATAGCTTTTCCTTATCACGTCTTGAAGGAGAATATGTTGTTGCGGGTTACACGTCCATCACCCTGTTATTCTGTGACCATGGTGCCCTTTCTTCTGACCACTAACCTCAGGTCACTCTCAAACTGCGTTTTGAACTTGTGCCATGATGAAGCTTTCAGAGTCTGGTTTCCGCTGCGGTTCAAAATGCACATTAAAGGTGACCACTGCCCTCTTCATAGTTGGACTGCCGCAAATAATCAAGAGATTCCGGAACAGCTTGAAAATCATCATCATCCCCACCATATTGCAGCAAGAGTGACCGTTTGATCCTTCCAGCCGTGGCCATGAAGTGATTGTTCAGCCGTGCAACCATATGTGCCACCAGTGTGTGGCGATGGCTGGCTCAAGCGGCTCACTGAGTGGTGGGAGCAGGTTGGTGGTGCCACCCACCTAGTGAACTGGATGGTTCTGTGGTTGGCCTTTTATTGGACTGGGGCAGTTAAGGTGGTGAGACGAGGACAGGCCCTGGTGCAGAGGCATCTGCAGGGGTGACATCCCCATCCTGGCCTTGTTACCCATTTTGCAGCACTTACAGGGTCTTACTTAGGCTGGTGACATCCCTGGGACACACTGTGGCGAGTTGGGGGTGAGGAGCTAGCCATGGCTGGGAAGAAAGGCCTTGAATTAGAAGTGAAAGGCCTCTGTTTACTCGTCACACCTTAAAATGGAAAAAGTCCGCAGTTTTCAGTATCCCCTCTGTGCTTTTAGGCACAGGCTTGCAATGTTAATGGACTGGACTTAGGTGCTGGCTAGGAGCTGTGAGGTTAATTCGGTGCCAGTTGCAGTGCGTTGTTAAGTTATCAGCACAGTTTTGGAAGTAGGTGCCTGCCTATAGGTGTGCCAAGTTCACTCAAATGTGGCGCACAGCTGTACGATTGGCCAGTCCTTTGGTGCCACAGCTCAGACCCGTAATGTGCCTGGTGGGTATCTTCACAGAGTGCAATAGCAGCGGGTCTTTACTGTGGGGCGATGAAGCAGCAGACTGGGTCAGAGATTACCCAGCGAGCTCACTAGTCGCCAAAGTAAAATGTGAGTACCACCTAGATCTGTTATTATCCTTTGGATTCTGGGATTTGTAGTTTTTCCCATGAAAGAAACACTACTAAGGACTACAAATACCATAATGCAATATAAACAGCAGGCCCTGGCCCTGCTAGTCACACCTCTCACATTCGCCGCCCCCCTTGCCCCCGTTGCTGCTTAACCGAGATGCCGTTTTGTTTTGTATCAGTTTAAAGCAACGGCCTTGCACTGGTGAAGTCAATACTGACGTCATAATTTATCATAACTGAATAATGTCTCACTAACCAGATGTGGGAGACCTTGTTGCACACGTCTCCCTCGCAGGCCACATCGTCTCTGGCAAGCAACTGGTGCCCGTCGCACCACTGCCTGCCACCTCACAAAATTAAATGTTGTTTCATGCCAGGCCTTGCTTCTTATTGCCGCAGCTCGGCTAGCTTGACTATTCACCAACGGTGTGTCATAGAATGAGGTTTCGTACAGCAGTAGGCGGTATGGTGGGCACTGGCTGCTTGCTAATGCAAATGTTGCTTATGAGGGAGATGTACCCTCAGAAGATGCAGAAAGGTCTCTCACTGACTGTTTGCTGAGATACCGAATGACGTCATTATTCAGTTGTGATAAATGATTGCAAGTAGTGATTGAAAGGCATTATTACTTGCATGTAATTTATTATAGGCGAGTAGGGACATATTTTGTCATTACACGAAGCTCCTGGAATAAGAAAGCTTTGAAATAAGAAACTAAACAGAGTTTTCATATCGAATCCATCTTCTGGAATATTACAACAAATGATCCAAAAAATACAATTATTTAAATTAACGCATTCGAATTTTAAATTGAGAAGCGTTTAAAACGATCACAAAGTTAAGGTTTTTGAAATGGAGACTTTAAGCATTAGATACGTTGGTTTGCACTACATTTAGATTTTACACAAAATAGTTGAGGGGCGGGGAAAGCCTACTGATCCTTCATGTAGGAAACTGGACCATAGAAATACAGGCACCAGTCGGGGTATGAAGCGAGACTGTACTCCCTGCCTGGGAAGCTAAGGAAGAGTGTGGCGGGAACCCGCATTAGGTAAATAAAAAAATAAGTTATCTACTTGTGTGACCATGACAAATGGAGTAAGAGACAAAAATGTTAAAGACCGGAAGTATTTGCTTACCTAGCCTTGGTTTGCTCTGGCAACGTTCTCTGCGTTTAGTCCTCCATGGTTATATGCAGTTACCGTGAGGCTAGAGAGTGTGGCTACAACTGCAAAATGAGAAAAAAAACAGAGGTACGGGGCTCAAGAAATAAATAAATAGAAACTACGTAATTGCATGTTTCGGCAGTTTCTTGTGCCTTCCTGGAGGGATGGAAGGGAGAGTGCCCCCTGAGCAATTAATAAACGACGGAGGACTAATTTAACACACAAAGCAGACCCGGGGGTTGAGCAACAAAAGAAAGCGGGACTAAACTGCCTCTGAACAGCGGCTAACGAAAGAGTACGGCTGAAGCAAAGGAGACTGCACGAGAAGGGTATTAAACAAGTTCTGGTAAGAGTAACTGCAGAATCCACTTAGCCATACCGCCTCACAGAAGCCAAGAATAACAAGCAGCTTGAAGTAAATATATTGGCTCAACTCTCTCAGAACTAATGCCCCATTTAGTTTAACAAAAGACACATAAGCTTACCTTTTTATCATACCAAACATCAATGGCTTTAGTTAAGATTGTTTCCCTGCTCTCAGCATGTTTGCTTCATCAGAAAAGTGGCTCAGTGTGACACTGTTTCTTGAGGTAGGGCCTTACACAATGCCGAAAACAAGATGGAGCAGTGCAGCAGCGGAGGAACCAAATCCTGGCCCTCGATACTCCTGCTTCAAATGCTGAGGATCTGACGCCGATCACGCAAAAGAACTCTGAGCAAAAGAAACTTTGAAGCTAGGAGATCATATCTGCCTTGTAAACGCGGTCATCTTGATCACGTACCATAAAAATGGAAAAGGTATTTCAAGTAAATAAACAACTCTCCCTACGTGATATGTTGAAGGGCCATATCTATGTAAACGAAAATGGAAAAAGAAAAACACATCGAAAGCCATATGAGTAAGTCACCATTAACTGTCTGTTTTGAAATTGCCATAAAACAGTTAATTTTAATTAAAATGACTGAAGAGAGAACAGCCATTTGTAAACTAAGTAAAAAAAAAAACTGCCTGTAGCTAACTGCAGGGAAAACGAATGACGTGTAAAAGACGGAACAAAAGATCACGGGAGGCACAGACACTTAAAAACTTAAAACAAGTCTATAAATAGCCATGTTTGATCCATGTAAATCTCAAATTTGAAGAGGCAACATGGTAAATAAAGAACGGCGGGCTACCTCAGGTTTGCGTGCGCTACATTAATCAAAGAAGCTGCGAGGGGTGGGAGGTGTTGTGGGCGGCTGGGAGATAAAGAGAAGTGAAATCTGCACTGTATGCCGGCAAGCAGAGGGCTAAAGAAAAGTAGCTGCGAGGGGTTGTGAGGGAAGGAGGCACAGGTAGATTAAGTAAATCGCGGGTCAGGATTAGTCGTGAGAAGGATCACATGAGCGTGCTAAGCCCTCCGTCGATGCAGCTGCTCCACTCTGTTCAAAGAAGCCGTTTGCCTGGACTGGAGCCGGAAGAATTAGAAACAAGCATTGGCACGCGCGCCTCGCGCTTAAAGTAAAAAAAAAAAAAAAGACAAGCCCGGCGGAGCGTGGCGCGCGCGCTTGGGGGCGCGGACCCTTTGAAGTGCTCTCAAAAAGCGGAGTGCATGGCGGCACAAAGCTCGTGATTGTGCGCGTGCTAGCAATGCAATCCGCTTTTTGGGAGCACTTTTAAAAGGCCCTATAGTCTCGCTTTGCGATCGCTTACGCGATAGCAAGGCGAGACCTAAAAATGACTTCATCCTATGTAGGATGTGACCCTTTACAGTCCCGTGAGTTGGATCACTTAGACGCAGTGCTTCATGCAGCATCTGCTGGATATTCAAAATCCTACATAGGATGAAGAGGTGAGTAGCCCACGAGGTGGCCGTCTGATAGTGGGAATGACCTGCATCCTCACTGAGTGGTCCATAACTTACAGATGCGGCACCGTCATCTCATTGTCCGTGCGTGAATGGAAAACTTGAATGAATTACATTGACGTTATGTAGTGGGAGGTGTACAAAGCCAGAGGGAGTCCTCACAAGCATGACAAAATTTGGGGACCCTGGTTGGACTACTCCTTGTCATAAGATTCACACCACGATGTATCATTGATGTCTGAGATAAGTACCATGTTTTTGTCGTCCAGGCTATCTCAATATGCTTTCATATAATATATGCACCACCAATGGTGGGGGTGGGGGCATTAGAGTGACCAAGATAGGCCTATTCTTCTTTCGTTGTTGCTTTACTTCTTTGACTTCCCTGATGTCATCTCTGATGATCCACCTAAACGCCTATTCATCCCTGTTGATGATAATGTTGCGTTGTACTGCATGGCAAACGCCACTTGAATGTAACATGCCTTATTTTTCACATGATAATCACTGAAATGTTTGGGAAAAGAAAAACGAGTTACAGACATTGCACCATAAACTGGGTCTGGACACCGGGGGCACTTAAGATGCTGAGGACGAACAACTAAATTCCTATCCTTGATACAGGAATTAGGTGGGAAACATCTGCTTGTTTTTGGCATGCTTGCAAGTAAAACAGGTTTCTGCAATGCTAGATTTACATGGATTGCATACATTTTGCCTTTTTGGGTTTCATGCTGATGGTCAAAACCAATAACATGTTGCATACATTTCTGTCATTGGTAGCCCACTTGGTAAGGGGACACATGATGATGAATTGGAAATCACCACAGGCACCTACAATCAAACAAGCATTTGCAATGCAATAGGTCTTGCATTTGTTGCAGTTGGAGCTACTGGCATTGCAAATGGCAGTGTTTTTTATCAATGTTTTTGTTTGCAGTGGAGTGAATATTTAAAAATTACACACTATACCATATTATAAGCTATTCTAGCAACTGTATAGTAAAGCTATGGCTATTTTAACGTAAAGGAGTGTAAATGGATGAATAAAAATACAAAAAACAGGATCTAAAAATTTACGATGGAATGTATAGCAGGGGACAGGGACTACCGATCACAACAAATGTACTTGAAGTGATTGGGGTATCATATGCAATAAAAAAATTCGGTAGTACGGGGTGTCAGCGACGCTTGTGCAAATGTTGTTCAGCTGATGAAGTGGTCAGCTCTGTTTGCAGATGCAAAGTGGTGAAAGGTGAAGGATTCAGCTCTGTTTGCAGGCACAAAGGGATGAATGGTGAAGTGGTCACTCTCTTCAGCGGTGAACATGCTCTTTACTGTTGCTCATGGGCATCAAGAGACTCTGCCAGGTCTAAGGCATTCCAGAGACCTTTTATGATGGCTGGGGTTTGTAAATGAACCTACATTAAACACCACTAAGAGATGAAGCGATTTCTGCAACATCACATGATTTTTCTCCAAAATGTGTTTTTTCAGTTTTACTTTTTGGATTCCTGGGATGCTCTGGCATAAGATTCCCGGTTCCACCATGATTCATTTGGTACAGTAAATAAACACAATAACCAAAAATACTCTCAAACTGCAGTTTAACGGAGACGTGGTTTTCTGTGTAACAGACAAACGCCTGACCATGGTCCCAGCAGGGGCACGTGCCACCTAATCTAGAGACACTTCTCTCACAGGAGTTGTGCCAACTCACCTGCAGCCAAAGCAATGGGTCACGGGAAAATGGGAAGGAGAGTAAGGGGGGTACAGGGAGAGAGAGAAAGGGGGCACAGGGAGAGTGAAATGGGGGCATGGAGAAATGGGGGCATGGAGAGAAATGGCGAACCGAGAGAGAACGGGGGAAGAGAGGCTGGAAGGGTGAAAACGAAAGGGAGAGAGGGCACTAGTGAGGGGGGTACCGGAAGGGGAAGGAGGTGGACAGGTGATATACATTTTAAAAAGCAGGTCTTTGGCAGTAGGTGATGACTGCTGGCAAGGACCAACACCCGGAAAGGAGGTTTGATATCCGAGCCCCCACTATTATAATGTGAAACTATCATGCAACTACAATATTACAAAAAGGTGCTAGTTTTCCAAAGACACATGATCCGCCTGATGTACACACTAAAAGATTCTTATAAGTCCCAAGAACATAAAGACAAATTCATCTGGCACATTGGAAAAAAATTATACTTTTCAAATAGCCCTCCGTATTAAATTTGCTCCATTTCTACGCTCGGTTAACAGATATAACTACTACCCAATCAATGGTATTCAATTGATCCACCTCGGAAGAATGAAGGCTGAGGCAGACTTGCCGGGAGTGTAACCTCTGCCCCTTACAAGTGTACGTCTCACTGAGCCCTTCTGCCGGTATTGTGTTGGACAGCTGGTTACAATTCGATCAGTTGAGCCCCTTATGTGTAGCCTTTAAACAGAAACACAGCAAAGCCCGCTTTTGTATTCGCCAGATAACTAGGAAAACCAGCTATACACGAGGCGCGAGCAGCAACCGGAGTCACTGAGGTAGAGAGACCAGCCTTGGCTCCGCCGGTTATGAATAACTTAATATCCACGTACCTACCAAACATGAATGTGTCCTTCTATAATGGATGTGGTATACATGTAAAGTGCTCCAATACCTACGGATTGAGTTTGCGCTAAATAAAAAAAACTCAAAAATAAATACAAACACCTAACAGATCTGTTCCAGGTCAGGCAGCGGAGTCATAGTTCGCCCGACCCTTGTGAAGACAGAGCAGCCGTCCCTGAAAATAAGCAGGGCAAGGGCGAGGATGTGGTCCGTCGGCTAAACTGCTGACTTTGGTGCTGGAAACCAGAGTTTGAGCCCCGAGGTCGCATCAACATCCTGTGATTCTGGGCAAATCACTTAATCTCCCCGTGCCTGAATGTGTAATGTAAATACGGTGCTCGTGTAAAGCGCTCCAATAAACTTCGGGTCGAGTTCGTGCTATATATATATGCAAAAAAAACAAGTGCAAAGGCAAGTAACAGTACAAGGACATGTCGCCAGCTAGTCACATGCACTCATAACCACACCTACAGGCGACGCAACAGCACAGTGAACCCATCCGCCCAACACCGGACATTTTGCAACTTGCTTTTATATGGTGTACGCATAATTATACATTTGCCACACTTGCCTCATACCATCATCTCCTGCATATTTTTCCTTTTCTCGCATAATTTAGCCAACCCTGCCAGTTATACTATAATAAAGTAAACAAACTAAACAGTTCACAGAACTTACCCCAGTAAAACAAGCGTCTTCAAATAGGTCGTGTCGCCAATGAATGTCGCTGATTCGCCTTCTTTGAAAATGTTCAGTGCTGAACGTTTAAATAGAGCATTGGATGCACGAAAGATATCACTAATAGCACTAAGTAAACAAAGTAATTGCTAAAAATGTCCTAAAACATGCCGCCCTAATTATCGCTTGCCATGCAGCTTTTATGACTAATGAAGGCGTGGCGGTGGCGCCAGTAATACACCTGCTCCCGATCACAACACAGAAAGTGAGAATTATCACAGCATGAGACCCCACAGTAATCATTAGCACAACATGTCGACAGGCGCCCCAGGCTGCTGGAGCACTCAACTATAATTAATGCGCAGCACGTCTTCCGGAGATGAGCACTCAACTGGAATTAACGCGCACAAGCTGTTCCACTGTGAAGCGTGTTCACAGACCAGAATCGGCTCGTGCCCAGACCAGAATCGGCGCAGCACGTCTTCCGGAGACGAGCACTCAACTGGAATTAACGCGCACAAGCTGTTCCACTGTGAAGCGCGTTCACAGACCAGAATCGGCTCGTGCCCAGACCAGAATCGGCTCGTGCCCAGGTCTGTCTCCCTTTGGACTAAACATGGCAACAATAGTCTCGTTGGCGGCAGTGCTTCGCGCTGCAACGCCAGCGAGACCTAATTATGGACCAGTGATATAATGGTATGGGTAGGTGTTGACTTAAGTTATGAGACTATACAGGTTTTAGAACAAGGTTTCGGACCAGGTGATTGACTGGAAGACTCTTTTGATGAACTTCTGTTCTCATTGGAGAACAGACCATCATGACATTTCTCAGATAAGCCTTTCTTCCTTTAATGAAAGTGACCATCACAAGGGATCTTTCCCACCAGGAACTTTCGTGCAAACCCTACAATGATGGCTATCATTCAGGTCATGACTGCTGATACACGTGGACTGGAGTGCTATACCTTCACCTCAGTCTGTTTAAATTGTGGCTGATTCTTTCTCCTTCGCACTGCCTTTACTTTTTGATCTTCGTGATCCACTAATTCCTGTTCACTTTTGTGAGCCTCTGCATAGCAGCTCCACTGTCTTTGGTGGACAATGTCAACATTCCTGAGACTGACAAAAGTGATTTTCATTAGGTTCCAAATGTCACGGTCCCCAGTACTGGTATTCTACCTCAATACTGTATTTTAAATACTGTGCTACAAAAATATTGTATGTTATAGAGAACAGTGGTCCCTATTCAGGAGGAATACAGTGTGATAGATAACCATACACTTAGAATAGAATGTATGTCTTTTGTCCAGCCGGACAAGAATTTATTTTCATAGTATTTTTCAAAAGTAGTATCAAATAAAACATTCAAATGACAAGTGGGCACAGCCGTGACCAACAGAACACAAGACAGAACAATGAACACAGAATTGGCCAAAAGGCAAGCCAAAATGGGTCTGTACAGTTGTTCTCAGTATAGACAGACACAAATTAATCATTTAACACCGTTGCACAATGTGTTATAGCTTGAGTCTAGTGCATAGGGTGTTTGGGTGTCGACGACGTTTCGATGCCACATTAAATATAGGGCATCATCTTCAGGACAAACAAATAATGCACTGCTGTCTTGATAATATATCACAACTTTTTACAATTCTTTACATACAAAAAAGGAACAAGGGGAGAAAAAGGGAGATAAAAAACTGGAAAGGAAGAATTTTAACCACATTTGACACAATACTAGGCATGTTTTCAGCATAACGTTTGTGACTTAGGTGCTTGGAGTTGCGTGAACAATGTGGATTGAATTTCATGCAGAGGTGGTGACATTTCTCTAGTCTATGCTGAGTGAGGATTGAAATTCGTGTCGCAGTGACGACGTTAAAAAGGAGTTGGTTGAATTGATGCTGATTTATGGTGCCTAGTACAGCTTCGTCATGAAATGGTGAATTATTGCAGTGTTTCAACAGAGAAGAGACAAGTGAGTATGATAAAAACCAGTCTGCATATTAAAGGACGACGAACCGACGCAGTGCCTGATCATGAGCAAGGTGTTTCCAGTGATTCAGGAGGAACAAAAAAACGGCGCGGTGCGAAGGTGAATGAAATATTTTCATGGGTGAACCCAGAAGGCAGTGGGGACTTTACCTAAGGTGGCAGAGAGTCAACGGTTCATTATAGGCGCAGGAGCGCTCAACATCTGGGCTTTGGGGGTTGCTGACACCAGCGGGATCTAAATGAACAAAAGGCAGAGGTGGAGGTGTCTAAGTTTAAGAAGGGGTGGAGTTGACACGAAATTGAGTGTAAAACAGAATAATTTAATTACCAATTCTGTTTGCTTTATGGCAGAAAGTCCTGTTGGGTGCTGTCTGCCAGCTGTTGGAGAATGCACAATCGCATTACCTAGAAGCAGAGAGGGGTAAGAATGGGTTAGGCGTGAACCCGCCATGTTAAAGAGGTGGTGTCCAAGGGATCTAGCCGTGCTACTTACTTCAGTGAGCGTGGGCAGTATCGCCGCATCTGCTTCGGAGTTTCAATGGAGACTGCCGGTTTGCCGAGGCAGAGCTAGTTATGGCATACTATCGGCAGAAAGTGAGGAAGGACTGGTTAAAGTACACTATCGGCCGAAAGCGAAGAAGGACTAAAATGATGGAAAGGAGGCGGACATTTTAAGGTGGTGTGGGAAGGACTGGTTAAGGCACACAATCGGCAGAAAGTGAAGAAGGACTAAAATGATGAAAAGGAGGCGGCCATTTTAAGGTGGTGTGGGTTGCCCAGGAAAGGTGCAGAGTAAGTGACTCATAGTGTGATTACACGAGCACGTGCATACAGAGTGGCAGTGTTTGTAACTTGAATACACGTTGAAAGAGACATCTTTTTAGAAAAACGAGGACATCTTTATAAAAGGGAGGTCCAGTCATCAAGGCGATTGAGGCCACTGTGATGCTATTGGTTCTCAGAATCCAATGGAGCTCTTCCTTGTTGAGTATTTGAGAAATGTCTGCCCCTCTTGGGGGTGGTTTGATCACTGTGATAATTGTCCATTTGAGATCATTCTCAGTATGTCCATTGTCCGTAAAGTGCTCCACTAGGGGTGCATTAGCCGTTTTACACCGGATTCTACTGCGATGCTGTCCGATCCTGAGCTTGATTTTCTGGCTTGTCTGGCCCACGTAGATCATTTTGCAGGGACAGAAAATTGCATACACAACATTTGTTGAATTACAGTTAGAAAAATATTTTCTCTCATATTTGATTGCTCCGTGCTCAAAGGTTTTGCCTTCAACAGTGTAATCACAACATATGCAGCTCCCACATTTCACATGACCTGTAAGAGTCGGTAACCCCCATGCATCGTTGATAGTTGTTTTTTGGGGGGGTTTTGGCAGGGCTGCCCGGACTAGATGATCTTTAATGTTTTTTGCCCGTTTAAAGGCGAACAGTGGACGTTCAAGGTTTAGTTGGCCGGCATTTAACACGGGCCAATGCTTGACTATACTCTTTTTGATTGCATGTGATGCTGGTGAAAAAGTGGTGACACAAATTAAGCGTTCCTGCATTTTCTTAGGTTTAGGTTCTAGGAGGGTTTCCCTAGGGCAATACCAGGCGCGTTTGAGGGAATGGCGCACTAATTTCCGTGGATAACCTCTGGCTCTAAGCTTATGGCTTAGTGTTTTGGCCTCACTGAAATAGTCTTCCTTAAAATAGCAATTCCGCCTTAAGCGCAGGAACTGGGAAAAAGGGAGTGAATCTTTGAGTGCACGAGGGTGATGGCTGCTGTAGTTCAATAAGGTGTTCCGCTCAGTGGGTTTGCGATGGAGACTCGTGGTCAAGCGGCCCTCTGTGTTTTTTATCACTAAGTCCAAGAAGGGAAGTGATTCTTTACTAGTACTGAGTGTGTAGTTCAGGCCTCCGCTGTTATTATTTAGCCAATGATGGAATTGTGTAAGGCTCTCTAGGGAGTCACTCCACAGTAAAAAAATGTCGTCTATGTACCGTTTCCACAAGGTGATTCCTGTGTGGAAGGGGTTAGACGTGTCTAGGATACATGATGTCTCAAGGTGGTCCATATAGAGTATGGCCAGGTTAGGGGCGAAAATTGCTCCCATAGATGTGCCACGTACTTGGCCGTAGAACTGTCCTTCAAAGACAAAAAAGTTTTTGGTTAGGCAAATCTCGAGCAGCTGAAGAATAAACACTGTAGGAACATTGTGTGGGCGTGGACGTGTTTCTAGCACTTTTTCAATGACATGAAGGGACTCATACTGGGGAATATTAGTATACAGCGATTCCACATCCAGCGTACACATGGTGCTGGATGTGGGGTCAAATGGTAGCTCCTCAATGAGATTAATCATGTCCATACTGTCTTTTATGTAACAGATAGTACCCGGGACAAACTGTTTAATGAAGTAATCTATATAATGTCCAAGGGGTTCCAAAATGGAACCACAGCCCGAGACGATGGGACGGCCGGGTGGGGACTCTGCGTTCTTATGAATCTTAGGAAGACAATAGATCACTGGTATGCGTGGGGACTTTGTGTTGAGGAATTCCTGTTCCTTTTTTTATAGAAAGCCTGTTTCTAAGGCTTCTGAGGTGACTTGAGAGATTAATTTCTGGATCTCATTGGTAGGGTTGCGAGGTAATTTGCAATAGTGTTCAGTATGATTGAGTTGCCGCAAGATTTCTTTTTTGTAAGAGTCTATTTCTTGAATGACAATCCCTCCACCTTTGTCTGCCGGTTTTATCACGAGGGACTGGTTATTTTTTAGAGTGGATAAGGCATTTTTTTCTTGAATGGTAATGTTGTAAGGTACAAAAGATCGTTTAGTTTCAAGGTCTGCAAGGTCTTTCAGAACAAGTTTTTCGAATGTAGGGATCTCCGGGGGTATCATACTTGCGGTAGGGGAAAATTTAGATGGTGGTTTAAAGGGGGTGTTACAGTGTTTTGGTTGAGATGGGTTTAAAATAAAGAAGCTATGTAGGCGAACTTTTCTAAAAAACCTTAGAAGTTCAGTTTGTGCGTCCACAAAGTTAGGGCGTATGGTTGGCACGAATGATAAGCCTTTATTGAGCAGTGAAACTTCATCAGCCGACAAAGTGTGTTGTGTTAGATTAAAGATGGGTAGAAGACCTTTTTCTTTGTTTAATGTCAGATCATTTTCAATAGGGTCGGGTTCTGCTACCAACGGTAATGTTGGCGGCGGGTGAACCGTTCGCCTGGGGGGTTGGGCCATCGCTGTGGTTGTTTGCCTTTGCCTGCCCCTTGAGGCTCTTGCTGGCCACGTCCTCTCCCTAAAAAATTACTGTGTGATGGACATGGGCTTTCTTGTTGATCAGAGTTGTCTGAGGAATCAGCCGAACTGTCGGTGAATCCTACGATGTTTTGTCTTTTATTATATCTACCCCAGGGTCTCTAGCTATGTGGAGTCTGCATATTAAAGGACGACGAACCGGCGCAGTGCCTGATCATGAGCAAGGTGTTTCCAGTGATTCAGGAGGAACAAAAAAACGGCGCGGTGCGAAGGTGAATGAAATATTTTCATGGGTGAACCCAGAAGGCAGTGGGGACTTTACCTAAGGTGGCAGAGAGTCAACGGCTCTTTATCGGCGCAGGAGCGCTCAACATCTGGGCTTTGGGGGTTGCTGACACCAGCGGGATCTAAATGAACAAAAGGCAGAGGTGGAGGTGTCTAAGTTTAAGAAGGGGTGGAGTTGACACGGAAATTGAGTGTAAAACAGAATAATTTAATTACCAATTCTGTTTGCTTTATGGCAGAAAGTCCTGTTGGGTGCTGTCTGCCAGCTGTTGGAGAATGCACGATCGCATTACCTGGAAGCAGAGAGGGGTAAGAATGGGTTAGGCGTGAACCCGCCATGTGAAAGAGGTGGTGTCCAAGGGATCTAGCCGTGCTACTTACTTCAGTGAGCGTGGGCAGTATCGCCGCATCTGCTTCGGAGTTTCAATGGAGACTGCCGGTTTGCTGAGGCAGAGCTAGTTATGGCATACTATCGGCAGAAAGTGAGGAAGGACTGGTTAAAGCACACTATCGGCCGAAAGCGAAGAAGGACTAAAATGATGGAAAGGAGGCGGACATTTTAAGGTGGTGTGGGAAGGACTGGTTAAGGCACACAATCGGCAGAAAGTGAAGAAGGACTAAAATGATGAAAAGGAGGCGGCCATTTTAAGGTGGTGTGGGTTGCCCAGGAAAGGTGCAGAGTAAGTGACTCATAGTGTGATTACACGAGCACGTGCATACAGAGTGGCAGTGTTTGTAACTTGAATACACGTTGAAAGAGACATCTTTTTAGAAAAACGGGGACATCTTTATAAAAGGGAGGTCCAGTCCTCAAGGCGATTGAGGCCACTGTGGATGCTATTGGTTCTCAGAATCCAATGGAGCTCTTCCTTGTTGAGTATTTGAGAAATGTCTGCCCCTCTTGGGGGTGGTTTGATCACTGTGATAATTGTCCATTTGAGATCATTCTCAGTATGTCCATTGTCCGTAAAGTGCTCCACTAGGGGTGCATTAGCCGTTTTACACCGGATTCTACTGCGATGCTGTCCGATCCTGAGCTTGATTTTCTGGCTTGTCTGGCCCACGTAGATCATTTTGCAGGGACAGAAAATTGCATACACAACATTTGTTGAATTACAGTTAGAAAAATATTTTCTCTCATATTTGATTGCTCCGTGCTCAAAGGTTTTGCCTTCAACAGTGTAATCACAACATATGCAGCTCCCACATTTCACATGACCTGTAAGAGTCGGTAACCCCCATGCATCGTTGACAGTTGTTTTTTGGGGGGGTTTTGGCAGGGCTGCCCGGACTAGATGATCTTTAATGTTTTTTGCCCGTTTAAAGGCGAACAGTGGACATTCAAGGTTTAGTTGGCCGGCATTTAACACGGGCCAATGCTTGACTATACTCTTTTTGATTGCATGTGATGCTGGTGAAAAAGTGGTGACACAAATTAAGCGTTCCTGCATTTTCTTAGGTTTAGGTTCTAGGAGGGTTTCCCTAGGGCAATACCAGGCGCGTTTGAGGGAATGGCGCACTAATTTCCGTGGATAACCTCTGGCTCTAAGCTTATGGCTTAGTGTCTTGGCCTTGTCTTTGAAGGACAGTTCTACGGCCAAGTACGTGGCACATCTATGGGAGCAATTTTCGCCCCTAACCTGGCCATACTCTATATGGGTAATTCAAAAGAGGGGGACAGAGGGGCTATATTTAAGGAGGTCCAATGTACGAGCCCCAACAGACTATATCCAAAAAGGGTACAGAGTTCCTCAATTGTTAGAAGAAAGAGATGCGATCAGTAAATGGCAAGCTCATTTACCAAAGTAGTTGATAGAAGGTAAAGAAACCAGGGCAATTCCTTGAGGTGGAACTAATGCTCTCACACACCCAGCAAGCTAGGTGTCATGCTTCATCATATGAGCATTGCCCCTCGTCAAGGCGGCGCTGCAATCCTTGACGGGCACCCGAAACCGGGGCTCTTTGTCGGGGATCTTTTGTTCCTGCCGATATTTGCATGGGTGTGGGGGGCCTAATAAGGAAAATGTAGCAGAAGTGTGTAATTAAAAGGGGTTGGTCAGTCCTAATAGTACTTTATTCATAAGGTAGACCACCCTATTAAAATGTGTAGAGAGGCTAAATGCTAAAAATAAGGTGTCTAGGCGTGAAGCTCTACTCTAAATTGATCGACATGTTTCTCGCCATGTTAGTCAGGAGGATCTAAGGCAATTCTTCAGGATCAATAGCTGTCTACATTTAAAAATGGTGATGTGTACTCTACATACCACGTCCGATGCTGCGACCTGTGAATATGAAGTGACAACATCAATGGTACAAACAATTGCATCTCTATCTTGAACACATAATGTCAGCAATGGTGTGCACAACGCACCGTGTAGAACGTGATGATAGCAATCTGCTTCAAGGTGCACTATAAGGAAGAACAGTGCACTGTGAGTGAGAAGGGTGTTTGGTGTGCTAGAATTATTAACACGCTAGAGCTGTGACGAAAAAAAGGGGGTCCACTCACCTAATTTATTTACTAAATGCGCTCGCAATGGAGCTGGCGGCTTTAAAGGACACCAATTGGGTCCTACGGTAAAAAGAGGGAGCAGGGGAGGGGGGAAAAAAGAAAGGACAACTACTAACAATCAAGGTATAAAAGGCAAGGAAAACGAAGTCGTTACCTCTAGGCAATTATGATAATAGTACCGTTAAAATGATAAAACTGGGAGTCAAAATATATCACAGTTGTCAGTTGACCGGAGTAGTCTAGTCTAATGGCTGGCCAGATCAATTCAGAAAAAGTCCGTAGCCAATCAACTGATTTCGAACACCAAAAGTAGCGCGACCACATAAAAACAGCATTTAGTAAATGAATAAGGCATGAGCTGTACTTACCAGCGCTAACGAGCGCTTCGCATACAGACCTACCCAAGCCGCCAGAGTCCGGGGTGGTAATGGACTGAAGCCGCCATCGAAATGATATCCGGCAAAAAGTGGGTGTGAGCCTGACGTCATCACGGTTCACGTCGCGTGATGACTCCATTGGTTGCTAGGAGCCCAATATCGACGCTGATGCGTGTTACTACAGCGTCTGATAGTCGAATCTTATTGGTTGCTGGGTCTGTGCTCACTAGTGTCCCGTGTTTGTTGTATCGACAGTAGTAGGGAGAGGGCGGGGTGACATATCAGGAAGATATATTAGTCTATTTCGACCCCATAAGTGAGCGTCCAGATATTATATAGGTCGTTATTTCGAGGGGTTTATTAATTTATATATACCTCACTGGTTACTAGGAGCCCAATATCGACGCTAAAGCATGTTGCTACAGTGTCTAGTAGTTAGTGTCCCGTGGTTGTCGTAGCGACAGTGGTGGAGAGAGGGCTTGGTGACAATTCGGGATGATATATATGTCTTTTTTCTTTTTCCAACCCCATAAGTGGGCGTCCAGATATTAAATAGATCTTTATTTAGAGGGGTTACATACCTCACGGAAAATGGGACGTTATGGAGTGGGTACCCATGGATAGGGGGTTGTCAGTGTCTAATCGTTAGTGTGATCATCATTCTTAGCAATTCACTTTCAGAAAAATCTCGACTAGTCATGGGCCACGACCTAGAGTGGCTAGTTTATGAAAGAGCACTCCAAGGGATATCATCATTGAGTCCGGTGGGGTCACACGACAGTCTATGCACCCATCTTTGTTCTACTCTAAATAAGGCATTTTTGGAAATGTTGGTGTGGGATTCTAGAATAATCCAATGTATTGTATCGGGGGAATGGTGTGATTCCACAAAATGTCTATAGAGTTTGGTTGTTGTACGTTGGCAACGTATGTTGCTCCTGTGTTCTATTATACGTGTTTTGACTGTTCGCATTGTCATAGATATTCAAAAATTTGATAAGGAAAAAGTATACCCCTACCTCAAGTCAGACTACACATCAGCTAAGAACAGCTATTCTTCCGATGACAACTCGGATAGGAGAAGTTCTTCTGACAGCAACTCCAGCACGGGTAGTTGGGGCCCCAATATGGGCCGACGTAACCAACGTGCTAATTACAATTACAATGTCCCCACTTTCCAGGGACCCCCTTTATATCCAGGCCCTCCTCCACCACCATTCTGGCAGTATCAACCTTTTCAACAAGGACACCCGCAATTTTTCAACAATGGCCCTCCTTTTTTAGACAGAGGTTGGGGCAGAGGAAGAGGTCGCAACAGAAGAGGTACCCAAAAACAGGTTCACTGGCAGGACCCCTCAATGGGAGGGATGAATACCAGGAGCAAAACCCAGAACAAAAAGGACTAGTGGTTAACTTATCACAACGCAATCTGTCTGACCTCGAAACTTCACTTTTACAGAAGGGATTAGGCTTTGTACCTACCCCTAACACTGACAAGTTTAGAGATGTCTGCGAGATTCAGAAATTATTCCGCAAAATAAGATTACATGCGTTTTTCCTAGACAAACCCACCATTCAGGAAGATGACTCGGGATTGAGCATCCCCTCAACCTTTACACCTCACAGTGCCATGGTACCGGTTGAGATCTTAACCTTTGAGAAAGCGGTATTAAAGGATTTGGCCCTCACTCCCTTAGCAACCCCTTTCCATAACCTATCTAAGAAAGAAATGCAAGCAGCAAACAACTTGTCTAATGACGACTCGATTATCATCAAACAGGCGGACAAGGGTGGGGCCACTGTGATCCAGACTAGAGAAGACTATGACAGCGAATGCAAACGTCAATTGAATAATGATAGGTATTATGCCCCTATCTCTGTTGATCCTACACCTCGACTTGCTAATACCATCTCGATGTTAGTTAACGAGGCTCTTGCCAATGGGTGGATAAGCAAGAAAGAGGCTACATTCCTGAACGCAATAGAACCTAGGACCCCCTACTTCTACACCTTACCCAAAATACATAAGGGTATCAGTCCGGTTCCAGGGAGACCCATAGTGTCAGGGATTGGCTCCATACTTGAGCCCTTATCCAAATTTGTGGATCATTTTCTCCAACCTTTGGTGGAACAAATACCGTCTTTTATTAGAGACACAACGGACATCCTCCGTATAATTGACTCAATAGAAGACTCTTCATGCATTGACTTACTAATAACCCTTGACGTAGAGGCCCTCTACACAAATATTCCTCAGGGTGACACCCT
Organism: Triturus cristatus; assembly: GCF_964204655.1. Classification (NCBI taxonomy): domain Eukaryota; kingdom Metazoa; phylum Chordata; class Amphibia; order Caudata; family Salamandridae; genus Triturus; species Triturus cristatus. The sequence continues at coordinate 428,730,951 of NC_140591.1, forward strand.
CACAGTAGTAGAGATGGCTTTAAACTCATTGGAATGGTCTACTCCCACTCCGACCACATTCATAATGGACCTGGCTTCCATAGCTTTGACCGAAAACTTCTTTGAATATCAAGGGCAACTATTCCATCAATGTCAAGGAACTTCGATGGGGAGCACTTTTGCTCCTAGTCTAGCCTGCCTCTATATGGCAGCTTTTGAGGCAGAAATCATCAACACCGACCACAATCCGTTTCGGGAACATCTTGTCCTGTGGAAACGGTTCATTGATGACATTTTAATCTTTTGGAAAGGTTCCACTGCCATCTGTAAAGCCTTTATACAATGGATTAACCAACAGAATCATTTTCTTAAGTTTTCCCACACGATCTCGGATACAACAGTAGCTTTTCTGGACCTGAACATTAGACTAACAGAGGGACAGCTTTCAACCAATCTTTTTAAGAAACCCACTGATCGCAACAGTCTTCTTTTATATCAAAGCTACCATCCTAAAGCCCTTCGAGACAACCTCCCTATTGGTCAATTTTTACGAATTAGACGTAACTGTACCACGACTAGGGACTACAAAGTTGAAGCAACCTCTCTAGCCATTAACCTTAAGACTAGAGGCTATCCTCATAAAGTAGTAAGAGACTCTATGAAGAGGGCCCTCAATAATCCTAGAGAATCCTTACTTGAGGTACACCACAAACCACCTGAGGACATTATGACATGTGTCACGTCATTCACACCTAATTCAAAGTGGACCAAGAAGGTCATTCTGAAACACTGGGGAATTCTCAATACAGGAAATCTTCAGATACCGAGACCCAGATTTGCCTATAAGAGAACAAGTAGCCTTCGAGACATGCTAATCCACACCAGACCTAAGAAAAAGACTACCCCAACACAGACCACCCTGTGGGGTCTACCCCCAGTCCATGGCCATTTTCCATGCGGCACATGCACAGTCTGTGATCTAACTACAATCACAAAGGAGGTCATGTTACTCCCTAATTTTAAATGGCACATTAAAAAGCATACCAACTGCAACACCAAACAATGCATCTATTTGATTACATGTCCATGTGGGTTGAAATACGTAGGTATGACAATGCGAACAGTCAAAACACGTATAATAGAACACAGGAGCAACATACGTTGCCAACGTACAACAACCAAACTCTATAGACATTTTGTGGAATCACACCATTCCCCCGATACAATACATTGGATTATTCTAGAATCCCACACCAACATTTCCAAAAATGCCTTATTTAGAGTAGAACAAAGATGGGTGCATAGACTGTCGTGTGACTCCACCGGACTCAATGATGATATCCCTTGGAGTGCTCTTCCATAAACTAGCCACTCTAGGTCGTGGCCCATGACTAGTCGAGATTTTTCTGAAAGTGAATTGCTAAGAATGATGATCACACTAACGATTAGACACTGACAACCCCCTATCCATGGGTACCCACTCCATAACGTCCCATTTTCCGTGAGGTATGTAACCCCTCTAAATAAAGATCTATTTAATATCTGGACGCCCACTTATGGGGTTGGAAAAAGAAAAAAGACATATATATCATCCCGAATTGTCACCAAGCCCTCTCTCCACCACTGTCGCTACGACAACCACGGGACACTAACTACTAGACACTGTAGCAACATGCTTTAGCGTCGATATTGGGCTCCTAGTAACCAGTGAGGTATATATAAATTAATAAACCCCTCGAAATAACGACCTATATAATATCTGGACGCTCACTTATGGGGTCGAAATAGACTAATATATCTTCCTGATATGTCACCCCGCCCTCTCCCTACTACTGTCGATACAACAAACACGGGACACTAGTGAGCACAGACCCAGCAACCAATAAGATTCGACTATCAGACGCTGTAGTAACACACATCAGCGTCGATATTGGGCTCCTAGCAACCAATGGAGTCATCACGCGACGTGAACCGTGATGACGTCAGGCTCACACCCACTTTTTGCCGGATATCTTTTCGATGGCGGCTTCAGTCCATTACCACCCCGGACTCTGGCGGCTTGGGTAGGTCTGTATGCGAAGCGCTCGTTAGCGCTGGTAAGTACAGCTCATGCCTTATTCATTTACTAAATGCTGTTTTTATGTGGTCGCGCTACTTTTGGTGTTCGAAATCAGTTGATTGGCTACGGACTTTTTCTGAATTGATCTGGCCAGCCATTAGACTAGACTACTCCGGTCAACTGACAACTGTGATATATTTTGACTCCCAGTTTTATCATTTTAACGGTACTATTATCATAATTGCCTAGAGGTAACGACTTCGTTTTCCTTGCCTTTTATACCTTGATTGTTAGTAGTTGTCCTTTATTTTTTCCCCCCTCCCCTGCTCCCTCTTTTTACCGTAGGACCCAATTGGTGTCCTTTAAAGCCGCCAGCTCCGTTGCGAGCGCATTTAGTTAATAAATTAGGTGAGTGGACCCCCTTTTTTTCGTCACAGCTCTAGCGTGTTAATAATTCTAGCACACCAAACACCCTTCTCACTCACAGTGCACTGTTCTTCCTTATAGTGCACCTTGAAGCAGATTGCTATCATCACGTTCTACACGGTGCGTTGTGCACACCATTGCTGACATTATGTGTTCAAGATAGAGATGCAATTGTTTGTACCATTGATGTTGTCACTTCATATTCACAGGTCGCAGCATCGGACGTGGTATGTAGAGTACACATCACCATTTTTAAATGTAGACAGCTATTGATCCTGAAGAATTGCCTTAGATCCTCCTGACTAACATGGCGAGAAACATGTCGATCAATTTAGAGTAGAGCTTCACGCCTAGACACCTTATTTCTAGCATTTAGCCTCTCTACACATTTTAATAGGGTGGTCTACCTTATGAATAAAGTACTATTAGGACTGACCAACCCCTTTTAATTACACACTTCTGCTACATTTTCCTTATTAGGCCCCCCACACCCATGCAAATATCGGCAGGAACAAAAGATCCCCGACAAAGAGCCCCGGTTTCGGGTGCCCGTCAAGGATTGCAGCGCCGCCTTGACGAGGGGCAATGCTCATATGATGAAGCATGACACCTAGCTTGCTGGGTGTGTGAGAGCATTAGTTCCACCTCAAGGAATTGCCCTGGTTTCTTTACCTTCTATCAACTACTTTGGTAAATGAGCTTGCCATTTACTGATCGCATCTCTTTCTTCTAACAATTGAGGAACTCTGTACCCTTTTTGGATACATACTCTATATGGACCACCTTGAGACATCATGTATCCTAGACACGTCTAACCCCTTCCACACAGGAATCACCTTGTGGAAACGGTACATAGACGACATTTTTTTACTGTGGAGTGACTCCCTAGAGAGCCTTACACAATTCCATCATTGGCTAAATAATAACAGCGGAGGCCTGAACTACACACTCAGTACTAGTAAAGAATCACTTCCCTTCTTGGACTTAGTGATAAAAAACACAGAGGGCCGCTTGACCACGAGTCTCCATCGCAAACCCACTGAGCGGAACACCTTATTGAACTACAGCAGCCATCACCCTCGTGCACTCAAAGATTCACTCCCTTTTTCCCAGTTCCTGCGCTTAAGGCGGAATTGCTATTTTAAGGAAGACTATTTCAGTGAGGCCAAGACACTAAGCCATAAGCTTAGAGCCAGAGGTTATCCACGGAAATTAGTGCGCCATTCCCTCAAACGCGCCTGGTATTGCCCGAGGGAAACCCTCCTAGAACCTAAACCTAAGAAAATGCAGGAACGCTTAATTTGTGTCACCACTTTTTCACCAGCATCACATGCAATCAAAAAGAGTATAGTCAAGCATTGGCCCGTGTTAAATGCCGGCCAACTAAACCTTGAACGTCCACTGTTCGCCTTTAAACGGGCAAAAAACATTAAAGATCATCTAGTCCGGGCAGCCCTGCCAAAACCCCCCCAAAAAACAACTATCAACGATGCATGGGGGTTACCGACTCTTACAGGTCATGTGAAATGTGGGAGCTGCATATGTTGTGATTACACTGTTGAAGGCAAAACCTTTGAGCACGGAGCAATCAAATATGAGAGAAAATATTTTTCTAACTGTAATTCAACAAATGTTGTGTATGCAATTTTCTGTCCCTGCAAAATGATCTACGTGGGCCAGACAAGCCAGAAAATCAAGCTCAGGATCGGACAGCATCGCAGTAGAATCCGGTGTAAAACGGCTAATGCACCCCTAGTGGAGCACTTTACGGACAATGGACATACTGAGAATGATCTCAAATGGACAATTTTCACAGTGATCAAACCACCCCCAAGAGGGGCAGACATTTCTCAAATACTCAACAAGGAAGAGCTCCATTGGATTCTGAGAACCAATAGCATCCACAGTGGCCTCAATCGCCTTGAGGACTGGACCTCCCTTTTATAAATATGTTCCAGTTTTTCTAAAAAGATGTCTCTTTCAACGTGTATTCAAGTTACAAACACTTCCACTCTGTATGCACGTGCTCGTGTAATCACACTATGAGTCACTTACTCTGCACCTTTCCTGGGCAACCCACACCACCTTAAAATGGCCGCCTCCTTTTCATCATTTTAGTCCTTCTTCACTTTCTGCCGATTGTGTGCCTTAACCAGTCCTTCCCACACCACCTTAAAATGTCCGCCTCCTTTCCATCATTTTAGTCCTTCTTCGCTTTCGGCCGATAGTGTGCTTTAACCAGTCCTTCCTCACTTTCTGCCGATAGTATGCCATAACTAGCTCTGCCTCGGCAAACCGGCAGTCTCCATTGAAACTCCGAAGCAGATGCGGCGATACTGCCCACGCTCACTGAAGTAAGTAGCACGGCTAGATCCCTTGGACACCACCTCTTTAACATGGCGGGTTCACGCCTAACCCATTCTTACCCCTCTCTGCTTCCAGGTAATGCGATCGTGCATTCTCCAACAGCTGGCAGACAGCACCCAACAGGACTTTCTGCCATAAAGCAAACAGAATTGGTAATTAAATTATTCTGTTTTACACTCAATTTCCGTGTCAACTCCACCCCTTCTTAAACTTAGACACCTCCACCTCTGCCTTTTGTTCATTTAGATCCCGCTGGTGTCAGCAACCCCCAAAGCCCAGATGTTGAGCGCTCCTGCGCCTATAATGAACCGTTGACTCTCTGCCACCTTAGGTAAAGTCCCCACTGCCTTCTTGGTTCACCCATGAAAATATTTCATTCACCTTCGCACCGCGCCGTTTTTTTGTTCCTCCTGAATCACTGGAAACACCTTGCTCATGATCAGGCACTGCGCCGGTTCGTCGTCCTTTAATATGCAGACTGTTTTTTATCATACTCACTTGTCTCTTCTCCGTTGAAACACTGCAATAATTCACCATTTCATGACGAAGCTGTACTAGGCACCATAAATCAGCATCAATTCAACCAACTCCTTTTTAACGTCGTCACTGCGACACGAATTTCAATCCTCACTCAGCATAGACTAGAGAAATGTCACCACCTCTGCATGAAATTCAATCCACATTGTTCACGCAACTCCAAGCACCTAAGTCACAAACGTTATGCTGAAAACATGCCTAGTATTGTGTCAAATGTGGTTAAAATTCTTCCTTTCCATTTTTTATCCCCCTTTTTCTCCCCTTGTTCCTTTTTTGTATGTAAAGAATTGTAAAAAGTTGTGATATATTATCAAGACAGCAGTGCATTATTTGTTTGTCCTGAAGATGATGCCCTATATTTAATGTGGCATCGAAACGTCGTCGACACCCAAACACCCTATGCACTAGACTCAAGCTATAACACATTGTGCAACGGTGTTAAATGATTAATTTGTGTCTGTCTATACTGAGAACAACTGTACAGACCCATTTTGGCTTGCCTTTTGGCCAATTCTGTGTTCATTGTTCTGTCTTGTGTTCTGTTGGTCACGGCTGTGCCCACTTGTCATTTGAATGTTTTATTTGATACTACTTTTGAAAAATACTATGAAAATAAATTCTTGTCCGGCTGGACAAAAGACATACATTCTATTCTAAGTGTATGGTTATCTATCACACTGTATTCCTCCTGAAGAGGGACCACTGTTCTCTATAACATGAAATTGCCCAAGGTCCCTGTCTTAATTCCTTTGGGTTCCCTTGTTCTGTAAAATAGTACTTCGCGCAATCGCTGGATTGCAAGGGATTGAAAAATCCTTACCCCCTTGTTTCAAGTGGGTCCACACTGTGCAACCCCTCTCTTTCTATTCCTTTACACGCTCTCCAAACTAGGCATGTCAGACCACCCACCTCTTTACACTCTAGAATACATTAACAAAATTATAGGAGGTCCTTCGCTGTTGTCTGATTCCGCTGAGACTTCCACAGAACCAAGTTCCTCTTTAGGAGATGACTTAGAAAAATTAAAGAAAAAAGAAGTACGTATGATACTGATGATCAAACTATTTACAGATTACTTAAAAGCAAACATAATCCCAGTTGGACTCCAGGTCCGCAACGTCCCTGGTGTTTTTACAACCAACCCCAAATATCTGAACGGCTTTAGTTATATCAGCACCACATGCTCCCGGCACTGGATGGTGCTGGGGATAGACATTGCCAGTGAAGAACTTAAAAAACTAAACACAGAAATCGCTGAATTAGAAAAACAAATCAAAGACAAAGGTACTCCCACAGAGGCAAAGAAACTTTTAGAACAAATACAAAAAACCATCGAGGATTTCAACAAAATTGAACTAAACAAAAAAACCACCAAAGTTAAGAAAGATATAAAAGCCTTTTCTCAGGAGAGGGCATATCCGTACCTCTCCAAGGACTATTATACCAACCGGCCCTACAGTGGTCCACAAAGCCAGAGGCCCTGGGGTAGATATAATAAAAGACAAAACATCGTAGGATTCACCGACAGTTCGGCTGATTCCTCAGACAACTCTGATCAACAAGAAAGCCCATGTCCATCACACAGGAATTTTTTAGGGAGAGGACGTGGCCAGCAAGAGCCTCAAGGGGCAGGCAAAGGCAAACAACCACAGCGATGGCCCAACCCCCCAGGCGAACGGTTTACCCGCCGCCAACATTACCGTTGGTAGCAGAACCCGACCCTATTGAAAATGATCTGACATTAAACAAAGAAAAAGGTCTTCTACCCATCTTTAATCTAACACAACACACTTTGTCGGCTGATGAAGTTTCACTGCTCAATAAAGGCTTATCATTCGTGCCAACCATACGCCCTAACTTTGTGGACGCACAAACTGAACTTCTAAGGTTTTTTAGAAAAGTTCGCCTACATAGCTTCTTTATTTTAAACCCATCTAAACCAAAGCACTGTAACACCCCCTTTAAACCACCATCTAAATTTTCCCCTACCGCAAGTATGATACCCCCGGAGATCCCTACATTCGAAAAACTTGTTCTGAAAGACCTTGCAGACCTTGAAACTAAACGATCTTTTGTACCTTACAACATTACCATTCAAGAAAAAAATGCCTTATCCACTCTAAAAAATAACCAGTCCCTCGTGATAAAACCGGCAGACAAAGGTGGAGGGATTGTCATTCAAGAAATAGACTCTTACAAAAAAGAAATCTTGCGGCAACTCAATCATACTGAACACTATTGCAAATTACCTCGCAACCCTACCAATGAGATCCAGAAATTAATCTCTCAAGTCACCTCAGAAGCCTTAGAAACAGGCTTTCTATCAAAAAAGGAACAGGAGGGGAGGAGCCTAGCGCGCGACCAAGATGGCCGCGTAGGTGCGAGGCTCCCGGGGACCTCCGCAACCTCCTACGACTATCCTGAATTAATCCTGTCTCGGATGAGGGGAATGTGTTGGTGAGCCTGTGCTGAGGTGGCACCCGTTTCCCGTTGTCAAATCGGACCTCGGACACCGGAGTAAGCACCGTTTGAAGTCTGCGGCCTTCTCCTCGCCAGACCCCGGATTTGCGCTGAGGGGTGACCCAGTGACAAAGTGAACAACAGCGGCGGGCCGGGCCTGGCGAGTCGCGTACCCCGCACTTTCGCTTTCGCTTTCGCACCCCCTTGCCGTCTCTGCAGGGTTGGGTCGCGGGGCTCTTTGTGCTGGTGTGGTCTCGCTGGGAGACTCGGCCTGCCTGCTGGCTGTGACCCATCCCGGAGCTTGTGGCCCTGATTGCTTGCCCTTCACGACGTGGCTGGTGCGACCGGGGGACTGGTGGCCATGGCCACGAAACAAGATGGAGATCGGGCAAAGACCAAATCGACCCGGCGTGGCACCACCCCTCAGGCCAATAGTATGGACCGCTACACCCTCCAGAAGGGATCTCCCGGCGGACCGCACAAATCCCCTGAGGGCCCTCCTGATGCCCCGGACCTCCCCACGGATCTGACTCTGCGGGATGTCATGGGCGCCATCGCCGAGATGAAGGCCTCGGTGGGCCAGCGGTTCGACACACTGGCACAGAAGATCGACTCGGTCCTCGTGGATGTTGGCCTGGTGAGGGCTGATCTTTCCAAGACCAATGACCGAGTTGATTCTTTGGCCCACACCGCATCGGGCCTTACCACTGAGGTGGCGGTACTACAGGCAGAGGTGCGCCGGCTTGGTCAGGCGACCGCGCTTATGGATCGGCGCCTGGAGGACTCCGAGAGTCGGGCCCGGAGGAACAACATCCGCATCATTGGGGTGCTTGAGGGACGGGAGGAAGCGGCGGCGGACCTGTTTGTGGAGGACCTGATCGCTACCCATCTCCACGGGGGCTGAGTAAATTCTTCGCTGTGGAGCGGGCCCACAGGGTTCCCGGGGGAAGGCCGAAGGTCGGAGCCCCTCCGCGGCCTCTCATTGCCCGGATCTTCAACTTTCGGGACAGAGACGCTATCCTGCAAGCATCCAGACTGCATGGGCCGGTTAAGCTTGACAATATGGAGGTGAATTTTTACCCCGATTTCACCCCAGCGGTCCAGAAGCAGAGACTGAGCTTCCAAGGCGTCAAGCGCCGTCTTCGGGACCTGAACCTCAAATACGCTATGCTCTTCCCGGCCAAGCTGCGAGTGGAGGTAGAGGGTCGCACGCACTTTTTTGACCGTCCCGAAGCGGCCGGAGACTGGCTGGACACTCTGTCTGGGGATCGTGATCCCGGGGGCGGGGGGGGGGGTGGCGGGGGGAGACGGCACTCTGGATCGGGATTGAGGGGGTAATATTGGACTTCGCTCTGGACAAAACTGATGCCCCTCTCGATTAAGCGTCTGTCTGTATAATTTCCCCTCCTATGGAGGTTGTGTGGGGTCTACTGGGGGTTCTCCTTCCTCCTCTAAGGGGTTTAGCTAGTCTTTACTATATATATGGGGCGACAGGCACACTGCACGTTGGGGGGGCTGTTCGGGCTCATGCAGGGGTGCAGGTAGGGGGGAGTTTTGTTGGGATGGGTGGGCAGGGATATGGGGGTGTTGTTCGTTTTTACCACAAGGCAAAATTATCATTGTACTAGCTCAATAGTGCTCTCGGGGGGACAAATGGTGGCTTCTGTTTATGATGGGGGGTAGGTAATTAACTCTGTTGTCCTGGAACGTGAATGGACTGGGGGACAGGATAAAACGAGGGGTAGTCCTGCAGTTCTTGAAGCGAATTTCGCCCGATGTAGTTTTTCTGCAGGAGACACACCTCATTGGCAATTCCTTCTGCGCCATGAATCGGCGTGGCTATCGCCTGGTAGCCCATTCGGGCTTCACGTCTGGCTCAAGGGGTGTGGGCATCATGGTTAAGAACTCGCTCCCGTTGGAGATTGATGAGGTGCTCCATGACGACAGGGGACGTTACGCGGTCTTGGTGGGAAGGATGGAGGGCAAAGTGGTTGTATTTGTGTCAGTGTACGTCCCGCCGGGGCTGCAGTCGACTACCTTTGCGGACCTGGGGCGCCTCCTCCTTGGCCTTCCGGGGGGGATTCTGGTGGTGGGGGGGGATTTTAATGCAGTGGTTTCCGGGACTGTGGATCGTCACCCCCCTAGGGACCTCCCCCGGGCCCAAGCGTGGCTTTCTGGTCTATTGAAAAAAAAGGGGGGTGGCCTAGTATGAAGTTAACTAGGACTGCAATATGCACAGCTGTAAAGTTGTTTCAAGCATTTAATTCATTTCACATCAAATAAACAATAATCATATTCAATTTTTTCATATGAGTTTCCACAATATACATAATCATTCAATGTGTGTACATTTGTACAGTGATAGACACAAGTGACTAATTAAATAACGTTCCAAACACCCAATGCATTTCGGGACATTTGTGGTCCCTTCGTCAGGGGTAAACTGTTGGAGAAGAAAGGAGAGTATATATCAGAATCTGCACGTTGCGTGAACAAAAGGTCGTATTTTAAACTTAAAATGAGGTATACGGTACCTTTGGGTAGTTCGCATGTAATACATGTTCATCTCTAGGGAAAGAGTTCAAAAAGAATGAAAGTGTAAGAAGAGCTGATCTCTCTATTCATTGGTGGTAATAAATAATGCAAGGAACCCCGATGTCGTACCTGATCAATTATGTCGTTTTACACGATTTTCATGTTGCAGCGAAAAAAAGTCTGCAGAAATAAAAACTGAGTATTAACTGCGCTATGTGAGGCATTATGTCTGAGTACGCTAAATGCTTAAAGCGGAGCTCACCTTGATAACGTTAGTTCAGGTGGCGGTGAAAACCGTTACTGAAGCTGAGTGTTACCGATCTGAAAATAAAGGACAAAACCTTATATTCCAGTCAAATCTGCTAGTAGAAGCCCATAGAAGTGGGGCCATATAAAAGAATGTGCTTACCGATTCGAAAAAAGATTCGTTGCGAGGTATGTTCCCACGAGCGCTCTCGGTCGAGGTTTGTTGCTCGTCAATTTCAAGCGAGTTTATAATCACGCTGCGAGCGTGGACATAGAAACTAAAAAAAGACTATGAGGAAACATAGTCTTGAAAAAAGACTCAAGTGCTGCCTGTAACATCGATACGAGTCTACAAAATCTAAATAGTCTTTTGAAAAGTATGTGTATAATCCAATTAAGAAATTAAATGAAAATAGAACCATCTTAAATGATTCAAATAATTTCCGAGGTAGAATAAAGGCGCAATGAGCGCGCTCTATGCGCGCGAGTCGTTTGTCAATAAAGTTATGAAAAAGTAAATAAAACCTAAACAAGTGATGTTGATGAATATAATTGTAAATGATGGAGTTTGATAGGTAAAGTTGTCAGATTGTGTGACCGCCAGAGTATAAATTACCTGGCTTCATAAAATAGTGTAAGTTAGTAGTCATCTGAACGTAAATTACATAATGAATTTCGGCAACAATATATAAGTTCAAAACATAATCAGATGATACAGGTCATATAAATTATATAATCAATTACAACATCAACAATTTGATACAAAACATCATCGTAAACAAAGGTCAAGTTCTATTTTTGTGGGGGTTCAGACAAAAGATGCAAATGTGTGTGAGAGTACGCGTGTGTGTAATGTCAGGTAGGAACTAATCGTGGGTTGAATGCATTATAGATATAAGTGCTTTCAAGTTGAGTCGGGATCCCAAGGTGGAGTACGAGTATCATATATGAGTATTATTTTAGAGAAAGCAAGCCATCTCAAATTTATCATTGAGTCCGTGCGGAGTAAGAGTTTTGAGCTTCTTAATCCAGAATGTCTCTCTTTGTAAAAGGTACTTTGAATTATCGCGATCTGTGTGTTTTGGTACTTCTTCGATGATTTGGAATTTCAGTTGGGCAATTTGGTGTCGTGATTCCTCCCAATGTGTCGCTATGCTAGACGTCGTGCTTTTGGTGCGTATTTTGCTTTTATGTTCCGTCAATCTGATTTTCATTTTCCTCTCAGTTTTGCCGACGTATAGTAGCCCACAAGGGCATTTGATGGTGTAAATGACATTTTCTGAGTTGCATGTTGTGCTGCTGTGAATTTTAATTTTTTGACCCGTGGATGGATGCAATAAAATATCACCTGTGATTACGTTGTTGCAATGTGTACAGTTCCAGCATTTTTGTGTGCCTTTACTTGGTTCAAGAGTCCTTGTTGGTCTTTGTTTTTTAGATAATAATTCTTTCAAGTTTTGGGCTCTTGTGAAGGCGAATAGTGGTTTCTCTTTGAAGAGATTTTTGAAATCAGTTTCCAATTGGAGTAAATTCCAATGCTTGTTGATAGTTTGTTTGATCTTCCTGGATGCTGTGGAATATTTAGAAACAAAAACTGTACGTGTGCTAGTCTCTTTTGGGACTTTCTTCAGTAACTCTTCACGAGGTCGGGTCTTGACTTTGTTTAGTTGTTCTGTGAGAAGTTTCTCAGGGTACCCTCTGTCTGTGTAATTCTTTATTTGTTGTTGCCATGTGGATTCATATGCCATGTCTGTAGAAGAAATTCTTTTAGTTCGCAAGAATTGGGAGACTGGTAGGTTCCGAATCAACGAAGGAGGATGGAAACTGCTGAAAAGCAGAGCATTATTTCTGTCTGTTGGTTTTTTATACACACTCGTTTGTATTTCACCTTGTCCAATGTCAATCCATACATCTAGAAAAGCAATTGATTTGCGGCTTATTGTGTGAGCAAATTGAATTCGAGGATCTATCAAGTTAAGTGTCCGTATGTTGTTGATAAGTTCTGGTTCTGACTGATTCCAAATGAGGAAAATGTCGTCTATAAAGCGTTTGAAGAATATGAGACCTTCTTTCCATGTAAGGTCCCGGAGGATATAGTCATGTTCGAATTTTGCCATATACGTGTTAGCGTATACGGGTGCTCCTGGAAAACCCATAGATGTTCCATTTAGTTGTATGTAAAACTTTTCATCCCAACAAAAATAACTGTTTTGTAGGCAAAACTCTAGTAGTTGTAAAATAAAGTGTTTGGGTATTTGTGTGTTTTCTTGTTGCAGTAATGCCCATTCGACTGCTTCAATTCCGCTGGCGTGTGGTATCGAGGTGTATAATGCTACTACATCTATAGTGCATAGAATCCAATTTTCTGTGTTTAGGTGTTTAATCATTTGTAGGTTTCTCAGGAAGTCCGTGGTATCTTCAATATAAGTCTCCCAATTTTGAACAAATGACTGCAGAAATGTGTCGATGAACCTGCCAGGTTTTTCAAATATTGAGTCGCATCCAGAGACGATAGGTCTAAACGGAGGATCCATCAGGTTTTTGTGAATCTTTGGTAATAAGTAGATTTTTGGTCTCCTTGGGAAGTCAGTCCGAAGATATTTTTTGGTGGGTGAGTCAATCCAATTGAATTCTTCCGCTTTATCCAGCATAAGGTTGAGATTGTTGGAAATTTCCTTTGTGGGGTCTTTGTCAAGTTTTCCATAGGTCGCTTCATTCGTGATATGTTCAAGAACTTTCCTTTGATAGTGCTCGGAGTTCATGATAACTAATCCTCCCCCTTTGTCTGCTTTCGATATTGTGATTGTTGAGTTTCTGGCTAATCTGGTTAGAGCACTTTTTTCAGCCCTACTCAAATTGTTTGTTTTGTTGGAATATTGTATCTTTTTTAGGTCTTGTTGTACCAATAATTCAAATGTGTCCAGAGTTTTATGAGACACTGGAGCAACAAAAGTGCTCTTGGGTTTAAAAGTTGGAAGTGTTAAGTCTGTGGTAGAGTTGTCCGTTGGATCTTGGGGGCAAATGTTGGTGAAGAAATTGCGAAGTCTCAAAATTCTCATGAATTTATAAAGAGCTACTTCTGTCTCCAATTCTGTGCTGTTGTAGGTGCTCACAAAGGACATTCCTTTGTTCAGTACGTTTTCTTCGAACGGTGTTAATTTTAAGGAGGAGATATTTATGATAAGGCTTTTGTTTGACTCCTCAGACCCTTTTTGCTTTTGTCTTTGTCCTTTTCCTCTCCTTGTTTTTCCATGCCGCTGGTTGTTTTGGTTTGGCTCTTGTCTGGGGGTCTCCCTTGTTCTCTGCTGGAGTCCAAAAAAGAAGATGAAAAACCAGAAGTACTGGGTGTTGCACTTGGTAAACTTCCTTCTGGTGGTTTTGTCGTAGCTTTTGAGCTAGTGCTGGCTTTAAATGATGCTCTCTGAGTATCAATATCTGAATCGGACACGACACTTTCCTCTGAGGATGCTTGGGTGGTTTTTTTGGTGGTAAATCTGCGTTGTGTGTATACGTCGGCCCAAGTATAAGCTTCATTCAGCTTATAATCAATTGTATCTCTCTTAAATTTTCGCAGTTTAGTTTCTTGTAACTCTTTACCATATTTGTCTAGTTTTAGATTGAGACTTTCTAGAAATTGTCCCCATGGTTCAACTTCCATTCTTGTTGATAGTTCAGTTTTTAATGTGTTTATTTCTTCTTCTAAATCCCGGATTGTTTTAGACAGTTCCTCAATTATCAGCAGTATCAGATCCAGAGAGCATTTATTTAAAATGGAATACCATTTTTCCATGAATTGTGAGTTGTTTTGAAGCCTGAAAAGCATTGGACGTATTGATAATCTTAAACCACGTGGGATCCGTTTGACTCAATGGTATTGTATTAATGTAGAAGCGTGTAAACGTTGGTTCAGTTCTCTTCTGGTAAGGTATTCCAGTTGGCGTAATTGTTGTGTGACTGATCCGCTCTGTGCGTCAAATGATTTTGTCTCCTTTATTAGGTTGTAAATTTCGTTTGCGTCTTCTGTTGTATAAACTTTGGTTGTTGCTCTGTTTTCGGTGATACTGGCAATGGATTCGAAAGACATTTTTACGCGGTGCAGTCCACCAAAGTCGCACAAGTGAAAACGTCAAAATGGGTGGTGGGCGCACTCGTTATTTTGGAAGATAGACTGAGATTTTAACGGTAGGCGTGCAATATTGCCTTATGCTTGCGTGGCACGTGATATGAATAAAAGGGGGGTGGCCTAGTATGAAGTTAACTAGGACTGCAATATGCACAGCTGTAAAGTTGTTTCAAGCATTTAATTCATTTCACATCAAATAAACAATAATCATATTAAATTTTTTCATATGAGTTTCCACAATATACATAATCATTCAATGTGTGTACATTTGTACAGTGATAGACACAAGTGACTAATTAAATAACGTTCCAAACACCCAATGCATTTCGGGACATTTGTGGTCCCTTCGTCAGGGGTAAACTGTTGGAGAAGAAAGGAGAGTATATATCAGAATCTGCACGTTGCGTGAACAAAAGGTCGTATTTTAAACTTAAAATGAGGTATACGGTACCTTTGGGTAGTTCGCATGTAATACATGTTCATCTCTAGGGAAAGAGTTCAAAAAGAATGAAAGTGTAAGAAGAGCTGATCTCTCTATTCATTGGTGGTAATAAATAATGCAAGGAACCCCGATGTCGTACCTGATCAATTATGTCGTTTTACACGATTTTCATGTTGCAGCGAAAAAAAGTCTGCAGAAATAAAAACTGAGTATTAACTGCGCTATGTGAGGCATTATGTCTGAGTACGCTAAATGCTTAAAGCGGAGCTCACCTTGATAACGTTAGTTCAGGTGGCGGTGAAAACCGTTACTGAAGCTGAGTGTTACCGATCTGAAAATAAAGGACAAAACCTTATATTCCAGTCAAATCTGCTAGTAGAAGCCCATAGAAGTGGGGCCATATAAAAGAATGTGCTTACCGATTCGAAAAAAGATTCGTTGCGAGGTATGTTTCCACGAGCGCTCTCGGTCGAGGTTTGTTGCTCGTCAATTTCAAGCGAGTTTATAATCACGCTGCGAGCGTGGACATAGAAACTAAAAAAAGACTATGAGGAAACATAGTCTTGAAAAAAGACTCAAGTGCTGCCTGTAACATCGATACGAGTCTACAAAATCTAAATAGTCTTTTGAAAAGTATGTGTATAATCCAATTAAGAAATTAAATGAAAATAGAACCATCTTAAATGATTCAAATAATTTCCGAGGTAGAATAAAGGCGCAATGAGCGCGCTCTATGCGCGCGAGTCGTTTGTCAATAAAGTTATGAAAAAGTAAATAAAACCTAAACAAGTGATGTTGATGAATATAATTGTAAATGATGGAGTTTGATAGGTAAAGTTGTCAGATTGTGTGACCGCCAGAGTATAAATTACCTGGCTTCATAAAATAGTGTAAGTTAGTAGTCGTCTGAACGTAAATTACATAATGAATTTCGGCAACAATATATAAGTTCAAAACATAATCAGATGATACAGGTCATATAAATTATATAATCAATTACAACATCAACAATTTGATACAAAACATCATCGTAAACAAAGGTCAAGTTCTATTTTTGTGGGGGTTCAGACAAAAGATGCAAATGTGTGTGAGAGTACGCGTGTGTGTAATGTCAGGTAGGAACTAATCGTGGGTTGAATGCATTATAGATATAAGTGCTTTCAAGTTGAGTCGGGATCCCAAGGTGGAGTACGAGTATCATATATGAGTATTATTTTAGAGAAAGCAAGCCATCTCAAATTTATCATTGAGTCCGTGCGGAGTAAGAGTTTTGAGCTTCTTAATCCAGAATGTCTCTCTTTGTAAAAGGTACTTTGAATTATCGCGATCTGTGTGTTTTGGTACTTCTTCGATGATTTGGAATTTCAGTTGGGCAATTTGGTGTCGTGATTCCTCCCAATGTGTCGCTATGCTAGACGTCGTGCTTTTGGTGCGTATTTTGCTTTTATGTTCCGTCAATCTGATTTTCATTTTCCTCTCAGTTTTGCCGACGTATAGTAGCCCACAAGGGCATTTGATGGTGTAAATGACATTTTCTGAGTTGCATGTTGTGCTGCTTTGAATTTTAATTTTTTGACCCGTGGATGGATGCAATAAAATATCACCTGTGATTACGTTGTTGCAATGTGTACAGTTCCAGCATTTTTGTGTGCCTTTACTTGGTTCAAGAGTCCTTGTTGGTCTTTGTTTTTTAGATAATAATTCTTTCAAGTTTTGGGCTCTTGTGAAGGCGAATAGTGGTTTCTCTTTGAAGAGATTTTTGAAATCAGTTTCCAATTGGAGTAAATTCCAATGCTTGTTGATAGTTTGTTTGATCTTCCTGGATGCTGTGGAATATTTAGAAACAAAAACTGTACGTGTGCTAGTCTCTTTTGGGACTTTCTTCAGTAACTCTTCACGAGGTCGGGTCTTGACTTTGTTTAGTTGTTCTGTGAGAAGTTTCTCAGGGTACCCTCTGTCTGTGTAATTCTTTATTTGTTGTTGCCATGTGGATTCACATGCCATGTCTGTAGAAGAAATTCTTTTAGTTCGCAAGAATTGGGAGACTGGTAGGTTCCGAATCAACGAAGGAGGATGGAAACTGCTGAAAAGCAGAGCATTATTTCTGTCTGTTGGTTTTTTATACACACTCGTTTGTATTTCACCTTGTCCAATGTCAATCCATACATCTAGAAAAGCAATTGATTTGCGGCTTATTGTGTGAGTAAATTGAATTCGAGGATCTATCAAGTTAAGTGTCCGTATGTTGTTGATAAGTTCTGGTTCTGACTGATTCCAAATGAGGAAACTGTCGTCTATAAAGCGTTTGAAGAATATGAGACCTTCTTTCCATGTAAGGTCCCGGAGGATATAGTCATGTTCGAATTTTGCCATATACGTGTTAGCGTATACGGGTGCTCCTGGAAAACCCATAGATGTTCCATTTAGTTGTATGTAAAACTTTTCATCCCAACAAAAATAACTGTTTTGTAGGCAAAACTCTAGTAGTTGTAAAATAAAGTGTTTGGGTATTTGTGTGTTTTCTTGTTGCAGTAATGCCCATTCGACTGCTTCAATTCCGCTGGCGTGTGGTATCGAGGTGTATAATGCTACTACATCTATAGTGCATAGAATCCAATTTTCTGTGTTTAGGTGTTTAATCATTTGTAGGTTTCTCAGGAAGTCCGTGGTATCTTCAATATAAGTCTCCCAATTTTGAACAAATGACTGCAGAAATGTGTCGATGAACCTGCCAGGTTTTTCAAATATTGAGTCGCATCCAGAGACGATAGGTCTAAACGGAGGATCCATCAGGTTTTTGTGAATCTTTGGTAATAAGTAGATTTTTGGTCTCCTTGGGAAGTCAGTCCGAAGATATTTTTTGGTGGGTGAGTCAATCCAATTGAATTCTTCCGCTTTATCCAGCATAAGGTTGAGATTGTTGGAAATTTCCTTTGTGGGGTCTTTGTCAAGTTTTCCATAGGTCGCTTCATTCGTGATATGTTCAAGAACTTTCCTTTGATAGTGCTCGGAGTTCATGATAACTAATCCTCCCCCTTTGTCTGCTTTCGATATTGTGATTGTTGAGTTTCTGGCTAATCTGGTTAGAGCACTTTTTTCAGCCCTACTCAAATTGTTTGTTTTGTTGGAATATTGTATCTTTTTTAGGTCTTGTTGTACCAATAATTCAAATGTGTCCAGAGTTTTATGAGACACTGGAGCAACAAAAGTGCTCTTGGGTTTAAAAGTTGGAAGTGTTAAGTCTGTGGTAGAGTTGTCCGTTGGATCTTGGGGGCAAATGTTGGTGAAGAAATTGCGAAGTCTCAAAATTCTCATGAATTTATAAAGAGCTACTTCTGTCTCCAATTCTGTGCTGTTGTAGGTGCTCACAAAGGACATTCCTTTGTTCAGTACGTTTTCTTCGAACGGTGTTAATTTTAAGGAGGAGATATTTATGATAAGGCTTTTGTTTGACTCCTCAGACCCTTTTTGCTTTTGTCTTTGTCCTTTTCCTCTCCTTGTTTTTCCATGCCGCTGGTTGTTTTGGTTTGGCTCTTGTCTGGGGGTCTCCCTTGTTCTCTGCTGGAGTCCAAAAAAGAAGATGAAGAACCAGAAGTACTGGGTGTTGCACTTGGTAAACTTCCTTCTGGTGGTTTTGTCGTAGCTTTTGAGCTAGTGCTGGCTTTAAATGATGCTCTCTGAGTATCAATATCTGAATCGGACACGACACTTTCCTCTGAGGATGCTTGGGTGGTTTTTTTGGTGGTAAATCTGCGTTGTGTGTATACGTCGGCCCAAGTATAAGCTTCATTCAGCTTATAATCAATTGTATCTCTCTTAAATTTTCGCAGTTTAGTTTCTTGTAACTCTTTACCATATTTGTCTAGTTTTAGATTGAGACTTTCTAGAAATTGTCCCCATGGTTCAACTTCCATTCTTGTTGATAGTTCAGTTTTTAATGTGTTTATTTCTTCTTCTAAATCCCGGATTGTTTTAGACAGTTCCTCAATTATCAGCAGTATCAGATCCAGAGAGCATTTATTTAAAATGGAATACCATTTTTCCATGAATTGTGAGTTGTTTTGAAGCCTGAAAAGCATTGGACGTATTGATAATCTTAAACCACGTGGGATCCGTTTGACTCGATGGTATTGTATTAATGTAGAAGCGTGTAAACGTTGGTTCAGTTCTCTTCTGGTAAGGTATTCCAGTTGGCGTAATTGTTGTGTGACTGATCCGCGTGTAAAACCACATAATTGATCAGGTACGACATCGGGGTTCCTTGCATTATTTATTACCACCAATGAATAGAGAGATCAGCTCTTCTTACACTTTCATTCTTTTTGAACTCTTTCCCTAGAGATGAACATGTATTACATGCGAACTACCCAAAGGTACCGTATACCTCATTTTAAGTTTAAAATACGACCTTTTGTTCACGCAACGTGCAGATTCTGATATATACTCTCCTTTCTTCTCCAACAGTTTACCCCTGACGAAGGGACCACAAATGTCCCGAAATGCATTGGGTGTTTGGAACGTTATTTAATTAGTCACTTGTGTCTATCACTGTACAAATGTACACACATTGAATGATTATGTATATTGTGGAAACTCATATGAAAAAATTTAATATGATTATTGTTTATTTGATGTGAAATGAATTAAATGCTTGAAACAACTTTACAGCTGTGCATATTGCAGTCCTAGTTAACTTCATACTAGGCCACCCCCCTTTTATTCATATCACGTGCCACGCAAGCATAAGGCAATATTGCACGCCTACCGTTAAAATCTCAGTTTATCTTCCAAAATAACAAGTGCGCCCACCACCCATTTTGACGTTTTCACTTGTGCGACTTTGGTGGACTGCACCGCGTAAAAATGTCTTTCGAATCCATTGCCAGTATCACCGAAAACAGAGCAACAACCAAAGTTTATACAACAGAAGACGCAAACGAAATTTACAACCTAATAAAGGAGACAAAATCATTTGACGCACAGAGCGGATCAGTCACACAACAATTACGCCAACTGGAATACCTTACCAGAAGAGAACTGAACCAACGTTTACACGCTTCTACATCAATACAATACCATCGAGTCAAACGGATCCCACGTGGTTTAAGATTATCAATACGTCCAATGCTTTTCAGGCTTCAAAACAACTCACAATTCATGGAAAAATGGTATTCCATTTTAAATAAATGCTCTCTGGATCTGATACTGCTGATAATTGAGGAACTGTCTAAAACAATCCGGGATTTAGAAGAAGAAATAAACACATTAAAAACTGAACTATCAACAAGAATGGAAGTTGAACCATGGGGACAATTTCTATAAAGTCTCAATCTAAAACTAGACAAATATGGTAAAGAGTTACAAGAAACTAAACTGCGAAAATTTAAGAGAGATACAATTGATTATAAGCTGAATGAAGCTTATACTTGGGCCGACGTATACACACAACGCAGATTTACCACCAAAAAAACCACCCAAGCATCCTCAGAGGAAAGTGTCGTGTCCGATTCAGATATTGATACTCAGAGAGCATCATTTAAAGCCAGCACTAGCTCAAAAGCTACGACAAAACCACCAGAAGGAAGTTTACCAAGTGCAACACCCAGTACTTCTGGTTTTTCATCTTCTTTTTTGGACTCCAGCAGAGAACAAGGGAGACCCCCAGACAAGAGCCAAACCAAAACAACCAGCGGCATGGAAAAACAAGGAGAGGAAAAGGACAAAGACAAAAGCAAAAAGGGTCTGAGGAGTCAAACAAAAGCCTTATCATAAATATCTCCTCCTTAAAATTAACACCGTTCGAAGAAAACGTACTGAACAAAGGAATGTCCTTTGTGAGCACCTACAACAGCACAGAATTGGAGACAGAAGTAGCTCTTTATAAATTCATGAGAATTTTGAGACTTCGCAATTTCTTCACCAACATTTGCCCCCAAGATCCAATGGACAACTCTACCACAGACTTAACACTTCCAACTTTTAAACCCAAGAGCACTTTTGTTGCTCCAGTGTCTCATAAAACTCTGGACACATTTGAATTATTGGTACAACAAGACCTAAAAAAGATACAATATTCCAACAAAACAAACAATTTGAGTAGGGCTGAAAAAAGTGCTCTAACCAGATTAGCCAGAAACTCAACAATCACAATATCGAAAGCAGACAAAGGGGGAGGATTAATTATCATGAACTCCGAGCACTATCAAAGGAAAGTTCTTGAACATATCACGAATGAAGCGACCTATGGAAAACTTGACAAAGACCCCACAAAGGAAATTTCCAACAATCTCAACCTTATGCTGGATAAAGCGGAAGAATTCAATTGGATTGACTCACCCACCAAAAAATATCTTCGGACTGACTTCCCAAGGAGACCAAAAATCTACTTATTACCAAAGATTCACAAAAACCTGATGGATCCTCCGTTTAGACCTATCGTCTCTGGATGCGACTCAATATTTGAAAAACCTGGCAGGTTCATCGACACATTTCTGCAGTCATTTGTTCAAAATTGGGAGACTTATATTGAAGATACCACGGACTTCCTGAGAAACCTACAAATGATTAAACACCTAAACACAGAAAATTGGATTCTATGCACTATAGATGTAGTAGCATTATACACCTCGATACCACACGCCAGCGGAATTGAAGCAGTCGAATGGGCATTACTGCAACAAGAAAACACACAAATACCCAAACACTTTATTTCACAACTACTAGAGTTTTGCCTACAAAACAGTTATTTTTGTTGGGATGAAAAGTTTTACATACAACTAAATGGAACATCTATGGGTTTTCCAGGAGCACCCGTATACGCTAACACGTATATGGCAAAATTCGAACATGACTATATCCTCCGGGACCTTACATGGAAAGAAGGTCTCATATTCTTCAAACGCTTTATAGACGACATTTTCCTCATTTGGAATCAGTCAGAACCAGAACTTATCAACAACATACGGACACTTAACTTGATAGATCCTCGAATTCAATTTACTCACACAATAAGCCGCAAATCAATTGCTTTTCTAGATGTATGGATTGACATTGGACAAGGTGAAATACAAACGAGTGTGTATAAAAAACCAACAGACAGAAATAATGCTCTGCTTTTCAGCAGTTTCCATCCTCCTTCGTTGATTCGGAACCTACCAGTCTCCCAATTCTTGCGAACTAAAAGAATTTCTTCTACAGACATGGCATATGAATCCACATGGCAACAACAAATAAAGAATTACACAGACAGAGGGTACCCTGAGAAACTTCTCACAGAACAACTAAACAAAGTCAAGACCCGACCTCGTGAAGAGTTACTGAAGAAAGTCCCAAAAGAGACTAGCACACGTACAGTTTTTGTTTCTAAATATTCCACAGCATCCAGGAAGATCAAACAAACTATCAACAAGCATTGGAATTTACTCCAATTGGAAACTGATTTCAAAAATCTCTTCAAAGAGAAACCACTATTCGCCTTCACAAGAGCCCAAAACTTGAAAGAATTATTATCTAAAAAACAAAGACCAACAAGGACTCTTGAACCAAGTAAAGGCACACAAAAATGCTGGAACTGTACACATTGCAACAACGTAATCACAGGTGATATTTTATTGCATCCATCCACGGGTCAAAAAATTAAAATTCACAGCAGCACAACATGCAACTCAGAAAATGTCATTTACACCATCAAATGCCCTTGTGGGCTACTATACGTCGGCAAAACTGAGAGGAAAATGAAAATCATATTGACGGAACATAAAAGCAAAATACGCACCAAAAGCACGACGTCTAGCATAGCGACACATTGGGAGGAATCACGACACCAAATTGCCCAACTGAAATTCCAAATCATCGAAGAAGTACCAAAACACACAGATCGCGATAATTCAAAGTACCTTTTACAAAGAGAGACATTCTGGATTAAGAAGCTCAAAACTCTTACTCCGCACGGACTCAATGATAAATTTGAGATGGCTTGCTTTCTCTAAAATAATACTCATATATGATACTCGTACTCCACCTTGGGATCCCGACTCAACTTGAAAGCACTTATATCTATAATGCATTCAACCCACGATTAGTTCCTACCTGACATTACACACACGCGTACTCTCACACACATTTGCATCTTTTGTCTGAACCCCCACAAAAATAGAACTTGACCTTTGTTTACGATGATGTTTTGTATCAAATTGTTGATGTTGTAATTGATTATATAATGTATATGACCTGTATCATCTGATTATGTTTTGAACTTATATATTGTTGCCGAAATTCATTATGTAATTTACGTTCAGATGACTACTAACTTACACTATTTTATGAAGCCAGGTAATTTATACTCTGGCGGTCACACAATCTGACAACTTTACCTATCAAACTCCATCATTTACAATTATATTCATCAACATCACTTGTTTAGGTTTTATTTACTTTTTCATAACTTTATTGACAAACGACTCGCGCGCATAGAGCGCGCTCATTGCGCCTTTATTCTACCTCGGAAATTATTTGAATCATTTAAGATGGTTCTATTTTCATTTAATTTCTTAATTGGATTATACACATACTTTTCAAAAGACTATTTAGATTTTGTAGACTCGTATCGATGTTACAGGCAGCACTTGAGTCTTTTTTCAAGACTATGTTTCCTCATAGTCTTTTTTTAGTTTCTATGTCCACGCTCGCAGCGTGATTATAAACTCGCTTGAAATTGACGAGCAACAAACCTCGACCGAGAGCGCTCGTGGAAACATACCTCGCAACGAATCTTTTTTCGAATCGGTAAGCACATTCTTTTATATGGCCCCACTTCTATGGGCTTCTACTAGCAGATTTGACTGGAATATAAGGTTTTGTCCTTTATTTTCAGATCGGTAACACTCAGCTTCAGTAACGGTTTTCACCGCCACCTGAACTAACGTTATCAAGGTGAGCTCCGCTTTAAGCATTTAGCGTACTCAGACATAATGCCTCACATAGCGCAGTTAATACTCAGTTTTTATTTCTGCAGACTTTTTTTCGCTGCAACATGAAAATCGTGTAAAACGACATAATTGATCAGGTACGACATCGGGGTTCCTTGCATTATTTATTACCACCAATGAATAGAGAGATCAGCTCTTCTTACACTTTCATTCTTTTTGAACTCTTTCCCTAGAGATGAACATGTATTACATGCGAACTACCCAAAGGTACCGTATACCTCATTTTAAGTTTAAAATACGACCTTTTGTTCACGCAACGTGCAGA
This sequence comes from Triturus cristatus, assembly GCF_964204655.1. Taxonomy (NCBI): domain Eukaryota; kingdom Metazoa; phylum Chordata; class Amphibia; order Caudata; family Salamandridae; genus Triturus; species Triturus cristatus. The sequence continues at coordinate 428,755,377 of NC_140591.1, forward strand.
TTCTGATATATACTCTCCTTTCTTCTCCAACAGTTTACCCCTGACGAAGGGACCACAAATGTCCCGAAATGCATTGGGTGTTTGGAACGTTATTTAATTAGTCACTTGTGTCTATCACTGTACAAATGTACACACATTGAATGATTATGTATATTGTGGAAACTCATATGAAAAAATTGAATATGATTATTGTTTATTTGATGTGAAATGAATTAAATGCTTGAAACAACTTTACAGCTGTGCATATTGCAGTCCTAGTTAACTTCATACTAGGCCACCCCCCTTTTATTCATATCACGTGCCACGCAAGCATAAGGCAATATTGCACGCCTACCGTTAAAATCTCAGTCTATCTTCCAAAATAGCGAGTGCGCCCACCACCCATTTTGACGTTTCTGGTCTATTGGACACTTTGGGGTTGGTGGACTGCTGGCGTTTAAAACATCCCACGCAACTACAGTATACCTTCCATTCGGGGGCCCATGGTAATCTCTCACGACTAGATTATGTCCTGGTCCCGTCGGCCTATGTTGGGAGGGTGGGAGAGGTGCGCCATTTGGCACGGGGTATCTCGGACCATTCCCCGCTCCTGTTACACCTGGATCTTTTTCCGAGGGGTGAGGGTAGGGTGGTCCCGATCAATCCCTGGTACCTGCGCGACCCCACCATTTGCGCTGAATTGATTAAATCCCTCCAGCGCTATTTTGACGAGAATGTGGGGTCCGTGCCTTCGGCTGTCTCACTGTGGGAGGCATTCAAGACAGTACTACGAGGAGAGGCCCTGTCCCTTATTTCCCACACCCGGGGGCGCGAGCGGGAGGAGGTGACCCGGGTGGAAGCTGAGATAGCCGAGTTGGAGGGTAATCTAGAATGTGGGGTGACGTATGCCGTATTACATGTTCTCCAAATCAAGCAAGCGGCCTATAGGGCCCTCGTCACGGAGGCGGCCAGGGGCCTCAGTAGAGAGCAACAGGGGAGACTGTATGATGTGGGTGATAAGGCTGGTAAAATGATTGCGTGGCTGGACAAAAAGGAGAGAGCGAGTCGTGTAGTCCCGCTGATTGAGACAACGGACGGTGTGTGTGTGACTGAGCCGGAAGAAATTGTCTCCTGCTTCGCGGATTATTTCCGTGGGGTCTATTCCCCGGTGTCTTCCCGCTCTGAAGAGGACTCCCGTGCCCTGCTCAGGGATATCGCGCTGCCTTCCCTTTCGGAGGAGGACAGAGTGTCGTTGGACGCCCCTCCAACCTCCGACGAAATCGCCCTCGCCATACGTTCGGTCGCTTCCGGCAAGGCCATGGGTCCTAATGGTCTCCCCATCGAGTTGTACAAGTTGCGACCGGATACGCTGGCACCACATCTCCGATCGATGTTCCTGGAAGCTCACTCGGTGGGCTCCCTCCCGCTGGACCAGCGTCTGGCTACAATCGTGGTTAGCCACAAGGAGGGGAGACCTCGGGACCGGGTTACATCCTATCGGCCCATTTCGCTACTGAACGCGGAGCCCAAAATTCTCGCCAAGGTCCTGGCCAATCGGCTGGTCGGCGTGGTGGGCGAACTGGTTCACCAGGATCAGTCCGGCTTTATTCCCCAGCGTAACACGGCCCTTAACTTGCGGCGTTTGCACGGGGTACTCGCACGTGTTCAGCACATACGTGAGCCGGCCATTTTGGCGTCCTTGGACGCCACTATGGCGTTTGACACGCTTGAGTGGCCATACATCTGGGCGATGCTTGCGAAGTTTGGCTTTGGCGCAGGGTTCATCAGTTGGGTCAAATTGCTGTATTCGGGCCCATTGGCGCAGGTGGTGGTGAACGGTAGAGTATCGGCTCCGTTCGAGTTGGGCCGGGGCACGTGGCAGGGCTGCCCCTTATCGCCGCTCCTTTTTGCGCTTGCCTTGGAGCCCCTGGCGGAGTGGCTGCGGTGGGAGCCTTCCATCCGTGGTCTCCGTTGGACCCCCGAGTATGAGGACCGCGTATCCCTATACGCTGATGACATCCTTCTGTACCTAGCTTCCCCACGTAAATCACTGATAGTACTGGTTGATGTTTTACATTCATTTGGTCGTAACTCCGGCCTTGTCATCAACTGGGCTAAATCGTGCGTGTATGTTCTCTCTGGGGAGGCTCCTATTCTCCCGCGGGGCTGTCCGATCCAGATCGCCCCGCAGGGATTTCGGTACCTGGGTGTCTTCATTACTCTGGACCCGGAGGCCCGGTATGAACGGAACTTGCTTCCCCCCCTCCAGCGCCTGAAGGTAGACGTCGCACGCTGGCGGCGCATGCCGCTTTCGCCGCTCGGCCGGGCGGCATTGTTTAAGATGATGTCTCTGCCGCGTTTCCTGTACGCTTTGCAGAATACCATGGACCTCGTCCCAGCGTGCTACTTCCGTGAGGTGGAGAGTTTGCAGCGCCGCCTGTTCTGGGACGGGAGGCCGCGTATCGCCCTGGCGAAGCTGACGCTCCCATGGTATGACGGAGGGATCGCCCTCCCGGATATCAAACGGTACTATTGGGCCTCCCAGCTGGCTGCGATTAATCACGGCCTGTACGGGCCCGCCTTAAACCCGGCATATGAAATGGATAAGATGCTACTCCCGGGTGGGGACTATAATCGAGCGCTCTACTCCGGCGCGCCCGACGCTCGGCTGACCGGCCCCACGCGTGTCATGGTGCGTGTGTGGCACGCGGCCAATGCGGCGATGGGGTGGAAGGACCGTCTGACCCGGGCAACACCACTATACGCGTCCGAGCGGTTGGGCTCCCTGTGGACCTCGAAGGGCTTCGAGAAGTGGGACATGATAGGCATCAGTAAAGTGGGGGATCTCTGGACGAGGGGAGGATTCAAAACGTTCGAGACGCTGCAAACGGAATTCCAGTTGCATGATAGGGAGTACTTTCGGTATTTGCAGATCCGTCATGCACTGGGCTCCGTCTTCCCGGACGTTGCATCCATCCCGGAGTATTCCCCCCTGGAGGATAGAGTGCTGGATGGACACGTTCCGGACAGCACGATCTCACTGATCTACAAAAAACTGATCAATGACCGCTCAGGATTGCTGACTGCCCTTCGCGAGGCTTGGGTTGCCGACGGACTGGAGCTGGACGACGAGGACTGGACCTCTGCGGTGGCCTCCCCGAAAGAGGTGGCCATACCGGCCCGCCTTCGCTTCGTCCAGCTCAAGATACTCCACAGAGTCTACATGACGGGGCCAAGGCTCCTGCGTATGGGCTATGCTGTGGACGGGTTGTGTAAGCGTGGGTGTGGTGCTTTGGGGACCTTTCTGCATATACTGTGGGAATGCCCGGAGGTGGAGCAATTCTGGCGTGGTGTGCATGAGGTCCTGCGTGTGGTTACGCATGTGGTGCTGCTACCCGAAGCGAGGAGATGCCTGTTGAATGTGTGGGAAGCTGCCGACTACTCGGCGCCACAGACGTGGTGGGTGACTCTGGGATATATGGTGGCCAAGCGTGATATTGCTCAACTGTGGGGATCCCAGAGGTCCCCGACTGTCTCGGCCTGGAAGGAACATATGGACTGGTGCATGTTTCGGGAAAAGGTGGTGTATGTGGCGAGAGGTAAGCCTGGGACATGGGTGAAAGTATGGGGCCCCTGGAATGCCTACCGCGGGGGGATTTGTGCTCCGCCGTTATTGCCCGATCTGTCGCCGGCCCCATCCCCCTAGCTGATCCCTCTTCCGTCGTTCCGGGCATTGAGTTTACCCAGCCCTAGTCCTGATCTCTTCCCCTTATTGATACTCCCATGGACTGGTAGGGTCCCCCTTCTAGGGGAGCACATGCTGCTATTTCTGACTGTGGATTGCCTTGTGGGTTTGTTTTTCTGGTTGTTCTTTCAGTTTAAAATGAAACCGTATAGTGTGGTCCGGATGGTGTTGCTATCAACGTTGTTAACTCCTGTGCTTCTTCCTCAGCCGCAATGCACGCTCTACAATGTGTATCATATGCTCCTTTTGTTTACTAGCGGCCGGCCGGAAGGTTGTAGGCCCATCTTTGTATATTTTTATGTGTTTTGTAATAAACGGTTTCAAAAAAAAAAAAAAAAAAAAAAAGGAACAGGAATTCCTCAACACAAAGTCCCCACGCATACCAGTGATCTATTGTCTTCCTAAGATTCATAAGAACGCAGAGTCCCCACCCGGCCGTCCCATCGTCTCGGGCTGTGGTTCCATTTTGGAACCCCTTGGACATTATATAGATTAATTCATTAAACAGTTTGTCCCGGGTACTATCTGTTACATAAAAGACAGTATGGACATGATTAATCTCATTGAGGAGCTACCATTTGACCCCACATCCAGCACCATGTGTACGCTGGATGTGGAATCGCTGTATACTAATATTCCCCAGTATGAGTCCCTTCATGTCATTGAAAAAGTGCTAGAAACACGTCCACGCCCACACAATGTTCCTACAGTGTTTATTCTTCAGCTGCTCGAGATTTGCTTAACCAAAAACTTTTTTGTCTTTGAAGGACAGTTCTACGGCCAAGTACGTGGCACATCTATGGGAGCAATTTTCGCCCCTAACCTGGCCATACTCTATATGGACCACCTTGAGACATCATGTATCCTAGACACGTCTAACCCCTTCCACACAGGAATCACCTTGTGGAAACGGTACATAGACGACATTTTTTTACTGTGGAGTGACTCCCTAGAGAGCCTTACACAATTCCATCATTGGCTAAATAATAACAGCGGAGGCCTGAACTACACACTCAGTACTAGTAAAGAATCACTTCCCTTCTTGGACTTAGTGATAAAAAACACAGAGGGCCGCTTGACCACGAGTCTCCATAGCAAACCCACTGAGCGGAACACCTTATTGAACTACAGCAGCCATCACCCTCGTGCACTCAAAGATTCACTCCCTTTTTCCCAGTTCCTGCGCTTAAGGCGGAATTGCTATTTTAAGGAAGACTATTTCAGTGAGGCCAAGACACTAAGCCATAAGCTTAGAGCCAGAGGTTATCCACGGAAATTAGTGCGCCATTCCCTCAAACGCGCCTGGTATTGCCCTAGGGAAACCCTCCTAGAACCTAAATCTAAGAAAATGCAGGAACGCTTAATTTGTGTCACCACTTTTTCACCAGCATCACATGCAATCAAAAAGAGTATAGTCAAGCATTGGCCCGTGTTAAATGCCGGCCAACTAAACCTTGAACGTCCACTGTTCGCCTTTAAACGGGCAAAAAACATTAAAGATCATCTAGTCCGGGCAGCCCTGCCAAAACCCCCCCAAAAAACAACTATCAACAATGCATGGGGGTTACCGACTCTTACAGGTCATGTGAAATGTGGGAGCTGCATATGTTGTGATTACACTGTTGAAGGCAAAACCTTTGAGCACGGAGCAATCAAATATGAGAGAAAATATTTTTCTAACTGTAATTCAACAAATGTTGTGTATGCAATTTTCTGTCCCTGCAAAATGATCTACGTGGGCCAGACAAGCCAGTAAATCAAGCTCAGGATCGGACAGCATCGCAGTAGAATCCGGTGTAAAACGGCTAATGCACCCCTAGTGGAGCACTTTACGGACAATGGACATACTGAGAATGATCTCAAATGGACAATTATCACAGTGATCAAACCACCCCCAAGAGGGGCAGACATTTCTCAAATACTCAACAAGGAAGAGCTCCATTGGATTCTGAGAACCAATAGCATCCACAGTGGCCTCAATCGCCTTGAGGACTGGACCTCCCTTTTATAAAGATGTCCCCGTTTTTCTAAAAAGATGTCTCTTTCAACGTGTATTCAAGTTACAAACACTGCCACTCTGTATGCACGTGCTCGTGTAATCACACTATGAGTCACTTACTCTGCACCTTTCCTGGGCAACCCACACCACCTTCAAATGGCCGCCTCCTTTTCATCATTTTAGTCCTTCTTCACTTTCTGCCGATTGTGTGCCTTAACCAGTCCTTCCCACACCACCTTAAAATGTCCGCCTCCTTTCCATCATTTTAGTCCTTCTTCGCTTTCGGCCGATAGTGTGCTTTAACCAGTCCTTCCTCACTTTCTGCCGATAGTATGCCATAACTAGCTCTGCCTCGGCAAACCGGCAGTCTCCATTGAAACTCCGAAGCAGATGCGGCGATACTGCCCACGCTCACTGAAGTAAGTAGCACGGCTAGATCCCTTGGACACCACCTCTTTAACATGGCGGGTTCACGCCTAACCCATTCTTACCCCTCTCTGCTTCCAGGTAATGCGATCGTGCATTCTCCAACAGCTGGCAGACAGCACCCAACAGGACTTTCTGCCATAAAGCAAACAGAATTGGTAATTAAATTATTCTGTTTTACACTCAATTTCCGTGTCAACTCCACCCCTTCTTAAACTTAGACACCTCCACCTCTGCCTTTTGTTCATTTAGATCCCGCTGGTGTCAGCAAACCCCAAAGCCCAGATGTTGAGCGCTCCTGCGCCTATAATGAACCGTTGACTCTCTGCCACCTTAGGTAAAGTCCCCACTGCCTTCTGGGTTCACCCATGAAAATATTTAATTCACCTTCGCACCGCGCCGTTTTTTTGTTCCTCCTGAATCACTGGAAACACCTTGCTCATGATCAGGCACTGCGCCGGTTCGTCGTCCTTTAATATGCAGACTGGTTTTTATCATACTCACTTGTCTCTTCTCCGTTGAAACACTGCAATAATTCACCATTTCATGACGAAGCTGTACTAGGCATCCACTAAGAAGGGGGACCCCTGAGAAATGATACGGGCAGGACTACCAGGGGAATCATCAAGTTACAAAGGAAAGAAAGAGTACCTGCCACGGGTTGATCACAATGAGGCCCTAAATCAGGGTCCAGATACTAAGGGACCACAACCAATAGGCAAACCGAACCAAGATAGAATGGAATGGAGACAAACAGACAGAGTCTAAAATAATTTGAGTATTTTTAAAGAAAAGTTTTTTTTATTTTATTTCATCATTAGTGTTTGTGTTAGATATGAAAATCATTTGTTTTATAAAGATTGTAAAAAATTAGACAGAATAAATCAGAGAAAGTAATCAAACAAAATATCCAACAAATACAATTTCAATGTAGCGAATTACTAAACAGTCCCACAAATGCTCCTTCAAACGGACAATCATTCATACTATCACATATCCGACAACAACATCAAACGACATGTAACATTAATACATATTCGTAAAAACACATAACAGGTTGAAATAGTCGTTTAACAACTGAAGTTTAAGGAATGGACTTAGAACAGTCCATGCGGCTAAAAGGCACCAATGAGCACGTTTATGGTAGCCGGGAGTGCGGTTACAGAATGCCAACGCGCGTTTCGGTGAACAAGCCCCAACGGGGGCTGCACCTTCATCAGGGCGAAGGAGAGCAGGGATGGTGGGACAGACACACCTATAAACAAACAAAAATTGTAAACAATAGGCAAAAAATGAGACAGTTCAGAGTAACATAATATCTAAACACAATGGTGTAGCTACAAATGTAAACATGATAGAAGTTACAGCATTGAATGAGGAATACAATTTATAGATCTGATTAAAGTTCAATCAGAGGTTGAACCTGACATAATTAATATAATCTAAATCCGGTGGATTAGCAATCATCAAAGCGGTTTGCCACAGGTCGAAGCAAAAAAATATAGATTTACAAGATTTGATGATTGCTAATCCACCGGATTTAGATTATATTAATTATGTCAGGTTTGTCACCATTGTGTTTAGATATTATGTTACTCTGAACTGTCTCATTGTGACTGACAGAGGATCACCATCACCGCGTGGAGCTCCTGAAGATAGTCTGCCCAGCATCCCCTGCATCTGTAGCATCACAGGAAGTGGCCCTGTCCACCTCATCATCCCGGGGAGAGCGCTCCAGATATGGTTTGCGGAGCAATCTGGCTCGCTCCTCCCGTCTAGCGGGATTCCTGGTGTGAAAACCTGAGGTCCCATGGTGGACGGAGACCTGTACTGGTGCTGGTGAGCTGGGAGTGGACGCCATGATCGGAACTGGTAACAAAGTGACTGTTAATGTTGTGTTTCTGTTTTCATTAAAGGTTAGAAGGAATGTAATGTTTGCAGGCGGGGTAGCGGTGCAGTCTACCCGTGCCTTAGTTGACACCATGCGCCCCTATAAAAAATGTTATCCCCCTTTTTCTCCCCTTGTTCCTTTTTTGTATGTAAAGAATTGTAAAAAGTTGTGATATATTATCAAGACAGCAGTGCATTATTTGTTTTTCCTGAAGATGATGCCCTATATTTAATGTGGCATCGAAACGTCGTCGACACCCAAACACCCTATGCACTAGACTCAAGCTATAACACATTGTGCAACGGTGTTAAATGATTAATTTGTGTCTGTCTATACTGAGAACAACTGTACAGACCCATTTTGGCTTGCCTTTTGGCCAATTCTGTGTTCATTGTTCTGTCTTGTGTTCTGTTGGTCACGGCTGTGCCCACTTGTCATTTGAATGTTTTATTTGATACTACTTTTGAAAAATACTATGAAAATAAATTCTTGTCCGGCTGGACAAAAGACATACATTCTATTCTAAGTGTATGGTTATCTATCACACTGTATTCCTCCTGAATAGGGACCACTGTTCTCTATAACATGAAATTGCCCAAGGTCCCTGTCTTAATTCCGTTGGGTTCCCTTGTTCTGTAAAATAGTACAAAAATATTGTAGCCACAATATTGGCTACCACAATATTGTAAAGGTAAGTATAGTATAGGTAAGTATAGATTTACCATTCTTAACTCCATGTATATGCTCAGTGAGGATATTTATCTTCAAGGTATGTAGATGTGCAGTTAAGAATAGTAGAACAATAGAATGTTGAGAGTGTCTTTGAAGAAAAGGAAGAGGCAGAGGGCCAGTAACGACTGGCATAGACCTTCTGCTTCAACATTGCATTGGGTTTCTGTTTCACACCATGCACTTAAAACATTCCACCCTCCGTTGATGTAATATTCAGTCCTATAATTCAGGAGAGGACCATTAACAACTATTATAGCACTCAACATCGTGGTGTAGTGTTATATTAAATACATACATACCTATATATATTTACCCAGGGCTTTAAGTGGGCCGGGTCCTGCTGGTGCTCAGCACTGGCAGTTCTAAGAAACAGGTGCTGAGACTGGTCCCTATCGGGTTCTCCATTTTTGCCCTCAACCTCAGAGAGAAAAAAAAAACGAACTCTGTTACTTGTTCTGTTATATATCTGGATACAATGACAGAAGCAGCAAAGTACCAGTCGGGCGGCACACTCTGCTAAACACAGATTTTTAGCTTAAGTGTTTTAAGCGACGCCCTTAATTACATAGGCCACGCCCCTTTAAGAGACCCCTAGTTTTTTCATCCCAGTTAAAGCCCTGTACTTACCTTCATATTTTTGGGACAGTTTCAGCACGATTTTTTTCACATGATATTGTACTTCCGAAGCACCCTTATCGGGTTCTGTTGAGAAAAACTGGAGTGCTTTTTCTAATTCTAAGACGCAAGAATAACGAATTCTAAGAAGAAAGGATGTTGAAGTATTCTGGCAGGTCGCCATTTTTTCTTTCTAATTCTGAGAAAATAGGAGAACGAATTGTTCTGACAGGTCGCCTTCAGCAACGAACTCTGGCTGCTGAGATACTTTTCAAACATCATTATTAGCCAATATCTTGGTCGTCGCGTACTAAAATGTCTATTTAGGCAGCCGGTTACTGGGGGCAATGTATATCAACACAAAACACCATCCCTGCAGTGAAAATGAAAAATCTACTGATAGCGTATATCAACATAAATTCAGTTTGAGCACTGCAGCGTACCATTGTCATCCAGAAAACAACACAAGACGGCAAACAAAAAAATATTTTAAAAAAGAATGTGGAAGCAAAATGCTGTCGCTAAATACCAACAGCGAACATCTAACTTCAAAGCGCCCGTTTTCCGAAAATAAAAGGACTCGTCAGGGAGGAATCAGAAAGCGCCTCCTTGAGTCAGTTAATTGCAGTTTTTTCACCATCTGTCTCTGAGACTACAATCGAACCTACCCCGCCCGTGCGACGGTAAAACAAACCTTGTGATTCACAAACACTGATGACGTCAAGCACTTGCACAACAGAAAAGAATGGCTCATTTGTCAAGGCGCCTGAGGACATCTCCGCCAGGAACACCCACTGCACATGGTGTCTGTCTGACTTCCAAAGAATGTCGTAATCCCCAGCCCATGCACTGGTGTATTGACAGTGTAATCTCAACAGCGCACTGGATGTCCCGCCTATGAAAGAATGGAACAGCTAGCATGGCTGTACATTGTCTCATCATCCATCTATTCTTTTGTACACCGAACAAGTGACTTAGAACTTCCCAGTCTATAAACCTTTGGCCTGATTACAACTATCCGTCTAATTCTGTTTAGTGTCCAAACTTCTATTTGCGGCCAAACAAGTTTATCAAAGTTGGGCAGAGTTTTCCCATGTGCTAATCTCAGTTGTGCTCCTTTGCCATACATAGTCAAGAAGAGTCCCCATACCATTTTCCCAAAGGTTTTCAGCAGACAAAATCTGGCGAGGATTTTACTGGTAAATAGTGCCTCTTCCAGAATGCGGAATTCAGAACTTCGCACCATTGTACAAGTCCCAGCGTGCTCAGATCAGGCGCGCAACGGCCATTGGGCTCAAAGGGTTTCAACCCCCCCTCCCCCCCCCCCCCGTTGTGTGTGTCAGCCCGGGCTGAGACAGTTTTCCGGGCTGGTACCCGTCTTATCGCAGACACACCTGAGTACTTCGCAGGTCTTTAAAAGACCATTTACTTGTTAATGTTGTAATGGGGCCGCTATGCTGGAATCGCGTGCGCTATGCGGCCCATGAAATAACCATGCTACGCTGGTTATTGGTTTGGTAGCGTGGTCCGGTCTAACTACTTTGGGCCACGCCTCTTTATTTTATAGGGGCGCATGGTGTCAACTAAGGCGCGGGTAGACTGCACCGCTACCCCGCCTGCAAACATTACATTCCTTCTAACCTTTAATGAAAACAGAAACACAACATTAACAGTCACTCTGTTACCAGTTCCGATCATGGCGTCCACTCCCAGCTCACCAGCACCAGTACAGGTCTCCGTCCACCATGGGACCTCAGGTTTTCACACCAGGAATCCCGCTAGACGGGAGGAGCGAGCCAGATTGCTCCGCAAACCATATCTGGAGCGCTCTCCCTGGGATGATGAGGTGGACAGGGCCACTTCCTGTGATGCTACAGATGCAGGGGATGCTGGGCAGACTATCTTCAGGAGCTCCACGCGGTGATGGTGATCCTCTGTCAGTCACATCCGAATTATCCACGGGGTTTGTCGTCTGAGTGGCATCTTCTTCTCCCGCCATACTCTGACTTGGGCCAACCTTCATGCTCCCACCGATAGGAATGTCAGGAGTCCCGGTGTGGACCTTCTTGAAGAACGATATATTCCATGTGAGTTCCTCCGTCCTTCTTTGGGAGGTCACCATAGTGCCTGTCTGACGGGTTGCTGTCCACGGACGCTGCTCAAACGTGAGGCGGAAACAGGGTTGCTCCCCGGATCTCTGTCCTTGACGTAGACCTGGTCTCTTTCATGGATGTTCGATTCTCTCGATCACCGGTTGGCACTGGATTTGTCGTTGGTGTTAGTCCATTTGGCTAGGACTCTGGCACCATTGATCGAGGAAGGGGTCCAGTCCGGGTGATGAGGGATTGTGTCTCGCACCACTCGACCCATACTCGCCGGCACCGGTGCCCTCTCTGTGGAGAGATGGGGTTTTAACCTGTTCTCCCTCAGGAAGCTGTAGATGGCTCTTTCCAGAGGTGCTTCTTCCGCATGCGCAATGCGAATGAACTTGTTGAGGGCGCGCATGAACCTCTCTACTTCCCCGTTCGCTTGGGGCCAGCGCGGTGTCACCGTCCGATGGTGTATGCCCCACGATTTGCGATAGTCGGAGAACTCTTGTCGCTGAAAGGGCGGGCCGTTGTCAGTTTTCACCGCCTCAAAGATCCCGTGTGTAGCCATGATTTTCTCAACCTTGGTGATCACCTACGTGGCTGTTTGGCCTCCGACAATTTCTATTTCTGGATATTTCGTGTAATCGTCTAGCGCCCGTCTGGTAGATGCCCAAAGTCAATGCTGACGCACTCCCACGGTCGCTGGGGGTTGTCTTCCGTGATAACGGGGTGAGGCCTATCATGTTGGCCTGACACCTGACACCATTGGCATGTTCTGACTGTCTGTTCTACCATCGAGTCCATCCCGGGGAACCACACCTTCGCTCTTAGTCTTCCCTTCGTCTTCACCACGCCTTGGTGCCCTCGATGTGCGAGATCCACTGCCTGTTGGGCAAGGCTCGAAGGGATCACTAGCCGCGGACCTCTCAGCAGGCACCCCCTGCTGTCGATAGAGAGTTCTTCTTTGATTCTCATGATCAACTCCAGCGTGGTCTTGGCTTGTGGCGTTTGCCGTGCCATTGTGGTTTGGACCGGGCGCCAGTCGTTTGTTCGGACTGCGGTGATGGCTAGTTGCAGACACTCGTCTTGCTGGGTGGTATCCACTATCACTTCGAGGCTCATCTGAAGTGGTCGGGATCGTTCTGCTATGAGCCAGACATATTCTTCAGTGTACACGGCATCTTCTTCCTCTGCTTTGGTCGCAGCCCTCGGATGCTACGAGAGATAGTCTGCTGGGTAGGACGAAACAGGTTTGTAGTCGACTCAGTTGTCGTATCCTTGCAGCTGGAGAATCCATTTTTGTATCCTCGGGGGGGGGGGGGCTTTGACGCTGATCCTTGAAAGAGGGGTGTGAGAGGCTTGTGGTCGGTGGTAACGGTGAATGGGTGGCCATACACATAAATGTGGAAATGCCGACAGGCCCAGTGGATGACGATCGCCTCTCTCTCAATTTGAGAGTATCGTTGATCTGTTTTCGTAAAGGAGCGGATTGCGTAGGCAATTGGAGCCCAGTCTTCATTGCGCTGCTGTTACGTGAGCAGCGCTCCTAGCCCGTAGGGGATGGTGTCAACAGCAGTGTTGGTAGGTCGGATCAAAATACGACAGCGTCGTGTCCGCCATGGGTGCAGCTTTTGTGTACTTGAAGGCTTGTTCTTGGTTGGAGCCCCACTACCACGTAGTGGCAGACTTTGTCAGCTCCCTGAGGTGTTTCATGAGGTTGGTCAAATCGGGGATGAAACGTCCACAGAAGTTTACCATCCCTAGGAAGCTTAGCACTTCCGAGATGTTGGAGGGTGCTGGGGCTTCCTGAATGTCTCGCACCTTGTCGGGGTCTGGGGCCACTCCTTTTTCAGAGAATGTGTAACCAAAGAAGCTGATTTTCTTCTTCAAGAAATGACATTTTTCTTTATGTAAAGTGAGGCCAGATTCTCGGATCCATTGAAGGACGCTGCGGAGCCTTCTATGGTGCAAATCCAGGGATGTGGCGTATACCAGCAGGTCGTCACTCACGTTCAAGACTCCGGGGAGACCGCTCAGGACTTCCAGAATGGTGTTTTGAAACACCTCGGTGGCACTTGACATTCCGAAGTTTAGACGCTTGTATCGTCTGAGGCCTACATGTGTCGAAAATGTAGTGATGTATTGGGAATTCGGATGGAGGGGCAGTTGGTGATTTCCAGAGCGCAGGTCCATCTTCGAGAACCACACAGCGCCGTTCAGCTCCCCAGGATGTCATCAATGGTGGGGGTGATGTGACGTTCCCTTTTTATAGCTACATTCGGTAGGCGCATGTCGACACAGATGCAAACCTGTCCGGGCTGTTTTGGTTTCCTCGCCACTACGATCGGGGACACCCACGGGGTGGGTCTGCTGACCTTTTCTATGATCCCATGTCGTTCCAGCACTTCCAGTTCATCTTCGACCTTCTGCCGTAGGCGGAATGCTATGCATCTGTGCCTCAGCGCCATCGGTTGAACAGTCTCACTCCACTCGATGTGGAGTGAGACTTCTTTCCCTTTGAGGCACCCGATTCCTTTGAAGATGTCCTCGAACGCCTCCATGATGACTGTTAGTTCTTCTTCCTGGACAGCGAGAGCATAGGAGATTAGCCTCAGTTCTTCTGCCATTTGGCCGCTTACAAGCATTCCACTCCCTTCGTCTGTGACGTACGGCGTGGTTGGAACCCTCAGATCTTGGTGCTGTATGTCCGTTTTGAACCATTCCTGTAGTGGGATGGGCGTCTTCTGTCCGTAGGCGAATGCATGAATTTTGGCTTCGCGCAATGGTGGGCAAGGATTCAATTGGTTGTATACGTTGGAGGCCATCAGTTCGATCGGGGCTCCAATATCGATGGCAGCCCGCACATCTTGGTGGTGAATTTGGATACGGCACTTTGGGAGCCGGCGTCGTTTCCGCAGCGGTTGGCTCACTGCGAATACGTAATGGACAGGATAGTCGCCCATGTCGTCATCCATGTCTTTGCTGCTTTGCGGTTCTTTGACGGACTGTGCCGCCTCTCTTTGGGGCCTCGACGACCTGCACACGGTCGCAAAATGGGTCATCCTGCCGCAGGCCGAGCATTTCTTTCCTCTTGCCGGGCAGGCTTGCATGCGGTGGGGCATGCCTCCGCAATAAACACACTCTCTCTTCTTGTCTGTCGGACGCTTGCCCTGGTGTTACCAAAGGGGATGACGGACGGAGCGCTTGAGCACATCAAGCACTCACCCCCAGTCAACTGATCTGGGTTTAATCCATCATCATTCTTTAGCTCACTCCACCACCCCAGTTCAGACATGGCCATATGCAAATCAGTTTGACCCTGTGCCTCATGGGAACAGTCCAGCCCGAACTGCCAAGCCATGTCTTCCCTGGACCGGAAACAAGCACCCTGGAACCGGTTTCGGGTTCATAACCTTATCAGCCAGGCTATCTTGAATCCAGTGGCAAAGTGAGCAAGGGACCCACGTCTGGGCATACCGTGCCAACTTAGGGCGAGCAAAGCGATACCAAAGGGGATGACGGACGGAGCGCTTGAGCACATCAAGCACTCACCCCCAGTCAACTGATCTGGGTTTAATCCATCATCCAGTCCAGCCCGAACTGCCAAGCCATGTCTTCCCTGGACCGGAAACAAGCACCCGGGTTCATAACCCTCATCAGCCAGGCTATCTTGAATCCAGTGGCAAAGTGAGCAAGGGACCCACGTCTGGGCATACCCTGCCAACTTAGGGCGAACAAAGCGATACCAGATCAGTTGACTGGAGGTGAGTGCTTGCAATGTTCAACACTCCGTCCATCATCCCCTTTGGTTTTGATTTGTTTGCCCTAAGTTGGACGGGTATGCCCAGACGTGGGTCCCTTTCTCACTTTGCCACTGGATTCAAGCTAGCCTGGCTGATGACGGCTGATTAGCCAGAAACTGGTCCCAGGATGCTTGTTTCCGGTCCAGGGAAGACATGGCTTGGCAGTTCGGGCTGGACTGTTCCCATGAGGCACAGGGTCAGACTGATTTGCATATGGCCATGTCTGAACTGGGGTGGCGGAGTGAGCTAAAGAATGATGATGGATTAAACCCAGATCAGTTGACTGGGGGTGAGTGCTTGCAATGTTCAACACTCCGTCCATCATCCCCTTTGGTTTTGCTTTTCTATAGTCATCACATTTGAGAGCACCTTGTAATAACTCAGTTCAGGATATACAGTGCATAAAACCAGTGAACACTAGTGCCCTCAGATGCTTCCCAGTCCTCAGTATGGAACTACTGATAAAGCTTACCATATGAGGTATCATCATATTTTTTTTAATTAATGTATGGTAATTTCATCAAAGGTGTGGGTGTTTTTCCTGGGGTTTTATATTCCTTGTATGCTTATGTCGGTTTACGGGAAGCGTACTACAGTCCTTCAACACCTCTCACTCCCTCTTTAATTTGTTAGCTACACATGTCATCCCTACTTTCAGTGTTTAATTTATGCCAGATGTTGTAGATGCTCAATACCAGCAGTGCTTAATTTGAGCCGTGGTTGCGGTGGGGGCCACAGGTACTCATTTTTGGGGACCAGCAGTTATTTTTTTCAATCTGACATTTCCCAAGAGTAGGGGGAGAAAAACACACAAAAGGGAAAAAAGGAGAAAGAGAAAGACGGAACTCTTGTCACAAGGAGAGATAGCAGGAACCTGCAAGAGTGAGATAAGGGTAAGGGGGTGTCTAGTAGTGGATTAAATAGGCAAGATTAAAGACTAGCAGCCTTGGTAGTCGACATGCTGACATTTAATAGCACCGAACCCAGGCTTCTGAGCAGAGCAGTGGGCACCGGCACTCACTGTTTTACAGATTAAGCACTGTACTAGCATTTAATTTTGGCAGTTCACCCCATTGAAGCGCCATCTATTTGTTTTAGCAGTGCACATCAGCAACAGTTTGTAACAATTAAATGTGCATAAAAAAATGTAAGTATCAGGTCACCAAGCCATTCTCAGAGCCTGGGAAACCTGGTATTTTTTGGGGGCGAGAAGGAATCTTCATAATTAACACACTTCTTAAAGTGTGATGGTTAGAAGGTATTAATGGCACTTGCATTTGGCAGCACTATTTTCTGCCATAGGTGGCACTTTTTTTCGTTTTTTTTTACCAAGTCAAGCACTGCCTGTTCTGTATGTGTCTGAGAATCTTGTGATGTTTCTTCTGCTACTGTCACCTGTCCTTTACATATTCTTTGTGTTAGGGAAGGTTGCATTACTGCTGTCCATGTTGTACCTTTTTGCGTGGTGAAGCTTGGTATAAAACCTTCCACTGTACTAGAGAAAAAATGATTTTCATGCCCAATGTTTGTTTTTATGCATGATGTGAATGAAAGTGAACTTATACAAAATATGTGAGCACAGGGTACTTTTGGATTTACATGTGAATCAAACAGTTTTTGAAATGGACTAGACTACTTTGTGAAAGTTTTGACAAAGCTGACAAGTAGCCCCATGTCATGTAATATATCTTTGGCTAGTTCTGTCTCCTTAGCCAACAGCACCTTGCATGCTGGGATTTTGACCCCATATTGAAAGTGTTAGAGGCAAAACTACAAGCCCCACAATGAAACATGCTGTTGACTGAAATGGTATTGTATATCACAGTGCCAATAGGCAGACATGGTAAATGCAAAAACAAATTGCTCCTGACTTACTGCCTTTTTAGGTCGAGCATTTGAGACCCCTTGCATATACTTTAGTAAATACTTATATGTGTATGTACTTTGTGGTCTCTGGAGATCAGCCCTAGGACTTGTCTCCTTCCGCTTAGGGACTTTTTTTCTGTTCAACTGCCTCTATTTTAATGTCTTGATAGAAAAGGACAAGTAGAGGTCAGTAAATTACCAGAATTCCTTTCTGCAGAGGGACTTTCTTTTTAAAAAATTTCTGGCAACTGCCTCTATTTAACTTTCTTGATTGAAAACGACCGGCAGGGGTCAGTAAAATACGAGAATCACTTTAGCATACTCTAGATTCCAGTCCATAGAAATTGTCTTCCACAAGCACCCGTAGACAATAATTTTTTTTTAAATCTTGTATTTTCAGTGATATGACCATCAAAGGTCCTGATTTGATATTAAAAACAAACATTTAGACTTAACTATTTCCTTGTGAAAGGCATTATTTCTCTCCATGTGTTTACATACTTGGCATGTCGCGTAGTTTGGTGGTTATTTTGCTTGAAGGTAATCGGGGGTGAAAAAGCCCACTAGGAAGGAGAGCTTTTCAAATGCAAATACAAGCATATGGCTGCTAATGGGTTAACATTAACACTTATTGAAAAATCAGCGGGCTAAACAAGATTTTATTCGCCAGAACAATGCAAGCAGCAGCTGGATGTGTCTGAAGAGACAATGTAAATGGAAAATCAATGTGCTGACACCCCTCTTCCTGAAAAGAGCTTTGTGTGATTTGAGTGGAGGGTCTGCATGGCCATTGCAATGGGCCCTGCCTAGAACAGGGGCAGCATGTGCTACAGGTGCTGAACTGCCTGGGAATCAATGATCCTCTATACAGATCTATATGTATTCAGCAAGATATATTAATGGTAGGATAACTCTGTTGGTTTTCTAAACAGTCAAACAAAATCAACTTTAAATATAGCAACGTTGACCCTCAATGGCCCCCGTCACAGTGGCAACTCAAATTCCCATCATGGCCGATGAACAAACCCTGAACTAGGAGCCTGCAATCATCGCCATTGAAATCTCTGTTATCATGAAGACCATTCACTTGGGGGCACCATCTGAGCCTTGCCCCCATCACACCTTCACCAAAGTGGAGTGGGAACAGTAAGTCTTACCCCTATGAATAGTATATCTATTATTCCCAGACTTCACTCCATCTAGTGGCTGGCTGAACTCGGACCCACACCCACAGCCCAAGCCTGGAATCTTGGAATAATCCTCAACAGCAAACTGGACATGACTGCACCAGTCAACGCCATCACTGCACCCTGCTTCCACAGCATGAAGATACTAAGGAAGATCGTCAAATGGCTACCAAACAACACTAGAAAAACTCTGCCCTAGTCACCAGATCAATGCCGGAACCGTCAAGCAGCTAAGTGGAAGACTGCAAACCATCCAGAACTCGCCAGCCAGGCTCATCCTCAACCTCCCACACAGAACTCACATCAGACCATACCTCAGGAAACTACATTGGCTCCCAATACATAAATGCACTCAAGGGAAACTCCTCACACACACTTTCAAGGCACTACACAACTCATGCCCCACCTACCTGAACAATCGCATCTCCTTCAACCAGCCGCCCAGACACCTCAGCTCCGCAGAACTCTTACTCACACACATCCCACGAATATATAAAACCATATCTGGAGAGCAGGTTTTTTCTTACATCGCTCCTAGCGCATGAAACAACCTCCAACTCCACAGCAGGGCCTCCTCCACTCTTCTTGAATTCTGCAAGAAGCTGAAGACCTGGCTTTTCAATTAACCAACCTATAATAGGCATGACTAGGCACACACACCTGTTCAGTGCTACGATTCCGTTGTGTTATGTTTCCTAAGCTAGACCTAAGTAGAAAAGCAACCTTTTACCCACATTTGTCCTACCTTGCACTGCATACTGGTTCTAGTAATGACCTTTTACCTAGTTATGTGCTGAATAAATCTCGACTGGGTTTCTTGAAACTAGCCTAATTTATTATGCACAAGGATTCTTAGCATCATATCGTAATCCGCTGCACATGACGTACATAACAGGATTAACATACTCTGTACAAAAGTCATCGCTATCTTCATCTCTGGCAACAGGGCTGCTTTCCATAATTACAATAATTGATTTAGGCTCATCTACATAATCGTACCCACAACATTTCAATTGTAGTAGAACCCCGAGGTTACCTTTGTAGTACGAAAGAACCGCACTTTCGCTAGGTAAAGGAGGAGATACGTCTACGCTGACACTGACACGGAGGTCCCTGCACGCTGAGGCTTTAACACGGAGTGGTCTGACATCCCTTGCGGGGTTTCCAACTCATGACCAAGATGGGGCCCTTCATCTCTCCCATCAGGTAATGGGGTTGTCTCTTTCCTAGGGGATTCTTGAATTCACACCCACATACATGCTAGGTACACTTAGGTACACTTAGGTAGGGTCTGCATCGTTGGAGTATGCGAAGATTACTTTTATAAATGCCTGCATATATTTGTTGCTTAGCATCATGGTAGAAATGTATCTATTGTTTACTCTGTTGGTGCTTGTAATCTCTTACATTTGCTTCTGTCTATTGATTGTCGCAACAAACATGTTTTATACTAGAATGGCGCTGGTTCAATAAATGCTTATTGAAAGTGTCCCCAACGTTTATTCTGTGTATCCCTCTTAGACTAAGTGAGCACAATTGACTGAGCGAACAGTACTGTACTGTATCCACGATCCCTGGTGGGTCAAGGGTTGTCATTTTCAATGGTTGCCAGAAACTATACGCTCTTTGGTAGGGTTTGGGGGCTTATAGTGGCACTGTGAGCTAGCTGGTCTATAGGCTGACATATCCTGTGGGGTTGTTCGGAATCAATCTAGATACCAATCCCTTAGTTTATGTTGTCCAACAACCGTGCAGATCCTATATATGTTTAGGAACTACACAACACTTAGGGGTGATAGTGCACTTTACAAATACAGATAACAACTATGTGTACTCTTTTGTCACAGATTTCAATCATCATGAAATAGCTCAGATGGTTAATGGTCCTGCTACAGAGAATAGCCTGTAGTTGCAGGCCATAGATTTTGTATTTTATGTGACCTACCTCAGTGGGTTAGTTGTTTTATTGTAGAGATCTTTGAGATACCTGCAAGCCGCAAAGTATAATCCTTGAAAGATAACTGCAGTTGAGCACTCGCTACAAATAGCTCAGTTTAAACTAAAATGCTTACGTTTGAAACCTTTCAGGTTCTAAATCAATTGTTTTTATCCTAAAGTTAGTTAAATGGGTTCCAATGACAGTAATAAACACTTATTAAATGCAAAAATTCAGTTGACATTGAGTGCCACAAAATATTATTATTAATGGATTAACACATATGTCCACACACACAGATTCCTAATATTTCTAGAGAACACATATAGTACAACATATGTTACATTGACCAAGAGTCTTAGAAAGTCAAAACCCTTTACAGTCTCTTTTTATCACTTACCAACGCATTAAATTGTACTTCCTCAGAATGGCTGATGGGGTAACAGTTAACTGCTCCGAGTCAGGACACTGTTTGGAAACTAAGGAATTAGATTGTCCTTGAAGTGAGGCATTATGGTGCTGGTTATGCTAGAAAGGAAAATAGGAGCCATCCATAAGTTCCCCAAAGTGAAGTACTCCGAATGTGGAAGGTGCTGCTGACTGTGTCCCGATGTCAAAATAAAGCATCTGAATACAGCCAGATGATGTCCCTGCCTGGAACCTACTTCTGGCTCAAGAATAAATGCTGGAATAAGACTCTGGCCATCTCACACTCCAATTATGTGCTGTTCCCTGGCGAAATTCTATCTGGGTTGGATGTAAAAGTCAATTAGCTTAAATAAACTCATGGAAAACCTTCTCCAAATGCTTCACCATTTAGAGCAACTACAAGATGGGCCAATAGTTTGCCAGGTTGTCTCGTTGGTGGAAGGCTTCTTTAAAAAAGGGATGACACACGCCTATGGGTAGGGACTAGGGCCCCAGCAAGAGAGGCATTAATGTTGGCTCTTGACCAATTATAATCCAGTATCAAATATGTTTTGTATAACGTATGGGGAAGCAGGTCCCAAGGGGAACCAGAGGATTTTCTTGAAAGAGCTAGTGCAGCCAAATCATCTCTGTGCAAGGGGGGAAACTGAATAACGAAGCCAAAAAACCTCTGTCAGGAATAGTGGGGGAAGTGCAGTAGGCTAACTGGGCTAGAGATGCCTGAACTGTTGAGATTTTACTCTTAAAGAAATCTGCAATATTGATTTTATCGAGTTTGCAGAATCTGCATGCTTTGGGTGCCTCCCAACTCCTTGCTAACCAAGAAGATTGCCACCATCGGATTATGGGCATTGAAGGTTTTGTTAGCGAAAAAATTTGATTTACCTCTCCTGATAGCATGCTTATAAAAATAGTCATATAAAATCAATATAGTAAATAAAGTCTCCTGCACAGTGAATGGGTATGTGCCCCAGCCTTGAGTACCTGACTATGTATGAAAATGGTATCCTGACCTTTCTTGAGACCCTGAAATCATGCTAATCTACTGTGAGTGGATAGACCTAGGTCTGTCTCTAGAAATAAGAGATCCAGGACATGTCATGTGATCTGGATGGGTGTACCAAGCATGCCCTCGTAGAAGACAGTAGATTACTGACTGTCATTGGTGCATCATGTAAAGTGGTGGTGGCTGTGTATAGTGTTTTATGATTATAGTGTGCCTAGAATGTTTTTCTTTGTGCCAGTTACGGTTACTAAGCACTCTCATGTAAAGTCCTGCTGTTATGTGACAACCAAAAACTATGCACTGACATCCTGTGTCCATGTTGAATGCATGTGTGTATAGTGAGCATGTGATACCTGTATGGTAGCAGGATTATGTGTGTGCCTATGTGTGTGTCAGTCTGAATACTTAATTTAGTAGGGTCCATTTTGGATGTCCATGGTTTAGCATGGCACAAGATGAAGGATAAGGACAGCTTCCCCAGACAATGGAAGTGTATTGCCTACATTCTTATGGCTGGGGGGTGGGGAGTGAAGATCCAAACACTTACCTAAGGAGGATGGAGACAGCTATCTTTAGAAATTCCATAATGGTTATGTTAGCAATGAGCTGCTGATTAGTTATTTCTGAGAGCTGCCATTTGGTGGGTAGTAGGGGGAGATTGGTGGGACTGTAGTTTCTTTTGCTCAATGTGAGAGGGTTTGTAGGCCAGATCATCTCTTGTGTGTGTCCCTGATTGCTACACTACAAAGGTTGATGACAGCTAGGTGCAGAAATGTCACACTCCATTTTGCTCCTGTTTTGGATACTCCTAGCTTGGAGCAAGCCCCGGTACTACCTGCTGTCAGAAGCATCACTTTACACAAAGGCTGTGTCTGGAGATCACACCGAGAAGCTTACTTGAAAGAGAACTACCTCAAACCAGTCCTGAAGTTTGAGATAGTGGATCAATATCCCTGGTCTGGAAAATATATATACAAGTGGGATCCAAATCACCCTACTTTGTTCTAGTCCAAAGTTCTTCTTGACCAAGGAAAAGAATGCTTCGCAGAGTACTCAAAGAGCTGTTGTGTAACTAGGGCTAGTGTCAGCCTGACAGCCAGGCTCCCGTAGGTGAGGAGATATAACCTGAAATCTACACTTCCTGCTGAAGGAGCTCAGGGCCGGTCTAGTGCTTAGAAGCCTCTCCGTCTGCTGAAAGAAGGCAGTGATGTGCCAGGCTCTGCAGGAAGAGATAGTATCCAGAAGAATATGCCCGTTGTATTGCTGGCATGATGAATAGCAAGAGAGAAGCTAATCATTAAAGAATTAAGCCAGGAGCAACCCATAACATGAGTAGGTCTCTTGGTCTCTATACAAAGGTCCTTCAAAGAACTGCCCCAAAGATTTCCCCAAATCATGTGTGGTTGTGTCAGCTGACAGCCACTGCAGGCAGCAAGTTACTACTGCCTCTACCCACAACACAAGGAAAAAAGATGCTCTTAAGTGGAATCCAGTCAGTATGGAAGGCCTCAATTGCTGAAGAAGCCATGTTGTGACATCCAGACCTGTTGTGTTGTAATCATCCATTGAAGCTGGTGCTGATGAGGGGCAGCCTGAAGGACAGAAGGCATGGGCTGAGTCGTCACATCACCCAATCTACAAACTATTGCACAGGTACAGCGAGGCTTCACGAGCAACCATAGCAAATTATTGAGTTGCTCTTCAAGGAAATTGTGTCAGGATTTCAGACTTAATGCCTATACTAAAAGCGGGGGTAAGGACTATGTAACAGAGTTGTACGTCTAAGTCCAAGGCGTTAACAGTGACATAATCTACACCTTTGCTTAACTCGTGTCTCTGCCACAAACTACTGGGAACTTCAGCCACTTGGGTCGCCTCAGTGAGCAGAGAGAATACTAGAATTAAGTGGTGTAGCGCTCGCTGAGATTGCAACCAGGGTTACAACTTGGTATTCACTGATCTAATTAAACTTTGTTGTATATACAATTCTATTATGTGATTAAAGTAATCACTTTTACAAAAAGACAAGCACTGAGTAGGGCATTAATTTATTGCATCTGTTGCTGGACTGTTGCGTTCGGAGCCCTTCCTCTCCCCACTACCATCCTAAGAAGCCTATGACTTCTCACCTTCCCTACCCTGGGAATCAAGTGTGGAAAGGAAAGTAGTTGGCCCAGTTTGTACAGCCATAGTAGGACGGACACTACTGGCAAACGACCTAAACCCAGTGGTCGAAGTGGGTGGGATCGGAAGGGCACGGCGTGCCCCTTCTTAGTTAATTTTATGCAATCCGTTCCCCTACTTCTCTGTTTTTAGTAATGCATCCCAGGACGGCAGAAATAGCGAAAGCCTTTAGATACGGTTATACGGTTCGGCCCTTCTTGGCCGTTCGAGAACGGGCGGGGTGGGGCAGAGAAGGAAAAGGACTCTGTCTCTCTTTCTTCTTGCCCAGGGAAGACAAGGACAGTGTCCGCTTCTGCTCTGCCGCTGGCAGCTGCCCCCGTCTCTCTCACGTCTTCTCCTTATTGCCTCTCTTTCTGTCTTCTCAGTTGCTGAAAAACGTGACTTCAAAAACGGCTCTTACTCTCTCTTTCCTTTATTTTTTCCCCTGTGAAATGGATCCAAAAAAGAAAGACACCCTTTTGCTGCAAATGTCTGTAATGTATTGAAGACGCTTCTCATAAAGAATTTAGTAGTTCTTTATTTGTAGGCTGAAGATAAACTGCGGGTACCAAGGGCCCAGGAGCACGAAGACCGGTAGCGTTCAAACAGGCTCAACAGAGTTCCGAACTAGAACATGAAGGGAACCAATAGCCTTACTAATACCAATTTACATAACAATAGCCCTAACAGAGAAGAAATACCGACATAGCATGCCACAATGTTTTTTTCTGACATTTTTCTATTCCAAAGTGCAGTTTCAGGGCGGAGAGAAAAAAAGGTTTAAAACAGGACAAATAAATAAAACATGTCAGAGTGGTTGCAAAGTGGCCAGATTGGTTTTATTCGCACCAAAACACATTAGGGCCTCTTTACAGAGTTTGCCAGTGAAGGAAGCGCCACTTTTGTTTTGTCATCTTTCTTTAAATAACTGGGAATATTTATAAAGTGAGAGAGCGCAGCGTTAGCCTTCTTGGCTTAAATCCACGCTCAGCCACTACCGAAATGCGGGACTGCACCAAATTTACAACAATATGGTGCAGCCCTGCGTTTCCCCCTGCGCTGGTGATAATTTCAGTTGCCTAGCGCCAACGCAGTCACTCTTGCACCATAGTGCGAGGATGCCTGGGTCGTGGCGAAATGATTGTTTATGTGCAGGAAGGCGTCCCTTCCTGCACATAAACAATCTTAAATGGTGATTTGTAACTTCTATGTGTGCTGCTTTGTGCAGCACATATAGAAGTTGCAACTCGTCATTTTTTAAATGACTGTTTATGTGCAGGAAGGGACACCTTACTGTACATAAACAATCATGCATGGCGTTTTTCTGTTTTTATGTGTGCTGCACAATACAGCACACATAAAAACAGCAAAAACAAGAAAAAATAAAGCATTTCTCCTCGTTGCACCCTGTTAAGACCATGTTGTTCCTGCTTACATTTCAAATGCTTTACTTACTCATGCATTCCCTATGAGTAATTGCTTTTTCCAAGATGTTATGTCAGGCAGCATATTACTCGTCTAGTGCATAATTTGAATTGAGTCGCATCCAGGTGTTTATAGCGCAGCACAATTGGGTTATAGCTGAAGGCAGTGCGAGTTTCACTCAGTGGGGCGGTATGGTGTTTAATGGGGGAGAGAATGTGGCACTATGGCTAGAGCAGCCAACTTTGCAACTGGGGAACCAAGTTCAGACTTCATGACCACTCCATCAAACCACTATCCTGAGGGAGCACATTCCCATGCTTGACCTTAGGAGGCCCAGCTAGACTGTAGAAGCCATGGTGTCTTAGCACCAGCAGGTGGACACTAGCAGTGGCAAGTGTGGGTTAACCTTGAAGGCCTGTCCATCACAATCCATGCTGAAGATCACCTCCAGTCTTGTGGACAGGCGTACGAAGCAACACACCCCAGAGTGACAGTGACTCTGTCACTGAGGTCACAGAACACTTGAAGTCAATCTACCTCACCCATTGGTACCTCAATTGGCCTTGTTTCAGCAGTACTAGTGCAACTCACCAGGGATTGGCAATGCAGGATTTGCACGCACACCAAGCTAAGTTCGCAAACTTCACAGCCTCTCTCCTCCATTGACAAGCACTTTTAACATGTGTTGCCTGCTTTGGGGCCAGTAGAATTATGCAGTAAGAGAGAATAAAATTATGCCACAGTGTTGACTAAATTATGCAGCAAACAAGAAGGCTGCAGCGTAATGCGGTATATTTTCTGATACTTTATTATTTTTATACATACTAAAAGTCTCTGCAAATATTTTTCCTCAGTACCAGTGTAACAGTCAACTGCAGCAGTGAGAAAGGTGACCAGTCAACCTTTGCAAAGGGCCCTCCACTGCGCAGCAACACAAGTCTAATTTTTTAGTAACTTTTGATCCATTTGAGCTACTAACAATTTATTAGTTAAAATCATCAGATTGCAGCAGATGATGTATTATGTGGCAAATATGGCAAAGCCATAATTAGGTGGAAAACATTTGCAAACTGGGATATTTTGTCATTCATGTTTGAACTGCTCTTGTGGAAAAAGGGAGGAGAAGTGCTGATGACAGAAACTGCATGGCTCGGAGACAAATCTCCTTGTACTTCCACTTTTAAGTGTATTTGGGACATTCTGTGATTGGAAACGTACGCGACTTTGTGAATACATTTTAATGGGAATAACTCATATACAACCTTTAATAAACATGTGTATCCATTGGTTGAATTACATAATGTAATAAGTTGTAACTGGTCAGTGAAATACCAAACAAATACTAAAAACTGAGATGTTTTGCTCTTTCTGGCCACGCCTCTGACTCCGCCCACTGACCCAGTCCACGGGTTATTCCCGCCCTCTGATTCTCCACCCACACTTCCCCTACTTTTTTCCCCCCACTTCGATCACTGCCTAAACCACAACGGTTGGAGCCCTCTAGCGCTTGTCTGCCCTGTGGTCCCCGTAACGGGGTCTGAAAGTTGTGTTTGGAAATAATTGATCATTACTCTACTGGTCTTTTAGTATTGTATGCTTTCAGCTGCAGAGCTGCACAAGTACCTGAGAGTTCTTTTTTTTTTTTTTTTATAAACAACTTTTTATTAAATTTTTAGAAGGATCGCACTTGGCGCAGTACACAGCTGTTTTGCCTACAACCATATAGGCCGGCAGCCATTAGACACAAACACCATAGGGCGAGGGGCCAGGAAATCAGAGGGGCATGCCATATCCCAAGTGTAGAGGTACATGCAATCTCAACCATGAACACTCTCCCCGGCAGCTCTATGTCTACCAATATCTTTACAGCAGAAGAACAAGCATTAGCACTTGCCGGTGTGTCAGGGAGCAACGGCAGATGAAAAGGCCCCAGCCGCGCCCCATGCAGGCCCCCTTTCTAGTACGATGCAGAGTTCTAGGAGGGCAGCGGGATGTCCCGACCGTGGCATACTGCCACCATAACTACGCCTAGTGCCATGTCGTCCTAGTCCCAGCTGCGCACAACCGGGCCAGGCAGCATGTCCCCCCAGGTGGCCCCCACTCCCGAGGACCGCCCCCGGAGAGACACCCCACCCCGCACTCATGCCTCCCCAATCACCCAGCAAGAACATCCAAAGTAAAGACTAGCTCCATCCTCGCTAGACTGATCATGGCAAAGGAAGGACGCGCAGCAAGGCGCCCCAGACATACCTCTATATCGCCGCATGCGAACCCTTCAGGACAGTCCCTAAATTGGAGACCAACTGGAAAGATAATAACAATAATGGTAAAAAGGGAATTAAATAACGTAAAAGAGAAAAGGAAAAGAAAAGGAGGAGGAGGGTGGGAAAGGGACGGAAAGAGAGGGGCTGGAGTAGAGCGAGGGGGGTCGACGGGGGGGAAGGAATGTCATCAACACTATCCTCAGCCCATGGAGGCTGGGAGGGCCCAGTATTTCAAAGGCAGGGGTCTCCCCCCGCTCAGAGGGTGGCAGAGGCTAACCCAAATCACCTATCATTCAGCGACCCCCAGAAGCCCCCTGGATCCGCAGGACACAGCGCATCGTCGAAGAGCCGCAGGGTCCGAAGTGGTGGTGGTTGCAATCGAGCATGTTCCAAGCACCCTAGGTGGTCCACCAACGGCTTCCAGAGTTTCTCGAAGTGAGTGTCGTGGAACTGAAGACGTGCCGTGAGCAGCTCCATCGCCACCACATTCCACAGGCGAGTGATCCATACGTTTATGGAGGGCGTCTCCGCCTTTATCCAATAGAGGGCCACCGTCTGTTTGGCAGCACTTAGCATGTGGAGGCTCAGGTGCCGATCACGACCCGTCATGGCTCGCGTGTTCGCTGGTCTGAGGCCCAGTACCACCACCAACGGGTCCGCAGGCAGGGGGTATCCCAGAACCCATTTGATATGGCTTAAAACTTCCTTCCAAAAGATAGCCAGGAGGGGGCATGTCCACCAAATATGGATAAAGTCACCCAGTGCCTGCGTGCAGCGCCAACATAGGGGGGATGTCGTGGGGAACATTTTCTGAAGCCGGGCAGGGGTGTAGTACCATTGAGTAATCACCTTGTAGGCCGACTCCTGCTGGGGAATGCTGCGTAAGATTTTCGGAATATCCCTCCAGAGCCTGGCCCACTGAGGGGGAGTAACACCTGAGCCGGGAACAGTCTGCCAACGCAGTTGGTAAGGGTGGGGGTCCGGACGCTGCGACCGCTGTAACACCCCGTAGATGTGGGAAATCAGTCCCTTATACGCCCCAAACGTACGGGCGAGCTGTTCGAACGGGGTGAAGGGTCGCGTGGCTGCCCGAGTCAAGGAGAAGCCCTGAATCCAGTGCCGAAGCTGGATATACTGGACCTTGTCGCTGTCCTTCAGCCCGAATTCTAGCTGGCATTGGGCAAAGGATTTTAGACCACCGCCCGCGAAGAGATTCCCAATCGTTCGACATCCAGTTTCCGTCCAATTCGCAAAGTAGGGCGGACGACACGCCGGGGGGAACTGCGGGTTCCGTGCAATCGGGGTGTGGGGGGACGGGAAGGTGGTAAGCCCCCGGCGAACCGACACCCTATCCCAGATCTCCAGGACCGTCTTGGTGGGTACGGCCATATAAGCGCTACGATGGCGCGCCTCCCGGGGTAGCCAGGCATGGTCCCACAATAGACGGCAAGTGACAGCCCGATCCATGTGGAACCACACCTTTTCGCTCTCCCATGCCCCCCATTCCAGGACATATCGGAGATGCGACGCCCAGTAATACTCGAGGAGGTTCGGGCAGGCAAGGCCACCCCTATCACGGGGAAGCATCAAAAGCTTATTAGAGAGGCGCGGCTTCTTTCTGCCCCAGATAAAGGCCTCCAATTCGCGTTGCAGTCCCTGTATCTGATGTTCCGGAATCGGTGTTGGCAGCGTCTGGAAGAGGTAGAGGATCTTCGGCAAAATCGACATCTTTACCGTATTAAGTCGCCCGAGCCAGGAAAGCGGTAGGGCCTTCCACCCACGCAGGTCCTGCTGGACCGAAAGCTTATACTCCTGCCAATTAGCCTGCGTCCAAGTGGCCAAATCTGGGGTCAAATTGAGGCCCAGATAGCGCACGGACTCAGTCGCCCATTGATACGGGACAGTCGCTTGGAGAGATCAAAGCTCCTCGGCCGGGATCGAGATATTGAGGGCCCAAGATTTCGTATGGTTGATTTTAAGCCCGGAAGTGCGCTCAAAGTCTTGGAGTAGCCGATGTAATGCTGGTAACGAACGCGACGGGTCAGATAAAGTAAGGAGAAGGTCGTCTGCGAAGAGAGCGATCTTATGTTCCACCCCTCGAAGCGATATACCCCGGACATCGGGAGCCCGTCGCACCAGGATTGCAAGAGGTTCTACGATCAGCGCAAACAGCAGGGGCGACAGGGGGCAGCCCTGCCGTGTGCCCCTGCAAATGGGGAAGGCCTGCGTGAGCTGGCCATTCACGCGCACTCGAGCCACCGGCGAAATATAGGGGGCCATGATGCGCGCCACCATCCTCGGACCCAGGCCCACCTTCTGCAAAACCGCCCGCAGGAACGACCAGTCCACTCGGTCGAACGCTTTATCGGCGTCGAGCGAGATTAAGCAGGCAGGAATCCCCCAATGTTTAGCTTTCCCTACTATGTGCGCCACTCGACGCACATTGTCAGCCCCTTGACGGTGCTGGATAAACCCCACCTGGTCCGGTTCAATGAGGTTGGGCATGTGAGCACTAATCCTCTTGGCCAAAAGTTTAGTGTACAGTTTAAGATCCGTATTTAGCAGGGCAATGGGCCGATAGGAGGAGCAAAGGGTATGGTCCTTCCCGGGCTTCGGTATAAGGGCTATTTTGGCCATCGCCATGTCCAGTGAGGGCCCCGTCCGCTCGTCAAATGAATTAAAGAGCCTGAGAAGATACGGCTGTAATTGCGGTCAAAAGGCGCGATAGAAGGACACCGGCAGCCCATCCGGGCCCGGTGCCTTTCCCAGCAGAAGATACCTCAAAGCGCCAGCCATTTCCGCCGAGGTGATGGGAGCTTCCAGAAGCTCAGACTGACTCGCACTCAACGGATCCCAAACACAGGCGCCCATGGTAGACGAGATCAAATCCGCCCTCGGTGGGTCGGCGGTATACAAGGTCGCGTAGAAGTCCTGAAACTCCTGCAACTTGTCCAATTCTGTGACAGCCCACGACCCGTCCGCCCTCCGCAGCTTCGCCACATGGGCCTTCGCTGCCCGCGTACGCAGGCATCGTGCCAAAACCGTGCCCACCTTATCTCCCCCGGCGTAGTATCGCTGCTTAAGTGACAGCAGGGCCCGTTCCGCCTTGTTCGTCCGATGCGCCCGGAGCTGGCCACGAAGGATCGCCAGGCGTCTTTTATGTGCCGCCAGCGGCCGTTCTTGGTCCATTTTTTCCATCGTCTGGACCTCCCGCGTAAGCTTGGTCTCATAGAGCAGCGCCTCCCGCTCCCTTGCAGCAGCGATGGCAGTGAGAGTACCCCTTATGGTAGCCTTGAACGCGTCCCACAGGAGGGGATGGGGGTCCCCGGGAGATCGTTCGCCTCGAAATACGCCAGGACAGCCGCCTGTATTTCCTCCTTGTCCACCGGGTCCCGAAGGACGTGGTCCCGAAACCGCCACCTAAAGGAGCGCGGAGGACCAGTGCGGTGCTCGCGTAGACACAGTTCCACGTGGGCATGATCGGATATGGAGATGGTAGAGTGCGCCGCCGCAGCCACATCCCCAAGCAGGGCGTGGGAGACCAGCAACATGTCTATACGAGAGTAGGAGCGATGTGCATGTGAATAGTACGTGTAATCGCACCGGCCCGGTGAGAGGTATCGCCAGACATCAACCAGGGTTAAAGCCCCAAGGGCATCTTTGACCGCCGCAGACATGGCCCCCACCCCGTGAAAAGCCCCTCCACAGCGATCGAGCTCCGCATCCCACACCAAGTTAAAATCACCGCCCACTACGAGGTCCGTGTTCACCGGCTCAAGGTGTTCCCCGATCAGCCTGCGCAGAAAAGCATCTTGACCCTGATTGGGAGCATAGAAGTTGCATAAGGTAAGCGCGCGATGACCCCTCTTGACCTCAACCTGCAAGAAACGGCCCTCGCCATCCCTAACCACCTTGGCAGCGCCCGGGGTTATCCCTGCCCTGCAGAGGATAGCTACCCCCGCCGTCTTGGTGGTAGCCGAGGCCCAGAACTGCCGAGGAAAGCGGGGGTGAGCCATGCGGGTCACATCTGCCCTAAGGAGGTGAGTCTCCTGGAGAAGAATTATGTCAGGGTTCTGGAGCAGTAGGTACCGCCATATTTGGCGGCGCTTGTTGGGAGAGTTAAGCCCCCTCACGTTAAGGGAGAGAATTTTCCAGCAAGGATCCGACGTCATAGCTCCAAAGCCATAAGGGAAGCAGCACGGTCTCCTATCATCCAGGCGCTAGCCTGACCCCCCCGCCAAAGGGGCACCCAGGGGAAGGGAGGAAGGGGGAAGGAAAAGGGCCAAAGGAAACAAAACAAACCATGGAAACACAGAGACGGCCAACATGGCCAACTTGTCCTATTCCAATCCAGGGAGTAGCCAGGCACTACGGCACAAGCTGTCCCGGAGATGTCACTCTCCCATGGATAGGCGTGGGGGTTCGTCATCGCCAGACCAGGAAACCAAATCAGAAAGGCCCGCTCCGGGCCGCCGCCTCCTCAGGAAAGATGAAGTTCCAGCAACAGGCAAAAGCTCGCAGCCAGCCACGTCGCCAGGAGCAGGCAAGCAGAGTCCTCCTGATGGGCTATAGTCCGATCCGACAGGAGGTCTGCTCAACACCAAAGACCGATTCCAACTTGGGGTGGTCCCCCTATGGGGCCTCACTTGAGGGGAGATGCTTGTGAGCTTGACAGCGACGGGCCCCCTTCCAGGCACCTGATGTGCTGGATGATATCCTGCTTGTCCCGGGACGCCCTGCTGCCATCCGGGGAAGAAGGGCGGCGAGATCGTCGCACGGTGGACCACTGTGGCTTCAGCGGAGATCTGTGGACAGCAGGTCGCCGCATGGGGCTAGCCGGCGGAGAGTCCGGAATTTGGAGCAGTTGGGCCGCCTCCCGATAGGAGCGCAACACCCGGCGCTTGGATTCCCATTGGAACATGATGGCGAAGGGATGCCCCCACTGGTAGCGAATATTAAGCTCCCTCAACTTGTCTGTGATGGGCCTGAAGTCTCTGCGGCGCCTGAGAGTCGTAGGAGCCAGGTACTGAAACAGTTGAATGGACATGCCTTTGTAGTGAATTGTGGGCTTATCTCTGGCAGCTTTGAGAATCGCCTCCTTCTCAACAAAGAAGTGGACCCGCGTCAGGATGTCCGGGAGAAGTCCAGGCCATCCCGCTGGTCCCGAGACCCTGTGCGCTCAATCCAGAGCCGGCGGCGAGGCATCGTCGTCTCCGCGGATGTCATGGAGCAACTCCGCCACAAATGTCATGATGTCCGTGCCTTCCGCCCCAGATGGAACACCCCTAATGCGGATGTTGTTCCGGCGCCTCCTATTTTCCAAGTCCTCCTGCTTGATCTGGAGCTCAACGTGTTGTTCCTCCAGGGTCGCTAACCGCTGCCACAGGTGTTCCTGATCCTCTGTGCGAGCATCCAGGGTCTTCTCCATGTCGTCCACTCTACCGCCCAATTCCCCCACATCTTTCCGAAGGTCTTTAACACAGGCCTGCACCTCAGTACGAAGCGACCCAATCTCCGTTTTGAGCTCCTGCATAAACAGCGCCATTAAGGACTGGGTGACCGGTTCAGCGGATGCGCCCGCTCCCGACGGCATGGTGCCCGACTTGCCCCACAGGTCCATAACTGAGGTGTCTTTAGAGTCCGCCGGGGGCCCCTTCGCTGCTTTCGTGCGGGTCATGTCAGGAACACTGCTGGGTCGTTCCCCCTGTGCGGGATCCGGCCCCTCCGGAGGGCAGGCTCACCTCCAGGTGGCTACAGCAGGTCGCGCTCAGCACCCCAA
This sequence comes from Triturus cristatus, assembly GCF_964204655.1. Classification (NCBI taxonomy): domain Eukaryota; kingdom Metazoa; phylum Chordata; class Amphibia; order Caudata; family Salamandridae; genus Triturus; species Triturus cristatus. Next base: position 428,788,712 of record NC_140591.1, read on the forward strand.
GGTCCACGCAGGTGCCACAGGCCACAGGCCCGGTAGAGGAGCCCACCACACCTCAAGGCGGCCCCCGGGTCAGGTCCGGCCCCGTCGGCACTCAGGGAGGCTGCAAGTACCCCCAGAGGAACACTCTCCGCAGCGGGCAACGTCGTCGCCCGGTGCTTCCCCCGGCTCTCCGAGGACTCACGCCCAGTGCTGATCGATCTCCAGGGGCTGGACTGGTGGGGCAAAAGCGCGCGAGTGCGCTCCGGGGTCCAGAACCCTCAACAGTCTCCACAAGCGAGGGCAGCAGTAGGACACAGAGGGACAGGCCCATTCTCCGTGGTTAAGGGCACCCGCAGGGATCCTCCGGGCCAGACACCTCGCCAATCCAGGGCCCAAGAGCACGGCCCACAGGCCACCACCAACTAGTCTCGGGGCCCCTCACCACATCCGCCGGTACTCGCCTGAAGTCTCCCCCAGCGCCGTCCTCTCCGTGGGGTGCTCCCAGCCCTCAAGATGGCGGCCAGCCTCTCCGCCCCCGGCACCAGGCATGCAAAGTCCAGCCGAGGAGCGCTGCACGGGAGCCGCCACCCGGGTCTCCCCTCGGCACCTCCACCGCCGCCACACAGTCACCACTGTCGCCGTCCCCTACCAGTGCGTAGCGCCTCAGACAGCTGGCTCCGGCTCCCAGTCTCCTCCGCTCTCCAGGGCCTCCGTCAGCGGGAAAATGGCGGCCGCCGCCCCAGCTCCGACGTTTCCGGGGTCCACGGCCCCCGCAGCCCAAGGTCCGCCGCAGATCCGGTCCTTCCCGGCACCCCAGGCGACTCCAGGACCACCCTCACCGCTGCGAGGTCTCCCGTTTGGCGGCGGTGACAGGCGATCGGGTGACAGGCAAAATGGCGGGCAGTGCAGCAACCGTTAGTCCCCTCGCGGCCCTCCAAGTCGTTGGCCTCGGTCTCCGGGCGCCGAGCAGTTCCCACCGGGAGCCCCAAGCACTCCGCCGCCTGTGGGTGCAAGCCAAGCCCAGCCGCCGCTGCAGCTCCGCATTTACAGGCAGTAAAACTCGGCGGCAGCCCGGAGCAGCAGCAGCGCACGTCTTACGCCATGTCCGGCGAGACCACGCCCCCTGAGAGTTCTTTTTTACAAGCGATTTAAATTGTACATCACATTGAGAAACAATTTTGAAAAGTGACATCCGTGTTATATACATGGTCTAATGAGATTTAATCTCCTTTATGAGGGTTACTCATTAAAGCCACATTTTAAGTCGTGAAAGCAATGTCTTTCTCCTAGTGTTTTGTTGAGGCATTCTGCCGTTGCGCTATATAGTGTAATTGATTTTAGAAAACTGGAACAGAAATGCTAAAATAATGCATTTCAACCATCAGTGGTTTCTAGTATTGAAAGCTTAAGGTTAGAATTTGGCCTGAGAGACTTGCAATTTGTGGATGAAGTCTTGGGGTTGAAATTTGTCTGTCGTTTGAGAAGTGAAACTTCATGCTCAACTGTTGGCTAGTGTCTTCAGGCAATTTGTGAAAGTGAGTCCACCTGTGCAATAAAGAAAACTGTAAATCCTGATTGACAAATTATGAGCTTCTGGCTACTTTTAATTATTTTCTAGCCTAGCCATAGTTTAAAGCCACGCTAAAGCAGTGCCAGAATTTCACTTATTTACAGTCACACAGAAAAAAGGTACCCCAACAATGAATAAACCATACCAAGCTAACAATTGGTTTGTCCTGGTTTTCTAAACTGCATCCATAATTAATGATACAGTGTTTATTTTAGATGGCTAGAATGGTCTACTATTGTATCATCCTTCTAAATCTGGGACCGTATCTTGAGAATATATAGAATTTCTTTCTTTCAATTTCAGAAGTACTAATGAGATGTAATTTTCTGAAATTTTGCTCACTGTTTTCGAACACTAAAATGATAAACATAATTACATACCTAATTAAGTTTAATGTTAAGCTACAAGCAGGTGCTTTTATTTGGTATGCAAGGTATAGGTATTAGAACAGCAATTGGGAGTTTCTTAAAATAAGTAATGTATTGATTTGAATCTGTTTTTATTCAGTTGACTGTTTTTATTGCTATTTTCATTTACTTGTTATTCCTAAGCGTCCATTTGTGTACCAAAGTATTCTAAGGGAAAGATATATAGCAAAATTGTACAGTTGAGATATAATTCACACAACCTCCCGATTTAGGTAGGAGACTCGTTTTTAAAACTAGAATGGCTTTTTTGAACTTTATTCCTCATATAACTTTCTCCACTTCAGTTAAAGCTAATGGGGAAAATTAATTGGGGAAAATTAATTCCCCCCCGCCCCTCCTTTTTTTTGCTGCCCCTCTTGTCTGTTGCTAAAAATTGCGGGTACGTTTTTTCACGTAACTGTGAAGTTACTCTACTACAGATTATGTAATTGATTATTGCCTGTGCTAAGTAGAACCCCATTTACTTTTTTTTACAACATGTGCCATTATATGGTTACTTGACTGTACTCACGCAGTTTTCGTTTATTCTAAAAAAATTTTAAAAAATGAAATAAAATCGACTTCTACGAATTAGTAGTCAGGAGCACTAAATGGGTATAAGTAGAGCGAGGTCACAATGAAAGAACACAGAGTGCTCGACGGACAGCTGGCGGCAGTTAACAGTGACATTTAGACACCTCTGCTGCGATGTTCCATGCCCACGCGCCCCTCCTTCTAATATAACCGCCTGCTGCCATCGGTCTTGTGCCTGTAAGAGGCAGCTGGAAGTCAGAAACCAAAGAAGGACGTAGGTAAAGGGTGCACATTTGTCGCTGAAGGGAGAGGTCAGGCAGTTCCATTCTGGCGGTGGCCGGCCTACGAACTTTTAAGCCACGCCCTCTGTCTGTTTCATCTGACGTGGGCGGGGCCGTGTGGAGGCAGGGCATAGCTATGGGCGTGTTTATCGGTTTGCACGCTGTTCTCTCTGTAGAAGCGCTCTGCAGACTAGTTTTCAGGTCGGACTGGAGCGGCTAGCGAGGCAAGTCACCGAGGAGGCACTCGCTGCTCTTCGGCTGCAGGTAGGCACAACTGAGGAGGGGAAACAGACAGGCACGGCAGCCAAATCCACTTTTTTTATATTAAAGAGTGGCCGTGGATCCTGAGCAGTATAGCTGGAAGTTTAGTGTATGCAATTTTGGGTTGTTCCGTTCTTCCTCAGAAGCCACCTTGAGGTATATTTTGTGGTGGAATTTATGGGTGTGTAAGCATAAGCATTGCATTCCATGCGTGTAGCAGACCAAAATGGCTTCGGAGATGAGGACACGTCCATCAATATCTGGATGAAATGATAAAATAGCGCAATGGATGAATGTGCTTGGTGTATTGAGCAAGTGCCCAAAAAATGATTGTAATTGTGACCTTGTCTAATGTAACTGGTGCTCATGTAAAGCGCTCGAAACCCTTGCAGAAAAAGTGCAGGTCACGGATTTGAGAACTGCGGTATGGTGGAGGCTGGTGGCGGATAGTAAACCAATGGCCTCCTAGATGGTCTCCAGCGATCTTTAAGATTGTGCCCATCACCCCCACCCTTTAAAGAAAAAAAATGTCTAGGCTCTAGATGGCAACGTAAATGGAGTACTTATCGTATGGTCAAATTAAAAGCTAGACAAGTCGTGAATGGGTAGGTACATTGTGGGGCTAGTTAGGGGGCTGTACCCGAAGTACCCTTATGAGGGAAGGGGGTGATGAGCCCTGCACCACGCGGCTAGGAGTCGAGGGTGGTCTGAGTTTATCCCGGGACCTTTAAAAGTGCTTACATCAAGATGACTTGTCAAATTAAAAGGTCAGTGTGGAGGAAATATAGGTAACGATAAACTATAAAGAATGCATAAAGTTAGATAAATTGTTCTGTGAACTCAGGTGATTGTCTGTTTGGCTAGCTAATTCCATGGTCTTATGCTACAAACGCTTTAAATCTTCATGAAATTAACACACTATTGAGACTGAGGCAGATCATTTTATTTCTGTATGAGGGAAACGCAAGTTGTCAGTGAAAGTGATGCATACACACCAGGAGGATCTAGAATAATGCACATGCTAGTGACTGGAGTAAAGAGATAGTCTAGAGCATAGGTCTTCAAACTTTTTGATGCCGGGACCCCCCTGTCACGTTTTAGTCGTAAGGACCCCCTCCTCATCATTGCCAACTATCTAGCGCGGCCGGTCAGGTAAGCGTGGTGGAGCGAAGTAGGGGGCGGCAGGGATGGAAGCAGACAGATGACGGAATAAATAGGTATTGTTTCTTTATTTAATTATACCTATTCGGTTGTCTGTCAACTTCCCCGCCCACCTCACCTCGCTTACCTGAACTGGCCGCCGCTACAACCATAAATACCCCCTGTTCCCACAGCAAATCATTTTTACATTGGGGAAATAAATTAAACATTTAGCAAACCAAAGGTCAATCATGAGGGGGGTTTCCTCTTTCAATGTGTGCTGCAGAATGCAGCATACATGGAAAGAGTAAAAAACTAGGAGAAATGAAAAACATTTCTCCTCGTTGCGCCGGCTGTGGGGAGGCATAAGGTTTTGGCGCTGCCCCAGGTTTACATGGTTTTCAAATCTGGGGCAGCGTCAATATCCATGGGTGTTGCATGGGAACTCCCACTGCAATGCCCATGGAATGCCTACTTGACATAGGCAACACAGCGACTTGCGCTGCTTTGTCTTACTCCATATCTATAAGGCCATGCAAAGCCATGCAGGGTGACTTTGCCTCACCTCATATGATTGAGACGCTTGTGCCACCAAAGTTTTTTAAAAAATGACACTCCGGCAACACAAGCCTCTCATAAATCAGCTCCAAAGTAATATCAGACCATAATGCTTTTTGTTTTTGCATAACAGCCCCTCAACTCCTCCTCAGGGTACTAAGTGCTCTGTTAATACAGTTATGATTAAAAGCACCCACTTCACATCTCAGTTGTTAAACACCAGGCACAAAAACACATCTTTGCCCTCACAATGCTTGGAGCGATTCGAGCAACTAAAGCCAGAACCCCTCCCAAGCATCCTTTACATATGCAGATTAACTTCTAGCACACATTTGCTTTTCATTCAGGCAAGCAGGCACCCTGGAAAGAAGGCTTGTTAGAGGATTGTTTTACTTGTCTGCTGGGCCTCTTCCTTTTACAGCACATGAGACTCAAGTTACTCCAGCTGAAGTGTTTTAACGATCGCTGTGTTTTTGTCCAAAGGAAGAGCACATGTTTTGTATACCAGGCAGAAGTTAGGCCTGGAAATGCGCGACCCCCTTCCCAGGACTCTGTGGCCCCCCTGTAGGTCGCGCCCCACAGATTGAAGACCTCTGGTCTAGAGGCATATTGATGAAAACGATGGAATGAATGTAGCACCATAGAATATGCCTTCTTTGCATTACATTGTTGCTAAAATGATGTATACTTCCCCTTTATGAAAAGTGCCACCCTACTATTGTTGCCATGCATGTCATAAGTGGTTGTGTACGTTCAGTAGTATTCATAACGTTGCAGTGTGCAGGATTCGCATGACTTGCTGTTACCGCTTTCTACGTTGAATACATATTGCTACTGATTACCACTAGAAAAGCTGTATATCCCCTGTAGGAAATGTAGTGTTATGTTGTGTAATGGAGAGTGCTGTAACTTAATCTTTGCTTTTACCTGCCTTCATGAAAAAGGAAAACACTCTTCCATCACTGATGCCAGTATTGATGTTGGTGCGCGTGACTTGAGGGTTCATGTGCTTTTGTGGGGTTTAGTAATAGTGTTGAGTACAGGCCTCCGGTGACCTACAAAGAAAACATTCATATCCTGCTTGCCTTGTGCTGGCTTGAATGGACTTTGGGTGTTATATATTGCCTATGTTGTAAAGGCCCTAAATACTTACCAGTAATGGTATTTCTCTGTTTCCACTTCCCTCCTTTCAAATAACCACAGTATGAGGCAGTCCAACCTCCACCAAGACATAAATCACTAAATAAACTCTCCTGCATCTCTCCTGACCTTATCTCCCCTACCGCTCTACCCTTCTCTTCTTTCCAGCTATTCAATTCAATAATCTTTATTCGGATATAGAGTATCCATAAAAGCACAAAGCTATATATCAGAGTTAAGCGCTAAAAAGCATTACATATAAAAACATCATCTGGGTTAAAACATACAAAAGGGACATACAATGTAAAAACAGTACAATGAATCATCATAAGTTTATAATTATCACAAAAACCAAGAGTATATCCAATTATATAGCAGCATCATATGATAAAGTGCAAATAGGTTTAGAGGAATAGCAGCAGGAGGAAGTAGGCTGTTAGACCCATAGTTAAGAGTCCACACAATTTAAACATTGGTCAAAACCAAATGCATATTCTCTAACAGCATAAAAGCAAGAAGTTCATATGATACAATCAGGTCTACTTATGAGGGACTCATACAGGCACGCAAACGAATAGCCATCTTCAAGAAGGTACAAACACGGAGGGTTAAATTTTCCCCATTAAGCTGAAGGATAATCCTATGAGCAACCATAAAGTCTGTGATTCCACTAGCCCTAAAGAAGGGAATCAAGAATTGTTTACTATACTTGTGACAAAAATTGCAAAAGAATAGAAAGTGTATCATGGATTGCTTACCTAAATTGCCGCAAGGGCAAGGCAATTGCTCAATATTGGTTTGGAAGCCTAAGGGGAAACACAACAAATATTTTAATGTGCCAACTCTAAGGCGAAAGAGCAAGCTTCGATCCCAGCGGTCAATGTCTTTTAAAAGATAACTGGCTGGGAAATGAGAGGGGGGACCTCCGTTGTCTGCCATAGATATATAACGAGCGACGGATGGTTTCGAAAGCTCTTGTTCATGTCTTAGGTCCCCATAATATTTATATATGGCTTCTCGAATAGTCTTTTTGTTAATGCCCTCTAACTGGTCTGGGTTTTGAAAAACATGGCCAAGATTTACTCTATTTTGACTTGCTCTTGCTTTGGCCAACCACGGTATGTCTCCGCCATTGTCACATTTTAGACAACCAATTACAATTTCTCTGGTTAGCGAGGCCGCCGGGTTTTGCCAACCGTTTAGCCAAAATAGGGCAGGACGGGACCTGATGTAATCTTCTATATAAAACAATTTTAGCTCATTATGACAAAGGATGAGGAGGAGATAGGTATCCCCAAAATTCTCCTGCAAAATCTGTTTTCTTCAACCTGAATACTTTTAGAATTTATAAAACCCCAGGTTTCAGCCCCGTATGTTACAGTGTGTATGCACTGTGTTGTATAAATTTTGAGTAGTGATAGCACTACCTCAATTCTTTTTGGTTGTGGAAGATTCAGGATCGAATTGACAGCCTTTACAAATTTGCTCCGGCCATATGCCAAATGGGCTGCCCAAGATCCATTATCTGAGAATTGTAAGCTCAGATATGAGAAAGTGCGTGTGCATAACAAAGTACCAGAACCTAAGGTGAAAGCATTAATATGGCGTTTTTTAGGACCGCAAAGAATTAAAAACGATTTCTTAAAATATGAGCAAAGGTTCAAACCATTCATAAAGTCAACAAAAACCCGACTAATATACGCAATGCATTGGGGGTGCGACCTATTAAAACTGCATAGTCCGCATACAAAAGGGCGGGCAGTTTATTACCATTAATCATCGGGACATCTGTAGTCAGTTCAGACAACACATTGTCTAGCTCGGTAATATATAAAAAAAACAAGAGTGGGGCCAAGACACACCCCTGTCTTACCCCTCTACCAATCACTATGTCCCCAGAGCCTGCCCCACCTGTGCTAATTCTCACCCGTGCCCTTAAGTCCCTATGTAGAAATGCTAAAAAATGCACTTGACTAAAACCTCATCCAACCCATAATTTAAAAGGCATGACCAGAGCCGCGATCTATTAACAAAATCAAAGGCCGAGGTAAGATCCATAAATGCTAGGTAGATGGGGCAGTGCCGAGCTATGGTATATTTACCAATAATCAGGTTGAGGTTAATGCACTGTTCCACTGTTCCAAGATTGCTTCTAAAACCGAGCTGACATCTATTTAAAATATTTTCCTCCTAGGCCCAGAATCTGATTTTGTTGAATAGCACCCTCCCCAATATCTTAAGTGCATTGTCAATTAAATAAATTGGTCTATAGCAACTCAGGTTGGATCTATCGCCCTTTTTAAAGATTGGAACGATAACAGATGTTGACCATGTATTGGGGATTTTAGTAATTGTCAAATTATTAAAAACATTAAGTAGAATGGGCGCCCAGAACTCTGGCCTAAATTTAATAAGATCGATGGGGAACCCATCAGGGCCGGGAGCCTTATTACCCAGACTTTGGTCGATAGCATCCTCAACCTCTGAAAATTATATCTGAATTTGTGTGGTAACATGATTGTCTATAGGATCCTCGCACTTGGGCGTAGCGGCATATATTTTAGAGAAATGGGCTACCCATGCTTCGCTAGTTATGTTACAACTTAAAGGAGTAAGTGTGTGTCCCAATGTTCTCATAGACTTGGCTGCTGCCCAGAAGCTATTTGAGTTATTAAGTCTTGCAGCGCAAGCCAAGTTGTTCCATTGTTCATTTAAGATCTCGTCTTTCCTCTGCTTAGTCACTCTTTTATATTGGTGCCTCAATAATCTAATGAGGTTAGAGTCCCTAGGGACAGCTGCGAGAGCAACTCTAAGCTCTCTGTTTGCCCGTGAGCAGGCGCTGTTAAACCACCTGGGGTTAAAGGTGGAAACAAGTGCAGGTCTTGAGATCAAGTTTTTAATACCTGCACATAATTGAACAAAAGCAGAAACTACCTCTGGGTTGGGATCAACAGATGAAAGGCAAGTATCGCAGAATGATCGATAGGTTTTTAGCATTTTTAAAAACACACTACTATTATCAATACCTTTCCATATAACCCTTAAGTTATCTGTTGAGAGTGCTAGGTTACAGGCCCCTGGCTCTTTTCTGAAGTCGGATATGGGGGCAACCCTGAATAGAACTGAGATTGGATTATGAGCCCCAAACGTGGTGGGTTTGACCTCTGCTTTAGCCAAGTAGTCTTCTAGTGTGGGCGTTATAAAAACGTAGTCTATTATTGAGGCACAACCACAGCCTCTATAGGTAGGTATTGGACTATCCTCATTATTTGTAGCCGCGATATCCATTACGTTTAATAGACTACTATTCAATAAGTACTCCAATAGTTCAATCCCACTTTTACATGGGTGGTCCAAAGAATGGTAAAAGGGAGTTGAATTGTTTCCCCCTGCAATCTTTGCATTAAAATCACCACCCAAGCAAATTCCATCTAGTTTTTGATTCCCTGTAAGATTAGGCATATCCGAGATAAAGTTGAAAAGATTAACGGAATTCATATTGGGTATAGTTAAAAAGTCATTATTATAAAAATTAATAAAACAAATCGAAATCCCCCCCGTGTGTATATCAAAGCTTGGATGTTAGCGCTTTTTGTGGGAATTGTTTTAACACTGCGGCCTGAAGAAATATTCACCCACATGGATAGGCCACCAGAAGGTTGGCCTTGTTTGGGGAGGGGTGAAATGATATTGAGGCATTCATACCCTTCAAGATATAACTCTATTGTTGCCCAAGTCTCTTGGAACATTAAGATATCATAATTGTTTATCGTCTTGACCCAATCATCACTACTTAGTTTAGAAGCCAAGCCGGTAATGTTCCAGCTTAGCACATGTAACTTTGGGTCATATGGCTCGATATCGTTGTTTTCCAAAATGGCCAGCATAGGTGTCAGGGGGACGATTTCAGTAGGTTTTGATATGTATGGCGGTCAATCTAAACTATCCAAACCAGAGAGGGCAGAGAACCTGTTTTGCAACGGATATGAGGAGATGGCTGGAGTATGCTGCTCAAAGTTTGGTTTATAAAAGAAACCAAGAGGTTATGCCCAAATATTAGTGGTGAAAAAGCTGTTAATCTCCTTTGCCATCAATATTGATCTAACAAGTGCTGGTCGGCGAAAATTAATAACAATGCAATCTCCCTCAATAGTCTTATCTGACAGTCCAACCCAGCCAACCCTACGTACCATTATAATCTCATTTATATTAAACCTCCTGAACCCTTTGTGTTTAGCCAACCAATCAATACTCTTGTTCCGTAGTTGGTCCCAAGACTCAGATTTATTCTTCCCTAATGGGGGAACCCCTGCAAGAATCAGGACATACGGGCATGCTGCCGGTGGCAGGCTTAGGACGTCTTTACTTGCCTCAGCAAATCCGCAGACATTATTACAAACAATATTTGTGAAGGCTGTAGGAAGGGCGTGATCAACAATTTGACTAGGTGGGTATGCTGTGGTGGAAATAACTGGATTTTGAGGTTTAACGGGATCAATAGGGAGTTGAGGTGAAATGCGATCTTTAGTTTTACGACAAGTATCACAAGGGATAGGAGGCTGTGTGGGAATTATAATTTCCTGTCGTTCATTAAGAATTGTGTCACTCAGAGTCTCTGATTTATAGATATCGCCCTGTGAAGGTAACTGGTTAGGTACATTACTATGCAAATTTAACTTATTAGTTAGTGATTCTAAGCGGTCCAAGCGCTTCCATAGTGCAGCGAAATTCTTATCTACAAGCTCTTTAACTCGCTCGTAGATCGTATCTATAATATTGTCAATTGCAGTGTCCCCAAGTCTAAGATTTGAAAAAGGTGTCGGTGTTGATTCAGTTTGGGTGTATACAGAGTAATTTAGTGTCTCTGAGGACGTTAGATCAACAGAGGCACAGACGGGTACTGGGTCCACTGAGACTGCTGGACCTTGAATCCATGTGGTTAGCGCAGTGCGTTGTGAATTAGAATGTGGAGGTTGTTTCCATTTAGAACAAACTGGCTTAACTGCTTTCCTTTTTCTTTTTGCCGCAGTAACTTCAGAGTTCGGGGAAACATTCACAGTTGCAAGAGTGTCCTTAGAACAAGCCAGTGATAAAGGATCCTCCATCTCCCTAATGTGCCCAATGTCCTCATTTCCCTCAGTGCCCACTTCACTTTCTCGAGCTGGCGAGTGTAAATTGTAGTCAGCTGATATAATCAACGTTGGTTGGGAGTCAATACAATCGGTATTCTCAGTTTGTAGAGGGAACTGGGGTTTTGTTAAGCCCATGGACAAGCGCCTCTCAGTTAGCTCGATTTCGGTGCTAACGATATTGACGGCTCTCTCCAGCATACTGTCTATGAACGTGGTATTACGCGAAGCTGGAGCAATATTACGTTTGCCCATAGCGATTGCTGCCCCAAACATAAAACTTGAATGATTCACCACTGCCAAGCGCAGGTGATCGAAGATATCAAAGGGGGTGGCCCAGCCCGGCCTCTAACTGCCCCTGACGGGCACAGACGGGCCCGCCCTTGCTCCGGGCTTCGTCCGGGCACGTCCCACACGTTGCGGGAGTCAGCGCTCGTTTTTCAAGTGCCTCCTGGCGCTGGAAGATGGCGTGGTGGCCGTGCGCGGCTGATTGCAGTCTGGGCATTCTGGGTCCCCCAGCAGGCACACGGAAAGCAGAAACCCCATAAATCACTAAATAAACTCTCCTGCATCTCTCCTGAACTTTCTCCCTCCTCCCCCTTCACCCTACCCCCTACCGCTCTACCCTTCTCTTCTTTCCAGCTATTGACCTCTGCTCTCACTTTCCTTGCTCATAGTTCCCACCCTGCTTATTCACTGGACTTTATGTGAACTTTCCCAATGGAGCTACCTTGTTTAGCTAAAGTGGAGACGGTCTGTGGATTCCCTCCTCGGACATCACCTACCCAGTCGGTCTTTGGGCAGACTTCCCTTCGTCTCTCCTGCCATCTATTCCCTCATCCTCCCCCTTCACACTTCCTCCTCGACCCCCCCCTACTTCTCTCACCTCTCTTTCCTCTTTCAATGTGTTGCTTATTTTTGACGTAATGTGTAATTGTTATCATTTTCTGTAACATTGTGTAACCTAATGTAAAGCGCTCTGATACCTACATGTCTAGCCAGTGCTATATAAAACTCATTAAATAAATAAATAAATCAATGAATAAAAGGAAACTCCATTCCTCCTGACGTTAAAATGCACAGGCTCAACCTTAGTTGGCCTGGCATAACCAGGAGGGTAATGAATTATAGCGAGGGAGTTGTGCTCAGAGTAATGCAATTACTTACCAGGAAGATGTTGCTGAGGAATCTCCGAGAGTGAAGGGAGGTCTTGGAAATCACTCCTTTTCGTTGTAAATCCGCAACCTTTCTATGAAGGTTGCCTGATCTTCTGATGAAAACCAGCACCCGTGGGCAGGACTCCTGAACGGGACACCCATAAAATTCGATATCAAACCCCCGGGCGTCCGCTGTTAGTCGTTTCCAGTTTAGAGCGAAAAGAGCTACCCTCCCACCCACTTTTAACTGGAGAGAAAGGCAAACTCTCACCTGCATGGGTTTGCTGTCCTCTACCAACACCTCTGGTCCAGGGCGACCTCTACGAGTCTGAAAGAATTCCCCTTGACGGGATTGGCCTTCGAATCACTTGGTTACTCTTGTAGGGCCTTGGGTGAAGAAGCAGACGGTTGCGTGCCCCAATCCATGGTCGACCCAACAAAAATCTTTTTAATGAAAGCCTGCGCTTTGTCAAAGGAGGCAAAGGTTGCCGCAAACGTTCCAAGTTCTTTAATGAACGCCTCCTCGAAGAGCCCACCTTGTGCCACCTCACCCGTCTCAGTGGAAGCTAAGTTCCCTAGTTTGGAGTCAATCATGCGCAGCTGGGAGTGGCAGCGCTCCGTTGACAGGGCGCAATTAGCCTTCCCTAAGAAAATAACAGCACTTTGCGCCCAACCAGACAGGGAATCCAACGAGACCGGGTCCCAGAGGACTTGGCCTCCTCCACTAAATCCAAAATCTTTGTAAGAGGGCTGCATATATCCATCAACATGTCCTGGCATGAACGCCAGGACCTGTCTATACCCTTCTTGGGGTCCCTGATATATTTCTGTAGGAAAGTGGTCATGTGGGGGTCTAACTCAGGCGTCGCTGGCACTTTGCCAGGAAGGGAGGGGCGTGTACGTTCTGCCTTAAGGCAAGCCCTGACCTCTTTAACGGCTTCCTAAGCTGACTTGCCACATATCAGGAGACACTCTCTGAGGGTACCCACTCAGCGGAGCAGGGATGCACCAAATCATCTGGGTTCAACATGTCTTAAGGGGCTCTGGTCTACAGGCGCCACAGGGTTTGGGCACCAGGGCTGAGAAGGCCTGGCCTCGTCAGGAGAATCCCCTTGACCATCATCCTTCTCCATGTCTGGTGAAAGACCACCGTCATGTCCGCAAAGGACTCTCATGCAGACAAAGGTGCAGGGTGTGCCAGAAAAACCTTTTTAAGGCGTTTGAAAGGTGAAGGTAGACAAACTGGACACAGGCAATGCGCAAGGCCCTGAACCCAACGGGTAGACCCTGCAAGCCCAGCTTGTTGTAAAAATACTCAGCTCACTCCAGGCGTGTGACCAACGTCTATTAATTGCAGCCTAAGGCAAAATGTGGCGACTGGAAACCAGTCTAACTATGGGAGCACTGAGCGCTAGAACAGCAAGTCTCATGCCAGGGGCAGACTCATCCTAAAGCTCTGAGGGTATTTTGCAAAAATCAATGCCTGGGCCCTGCCCCAGAACAGCTTTGAACGCTCTATGGGCGTGTGCACCACTCGCTCATGCACGAAAAACTTAGCCCGTACAGACTCGTTTGCTGCTCTGCAACATGAGCATTAAGCTGTTCAATTATTAGTGTACCACGGGCGACTGGGCTTCCAGACAGCTCGGGGAAATGCTTGGAGCTCCGTGGGAACGTAGCTTAATAGTTTTTCCAGCGATCTCCAATGTGCCCTGCAGTGCAATAAGACACTAATGCAATGTGGCACCCTCTAGCGCGCGGTTAGCCTCACCGCAGTCACGCGGCCCGAGTGTTACCTGCGCCGCGAGCGGAGCTGCAGAAACTGCTCCCGCGGCGCGCAGTACCGCTGACCAGTGGTAGACACATGACAAAGGCAATAAATAAGTAATTGCAGCTCTCGTATGACCCTGGAGACCTCCTCTGTTGCCAAATCCTGGTCGAGTGCCTCCCTATTTTCCGCCATGAGTGTCGATAGGAAGATATCTCTAAGGAATTCAGTACTGTCCTCTTCCGTTTTGTCTGAGGCCGACTGGTATAATCTTTCATAATACTTCGCAAAAGCTTTGGCTGTTTCTGCTCCGGCCCTGCACCGCTTGCCCTCTAGGTCCCGGATTTCTGACACCCAGCCCCTTGCTACCACTTTGTGTACCTCCCACAACACGCACTGTGAGCTAACCGAGCCGGTGTTCTCTACAAAGGACTGTTCTGTGCGTTCTCTAAACTTATCTTGAAATTCGTGGTCCCTAATGTGCCAGGGATCCATGCGTGGTGGAAGAACTTCATCCTGGGCCGGACCGCAAAGGGACACCTCAACTGGGGAGTGATCTGATATACCCCTAGATTTATATTGCGCGTTCTGGAACTGCCCCACATGCACACACTGCGTGAAAATGTAGTTCAGTCTTATCCCACTACCGTGTGCTGCTGATATGTGTGTGTATTGCCTAGTGGATGGGTTGTGCCTTCACAGTTCAGTAAGCCCCAGTGCCTCGGCGAACATCCGCAATGGTTCCGGGCCAACCGGCCGGGGAGATGGCCTGGCTCTATCTAGATCCAGGGACATCGTATCATTCATGTCCCCCTCCCCCTGTATGAGGATCCCTGAGGGTAAGTCAAGCATTAATTTGCTTAGCTGCGGAAGCTTCTCCGCGTGGAGCTTCGGGGGTATGTAGGTGGAACATAAGTTGAGAGTACGACCTTCCCAAGTCCCTGTCAGTGCCATCTGCCCAAGGAATCATGCCATATGTATCCCGGTATAAAAGGTAGTGTATTCCTAACTAGAATTGCTACCCCTCTAGAGCCAGAGATAAATCCCGTGTGTGCCAGGAGGGTATATCCAAACCTGTTGAGTGCCAGGTAACCATAACCCCTCAGGTGTTTCTCCTGTAGGAAGGCCAGATCGGGTATTGTCTACGTACAAATTGTAGAACCATAGTCCGCTTAATCTAGTAGCAACAACATCAAAACATCAAACATACATAACCCATTAATGCATAAATCTTACCCTGTGACAAACTCTCCCCACCCTGCACTGTAGGCCTAAAACTACCCATATCCCCAATATGCAGAGCGCCTGTCCTCCCTTTCTGGCAAACTCTATGTATCGGGATCAGCTAGCACAGCCACTTCCTGACAGATGAAAGCCTCTGCCCCAACCTTCAAGTTCCAGCATGTGAGTTTGTCCTATTACAGATCAAAGGTTGCTCTCGCCCCTTACTCGATTTTCAGAGGCCAGGATGATCTGAGTAGAATTCCTAGACCATTGTGCGTCTGGCCCGGCCAAAGTCCAATGCCCAGCTTGTGTCTGCCTCGCTGGTCTAGCCAGGCCCCCTCCAGCCACCCTACTCACTTACCAGGGCTCAGTTGGCGGGCCTACGGTGAAAGTCTTGTGTCCATGTCCCTGTTGAGCGAATCAGCATGGGAGCCGCCTCCTCGATCCCCATGTCCCTGCCGGTCATGTTCCTTCTGTTGCTGCTGCATGGCCGTTCTCCCATCCTCCAGCCATTTCCTTACCTCCTCCGGCATGGTGAAGAACCATGACTATTCATTATGCAAAACGCTGAGCTTGGCCGGGAACAGCATCATGTACATGAGGTTTTCTGCACGCAACGCCCTCTTGACCTCATCAAAGGTGCGTCGCTGACGCTGCACCATTCAGGTAAAGTCTGGGAAAAACCAGATTGTTGTGTTTTCGTATGGTAGATCACCACTCAAGCTCGCTGCCTGAAGAATGGCATCACGATCGCGGTAGTTAAGCATCCTGGCGATAATGGTTCTTGGGGTTGCTCCGGGCTAAGGCATAGGCGCCCTATGCTCCTTTCAACGGAGAAAAAGTTCGGGATGCGGTTGGGCTTGATGTGCTTGACAATAAGTTCCTCCAGAAAGAGGTCCATGCAGGGGCCCTCCACTCCCTCCGGCACCCTCAACACCCTAATGTTGTTTCTTCGGGTCCATCCTTCTTGTTCTTCAAGCTCCGCGGCCATTACCTTATGTTGGCTTGCAAGGTGCTGCACCCGCTCTTCCAGTTTCCGAGGGGCAAATTGGAGTTCACTGATGTGTGTCCCTGCAGTGGCGAATTTCTCTACCCTAAGAAGATTAACTTCTAATGTAACTTTGTCCATCTTGGACTCTAGGGTTGTTCCCAGCTTATGGATAGCTGTCATTATGGCTCCCAAAGAGGGCTCCTGTGCTTCCTGGGCTCCAGATTCCGCTGATCCCTCCACCGGTGCCTGCCTGGATACCGCATATCTGTCCAAGCTATTGGCTTGGGTCAGGGGGACACCCTTTGGTCTCATCGTTGCCTCTTAACGAGGCCCCGACATGGTGCTCTACTCCCCTGCTCCTAGACCCAGGGGGCTGGATGGACTTCTCTCAATCTTGTCTATGCTTGCGCCCAAATGCTGGTAGTTAGGCTTTCTTGGGCCTGGCCTCTGTTTCCTCTATTTCCTCACAGCGAAGAACCCGGCTTACCTCGAGCCAGATATCTCTCTCAAACAGACTCCAGCTTCAATCTGTGCTTTTAGACTCTTCAAGCTGCCACCCAGGCTGGACCTCCATGCGCCCCTTTCCTACTTCAACTGTGGGGATGGCTCTCATAGCACCTCGTCCGTTAAGGGGCAGTCGTCAATTTGGTGTGTGCCCCAGAAGCCAGCTCCCTGCTCAGTTGCCTTCACTGCCAGCTGCCTCCAACCGCTAGGGAAACCGGGAGTGGAGGGATGGTAGAAACTCTTCCTCGGCTGCTTGCTCCACCCAGGGCCGCAGGTCCGACCCAAACTGGAATGGAGAACGTTCCTCACCTTCAGGACACAAGCGGCTCCAAGTCTCTGTCGCTCCCAGACTCCGCGGTCGCGGGTGGATCATGTGCTGATGCCAAGTCATGCCCCCCAATCAGTTCAAATATTAATGAAAAAACAAAGCAGCAGACTTGAGTCAAAGCAGTGTCAGGCACTTTGCAAAAGTTAACAGGTCACTTTTTAGTCATTGATTGATGTATAACTTACTTACTGCCCGTTATTCTGACTGGTAGTAGGGCAGCAATGAAGGACTTCCATTTCTGTCTGTTGTGGGCTCGTTTTTGTATGGTGCCCCAGCTGTGGTTCACAGTCTTTATTTCTGTTTCCATAGTTCGCCTCCAGGTGTTCTTTGGTCTAAACTTATCTTTTGTCTTCTGGGGTACAGTGGAGAGCTGTTCTTGTAATGGAGTCTTGTTCTCTTCTGAAGTGTTTCCTATCCATCTCCATCTTTCGCTCATAATGATGGTGTCCATGCTCTCTGGCTTGCATCGGGTGAGCAGTTCCTGGTTGGAGGGGATTTGTGGCCAGAAAATAAGTATGATTCTTCTCGGGTTACTAGTGTAGAAGGCTGACAGTATGGTGATGTTGCTTCTCGTCACCCGCCAGCATTCTGAGCCATACAATAGTATGGCTAGGAGACAGCTCTGGTAAAGCCTCAGCTTGGTGTTGGTGCTCTACTGAGATGACCTCCACACACTGTTTAGCATCCTGAAAGCATTCCTGGCTTTGTTCAGTATGCTCTTAATACCACTGCCTGCCCTTTCATCATGCCTGATAGTACATGCTGGGTAGGTGAACTCTTCAGTCATGGCCAGGTCCTCTCCGTTCACCTTGATTGCTTAAAGGGTTCAGGTATTGAGAGGCAGGACTTCTGATTTCTTTGTGTTGATCTTCAGGCCCACTTGCTGTGCAGAGATGTCGAGGCGAGACGTATTTTCCTTTATATATGATGTTGCGTGTGAGAGAACACCCTACGCTCACATCACACAGCAAGAATACTGACCAACACACCCTAATTGTCCCAAAGAAAACTGAGCCTTTTGGAACAGTTTCAGATCTCTGTCTGAGGGGAAATGTAGAAAACCATTCAGGCAATGAAACCTACCACACATTTCGACAATCCCATTCCCTCACACCTGCTGAAAGAGATCCTGCAATCTGTCACTCCCTTATGGATGAAAATCTTGACCCCGCAGATCCAAACAATTGCAACCTTGGTCTTATAACATCAAATTGGTAAACTGCTCCCCAACCATCTGAGACGCCATAAAATCGCTAGGCATCACACTAGACTCAAATCTAAACACACAAGCGCACATACAAGCTGCAACCAGAAGCAATAACCTACATCGGTACCATTTAAGAAAACGAAAACCCTTCATACCAATAGGAGACCTCAAAACAATGGTTCAATCTCTAGTGCTGTAAAGACTGGGCTTTGAGAATGCCACACTCATAGGTCTACCTAAAGCCAGCCCAGCCCCAATGAAAGTGACAAATACAGCAGCAAGACTTTTAACAGGCATACATTGCTATGATCACATTTCTCCATCACTCAGCGCCCTCAACTGGCTCCCAGTTGAAGCTAGGATCCAACTGAAGGTTGCATGCATATCACATAAAGTCCTACACAATTCGGGTCCAAAATACATGGTGAATAGGATCAAGCTATCAGGAGGTGGAAGGTATTTGAGAAGTGCTAAATCCCTCATTCTAGAACCAGCCAAATTCAAAGAAAGGAAAACTTACGGCCGCACTTTCTCTGGATCTGCTCCAAAAATGGAGAACTCCCTAGCACCCGTAACGAGTGAGGTAATTACTTTTTTAAGTTTTTCAAGAAGGAAGTCAAAGCCATACTACTAGAAAAATATGTGGCATGAGAGAACTATTTTGAAACTGTAATTTCACCCTATTTGATATTGTATCCTGTTATGTTATACGCTGCTCTTCGAATTCTATATACAGCATATCTTAAGTCACAGCTGTTCTTACTGAACTGCAACCCTCATCAGCCCTCTCTTTGTACAGCGCTCTGTTACCATGATGGTCATGTTCGCTCTTTATAAACCACAATAAATAAATAAAATCTGAAGGGCCTCATTCTACCCCTTATATACCTTCATAATTGAATAATTTTCAATTAAAGCCAGACTTCATCTTTTATCTAGATTGCTTTAGGTCTGGCCTTTGAGAGTGCTTTGGCTGTCTCACCAGACTACTTTTTCCCCCAACTAATTCATTCATAAAATGCATACATAGAGTGGGTTTTGGTATGTGGGCTTCATCCATAGGTTTGTTAAGCTGTCACTCACATTTTGCTTCCACCCACCACAGCATACAGCTTGGGATAACGGGTCTGCCCACTTTGCCATCATTTTGAGTGAGTGCACAAAGCCTGTGCATATTGTACGCATACAATAGAAAACATTTATTCTCTCTTCAGTAACTCATTTAGTTCAAAGTGTGTTTTATTTTATTTTTTATATTAATTTTAAACCCTAGCTACTTATTTTCTCTGCACTTCAGGAAGATGAAAAAGTGTTTTCCGTCTTCTTTTTAAAGTTGTTGTTATGAAGTGTTTGACGGCATTTTGACTTTGCGACATCCTCCTATTTGAGTGATTATGTGGTGATTTATTCTTCTCCCTCTTCTTTAATTTTTACATGAAATAGAGGCCTAAATAAAGCATGTATATGCTCACTTAGTATTCGTAAATACCTTTATTTTGAAATCCTTAATAAAAAGCATCTTTTAATAAATAATAAATCTGTCACTATTTGATACAGGATTAAGATATGCGATGATAGCACCTAGGAACAGTGGGATGATATACACCCCGACATTTTGAATTGCTATAATTATTTGAGCATGAATTTGTGAAATATACATATTTGTATCCGTATGAGGGATGGGACTGTTCACCCACCCTGGTGTTTTTTGGGGATTGCAATGTCCCTTTATTTATATAGGAACATAATTTTTAGAGCATTGTACATACACATATTTACTTTGTGATGAGTCAGATATGAACAGGAAAGTCTCTATCCACAAATGTTTGAGTACATTTAAAAAAAAAATAAGTTCATCTGCACTTCAAGGGTATATGCTTTAACTGTTATGCAAAATTATTTTTGTGATAGATACAAAATTGACTTAGAGTAATCGGATTCCTAACAAAGGTTTTCTTTACAGAAAAAAGGCATGTTGACGGGTGCAACATGTCTGCCTTCAACTGGAAACCATTTGTTTATGGAGGTTTAGCTTCTGTCACTGCTGAATGTGGTAAGTAATTTATTTATCCAGCGTATCATGAATGGTTGCATACTGTGTCTTCGACTTTATCTTCTTGTAACATAAAGTAATTCCTACTGTTTCACTTGCAAGGAATAACGCCACCATGCTGTAGGTCTTTAGGTAAATGTTCAAAATGCAAGCCACATACTGTGGCATTTGTAGGTGCTTTTTACTTTTAACTAACTGATAACTTAATACCTCTGGAATACTAAATTAACAGTTCAATATTGCATTAGTATCCCAGAAGTAGGGCATGGCACATGCAATACTCTTCACAATTTCTACCTCTGCAAAATATTGAATTTGTTAGTATGGCATATTGATTCTCTTTTATGCAACTTCTTGGAGGCATATATTGTGTGTATCGAATTAGGAATTACCTATGTCTGGTGACATGTACCATCACCTCTAGATTGCTGTTGAAAGAGCAAAATGTAATTTTCCCAGATTGACGTGACAAACACTTTTTCAAATACAGCCTTGATGCAGTACGTTTTTGATTTACCAATGCAAATATGTTTGTTTATTTCATAAGACCTAGATGTGACTTCAGTTGATACAATCAAAAAAATTCAGAAATCTAATGCCATACTAAAAAAAAAAAAGTTTTGTTTTTGCTTTGGCTTGCCGCAGTAGTTCCTAGTATCCGCAGTGTGTACAGTGTTTTTGTATTAGCGCCCCTAAGATTCAGTGCAGTGTGGTTGGTGGTTTAGTGTCCTTAGCATGCAGTCCGGTTGATTAGTGACCCTCGGATGGTGTATACTGGTGTTAAGGACACTGGGGCTCATCGGGCCAGTGTGGTTAGTTAATGTCTCTGGGATTCAGAGCAGTGTCCTGAGTTTGTGGTGATAGGATGCACTTTGTTAAAGTCCATACTCTACATTCTTGTGGTGAGGGCCCCAATAATGCAGAAACCAGAGTCCTATACCAGTCTCCCAACCAGCAACTTTAAGACAAACTCAATGTATTGGATGCTGCACATTTGAAGAGATATAAAAGTGAGCAGAGTTTGTAGTTCACGCAGATAGCTGCCAGTCTTTGGTGCATCATAACCATTCCTTTCTTGCGACTTTGCAAGTACAGTGGAACCCTGAGTGAGACCAAGCTAAGTATGACAGAAGTGGCAGAAGTAGCAGTCCCTTGCTGAGTGTTGTTGGCACGCAAAAACCTCTGTATGGCTCTGCTTTGTGTTCTATGTTAGCAAGTATACGCATGTTTCTGATTTTTTTTCTATTATTCTTATGATAATCACTCATGTACAGACTTCCTGCCACCTACATAAACAGCAATTCTTTCGCTACCTCCAACTTTGCTATGCTGTGCATTCACATATTGCTCATTTTGTTGAGCGCACTGACTACTGGCAGGCAAAGTTGGGTGCAAACAAATATCTTTTTCAGAAACCTATCTGCTGCTAAAGTACTCCTGCTGCCTAGAACAAGTATCTGAGGAAGCCGAGTCTTCGCCCACCCGTCTCCCGCCGCCTGACCCTTGTTCCATCTGTGGGTCGGACCGCTGAGCGGAGCGCGGTGCTGCGGCTTGCCAAAACTACATTTCCCAGCATTCCCGGCGACGCTGACCGCGTCAATCGAGCGCCAGGAGGCGCATAAAATTGTTGTCACCCCGGTCGAGTGGGGAACCTTTCAGAAACCTATCTGCTGCTAAAGTACTCCTGCTGCCTAGAACAAGTATCTGAGGAAGCCGAGTCTTCGCCCACCCGTCTCCCGCCGCCTGACCCTTGTTCCATCTGTGGGTCGGACCGCTGAGCGGAGCGCGGTGCTGCGGCTTGCCAAAACTACATTTCCCAGCATTCCCGGCGACGCTGACCGCGTCAATCGAGCGCCAGGAGGCGCATAAAATTGTTGTCACCCCGGTCGAGTGGGGAACCTTTCAGAAACCTATCTGCTGCTAAAGTACTCCTGCTGCTTAGAACAAGTATCTGAGGAAGCCGAGTCTTCGCCCACCCGTCTCCCGCCGCCTGACCCTTGTTCCATCTGTGGGTCGGACCGCTGAGCGGAGCGCGGTGCTGCGGCTTGCCAAAACTACATTTCCCAGCATTCCCGGCGACGCTGACCGCGTCAATCGAGCGCCAGGAGGCGCATAAAATTGTTGTCACCCCGGTCGAGTGGGGAACCTTTCAGAAACCTATCTGCTGCTAAAGTACTCCTGCTGCCTAGAACAAGTATCTGAGGAACCCGAGTCTTCGCCCACCCGTCTCCCGCCGCCTGACCCTTGTTCCATCTGTGGGTCGGACCGCTGAGCGGAGCGCGGTGCTGCGGCTTGCCAAAACTACATTTCCCAGCATTCCCGGCGACGCTGACCGCGTCAATCGAGCGCCAGGAGGCGCATAAAATTGTTGTCACCCCCGTCTCGCGGGACGCCGGGCGAAGCCCGGGCCAAGGGCGGGCCCGTTTTAGCCCGTTCTAGACTGTGAGAGACTGGACTGGGCCAGCCCTCTTTCCCCTAACCTCAAATTCACCTGTGGTAAGACGATATATATTCATATTCAAAGTGTAATTGACTTATTATATTTACCATCAGGGCATTTCTGCTCAGGTTTGACTGATCATAATGTCGAGACAAAAAACACCTGTCACCCTGGCAAACACAATGGACAATTATTTGGTCCAGGTAGTGGCAAAGATTAATAATGATCGGAGGTCTTCCCTGGGACTTATGGATTCCCCACCTTGTGCCCAAATTAACCAATCAGGGATATTCCAGTCTGCTAGAGATGAAATCACCACCATCGACCCGATTGAGGACCCCTATGATTCTTCCACAATAAATGTATCCACGGCTTCTATTGTCCAACAACTTGATCCCTTTGTTGATCTACTCATCCTAGAAGAGCCAAATAAATCTGACACAATTGTGGAGCTAGATCCAGAGAGCAACACTCCTCCCACTCCTGTCCCTGCACCAAGAGCTAAAAAAGGGATTACTAAGGTACCTCCTAGAAGAGGTGGCCTACGTTCCTGTAAAACTAAATCTGTAACCCCACCAAGAAGAGCAAAGAAAAGGGTGGAAGAAGGGATAAGGAAAGAAGAGAACGAAAGTGTAGATTGGGAGGATACCTTTTTAAATAAGCTCATGGGAACACTGTAGTCCAAATTATCAGGGTTAATGAAACCTCTTATATCAAAAGTAGACCAATTAGCTAATAAAGTTAATAAATTAGAGACCCTCCTAAGAAAAACCAATGAGGGGGTGGGGGAAATATCAAACCTAATAATAACCAAATTTGAACATATAGAGGCTGCAGGGAAAACACTTGGGGGAATTATAAATACAGGCCTACAAATTCCACCTGACCATATTCATCAAGCCTGCTCTGGACATGGTGAGACTCCTAATACCGCCTCAACATTAGAAACAGTACAACCAGTAGGCAATACTGCCTCTGAGACTCTTAATCCAGAAACTGGCCCAGTTGAATTAATCGTTGAAGCTTCCCCCTTGATTCTAGTACTTGCAAACACACCAACGCTGAAAATAGGGCAGATCGAGTCCTCGGACTCCTTACGAAATAAGGCTTTGCAGTGGCTTAGCAATAACATGCACATATCCCCCTGGGGTAAGGAAAAATTATCTGATGATCTGCTCATAGCAAGAAGGGTTAAGTGGATAGGCACTAAGGCAAAGAAATTTCAAGGGGATTGTGTGGTTTTGAATTTTAAGGGCCCTGAAGTTTTATCTGATGTCCTACGGAACATCTTCCCTCCACAACTTAGAACAGCAGAAATAATACCACTGACACTGGATTTCTTCTATAGTAGAAGAGGACTAGTAGCTAAACCTAGCATATTGAGAACAAAGTGGACAGTTGTGGGAAATAGAAGGGCCAGGACTGACCCATTATACGAGTGGGGGTTAAGGTTGGATAACCACTACTCCGCGCTATCTGACCTAAACGAGTGTGATTGACTCGCATGTGCTTTTCCTGTCGCTCCTGAAATCCAGCTGCACCAGGGACATGATAGGACTCTTATTTCTAATGAGCCTGTATTAGATAAATTGACCCCGGTCTCTAAGGCATCCCCCACTCCCTCCCCAGAGGATCTAAGTAGAGTTTGGATGGGGCAAAAAAGAACACTAGAGGTAATTGAGAATCCACCAATATTGAATGGTGACTTAGCGCCAGGTATAGAACTCGAAGATCGAATATACACTTCTGATATTGATCAGATTCAGTACCAACTGGACATATTGCCATTATCTATTATTTCTTGGAATATAGCTGGCATTACAAACAAGCTAAACATCCCAGATTGGGTCGATTTTATCGACCTTTACGATATAATAATGTTGCAAGAAACTTGGGCGCTCTCCCCAATTTTCCGGCAAGGGTATTTGAACTTTCATGTCCCAGCCATAAGAAACCGAGTGGGTCGACACTCTGGGAGCCTGTTAATTTGGGTACGTCAAACATTGAATTGCTCAGTTAAACAAAGGTCTATACCCTCTAATGATATTATAGCTCTTGACATTAGTTGGCAAAATGGTCAACAACTAGCCCTGTTCAATCTCTATTCCAGGGGAGTTGGTAGGGGTAAACCATCAGAGACCCTAACGACCCTCGAGCACTATATTGAAATGCTACCAGTGCTACCCCATGTAATAATAGGCGGGGATTTTAACACCACCTTCGAACCTTTGGGCGAAGAGGATAGGACCCTGGCCGAAGATGAGGATACCAAGTGGAGAATTCCCCAACTGGATATCCCAGCAATTAGAAAATGGAGCACAGTAGCAATCCAACTGAAGAGTCTTTGTCTATCAAGAGGGCTCAGAGCAGTAAATGGACGGGCATCCTCTGATTTAATGGGGAAAAATACATTCGATAACGGTCGAGCAGCTAGCAGAATAGATTATATACTACTGGACGTAAGGGCTTGGGATAAATTGGTGGATATGGAAGTGAAAGACAAAATAGAAAGTGATCACAATCCACTGTGCCTGACACTCCATCCCTACCATGAAATGTCCGATCTTCCAAGAGGGAACCAAATGGTGACGCAAGATCTTGTAAGCTCAAACAATCTTCGCCACCTGAAGTGGAGTATGCTCTTAGAAGATGTTGTCAATCTAGAGACTCTAAAGGAATTAGTGGTGACTGAGGTATTCAAGATTAAGTGCCATTATGGGAGGACTGATTTTACAGACTACATGATGGCTGCTCACGAGAAACTATTTTCGAAAATTCAAAGTTTCTTTGTCAAAACAGTAGCCTCAAATAAAAATAAAAAAGTCCAAGAGAGTAAAGGGTGGTATGACAGGAGTTGCAGGATAGCACGAGATAACCTTAGCGTGGAACTGAGAACAGGAAATGCAACAGCAGTAAGGTTGGCGAGAAACCAGTATAGACAGGTCCAAAAACTGGCAAAGAAGCGTTGGGATGAGGAATGTTGGCGCGAACTCAAGGAGGCGTGTGCCTCCAAGGATTCTAAGCGCTTCTGGACCACAGTAAAATGGGAAAAGGGTGGCACAGCACTCCATCCTACGAACCATGTTTCGAAAAGCAATTGGGTGGAATACTTCCAACCACAGTATGCTTGTAATCCCATATTTATCATTGGTTGTCCGCCTCCACAAGTCTTCTACAAATCTCCAATATTTGTTGAAAAGGATGTGAGTATTGTACTGGATTGTGTGGCTGGGGGCAAAGCTCCAGGCATGGATGGAATTCCGGCTGATATATTTTTATCGGATCGTAATTCCTGGTGTACCTATTTTGCAATGCTGGCTAATGCGGTGGCAATGGGAGGGAAAGTGCCTGCCTCATGGAAGGGAGCCGAAATTATTCCCATATTCAAGAAAGGTGATAGAACCCTGGCCAAAAATTATAGACCCATTAGTCTGATTGATACAGCACAAAAACTAATGGGCCGATTAGTCCAAAATAAACTGCAGCAATGGATCAACGAAAATAATATCTTGTCATCTTATCAAGCTGGATTTCGCCCTCTAACTAGCAGCGTTGATCAAGTCCTCCACTTTTTAACCATCTACTGGAGAAACGTTACTCTAAAGAAGGGGACATTGTATGCAGTTTTTGTGGACCTAAAAGCCGCTTTCGACTTGGTCCCCAGAGAAAAACTCTGGCAGACCTTGGCGGACGTGGGCTTAAGCCAGGAATTGCTTACGCTCCTTGTTCGTCTCCACGAAAATAATTTTGCAAGAATAAGGTGGGGCAAGCAAGGAGAAGTAACTGATCCCTTTCCGGTAGAACGTGGGGTGAGGCAAGGGTGTGTCCTAGCACCGACTCTCTTCTCAATTTATATAAATGGCATCGTTGAGCATCTAGAGAAGATTGCTAGTGACGCCCCAGTAATCGCAGGCTCTCGTGTACCTGTCCTCATGTTCGCGGATGACACGCTCTTACTTTCCCGCACCCCCAGTGGGCTTCAAAAAGTGGTTGATGCCTTTGGTATATTTTGTGACGAGAGGGGCCTTGAACTGAACACCTCCAAAACAAAATTCATGTGCCTCAACCAGCAGTCCACCTTCAAAGGTGTAATAAAATATAAAGGTACACCCTTAGAAAGGGTGGACTCTTTCTCTTACCTAGGTATCACTCTACAAGGAAAAATGAGTTGGAAACCACACATAACCACAACTTTACTAAAGTTTAGGCAGCTAGCAGGCGCAATTACCCTAAAACACCGCTCCTCGCTGACAAAGCCAGTAAATTGTGTGTTGGAAATATATTCTATGAAAGTACTGGGGGCTTGCTTATATGGCTCTGAATTATGGGGGTTTTCTAATTTGAGAGAACTGGGCCGAGCAGAAAACAGGTTTTTACGAGGGATTGTGATGGTCCCCCAAAGCACACCCACAATCCCACTAAAATTGGATATGGGAAGAAAAGGAATAGAGGACATAGCGAGGCTACGCCCTCTTCTATATTGGAGACGGATTATGGTGACCCCAGAATTAAGCCATTATGCGGCGGCACTGACGGACGTTATTAAATTCGACCGTTTCCATACTATCCCATGGCTAAGGGAGCTCCGGGGACTCCTTATAAAATTGAACTTGAATCATCTATGGGACACCAAAGACGTAACCTGCTTTCCTACGAAGGCAAAGCTGAAAGATCTATATTGGGAAATGGTATATCTTACAATGTTTAGTGACGGCACAAGCACAAGCCTAACATCTCGCTTCTTAGACATAAAAATGTACCCTTCTTGCGAAATTTTTTGGGATATTATTGAAAAACCCTATGATAGAAAACTTTATTTTCAATTTCGCATAGGTACACTCCCGGTGAATGCGTTTAAGAAGCACTGGTCCCCAGCATGGGATGAACATTGCCACCACTGTAATGAACAAATTGAGCACATTTCCCATCTTTTGTTCTGTTGCCCTTTGTACTCGTCCCCCAGACGTAAATGGTTAAAACCTGTGTGCTCTAGTTTGGGAACCCGCAGCCAATCCGTAGCCCTAAGGATACTTGAAACAGATTGTTCCATATTGTTTGTGGTTGGGGTAGCAAAATTTCTGGCTTGGTCATGGTTAATTCGTACTCGTTCACTTATGGCAATTGCATCGTAATGAAATTATGTATATTCCTAATCTTGCACTTTGCCATATGGATTATTGTATTTTATTTATAGAAAAATCTATATTTTAAGAAATTTGATAAATTGAAGTACTTGTATTCTTATTATGTATTTATTCGACATTTCATGTTTAATATGTATTTTTAGAAGTATTTTTTATATGTAGTATTTATTGTATTAGGGATAGGGGAATGCTTTTATGACAAATGTCGAATAAAGCTTTAAAACCGAAAACCGAAACCGAAATATCATTGCTTTATTGCACGGTTTTCCCCATTTTGCCTGACACCTTTTCTTCCTCCCGGGTGGCTGTGGAAGAGATCCGGGCGATCATCTGGATGGGTTCTGGGTTGGTCCTTACCTCTGGAACCTAAACTTGCACTGCTCCACATCACTGAAGACATTGACTCCAATAGATCTAAAGAGACTACAATAGATATAAAAAGGCTTTCCTTCACGTTGAATTACTATTATATATAGAGAGAGATTGAAAGAGACCACAGGAATGAATTGCGCTTATTCCTGGAGAGATGGGCCAAGGGATAAGGCCATTGTAATGTATTGGACCTCTCCATTTATGAATCTTGGATTTATTATTTCAACTGAATATGCCTTCTGTCTCCCATTGATTCCTATCTGGTTACCTTTAGAGTCAAGACAATTCAGGGCCAAAGATTATGCTATGCAAGTGTCTTATGAACTCATCTCTTGGTATGAAAGTCAAGATATCCACAACAGCTATCAATTTCAACAGTTGCATAACTAAGTCCCTCCGTTCCTTTGCTCCTTTGAAGAGTTTTTATATTTGCCATAAGGGGCCCACCACTCCCTGATATTTGGAGACACTTTGCACTGTGAAACTATACTTAAAATCCATAGAGCACAAATAGAGGACTTCCTATCATTTTGATGGCAAAACGATTTATAAATCAGCTATCGGGTAAAACCATAAGCTTATTTGTGTGGTGTGCTGCGCAAATTTCATCAGCAGAAATGTGGCAGTGGTCAATACTCAGTGCAAATTTTTCAATATTAAAGGCTTTATGCAACCCTTGGCCAGTATGCACAGTACAATTCTTTTGCAGGAACTTTGCAAAAACTTTTCTGTTTTGTTCTTGGACAAAATAGCCAAAAGTTATAGAAATTTAGAGTGCCCACCTCTTATAGGTTTTTAGAAATCCTTAGAGAGTTGCTCTCTAGCTCCTAAACGGGTTATCCATTTTAGCTTTTTGTCCGTATTCTGAAGCAGACTCAAAGGCTTTTCTGCCTTACAATGGAGTCTGTCTTCACTGGATCACTGACACCCATGGCTTTTGATCCCTGCCTCTGATGTTCAGGTTGCCTAACGTACTACTCTATGCAATGCCTCTATTATTTGGCAGTAGTCTTTGAGGTGTGGAAATAAGCTGGAGCTCTTCCCCTTTTGAAATAAAAAAAACAATCAGCAGATCCTGAGGTGATGTTTCACTATCGCCCAATTTCTTTACTGCCCTTGCCAGCTAAATATCAAGAAAAAGTTATGAATGGACAACTCTATATCTATTTAGATATATAATCTGATTAATCTCAATCGGGCTTTTGTGTCCACCGTAGCATGGAACAACAGCCCTGGTCCTTTTAGATCTTCTGTGACTTTTAATACCATTTCCCATTTTGTTCTAATAAGACGGCTATTCGAGATTGACGTCTATCCTTAGGATCTTAGGTGGCTTGCATCCTTTCTAAATGACAACTCCAGCTGTATCTCTACCTCTTTTATTCTTCGTAGCAGTACCTATGGTGCAGGGTGAATCTGGTATCTTTCCTGAGCCCCACTCTTATTAATGCACCCCAAGGCAGAGATGGTACACTCTTTTGGCTTCAAGATAATATCTTACGATGTTGACACCCAGATTATTGTCATTGCTGCTCAAACGAAGTTCCAAGCCTTAAGGAGTGTGATCACCACTTGGATGAATTCAAAATGTCTCAAGCTATATTCTCCTAAAACTGAAGTTCTTCTGTTTGGAAGACAATCTTACCTTTGTACCATAGAGTGGCGCCAGTCGAACTTGGAGCCGGTCCAGTACTTGTGCCTTATGTCAGAAATCTGGGGTTTACTTTGGAGTATTACTTGTCTAGGTGCGCCCAAGTGGGCGAAGGTGCAGTTACCTGTTTGTCTACTCCAAAAAACGCTGGCTAAGATTTTCAGGATTCTTCCTAATCATGCTTGTAAAATGGGCACCCCATCCCTGATTGTATCCATTCTAGTCTAGTGTTATCTCGTTGTATCTCTGCAACTCGCTTCCCTATTGGCATGGCTGTAGGTGCTCCAGACTTTGTACGCCAAGCCGGTTCTTCCCCATTCAAATGTCTCATTTTTTGAGGAAATGACCCCAGTTGCAGTTCACAAAAGGGTCCTTTAATCTTCCTATGTTTAATTCATGGGAACATTAAATGGTCTTGACCCTAGGTGTATCATCAAGACCAATTGTTTTTTCTGTTTTAGGCAGAACCTACGTTTAGTGGATGCTTCTTTAGTTGCCTCCCCTCGTTCTGGTGGTCGTGTCTTTTCTTTCCTGCTATTAGGAAGTAGACTGAATTGCCCTCTTTCATTAGACAAGAAATCACCTTAACTCATTTTAAGGAAAAACTAAAGATCTGGTGTTTTTCAACAGCTTCAATTTAACTCTCTTCTAATTGACATGCGTTAATTCAGTAACTTAGTTCCAAGAGGCATGTCTCTGGGCAGCAATCCAGTGTATAAATAATATAACACAAGCTAATATTATGGCATCAATACATTTAAGTAACTTTAAAATGCAGACACAATAGTACCTCAAAAAGATTTGGGGAAAACCTATCCTGTAGTGCTGGTAAATGTTTACTGCGAGTGTTAAACAAGGTATCCTGCATGGCTACAGACTACTAGAGGCTTGGCTCAGGATTCCATTCAGGAAGGCTCATCAAACATACACCCAAAAATCAGATTCAGACAGCCTTCTTTTATTAATTCCCAAATATAAAGGGAAAAGTTTTCTTAGTTTTTCTTTAATCATTTAATTTTCACAATGTACTTTGAGTTACTGTGACATATTTGAAGAATTCATTCTGTAGTTCTGTATGTTTTGTATGTAAAGCATTGCACTTCTGATTTACCTCCGGTGGTAGTTCTTCCTTTGCAAAAGCTCAATGGTTCAATTGATGCTTATTATTGTCATTTTACAATTGTGCCTTTCTCAGACAAAGTGCATTTTTGCTTTTGTTATGTCTCTCTCAATATTTTATGAAACCTGAGTAAACACCTTAGAGTACAACAGTTGTATGAGTTTTCTCAAAAAGATTCTTATTGACTAAACCGTTCCTGTCATGGATACATTTTGATGGTGTAAACTATTACACGTACCAAGCCCCAGGGCATGGCTCCCTATATATAAACAGTGCACTCCTGCTATGTTCTTGCTCGCCAAAGAAGTTCCAGGATTGTTGGTAAAAGGTGGTGACTGTTCTAAATCATGGTTGAGATGAACTGCTTCAGACCTTTCCAGAAGAACAAGACAAGCATTGGTATTTATAATTCCTAAAGAGTGCAAGGTACTGTTACATCGCGGGCTGCACAACAGCCTGCGGGACCTGTCTCCATACTGCCGCGTGCTGTGATTCAGTTTGCGGCGCCTTACTTATCTGCTCAGGCAAGTCACAGTCTCCCGCAGTGGCCTGTTATGATTAGAACATTGCTGGCAACCCTCTCACACCCTCATCTTCACTGCAGCTGCCTGCCTGCAGTAATTTCCTTCTATTTCAGGTAGCCATTCTCTTGCATGGGGGGGGGGGGGCGGGCATCTTCTTGGCTTTTCTTCTACCCATGATTCCACGGTTTTGCTCCCAGAAAGCTGTGGGAAGGGTTTTGTTACACCATTCTAAGATAACGACCTTCCCTATCTTTGTCATCACCTTTTCCATATCCAAGCTGGTGTCCGCTTAGTTCCTGTGACATCACTTCCTTTCTATGGGTAAACAAGGGGCTAAATCCTTCATTTCCTTGCGTTGCAACACTCCTTGCTCCTGTTGGTGGCCCTCGCTCTTGTTGGTGTTCTTTACTCCTGTCTGGTGTATCTTTGCGTCCTGTTTGCGCTTCCTGTTGGAATCCTTCAAGCTTTCTGCTCTTGGCTGGAGTTTCTGGTCTTCAGGTCTACTTTTCCTTGCTGAGTTCTTCTGGTGGTTTCCTTGGCTTTGTCCTGTTTTGCCTCCTTTCTGTTTCTGGAGTCTACGCATGCAGTGAGTTTTTTTTCCCTTTGGGGGTTTTCCTCTTTGGGACTCCTTCTGGAAGGCACAGTCTGCTCTGGTGTTACATTGCACCGTGGCTACCGGTAAGGCCCTTACCTCTTACAGACCATAACCTTCAAGAACCAAAGTCAGGAACCATCTCAGCAAACCAAAGTTGGTAAGAGAAATTCTGACTGTGAACTATTGCAACTCCGACAACCCTGTTCTGATCTTGACACTATGGAGGTTCCTCAACCATTACCTCAGGAAAGATCGACGGAAGCAGCACACGCCTTGATGCAAACTATCCAGCAACTAGCACAGGACTTGCAACAATTACGAGATGAAAACTTAGTGTTTCGACAAGTCCTTGCAACTAGGACATCTGATCTACCAATAGTATCAGCTACCATTCCCTGTTATCCTGTTATTCCGATGACTCAAGCTAACTGAAGGAATTCTTGGATTCTTTGACCATTTTCTTTGTGTGTCATCCAACCCAGTTTTCAGTAGATCGAAACCATGTTGGATATCTGATCATTACCGTATCTGACCCTGCCTTGGCCTGGGAGACTCCTTTAGTAGCCACAAAAGATCCACGGTTATCTAATTATACTATCTTTGCCTCTGCTTTCAAACAGATGTTTCAGAGACCTGGTCTGGAATCCTTGGCAGAAGCTTTATGTGACGTCCAGCAAGGAAACCAAGATATTTTACAATATATAACTTGCTTCAGAGAGCTAGCTGCAGAAACCACTTATGTGGAATGCACCTTAGTTACCCTCTTTTGTCGAGGTCTTCGTGAAGAAATCACACAGTATTCGAGAACTGCACAATCTGTTTCTCGCAAAACAGATTCATCCTTCCCTGACACCTCTCCCTCTACGGAAGAAGAACACATGCAGATAGGACTAGCTCGAGACCCTTGTCTGAAGACGAACGTTCTTACAGAAGGAAACCAGGACTATGTCTACATTGTGGTTCCTCTAGTCATCTGATTTGTAGTTGTCCTGCTCGTCCACCAAAGCTGTTGGGAAACGCTGGATTCCGCCCTCTGTAAGAAGGGAGAGGGTGGGATGGTCTGGTATACCTTCAATATGCGCTTCGAAAGAAGCATCCCATTCTCTTTTTCTCTTACCTATGACCTAGGATTGCCCAATGATACAGAGTAAACAGTTGCGGCACCAGTGGACTATATTTAGATGAGAATTGGGCTACTAAAAACAAATACTCCATGTTCACAAGGAAAAACCTGAACAGGTGCATACTGTAAATGGAACCCCACTGGTCTCTGGTCCCGTCAAAGAAATGACACCATCATTATGGCTGACCTTTAGAAGACATCAAGAATACTTGTCCTGTGATCTTATAGCCTCTCCTAATCATGTAATGATATTGGGGATTGCTTGGCTGATTATGCATAATCCTTACATCAATTGGAAGACCAGGACGATTTCCTTGTCCTCACCATTTCTGCCAACAATTCTGGTATGTAACAGAGGAATATTGGTCATCAAAAGAAATGTGAGTGTATTTCCATAAATACTATAGGAGGAGTCCCTAATCATTACCAGGAGTATGCTGATGTACTTCAGAAACCAAAAACCCTGACAGTACTTCCTCACAGAGAGCTGGATTGTGTCATTCCCATGGAACCAGGGGCCACTGTACCTTTTGGAAGAGTATATTCTCTCTCCGAATCCGAAAAGGAGACACTGAAGCCGTATCTCAAAGAAAATCTGCAAAATGGCCTTATTCATCATCGCCTGCCGGGCACCACTCTTCTTCATGCCAAAAAAGACTAAAAATCTTTGACTGTGCATAGACTTAGGAGGATTGAATAAAATAACAATCGAGGATTGTTTTCGATTGACTTTAATTAAGGACATATTGGAATCCGTGAGAGGGGCACAATTATTCCCTAAACTGGATCTCAGGCGAGCGTATCATCTCCTTCGAGTCAAAGAAGGAAACGAGTAGAAGACTGTTTTTCGAACTCCCCTAGGTCATTTTGAATACAGGGTCATGCCCTTTAGGCTGACATATGCTCCATCCATATTTCAGAAATTCATAGACTGTATATTTGTTGTAATATATCTAGACGACATACTTGTTTATTCTAATAATCCGTATCATCATCACTCACACATCAGTCAAGTTCTAGAAATACTACTTCAAAATAGTTTGTTCTGCAAACCAGAGAAATGTGCGTTTGGCCTTTTCCTTGATCTTCTCCTTTGTAGGTCTCGCCTAGCGACGTAGAGCATGCGTTGCCCGCTTGCGAGACTATTGTCGTCAGTTTGACTTTGAAGCGGGATGGAAACTCCACCCATGCTTCTTATTGGCGCGCGTTAGAAATCCTTGCTTTTGATTGCAAGGTAGGCATGTTCGTTCCCTTCCTGTCTCCTGTTTCTCGTGCCTGGCTGGACAGGAGATGTGCACGCGCACAGCGTCTGTCTTGCTGACGGCGGACTACACAGATCTTTGTTAATTAGGGGTTATATGTATCGGTTTCACTTTGGGATTTCGCGGCATCTCGCGAGTGGCGTTTTAAGTATGTCTCACATGCCGTGCAGCACTTTGTTTGTGACTTCCTTTATTGTGCGCGAGGTAAGCTCTGAATATTAGCTTGCTTGCCCACATCGCAGCTTTTTTTTTTTTAGTTTGTAGCTTGTACAATTTACATTGCTTTTTGAGTGTTGCAACCTTAGTTTGTTTGTTTTTTTGGGTTGCAATATTAGTTTGTTGTTTTTTGGGGTGTTTTGAACACATGGCGCAGTGTCTATGCTCCCATCTACAGTACGTTATACATTCTTTAAAAGCAACAGCAATACATCGTGGAGGTTTATTCAGCCGGTGTAGTGAGCTCTTGCTTACTTCGTTGTTTTTTGGGTTGCTTTGTTTTCTGGGGTGTTTTGAACACATAGCGCAGTGCCTATGCTCTCATTTACAGTACGTTATACTTTATTTAAAAGCGACTGCAACACATCGCGGATGTTCATTCAGCCGGTGTAGTGAGCTCTTGCTCGACGGTGTATGCTGGCTAGTTGCTTTTTGGTTTTGTTTTGCTGTTCTGTATAGCGCAAACTAGACCCAAAAGTATTGTGAAGATATATAGAAAACAGTTACATTGCACACAAACACATTGCCTATTGGAAAGCTCGGGATATGAACTAATTTGCCCAGAATCACCGTGTGGTGAACGAACACCGTGACTCTCACATGGTTCCCTAACTGTTTGCTCTGCAGCTGTCATCATTGTGCCACATCCTGGTGCTTTACGGACATTGCCTACTGATATATTGTGTGCCTATGCTCCCATCTACAGTACGTTATACATTATTTACAAGCAACAGCAACACATCGCGCAGGTTCATTGCCTACTAATATATTGTGTGCCTATGCTCCCATCTACAGTACGTCATACATTATTTAAAAGCAACAGCAACACATCGCGGAGGTTCATTCAGCCGGTGTAGTGAGCTCTTGCTGGACGGTGTCTAGACCCAAAAGTATTGTGAAAATATATAGAAAACAGTTACATTGCACACAAACACATTGCCTATTGGAAGGCTCGGGTATATTAACTAATTTGCCCAGAATCACTGCGCGGTGAGCGAACGCCATGATTCTAACATGGTTCCCTAACTTCTTGCTCAGCAGCTCTGCTCAATTCGCCACATCCTGCTGCGTTAAGGAGATTGCCTACTGCCATATTGCCTATGGTGCGGGGGTATTAACTAATTTACACAGAATCACCGGGCGGTAAGTAAACGTCGTAAGTAGATTCAAAACTATTGTAAACGTATATAAGTTGTAAAGATTTATAGGGGAAACAGTTACATTACACACAAACACATTGCTTATGGCGCTGGGATATTAACTAATTAGCACAGAATACAGGGTTGTATGACTTTACAACGCATTCCGTTGTAACGCATGCCTTTACCACGCGAATGCTATCACCACACATACCCTTTACCACGAAAATGCCTTTTACACGCATACTTTTATAACGATTTTCGTTGTTAAATTATGCATGTTAATGGCATTTTCATGTTAAAGGATATCACACTAAAAATGTACCCTTTAAATTTACCCCTGTGCGACACCACCCCCTCATTCCCCCTTACCTCTCCTCTCCTCTATCTTCCTTCGTCACGTTGCATGTCGTTAAGAGGAAGCGAAAGTGTCCTTCCGTTTCCCCTAACAACGCGACTGCCTCCACATCTCTTTCTTTAAATGCCGTAAACAGGTGCGTTTTTTAAATAATTTTTTTTGAGGGGTGCCCCCCCCCAAGCCCCCTTTTTTAATCCCACGCTTTTTTGGGTGGGGTGAGACCCCCTTTTTTTTTTCTTTTAACTTTAGCACACATGTCTTTACTACGAATCTCGTAGTAAAGGTATACGTGGTAAATCCTTTTCGTTGTAACCACGCATGCGTTGTAATGCATGCGTGGTTACGGTCATGCGTGGAAACGGCTGCGTTGTAGTGGCCGTTTCCCAGAATACAGTACATTATACGTTATTTAACAGCAACAGCAACACATCGAGGAGATTCATTCAGCCGGTGTAGTGAGCTCTTGCACGACAGTGTATAATGGCTGGTTGCTTTTTGGTTGTCTTTGTTTTGCATTGTAAAGATGTATAGGGAAAACAGTTACATTGCACACGAACACATTGCCTATTGGAAGGCTCGGGATATAAACTAATTTGCCCAGAATCACCGTGTGGCGAGCGAACGCCGTGACTCTGACATGGTTCCCTAGCTTCATGCTCGGCAGCTCTGCTCAAATCGCCACAGGGTCAAGAGTGATTTGCATATGGCTGGGTCCAAACTGGAATGGCATGGTGAGCAAAAAAATGATGGATATAGGCCCAGATCTCTGTACTGGGGTGAATGTATGACATTGTTCTGCATTCTGTCCATCAATAGTTCTTTTTGCATTAGTCACCCCGAGTGGGACGGGTATGCTCAGACGTGAGTCCCGTGCTCTCCATGCCACTGGAATCAAGCTATCCTAGCTGAAGAGGGGTGAAACCCTGAAACCGGCCCTAGGATGCTTCTTTCCAGTTAAGGGAAGACCTGGCCTGGCAGTTCGGGCTGGACTGTTCCCATTGGGCACAGGGTCAAGGCTGATTTGCATATGGCTGGGTCCAAACTGGAATGGCATGGTGAGCAAAAAAACGATGGATTTGGGCCCAGATCTCTGTACTGGGGTGAATGTATGACATTGTTCTGCATTCTGTCCATCAATAGTTCTTTTTGCATATCGCCACATCATGCTGCTGTTGGAGATTGCCTGCTGTCATATTGCCTATGGCGCGGGGATATGAACTAATTTGCCCAGAATCACCGGGCGGTGAGCGAATGCCGTGACTCTATCATGGTTCCCTAACTTTTTGTTCGGCAGCTCTCGTCATTTGGCCATATCCTACTGCTTACGGAGATTGCCTACTGCCATATTGTGGTTATGCTCCTATCTACAGTACGTTTTACACTATTTAAAAGCACCAGCAACACATTGCGGAGCTTCATTCAGCCGGTGTAGTGAGCTCTTTCCTAATATCATACACACCAACTTCTAAGAATTTGCCTAACTACTTCCTTTCACGGGCCAGAGACATGTCCTCCAGCACTGTTGTTTACTGTCTCGGACGTTAATTACTTAGTCTTATCTATAACACAATCTATTGTGCGCCTTGAATTAGGTGCTAAAAGCAGCTTGTGGTGGTTTGTAGACCACATGCTGCGTCTTTTTTCGTCTCTGTGAAAGCTTTCATTAAATTGCAAACAGGAAGAAAAAAAGAAACAAGGCTGGAAGACGCCTTGGCCTCATCTAGCTGTTACTTCCTGTTTGTTTTGCCTTCGCTGTTTGTTATACGTCTGCTTCCATCTGCAGTACACTTTAACTTTAGTTTAACGAGATATTCTTATGCTTACCATATTTACAGGCTAAAGAATAAACTCGTGGGAAGGATACCGCAACATGCAGCTCGTGGCACTTAATTATGTAGTGTATACCTTTTTACAATTTTGCGCACTCTTTCATTAATACATTTACAAACTTGTTTTCGTACGTACCTCTTACAACTGCTTAGCGCATACAGTTTACTAGCACGCAACACTTCATTTGGGGTGTATACTTTTTATATTGTTATAGTGCTTTTACTTTACTAGG
Source organism: Triturus cristatus (assembly GCF_964204655.1). Classification (NCBI taxonomy): domain Eukaryota; kingdom Metazoa; phylum Chordata; class Amphibia; order Caudata; family Salamandridae; genus Triturus; species Triturus cristatus. The sequence continues at coordinate 428,826,949 of NC_140591.1, forward strand.
TTACATGTGCCTTTCTGTTCTTAGTTGGTGTCTATTAGGAAAACAAGCATTTGCAATGCAATTGGTCTCGCATTTGGAGCACTTTGAGCTCTTGGCATTGTTAATGACAATGCCTTTTTTATGTGTTGTTTTTTAGAACATAAATAAAAGGCATTATCATTTACAATGCCGATAGCTTAAACTCTCGCAAATGCGAGACCTATTGCATTGAAAATGCTTGTTCACCTCCTTTCCATTTCTGGAGTCTCCACCTGCAGTAAGAGGTTTATTTTCCCCTTCAGGGTTTTTTCCTCTTTGGCACTCCTTATGGAAGGCACAGTCTGCTTTGGTGTTACATCGTCGGCAGCACTGTGGCTACTGGAAAGGGTCGCCCTTACCTCAGACAGACCAGAACCATGAAGAACTGAATTCGAGAACCATCTTAGTGAACCAAAGTTGGTAAGAGAAGTTTTGACTGTGATAGGTGCAGCATTTGCTTGGGTCATATTCAGACGAGTTCTTTGAGAAAAGACTTCAATAGTGAGGATTGGTAGTGTGCAAAGTTTTAATAAAACAGGGTTGCTAATCTATTCCTCCTTTACAAGGAATATAATCAACAACATACTAGTTATAAGTAACTTGGTGTTTTAGTCCATTAATACTGCTAAGGGATTTATGAATTCCACATGCTGCAGTATTTCCATGGGTTCTTATTACTAACCGATTCAGAGTTATGGGTGTGTAGGAATGGGAATGCCCCCTGATTGCTAGTATACCCATGCCTCTTGCCTTGTATACTTGCCCTGTAGCGGATTGTAGCCACAGTACAGGCATCTGTGTGTGTTCTTGTTGAATCATTCTCTCAAGCAGTCTACCCACTCTGTCCGCCGCTGCGTGAGTGCACGCAGCGTGCGACGCATAATTCAAGCAACGCTACCTCTCCAGCACCTCCGTGTGTTTTTCTCTTTGTGTGTCTAAGGCTTGCTGCGTAACACTTCCCTGCATCAGCTCGGCCTCTAATTTGGTCAGAGTATCTTCGATATGTTTTACTTCACAGTCCAGCTGTTTCCTGACACCAGCTCAATCCCATGCATTGCCCTTTGACAACTGCTATGCTTGCATCCCACAACACACCTGCATCAGTGACTGATCATGTGTTCCTTTCAAAGTAAGCCTCTATCGCTGCGCCAACTGGTTCTCTGAAATGTAGAGTCTTATAATGCTAGGGGCTGGAGCCTCCATAGGTGGGTGGTGTGTCCCCCATCATCTCCCTGCAGCCTCATTATGTGGGGGTTGTGGCCTGAGTGTGTTGTGCTGAGGTAGTCTGCGCTAGGGCACTGCTCTAGTATCGATGCGAACATGTAAACCATGTGGATGTGAGTAATAAGAGTACAAGAGCGCCTGCAGGTTGAGGGCTCGCCATACATCTGTCAAGTCCCAGTGGCGCAGCCACTCCCCCACTCCCCCAGGCCAGAGTGTTAGATGTTGCAACTGTTTGTGGCAGTGGAGGGAAAGATCTGTCAAGTGCGGTGTCGGAGGACTGAATTAAAGTCCTCTTCCAACAACTAGGGAATTTCGCACCAACGTGAGAGTGGGCCTGTTAGTGTGTGCCAGAATGTATTCTGGTCCTTGTTTGGACCCTAACACTTTTAGCTTCCCATTGAGGGGGCCTTTTACTAGTACATATCTGCCATGTACATCTACTTCAGTCTCCTCCGGCCTGAACAAGGTCCCCGACCTGATCCAAATAAAGGCCCCCCTGACATAGGATGAGTAGCGTTTGGCTAGTATTTGACCTTTCTACTTCTGTGTGTATCCCCCTAACATTCCAGGTGACTATGTTTGTGGGCGGCATGTGACCGGGACATAGGTTAGCGCTGGGTGTGGGTCGCTCGGCACGTTGAAGGTTGGGCGATGATCTGGCGATCGCCCAGTGGGTGCGGAATGCTTCTGTGGTACCTTCAGGTGCGTGGATATGCCGTCTTGGGCAGCTGCCGAGGAAGGGAACCATGTGGGGTTTAACTGGGATAGAGCAGAGGGACAACATGTGTCTGCCCAAACAGAGAACAATGCCATGCGGCAACTTACGGCTATGTTCGCCGTGTCGGTCCTGTTAGGAGGTGGTGGTGGGGCTAAGCTTGCAGTGGGTGTATTGGCTTTGTTTGGGCCCGCTTTGCGCATGTCTATGTGCGCATTGTGTCATAGCCTGTGCAGCACGCCAACAGCCTGTCATCTGGGGTCGAGGGAATTGGTATTGACCCCAACTAGCGCGCTCTGCCTGCTGCCTTATGAGGTCTCATGTGGAGTGCGCACAGACCATGCACACCCCCTCGTATGCACTTCTGTGCACTTCTACGAGTGTATACTTGCATGTCCACAGACTGTGGTGATGTGCAACATTAAGTCATCTGCGTCTAGGGTGTTACAACTGGGAGTGACTGCGAGACCTCATTGACAGGCCACACGGCCAGCGAACTGTCCTCGCTCAGCTATCGTTCTGATGAGGCGTCTGTGTCCCTGCTGTGCAGTTGTTTTCTCAGATCCCCCACCGCTTGCATGGCGTCCCGTCTCTCCTACAGTACTTGTTCTAAGCTTGGAACATCCTGTAATTGTCTCTGTGATTCCGTGGCTTGAGGTCTGTTTCTTCTGCTGCGGCCCCTTCGGGCTCCTGTGTTCAATTCTGTGTTGCTGCATCTCCGGCTTGGCGAGGTGTGATGGCCCATGGTTTCGAGGCAGTCCAACGCATCTTCCGCTTTGATGAAGAAGTGTGTGGACTCATTTGCGAGCACACAAAGACGGGTCGGAAATATGAGGGAGTTTTTCATGTTCAGGTCCCACATTTGCCTCTTGACTGTGAGGAACGTGCTCTGCTGTCTCTGCACCCCCAAGGCGTAGTCCGGAAAGAAATGGACCTGAGAGTTGTCCACTTTGATCGTTTCCATTTTTCTGGCTTTGCTGAGTATTGCATCCCTGTCTTTGAAATTTAAGAGTCGGAACAGGAAGGGTCGGGGTGCAGCGCCTGGTGGTAGTCGGCCCGATGGCACCCTGTGTGCCCGTTCTACCGTGAAGAAAGCAGAGAACGTGCCTGCTGGCATTAGGGACCACAACCAGGTCTCTGTGTACAATACTGCATCTCCGCTTTCCGTGCCTTCTGGTAGTCCCACTACACGGATATTGGTCCTGCGAGACAGGCCTTCAGCATCGTCCACTCTGCGCTCCAGCGAGTTCAGCCTCGATGTGAGATCCCTTATTTGCGCAGCCATTGCTTTAGCTGCTGGGGAGACCTCCTTGACTTCTGCTGCTTGTTCGTTGACCCTCCCAGCGAGTTTTCCATGGTCTGCATTTAGGTGCGTAAAGTCTGATGCAACTTTATTTATACGGCCTTTGAGAGACGCCCGGGTCTGCGACAATGTTTGGAGCACAGAGTCTATTTTTTACTCCAAAGTGGAAGTTCTGGAGGCGCCTGACGCTTCGGGGTCTTGGTCTGACTATGTTGGACCTGGTGCTGGCTATGTGGCTGTTGCAAAACAAAATGGTTAGAACACGCACAACTTTTAATCAGTGATTTTTCTTTAAAAAAAGCAGTTTGTAGTGTGCACACAGGGTATCACTCACTGGTCCAAGAGTGTAACGATCAACGTGGACACAGCAAGCCCCAAATCGGGTCCGCCCCCCTGGCACTCCTAAATTCCCATCAACTGGGGTTTATTGGTTATTCAGTGTAAAACAAAAATAGAGTCCAAATTATTCTTCATCCATTAAACGGCATTTAATAATTTGATTTCTTGTCGAGTTCAATTTACATTCTGTGCTTAATATCAGCAATAATGTGTATCAATAACTCTGTCGAGACACAATCCTCTTTCCTTCTTATTCATCCCTCTCGATGCATTTCGGGCAACCAGCCCTTCATCAGGGGTTAATTTTAGAGGAATGTAATGGTTCAATGAAAATGGGGGAAACCAAAACCTCTTTATAATCCATGAAAGTCCGGCATGTGCTGGTGATGTGAAGGAAGATTACAGGCTGATATGGTGTTGTGATTACAAATCTTGGATGTGTAGCATGGTAACATGCTCCATGCGGGTCCAAAATAGTGAAAAATAAAGTGATCCAATCGTGACAACACCTCAATTTTGGCTATACAGAAATCACATAGACCAAACAAACAGAATATCCAAGTGATGAATTGTGAAACTAAACGTGTAATGCCAAGATAACATGCAGTAAAAGTATTTTCAGCCCATGTGATAATGAAAGCCCATTCTCGTATGCAACAATGTATCACATTCATGCCAAACAACTAGTTCGGACCGACGAAGTAACGGGGTTAATCATCACGGGTGACAAATGTTGTGTTGATATCAACACCATCGTGAATATTAGCTCAAAAAACTACATCCATCGTGGTAACGAGCGTGAAGTCGTCTGCATGGTGATAAATGAAAAACTATATATCGAGCATGCAACAATTCAAACGAAGTGCATGAATGCTTAATGGCGTTTCGAATGTGGTCGGCAATTTCAAAAGTGACATACAATGTCTAAAAGGTTGAGAACCATAAACGCAAATAAAACAATGAAAAACGTGGCTACTGTCTATCAAGAATGTAGCCTGAAAACACGCATAGTTCAACTGAAGTTACTTACAAGAAATGGCTTTAAACCGGGCTTTGTCAGGAAATCCTAAGCAAGAGGCGCAGTGGGTTTGCAGGGTTATAACTTTGGAGTAATCCCAATGGAAATAGGACTGTGGAGTTAACTGGGTTGCAAGGAACTCGCGTGTGGTGGCCATATTGAAATGGCACTGTTTATTAGCGAGTGTAAGAGAATGGGTCCAGAAGGGACTATAAAATCATGATGTAGGGAAGGGATACAACAACATATTTGGTGCTATAAACACTGTAGGGTAGCCAGGAAACGTTTCAGGATGTTAAAAGTTGGTCATCAAAGGTAATGGATTAAGTGGAAAATGTGAATAAAGGTGATTATGTGGACATGCAAATCAATGTGCGCTAGAAGTCGGGATAAACATACATTCTGATGGATACATCTGCCAGTGGATTCCTCACCTTGTGAATATCCCCTGTGCCAGCATTCCACGGAACTTTTTTTCCCCAGCTCTCTACGCCGACGTGGACGACGTCATAATGCATCGGCTCCGCTCGCGACTCCGTATGATGTCACCGGAGCCATAAGAGAGCCACGTCGGCGTGATGACGTCAGTTCCCTTTATTCCGCGCCGTCGGCGCACAACGGTTTTTCCAGTACTCTCCTGCTACTTTGTAGTTGTTAGGTGTTACTGTTGTCAAAAATTTGTAATGTCTTTGACGAGGAAGTCTGGTTTTAAGCCCTGTAGGGAATGTGGGGGCCACATGTCTATAACGGACCCCCATGATGATTGTTTGTGGTGCCTTTCCTCTGACCACGACGTCGAAGATTGTTCAAGCTGCAGGAGGATGAATCCGAAGACATTGAAGGAAAGGAAGGCGAAGCTGTTTATGGCCAAGGTCGGAAAGGAGAAGAGAGGTAGAAAGAAGTCGAGGCCGGAGTCGTCGACTTTGAGATCATCGAAGTCGAAGAAACATCATAAAAAAAGGAAACATTCTTCTCGGCGCCGGTCTTCAAAGAACAGGAGGTCGAGATCGACGACGCCGAAGTAAGGAATTGTCACCTTCTCCTTCTCAGTCTCCGGAGGGTTCTCCTTCGCCGAAGCGGGCTCCAGCGCGGTCACCGGCACAGTCCTTGGCGCAGTCACCGGCGCCTTCTCCGACGTCGTCTCCTGTTCCAATGGAGTCGCCTGTTTCTGATGGTGAGAAGGAACAAAGTAGGGAGCCTTCTCCAAGGCCTGAGGATTCTTCGGCTCCGGTGGAGGACACTGCGGCGCCGTTGCCAGATACTCCGCAGAAGGATACAGGTCCGGTTCCTTATCCTCAGTTCCCGGCTCCAGGTACTGATTCTTCACATTTTTTAAATGCCATGTATGGAATCTTCAATCGGGCTGCCTTCCCATCCGGTGCACCGGCTGGTCCCGTGGGTCTTATGGCGTATTCTTTGGGGGTGCCGCAGCATTACGCTCAGGCCCCGTTTATGCCCTTTCTGCCGATGGCGCCTTCGTGGCAGTTTCCGGCACCGTCTGGGGATCCATCACGATTTCAGCGGGATCGTCCTGCTTCGGATCCTTCCTCGATGCCGTTGCCGACTCCCTCGGCGCCGCGTCCGGCGGTGCCGACTCCGTCTTTGGCGCCGCCGACTCCAACACCTCTGGCTCCACCGACGCCGCGTATGTCGTCGACGACGCCGGCTCCACGGATTCATTCAAGAAGGGAGGCCCAAAGGGTCTTGGATGAAGAAAGGTATAGAGTGGAGGTAGAGGAAGGTGAAGTGGACACGTCCTCTGATGAGTTTGAGGGGATACAGGAGGCTAGTGGCCTGGATACGACCCCTGAGTGGGAGCATACTTCAGCTAGATCCTCTCCACCACATGAATTGGCTCCTTACCATGTGGTTATTAAAAAAGCCGCAGAACTGTTAGATTTGCAGTTACCCTCTGCGGAATATAAGTCTAACCTGCTGACGGAGGTGCTGCACTCACCTACTTCAACTTAAGAGCCTTTACTGCCTTTTAATGAGGCCATTTTGGAGCCTGTTTTGGAGGTATGGCGAAAACCACTTTCTTCTCCGGCGGTTTCCAGGCAGGTGGCGAGAAGATACAGGGTGGCACCTGGGGATCCGGATTTTCTTTCTACACACCCGTCTCCAGAGAGCCTGGTTGTGCAGGCATCCTGCTCGAAGCATGCTTCGGGGGCGTTCCCCCAGTCTGCTGCAGACAGGGAGTCCAAAAAGGGTGACCAGGCGGCTAAGAAGACTTTCTCTTCGGGAAGTATGGCACTAAAGTCTACCAGTGCCACGTGCTTGCTGGGTCGTTATGTGCATGCCTTAATGGACTCAATGAAGTCTTTAGCCCCTAAGCTGCCTGAGGGTGATAAGGCGTCCTTCATGGAGGTAGTTGCAGACACACAGGCTGCTGCTAGACAGGTGATCCAATCAGGGCTCGATACAGCAGATTCGGTGGCGAGGATAATGGGCTCTTCAATAGCCACAAGAAGGCAGGCATGGCTTTGTTCTTCTAGCTTCTCCGCGGATGTTCAGGCCACATTAGTGGATTTGCCGTTTGATGGACAGAAGTTATTTGGAGAGAAAGCTGACACCGCCCTACAAAGATTTAAAGACAGCAGGGTAACGGCTAAGTCTTTGGGTCTGCAAGCTCCTGCTAAGGGATCTGGTTTTAAAAAGTTTAGGGGTTTCGGAAGATCTTCCTTTTGCTCCTTCCGACAGCCTCAGCAGCAGCAGAATCCCCTCTATAGGTCCTATAGGGGGAGACAAAGGGGTCGGAGAGGTTCTGGACGCAACCCCTCTTCTTCTTCCTCCTCCTCTGCTCCCAATGAGGCTTCAGGGAAGCAGCCCTAGATCCCCCATCCCGGATCATGTAAGACCTGTGGGGGGTCGGGTGTCCTACTTTCTGCGGGGTTGGAAATCTGTTACGACAGACCTTTGGGTTTTGAACCTCGTGGAGACTGGGTACGCCCTTCCCTTTCGGGAGTTTCCTCCCCCTTACCCTCCTTGCCAAGGTTACTGCTCAGAGGACCATCTGCTTCTTCTGCAGAAGGAGGTTTTAGCTTTACTTCAAAAGGGTGCGATAGAGGTGGTTCCGGAGCAGGAAAGGGGTCAGGGATGCTACTCCCGGTATTTCCTGATTCCCAAAAAGGACGGCAGATTGCGTCCGATACTGGACCTCAGAATCTTGAAATTTTACCTGAAACAGGAGAAATTCAAGATGCTGACCCTTGCGCAGGTTCTTCAAGCGCTGCAGCAAGGAGACTGGATGGTGTCGCTCGACTTGCAGGACGCGTACTTCCATGTCCCAATCCTGAAGTCGCACAGGAAGTATCTCCGTTTTACGGTTGGGTCGCAACATTAACAGTTTGCGGTCCTCCCGTTTGGTCTTACTACCGCACCTCGAGTCTTCACGAAGGTGATGGCAGTGGTGGCTGTTCATCTCAGGAGGTCGGGGATTCCAGTTTTCCCCTACCTGGACGACTGGCTTCTGAAGGCAGAGTCCCCAGAGATGGTGCAGCGTCATCTGCAGGTAACATCTCAGCTGTTATTCGACTTGGGTTTTTCGATAAAGGTGCCCAAATCTCACCTGGTGCCCTCTCAACGCAACCTGTTTATAGGGGCAGTACTGTACACTACTGTGTGTCGAGCATTTCCTCCTCCTCAAAGAATTCTCGACATACAGGAGATGGTCCCTTTATTCCACAATGGAGCGGTTGTTCCAGTTCTGAAGGTCCTTCGCCTGCTCGGTCTGTTCGCTTCCTGCATCCTGTTGGTCAACCATGCACGCTGGCACATGAGGGCGCTCCAGTGGTGTCTCCGCAAGCAGTGGTATCAGCACAACGGAGATCTCAGGGAGTCGATCAGGATCTCCAGAGAAGTTGCAGCGGATCTATCTTGGTGGAGCGTGGAGGGCAACCTGTCTCAAGGAAAACCCTTTCATCTGCCTCCATCGGTGGCCACAGTGATTTCGGATGCCTCCACCCTGGGGTGTGGCGCTCATCTGGGGGATCTGGAGATCAAGGGTCTTTGGTCTCCAGAGGAAAGTCTGCTTCAAATCAACCTTCTGGAATTGCGGGCGATTCGTTTGGCGCTCAAGGCCTTCCTCCCTTCCCTTCGCGGTCAGTCTGTTCAAGTCCTGACGGACAACACTACCGCGATGTGGTACGTCAACAAACAGGGAGGAGTGGGGTCTCTTTGTCTATGCAGGGAGGCCCTACGTCTGTGGACCTGGGCTCAGGTCCATCGGATTTGTCTGATGGCAAATCATCTGGCCGGGGTGCTGAACGTACGTGCGGACAGTCTCAGTCGGCAGTTCTCCGCCGACCACGAGTAGAGGCTCCATCCGGAGGTGGTTCGTCATGTCTTTCGGACGTGGGGGACACCTCGGGTGGACCTGTTTGCCACCCGCGAGAACGCGCACTGCCCGTCATTCTGCAGTCTCTTGTTTCCGCTGCAGGGGGCGTTGGGGGACGCGTTTCAGTTGAGTTGGGGCTCGCAACTCCTTTACGCGTTTCCTCCCATACCCTTGATTCCTCGGGTTCTGAGCAAGATTCACCAAGACCGGGCCCAAGTTGTATTGATCGCCCCGGATTGGCCAAGAAGGGTGTGGTACACAGATCTTCTCCACCTCTCCTTGTGCCCTCCGCTCCGTCTCCCTCTGAGGGCAGACCTCCTCTCGCAGTCGGAGGGGCAGGTTCTACAACCCCACCTCCAGAGCTTACACCTTCATGCCTGGAGATTGAATGGGGCAACCTGAGTTCATTCTCTCTCCCGCCTGATGTGGTGGATGTTATTTTATCGGCCAGGCGACACTCCACCAAGTCCATTTACTCCTACAGGTGGTCTAAATTTGTTAAATGATGTGGAGAGAGATCCAGTGACCCTTTAAAAGCTCATCTTTCTGATGTGCTCCAGTTTGCTCTTTCCTTGGCTCAGCAGGGCTGTGCTGTGGCCACGGTCAAGGGCTATCTTTCGGCCTTATCGGCTTTTCTATGCCTTCCTGATCAACCGTCTCTATTTAAATCTCCGGTTGTTCTGAGGTTTATCAAAGGCCTTACAAATATGTTTCCTCCCACTCCCTTTGTAATGCCACAGTGGGACCTTTATCTTGTCTTAACTTTTCTGATGGGGTCCCCGTTTGAGCCTCTTCATAGCTGTCCTTTGAGGCTGTTGTCCTTTAAGGTGGTCTTTCTTGTAGCCATAACCTCGGCAAGGAGGGTGAGTGAGCTTCAGGCTCTTAGGTCTATACCCCCTTTTCTAACATTACATGCTGAAAGGATGGTTCTCAGGACCAGGGCTGCTTTCCTGCCAAAAGTTGTTACTCCGTTTCATTTGGGGCAGTCCATTACTCTCCCTGTTTTTTATCCACCTCCTCATCCTTCCAAAGAGGAGGAAAGACTCCATCGCCTGGATCCAAAGAGGGCTGTGAGTTTTTATTTGGACAGAACGAAATACTTTCGTCTGGACGATCAGCTCTTCTTTGGCTATGTGGGTCTTTCGAAAGGAAGAGCGGTGCACAAGCGCACTTTGTCGAGATGGATTATCCTTGCCATCAAGATCTGCTACGCCCTGGCTGGTAAGACTCCCCCTGAGGGTATTAGAGCTCATTCAACTAGAGCTAAATCATCTACATCTGCTTTGGCCCGGGGTGTTCCTGTGGCAGATATTTGTAAAGCCGCGACTTGGACCTCCCTCCATACTTTCGCAATGCATTATTGCTTGGACTCTGAGATGAGGAGGGAGGGCCACTTCGCGCGCTCTGTCTTGCAAGGCTTTCTGGTATAGGAAAGTGGACACCCTCCTCCGGGAGTGGGGACTACTGTGGGAATCTATTCACAAGGTGAGGAATCCACTGGCAGATGTATCCATCAGAAGAACAAGTTACTTACCTTCGGTAACGCTTTTTCTGGTGCATACAGTATCTGCCTGTGGATTCCTCACTGGCCCACCCGCCTCCCCGTTGTCCACCTTTGTATACCTTAAAAGTTGCCTTGCTTGAGATGTTGTTACACTTTCTTGTATATTGGTAGGAAATGCTTGTTTTATTTAGCTTTCCTTTTCCTTGTATACTTTGTGTATATGATTGTATATTGTATACTGTGTATACTTTGTATCTGTCATTGGTCCACCTGTGCGCCTCGGAGGCACGGAAAAAATGGGTGGAACTGACGTCATCACGCAGACGTGGCTCTCTTATGGCTCCGGTGATGTCATACGGAGTCGCGAGCGGAGCCGATGCATTATGACGTCGTCCACGTCGGCGTAGAGAGCTGGGGAAAAAAAGTTCAGTGGAATGCTGGCGCAGGGGATATTCACAAGGTGAGGAATCCACAGGCAGATACTGTATCCACCAGAAAAAGCGTTACCGAAGGTAAGTAACGTGTTCTTTTAAACAAAGAACAACGTAATGTAAAAGTGCAAATGTCAATCAACGGGCAGGCAAGTCATTCTAAAGATAGGATGGAATTTTCATGCTATCGTTCACCCCATTAAATTTCAAAGCATCAAGGTGTTTAATCCAGAAATGTTCTCTCTGGAGTAAGGCGTTGTTGTTGTCTCTACCTTCTTTCTTCTCTATGATCTCTAGGATCAGAAATTTGAGTTGGCTCACATTTTTGTTGTTTTCTATGAAATGGCTGGCTACGACCGACTTCATGTTTTTGGTACATACGCTGCTCTTGTGTTCATTGACTCTTACTATGATTTTCCTTTCGGGTTTGCCCACGGATTCTAATCCGCAGGGGCATTTCGGTATGTATACGACATTTTTAGTATCTCAATTGCCCGAAACTCTACGATCAATCTTAGTGCCCTTCATAGGATGGGATTTCCAACAGCCTTCGATGATATTGTTACAGTTGTAGCAGGGGGTCGTGCCTTTATGGCCTGTGTTCTGTGGAATCTTTCTTTTGAGACAATATTTCTTTAATATTTTTCCCTCTTTGGTATGCAAAGATAGGTGGTTCTGTGAAAATGCCATTGAAGTCAGGTTCTGTAGACAATATAGACCAATTGCGAATGATGGATTTCTTGAATTGGCCACTCATTGTGGAGAACTTGGATGCTACTACCATGCATTTGCTTTCTTTCTTCTGTGTGTTTAGCTAACAATTCATCTCTGGTTTTTGACATACTTCGTGCTTTGGCTTGTTCCAAGACTTTTTTGGGGTAACCTCAGTCTTCAAATCTTTTCTATATTATTTCCATTTATATGTCTGATGTATCTGGATTAGAAACGATTCTTTTCGCTCTGAGAAGTTGAGACTAGAGAAGGTGGTTTTTTAGTGACTGTTGATGAAAACTATTGTAGTGAAGCATGTTGTTCCTGTCAGTGGGTTTCCTGAAAATATTAGTTTCAAGTCTGTTGTTCATTTAACTAATTTGCACATCTAAAAAAGTGATAGAGTTCTCATCGGTGTTGAAAGTGAATTGAATTCTGTCGTTTATAGTGTTCAAGGTGGTAAGAGCAGCGTTGAGTTCCTCTTGAGATCCTTTCCATAAAATGAATATATCATCTATGTATCTCAGAAAAAGAATAGCATGATTTTTCCAAGTGGTGGTAGTCAAAATGTTGTCTTCCTCAAGTGTGTTCATGAAGAGGTTCTCGTACGCCGGAGAGGCGCAATTACCCATGGAAGTTCCCGTGAGTTGTAAACACCATTGATTTTCCCATTTGAAGTTGCTTTGGTAAAATGTGAACTGTAATAGTTCCATGAGGAACGTTTGTAAGTCTTGATCCAAATTGGAGTGAACTAGCGCTTGTTCAATCGCTTCCATTCCAAGGTTATGGGGTATAGATGTGCACAGAGATTTAACGTCTATTGTACATAATAATATTTGATCTTCCTCATTTAAAGTGATTTTGTGGATCTTGGAAAGAAATTCCGTCGTGTCTTTGATATAAGTACTCATCCTTAATACGAATGGTTGGAGATATTTATCAAGGAACTTCCCTACAGGTTCATGCAGGCTTCCTCTAGTAGACACTATGGGTCTGAATGGTGGGTTGTGTAAGTTTTTATGCACCTTGGGCAACATGTACATTTGCGGACTTCTGGGATGCTGTTGATTGAGGCCTCTCCTCACTTTTTCGGGTATAATGCCATTGTTAACAGCTGGGACCTGGGATGCACTGAAGTTTAAGGAAATCGGAGAGGCTAATGGAGAAGCACAACATGTTGCTTGCAGTGAAAGAACAGCAGTTGCTTGCAACAGCACTGAAAGATAGACAAAATCACAACACAGGTGAGACAGAGACACCTGGAGGAGGCGGGCAGTTTCACCTGTTTTGATACACCATTTTCCCGGGTATCAAACCCTCAAACATTCAACAGCATATTCAGACAACTATACTCAATTAACAGTGTAGGACAGTGATACTGGTATGGTGACCGATTTGTAGTTTTAGTTGCCATAAAAAAGCACCCAAAAATGACAAGAGCAGAATGGTCAAAGGAAGAGAAAACAAGGGTTTACAAAGGAGGAGACAAGATTTCCCACTGAGATCCCAATAGAAAGGGAAGTTACCAAGAATATGCCTTCATGGCTCACCAAGAACTAAGACGCTATAAGGGAATTCCTTTACATGGAGGCACAATTCAAGACCAATAGGCAGCATCTCCCAAGATTGAGTACAATGTGGGTGACTGCAATAGAGTCATAGGTAGGGAAAATAAATGTGGTCAAAGCAAGCAGGCCTGCCGGCTGCCCTTCTGACCCGTGTCCACCACAAACTTTCGTGACAATTCTTTTAACAACCTCTGCTGCCACTCCAGTAAGAAGAATTATCAACGATTCCTTAACTACCGGAATATTTCCAGAAGAACTCAAAAAGTCACACATACACCCTTTACTGAAAAAAACAAACTTGGACCCACTGAACCCTGACAACTGATAGAAAGAGCAGCGTTCGCCCAGATGTCACATTTAATTGAAGAGAGTGACATACTTTCAGACTTCCAAACAGGATTCCGTCCGAGAAGAGGCTCTGAATCTGCCCTCCTTGCCATCTGGGATGACCTGAAGAATACAGTAGACAGAAACGAGGTTGCTGCACTACTCACCTTGGACCTCTCTGCGCCTTTGACACGGTTGCCCATGACACTCTAAAACAAAGACGCTATGAAGCTGGCATAGAGGGGACTGCTCTAGACTGGATCACGTCCTACCTTCGAAACAGAACTAATGTCATCCACACCCCACCTTTCTCATCCAGACCATACTCCACAAAAGCAGGGGTCCCTCAAGGCTCTATCATCTCGCCCATGCTTTTAAACATCTACATGAAGTCATTACCGGGACTGCTCAATCAATTTCACCTCACGTGCTATAACTATGCAGATGACACTCAAATACTTCTTCAACTGGAATGCCCCAAAGACATTGGAAAATCTCCCAATTTTCAGTTGTCTTAGAGCCGTGGATCAGTAGATGACTTGGAGCCATCTCAAATTGAATGCTTCCAAAACGGAAATACTCACGTGTGGCGATTGGAAACATTATGACCCGCTTGCCGCCTGGCCTGATGAACAGGGATCACCGCCTACAGTATCGAAGGAAGTAAGAAACCTCGGAATGACCATGGACTCCAAGCTATCGATGAATGCCAAAGTGGACAAACTAGCAAGATCAAGCTTTGTCACTATAAAAACGCTGCAAAGAATTTTCCCTCATTTGGGATTTCCACACAAGGTCCAAGCTACCATCTCCCTTGTTCTGTCCAAACATGATTACGCCAATAGCCTCTACCACGGATCAGCTTTAACAACCATGAAAAGACTACAACGAATTCAGAACTCGGCTGCCAGACTACTCTTGCATATCAAACCGCGAGACCACATCTCACCTGCCTTGAAAGCCCTGCATTGGTTACCGGTTGGCAGAAGTTCCACGTTCAAGCTACTTTGTATCACCCACAGAGCAATAAATGGAATGGGACCTCTCTTCATCAGGAATAAAATCACCAAACACATTTAACAAAGGAACCTCTGCTCTAAAGGGGCAGCTCGCCTCAAAATCTCAAGATACAAGAAAAAAACTATGGGTGGCACATCCTTCTTTGTTCAAGCAGTCAAACTATGGAACTCTTTATCCCCCAACATAAGATCCCCCGACACCACCTTATCTTCAGATAACTACTCAAGAATTGGCTCTTTCCCACATAAGCACCATACACAAACAGAAATTTACAGCATATCCCTCTGTATATAAGCATTTATTTTCACTATATATATGTACCTATCTTTGCTTATTGCTTTGTATAGACATGTAGAATAATTATGTTGTAAAAAAGAAAAAAATCATCTTTGGTCTGCATGTACTTGTTTCCATTGTGCACCTATGTACCTTCCATGTACTTGGATCTGTGTGTTTCTCATCCTGCACCTCTATCAATATCTTTAATCTACATATACTTACCTCCTTTACGCATCTATATACTTTCAATGTACTTATGGATCTATATATTTATCACTTTCTTCTAATTTAGCATTTCCAATGCACTACCCTATTTCTCAGCCTATACTTCTCTCATGATATCTTCTAGCCCATGGGTACTCACAAACTTTCTCTCGGGGGCCAAATTTACAGTGTGGTTTGTGGCCGTGAGCCGCACTGGTGGGGGCAGGGTCAGTGGGGGAGGGGGACAGGGCTAGAGCCACAAAAAAACTGTGACCTTGAGGTTGAACACAGGTCCCTGCAGCGGACGCCTTCATCCACTGAGCCATCAGACCCGGCATACACACATCTCTCTGTCTCTGTCTCTGTCTCTGTCTCTGTCTCTGTCTCTCTCTCACCCTCTCTCTCTCTCTCTGTCTCTGTCTCTGTCTCTGTCTCTCTCTCTCTGTCACCCTCCCTCTCTCTCTCTCTGTCACCCTCCCTCTCTGTCACCCTCCCTCTCTGTCACCCTCCCTCTCTCTCCCTCCCTGTCGCCCTCTGTCTCCCTCTCTCCCTCTCCCTTCCTCTGTCTCCCCCTGCCTCCCCCTGCTCCCTCTCTCGGTCTCCCTCACTCTGTCTCCCTCTCTCTCTCTCTGTCTCCCTCCCTTTCCCTCCCTCTGTCACCCTCTCTCTCAATCCCTCTGTCTCCCTCTCTCTCCCTCTGTCTCCATCTGTCTGTCTCCCTCCCTCTGTCTATCACCCTCTCTCTCAATCCCTTTGTCTCCCTCTGTCTCCATCTGTCTGTCTCCCTCCCTCTGTCTATCACCCTCTGTCTCATCCCTCTGTCTCCCTCCCTTTGTCTCCCTCCCTCTGGCTCCCTCCCTTTGTCTGTCACCCTCTGTCTGTCACCCTCTGTCTCCCTCCCTCGGTCTCCCTCTCCCTCTGTCTCCCTCTCTCTATCTCCCTCTCCCTCTGTCTCCCTCCCTGTCTCCCTCTGTCTCCCTCTACCTCCCTCCCTTTCCCTCCCTCCCTCTCCCTATGTCTCTCTCCCTCTACCTCCCTCTGTCATCTCACCCTGCGTGTGTGTCAGCCAGGGCTGAGACAGCTTCCCGGGCACACCAACAGCCGCACCCGAGCACTTCACAGGTCTTTAAAAGACCATTTGCATGTTAATTGTTTTATTTCACCGGTTCTTAGGCCCCACGGCTCCACTCTGACTATCCCTCGAACCGCCCGGCCCCCACAGAGCAGAGTCAGAGTCGCGCTGGAGAAACCGGCAGTGTTTGGGAACACTCATTAATTTTTTTTTTTTTTTAAACACAGGTACGATGTCTGCAAGGTCAGCGGGCCGCCAAGGCAGGCTTGCTGGGCCGCAGGCGGCCCGCGGGCGTACTATGAGTACCCGTGTTCTTTCTACTACTCTTTCAAATGCACTACCCTATCTCTCACCATGTACATCTATCAATATATCCTTTACATCCACTCTCATTTATCCCAAAGCCCATACCACTAGTATGATCCCCAAAATAACCCTTTCTAGACTCTCCCCATCTTTTCCCCTCCTTGCATCATCTGACACCTCTTTCACTATACCGATCCCGCAAAACAAACCTTTCTAAACTCTTCCCTCTGACTCTTCCCCTCCAAAACCCCTTTTTACTCATCCAAAAGTCTCCTCCTACTGCTATGACCTCCACAAAAAAAACCATTCCAAATCCTTAACTCTTCTATCCCTCCACTATCCTTTTCAATCAAAATAACAGACTAACATGTTCATTTCTCAAATTCCATATTCCACAATACAAATTCACCACTAATCCTTTATGGGTTCCAGAGTAGCATGCTACTCGCCAATAAAGTGTTTCAACACCCCATCAGGGTTCCAAGCGCTATATAAAGGCAAACCTTTTTCCCTTTTCTACCCCTCCCCAACCCTTCTCAATCCAATAACTGACTAACATATCCACCACTCAAGTTACTTTCATGTTTCACCATACTAATTTTCAAGACTAATCCTTATGGGTTCCAGAGTAGCATGCTACTTGCTTCAAAACCCCATCAGGGGTAGCATGAGCTATATAAATGCAAACCTTTCTTCCCCTTCTATCCCTCCGCTATCCTTCTCACTCCAAATAACTGACTAATATCCACCACTCAAATGACTTTCATATTTCACCATACTAATTCAAAACTCCATCAGGGATAACAAGCGCTATATAAATACAAGCCTTTTTTCCTCTTCTATCCTTCTGAATCCAAATAACTGACTAACCTATCCACCACTTAAAATGACTTTCATGTTTCACTATGCTAATTCAACACTAATCCTCTATGGGTCCCGGAGTAGCGTGCTACTCACCAGAAAAGCGATTTGACGCCTTGTCAGGGGTAGTAAGCGCTATATGAGTGCAATTATAATACAATACAATGTAAAAGATGTAATCCAAAACCAATAATAACAAATCATTTTGCTTCCATTTGGATCCTTGAGGATATCTAACTCTACTATCCGCTTGTTGTCATATGCCAGAAAAATTCTAAACTCTGCTGTAAATTCCTTAACGCTTCGTAAAAAGATATTAAATTGTATACCATTGTCAACTGTGTTTTTCTTTTAAGGCACATTTCCCATTGACTTGACCAAAACACGACTGCAGATTCAAGGTCAAGCACACGATGCAAAATTTATGGAGATACGATACAGAGGAATGGTGCATGCGTTTGTGAGGATATTCAGAGAAGAAGGACTCCGTGCACTGTATTCTGGGTAAATATATATGTTGTACAGATGAGTGGTTATTACTGAAAAATTGTACTTTCGAGGCCAGACCAAAGCGAACAAGTGATAAAAATTAGAATGATAAGTTGTCCAGAGTTACTATGTTTGAATATAGACTGATGAGTGGAAAGACAACTCTGCTGTCAAGTTTGCTGATCAGTTATCTGAACATCCCTGTGCTTAGACAAAAAAGGCTCAGATTCCTAAAACTTAAAGGGAAGAAAGTATGAATATTTCCATTGTGGGCCTACACCTCCTTTGGCGTAAATTTCAGGAGAACTCTTGAGAAATCAGATCAAGTTCACTTTGCAGCAAGAAAAGTCAAATTATGTGGTGTAAAGCAGCATATATTGTGATAGTATTATTTCATTAGTTTGTCTTTTTCACACATGGTTGCACTGTATGGGAACATATTTTACCTTAGTGATATTAAACACCCCAATATAGCTATTGCTGTGTCCTCTGTAGCTATCTTTTGATGGGTAGCCAATTGTTTCCAAATGTTTTCCTTGTAGTCCTGACATTTAACATGATATTGTGTTTAAGCTTTTCATTGTTAGGTCCCAAGGTGCTCTATCTTTTTTGTGTTGGCGAGTAAACTTCGCGTCTGCATTTTTGAGTGCATGCTCACTTAGGTTTTTAGTATTTTGTTTCATAAGCACCATCTAAGCTTGCTGCTTTGCTTGCTTTCACGTTTTTGGATAAGGCCACTTCCTTGCTGAGTCGCTGTCCTCGGTTTTCAAATGCACGTTTCATAGATTCAGATTTCTGTGGGGTTTCCTTTCTGGGCTGCTCTTTAATTTTCCTCTTGTTTCTCCTGTTTATTCTCGCTCTTCTTTCGTATATTAACTCTGTCTGTTTGTAAGCCTCAAGTTCCCTTCTCCTTGTACTCCTTAGGCAGGCAATCTAGTGATGATACGTTTATGAACCTATGTGACTTCATATAACTATTTCTGTTTGAGTTCATCCAGTTGCTGACTTAAACTATTGCCTCTCTCTGTAGTGTGGATCTGGTCACAATCTTAAACTATTGCCTCTCTCTGTAGTGTGGATCTGGTCACAATCTTAAACTATTGCCTCTCTTTGTAGTGTGGATCTGGTCACAATCCTCTGGTCTAACCTTTCTTCTACTGTTTCTGTTATCTGTCCAAGATGTGTTTTCTTTAAAATACACAGCATACAATGTACATTATTTTAAAGAATGCAAGTTGCTTCAGATGATGTAAAATTACAGTAGGCTCTTTTCGACAAAAGCTAAACGGAATATAGTTGCATAGTGGAAAGAACTCAATGGTCTAAGAGGTTGGTTGGTTGGTACTTATGTGACTTGAGCCAGAAAAAAAGAAGTCCACAATAAGCAATTTTAACAGGAGGGGACCATGACTAAGACAAAGTGGCCTAATTTTCATTCTTTGCTTCAACCTTGTTCTTAATGTATTTTTCTTCAATGGCTGACAGTCATTTAAAAGGAGGAAACGCTGGAGTAAGATCAATTTTGATGTTTTATATAGTTGCAACTAGAGCATGATTTACCTGTAATGTGTCTGGCAAAAATCATGTATTACCGCACATAAGTACTGTTCTACTTGTGCCCTGATCTTCTGATCCCAAGTCATTCCAAAGGTGCAGTGCCTGAACTTTTTCAGGCCTGTTTTTTTCTCTTACCCATGCTGTGATGGCACGGGTATACCACTCATGAATGGCATGGAATTGCATGAATAGTGGAATAGAGTGGTGGTATTGTTGCTGATTGGAACTGACACATTTAATAATGCATGTAGATCCTTTGATTAATTCCTTAGCTACTCTCAAGGTTTGTGTAATTTTGGAGGCATTTTTAGGTCTCGCCTGACCCAGCGTATGCGCTGGTCTGGCGAGACTTATTGAGAGGGCTCCAAAAAGTGCTACCAGGCCAGCCTAGAGCTACAGTGCGCGGGCGCGCGCGCCACGCTTTACCGCAATTACTTTCACTTTCGCCGCTTTGAAATTTGATCGTGATCCCGATCGCGACCACTTTAACTTTCGCGGCCGCATGGCCGCTTTGCATAGCCAATAGGTCTCGCTTTTGGGACCTTATAAGTATTTAGTTGTGCAACTGTTGCATGGCTAAACACTTATAAGGTCCCAAAGGCGAGACCTATAGGCTATGCCAATGCTTGTTAACTATGATGTTACATTGGTCTTCTGTTTGGGCCTTTTATCTTTCAGTTGTTTACCATCGTCATTTCCCTGTTTGAACTTTAAGATGTTACACTCACTTAACCGTGGTTGGTTAACATGGTGGCTGTTGATTTTGAGAGTTACTATTTAATGTCCCTACTTCATGACAGAATATGACTGTCTGGAAATGTAATTATAAGTAAGATTAGTAGGGAACATAGTAGGGATCCAATGGTTCAGACGTGGGAGTCAGCAGTTCATGTATATTTCTTGAAAAAAAGGACCACACACTTTTTCCAAAGTGGACAGGAAACAAAAATCCTGTAATGGAGAGTACATTCAGTTTATAAATGACCTGCTCATAAGGTGCAATTAAAATAGTAAGAATATTTCTTTGAGCCATTCCTCTACTGTCGGTCTAATGTCAGATTTTTGTAAACAGAGTATGCATTTTTTTGCAAGTGATGTTGATACCCAGCACCTCAATTGAGGAGTAATCTCTGGATATGGCATTGGGTTGTGTAGTGTAACCGTTGACCTCACTAGGCCTCCAGTGATCGGAGCACTGGTTTGTATTGATCTCCTAGTAGGGTCTCAGTCTCTGACACTCCCAGCCTGTGTGGATTATAGTGCAGTCAGGTTGGTGGCATCTCCAGCAATCTGATGAAGGGGAGGTAGTCGCCTGTACCATCCGGTGTGGGGACCAGTGCCACTTATGTAGGATTTTTTAGAACCCTAGCATGAGTGTGGATTCTCTGAGGTATTTATAATGGTGTAGTAGAAGATCTGTCCAGTCGTCTATAATTTAGTCGAAGTGTAAACTGTGTATCCACCAGTTCCTTAGTCGAGGTCCAGGCAGGCCTGAGTAAAGTTATTCTATGATGATGTAATATCATTCTGAGACCATTATATAACCCTAAGATTCCCTCTTTTAAAAAGTTCCCCAGGTGCTGAAGTGTGTCCTCGGAGGGGATCTTGGCAAGGGGAGGGGGGAGTCCTAGTACTATTTTGAGACCTGCAATAATTGTTGATACCTCCAGAACTGCTTATAGGTGAGTGCAAACTTGGTGTGTGCATCAGTTAAAGACCTTATTTTGCCTTCTGATAGTAATTGGTCCATTGTTGAAGCCCTGGCATGTGAGAAATCTGTTCAGAAACTGGAGCGAGGTAGCACTCCAACCGAACGCACAGCACTCCGTCTTTGGTTCCAAAAATACTTTACAATTTATCCATGTTTAATCAAAACAATTTATTCCATATCCTACAACTTATCATCTTCTTCAAAAAAATGTTTATCCTGTCACATGTGAGGCACTTTATGTATGCAAAAGTTTCTACTGCAACAGATATGCTAATCCAGGCCTTTCTCTCGAGCATGACACATACATAAAACTTCTTCGGTAGTGGATCTCTTTTACCCAATGCATTTCGGGCTTTCGATACCCCTTCTTGAGGGGTTCACTACAAGTATTAAAACAGTGACATTAGTTTGCATTTTCAGATCTATGTACACCAATTAAAAATTACAATAAACAAACCATACCATGTTTTGCTAGTAACTGACGTTTTCCCTCTAAATGTACCCAAGGAAGCCTCTCCCAACCTACATTACCCTCCCGGATTTAACCTCTCTTAACCTGTGGAACCTCCACTAAGTGTTCCCCAGCACCTGATGTTGCACATTACTTTTGAATTAACCTGTAACCGTGAACCAAACTCCGTAAACATTCACCCGTACCTTCATCATATAACAGAGTAATCACCTTCCCGGCATATTTCCTCTTTGCATCACACAGTGTATTACTCAATGCTGCTATTTCCCTGTTCAAATACGAGCAGATGACTCTACCCCTCCATGTCAACCAATCCAGTGAAACAGACCATTCACTTTCACAAACTTTATGACTCTAAATCCCATAAGGCACTGCTAAAAACACCTTGTTACCAACACACCCTGTTATCGCAACCTCCCCAGGCCACACTCTTGAATACCCCGCCCACCCTTATATGTTACCCATATGTCAATTAAAAAATATTTTTGGGTTCTAACTTTCATAACATACAATTAAAAAGCATGAGCTTGCATATTGGTAATGTACTTGTTTTCACTCTTAAATGTGCATACATAGTCCGTCCCTGAAACAGTCTGTCTTAGTTTTAAACTTGGATCTCAAGCCTCCGTTCCTGGGATGGATGAATGTTTCTGCCATTGCACATGTGACTGTCCCCGTTTGACTCGTTTTGTAGTACTCCATGGGTGCAACTTGGCTGAAGGGCAGTCATACAATACATTCAAAACAAGCATTGGCATAGCCAATAGGTCACGCCTTTGGGACCTTATAAGTATTTAGTTGTGCAGCACAATATCCTTGGAGCAACCACATCAACTGTTGCATGGCTAAACACTTATAAGGTCCCAAAGGCGAGACCTATTGGCTATGCCAATGCTGGTTTTACTTTTCACCTCTCCTTCGGCCCTGTTCTTTCCGTGGAGCCGGATGGGCTCTTAGGCGCTGCAACAGAATCTCAGAAAGGAGAGCATTCTCACCTTGAGCACTAAAAAAATGAAAACCGCATCGCCTTGGGGGGGTGGGAGAGGTTTAGGGGGGGGGGTTAATCGCAATGACTATATAGCGCCCAAAACACTACAGATTGACTATTTGCGAAGAAGTAATTGTTTTTTATAACTAAACTCAAATACCTAATATTTTGCGACTTGCAACAAAGGCTTGAGATCTTCTTTCACGCACCAGTTTGCAGATTTCATAAAAATCTGATCAGTGAACGCTCAACCCACTGAGCTATAGAGCCTTTTCTTTTTCAGTCCCACGGCAGCAAAACGATCTTCGGCAACCCCACTCATATTGGCAGGCAACCCTACAAAAGTGCACTATTACTCGAAGATTTCTGAAGGAAACCAAGTAGAACATGCACATGTTTTCCTGGTGCTGCATGTGACTGAATGCAGCTTCGAGCTTCTAGCCATGAACCTAATAATCAGGCCTCCTCATCATAAAACCCTTCATAGCAATTCATTCCTGGGGTGAGTTGGGGGGCAGGTCGCAGCACCCCTCTCCGTATGTAGACGAGAGAGGTGCTGTAATTGGATTGTCGGCAGTCATATCTGCTGTCACTGTATTGACTTTCGCTCTCCGGGATGATATTATCGAGATGGCCGAACCGCTCCGGCTGTCAGAAGGGCTGAGACAGGAGAGCCCCCGGCCTGGGGGGAGAGGGGGGGGGGGGGGAGGCGAAAAATGTACACCAGCCAAGATAATGTAAAGGGAACATTCCCTGCTGGCAGTACACCCCCCCCTCTTTCCGTTTGGGGAAAAAGGGCTCTTCCGGATGAGTGTGGGGTGAGGGTGGGGGTTTGGGGAAGGAGCTGCGTCTTCTGAAAAGGGCACGAGGAGTTAGAATTAGGTTATAATAGAAAATAAAAGGGCATGCCTGGGACCTGTGGGTGTGCCTGCCGATGACGGCAGAGGAAGAGGGGCTCCCAAGCCAGAGCAGGAATGTTAATATAACGGCAGCAGGTCGGACCCGCATCCCCTATTTGCACAAAGCAAATAATTACAAGCCCTGTTGTGCATGGGCACTGAACAGCAGAGCTGCCTGACTGTGGAAGCTGCGGGCAGAGGCCGCCACTTTGGACACGCAGTCCTGTGCGACGCCAAGATAATCATAAGGGCCCTTGTTAGAACACAACATCAAATTCAACCGCCTCTAGGCGCTAGTTATGGATACAGTCATAGGATCAGTTTTAAAACTTGGCTTATGTGTGGCCAAAACATGCTGAGCACAATGCCAAATGAACAAATAACCGTAAAAAAAGATTTGCTGGCAGAAATCAGAGGATGGCGTATCGGACTGGTCCTTTCGGCGCTTTGTGCACGCCGTGCTTGTTTAAGACGCGCGTATAAAGAGTCCTAGCGTCACACTTCACTCACGACCTAAAAGGATCCATTTTTTCCGTGCGACCACATATTCCATGTGAAATAATGGATGTAATCATATCGAAGCACATGGATTGCTTATGTCAAACTTAAATTACTCTCAGTTACAAATAATAACTTGAATGTTAGTAATAACTACGATAATATGTAATTATTCTATTTGCATGTGCATCTCGCGACGCCAAAGTGAAAGTGATCGCGATCAAGCGCGCGGCGAGCGATGCGCTTAATGAACATGAGGAATGCCATATGGCGCCTCTGCTCAAGCCTGTGCACATGCACTGCAAGCTATAGCCGGCGGTAGCATTTTTTGAAGCCCTTACTGAAAGTCTCGCCAGACCAGCGCAAGCGCTGGGTCAGGCGAGACCTAAAAAGAGGGGGGGGAGGGCAAGTGCATGCCTATTTCTTCCGCCTATTTCGTTCTACAAAGTTTGTTACTTTTTCATCCTTTAGGGTGCAGCTCGGTAATGTGGTCTGCCCAGGTACCGCGTGCATGAAAACATTTCAGAAACTGGAGCCAGGTAGCACTCCAACCGAACGCACAGCACTCCGTCTTTGGTACCAAAAATCTGACCAGGGCCATGCCTTTTTTGAGGCTACTGTGATCAATTTATGGACCTGTAATTTTTATTGTGTTCATAGGAGAAATTGCACAGGAGATGGGAGGCAAGGTGTGGTTCATAAGTACACCATGAACTGGCATCGGCATGAAACTCCCAGACGGAATGAAGAAAAATAAGAAAGGATTAGAATAGTCAAACTAGTACCAAAGGGTCCGGCAGCTTTGGTTGATTTCAGTTTCACTATTGTGGCTGTAGTGATTATTAACTTGAGCGCAAATATAATATTGGTTAATTGGTACCTATATTGAAAGATGTACTGTAACTATATTCATTCTATCACCTATGTTTTCCTTAAAAACGAATAAAAAATGTTTTAAAAAAATAATCCAGCATTAGTTATAAATGCACTGCTTTTATTTGGGCTGACTGTATCAGTGACAAACGGTAGACAACAGAGCACATCATTAGTACAAAACAGGATTTGCAGCACTGTGCTGATAATGTGATTTTCTTATGGTGATAGAACCAAGCACAGGGGGAACCATGTGTCCCTGCCTTTACCTATCCCATCTTATCAGCACACAATCTGTGACCTGTGCATGTTTCTGGATCATACTGAGGAGATGATGGCTCTATCATCACAGTCTCCATACTAGTATTGTAAGGTTCTACTGATTTACTCACGTTCTAAACAATATACAAATGGGGTATCATTTTGAAGACCATGTTGAAATCTGGGGCTTCTAGTTAGTTGATCTTTTTGTCATTAGAGAGAAAAACTAACATTTGTTTTCTTCATTGCGTAAAGTTGGTCGAAAGTTTGAGTTCCATGTTGATTGCCCATATTTTAATCTAATCTTACTTCAGGAGCTCTTTCAAGATTGAGCCCAATTGACAACCATTTAAATTTAAACACCTTCATTTCTGATTTGGAAACTATGTATATATTTTTCCCTTGATGTTGAAATATGGAACTTCTGGCCAATGCTCCAAAGAGGATCCTGTTTTTAACAAAGTCTTGGAGCTTAGAAACCTGGACACATTTAATGATTTTTATGAATGCCTTTTCCCATTTTCATTGTCTTTCACCTAAAAGACCAAAAGATGAATTGCAACATGTGCAATAACTGATGTTCAAAAATATTTGGAACCTAGTTCAGTTCAGCTAATGTATATTTTACCTCCATATTGGTTGATTTCAAATGAAGAAACACTTGGAAACAATTCCATTTTTATTTTTTTATTTTTGCAGTTAACAGGTGAACCAGTTGTTACCGTAATGTAATCCGTTTCCTAGAAGTGTACAATATCCCTAAAATTGACTTTCTGGGAAAAAACGCCCTTCTCTGTTACCTTTCTAATGGTATGAATTAATAAAGTTCAGATCTACCCGAAGTCTAGGAAGAAGACAACACACCCTACCTATGAATAATAATTCCTGCCTAAAATCTGGGAGGAGGCCGCACCCCACCTGGGAATAATCACACCTTCTTTCACCAAAAGATCAGATGGTGCAGTTCGATGTCTTGCACGGTATGATATCGTAAAGCAGCTCTGTCATTTGCCACACTTCTCTACTGAGTTGTTGGGAGTGTGTGCTATTGCTCCTTTTTGTGTTCCCACATGAGCAGAGTTAGGTAAATAAACAATTTTAAAGGGGGCACTTAATCCGGTCTACCATTACTTTCATGTCTTTTTGTTTCCAAGGATTGTGCAAACCTTTACTGGCCAGGAAATTAACTAATAATAGAGATTTAGGGCTGGGGTAAACCCAAAGCCACCAAATATGTTGACCATTTGTACTCAGACAGAAATGCCTTCGTATCAGGATTTTTTCTAACATATATTTTATTGCATTACAAGATAAACAAGCATTTGCAATGCAATCCTTCTCGCCTTTGGGACCTTATATGTATTTATCTATGCAGCACATTAGCCTGGGTGCTGAAACATCTACTGTTCTTTAACATGGAGGCAAAGTAAGCACCAAACTGCGTGACAGGGCAGGTACGGGAACACATGGAGAGAAATATCGCCTTTCAGCGGGAAATGGTATAGTACAAAGATCTGTTTTTAATATAAAATCAAGGCCTTTGGTGGTCATATCACTGAAAATACAAGATTTGGAAAAATATTATTGTCTACGTGTGCTGGTGGAAGACAATTTCTAGGGACTGGAATCTAGAGAATGCTAAAGTGATTCTGGTATTTTACTCACCTCTGCTGGTCGTTTTCTATCAAGACAGTTAAATAGAGGCAGTTGAACAGAAAAAAAGTCCCTAAGCCGGAAGCAGACCAGTCCTATGCTGATTTCCAAAGCCCACAAAGTACATACACACAAGTATATACTAAAGTAAGTCTTGAATGCTCAACCTAAAAAATTACTGTATAAAGGTCATCTCCTGTATCAACCTCTTCTTTGTGTGAAACATACTTTAACAAAAAAGTGTGATCAGATTAACTTGCTTATTAAAAGATTACAGTTCAGTAGAACAATACAATTTCTAGCAACATTATGTGAATGTTTAGCAAGAGGTTAAATATCTTTTAAAACATTGTCAGTAACAAATATTAAATCAGCATTACATAATAATTAAAATACCACAGACAAAGCTGTAAAATTACAAGTGAAAAACACTTGCTTTATGTACCGACGTCTTCGGGGAGTTCCACACAAGTGAACAGTAAGTGCCTATGAGCCTGAGCTACATGGTTGCGCATTTATTGTTTGAGTATATTCTTAAAGTGTTGGGTAAGTTGTCTGAGTGGTCCTCAAAGGTCAGCTAGGACACTGAAACCCGTACTACTGCTCATCCATGGCCACCACCCCTTTCAGGGATGGGAACATCATGTAATGCTTTTACTGAATTTCACCAGTAGATGCCCTTGAGGAGGTGCAGAATCATAGAGGCGAGGGAAATGGTGGTAAATCAAAAACAGGTGAGTTAAATAAAGGGGTTAGAAATAGAGGAGGTAGAGGACGAAAAGAATAAACAAGCATTGGCATAGTCAATAGGCCTCGCTTTTGGGACCTTATAAGTATTTAGTTATGCAGCACAATATCCTTGGTGCAACAACATAAACTGTTGCATGGCTAAACACTTATAAGGTCCCAAAGGTGAGACCTATTGGCTATGCCAATGCTTGTTTATTTACTGTAGCCACCACAGAGTATTAAACAAAAGAGTGGTATAAGCCCAGTGGGCAGAGCATCTCATAAAATCCCCCCAAAATAGCCCACAGGGAAATGATGGTTCAGTGCCAAGAACAGACAAGGATGCTTTCTATACAAATCCACGGAAATTCCTCTAAAAACTTCAGTTGCAATACAGCGCTAAAAATACACAGAATGGTGTCGAGCAAAGCAGTCAAAACACCCCAGAATGCACTGCTCCTGGCCTCATTAAGGTGTCCCCGTTGATGACGCAAGGGCTCGGGCTTCGTAACCCTCTTGCTTGTTAAAGGGGGGCGAAGGGGCACAGCAGTGCTGGGAGACGACTGAGGCGAGCTATAATAATCCACATTTGTAAATGGGGGGCTATGGGGGTTTAGTAAGATTTCATAACATCTGGCAGGCAGGGAGAGCTGAAGCAGAGTCAGTCACACGTCAGGCTCCGGCTGTCATCCAACTGTTCCTGCCCCAGCCCTACTTGCCTCTGGGAGCCACCGGCCTGCCTTGAAATCTCCAGATTTCCATGCAGGCTAGTAGCACTCTGGCACCAGCGCGATCTCTGGAGATCGCCTCAGGAGCAGGGTGCCCTGAGTGCACAGCCCGCGTCCCGGGGGAGCTCAAATTGCACTCTCAATGAGGGCTTCAAGTGGAATGAAAAAACAGGGGGTGGGAGGGTGGGCCTCAAACTAGCATGGCCGACTGAATTAAGACTGGCTTGAAACATGCAATCTAAAAATCTGTGCTTAGCATGGTGCGCCACCTGACTTAATTTGCGGCTTCTGTCATTGAATCTGGATATATAATACAAGTAACATTACACCTACAAGCCAGGAGTATTGGCTTTGTCAATGGTTGTTAGTTGCACATGATAAATAAGCGATAACTATATTGAAAATGCTTCAGTTCTGAAATGAGACTGTGAAAGAAGTAGGACGAGTCTCTTTGAAGTAACATCAAATCAGTGAAGGGTTACTGCAGATTTAGATTTAACATGTTTTCATCATGAGGGTGAAGGCAAAAACAGAGCCCAATAGGGATCAGTTCTCAGCACCTTTTTTTTAAGAATTGCCGGTGCTCGGCACCGGCAGGACCCGGCCAACTTAAAGTCCTGCTCTCAATAAAAAGGTATCTTCGGTATAATTACTCACAGGAGTATTCTGTTTTAATACAACCTTTTTACTGAGCAGGTCTTTATTTCAAAAACAGTTATTTTCTTGTTTTATTTCAGTGTGTGCAAATGTGTTTAAACAGCAAGTGGGCATGAAAAGATGGCAACGGCCTGTGCGATCTGGCAGTTTTGCATTATACACTAACCTGCAGGAAGGGGTCAAGGTTAGGACAGGATAGGGAAATAAGAGATGCCACAGAACAGATAAAATGACTTCAGAGAATTTATGCGGTAACTTATCCCATCACTTGCAAGAAACATTGGAGTGCGGATTTAAAATACGCTTATCATTGTGGTAATTGCCACTGCTGCCCAAGGTTTGAGCTAATGGTGGTTCGCTTAGATTGTGAGAAGTACCTCACATGAGTGGAGATCCTCTCAGAAGGAGTGCAAGCTGCGTAGAGATCGGGAACCTCTGGCGTGCTTGTGAGTGCATGGAGCTTCAAACCAGCAGAGTCCAATGCTCACAGACGTAGAGGACTGTACTCAAATCGGCAGCCTCTGCATGCACTTTTAATTTCGCTCCAGCAGTCAAGTGGGTGCTCAAAGTGCACAAGGCATACGGGGGGGGGGGATGAGAGCGAAGAGAGGGGATATATATATATATATATTGAGGGGGGGGTGCTATGTTAGAAGATGGGTTAAATTGGCAACACGCTTTTTGTTTTCCAGTTGTTCATCTTCCTTGGGCTGCACTGTGGGTTATTTCATCACCAGTTGACACAGATGACCAACGCAGGGACACTAACCAAAAATAATTAATGTATACTTGGTCCATGCACCACAAAAACAATGATGTGACAAGTACTGCCCAATGAGAAAGCGACTATGCCAACAAGTGGTAAGCTGTGGATGGGTTCATGCGCATTATTAGAAAGAAGAGTCTCACAAGCTAGAGCGCATGCTCACACAGGCTCAATCTAACAAGTAAAGGCCAGACTCGAGAGAACAAACCGAGATAAACAAAAAAGCAATATGCTCAAGTTACAATAGTTACATACCCCTTGTCAGTACTTGTTATCTTTCAGACATGCTGTTAGAACAAATACTCCGCAGAATGTAAAAATGTCTTCGCAGCAGAGGAACACTTCGTACATGGTTACCAAAACCACCTTCAGACCTCATGTAGATGTTAGAAGAAGATATTACAATAGATGAAACAAGGAGGGTAGAGGGCAAGAGGGACGTGAAAGTAACATGGGGAGTGCAGGAGGAGCGGAGGCAATGGGGAGAAGCATACGGGCGAGCTAAAAACGCAGGGGAGAGAAGTGCACGAGGAAGACAGCTAAACAACGTAATGCGTCCGTGAAAGCGATCACGATCGCGGGGACGCGTTCCGTGGTCGGGTAGGGGTGGAGCGAGGCGCGCACGCTTGTGCGCATAATTGTAAGCTGGTGGGCAAGCCTTTGGTAGCACTTTTAAAACCCGCTTACAAAATGTTACAAAATGTCTTGCAGTGCAGCGCATGCGCTGATTCAGCGAGACCTAAAAATGACAGCTACCTATCTACCAAGTCCCACATAGGATTCACAGTTCTGACAGCTGGCAACACCGTAGACCTTGCTCAATTTGTCCATTGACATTGCTGGTAATGACAGTCTGAAGAAGCTTTTTGAATGCTGTGAAGTTCATAAGCACAACTAATGTCCGAATGATTACAACAAATGTCGGTGTGCAAGCATCTTAGTCAAATTATGCATCCGGTTCCAACAGCCTTTCATAATCCAGCTGCATCAGGTGGGAATATCTGGAGTGGATGCTCTGTTAGATACATAGCCACCTTGATTACTTTGTGCCTTTCTCTTTTCCACTGATCCCCAGTCTGCCCTCACACATTGCAGGGAGAAAATGAAGCTTGCGGTAATTGTTTCCTTTTTGGAAGAGCTGCACTGCTTCTCTAATTGGCAATGTCTCTTTATTGGATTCTGCCAGAATACCCTGGCCTTCTCTGGAGATGTTGCTATAATTGAAATGGTGCACTGGCATTGGTCAGAGTGGAAACAACCCCACTCTTATTGCAGCCTCTGGAGCAGAAACAGTCTGATGTATTTCTCTTTGAAATTTGCAAGGTTGCCTACTCAGCTACTGCTTTTCCCATTACAGGTTTGGTATGGGGAACAGGGTTTTTGAAAGGCTGTTTTTCTTCAGTCCTCTGGTTCATCCATATTGACTCAGTTTGTCATGTTATTAAAATAGATGTGCTTGCTACATCCTTGGCTCAGTCTTTTTTTTAAATATCAGAATGTTATAGGTGTATGGCTTTTGTATAGCCTCATTTAGTAAGGACTTGGACCTGGAAAGGCATGAGGAGGTATTGTTAGGATAACTTACCAGTGATATTCATTACTCCACAGATCCCTTCCTTTGTCTGAATCCTCGCAACCTTCCAACTGAATCTCAGTCCACTAAACAGAGTTCTTCTTGTCTCACATCACATTCAACTTGAAATGACTTCTATACCATTATTGATAGCTAAACTGGCATCAGTTGCACGAAATCTCTGGGACTTCTCCTGGTTAAAAGAATTAACCTCCAAAATCAAATAAATGAGATGACCCAGAAAGCATGTTTCCAACTACCACTTTTGTTCCCCCAAGAACAAGACTTTAAGGCACTTGTTCTATTTCCTTTGCACTGTAGAATTTATTGAGGCACCCCTTTTGACTGGTCTCCCTAGAGTACACCTTGCTCATCAGTAGGCAGCACTTTATGCAGTGCACTCTTTGTCAGTGGTGCTAAAACAAATTGATCAGATTATTGATGACACATCAGTGGCTTCCTGAAGAAGAAAGAGCACTCCTCATGACCACATTTATCACCAGTGTGTTTCTGCATGTATCTACCTGGTTAATGCTTGTCTTCCAAGTTGAAAATATCTGAGGGTCATGGGTTGTTACCTGGTGGAGAATCACTTACCTCAGAATCTTCCGCTATAAAAAACTGAATATTCAGTGGGCCAATACTTCTCTAATAGTGCTACCAGAAATTGAAACTTTCATTCTCCCGCTATACGCACCACCACCTCTCTGACTACTTTCCAAAAGGAACTTAAATCTCTTTTTCAACAGACACTTAAGTGCTGAGTTTACAGCATTTCTTATTAAATCTATACCCCCCCGACTTTAATGTGTCTCCTCTGTTTACTCTCTCTTTTTCCATGCTGGAAGTCTTCCACCCACCTAGTTTCATAATCCCCTGGATCCCCTTAATTTAATGATGACACCTTTAACTGACTCTCCCATGTTTCAACCTCACTCCCTTCAAGTTCGTCCTGATCTCCAGTCAGCTCCCTTTAAACATTGAAGATGTACATGCTATGGCTCACCCGTGCTTATAGATTATAATATGTTTTCTTTCTCTTGCCCATCTTTTTTTTTATTTTATTTTTTACTTCTGCCTTTTTATTTTTATTTTTAGGATCGCTCCTGCAGTGCTACGCCAATCCTCATATGGAACCATTAAAATTGGCACATATCAGAGTTTGAAGCGACTGTTTGTTGATCGGCCAGAAGGTGAGCTTCTCTTTTGTTAACATTTGTTTTCAAACTTTCTTAAAAGTAAACTGCTTTGATAGGGTGCTAGTCTTGCAACAACTTTCTTTTTCTTTTTAACTTATGTTTTATTCAGAATTGCACAAAAAGGCACATTACATGTTGTCTCACAAGGTTAAGGACAGTGAAAAGAAAGTAAGGATTGGCATACAATCCGGATTACCATTGCAGCCTCTTACATTAAACCAAACAAACTGTTGTTACTCTCAACCCAAGTTGGTCGTAGTGGTCTATTCTGGTGCCCACTGTCTAATGGCCACTGCCTGGGTGTCAGTTAGCAAGAATGTACCACTTCATTTTACTGAAACCTTTTCACCATGTTGGACACATTATTCTATATATTAGTTTAGTAGTGACTGGCCCAGAAAAAAGTCTGTCCCCACTTTAAATGCAGCAGCCTTGCTCTAGTAGTTGACCATACACTATAAACCAACTGGAAGATGATCTCTGTACCCACATGAACTCCTTTAGCAACTATAAAAGGGCATTTTGTTAAGTTGAAAAAATACTTTCTGAAATGAAAGGATGGTTTATTGCTCAACTAGCCTAGAAAACTATTTCAGAGTATTTAGTTTATACTGAACTCAGACTGCTTTATTCCCAAAAACTTGCTATGGTTGAACAGTGAAGCCTTCAATGTTATGTTTTTTTCCCCGTCTAAACGTTCAAGAGACAAACTGCCATTGCTAATAAGAAAGTAGAATAACAGATTTCCTTGGCACCACCTGAGAGTTTGCAGGGATAGGAAATCTTTTTCGATCATTGGAAGTTGATATTAAATATATTAACTGACTAGTAAATTGAATGTAACACACATGCTTAATGTTAATGGGTTTACTGACTTTGTGCCTAGCATCACTAAATTTCTAGGTCTCGGTTGAGAAACAAGAATAGTCTGCACCTCTAAAATATTCAGTCCTTACCCAACACTAAAACAAACTCCATTATCAGCTCTGATTACTATCTATCAAAAAGTAGTAGGTCTTCAATATCAAAAAGTATTAGGTCTTCAATGCCACAAATAATTTTAGAAAACACAACAATAGACCAGCTTCTATATAGGTGTGACACCCAAGAGGCAGAGTTTTTCACAACACACAGAAGAGCAATGGCTCTTTTGGCCATTATGGATATTATATTATCAATTGCTGTCAAATGTAAGCTTTTACTCTTTGTCCTATTAGGTTTGTGACCGCTTTCAACGCTATGATTTTTTTGTCCTCCACTATGTCACATTGTGACAGTAGCCTGGTTATCAGAGTGGTTTCAACTTCTTTCATACAGAAAAGGAACTGTGGATTAAGGTAGATACCTACTTGTCATCTACCCCTTCCTAGTTGGCTTTCAGTAGGGCACCTTGCTTTCTCAGATCAGTCAATCAATCAGACAAGATTTGTAATGTGTGTCTAATCACCCGTGAGGGTCTCCAGGCACTATCAACCCTGCGGTGGAGGGGTTTCAGTTGAACAGCCAGGTTTTGAGTCATTTCCTGAATTCCAGCAGAGAGGCTGAGGTTCGGAGGTGAAGGGGAGGTCGTTCCAGGACTTCGCCGCGAGGTAGGAGAAGGAGTAACCTCCACTGTTGCTCCGGCGGATGCGGGGGTTCTGCGCAAGGGAGAGTGAGGCAGAGTGTAGGTTTCTAGAGGGTTGGTGGAAGTTCATGCGGTGGTTGATGTATGCTGGTCCTTGGTTGTGCAGGGCTTTGTAGATGTGGATCAGCATCTTGATTTGGTATCTCTTCTGAATAGGCAGCCAGTGTTGCTTCCTGAGGTGGGGGATGATGTAAGGTCATCTGGGGAGGTCAAGGATGGTCTGGCCGCTGCGTTCTGAATGGTCTTCAGTCTTTACAGGAGGTGTTCTGTGAATCCGACGTAGGGTGCATTGCTGTAATTGAGTGACGTTTATTTAGAGGTTTTGACGGGGAGCCATTTGAAGATCATACGGAGCATGCGAACCGGGAGGAAGCAGGCAGAAGAGACTGCATTGATATGGTTTTTCATGGTTCGCTTGCTGTCCAGGATGATTCCAAGGTAGCAGGCATGGTTAGACTGAGTCTGAGAGGGTCTAAGCTTAGGTGGTCACCAGGAGTTGTTTCAAGCTGAGGCTTTGTACCCAAATATCAGCACTTCTGTTTTGTCTGTGTTGAGTTTAAGGCAGATGTCTTTCATCCATTCAGCGATGCATGTCATACAGCTGCGAAGGTTGGCCCTGGTCTTGAAATAGTGAGAGGATGAACTGGGTACCGTGGGCATAGGAGAGGATCTTAGTCCATGGGCTCTGATGATTTTGGCCAAGGGTGGGGGAGGGATCATATAGACGTTGAACAACATGAAGCTGTGGGACAAGCCTTGAGGGATGCCGTAGATGATTTTCTTGGGCTCTGGGGTGAAATGGGGTAGACGACTGTCTGGGTTCTTCCTGTGAGGATGGACGTGATCCACTTTAGGGCGTTTCCTTAGATTTCAATGTGGTGGGGGGGTCTCTTGATAAGGGTGTGGTTGGAAACGGTGTTAAATGCAGCTGAGGGGTCAAGAAGCATCAGGGCCGATGTTTCTCCCTAGTACAGGAGTTTTCTTTTTTTTTTTTTTTTTTGAAACCGTTTATTGCAGTTTATAGAAGTTACAGGTATGGGCCTACAACCACACGGCCGGCCGCTAGAGCATCAGAAGCATATTACCTACATACAGCAAAAAAACCTTTCTCAGCGGTGCACAGTAGGAAGACAGGAGTGATCAATGGTGCAGGCCTCACAGCTCCATGCCCACAGTACGGTTCCATTTTCTTAAAGCAAAACAACGTAAACAAACCACAACCGCAAGGCAACCCTCGATCCAAAGTGACAACACGTGCTCCATAAGTGGGGGATCCAAACCAGCAGCAAAATTCTGAAGAGGGGGACGGGAGTAGATCAGGGACTGGGGGACCGCGCGCCCGCGGCCAAGGGAGGGGCGCCAGCTAGGGAGACGGAGCCGGCGAGGCCGCCGGTAGCAGCGGCGGCTCACAAATACCCCCGCGGTAGGCGTTCCAGGGGCCCCAGAGTTTCATCCACGCCCCAGGCTTACCCCTCGCCACATACACCACCTTTTCACGAAACATACACCAATCCATATGCTCTTTCCAGGCCGACACCGCAGGGGGCCTCTGGGATCCCCACAATTGGGCAATATCACGCTTGGCTATCATGTATCCCAGAGTCACCCACCGCGCCTGCGGGACCGAGTAGTCATTTGGTTCCCAGACATTCAGCAAGCATCTCCTCGCTTCAGGCAGCAGCGCGACACGCGTAACCATTCGTAGAACCTCATGCACACCACGCCAGAATCGCTCCACCTTCGGGCACTCCCACAGTATATGCATGAAAGTCGCCAACGCACCACAGCCACGCTTACACATTCCATCGCCGGCAAAACCCATACGTAAAAGCCTTGGCCCCGTCACGTAGACCCGGTGAAGGATCTTGAGCTGGACGAAACGAAGGCGAGCCGGGATGGCCACCTCTTTCGGAGAGGCCACCGCGGAGATCCAATCCTCGTCGTCCAGCTCCAGCCCGTCGGCAACCCAAGCCTCGCGGAGACTAGTCAGCAGACACGATCTATCGTTAATCAATTTTTTGTATATGAGGGAGATCGTGCTGTCCGGGACATGGCCATCTAGCACTCTGTCCTCCAGGGGGGAAGACTCCGGAATGGATGCAACATCCGGGAAGACGGAGCCCAGCGCATGGCGGACCTGCAGGTACCGAAAGTACTCACTGCCCTGCAGCTGAAACTCCGCCTGCAGCGTCTCAAACGTTTTGAATCCCCCCCTCGTCCAGAGATCTCCCACCGTGCTGATTCCGATCGTGTCCCACTTCTCGAAGCCCTTCGACGTCCACAGGGAGCCCAACCTCTCAGATGCATACAGCGGAGACGCTCGGGTCAAACGGTCCTTCCACCCCATAGCTGCATTAGCCGCGTGCCAGACACGCACCATGACACGCGTCGGTCCCGTCAAACGGGAGTCGGGCGCGCCAGAGTAGAGCGCTCGATTATAATCGCCACCGGGCAGAAGCGTCCTGTCCATCTCAAATGCCGGGTTCAAGGCGGGCCCGTAAAGGCCATGATTAATTGCAGCTAGTTGGGAGGCCCAGTAATACCGCTTGATGTCCGGGAGGGCGACCCCTCCATCGTACCACTGGAGCGTCAATTTAGCCAGAGCAATACGCGGCCTCCCGTCCCAGAACAGGCGCCGCTGGAGGCCCTCCACCTCGCGAAAGTAGCGTGCCGGGACCAGGTCCATGGTATTCTGGAGGGCGTAGAGGAAGCGCGGCAGGGACATCATTTTAAATAAGGCCGCTCGGCCGAGCGGCGAGAGCGGCAGACGCCGCCAGCGCACCACGTCCTCCCTCAGACGCTGGAGGGGGGGCAGCAAGTTCCGCTCATAGCGGGCCTCCGGGTCAAGAGTGATATATATACCCAGGTACCGGAAACCCTGGGAGGCAACCTGGATCGGACAGTCCCGTGGCAAGACCGGGGCCTCCCCGGAGAGCACATAAACACAGGATTTCGCCCAGTTGATGACCAGGCCTGAGTTGCGACCGAAGGAGCGCAAAACATCAACCAGGACGATCAGTGACTTGCGCGGGGAGGCGAGATACAAAAGGATATCGTCAGCATAGAGGGACACGCGGTCCTCATGCTCGGGGGTCCAGCGGAGACCACGGATAGAAGGGTGCCACCGCAACCACTCCGCCAGGGGCTCCATGGCCAGGGCGAACAGGAGAGGCGACAGGGGACAACCCTGTCGCGTGCCCCGCCCCAGCGCGAATGGGGCAGATACTCGCCCATTCACCACCACCTGCGCCAACGGGCCCGAATATAGCAATTTGACCCAGCTGACGAAACCCGGGCCGAACCCAAACTTCGCCAGCATCGCCCAAATATATGGCCATTCGAGCGTATCAAACGCCATGGTGGCGTCCAAGGACGCCAAGATGGCCGGCTCCCGCACAAACGGGACACGCGCGAGCACCCCGTGTAAGCGCCGCAGATTAAGCGCCGTGTTGCGGTGTGGTATAAAGCCCGATTGGTCTTGGTGGACCAAATCGCCCACCACGCCAACCAACCGGTTGGCCAACACCTTGGCGAGGATTTTGGGCTCCGCGTTCAGAAGCGAAATCGGCCTATAGGATGTGACCCGCTCACGGGGCTTCCCCTCCTTATGGATCACCACAATTGTAGCCAGACGCTGGTCCGGCGGGAGGGAGCCCTGCGAGTGGGCCGCAAGGAACATCGCGCGCAGGTGGGGCGCCAACACATCCGGGCGTAGCTTGTATAGCTCAATGGGAATACCATTGGGGCCCATGGCCTTGCCGGATGCAACCGAGCGAATAGCCGAGGCAATTTCGTCCGAGGTGGGCGGGGCATCCAGCGAATCCCTGTCCTCCACCGTAAGGGAGGGCAGTGCGATGTCCCGAAGCAAGACATGGGAATCTTCCTCCGAGCAGGGAGAAACCGGGGAGTAGACTTCGCGGAAATAATCCGCGAAGCAGGAGACAATGGCTTCCGGCTCAGTGACGCACACACCATCCACGCTCTCAATCAAAGGCACCACGCGGCTCGCTCTTTCCCTCTTGTCCAACCACGCAATCAATTTGCCAGCCTTGTCACCCACATCATACAATCGCCCCTGCTGCTCTCTACTGAGGCCCCTGGCCGCCTCCGTGACGAGGGCCCGATAGGCCGCCTGCTTTAAGTGCAAAACATGCAACTTGGCGTCTGTTACCCCGCTCCCCAGGTCACCCTCCAGTTCTGCAATCTCGGCCTCAACCCGGGTCACCTCCTCCCGCTCGCGCCGCCGGGCATTGGAAATAAAGGAGAGGGCCTCCCCTCTAAGAACCACCTTGAAAGCCTCCCACAGGGAGATGGCAGACGGGACCGACCCCACATTCTCATCGAAATAGCGCTGTAAGGATTTGATCAAGTCGGCACGAATGGTGGGGTCGCGCAAATACCATGCATTGATCGGGGCCACTCTGCCATCCCCCCTCGGGAAGACATCGAAATGCAACAACAATGGGGAGTGGTCTGAGATACCCCGTGCCAAATGGCGCACCTCCCCCACCCTCCCTGCCTGGGCCGCCGGGACAAGGATGTAATCAAGCCGCGAGAGGCTACCATGGGCCCCCGAGTGGAAGGTGTACTGTTGCAATACGGGATGCTTTAAGCGCCAGCAATCCACCAGGCCCAGCGTGTCTAAAAGGCCGGGCAGCCACGCCTGTGCCCGGGGGAGGTCCCTAGGGGGATGGCGATCCATGGACCCAGAGGCAACCGCGTTAAAGTCTCCTCCAACCACCAACAGGCCACCCGGAAGGTCCAGAAGGAGGCGCCCCAGGTCCGCAAATGTAGTGGCTTGTAACCCAGGCGGGACGTACACTGATATAAAGATAAACACTCTACCCTCCATTCGTCCCACCAGAACAGTGTAACGTCCCCTCTCATCATGGCGCACCTCGTCAATCTCCAACGGGAGCGAGTTCTTGACCATAATACCCACCCCCCGCGAGCCCGAAGTGAAGCCGGAGTGGGCCGCCAAACGATATCCCTGCCGATTCATTGCATGAAAGGTGTTACCTATAAGGTGTGTCTCCTGCAGGAAGACAACATCTGGAGAAATACGTTTTAAATACTGCAGGACCACACCACGCTTAATCCTATCCCCCAGGCCGTTAACATTCCATGACAACACAATCAAATCCCTACCCCCCATCATAAGTCAAAACAGTCGGTCGCCCCCCACCGAGCATCTTAAAAACAACAAAACAGTTGCGGGTTTGCCTTGCGGTGCTAACAAACAACACACCCCCCCCACCCCCCGGTCCCAACAGAACTCCCCCCTCCCTGCACCCCTGCATGAGCCCAGACAGCCCCCCCAAAGTGCAGTGTGCCTGTCGCCCCATAGCTAAGTACTAACTAGTCCCCCCGAGGAGGAGGGAAGCCCCCAGCAGACCCCACCCGACCTCCATGGGAGGGGAACATACGAAAGCAATATATGGTAAAGGAACAATATCCAGAGCAAGGCCTATACAGTCACCCCTCAATTCTGATCCGGCGGGCCCTCCCCGCCAGCCGCGCCCCCCCCACCCCGATCTCCAGGCAAAGTATCTAACCAGTCCCCAGCCACCTCGGGCCGGTCGAAGAAGTGCGTACGGCCATCCACCTCCACCCTCAGCTTAGCCGGAAAGAGCATTGAGTACTTGAGGTTTAGGTCCCTTAGGCGACGTTTAATACCAAGAAAGCTCTGTCGCTGCTTCTGGACCGCCGGAGTAAAGTCTGGGTAGAAGTGTACATCCATGTTGTCCAGCCTGACCGGTCCCTGTTGCCTGGAGGTCTGGAGGATGGCGTCTCTGTCCCGGAAATTAAAAATCCGGGCAATAATAGGCCGCGGCGGGGCACCGGTCTTAGGGCGGCCCCCAGGGACCCGGTGGGCACGCTCCACCGCAAAAAGCTTACTCAGCCCCCGGGGCTGGAGATGGGTCAGGATCAGTTCTTCCACGAAGAGATCTGCCGCCTCCGCCTCTCGGCCCTCCGGCACACCAATAATGCGAACATTGTTCCTCCGGGCCCGACCCTCGGAATCCTCCAGTCGCCGGTCCATCAGGGCGCTCGCCTGGCCAAGCCGGCGCACCTCCTTCTGGAGGGCCACCACGTCCGTAGTGAGGCTCGTTGTGGTGTGGGCCAGGGAGTCAACTCGGTCGTTCGTTTTTGACAAGTCTGCCCTCACAAGGCCCACATCCACCAGGACCGAGTCAATTTTGTGCGCCAAGGTATCGAAACGCTGGTCCACTGAGGCCTTCATCTCTGCGATGGCGCCCATGACGTCCCGGAGGGTCAGATCCACCGGTTGGGCAGGCGCCTCCGTCGGGCCCACCAGGGATGACCGCGATGTCTCCGGAGAGCCCTTCTGGAGCGTATAGCGATCCATACTATTGGCCTGGTGCGCCGTGCCACGGCGGGTTGTCTTCATCTTCGCCCGGTCGCCATCTTGTTTGGTGGACATGCTGGCCCTTCCACCGTCGTGCCAAGATCTCCAAACGGGCCGCCACACCAAATCACGGGTGTCGGGGGGGGGGCGGGGGCGACCACCGGGCCGCGGGTCAACCCACCGCCGGCGGGTCAGCCGGGCACCTGGACAAGGCAACACCACCGCACCCCGCTCCGCAGCCCGACCCCGCCTGAGGCAAGGAGGGCGCAAAAGCGAAAGTGAAAGTGCGGGGTACGCGAGTCGCCCAGCCCCGCTCGCCGCTGTTATTCACTTCGTCCCCGGATCGCCCCACTACTCCAATCCGGGGGGCCGGCGAGGAGAAGGCCGCAACCTTCAATCGATGCTCCCACCGGTGTTCGGGGTCCGATTCGAGCCCAAAAAACGGGTGGCGCCTCAGCTCGGGTTCACCGACACAGTCCCCTCAACAAGGACAGGATATCGCCAGGATTAATTCGGGAGGTCGCGGAGGTCCTCGGGAGCCTCGCACCTACGCGGCCATCTTGGTTGCGCGCTAGGCTCCTCCCCCAGTACAGGAGTTTTCTGATGTCGTCGGTTGCAGCGATCAGGGCGGTTTCAGTGTTGTGGTTAGCACCAAACCTGGATTGGGAGGCATCCAGAAGGCTGTTATTCTCCAGGTGTTCCATGAGTTGGCGGTTAATGGGTTTTTCAAGGACTTTGGCTGAAAAAGGGAGCAGCAAGAAGGGACGGTAGTTCTTGAGGTCGTTGGGGGTTGGCAAAGGGTTTCTTGAGTAGGAATTTTACTTCTGCATGTTTCTATTCATCGGAGATGATGGCCGTGTAGATGGATGCATTGACGATGGTGGTGAGTTCCTTGCTGATTATCTTGCTCCTGAAGTTGAAGATGTGGTGGAGATAGCTGTCTAAGGGTGCTTCAGGGTGGATGGAGTTCATGACCATGTTGGTGTCTTGCATGTTGAGCTGGTCCCAGGTGGTGAGCAGGTGGGTGGGGATATGACTGGAGGAAGCAAGGTGGTTGAGGGTGCTGGTGGCGGTGGGTTGGGGTTTGAAGTTTTCATAGAAGGTGGTGATACTGTCATGAAAGAAGTTCGCCAAGGTGTGGCAGAGTTCCTGGGAGGGGGTGATAATATTTCCAGTGGCTGAGGGGTTGGAGAACTCTCTGACGATGTTGAAGAGTTCTTTGCTGTGGTTGTATCTGGCTTCAATGAGATCGGCGAGGGCAGTCCTGTTTCATCTTTTCGAGGAGGTGGTGGTAATGGTTGAGGGATCTTTTGAAAGTGGCTTGGTCCATGAATTCTTTGGTAGTGCGCAATCTCCTTTCAAAACGCTTTTATGTGCATTTGGTTGTTTTTAGTTCTGCACTGTACCAGCTGGCATGTTTGAGGGGGTTTCTGCAGTTTAGTGGGCTTGACGGGGCAATTTTGTTGGCACAGTCGGTGATCCAGATGAAGATGGCCTATTCCAGGTTTGGTGGAGGTGTCAGGGTGAGGGCGTCAGTCCACTGGGTCTGAGACTTTATTACAGTTGCAGTGATGGGAGCTGGGTGGCTTGGTAGTAGAGATGGGGGGTCCCGTGATGGTGAAGTGGATGAGAACATGACCTGTTCAGGTGAGCTTGGTGACATGGCTGTACTTGACTTTGGTTCTGGCTGCGAAAATGAGGACGAGTGTGTGTTTTGTGATATGTGTGGGGTCGGTGACAATCTGGTGTCATTTGGGTCATCAAGATGAAAGTTGAGGTCTCTGAGGAAGATGTAGTGCTTGGAGCCGATGGTGAGCGGGGCAATGAGTTCTAGAATTTTGTCGCAGAAGCTGGGGCGAGGTCCTGGGGGGTCTGTAGGTGAGGGTGTCTCTCTTAGTGGTTTTGTTGTCGGTTTGGAGATGGAAGTGGAGGTGTTCCATGAAGGGGGTGACGTTGTCAATGGTGGTGTTGCAGAGAATAGTTTCCTTGTGGATAATGGCGATCCCACCTCCATGTTTGTGTGATCTTGTAGCCGTCCAGTGTTGCTACGGCGATGTCAGATGTGGAAGCAGGGTTAAGCCGGGTCTC
The DNA here is from genome assembly GCF_964204655.1 of Triturus cristatus. Lineage (NCBI taxonomy): Eukaryota > Metazoa > Chordata > Amphibia > Caudata > Salamandridae > Triturus > Triturus cristatus. The sequence continues at coordinate 428,869,320 of NC_140591.1, forward strand.
GTGAGGAAGATGATATCAGGGGGAGTGAGGTGATCGTGTCCCGGGGCTATGTGGCTTGCTTGCAGAGTGATAGTGCTTTGAGCAGGAGGCAGTGGGTTGATTCAGTATGGTCATGGTGGCAGTTGCCATGCATGCAGGGAAGACGGTGTTGCAGGAGAAGAGGCAGTGCTGGCAGGTGATCGGTCTTGTCATAGAATGAGGTACGGTGCAGCAGCAGATGTTGTTGCGGTGACCAGGGTCCAGGGCTTTGAGTTCGGTGGCGGAGTATCTTCAGGTGGGGGAGAGCCCGGGTTGCCGGTGATGGGTGGGGTTCAGGCACGGATGTGCACAGACTGGCTTGCCTTTGGTGCGCCCATTGAGCGCTACCACGCTGCGGCCTGCATTAAGTAGGTTGGGATGAGGGGGGGGCACGGAGGCGGTGGGTGGGCCATCTGGAGGCAGCAGGAAGAAAACGGTGAGAAGGAGGCGCATGGCGCAACAATCACTGGAGCGTGAGAACTTCCTAAGACAAATTATTCTGTTTTGATCCAGAGGCCATACATGCCGCTTATGTACAGACAAAATGCATATCTGTCTGTGTGCTTCTGAGCCTATAGGGTAATTTACAGTGACATCAGAGGGCCTTGAGGAACTGGGCAACTGGAAGGATTTTAGCAGATTTTACCTTAGTGGAGTTCAACCAGAGTGTCTATTGATGGTCCTTCTACGCTTCTACAGTTCATTGTCACCATCCACAGAACTGTAACCCCTTACATTGTTTAGGCTTGATACCAACCATATTAAAAAAAGGTGAGCAGCTTGGGTGTCTTTGCATGATGATCAGAACATGGATGCTCGAATTGGAGCAGGATTTCAGGCTTTGCTTTAGTGCTGTTTGTGCCAAATGAAATCTGCTTTTCCCTTCACTGTTGAGGTTTAACCTAAAGCGGTTGGTGAAACAGTGGGCTCTCCTATACAAATGGTATTTACTTGATCATACCAGCCAGCCTGTCAAATGGTATAATTAAAATATATAAGCATTAAGCTACTCACCTGATTTTGTCTTAGAAAACCGTGAGTGAGATTAACACTGGCTGTCTGTCACCAAGGATTAATATTTAATCCTCTTTGCGTAGCCTTTAGTTGTCTTCACAGTGCTGCATCTGTATAGGAACAACCCGAACCATGCATTTCTGTCCAAGGTATTCAGTCCAGTGATTAAGGAGCCTCGATTGAACAAGAATCCAGGTTTTTTAAAGTAAATCTCTTTATTGCGTTTTAAATAAACAGTCATAAATATAAAATATCACAAGGCGTTGGCAGTGCAAACTCACAGAGCAGTATTGATGAATATCATAGTAATCGTAACGTGTCCCAACCTAGCAGTTGGTTGCAAAACATATTTGTATGAGCAGTGACCACATCATAGTTAGCATCTTACATAATGGGAACCAAATTGGCATCAATCATCCGTGTTATCTGCATAGTAGTCTTCCCAACCAACCCATACTTTTTGATGCTTTTGGGTACAATCCCTAGCCTTGTATATCATAATCCAAACGATAATCCATACTACACTTCCCACAACCCCCTACGCTGGATGGTATTGGCTTCCTCCAGTTCTATGCATTATCTCTTTTCCCCAGTGTTAACCCTAATCTCAGGAGGATCTTCTCAGCACTCGTGTAGTCCCTATTTCCTAGTATATTTAACAGAGCCATCTTCAGGTGAGGTTCCATTGGCCTTTTCAGTATGGTGTGGAAAGTGTGAAAGATCCCTTCCCAGAGGACTGCGCAGGCCCAGACCGTGTGGGGAAAATCTCCCAGTTCAGCCCAGTATAGCAAGCAATCTGGCCTGGAGTCTCTCTGCAATCGCCACAATCTTTTGGGGGTGAGGTAGATTCTGTGCAGATTTTTGAATTGTATCAGGCAAAGTCTGTTCATGATTGCTGCTTCCCACAAGGCCATGATTGCAAGTGTCCATTCCTTGTCTTCGAGGTGGCCGATGTCCATCTCCCAATTTTCTCAGAGTTTGTTAAAAGTATCAGGTGATTTAATGATCAGAGTTCCATATAGGCAGGATCATTTCCCTAGTGAGGAGAGTGGAGATATGGTCAATTTAGCTTTGAGGGCGACTGATTGTTAGACGGGGCCGATCGCATGCTGCAGTTAGAGATCCCTGTAGAACTGTTTGAAGTAGACCATACGCCTCTTCGATTTCTAAGAAGGATTTTAATGTACCCTCTGTTGCCACATCTTCCAGGACTGAGATCGCCAAACATCCCCACCCCCATGAAGACCTCAGGGGCAGTCACAGCCACAGCGGTACCTAGCCACAGAGGGGTTTAGTCTCTCACTTTTCCAGCCCACACAATTTGTTTCTTGGAGGCCTTTCATATTTTTATGACAAACTTTGTTGCTGGGGAAGCTCTAGGTGGAAGCTTCCCTCCATACAGAACATGAGATGGGGAGCTCAACTGGGTTAACTGGGTGGAATAAATCCAAACATTCACAATGATCATGTATGCGGCCCATAGTAAGACATGGGAAATATCTTTGCTGATCCACCATCATGTGGTGATTTGCAGCATTTAGCAAATGAGACCCGAGTGTGACCCTTGTTCCATTAAAATTCTTAGTAACGACGTCCGAGTGTGCATTAGAGCATGGGGAAGGCTGAAGGGATAGTTTTGCAGTGTTTATAGGATTTTAGGAAGGATGATCATTTTCAGCAATGCAATCCACCTCATCATGGATAGAGGAGGAGACATTCAGGTTTGAGTGGGCCTACGAACGCCGTGCATCATTTGGGTAATGTTATCAGCTCTAGTCACCTCTTCTACATGAGTGAGGTGAATCCCATAGTATCTAATACAGGCTGTGCTTACCTGGATCCCATTGTCCGCCAGCAAGGCTTCATATCTCTCCACTGGACATAGGGGCTAAAATCTTGCCTTGGATCTGTTGAGTATTGGCCAAATATATCTACAGTATCTGCTTTGCTGCAGGGCCTGAGGTTACTTTAATAATGAGAAAAATTTCAGCATATAATGATATTTTCTCCTCCAGATTTTCTGATCACTGGAACCCAGTGACCCTCTCAGACTGCTGGATCTTGCTGGCTTACGCTTCAATTATGATTGCATATAATTGTGTTGAGAGGGGATGTCCCTGTTGTTTTAAAGGCGAGATGTGGAGACCCGATCTATTGCTTGTATAATCCACCTGACCATTGCAGTCACCACCTGCTATCATTAATCCAGTTGGCGCCTCCATTAGGATGGATCTGTTGTACAATGGAGGTGGTGCATAGACTGAACAAATTGTGAGGTGTTGATTGTCACTGTAACGTACCTCTCACCTGTATTTTTCCACATGTGTGTCACTACGAATGGAAGGTGTTTGTGTGTTAGTATCGCTGCCCATCGGGACACTGCTCAAATCTGGGGTTAGCTAGTGTGAGAAAGTTATATCTGTTAAGGCAACAGCAGAATCACCCATTGGATAGGTCTTGAGTAGTAAAAGTATATCATCCCTGCATTGTTTGCGGTGCTAAAGGCTATTCCCCTTTTCACATTTTTTTAGAAACCCATTTATGTTCCAGGAGACACACCACACTGGGGCTAGTGGTCTTGAAGACATAGGGGTTTCCACCATGGAAAGCTAAGTTGTGTAGGTGTGCCTCTGGAAATGCATGCTTAGGACCAGACTGTGTAAACACCAATAACCTATCAATCTGTAAGAAGCCCCCACCTCCCTCATGCTTAGAAACTTGAAGCATTTGTTGTGAAAAGTCAGCCAAAATGCTAATCAAGATTGGTAGGGAAGGACAAAGGACAACAGTCTCCTCTCCCTGCTTCTTGTACCCTTTCACCACACAATGAGAAAAGAAGAGAAATAACAGGAGAAAGTACTCCTCAGGGCAGTCTGGTAGTTTGAAGAAAAATATATGATCAAAGGGTGTTGAAATCTCGCTTGCCCTTAGCCTCCTGGATAGTGGAGTGTTACAGGACGAGACAGCAGACCGTATTCTGTTTGCTCAAAAAAAGATTTATTGAATGTTCCCCTGGGTGAAACGTCCCAAGTACCTCACGGTTTTCTTCTTTTTACTTTTCTCGGGGTTTCTGGGTCTTCCTTCTCCTTTTATCCTTTTAATTACTTCTCCATTCGTATGGTCTGTCACACCCGTGTTGATTTATTCTTTGGAGTAGAGTACCCTCAGGGAAACAAAGGCATAGGCCATTAATGTCCAGGCAAAGGGGTTTTACTAGGTCCGTCACCGATTCAACACTGTTTTCAAGTGTGGGGAGAACTTATTGAGGAGTGTTGTTCTTATTAAGGGCAAGAGACCGTGAGGAGGTGGGAAGAAACTAAATAAGACAGGCTTTCCCTAACTCCTATTACCCACCCTCCAGACTGTGTCACTTATACACCCAAACGTGCAGGGCAAAATTATAAAAGAAAATTAACACCAAAAGAGGTCCTGATTCCAGGAACTCTAAAGCAACTTCCGACACAACCCTTACAGGTCCGTTAAATATGCGTAAGCCAGAAACCACCCGCTCATGTAACATGCAGCTGTTTGTGTCACTTGCCTGAGGCCGTGGCTTCCTCCGCCACTGTACTGCTCGATTTTCCCGGCCCTATTGTGTTGATGGGTGATTAGGGTGACTTCAGTCTCTTACCATTCAAGCCTAAGGGTTAGAGTAGTGAATGAAGTCTATTTACTAGGCACTTCGACATGATCCTGTGTTCTTCCCCATAGATTAGGGCTTGCACACATATCCTAGGGGATAGATTCGTTAGTATTAGGGATAACCTGCCCTGTAGTGAGGGTATTTCATGGAGCCGTGCTGAATTCAGGCCTGGTAGGCCTCAAACGGGAGAGACTCCATCTTTCTTTCTGCTCTGGCAGCTTGAGATGCTTCTAGGTTAAAGGGGATGTTTTAGTTATGAGGTGTTATTCGCTTGGAGAGAACCGGTTCAGACCGGCCCTTATCGAAGGATTGTATTTTTCTTCATGCCGAAGACACTACATCAGGCCGGCCGGCTGGGAAAGTGTCCTTGGTACGGGGAGGTACAAGAATTTGGTGGGCGGCAGGTTACGGGCCGGAATTTTCCATGAGGAAATGCACCTCTATATTAGTGAGAGTCTGAGGCAATTACGACGCACTTACTTCAGTCCGTAGGCGGCATCTAGCCGTTAGCAGTAAAGCTACTACCTATTCCAGGGAAGACAGATGACAAACTTGAAGGCGGAGAAAAACCCAGAGACAGATACTCTTCTAGCAGAATTGCCAGAGAGGAGAGAGTAGCCGATGAGGAAGAGGTCCCAGTGACTCGGAGAAGGGAGCTGTGACTACGGAGGTGTGACCTCCAGGCGAGCCGAGGCACAGACGAGAAGGGAACCTAGATGACCATTGAGTGCAGGCTACACACGACTAAGGTGATGTCGACCCCTTTCTTATCAGAGTGTACAACCTAATCTTTTACTTTTCTTTGCAGGTTATGTGTTACACAGTAATGTTATGTGATTGCGTATATAATAAATAATAAAGTATCCAGTTTGTAGTGAATCAACATGTGCTGCGTGTTCTTGTATAAGAGGGTAGCCTATTCTTCTAGTCAGCTGTGACTTGACATGAACAGATGTTAACCCTGATCAGGTAAGTGGTAACTGAATAAGGGAGAGAGGAACCCCTCGAACCAGAGAACAGGTTGTGCTCAAACTGGCAGTTCTTGTGTGATCTGATAAATAGTAAAACTGATTCCCCTGTTGTATGTTATGGTAATCATAGGATGAACTTGTATTGAGGCTGCCGTCTGGGTAGGAAGTCCTGGGTCCGTCTGGGACCGCGAGGCTAAGGCTGCCGTCTGGGTAGGAAGTCCTGGGTCCGTCTGGGACCGCGAGGCTAAGGCTGCCGTCTGGGTAGGAAGTCCTGGGTCCGTCTGGGACCGCGAGGCTAAGGCTGCCGTCTGGGTAGGAAGTCCTGGGTCCGTTTGGGACCGCGAGGCTAAGGCTGCCGTCTGGGTAGGAAGTCCTGGGTCCGTCTGGGACCGCGAGGCTAAGGCTGCCGTCTGGGTAGGAAGTCCTGGGTCCGTCTGGGACCGCGAGGCTAAGGCTGCCGTCTGGGTAGGAAGTCCTGGGTCCGTCTGGGATCGCGAGGCCGCCACTTGTATTATAAGAGGTCTAGATATATATATATATATATATATATATATATATATATATATATATATATATATATATATAGTAGGAATTCCCTGTCCTTAGGTGGTATATATATCTGTGGTTACTTGTTGTGAATAGGCCCTAGGGAGAGGGTAACGTTCTGGCTGGGTTAGAGAGGCTCTGATGAGCGGGTTCTATCTGATCCGAAAACCCAAGCAGAACAGCCACCGGCATCGCCCTTGCTCTACTCCTCTCGATTTCTCCTGCTTCTCTTCCTCCTTCGGTGTCACTCCTCTCCCGAGACTGCTCCAGCTGCCCTTCCTCGTCTCGGACACCAGTTGACATCCCTCCAGGTCCGAAAGTGGGGGCACGTCTCGCCGCATCGAGACAGTCAAACAGGGATCCCCGGTGTCCCATGGCTCCAGCCGCAAGACTTCAGGGTGCCTCCGATAGATGGAGTTTCCAGATATCACTGGTACAAACCCGGAAACAAAGTCTAGAGCGATTCACGGCAGTCCCAGATGTCATTCATGCTTCATTGTGTTGCTCACTTCCTTGCCAATTGAGGGTTGTTCTACTATCTCCATCATTGCGTGGACCTTAGCAAAGGTCAAGTTGTTCATGAGACTTTTCATGCTCTGTAACCATGTCAGCCATCGTGTCCTAAAGCATTCTATCTACATTGGCTCACCTCAAACTGGTTTTTCCCCATCTGGGCCTGCGTCACACCCTTGTACTCCCTGTCTATTTCTCCTGTCATTATGATCCGGTAACTCTGTCATACCATATCCATTTCCATGTCTCCTGAGGAGACTGGAAGAAGGGTGGATTTTGCAAAATTGCTTTCTGCTTGGCGGGATAGAGCAACCTGTATCGGATGTCCATAGAGCTTAGCTTCCTCTGTACATATTCAAAAATCTTTTGGAATTTCTGGACATTTTTGTAAAGTTCAGGAAGATTAAGATGCTTTGGGATTGACAAATCACTATTTCTGCTGTCTTAGCAGCAGTTAGGACTTTGTCTCTATCTTTATTATTGAGGAAGTGTTCTATTATTGGTAACAGCAGAGCCCCGGTTGGCAGCCTCTGGACTAGAGCACGATTGCCCTGCTCAGTGATGAAGCACTGAGACTACTTCTTTGCTGAGACCCATTCTTGGATCCACCCTTCAAGGAAATGGGTGAGGTTAATATTTTTAGGGAATCTTAAGAAAATGAAGGTTGTTCCGCCATGCTCGGGCCTAAGTGTATTCAGTTCTTAGTCCAAGGATTTTGTTTCAGTCATCCTAGTGATTGTTTGTTTCATGTCTTTGAGTGAGTCCTCCGTTTACACCAATCTGCTTTCAATTGCTGCTTTCCACAGCCTGGAACGATCTTAGTCTCTAGCGATTCCTTGGAGGTTTGTAAAGCTTGTAAGATCAAGTCAATGTATTGCAAAGTCTCAGACGTCTCATCTGTCAGGACAGACATCCCTCCTTGATGCATTTGCTTAGCCCAACTGGGTGCCAGGTTGGGATAAGCGAACACCAGCAAATTTGTCCACAGTGCCCTGACTGGAAGAGTGAGAGGGCTTATCCTTGCCCATGTTAATTGTAACTTTACTGACTCCGCAGGAGGGTAAATAGGGTGCATATGCCTACTCGATGTTTGAGGCGTCCTGCAGCAGACGTTGCTACTATAGACTTTTTTGTTGACCCACACCCCCCATCGTCCTGGTTCTGCCTACCACTGGTCCTTTGCACCTCCTTTCAGGACCCAGGGTAGCGCAATTTCCTCCTGCTAACAGGGAGATTACTCTGGATAAACAAGTTGTCCCTGGTGAAGCAGTCCTAGGCCTGGGTATTTCTGATGTTGACAAAGAGGGAATACTTGTGCCAGTCACATGCCTTTAGGATAGTAGACAGCTAAGGTACATGGGAGCTCTGCTGCCACCACAAAAGGGTACAAAAGGGGGTGGTGATAGACGGAGCATCAGAACCAATCAAACACTCACACCCAGTCAACAGATCTGGGTTTGATCCATCACCGTTCTTTAGCCCACTCTGCCACCCCAGTTCAGACATGGCCATATGCAAATCAGTCTGACCCTGTGCCTCATGGGAACAGTCCAGCCCGAACTGCCAAGCCATGCCTTCCCTGGACCGGAAACAAGCTTCCTAGGACCGGTTTCTGGCATTTCAGCCGTCTTCAGCCAGGCTTGCTTGAATCCAGTGGCAAAGTGAGCAAGGGACTCACGTCTGAGCATACCCTGCCACCACAAAAGTCCTGTACCTAATAGGATTGTGTGTTGGGCTCAGTTCCCTTTCATTGGTCTGTTTAAGAATGAGGGTTGGAGATAGGGTGTTATTCTCCCAGAGGGCCTACATCTTATGTTTATACTTACCTGTTGGCTGTCCTGCTATGGCTTAGTTAAGGATCCCTGTGCACCAGGCGGATGAGGAGTAAGGAAGAAGCAGAGGTAAAAGCTGGGTTCCCCTCCCCAAAGTGGGTCATACTTCAGGAGCCCAGAATCCTGTGATGTTGTGCTCTTCCACCTCCACTCCACACCAACCCAACAGGACAGTGTCTCGTGAAGGGCTAACTGGCCCTGGAGGCACCCAACTTATCCAGTCCCCTCCTGCAGTCCTGTGACTAGGCCTTGGGATGCACCTTTCCAACTGGCCATATGGTGAAGCATGCAAAAAGAACAATGATAAACAGAATGTTGAACAATGTCAAACATTCACCTCAGTACAGAGATCTGGGCCTAAATTCATCATTTTGTTTGCGTTCCATACAATTCCAGTTTAAACCCAGCCATATGCAAATCAGTCTTGACCCTGCTCCCTATGGGAACAGTCCAGCCCGAACTGCCAGGCCAGGTTCTCCCTGGACCGGAAACCAGCATCCTAGGACCGGTTTCGGGGTTTCACCCCTCATCAGCCAGGATAGCTTGACTTCAGTGACATGGAGAGCACGGTGAAGCAAGCAGGGTGGTGGAGCATCATTATCTCCCTCAGCACATCCATCCGGGAGGGGTGTCCACTGTAAATGTAAATTGATACTTGTATAGCGCACTACTCACCCGCAAGGGTCTCAAGGCGCTTGTACGACTACCGCTGTGGAACCCATCCTGGCTTTCCCTGTGACCCCCAAGGTGGAAGCCAGGCATCCTTAACATTGTGGGGGCCGTTGTGGAGATTAAGCAAGGTATTGCCCAGAGTTGCAGAGTGGGACTCCATGACTGGAATGGCACCTTGGCGAGCATTATCAGGTCCGTGGAATGTTTTGAGCCCAAGACCCGCCGAGGGGGGAATTGAACCCTGGTCCCGGGCTAGACCTCTGCATCAGGGTCTGCTGCTCTAATCATTGAGCCACACTTCTCCACTGGGGGAACCATCTGGCTGACCCTGGAGCCAGGGCCCACAACCCTCCCAGTCAGAGTCCATAATCTGGGTCCGGGTTCCGGTTCCAAGTCTCTCGACTGAACCGCTCACCATTCAGCCTAGTGAGAGGACCAGGGTCCCCCTGCATCTCTCCCCTTCCGAAAGTCTGGGGCAGACTCCTGCAGATCACCCACCATGCCAGAGCTGTCAAGGAGGCCAGAGTGCTGCAGTGGCTCCAGCCGCCAGTGCTATCCTCTCTGCTAGATGGCCACTCTCCGGTCATCTGTCATCTCCATGAATGACAGGACTCATCTCAGAGCTGTTAAGAAGAGTGTTTGCTTTTCTTGGCTGGCCTGGCCACAACACCCCCCTGTCACTGCCCCCCTCCTACCCACAAAGAATCCATTTTAATTGCTATTCCTCCTCATATCAGAATACTTCAACATGTCAAAATATCAGAAGGCTCTGCAAGCCTACTTGTTCAGGTAGCCCCTGGCACTGTTTTCTGTTTGCTTCTTGCCCATATGCTTTGGCGAACGTATTTTGTTTATCTAAAAAAAATGTTAGATTTCTTCTTTTGTGGCAACTGTCTTATTTCGACATCAAAAATAGTTTTGATTATAAGTGCAGATTTCAATTTCACTCATACAAGCTGGAAAAATGAATTGAGAAAAAGAAGGTGCACACGTGCTTCTGAATGTTATGCGTTTTTAATGTGGTCTATCTGGTTTATTGTCTCCTTGGATATTGGGATGAAGTAACATTACACTTCTGCGCCCACCACCTGGCTACCTCTCCAGTCTGTTGTTGACTGCATCTTTGCCTTTGACCCTACATAGTGCTTCACTGCCTTATGGTTAGGTTCATGCTATACAAATACCACATACATGGAGTTGCATTCCAACAAGTCCCTGATAAATGAAAAGAAAGGAAAATGGGACACTGTATCAAGAATGTGTTCTGGACACGCACTATCATTAATGGTAGGACACAAGCAAGAAAAAAGAAGAGAGGTGAAGGAGGTGGAAAAGAGTATACTAGAACTTGAACAGCAAGTAGTAAGGTTGGATAATGATGAAACTATAAATCAACAACAGGAGAGGAAGGGTAATAAAACGACTAGTCCCCTCAAGGGAAAGACTACAAAACAACGAAGTCAGTGTAATATAAACAAGGCACTTTTCATCAAAAAAAGGGGGCACGGGTCTACGGGCTCGGAACCAACCAATATGTTGTAGAAAGGAAGCAGACCTATGAAGATGATACACGTTATGTATAAAGCCCTCACTCACCAACCTGGTTGGTGACATGCTTCATCATCGGGCTCCACTGGGTATGGCCGAGTGCCATCCCAGTGTGCTGCAACGCCAGGTTACTGCGGAGCGGGGTTCATGTGAAGTGATAGTGAATTTAAAATTTCCAATTAAGTCAAAAAGGTCAATTTAATAATTTTGCTAATTGGAAGAATTAAAAAGGAGTGAAGGTCAAAAAATAAAAGACCTGGTTCACTCCATGGCGGTCAACATGTTTCTGCCTTAATGTGTGTTCAACAGGCTTTCATCAGGACCAGAGTGGGAGTGCAAAAGCCCCGGTGGTATGAACGCGCTAAGGTTCACCCTACCGTGGGCTACTGTGTGAAAAATATATACAGTGCAAAATCCGCCAAGTAATACCGTGGTGGAGAGGAACGAGTTTATTCTTTAATTGGAAAGACACACAAACAAAAGACAAAACATAAAAGAATTGTAAATGTAAATGGTCAACTCGTAATGAAGCGCCACTAGGTCAGGCTCAAACATAGTGCTCAGATGGGAAAGTGCCAATAACAAGTACCTCAGGTGCAGTAATTGTGAAGACAGTGCACCTAAGATTAACCGGATACCGGTGTCAGGCAAGTAACATAGGACTTCACCTGAATAGCGTGACTAATACTGTATATCGAAACATACGTGGAACGTAGACGCTATGTGAGAATCTAAAGCAAATATGGGCCGGGACACGACAATGCGTGTCCCTGTGTAATTCATAATAGACCAGAATTGTAGGGAGAATGGAGAATGAAGCTTACTACGAGGCATGACCGTTCGTAGCCTCAGGGATCCCGGGGTGGGGGTGAGAGCAATATGGCACACCCTACAAAGAAGATAGAAAAAAGAGAAGACAAAACGGCCTTGAGCGGCTGAGTATAAAGCACGCTTACCGTAAAAGGCAGAAAAAACGAAGGGAAGGGGAAAGTATGTACACTCACGCCCTCGCTGCTCGGCACCCGTTTGGAACCTGCAACGCCTCAAGCCACCGGGTCCAGGAAGTGAGGAGCCCTGGCGTGGGGCACGTATAAAGGAAGTTGAGTTAACCCGATAGGCAGGCAGTGAAAAGTGAGCAGTAAGGTGATAGGGCAGACCGTCCCATGCTGTAATGTGATTAGCTGGAAAAGCCAAACACCAGCCAATGATGTAAAGGGAGAGTGAAAGTCGTCCAGGGATACTCGGCGACTCGTTTTTGGAAAAAATAGTTGCAAGCAACTTTATTAAGCGTGGGAAAAACAAACGCGGGGCTCACAAAAGTCACTAGGACCGTGGACCTTAATAAAGGGGACACACAAAAGGAAAACACAGACGGGAAGGATATGGAACATACGCTGTGTGCTCCATTGAAACTGAGGTGCCAGTAGAAAAGGGGAGACAGGAAAAACTGATGTATTGAAACTACAGACATCAGCACCTGGAAAAAAGCAATCCAACTCAATCAGGTAAACAGGTGTATGGGATGTATACTCAGTGGATATAAAGTGGAACCAAACCATATGACCGAATATAGTCAAACTCAATTCCGGAAGTAGTCGGGGAGAGCGTGGATGTAGATAGCTCGCTATGACAGACACACTAGCCAGTAGATACTTAAAGTATGGTGACCCATGGTATATTGTCATTAAGGCCCACGAGGTTGGTTCCCAAACGGTACACCCATCTTTGTTCCTTTTCAAAAAGGATTTTTTGAATGTTTTTGCGTGCTGTGATCTCCTCAATGACAGTCCAGTTTAAGTCATTCGTGGTGTGGTTGACAGACAAGAAGTGTTCACTCAGTTTGGTAGTGATACGCTTACATCTAATGTTACTCCGATGTTCACAAATTCGGAGTTTAACATTCCTAGTGGTCATCCCTACATATCGTAGACCACACGGGCAAGTGATTAGGTAGATGACATTCGGCGTATTGCAGTTGGTATGTCCTCTTTGGGTCCAGACCCTGCCTGGTTCCAGATTCAAACTGTTTGTATGAGAGGTCAGGTGACATATGCTGCAATCCGAGCAAGGGAAATGTCCAGTAATCTTGGGTAGACCCCAAGCTTCTGTAATAGATCTTTGAATGGTGTTGGGTTGTGTAATAGGGCGTGTCTGTACCAGGCTACTGCGCAAGCTCTGTGCTCGTTTAAAGGAGAACAACGGTTTCTCCCATCTACGATTATTGCTGTTGATAATGCGCCAATGTTTATTGATGGCTTTATACATAACGTGTATCATCTTCATAGGTCTGCGTTCCTCTCTACAACATATTGGTTGGTTCCGAGCCCGTAGACCCGTGCCCCCTTTTTTTGATGAAAAGTGCCTTGTTTATATTACACTGACTTCGTTGTTTTGTAATGATGAAACTAAACATCTATTGAGCCTCAAATACCAAGAATATAAAGATCTGATGGTGAACACTGCACGAGTTGCCCTGGACAAGACGAAGTATAGAGTGTATGAGCACGGGGACAAGGCCGGGAGGTTTATCGCTTGGCTTGACAAACAAGAAAGAGCCAACAGATGGGTTGCCACGATCCTCTCAGAGGGCAGGGATAACCTCATAGACCCGCAAGATATTGTAGAGGAAGTTGCAAACCACTACAAGAAAATCTATACCTCCAAATCCTCTACCACAATTCTGGACGCTCTAGAGCTCCTTAAAGACAGACCCCTCCCGCCACTCACACAAGAGGACTTGCAAACATTAGATGAAGAGTTAACAACTGAAGAATTGCAGCAGGCCCTCAGGGAAGTTGTCATGGAAGGCGCTGGGCCCGAATGGGATACCTGTTGAATTATATAAACTCACAGCCAAGCATGCAGTACCACATCTGTTAGAAATGTACAAAGAGAGCCAAGAGGCAGGCACATTACCCCTAGACCAAAGAATAGCCTCCTTATTGGTAATCCACAAAGACTGGAAACCAAGGGACCAGTGTGGACCTTATCGTCCCATCTCCTTGCTAAATGCTGAGGCAAAAATCCTTACCAAACTGTTAGCCCGCCGACTAATCACTATCACCCCAAAGTCCTACATCCTGGGCCAGTCTGGGTTCATGCCGGGCCGTAACACAGCGCTTTTCCTCTATCGTCTTCAGGGGGTTTTGGCTCGAGTGGGAGGATGCGGTAGTGCTATCTTTAGACGCCTGCATGATTGAATGGCCCTTTTTGCTGGAGGTTTTGGAGCACATGGGGGTAGGCCCACAGTTTAGAGCATGGATTTGACTCCTATACACAGCGCCGCTGGCGCAAGTGAAGGTAAATGGAAGAGGGTGTCACGAACTTTCCAACTACATTGTGGGACCAGACAGGGCTGTCCCCTCTCGCCCTTATTATTTGCGTTGGCTCTCTGAATTCAGGGGGACCCGCTGATATGTGGCCTTCGCTGATTGGCGGACTTGGAACATAGTATATCACTCTATGCCGACGACATTCTCCTGTATGTGGCATCACCCAGAGCCTCGATTGCTATAATCCTTAATATATGTGCTACCTACCGAAGGTTCTCCGGATGTACGATTAATTGGACAAAATCAGTGGCCCTTCTACTACATGGGCAGGCACAGAGAATGCCAAAGGAATGTGAAGTGCAGGTGGTTACAGATGGGTTTCGATACCTGGGTATTTTGTTACAACCAATCAAGAACGTTTTATGGCTAAAAATCTGCAACCCCCGCTGGGTTGATTGAAAGAGGATGTCCAGCAATGGAGAGCACTTCCTCTCTCCCTCTTGGCTAGAGCTGCCCTTTTTAAGATGATGACACTCCCACGTTTCCTCTACGTCCTCCATAATACCCCCTTCCCAGTGTCAGATGGCTACTTTAAGTCCATTCATGGCGAGATCAGAAAGTTGCTGTGGGATGTTGGGACTCCGAGGATAGCTCTCAATAAACTCACAAAGGGATGGTATGATGGAGGAATAGCTCTCCCTGATAACCAGAATTACCACATAGCAGCACACCTAATGGTAGTGAATCAGTGGGCACACCAGCCGATGACCGAACCCTCATACCAGATGTATCGGCTGACGCTAGGCACCAGAGGGTACCTAAATGCCCTATACACCCCGCCGGAGAAACGTCAACTGATAGGTCTCACAACTACCACGGTTCATGTTTGGCACTCAAAACTGGGTGTGATGGGATGGAAAACTACAATTACACAGCCGACGCCTTTGTGGGAGTCCCCTCTTCTTGACAGTTTGGGAGAGAGACAGGGGTTTGATAAATGGGATTTACTGGGCATTTCGACAGTGAGAGATGTGTGGAGGGGGGATATAAGATCATTCACGGACCTGCAGAAAGACTACAATTTAGCCCCCACCGAGATGTTCCGCTACCAACGACTCCAACACACCCTGCGGGAGGTCCTGCCGAAGGAGGAACCCCTTCCGGAGCCATCCGCTCTTGAAAATAGATTTTTGGGGGAGCACTTCACCAAAAGGGCGATCTCACTGATGTACAAAAAACTAATCGGCAATGCACCAGATCAACTGACCCACCTGATGGAGAAATGGGAGAATGACATCCCAGACATGCAAGAGGAGGAATGGTTGGAGGCACTGGTTTCCTCCCGGGAGTTCGCCATTAAAGCCCACTTTTGTTTGGTGCAACTCAAAATTCTTCATAGGGTTACATCTCATGCTCCACGTTGGTAAAGATGGGGAAACAAACTGAAGCTTTCTGTCATAGGGGCTGTAGACTGGAGGGCACTTTTTTCACATAATATGGGCTTGCCCCAAAATCCAAGAGTATTGGGTTGCTGTACTTCAGTGCTTAAACAATGTGTACAGGAGTGAGTTGCAAGGTTCAGCGAAATGGTGTCTTCTTAATGTGTGGAAAGTGACTGATTTGGGGAGAGGGGACCAAATAGGGGTGACCCTTGCACTGATGATTGCCAAGCGAAATATAGCTAGAGCATGGGGTTTGGATACTATTACCCCCTTGAGGGACTGGAAGAGAGATAAGGACTGGTGTATGTTGGCGGAGAAGGCGGTCTATATTAATAGAGAATGCCCTGTTAAATGGGGGAAGGTTTGGAGTAAATCGAACGACTCTAGGGGCAACTCCTGTACGCCTCCGAGACCACTGAGGAGGTGGGAGGCAAAGTGCAGATATATTGTAATGTGGTGAAGGTAATGCGATGTTGTTTTTGAAATAAAAAGATTTATTTAAAAAAAAAAAAAAAGAATGTGTTCTGGTTTGAATTGCAATTTGTACAGTAATGGCCTCCTATGTATTTGAAATCCCTTGAGGTGAATCTAGGTAATGATCTATGCTCATGGAACCATTGAAACTTTATCAGCTGGAGGGGGGCCTACTTTTCTTGCTCATCATACAGATTTTGAGGGCTTTCACCAATTGTGTGCCAGGATCCATTGACCATTGTTGGGAGTGTAGAATGGGCATACATGTGTATGCTTTTTGCTTGTATTACCTTGCTCTGTATAGATTCTTGGTGTAGTTGAGCCTCATAGTTGCAGTCAGTTATAGTACTTCCCTCCTTCAGATGATTGTGATGAAAAGATGTATCCAGATGAGAGGACAAATTACATGACATTCTAGGTTAATTAGTTAGTTAGTTAAAAACAGTTGTATGGAATGTAACTGAGTAAGGACTGGTGCTTGCTGATAGCATGAGTTCAGGCCCTTTTGTTTTCTTAATGACTCCCTTGAATGGAAACTGTAAATTGGTTCAATTCCACCCACCATGCACGTTATATTGGGCCAGCTTCCACTCCAGTTTATGTATTGAAGGTTTGGATAAAGCAGCAATTTATAAAAACATTGTGCGTCACAATTATATTTTGAAAGGCCTTCGAGGGGACATTTTGAATTTGAGGCTTGTTTGATCATCAAAAGGACGTAGTTTTATAAAAATATTTTTGACAAAATATTATTGACTTATAGCCTACTGTTTAATTTTATGTCTGACTTGCATATAGATTAATTAAGTATTTCTTTTTGCGAGACAGATGAAACGCTTGTCCTAAATGTATGTTGTGGCATTCTTGCTGGTGTACTTTCCTCATGCATTGCCAATCCCACAGATGTTTTGAAGGTAAGAATGATTTTGAAGTTTTTATATATTTTATCTGAATGACAGCATACTAAAACATGTTATGAACAGAGGAGCTAGGAATTTGTGCTGGTGTAATACAGAGACTGCATGTGGCTTTTTAGACATTCTCTAAGCTTTTAGAGATGGAGCCAATTGTTAGTGTAGTAGAAGAAACTGATAAAGGCAAAACTATTATTTTGGGGTATGCTGTGACCTGTTGCTCTATTCTCTCTTTGGTTTTGTTTCTCAAGCTCAACTCTTTAATAACCAAATGATTCTTTGGTGACGCAGTCACATGTTCTTGTCTATTTAGGTTGGCCTGTGTTAATCTTTTAAAAACAAATGTGCATGGAAATCCTGCAAATCCTTATGGAGTTTCTTGATGATTGATATCAACCTTATTGCAAAATCTAGCAGCAATTAATGTTACCTAGAGGCCAAGTATAACTTACGCCCCTGCAATGCACTGCTTATGACCTCACATATTACATCACTGATGACGTGCTCAGTGACATCACTAATTACATCTCAAAAGCGCCATGTTTCTGCCCGTGTACCACTCAACTAAGTTCTAGGGTTGTCCTCCTTACCAAAAATGAATAGTGTCACTCTGCAACAGTATCTCACCGGATCCGCCGAATTGAGTGTCAGAATCGTGAAACAGCTACACAACACAGGCAGAAGTCAGAGGCTTGAGAATCGTATACAGAGTCATTCTATAGGTTGAGCAAGATATCAATGGTGGGCCACCAGACTTTTTATCGCCAGCCTAGGGCATCGCGCATGCGCTGCTCGACTTTTTGTAAGGGCTTTTGAAATCTCCCCACACGTGCGTGTTTGTCCCAGGCTATTGGCCTTTGCGTGCATCTTTTTAACAAAGACAGCACGCAGTTGGGCAAAGGTGGGCGCATGTCCCGCCTTTGTTCCGCCCACGGCCTATTGCGTGCGGTTACCCGCACAGGCACCATCTGCTTTGAATTATCATACCAAGACGCGTGCGGGATAATTCAAAGCAGATGTCTCGCTGTGGCGCGCGCACCACTCGTTCTTCTTATTGGCATTGAGTCACTTCCTCGCCCTGGCGTCGCCGTAAGAAATCTCATTTCCATTTCCGGTGGTATCCAGGACGATTTCTGGCGAGCTTCTCTCTTCCATCTACGATTCGGTGTTCGTTTTTGCTCCCAGCACACCCCGCGATGCAGAGCTTTCGTCCGCTCACTCCTCCCTGCCGGAGGAGGAGGACCTGGTGGTCTCCGCAGTCCCCCTGTGCCCCCTCCCAGTGGTAGGCAACAGCAGAGCTACTCTTCCATGCCGCCCCTGTCTCGGGGCTTCAGAAGCCCCCAAACGCTGCCTTACGGACAGCGGCCTTGTATGTACGGTGGCGGGCACTCTCCTGGTCTCCGCAGTCCCCCTATGCCCCCTCCCAGTGGTGGGCAACAGCAGAGCTACTCTGCCATGCCGCCCCCGTCACGGGACTTCAGAAGCCCCCACATACCGCCTTATGGGCAGAGGCCTCGCATGTACCGGGGCGGGTACTCTCCTCGAGCAGGAGGGGCAGGCGGTGGTTATGGAGGCTCCCACAGTGGCAGGTTTAGGAGCCCGTCCCCGGGCCAGTGTCCTCCCAACAGGCCCAGCCCGCGCTACCACACGCCTACTTACGGCTAGTCTCCAGGCGGTTCACAGCAGAATTACTACCAGCAGCAGCACCGTAGCGGCGGCGGTTATTCCCCGGGCCAGCAGAGGAGCTTTCAGGTACGGAACATAAAGCTCCGCAGGGTCACAAAAGGATGACAGTCTGTCTTGAGCATCAAACCCTGATCGACCTATACTCGCCTCTGGTTTGGTCACACACTTAAGGGTTAAGCGCTACTTAAAGCGTGTTATTTGCAGTGTTTAATATATATTGAATATGCATGGCTGCATGGGAAGGATTGTTTACATTCATAAAAAGGTGATGAGATGATGGGCATGGAACAGTGTGTATGCAGTAATGTAGGAGCCAAGCTCTCTGCTTCCCGTTTTCTCACTCTGCAGGGAAGTGACTTTACTGCTATAATGCATTGGTTGCTTAATGAAAGCCCCGGATTGGAACACTGTCTCTCTTGTATTGCTATACCCTGTGTTGACCAGTTACAATTCTGTTCTATTTTATCCAGTTAACATTCACTGCATTTTTGAACTATACATCTGGTTACCTAAAATCTCCCGAGCTTAAATACCATGAGGGACGTTTCAATATAGAGAACGGAAAACTGAGTAGGCAAACAAACTTATTCCATGCTAAGAAGGGGGTTCACTGTCGGGTTTTTGTATTTGTTTTGTTAATTTTTATTTTCTTACACTTTCACCAACATAATCAACAAGCTATACAAATTCACTATAATATGCAATTGCTAAAATTCAGTCATTTAATCAACAAAGAAGATTTACATTTTCTTTCCTGGTTCTTCAAGTTGCGGGGTGTACTGGGAATTTGATGTTTATGGCTAAATTTCAGTTGATTCTGGATTCGAAAAGATTGAAGTTGGGAAGGAGCGTAAATGTATAAACTTGATTCATTAGTGACCAGTTCGGATGTACTTTCTTTTATATGTACTATTTTAAATCTCTATTGCGTTTTTTCTCTTAACTGGTGTGTTTGTTCAACTGTTTCCGTTGTTTCTTCTCTCGTGGATCCTCCCTTCGCTTTCCCCAAACCCTTCCAGTTAGGCCATGCCATATGTATGCATCTCGTGCTTTGCAGTTTTAGGTCTCTCCTCCCAGGCAGCACACACTGTATTTGTCTTAAGACCTATAGTCAGTTTACAGTGAGCATACAGACAGCCCATTGGTTGGCTTTATTGTCACTCATTTGCTTGCAATCATTAGCTTCTGTTGGCTTTCCTTACTCTTTTGTCCATCTATCTCCCTCTTGTAACCCCTTCCCATTCTCACCTGCGTGCTGGGCTTCTCCCCTGCTCTCTCAATGTTGGCTCACCCTCCTGTGCTTCCCCAGCCCTGCGTTGCTTTCATGTGCTTCACCCACCCTACGCTCCGCACTGCTTTTGCCAAGGTGCTTCTCTACTCCCGCCCCGTTACACCCCTCTCACCTGCCATCTTGCTTCCTCCATCCTCGTCCTCTTTGCTCCTTCCCTCACATAGGCCCACAAGGAAAGAAAGGTTACGGTGTTTTCTGCCACAAATGTGAGCTTTTGCTGCATTCAGTGAGAAAGAAACTAGTGCCGTGGCAAAAGAGCCCTACGGGACTGCATTGTTTGGGGGGGTGAATTAAGGCCATGTATTAAAAAACGGCCCAATATGACTAAATGGTTCTGGAAGGTGTGAACATGTAGTTTCCTCGTCTGCTGCTAGCCACCCCCCCTTTCGCCCCCGGGCGTGCTAAGTAAACGCCACTTTAGCACCTACAGGACCACCTCTTTCAGGGTTGCCAGGTTCGCAGTTCGCTTTTGTGTGACACTTCTGCCTTTGAAATGTGATTGTGTGAAATGTTCCTATATTTGACATGCTAAGTGACCGTTAATCGCTGGCATTTATACTGCTCTAATTGTTCATGAATATAAGTATATCCCACAATTGTGTGAATACAACACCACATTCCAGTCTCCATAAATGCTCCTCTTCAACATGGTGCGACTCCAGAACCACTCCACAGGGTTCACTGCAGGGCCTTTGCTTCCGACCTACTCCAACATGGCCAACCCAGAGGCCTCTCTTTAAACGCAGTACAGACTGCCATCCAGTGTCGTGTTTCCCCCTCACTCCACCCAGCCTGGGCCGGCCATTTGCACGTGCGCACCTCAGTTGGGTTTGCTCCAGGGCACTCTCTGCTCAAAGGCCAGGCCTTCAGTCAGCCTTATTTAGACCCAGCACTTAAAACGTATCACATGCAGAGTTTCAATACCAGTACATAACTGCCAATTAACTCCGGGACTAACATGAAAGGTGCCTCACATGTCCTGGAAGTAGGGCCCACTGTTCAAGAGCAACGTGCCCTCCCTGCATCCCCCACCCCCGCCCTCCTCCCCATTCCTGCTTCTTGTTTTCCTGCACAAGCCACTGTGTGGACATGACAAGCATTGCCACATAAAATCCATAGAATGCATGGAATGTTAGTCTTTCCATCAATGGGTACATTAGTACCCAGAATATTTACATCGATCTGTCCCCCCTCTCCCTTCTCAGGCCACTTGGACTGCTAATGATGGGCTTCGTCCTCTGTCTCCTGCTACTCTTCCTTCCATCCTTAACTCCAGCCTGGGCTCCTTTCTTCCATCTCTGTCTCCCACTCTGCAGCCCCCAGCCCCAACCACCCCTTCCGTCCCACCCACTCAGCCTTTTTACCTCACAGCCTTTATATTACTGCACATAAAGTATATGCTAGCTAACTACCCACTTACAAGATACCAAAAGCGAGACCTATTGGCTATGCCAATGCTTGATACCTGTCTCAGTGATTCAAGGCCAGTATTTTAGCATTACATTATTTGTTGCAGAGTGACACTATTCATTTTTGGTCCTGAGGAATGCCCTTGAACTTAGTTGAGTCGCTTATGGGCAGAAACATGTCATCCTCACTATCAGTGAACTGCGCTATATATGCCCAGTCCTTTCCTCTGTGTTTTTATCCTATCTACTGGGGTGTCAGAATAAATTGCAGTTTTAGCCCAACAGGAGATAGTTTTAATTGTTAGTCACAGTCCTATGCCCCTCACTTTGAGCTATTATACAGTTAATCTCTTAGAAAACACCTTTGCACCTCCCCGGCGGGGGAGTTATAGCCCACAGCAGGCATCTTGCGTGGCTGCTGTGAAGAGGGACCCCTATGATAAATCATGTCACCTTCAGGTGAGCGAGGGTTCTTGTCCTTAAAATAACATGCTTTTTTCTTTCACTATCTCCATTCCTTTCCCAGATTGAATTTTGTCCCTGTTTATACCAGGCATATTTTGTGTAATTTTAACGCAAGAAAATGCTGTCTTTCTAAAACACAAATACACCAATGCCAAACCTGACTAAAACCTTGAGTCTAATGAATCCATACACGCTATACTTAATAAAAGCGATCAATGTTTTATCTTTTTTGCAACATTATACAAATACTTTCATTCACTTTCAATGAAAGTGTTTGGATAATGTTGCACTTTCCTTTTTTTCAATACCTTTTGTTCTTATACTTTGTTTTATTGAATTTCTCATAAAACATAGCAGAAAGGAAAGAAACGAGCAGTGCGCAAAATCAAAAAAAAAAAATGAGAGTACGTTCCAATAGGAATTTTGCACCCTTGTGTCCAGCCTGTGTCTTAATCGTTAAAACAATACATAACAATTACATGTAGGTCTTGAGAGGCATAAAAAACATACATTAACTATAATAGGATGCTGAATCTAGGACATTTCCCAATTATTCTGTGTAAACAGGAGAGTATAAATCCTCACATTTGTCCATCACGATCCATACATGGCGTAAACCTTCCATTTAGGAATCTCACTCCTCAGCACCCGAGACCTCCCCCTAGCGTCACCATTCGCATTGAAGTTATTCAGGACCAACCCCCAGGTCATAATATCATCTAAGACTTTCTCATCAGTACAGGTAAGGCGCATATGGGTCTGCTCCACTGCCCCTATTCACAGAGATCTCTGAGCCATGAAGTCAACTGCTGCAACCTGTCTCCCATCCACACAATAGCAATTCTTTGTTTCACTATCAGCAAAGCCAGCTGGGCCATCCTGAATGGGATCTTGCGGCCCTTGGGTTTCGCCACCACTCTCAAGAGGCAAGCCAGTGGAGTGAGGCGAATCTCCAGGCCTGTCGCTTTCTCTATGACTGGCACCACAGCTCTCCAAAAATGCTGAATGCCAACACTGTTCCAAGCTAAATGTAGAGAAGATGCCCACAGCTCTCCACATCACTTGTATCTAGCCCCTCTCAGGGGATCTATCCTATTCAGCTGTCTCGGGTGACATAAGGGTGGTGCAGGAAATTAAAGTGCAGTAATCTTAACCTATGATTATGATTAGAAGACACCCGCCTCACCTGCTCACACGCACGCAACCAGTCTGCATCTGCAATAGGCTCCCCCAGTTCTCCAGCCCAGGCACCCGTGCCTCGCACTCCTTGCTGTCAAAATCTGCCTACACCGTGCCATAAAACAGGGTAACAAGATGCTGCCTGTCTGCCCACCGGAGCAGCCCACCGAGCACCTGAGTGTTGTGGTGCTGTCGGGAACTCGGCCCTTACCTCTCTTGCTGTGTTCTCCAGTCTGGCATAGTGGAGGAAGTGACCTGGGCCCACCCCTAAATGGTCCCTCAGTACTTAACTCCTCCTTACAACCCATGACCTCTCTGCTTTATTCTCGACATATGATTCAATTAGCTATCTGATATCCTCACAGACACTGTCTTTATCTGCACTACTCTTTCTACAAGTAATGAATACCTAGAAGGACCTTACCTCACCATCCTTGGTGATCTGCAATTCCATTCTTCTGCATATACTCTTTTTTCCAGTGGGGGGGTGTTGGGGGGGTTGGGTCTGTGTGTGTGTGTGTGTGTGTGTGTGTGTGTGTTGTGTACGTGTGTGTGTGTATGTGTGTGTGCGTGTGCGTGTGTGTGTGTGCGTGTGAGTGTGTGTGCACGTGTGTGTGTACGTGTGTTCTCTGTCTGCCCGTGTCCCTTTCTATCTTGGCGTGGATGGCACTGTGCTAATCCGATGCTTAAAGACTTTGATAGAAAAGCAGACATTCGAGGTGAGCACATTTTGAGTGGTGGTGTTTTAGGGTTTCCTATGCAGGAGCTGCACTCCACCTAAACATGGGAATTTAGCTGCTCCCTGCGGGTGGGAGCAATACTGGCTTCAGCTGGTGGCAGGAGCCGATTGGTGCTGCAGAGTCCTTGCACGTCCCCCGCATCCCCCAACGGTATTTTGGTGAGCTCCAGGGTATCCATCCGTTTTGTTGTCCAGGGGATGGGGTCCCCGGGGATGAAATTGGCCTGGGAAGAGGAGCCGTGCCCATTTGGACTTTGGCCAGTCCCCAAGGGATGAGATCCCTGGGTCCAATATCAGGGAGGGGGCCTGCATGTCGCCCTCCCCCTATTCCAATATGGCCGGTCCCTGGTGATATGGTCCCTGGGACCGAAATCTGCCTGGGGGAGAGCAAGATTGTGTCCCTAAGGCCGAAATTGGACCAGTGAGCAGGAGCCCTCCTCCCCTGTAAATATAGTGGTATGCCTCAGGGAATGTAGTTCTGTGGACCAAAATTATCCCGGGTATGGGGGGCAATGTTGCTCCCTTCCCCCAAAAATGTGCTGGGCACAAGGGATGGGGTCCCCAGGGCCGAATTTGGCCGGTGCGCCTCAGGGAATGTAGTTCCATGGGCCAAAATTATCCCGGGGATGGGGGGCAATGTTCCTCCCTCCCCCACAAAATGTGCTGGGCCCAGGGGATGGGGTCCCCAGGGCCGAATTTGGCCCAGAGACGGTGGCTATGTGATCTTCTCCCCATTAAATAAAGTGCCAGGCTCCGGGGGAGGGGGTCTTGTGACCAACTGCCCAGTGCACACTGCCAAAGGCTGTGTGCAGTGTGGGGTTGGCTGCATGCGGTGGGTTGGGTGCAGGCCATGCCCTGCAGCCAACCACCCCCTGGCTATACGCGGGGCAGTTGCATTAATGTATGGTAATTACATATTACTTTACGTTTATAGAATTTCCCTGGAAAAAAACAAAAGTTACAGGGACATTAAAGCTGGGTTCAGATTTTGCACACCTAAAACCATAGCAATTCAGCAGTTATAATTATATCAAGAAACTGTAACTCATGCCCTAAGTTAACTATAAGTCACACCCTCACCACGCCCTGCTAATTACCCCACATATCAAATCTGTCATGACATCTTCTATGACATCATTGATAATATCATTGCAACATTTGCAATAAAATTATTGATGAGAAAACTGTGCTTGGCAGGGACGTGAGTTATAGTTACCTTTTGGCACGGGTTCTTGACATAACTATAACTGCTGAATTTCTATGGTTTTGTGTGTGTAAAATCTGAACCTAACTATAATGGTCCTGTAACCTTTGATAATATATGCTCCCACACGTTTTCATGCGAAGAACGCGGCCGCACCACAGCACTCCACAGCAGATGATTTCATCAATATATTTGTGTATAGAAAGGGAGCTCCAAGCGGCATCTCCAAGGATGCAATTAAAAAAAGTGCAGAGTACAAAACAAGCTTTTGGCTTGTTTAATATGGTGTCACCATTATTGTGGCCTCTTCGGTCATAGCATTTTTTACAGTTCTGTTGTGTCATTGTTATCTTGGATCAAATGTTTTTTTACTACAAAGTTGTCGAGACTGGTGTATGCGCTAATGTTCTATTGCCCCTAAAAACTGTTGACATCAAATTATTATTCTTAAGAGCTGATTTTTGGGATCAGGGGCCTTGTGAAGGTTCCCTAAGGAAGATGACACATGGAATAGAAATAGACCAAGTTGAATCAAAACTTACACCAGACAGGGTTCAAATTCAAAAAGCACTTAGGTTTATTTAAAATGTAGATTCATTACAGTAGGCAAAAATAGTTAGGAAGTTCAGATGAAAACGTCAATTCTCAAAATGAAAATCACTGGGAATTAGCACAGCGTAATAGAGACTGAGCCCTATACTAATTTAGTAGCCAGATCCAAATACGGTCTATCACAAGGCAAGTAATGTAAAAATACAGAGTCAAAAAGAAAACTGTCATAGTGATTGCTCAGTATGAAAGCAGGGGAGATTTTTGTCTCGCATTCCAAAATATCATGTTGGATAGGTTTTCAAACCGAGGAATCACTATCGGATGGTGTGAAACAAATGATTCATCACAATATCCAATGATAAAACAGAAAATACATCACATGAAAATATACTTTACTCTAGCAATAATTAATAATCCTGTATTGTACTACATTAGAGAAAACTGAGGCACAATTAAAATTACATACACAACCTCCGTTATCCAGAAATGGCCTTGTAAAGATACAGTCGAGCTCTGCTCCTTTCTCCAGGTCATTAGAAAACATGAAGAATACAGTTTAAAGATGCTATCAAAGCATGACTGTAAAACTGCTTAAATTAAGAATATTTTACAAAATCCTGAAGGATTCATTTTAACTTGAATTGTAAAGGGAGAGAAAAGAGAAATCATTTTCACTTTAAAGTGTGCATTGTACTTCCTGGATTTGAGACCTGACTAGGCCTGTCTAAAAAGATTGGTAATAATAAATGCAGCCCAGTTGCATTGTTTGTGACATGTTCATGTCAATTAAGCACATTATTTATTTATTCTAAATTCACTCTAACAGTCGCACCCACAGGCTATGAGTTTTATCAATCGATATGTTACTTTTGCATTTTTAAATTTGCAATATTATTTATATTGGTCTATACTTAAGGATTTCTTTTACACTTCACAGACTTGAAAATGTCCCATATATGAGACAAAACACGTTAGTTGTGGCTGCTGTTGTTGTGATAATAAATTTACTATCACTAATTCAACCAATGAAATACTATGCATCTGTCCTAAAGAACAATAAAAAAAAATAAGTTCTACATTGGATGCCTGACTTTATACTATTTTTCTCAAATATGTGAATTCTATGGATTTGCGAATGGTGTGCAACAAACTTCAGTTTATATTGTAAGGACCTATCCTGCATGATTAGGTCCAGGTTGCCCCTTTTGGTAGCGAATTAAATGGTTTGTGAGCACCTACCCACAGTATAACCAAAATGTATAAAACTGTATTTCACTGCATACAGATGTGTGCCTTGAACATTCCCACCAACTACAGTTGTAAAAAACATTCAGTAATAAGAGATACAATTGTGATCTCTCAATGTGCAGGGCTCCTCCCTATGGAACTATATACAAGGTATATCTCTCAACCAACATTGTGACCTTTTGGCGAGGACCTTTACTTAATTGGTCTATACAGGGTGGCACAAGCAAAGGCCTGCATCTGAAATAAAGCCCAGCTTGTTATAGTTCTATTTTAGGTCTGACATGACAAAGCTGTCTGCTACACATTGTTACTAATTATTTAAAATATTCTTAGAGAGAGCTTTGGTTCTATCCCGAGGACTGTTGCCCTCATGCTATTGGCTATTTAGCCTCTCATTTCGCCTTCTAGGATGGCCTTCAAATTGAATGCGCAAGGGACTAATTTACATGTGAAAAGTGCACTCAATCATCACATTGTCATATTCCATTTTTATTCATTGTATGCATTCTATACAGGTAGCAAACGTTTTTTGTTACACCACCCACCTCCCTTCCCCCATTCCCTCCACCCACGGCAAAACCAATAGGACTAACCTGAACAGCATTTGTGCGTGTGGCACTTTTGAGCTGCCTTTGTGAATGCCTGTGTTTACATGTGTTGGCACATTAAAGCTAGACCTATTAGCTTTGCAAATGCCTTTTTATTTGGGGCTCTCCCGACTGGTGGTGGTAAAAAATAGGACTTATGTCCCAAAGGAACTATCAGGGAATGAGCAGAGGTATGGCAAATTACATAACACACATCTTACCAATACAATCTTTTTCTGGTCTGACATTTCATTCAAACTTCATCTTTCCAGTACCAATAAAGTGTGCACTATGCCGCTCATTATGAGTGACCCATGATCAGATGCGATAATTATCACACCTGATAAAATATGACACAGAGGAGCTATCAGGTGTGATAATTATCACATATTTCTTTTTTTTTATGGAATAACGTGGATTATGGTGCTTATTACATCAAAATTAGTATTTTCTTGTAATTACAGGGCATTTTTTAATCAAAAGTTTTTGGCAGTTTAGAATTTATATATATATATATATATATATATATATATATATATATATATATATCACACGCTGCAAACTTCTTCAAAGAAGGACTCGCACTCAGGGAAAACCAAGATTTATTCACCACGGTAACGCGTTTCGACAGACAAGCTGTCTTGCTCACACAAAGTCGTGTACATTTCAAAGGAATCTTTATAGGTACAAACATGAAAGAAAGACTACTGTTTGTCAAATGGTCTCGACCTGCAAATGTGGCGGCCATGTCTGAATGTCAAAAAACAGATAATACGTTATATGTTATACTCGATAGATCAGTTGGTATTGACAATACAGACACACATTGAATGTAAAACATGTGTATAATTATATTTCGTTATTATAGACCTATAGTCCTATGTCTGTAATCATATTGCATCAAACGTGAATCTGAGCGAATCAGTGTAATTACTATAAACGGCAAATAGTGCTCGAAAAAATCATGATAAACACCCAGATCACATGCAGTCAGGCGATCAAACTTACATCTTGAGCGGGGATGAATCAGACTTTATACCCTTTGTTTTTACATAAATATACTGGCGGCATAGTGCCCCTAATGTATTAGGCTGATAACCCACTAAATAAAATATATTTCTAACGAACTCAGAGTGTGCTGGACTATATAATATATTACAGCGGACTGTTAAATCTTGACAACTGAACCATGGTTTTAAACAAACATAAGTAGTACAAAGATCTAACAGTTTTTTTTAAAGATTCAAGAAATGCAAGGAAGAAACAATTGATATAGTGCACATCACAATGATTCGGGATAAGAAAAAAATGATCTTATCTGGGAAAGACCCATGGGACGCGGAAGAAAAGGGTAGGGTAGCTGGAACGGAAGAAACAGTCCACATTTTTTTAGACAAATTCGTAGTCCTGCCCAACGCGTTTCGTGGATACACACTTCGTCAGGGGCTGAGGGCTTGAGGAGAGTGCAAGACACGGCGGTTTGAACAGCGCTCATTTTGATAGGGAAACTCCGCCCAGGTGGGCGTGGCCAACACTGTGGCCTGATGGATCCTGTAGTGCTGCTTTTATTTCTCCAGTGAGTCGCCATGTGAAAACACCCCAATAGTCTCTAATAATCCCAAGTGGGTTGTGAATTGCAGTCTCAACTTCTTACGATGTTCGATCATTCTCTCCATTGGGCAAACCTGTCCTTGAAACTGACACGGCGTTTGGCATGGCAGCAGGTCTGTACCGAGGTACAGCAGGGCTTCACTCGCGGCTCAGGCTGCGCCGCAATACATCCAACAGCAAAAGTTACCTGCAATGAGGAGCCCACACAGGTGAGTTTCTGTAGCCAATTGTTTAATGAAAGGGAACATCACAAGTTGCGAGATTGTTTCGACAAATTCGTAGTCCTGCCTAACGCGTTTCGTGGATACACACTTCGTCAGGGGCTGAGGGCTTGAGGAGAGTGCAAGACACGGCGGTTTGAACAACGCTCATTTTGATAGGGAAACTCCGCCCAGGTGGGCGTGGCCAACACTGTGGCCTGATGGATCCTGTAGTGCTGCTTTTATTTCTCCAGTGAGTCGCCATGTGAAAACACCCCAATAGTCTCTAATAATCCCAAGTGGGTTGTGAATTGCAGTCTCAACTTCTTACGATGTTCGATCATTCTCTCCATTGGGCAAACCTGTCCTTGAAACTGACACGGCGTTTGGCATGGCAGCAGGTCTGTACCGAGGTACAGCAGGGCTTCACTCGCGGCTCAGGCTGCGCCGCAATACATCCAACAGCAAAAGTTACCTGCAATGAGGAGCCCACACAGGTGAGTTTCTGTAGCCACTTGTTTAATGAAAGGGAACATCACAAGTTGCGAGATTGTTTCGACAAATTCGTAGTCCTGCCCAACGCGTTTCGTGGATACACACTTCGTCAGGGGCTGAGGGCTTGAGGAGAGTGCAAGACACGGTGGTTTGAACAGCGCTCATTTTGATAGGGAAACTCCGCCCAGGTGGGCGTGGCCAACACTGTGGCCTGATGGATCCTGTAGTGCTGCTTTTATTTCTCCAGTGAGTCGCCATGTGAAAACACCCCAATAGTCTCTAATAATCCCAAGTGGGTTGTGAATTGCAGTCTCAACTTCTTACGATGTTCGATCATTCTCTCCATTGGGCAAACCTGTCCTTGAAACTGACACGGCGTTTGGCATGGCAGCAGGTCTGTACCGAGGTACAGCAGGGCTTCACTCGCGGCTCAGGCTGCGCCGCAATACATCCAACAGCAAAAGTTACCTGCAATGAGGAGCCCACACAGGTGAGTTTCTGTAGCCACTTGTTTAATGAAAGGGAACATCACAAGTTGCGAGATTGTTGCGACAAAAATGAGCGCTGTTCAAACCGCCGTGTCTTGCACTCTCCTCAAGCCCTCAGCCCCTGACGAAGTGTGTATCCACGAAACGCGTTGGGCAGGACTACGAATTTGTCGAAACTCTCCTGTGTGGGCTCCTCATTGCAGGTAACTTTTGCTGTTGGATATATATATATATATATATATATATATATATATATATATATATATATATATATATATATATATATATATATACACATATGTGTGTGTATTCATTGTTGTCACCTCATACAATATAGAACATGTCTCAACACATTCCCAGCAGTAAGGTACATTTTCTTAGCAGCATATTCTCATATCACATTTATACATTTATTTTGGCATTATTGGGGGGGAAATTGCTGGGGTGCAGTGTTCGCAGCAGAACTCATAAGAGAAGCAGTTACCACACGTAGTGAAATTTAATGTACCAATCGTAATGATGAGGGCCTAAGTTGAGTATCACTAATCTCTTTTATTACAGTGCTGAGAAAACTGTGTAGCAGTGACACTGTCAATACCTTTTTTTTTTTTTTTTTAAGTTTTCTTTTTAGATGTATTTCAAACATTCCACAAATTACGACCTCAGTGGTAAAATCACATCTGACAGATTGTACATGGACATTGCACAAAATAGACAATACTATAATGACGCATCAAACCACTCCCTATGATGTAGTCCTATACTCCACCCCCATTACTCCAGGTCGCAGACGTCTTAATTGCTTTAATCATCTTGATGTTGTGTAGCTACCCGGTGGTGCTCTCCAGGTCTTACCTTGTCCAATGGAGCCTGGCCCTCCCACTAATAAACATAATACGCTCTCCAACATCCCCCCAGATCTAGTCAATTGTGTCAGGCAGCCCCTCTCTTCGTATACCACTTTTCCCACCTCCATGCATGTGTTCATACCTGTTGGCCATTGCTGCTTGATAGGAGCCAGACTCTTTCCCCATGCCTGAACAATTTCCCTTTTGCTACTATCATACCAGGCCTGTTAAACAACAGTTTTTCTCATTGTAAATTCACATCACTTGGGATTCCTGGAGTTACAAATTGTGGAGTCTGCGGTATGTCCTCCTCCAAGACTAACTCTAGCTCTCTGATAATTACTTTCCAGTATTTTCCTTTACTGGCGTTTGTAGGAACGTGCCTTCTGTAACCTGACATCTGTTACAGTTGAGACTGTTTGCTTCTCATTTTTTAACAGTCTACTTCTATAGACGTAGGTTTTTATGTAAGATCTTGAATTAGATAAGCGGCAGTCATACTTTAATCACAGCCACATTTGGATGCATCAGTGCCACCTTCAGTCCAGCTCTTCCAGGGCCACCATATGTTTGATTTACATGTGTGTGGGGGTTTCTTTACGGTGTCACCTTGTTGCTTAATATGTTATGGTATATAAACGATATCACCTTGCTAGCGAGCTCGACCCATAACAATCTACATTCAAGCAGGTTGCATTCTGGCACCTCGCTCCAGTCAATCCCCTTTGCCCCTTGGGCATTCAGTAAGTGTAGGTATTTGTAGTGCATGTTGGGGTGTAGTTCATACTCTTGCTGTAGTCTTTCAACAATTCTATCCCCCTACATCTGCCACAGCCACTAATGTGGATATGCTTCATCAGGTCCCGCTGTTGGAAACCTTTCAGTTTTCTCATCTCTTTCAGCGTGATGCTTGCCATAGTGGGGGCTGCTTGGTTACTTTACTCTTCCACCTTAAGGATCGTGTAGAAGTTTCCAAAAACTCCAGCACCAACCAACTGTACACCGGGAGATGTCCTCTCCCAGACTCTCCATCTGGCATCTGAAACGATTCACTAAAGGTTTTCACTGCAAACATTAAGAGGAACCTTTTTGTTTTTGTTTTTGAATAACCACCCTGCTTTTTAGGTCTCTCTGAGTAGGCGCGCATGCGCTGCTCGGAGAGACTTTAGTAGGTGAGTTTTCAAAGTGCTGCTGGCTGGCGACAAGCTTGCGTTCACGTGCGAACTGCCAGCCTTCAGCGCCATCTGTCTTTCCTCTTGTTTGCTCCCTGCCTCCGCCCCTCCCCCGCCTTCGCGCTTACAAACGTTCGGGATTCTCCCAGTGGGTGCATCTCCTTCAGGCAATATCACGCCCACCTTAAATGTATCTTCCATCGCTGCCTCAACGTGCTTTCTCTTTCCACAAACTCGATGTTTGTGTTCCTTTATTTTGAGATGCTTATAGTATTACTGCTTTGTGACTTAAGGAACATTAAAGAAATGTTACCGTGAAACTGGACAACGTTCACAGTGTTTATTTCTGATCGCAACGGCTGCTTCATGTCCGTTGCACCTTTCAGGGAGTCCTTTCGTTGGCGCTTTCATGAGGACATGATGAGGAAGCTGGAAACTTTTGGCACATTCTCTTTAAAAGCACAGCATGTTGGCGACTGCTTAGTCGATTAGACCTATGTTGCGCTTTAGATCTCAAAGTGCTATGGTGGGTGCAGCAGTTATAACTCATGAACTATGGGGTGCAACTCACAAGGAGGGGGCAGGCTTGAGTGCACATTGGTTGCAATCAAACTCTTAAGATGATGGGCTGTGTGTATCCATTATCAGCACTCAGTCTTCACTAACTGATCTTGTTTTGTTTTTGTTGTTGTGTCAGTGCTTTGCTGCGCCCGTTTGACTTACAACGTGCTTTCTCTTTCTCCAAACTCGATGTTTGTGTTCCTTTATTTTGAGATGCTTTTAGTATTACTGTCACATACACAACCACACAACTACACACATAACCACACACACACACACACACACAACCACCGCCAGCCTTCAGCGCCATCTGTCTTTCCTCTTGCTTGCTCCCTGCCTCCGCCCCTCCCCCGCCTTCGCGCTTACAAGCGTTCGGGATTCTCCCAGTGGGTGCATCCCATTCAGGCAATATCACGCCCACCTTAACTGTATCTTCCATCGCTGCCTCAACGTGCTTTCTCTTTCCACAAACTCGTCGTTTGTGTTTCTTTATTTTGAGATGCTTTTAGTATTACTGTTTTGTGACTTAAGGAACATTCAGGAAATGTTACCGGGAAACTGGACAACGTTCACAGTGTTTATTTCTGATCGCAGCGGCTGCTTCATGTCCGTTGCACCATTCAGGGAGTCCTTTCGTTGGCGCTTTCATGAGGACATGATGAGGAAGCTGGAAACTTTTGGCACATTCTCTTTAAAAGCCCAGCATGTTGGCAACTGCTTAGTCGATTAGACCTATGTTGCTCTTTAGATCTCAGAGCGCTATGGTGGGTGCAGCACTTATAACTCATGAAATATGGGGTGCAACTCACAAGGAGGGGGCAGGTTTGAGTGCACATTGGTTGCAATCGAACTCTTAAGATGATGGGCTGTGTGTATCCATTATCAGCACTCAGTTTTCGCTAAGTGATCTTGTTTTGTTTTTGTTGTTGTGTCAATGCTTTGCTGCGCCCGTTTGACTTACAACGTGCTTTCTTTTTCTCCAAACTCGATGTTTGTGTTCCTTTATTTTGAGATGCTTTTAGTATTACTACCACACATACAACCACACACACAACAACCACACACAGCCACACACACACAACCTCACACACACACACAACCACACCCAACCACACACACACACACAACCACGCAACCACACAACCACAAACACAACACACAACCACAAACACAACACATAACCACACACACAACCACATACACACACACAACTAAACACACAACCACACACACACAACCCCCCCCCACACACATACACCCACACACACAACCACACACACTCACACACACACACCACATACATACAACACATACACACAAAACCACACACAAAACCACACACACAACCACACACACATGCAACCATACACACAACCAAAACCACACACACAACCACAACCACACTCACAACCACACACACACAACCAACCACACAACCAACCACACAACCACACACACACAACCACACACACACACAACCACAACCACACACACAGCCACAGCCACACTCACAACCACACCCAACCACACCCGCAACCACACACACACAGACACACACACACACAACCACACACACAAGCACAACCACACACACACACAAAGCGTGGAGACAACTGCAGCAGGACCTTCGGCTCGATCAGGACAGCAGAACCACCGGAAAAGGAACCCCGCGGCACGACCTGGGCAGCAAGAAGTTGTCACTGGAGACATCGTGATCCTATGAACAATAGTGTCATCAATGATCTAATCCAAACTGTAAACTGTGACAAATAACATCCCTATATATTGCAGTACCACAAAAACAGCAACAAGCATTGGCATAGCCAATAGGTCTCGCCTTTGGGACCTTATAAGTGTTTTGCCATGCAACAGTTGTTGTTGCACCAAGGATATTGTGCTGCATAACTAAATACTTATAAGGTCCCAAAAGCGAGACCTATTGTCTATGCCACTGTTTGTTTGCCTAATAATTATATATGTGAGCACCCCTCTTTACAAACAATCTTGTTTAATAAGGGGCACAAGATGGCTGTATTGCTCTGAAAATTCTTTTTACATCGCATCGCCCTTTCCAAAATAGCTGTTTGCTCACAATTAACCTTGTTTAATAAGGGGCACAAGATCGATGTATTTGCTCTCAATTTTTCTTCTTGCATTACATCGCCCTTTCTACAATAGTCGTTTATTTATTTATTGTGTGACACCATATTAAGAACTCCTATTTTTGTTTTCACAATTTGCCCTGTCTCGTAAAACCTTGATGTCTTTTGCAGCTTTTCCTTATGCACACCTATCATGGCAAACGTAGCGCACAGGGCATCACCCTGCCGCTTTTCTCCTTGCATAGATTGGCGCACGGGCGGTCAACTAGTCGGTCAGCGGTCTAGTCCTACTGCCATGCGCTTTCAATCGCTCCCACCGGAACCGCAGTCAATTCACTAGCTAGCGGTCTAGTTGTACCGTTACGCTTTGGACTCGCTCGATCTCCTCCATTCAGGGCCGCATTTTGTGGACGTGCCGCCACACGCATACCTATTACAAGTGGCGGGAAGTCTTTTTTTGTTTTGTTGCCAATTAAGGGTAGTATAAATATCGAGCCCTTCCGGTTCCTCACAAACAACAGAGCCGCGGAGGGGACGATCGAGTGAGGTATTATCCCCACATATGTAAGTACGGCACAGCCGCTTCTACAAGACCACCACTGCTCATACCAAGTAAGTGTCCAGCGTTTTGCTAAATGCAACCATTCTCCTTACAGAGTGGTAATTAGCACAGGGTCCCCAGCGTTTTTCTGAAGGCTCATGAGGCCTCGAACTTCTGTATAGCAAGTATGCCATCTGTCTCATGTATTCACAAAATTCTCTCTACTTTGTTCTTACTGCAACAATCAACAGGAACAGTCCTATATAAAGTGTGTGCTTTATGTTACATGTTTTGTGTGTCTAGTCTTCGTCCCATTTTTTACAGGACACTGCACCAGCACAATATTTTTATGGGTTTTATAGACACTGTATATATCACCATTACAGGTCACGATCTTCACGTCTGGAATAAATTCTATCCAGCTAATGTTCCTTTTATACTTTTGTGTTCCTTTTCAGGTGGACATTCAGGCATTACCTTGTCGCCATATAAACCATATAAATTGACCATAATAGGCACGTTTTACGTTAATCAACATATAGTATTCCCTATGTTTTTGACGGTATTATACTGTCCTTTGTGAGGAGGGTAGGGATCTGTGTACCTGTCCTTGAGAAGAAGCATCACGCTTTGAAACATGTCGACACAGACACACGCAGGAGGTTTTGTACATTAAACCTCCACCTCACTGTTTTTAACAATACCAGCAGGGAGGTTTATTAAAAATCCTCTTAGGCCTCACTTGCCAGGTATTTTTAACATTCACTCTAATTTGAATGGGGAAATTCTGTTTGTAAGAAGGGCAAGTTGGTTGGGCCATAGTTCGAAACTCACATCGGGTGATATTATTATTATCAACTTTAAAGATCCCCATGCAGTGAGCACCATTTGTGACACTCGGTTTTATAAGGATAGCAATGGAATTGTAATAAGAGATTTAAATTATTTTTACTACTCGGCCCCTGGAGCACAGATGATATATCTTTCAAAAAATAGTGGGTTGTCTGAGCGGAGGATAGATGATGATGGTAAAGCCTGGGAAGTATGTATGCGCCGATACCCAGGCAGAGGCCAATTTTTACCATTCAGGGGGGAGATCCCTGTCTCAAATCGATATCAAGTTTTAAGTAATCTGGAACTAATTAATTGACCTAGTTCGGGTAGCGTCTCCCATGAAGAAAAGATAACCCGAGATTGTGCTGTATCTGAAGGGTTAGCCCAAGCCCATCCACTAATAATACCGACTGGCGGGGTGTCCATCTCTGAAGGTTTAGCGACTACATCCAGTGATGACATCTCCATACCAGACCCTACTTCCCTAACTATTGAACACCCCAGTAACAGAAGAGGATTACGGATAGTTAGTTGGAACATTGCGGGATTGATTGCCAAAGGGGACTTACCAGGATGGCAGAATTTTATTGGCTCCGGTGACATTATTTGTCTCCAAGAAACTTGGTGTACCAACTACACTAGTTTTGAAGGTTTTGATGGCTTTACCCCTTTTGAATTACCAGCAGTAGCTTCCACTTCAGGAAGAGCCAAAGGGGGTCTCCTGGTTCTGATTTCTATTAACTTACCCCTAACAGTGGAAAGGTATCTTCAAGTAGGGACCCTGGTCCAGCTTTTATGGTTGCGGGTCAAATGTGGGCGAAATATCCTGTTAGTCAACTTTTACAACAACATCTTTGACAATACCAGGAACTCCATTGTTATGGAGTTAGCTGTTGTTATTGAACAATTGAGTGTAGAGGGCAATGTTTTGTGGGTGCGCGATTTTAACCTCCCGACCTGCACCCAGTCTACATCTAAAGCTTGTGGGGTAACTAATAATGCAGGGACTGAGGATTTGCATTTTCAGCATAATCCATATGGAGAATCGCTTAATAGTTTAATGGCAGATTTGAACTTGGAAATTTTACAGTTTTCCAAAAGAACGGATGATATCCTCCTCCCTACTTTTACGGGCAGGAATTCTAACACTACAATCGACCATGTATTGGTCTCTTCCAATTTAGCACCTTATTGTGAGGCCCCTATTATTGTGGAGTCTAGTCTGAGTGACCACAATTTTATCATCTTGTATATCGCTATCGACCCCAGTATGTTAACCGTGCAGGGAAAAATTGTTGATAACATTGTTCCATGCAGGCCAAATGGTTTTAGGTTAAGATGGAAAGGGGCAAAATGTAAGGAACTTCATACTAAAGTGGTAACCACCTCTTTAACCGATATTAATAATATTTTAAATTTTTATAATGATTCTAACTGTGTTTTGAGTAATTTCTATAGTATGAATAATCACATTAACACTTTGTTTACCAAGATAGGAAATGTAAAGTTTAAATGTGCCCCGGGTTAGTTTGACCATGCATGTACATCCCTATTAACGAGACTCAAACAAGCTTTGTCAGTTAAGCCTAGGGATCGGGTGAGGATCCGTGCTGCGAGATCGGAATATTATATTGCCTTAAAACGTAGGAAGAAGGAATTGCAACAACATGCTTGGGATAGCCTGATTCAGGCAACAGCTACGTCCAACTGTGCTCTTTTTTGGGCTACAGTGAACTCCCCATTCCTCAAAGATGAATTCATCCCGGTACTTACCTCAAACGTATCCAGTGAGTCCTGGGTCTCTCATTTTATTGGTATTTTTGACCCCACCAGGTCAAAGGTACCGTTTACTACCCATTGGCCGATTTTACCCCTTAATATTACTTTATCGGAAGTTGTGCTAGCCATTGACAATAGTAAGGGGGGGAAGGCCCAGGGCCCGGATGGAGTCCCTATCGATGTTTATAAGGCAGATGTATCTTTATGGGGTCCGGTTCTCACTGTTGTTTTTAATATAGCAGTTAATAATGAATCCCCCCTTCATGGGCTGAATCAATAATAATACCAATTCACAAAAAGGGTGATAGGTCGGATGTCAAAAACTATCGGCCAATTTCCCTGCTCGATTCTTCCATTAAAATTCTGAGCAGAGTTTTAATGGCTAAACTGGAGGAATGGGCAGAGGAAAATGGGATTTTATCAGCCGCTCAGTATGGTTTTCGGAAAGGCCGAGGAACCATTGAGCAATGCCTAAATCTAGATCTCCTGATTGGGAAATATACTCAGGCCAAGCAGGGTTCTCTATATCTTTGCTTTGCCGACTTAAGCAGCGCTTTTGATCTGGTGGATCTTGCGATCTTGTGGAGAACCCTGCTTGATCTTGGCGCTCCGGAGGGCATTGTTTTCTTTTTGGCTCGGCTCTATATTAAACTCCAAAGTTGTGTCCGTTTTGGTATGAAGGGCGAGTGCACTCCTATGTTTAATGTTAAAAGGGAAATTAGACAGGGATGCGTTCTTGCCCCTTTACTTTTTACCTTGTTCATTAATGGGTTGGAGGAAGCCCTAAAATTGGTTGTGTCTGACGCTCCTCAGGTTAAAGGGATACGCGTACCCGTGTTACTATATGCGGACGATTCCGTGCTGCTATCCAGGACCCCAATTGGTCTCCAACGCTTAATGAACAAGTTTTCTGATTTTATACAGGAGAGGAAGCTACTTATTAATATTAACAAGACACGCACTATGGTTTGTGGGCATGCTCGGAAGAAAATACCCTCCTTTTATATTAACTGCCAGAAATGATCAAATGTGGACACATTTTGCTATCTGGGGATCACTTTTTGTAAATACAATTTATGGTCCCAAGAATTTGCCAACGTTCGCGCCAAGATGACGAAGAGCGCTTTTGGTATT
This sequence comes from Triturus cristatus, assembly GCF_964204655.1. NCBI lineage: Eukaryota > Metazoa > Chordata > Amphibia > Caudata > Salamandridae > Triturus > Triturus cristatus. The sequence goes on from NC_140591.1 coordinate 428,908,304, forward strand.
TTAAGATTTGCCAATAAGTTAGGAGATAGACGCATTGGTGATATGTTAAAAATTTACCAGGCCAGAAGTGTGTCTACTGCCCTCTACGGTGTGGGTGTGTGGGGTTACCACCCGCACCCGTGTATCCAATTAGAGGAAAACCGCTTTCTCAAAAAACTCCTTTGCCTACCCCACTCGGCTTCCACTGAGATTATTCACCAGGAACTCGGAATTAATTATTTGTCCGACCTGGTGTCTTTAAAACCCCTAACGCTATGGCATTCTATCTGGCGGAAAGAGGAGTCTTCCTTTAGTAGAGCTGTAATTGAGGATTGTCTTCTCCTGGACAATTTCTGTAAAATACCATGGTTAAAATTTGTGTATAGTTCCTTCCAAAATATTTTTAATTTTAATATTCTTACAAACACATTTGCTGCTAATAACACACCTAAAAGTGAGCTGAGGCTTACTTTTTTAAGGCACAAAGCCAGTGAGCGAGCCTCCATTTTAGAACAATCTCCCCTGCTCATTTTTTATAATTGTTTTATTAATTATCAAGGATTTAAACTCTATCTTGGCCTGATTAACGTAGTTCGCATAGATTTTTATTAACTAGGTTGCGATTAGTAATTATACACCACCTGGTGGCTTTTCCAAACATAGAAACGCATCCGGAAGGGCCTTGCCCTTGTGATGGTTCATCAAAGCAATGCACTCTGCACTTTCTTCTTATATGTAAATTTTATCTATCTTGGCGTATTGTATATTTAAAACCTCTTTTTATGAAATATGGGGCTTTCACGGTTGATCATGCTATGGAACTGATTTTTAACCTGATTTATCCTGATGTTTGTTTTTTCACTGCTACTTTTCTTTCTAAATCTATTAGCGCCCGGAAATGTATAATGTTTTAATTTATGCTTGTATGGATTATATTATATTTATGGTTTTTCTTTTTCTTATGTACTTTTATGGTCATATTCATGTACCGAATAAAGTTTATTGAACCAAACATTCACTCACCATCCACTTCTGACCCTACCACTCACACCCTCACACACTACACATAGTGGTTACATCAAGTGCTCCCGCGTACCCGTTGGTTAGTAGCACGCCGCGCTCCGTAGAGGGTTGCGAAGACCCCTATGATGAAGCATGACACCAAGGGCCCTTTTGGTGTGTGAGGGGTATTTAAAGAACACAACGTGCTTCCCACCAATGTAGGAAACACATCCCACCTAAGACCATATATCTTGTATCACCTATTCCTTGTGGGTGGATTCCATTTGTTTAATAATCTCCATAAATGCGGACAACACTTTCTTGTTCTACAGCCTGTTGTATTTGCCTTTTCTTTTTTTTTTTTTTAACACATTTTATCACGTTTGTTGTTTTGGAATGACAAACATACAAAGAAAAATGAGAAACTGACAAACATAAGGAGACGCCAGAAGGTTCAACCCAATCACACCCCCACCCCAGCAAAACAGCACAGGACAATTTTAGAAAGCAAAGCATGAGTTTCATTCCCTCCCTATCCCATGAACTTTTGAATTTCATCATTTGTCACATTGAACAGATTAGTTCTAACACAATTCCCTGGTAATCTTCCCATGTGTATTTGCCTTTTCGAATGAAACATGAGTAGACTATAGGCTCTTGTTGAGCACTGCGTGCAAATGGCAGAGGTTTTAAATTGAAGATCAAAGCGGTGCTGCATTGAGACATACTGTACTTCTTGATGTAATATTCCTTTATTATACGTTCTGTGACTGTATTATATGATTCTTTGCTGTAGCCACGTTTATTTTACAGAAAGGTATCAAATAAATAGTGCATGGAAATGATACCTTGTCTGTAGTCTGACCTCTAGATTGTCCAGCATCTACTGGGATCAAGACAGCACACTGTTGAATATGCTGTGTGTGCTTTGCAGAGCTGGTCCGAGTTTGCATAACTGACATTGTAAGATTTTGAAAGAAAGTCGGTGACAAAATCTGATAGTAATGCAGGACGTTTAAGTTCGGCATTCCAGCACCACCTACGCTTTCATTCTGCTAGCTGCTACTGCGGTTTGATGCCTATTTTTTACTTACTTTTGCAAATTCAAATGGAAAGGCTAGCTGTTGGCCAAAATTTGATGCTCGCATGATTGAGATCTTCTTACATGGCTGGTGGTTTGCTAATGAGGACAAGCAAGACTGCAGTGTAAATTCTCGCACTCATGTCTGGGATTAAACCTCATGCATAGCAATGTATGCTGATGTGGGATAAGGCATTTATAAAAACCTGGCAGTTATGTTTAAAGTATCCCAACTTGACAGTCTGTTGATTCTTTCTGAGACTAGGAAGAATATTAGCATTTGGGTATTTATGTATTTTACTATCAGGGTAATTTTGGCTCCTGGCTTAATCATAGTGTTTATTCTATAATTAAAATGTGCATTAAATGAGTATGCTAATCTTATAGCTAATGTTATATTTGCACAGCTCATCGTCTGGAGTTGAGTTGAGTTGTATTTGTACTTTCTCCCTTTGTCTTTCTACAATCTACAGATAAGGATGCAGGTCCAAGGCAGTTTGATCCAGGGAGGCATGGTAGGCAACTTCATTAACATTTATCAACAAGAAGGGACACGAGGACTGTGGAAGGTAAGTTAGATGTGTCTGACCTTTTCTTAAAATCTCATATATCATGATCTAAATTTCCCTATATGTATATCTCATCTTGATTTTCTTGTCATTGTGTTTTCTATAGGGCGTGTCTCTCACAGCCCAGAGGGCCGCCATTGTTGTAGGAGTGGAGCTACCTGTTTATGATCTCACAAAAAAACACTTGATCATGTCTGGCCTCATGGGAGACACTGTATATACTCACTTTCTGTAAGTACATTTTGAGTTTCACAGTATTTTCATTGGTGAACATGTTTTTTAATTATAAACAATTATGCATTTGTATTAGTTCACATTTTTGTCTTTTCCTATCTAGGTTATGCCTTTCGGTTTAAAACAGTTTCATAATCTGTGTGTGGCATTTCTAGATTCATTGATAGGCTTAGATGAATTTATTGACCATACCTCTACTTTTATTTGATTCTCTTCTAGAACACTGCTAATCATGGGCACTACTAGACCCGAACTTGGGAGGTGGAGATGGGGAGAGGGGGAGGGGGATAGAAATATGGAAATAACCTGGTCAACCAATGGAGGCAGGGCTAACACTTCAAACTATAATTCGGAGCTATCCTTGCAGCCAATACAAGAAGACAGCAATTATGCATTTTAGACATAATGGTCAAACCCGATTTGATTACAGCAAGCGTGTTTTGTGGATCTGAAAATGTTTATAGCCTACTGACAAAGATCTTTAAAAGCAGAATGAGTGAATGGACAACTAAAAAGCAGCTTCTACAGGTTTCAATACAAAGCACCTTAGAAACAGTTTGTGGAATGTTATTTAATTGCAGCCCTTTATCCATTTCTCTGAAAATTCTTTCTGTGAAATGATAATGAGCTAACTAAATATTTTTATTTCCATTTGTCGAAAGACACTCCTGAACAAAAATATATTTTCTATCTGCTCATTGGGACATCGCATTAAACAATGGTTCCCTCGGAGGAAGCTCAAAGCTTGTACTTCCTAGGCAATAATACAAAAGCAATCTGGTTGATGATTTCACAAACCAGTTGTTACATATACTTACTTATTACTGCATGTTTTGCATTTATGTCTTAGCATTTTGTGATGTTAGATTTCCTGCGGCTGTTTCTGGTAAATCTGTTAGGAAAAGATTGCAGAATGCGGTAATTGATGCATAACTCGGAATTATTTTCCGTACGCAAACCTCAATTTGCGCATGTATTGGAACACAGCTTTGAATCATGATCTAAGTAAGTTATGTACGTTTATAGAAGGCAGTGATGGGTTACGTCAATAGAAATTTCCTAGCTCTGTATTGTCATTATTTTGGCCTTGCTGTGCTGTAGGGTTCAAGTATGTTGTATTTTATTGTAGTTGTATATAAATAGTGCTTCATACACCAACAGAGCAGTAAAGTGCATTTGTAGAAGGATAGCACAGTACTCTGTGGAGTACCATAGATGGAACAGGGCACGTTTGTTGAGCGGCCTGTATGAGGAGTTTTTTTATGTCATGCGTAAATTTAAAGAGAAAAAGTGAGAGAGAGGTTGCTTGAACATTCATTTGCAATTCATAGACAGAAGTGTGCAAGTGTGGTCTAGCCTAAGTTTGAAGTGTTTTGGTGTGCAGCTATGGCTGAATCTTCTGAAACGGTGTCATGAACAAGCATGTAACTGTGCTTACTTCTGGTTGTAGGAGAGAAGTGTGAAGATAGGCGCAGCTGCACAAGCCAATACCTACCAAACATGGAGTGGTGTGTGTGTATGTATAGGTATATGTATATATATATGTATATGTATATATATATTCACTTAAAAAACCATAGGTTTCACACAAGTTATAGTTAGCTGTACATTTCACTCGTAAAAAACAAATGAAATTCCACGTTATAGTTAGATCAGGTAACTATAACTTGCGCCCCCGCAATGCACTGCTGATGACGTCACATATTACATCACTTATGACATGGTCAGTGACATCACTCATGACATCAATGATGACATCTGAAATGATACATTGTGCATTGCGGTCGCGCAAGTTATAGTTACCTGATCTAACTATAACGTGGAATTTCATTTGTTTTTTACGAGTGAAATGTACAGCTAACTATAACTTGTGTGAAACCTATGGTTTTTTAAGTGAATTTGCAAGGTTTTTTAAATGCTAATTCCTAACTATAACGTGTGTGAAACCTATGGTTTTTTCAGTGAATTTGTACGTTTTTTTAAATGCTAAGTTATGTATTTATTTTTACTTTTTGCGCGCACGGTGCGCTTCTCGCACCGTGCGCGCGCTGTGGGCACTCGGTGCGCTTCGCGCACCGAGCGCCCACGTTGCGCGTTTCGTACCGTGCTCGCCTCGCCATTTTTTAAAAAATATCAATTGTTTTTTTCTCCCTTGGGGGTCATAAGATTTATATATTAAATGTGATTGTTAATTCTTTTTAATTTTTAAAAATGTTTTTTACCGTACGCGTACGGTAAGCTTACCGTACGCGCACTCCGATTTTTTTAAAAAAAATATTAAATTTATTTTTCATACTTTTTGGTCCTTCGTGAACCCCCTGACGAACGCTAGGGGGTCTGCAACTCTCTTCGTTGCCCCCTTTTCATGTTATCAATCTTTGTTTTTCAGTGCGAGAGACAGAAAATGGCGGCCAATACTTTCTGATTTCGACAGATTCGAATGTTTACAGTCATGTAGCCACCAATCAGAATTGAGCTCGCGCACGGCACCGTACGCGTACGGTAAGCTTACCGTAAGCGCACGGAGCGCGCTTACAGATATATATATTGATTTAAATGCTATTTTCTCAGGACCTACTGAACAGATTTACACCAGACCTGCAAAAGGCACATCCCTGACATGAGGACTACCTCTCTGCCCAATTTCAAGTAATTCTGTTCGCCGTTCGGGCTGTAGCTCGGACTAAAGGTCCTATGGGAAAATGCATGGGGAAAACGTGTTTTGGGACCCCCCTTTTTTCTCAGCCCCCGCTTGACGAATCCCCCCGAGACTTTCAGGGTATGAGCGGAGCGTAGCGCCCCATTAGTTTTGAAAAATTCGCGAGGATTCATCAACCGGCGCCAAAGTTATTCCAAATAGAATGTTGCGGATTTCCTATGGAAACACGGTCCTAACTATAACTATCTACTGGCAACCGCCAGTAGATAATATATATATATATATATATATATATATATATATATATTTAAAGTTGGAACCACCTCCTATAGGGGCAGAAAATGAAGGGAGATGACAAACGCTACCCTTAAGAGGTGCAGTCTCCGAGATTCAGGTAGTTATGAGGCCCGAGAGTGCATCCAGTCAACCCTAAAGTAGCATCTGTGGAAGGAAAATGCTATATGAAATTTACAGTACACCAGGACCTACAGTTTCCATAATACACTTTGCTTAAGGCAACAACTACTTTGGATCAGGAAAGTGGACAGGATTGGAAGGTAGGGGAAATATTAACAATCAGTGCAATCACCTGATGTCAGAATATATTTGTTTTTCTTTCAGTTTCTCTTTAAAAAGTGTCTGATGTTATGAATGAGTTCAAAACATAAAAAAAACACAAAGCAGCATTTCTGCAATATTTGCGCGTTGTACCTCTCAAGGGTTTGGAAAGAGCTATTCAAATGACAACACAAAATAATATCACTGCTTTTTTCTATGACCTTATGACGAAATCTTGCATTCTCTGTCTCTTGTTGAAGTAAACGTGTAGTGAGGTGCAGTGTATTTGTAGATGTGCTGAAATGTGATAATTGGGCCTATCATCCCTGTTGATCTATCCCCAAGCACTTTAAGAAGCCCACCATGACACTGATTACAAGTTGCACTATAGTGGAGGGGTGTACACTTCTCACCAGAAATTACCAGTTCTCGCAACCCACCAGTACTATAAAATCCCTTAGAATGGGGAGGTTTTGTGCAGACCTGGATTTACCAGGTTGTATTCGGAATGGTATTCACTTTTCCATGGAGTTTAACACACATTTACCACATACTCTGAGGTTGTAAACATGTACAGGGGGCTCTTGTAAGCCAGGCATAGATGGCAGGAGTGAGGAGGTTGCAGGAGGGAGCGGAGAATGTTGGCTGGCAGTTGGGAGCATGTAATACTCACCACGTGCCTTGTCTGAATTTTGGGCTGGGGTTCATGGAAGGTGTCCGGGATACAGTGCAGCCTTTTCCCACATCCATTTTACATGGGTGTGTTTTGGTCAGTAAAATTCGGTTAGTTGTTCCGACACCCAGTAAACTCAAGTGCAGGAACACCAGACCGCTTGTAATTGTGCAGTATAGAATTCCACGCAAACATTCTGCTCCGCATAGTTCTTCCTAATTGTGGCTCATATCCTTTATGGTTACCTTCGAGGCGGGCTTATAAGCCTGAGAAAGATCAACAACACGAGGCAAGAGAAGCAATCAAACAAAGCCTCCTCTACCTGAAAATGGCTTTTGGATGACCTCAAGGGTTGAAGTGCGCAGGATGTATTTGGAACAACATTCCCAATCTTTGTTAAATCTACAGTAACAGTTCCCATACTTTATGTTAAAAAACAACCATTCCAGAATGGATAATTCAGACCTTCAGGTGTCTCTGGCTGAAAGGGAGACAGTGTGTCATGTTTTGCACTGGAAAGTTGCCTGAAGTTAAAGCAAACCAGCTATGTGCACTGTTTTGCATTACTTTTTGACAAGGGAGCGTTTACTTGGGTTTTCCCATGGAACTATCACTGGTTTTTGATGCAAAGCCCTATCAACTAACAATAGTAGAAGGGGTTTTTGCACAATGAAAAAAGTCTTATTGAGGCAGGCATTGCAAGGACAGACCTCACATTGCTTCACGCTAGGAGACCAGAGCTGAGAAATAATTGTTAGAATTATTCAGAAAAAAAAGACTTAAATAGTAAAAAATTAATGTGAAGAGAGCAATTCAGCTCTTGAGATTGGAGATTTCTGACCCATCCACTTTGGATTATTTTTAGTAAGCCTTTTTTCGATCCAACGATCCAACACTTGCTATTTAGGAGTGTCCTGAAGTAATTTTTTACTTAAACGTGTAGGAGAACATCTTTCTTTCTGTTAATACCATTCATGTAATGTAACATGTATTGGTAAAGTGCATGTGCTCCTGTTGGTATGTTGGCGCTGAATGGCAGATGTTTGTTACCCAACCTGGTGATAGTCATTTTATGAACCTCAGGATGGTGTAAGAGTGGAGCCCACCAGGCTTCAAACCCGTGATAAGGTATCCAAACGCATATCCCTGTAGTATATGTAATTATTTTTTTAATACAATTTTATGTAGAACAAGCATGGTCCAAATGCATTAGGGCGCTTTATAGGAAAAAGTAGATAGAAAAGAAAATGAAACAACAATAGAACAATGTAAGTTGCACACAAAAGTAATACATTAAAGATGGAGGAGAAGCAAGTTGTGGACTTTGCTAAATGACAAGGACCTAAATACAACAGATACATCAAATAGTCAGCAGGGAAGCCAGGGCAGAGTATGTACACATGAATACATTTCTGAAATGCAAAAATAAGGAGAATATGTAAAGGTCAATGTATGAAAGCAGAATTAGGACAGCAACGCAGAGTAGCAACGTGAAGGGAGATTGTTAGACCTGGCGATTTCCGGTTGGCTGAGGCTTGCGCCAAAGCCAGGCAGAAATCACCAGTCTAGTCAGGGCTGGGGAGTTACACGCCAAAGATAACCCCTGCTCACCCCCTTGGTAGCTTGGCACGAGCAGTCAGGCTTATCTCTGAGGCGATGTGTAAAGCGTTTGCGCGCGCACCCAGCAACAACACCCAAGGCCCACCACAAAGGAAACTCCACACAAGGTATTCTATAAAAATAACCTTTGTATTATACCCAACACATTAGATAAAGCCACACACTTTACAATGTGCCAACAGGCACGGGCAGAATTTACAAGGGATTATGTACAAGACAGGGCCACCTTGACCACTGTCAGGAAATAGCACTTTTGGATAGTTAGCACATAAATATATAAAATCACTGTAGCACCAAAAATAATAGGTATAGCACACAACCAGTACTTACTGGTATCGGGGAAGTACCACCTACGTAACCCTAACTACTTTGGGAGACTGTCACGCAGGGGACTAGAACCTCGCTAGCACCACCTGTACTAGGAGAAAGCAACAACCACCGACGTATCACAATACCTGTAGGGGTAATAGAACGTTACACATGATGCATCACATTCAGAGGTGTATGGAAGGAAAAACACATGATGCCTAAAAACATTCAGAGGTGTATAAGCAATGGCACATGACGCATCAACACACATTCAGAGGTGCAAGTAGGAACACAATTGCGCAAAACTCCTATGCCACCACCTGTGGCAGTCCCTGGGCCAACTGGCCTGGAAGGGGCTAGGACGCCCTGCGTTCAACAAAGTTAAGCTGCGCCAGCTGCGCAGACTAGACCAAGAATGGTCCCCCACCTAAACGTGGCAGCTGCCCACTAAGTGCTGGGCAGCTGGAAAACGAACTTCAGGCACTCTGCGTGCCTCTGGAGCCCCTCTGGGCTCTGGTCATTAAAAATGTGCCCTCTGGAGCCTTCGTGGCTCAGCACAACGTTGGAGCCTCACTGGGCTCGAGGAACAATCGTGCTCCCCTTTGTCTGGAGCCTCGTGGGCCCAAGACAGTCGGAAATGCCTCCAAGAGCCTCGCAGGCTCTAAACAAGAAATGCCCCCGTCGTTGGAGCCTCACGGGGCTCGGAAAGAATGGTGCCCTTCACGCTGGAGCAGCCCACTGCCTTCTGGGGCCGCTCCGGTGGCCACTACTCGGCCAGGCAACGTTGGAGCCTTCACGGGGCTCTGACACGGCCCCCGCACCCCCAGCGCATGCGCGGAGTCCCCCAGCCCTGCTACACACTCACCGGGCTGATCGGGGACTCCCGCGTTGTCTCTCCTCCCGGCGGACGCCGAGGCTTCCTTGCAACGCGGAGGGGCAGGCACCGACAATGTGCCTCGCGCCCCCTCCGCACCAGGTCCGGCCGCACTTCTCCTCGCTCGGGTCCAGCGCGGGGTAGGCTCCCGCCTGGATCTTCACTGCACAGGAGCGCGGGGTAGGCTCCCGTCCGCTTCCTGCTTCCGTCTCGGGACCCGCCCCCAGGCCTGCCTGACTTCCGGCTGAAGCCCGGCCGCGGCGGTGAATTCCTTGGCAAATGAGAGGGGTAGGCTCCCTCGCCAGCGAGCACAACGGCGGGGTGGGCACCCGCCGAACTTGGCAGACACCGTCCGGATCGCGGAGTGGGCACCCGCTATCGGATCCCAAGCGCTCACAGCGCTATAAAGTAAACCAGCGCTCCCAGCGCTATAAACAAAGGAAGGTCCAGCAAAACCGCGCGCCCAGCGCTAGGAAGTCCAAAAAGCGCTCCCAGGCGCTGCAAGCAGGGTTCAGCAACAAAGAGGTCCTTCAGAGAGGAGGGGGCAAAGGCTGGGCCCAGAGCCAGCTCACAGGGCCCTCCAGCAGGGAGGCAGTCCCCAGTGGCGGTCTCTCCTGGCGCCCAGCAGCAGCAGGCCCCCCCCTCAAGTGGATCCTGCAAGAGAACACCCCATGTAAGGGGACACAGCCCCTTTTTATACTATACAAGTCTTTGTCTAAGGTGCAGGGAAGGGGCGAACCAGTTCCAACAGGTTCCTGAGCACTTTGTTTTGCTCAGCCCCTCTCCCTATTCACTGGCAGGGCTAGGGTCATTAGACGCACCACAGGGGCCGGCGCCAGCATTGTGTGGGGGAATCCCTGTCCTATTCAGGACCCAGGTACACTCCTCCCCAGCCATCTACATGCTAATTCCCCATTCACCACTGGGTGACTCCTCCTGACTCTGGGGAATTCCCTAGTCCGTCACCTGACCTCACCAGCCAATCACCAGACAAGCCACACATTTCAGACTGCACACTGAAGTGCCCACTTCTAGAAGTGGCACTTCCACACCAGGTACACGCACGCTGCACACATTAACGCGCAGCATTCACTCCCACGAGTCCGCACATACCAAACACGGGCCTGCACACCCCACGCATCAGGAACTACCGGGACACATACATTCCCCCATGCATTCCTATGGGAGGGCAGGCCAACCTCACAACACGCACGCACTTTACCCTGGGACACAGCGGTAAAGTGCGCAGAAGTCACTAAAATCACTAAACCAAGTCACCATTTTAAGCAAAAAGTTTCGGGGTGAACCGGCCAGAAGGGCCAAGTCCAACAGAGATTGGAGAGATATATACATGGGGTAGTAAGGGAGGCAAAGGCTGAATGACAACATGAGGAGTGAGTAAGAAGTGGAGAGAGCAGGAGCAAAGTATCAGAATGATAAATGTAACAGAATCCTCAAATACTTCTGAAAATATTTTCTGTATGGATTAAACTTGTGTATTGGAAGCACTTTTTAGTATCCTAAATGATCTGGTAAAACCCTGCCCAGTTATAGCTTTCTTGGATAGATTCAACATTTGTTTGCATTGTGACAGAGTTTTAGACATGAACTGACGAAGAAAGGTGATTAAAGTGAGACACAATGAGCGGATTGGTAAGAGGTGATGTGTGATAAGTTTTTGCCTATGCTTTATACAAACAACTGCCGGTTCAGAATTTAGCTTTCATACTGATGATAGGATTAAAAACAACGGACCATTTTTCATCTGCCTTGGCTCCCTGCAGTGGTTGCCTCTGAAAAGAAAAGTTTTTTTTAAATCACTTAGTCTGATACATAAATCTCTGGGTGATACAGGACAAACCCCAGTATCAGTTGATATGATCCTAACCAAAGTCTACAGATTTATTCTGATGTTCCACGATTGGTGGGACAATTTTCTCCGGGATGCCTCCAAGTGGAACTCGCTTCCCATATACGTTAGGTCAAAATCGCACCTTTTGAACTTCAGGTTTATAGTTCTGTTAGCATGGGTTTCTTCGGAGCACCAACATACCCTTGTAGTGAACGTTGCACTTTACAAAACGGCATAAATCCATAAATAAATGTTTCACGTGTTGGCTGTTATTGTGTCAACAGTGATGATAGGTTATTTTGTAGTATTATACCTGGTAAAGCCCACAGCTTTGGGTCAAGATTTTGTTGTGCTACAGAAACAATGGTTTCTGGACCATAATTGTAACAATCGGCCCATCTGACAATTGACTTATTTGTGGTATAGAGGATAGTGAATAAATGTTTAGAAAATGTAATGAATTAATCGTTCTTGTCATCCTCTATCATTTACACACTTAGGCTGCAAATTGCTTCATTTTGTGCTAAAAATATTTACCTAAAGGTTAATAGAGGATTTTTGCAAAACGTAAATACTTTAAAAAAAGTTTGATCACCACTGATTATATTATTTTGACGCTGCTGTATATCATACTTTCTAATTCGTTACCAATCTTTACTCAGCTCAAGTCTGGCCTGTGGTTTAGCAGGAGCCATTGCATCAAATCCTGTTGATGTTGTGAGAACACGCTTGATGAACCAGCGAGTCTTACTTAACTCTTCAAGTCCTTGCTACAAAGGTACTCTGGATTGCTTTCTGCAGGTAAATGTTTATCCATTCATAAGTATATTAAAGGAAATGAGATTCTGGTTACAAAATAGCATTTGATATTAAATACCAAGGAAACCCATCCAAATGGGTTTACCAGGCGAATCTGTGTGTAGCTGCAACTCTTACTTCAATCAATTCATTCTGATTACCTAACACAGTGGAACGTGGGCATGAGTTTAACAATCCCTAGACAAATCAATACCCCATTTATTTTATTTAACACAGTAAAATTATTACAGTAACAGTCTTAACAAAGGCACAATTCACAAACGGATACCTCTTCTGATTTATACATCATCTGGAGTCCATCCTGCAGCTTTACAGGAACTAACACTATTACAAACACTCCCTTCTCCATGCTTCTCTGCATGCACCCCTGTCCAGTTTCTACATATTCAAAACCCCTTTGGTTGTCAACATAACAATATATCCAAAGTGTAACATAAAAACACTTCAGACAGATGTGTGATCTGTTGTAGAGCATTTTCTTACAAATCTTTCATAAATGGATTGCGACTGTTCACAAAAACACTCTTTCTAGTGAATGGTAAAATGACACAATTTTGCCCAATTCTATCTCAAAGTGGGATAATTGCTACAGAAACGTAAACATCATTAGCTTAATCTAATATGTGCAGAGAAAATGTATGAGAGCACATCTGTGTAGAATTAACATGTGTATAGTTACCATATGCTGAACAAGGTGGCCCTCTGCCCATTTGGTATCACAGTGCCATACCACTGTTTCCCTGAAAGAACATGAAACGGTCAGACAAAATTCTGGTACTGCTTTCTTTAATTTAATCCTAAGCAAACCATTCATCACTTTCAAAATCAACAGTCTTTACAATACCCTTTGTAAGCAAATCAAGACACACCATAAGCAGAACATTGGAATTGCCCTGGCCCTTACCCTTTCATTTCATACTAATCTGTTTAGAGTCCCACTCTTCCTTTGGCATAGACCCATGCTCCCCAGCTCTGTCTTACCTTGTTAAGAAAAAAACAATGTGTGGCACATCATTCTTTGTTCATGCGGCCAAACCATGGGGGGCGTGGCCAACTGCTGAGCTTGGCGGACGTGAGCTGAAAGAGCTTCGTCCCCAGCCCTGACACTCAGCTAGATATCCTGTGTCCCGCTGGACCCACGAGGGTGGGTCACCCATCCTGAAGCGGCGGACCTTCCCTGGACCCGGCGCTTGTCATCTGGGCGCCTGATTTTGGTGGGATCGGCCTCATCTTGAGCCGACTCCGGACGGCCGGAGTCACGCCGAGGAGAGGGGCGGAGTTGAATGCGCTGAGCAGCGGCCCGGATGAAAACCGAGATTCCCGCTGTATTAACAGCGCTACGGGGCAAAACTGGCATGGACATCGGGGTTGGTGCCCCTGATTGGCATCGGTTTATGATGCGGCTGTAACAGGCTTTGCTGGGGACTACTGCATCACACCATCGGCCGCCGAGCGGAAAATGGCGGCCGCGGCGGATCGAACCTCAGACCAGCGCGGCTAAGGCCCTGGTAAGAGGAACCCGAGCATGAGTGGGCACGCTTGCAGACGACCAGAGTGCAGCGGGGAGCGGGGACCGGGGACCGTCGTTGCGTCCCCCCCCCCCCTCTCTCGATTGCACCGAGTGTTGACAACTGCAGGGGTGAAGATAGGCAATGAGGAGTGGCTCAAGAGACTATGTGGGGGAGTCACAGGACTGGAACTAGATATAGCCGCTCCCTGGGGCATGTTGGGGGCTAAAATCCACGGCTCACATCCATAATAGCATTAGACGCACACTGCCTGTACCGTGATAAATGCGCAATGTCTATGAAGTGCTGATCATCGCACTGAGTTAGAACCTGCTGCTGAATATTTTTGTGCCACAGCTCCCGGATACACAAGTGCTGCTACTGATGCTGCTGTCCGCCTGCTGACTCCCTAGACTACAGAAAAGCGCCCGGCTTGGTTTGAGGGTGCAGCCGGGCTTATCACTGCCAAGACTGTTCCAATATTTATGGGTGACATGGCAAATGGTGGCTGAGACGGTGCCCATGGGGAATGTGTAGCCACTGAGTGCAGGGTTCTGAAGACCTTTGGCATAAGGTACCGGGGCCTATGGAAGTGATTTGAGTGCACCAGTGACCTGCGCTGAGCTGTGAGTCTGAGCTGCGTGGTGTGGCGCCCCAGTGGCCCCCCAAGTGCCCACCCTGGAGCAACGACGGATGGGCGGACGCCGCGGCGTGATGTGGCGCAATCTAAATAAACAAGCGGATGCCGCCGTGGACGGTGAAACGCAACACACATTTGGCAGTGAACCCTCCAGTGCTTCAGACAGTGATGTGATACCCCCTACTGGTGTGGATCCCCATGATGCTAAATTGGATCTGATATTGAAAGAAATACGGGACTCACGAATGGCGCTGGAGTCGCGCATGGGAGCGATGTCTACTTACCTCTCAACCTCCTACAAGCGGATCACAAAAAGCTTGCGGAGAAGGTCAAATCAAATAAACTAGCATTGGATGATCTCATTCCCCAGCAGACCCAGCACTCCACTCAACACAAACAATTTCAACGTCAATTGAAAGGATTACAGGACAGGGTGGATGATGCGGAAGGGAGGTCCCGCCGCAATAACATTCACATCCTCGGAATGCCGGAGCGCAGCGAGGGATCCAACCCTACACAGTTTGTGGAGGCCTGGATGAGAGACCATGTGGCGACAGAGGGCCTGACATCCTTTTACAGCGTGGAGAGGGCACACCGGGTGCCTTCCAGACCTCCTCAACCGGGTGCACCAACTCGCCCGCTGATAGCGCGCATCCTACACTACAAAGATCGCGACACTATCCTGCGTGCTTCCAGAGAGAACGCCCCGGTGCGTTTTGAGAACAAGACCATCTCTCTCTATCCGGAATTTACACCGGCGGTTCAGAAAGCTAGAGCTACTTTTTGGGGAGTCAAGAAAAACCTACGTGAACCCCACCTGAAATATGCGCTGTTATTCCCTTCTAGGCTGAAGGTCGTCCACAAAAATCGTATTTTTTTCGACAATCCAGAGGAGGCGGCGGACTGGCTCGAAATAACTTTCACACCAGAGACTTCCCAGACTTCGCTCCCGTCGGGACAACTACATCGTGCCTCCCCGATGCGGTCGACTGGACTGCCCCGTTCGGGAAACGGCATTAATAAGATCACAGTGGACACTGAACCAACGTCGGAACAGATCACGACTAGTCTGCAAGATGCACTCCTTACAGCGGCAGCTCTGGCTGCTCATGATGCCCGGGCTGCTGCGACCTCTGAGCACTCAACGGACGGTGACACAGTGCGTTCTGACTCTGAAAATAGCATAACACTGTTCCCCTCGATTACGCCTCAAGTTGCCAGGGACTTCTAGGGCTGTGCTCCAAGACGACTGGGAATGGTAAAGTATACAATTACTTTGCAATATGTACTACAGAAGGTGGCTACTTTGTGGGTTCAGAGAGTAACTAAGCTTTATAGGGAAGTGTGCTAATGTAACAAAGATATATCTGCATGAGTAATATGTTGTGCTTACGAACTATCGCAGTTTTGGCCTTTACCCCCCAGGCGATTGCGATGATGCCTTTATTGTTTTTATTCCATGTTGGATTCTTGTTTAAAGTTTGACCCTCTGCTGTTACATGGGGGAACCTAGTATTGGGGATTTTTTATGTCAATGCATGCTCAGCTTATGGACAGTCTGTTTGCAGGATTTTGGCTCCCACTGAACACATGGCAGTTACACTCATTATGTCCTGATGGCATTACATAATACATACACCTACTGCACGTGGAACGTGAGGGGCTTGGGTTCCGTACATAAAAGACACTGGGTCCTGGCGCAACTTAACAGGAGGAGGGCCACTATAGCCTATTTGCAGGAAACTCACCTTAACTCGGACGAGGCACCTAAACTGCAGAGAAAATGGAGGGGACAACTGTTTGCTACTACATACTCCGCTTTCTCTAGGGGGGCGGCGGTGTGGATACAGAATACCGTCCCTTTTAAACTCCTAGAGCAGAGAATAGACGCCAACGGAAGATATGTGTTACTCCATGGTTTGTTGGATGGGGCTCATGTGGTTCTGGGCTGTGTATACGCACCCAACATTGATCAGGATAAATACTTAACTACACTGGGCACAGCCTTGACGGACTGGACTGACTATCCTTGGGTAATAGGGGGCGACTTCAATGCTGTGATGGATATAGTCCTAGAGAGATCACACCCCCCATTACATGCCACTGAAAGTAGGAAACAGGCAGAGGCGCTTGCGAGATGGGCAGAGGGGTGGGAACTCCATGATGCATGGCGGGCAAAACACCCTGGGCTTAAGGAGTACTCCTTTTACTCACCACCACACAAATTGCACACTCGAATAGATCGGTTCCTCTGCTCCGGTGCCCTGTTGGGGTCCATAACTTCGGTGCTCCACATGGGTAAAACCCTTTCTGATGGATACATCTGCCAGTGGATTCTTCACCTTGTGAATATCCCCTGCGCCAGCAACATTCGGAAACTTTTGTAGCAGTCCACGCCGATGAGGTCGAAGACGACGTCAAAGAGACACTGCTCCGCACGTGTCTCCGCTGACGTCACCGGGTCCTAAAGAAGGCCTCGTCGGCGTGATGACGTCAGTTCCCTTTTTTCCGCGCCGTCGACGCCAACGGATTTCGGGAATCTCTATCTGTAGCTTCACTGTTACTTTGTGTTTCTACTGGATTTCTCTGGTCCTCTTTCGAAAAAATGTCGACAAAGAAATCGGGCTTTAAGCCATGTCGTGAATGTGGAAAACATATGTCGATCACGGATCCACATGATGACTGTGTATGGTGTTTATCATCTGACCATGATGTGGATGGATGCTCTTGCTGTCGCAAGATGAGCTCCAAGGCGCTCAAGGAAAGGGAGGCGAAACTCTTCATCGCAAGGATGAAAAAGGAGAAGAGAGGAAGGAGGAAGTAGAGGTCGAGGTCACGATCGAGGTCAGCGTCGAAGTCGACTTCGGGGCATGCTTCGAGATCCAAGAAGCACAAAAAGAAGAGGAGACATTCTTCTCGACGTCACTCTGACAAGAGTTCGGCTCCGAAGTCGAAGTCGCCTACTCGACGCCGTAAGGACTCTGT
This sequence comes from Triturus cristatus, assembly GCF_964204655.1. NCBI lineage: Eukaryota > Metazoa > Chordata > Amphibia > Caudata > Salamandridae > Triturus > Triturus cristatus. The sequence continues at coordinate 428,925,666 of NC_140591.1, forward strand.
GTCTCCTTCACCCGTTCCGGATTCGCCTGCTGGTCCTTCTTCTCCAGTGATTTCACTGGTTCATTCTCCGGCTCCGGCTACATCTCCGACGCCGGTTCCTTCCCCGGCTCCGGCTTTGTCTCCGTCCCCGTCCCCGGCTCCGGTTGAGGAGGTTCAAGCACCGGGTGAGCCTTTGATACCACAAATTCCATCGTTGGCGCCGGTTGGCCCGAGTCTGGTGATGCTAGATCAGTACCCTGCGTTCCCTGGGCCGGGTCAGGACCCCACGCATTATTTAAATGCTATGTGCTATGTACGGGGTGTTTTCGAGAGCCATGTACTCCACTGGTGCACCGATGGGTCCGATGGGTCCCATGGCCTTCAGTTTGGGGGCACCTCAAGCCTATTCACAGGCCCCCTTCATGCCATTTTTTCCAGCGACGCCGTCTTGGCATCTACCGGCACCGAGGACATCGACGCCGCTCCCTTCTTCACCGGCTCCGGCTGGATCCACGTTCAACGCCGTTTCCGGTGCCGTCGGATTTGAACACGGCGCCGCCGACGCCGCTTGTACGAATCCGGTCCAGGAGGGAAGCTCAAAGGGGGCTTGATGAGCGAAGGTAACTTCTGGAAGAAGCAGAAGAAGGAGAGCTTGCGGAGTCTGATGAAGTTTTTGATGAACTTAAAGAGGCTAGTGGATTGGATTTGTCTCCTGAGTGGGAAATTACTCCACCTTCCGATGAACCGTCGAAGGATGTGGCTCCATATCATGCAGTCATTAGGAAGGCAGCTGAACTGTTAGATCTTCAGTTGCCTACTACCGAATTTAAATCAAATATTCTAACGGAGGTACTGCATTCTCCTACTACAGTTTCAGAGCCATTATTGCCTTTTAATGAGGCCATTATAGATCCTGTGATGGAGGTGTTGCTAGGAGTTATAGGGCAGCTCCAGGGGACCCTGAGTTCTTAACATCACATCCATCGCCTGAGAGCCTGGTGGTTCAGGCTGCTTGTTTAGGAAAATCTAAGGGTGCTTTTCCTCAGGTTCCAAGTGACAGAGAGGCTAAAAAGCTAGATCAGTCGGCCATAAAGGTCTTTTCATCGGCCAGCATGGCCCTTAAATCAACAAATGCCACTTGCCTTTTGGGACGCTATATTCATGCGCTCATGGACACTGCAAAGAAACTGGCACCAAAACTATCTGAGGAGGATAGGGTTGGCTTTAATGAGGTCTTGACGGATGCCCAGGCAGCAGCACGTCAGGTGATACAAAGTGGACTGGACACGGCGGATTCAGTGGCAAGAGTCATGGGGTCTTCTGTCGCCACTAGGAGGGGTGCGTGGCTGAAGTCTTCTGAGTTTTCCCCGGATGTACAGTCAACACTGTTGGACTTGCCATTTGATGGCTCTGGATTGTTTGGCAAAAAGGCAGATGCTGCTCTTGAACGTTTTAAGGAAAGCAAGGCTACGGCTAAGTCTTTGGGCCTTCAATCCCAGTCAAGGGGATCGTTTAAAAGATACAGGGATTTAGGAAGGGCAACCTTTCGTTCCTACAGGCAGACCCAACAGCAACAGCAGCAACAGCAGCAAGGCTCTCTGTATAAGGGATACAGAGGCAGAATCAGGGGTCGCACACGTGGCCGTCAGCTCTCCTCCTCTTCCTCTTCCTCAGTCCCTCCCACCACCTCAAAGCAGCCCTAGATCCGCCTGTCTGGATCATGCTTGTCCTGTGGGGGGCCGGCTTACCCATTTTCTACAAGATTGGGAATCTGTTACTACAGATCTTTGGGTTCTAGATCTTGTAGAAAATGGGTACGCCCTTCCCTTTCGGTAATTCCCTCCAAATTACCCTCCTTGTCAAGGGGCTTGCTCAGAGAACCATCGTCTTCTCCTGCAGGAGGAAGTCCTGAAGTTACTACTGAAAGGTGCGATAGAGGTGGTTCCGGAGCAGGAGAGGGGTCAGGGATGCTACTCCCGGTATTTCCTGATTCCGAAAAAGGACGGCAGACTGCGTCCTATATTGGACCTCAGGATCTTGAATCTTTATCTGAAGCAAGAGAAGTTCAAGATGCTCACCCTTGCTCAGGTTCTTCAATCGCTGAATCTGGAGGTCTGGATGGTGTCGATCGACTTGCAGGATGCGTATTTCCACATCCCCATCCTGAAGTCGCACAGGAAGTATCTCCGGTTTACGGTAGGATCGCAACATTATCAGTTTGCGGTCCTTCCGTTTGGTCTTACTACTGCACCCCGAGTCTTCACGAAGGTAATGGCAGTGGTGGCAGCCCATCTCAGAATGTCGGGAATTTCCGTTTTCCCCTATCTGGACGACTGGCTGATCAAAGCGGAATCGCCAGAGAAGGTGCTACATCATATGCAGGATACAACTCAGCTGTTGGTAAAATTGGGCTACTCAATAAATGTGCCCAACTCTCACCTGGTGCCCTCTCAGCGCAACCTGTTCATAGGTGCGGTACTGGACACTACTGTGTGTCGAGCATTCCCTCCTCCTCAAAGGATTCTCGACATACAGGAAATTATTCCTTTATTTTGCAGTGGAGCGGTCGTTCCAGTCCTGAAGGTCCTTCGCCTGCTCGGTCTGTTTGCTTCCTGCATTCTGTTGGTCAACCATGCACGCTGGCACATGAGGGCGCTCCAGTGGTGCCTCCGCAGGCAGTGGTATCAGCACAAAGGAGATCTCAGGGAGTCTGTGAGGATCTCCGGAGAAGCTGCGGCGGATCTGTCTTGGTGGAGCGTGGAGGGCAATCTGTCTCAAGGAAAGCCCTTCCATCTACCTCCATCGGTGGCCACAGTGATAACGGATGCATCCACTTTAGGGTGGGGTGCGCATCTGGGGGATCTGGCGATCAAAGGACTTTGGTCTCCAGAGGAAAGGTTGCTTCACATCAACCTACTGGAATTGCGGGCGATTCATTTGGCACTCAAGACCTTCCTCCCTTCCCTTCGCGGTCAGTCTGTTCAAGTCCTGACGGACAAAACTACAGCGATATGGTATGTCAACAAGCAGGGAGGAGTGGGGTCTCTTTGTCTCTGCAGAGAGGCTCTGCGTCTATGGTCCTGGGGTCAGGACCATCAGATTTGTCTGATGGCAAATCATCTGGCCGGGGTGCTGACCGTACGTGCGGACAGTCTCAGTCGACAGTTCTCCGCCGACCACGAGTGGAGGCTCCATCCGGAGGTGGTTCGTTACGTTTCCTCCCATACCCTTGATTCCTCTGGTTCTGAGGAAGATTCGCCAAGACCGGGCCCAAGTAATATTGATCGCCCCGGATTGGCCAAGAAGGGTGTGGTACACAGATCTTCTCCACCTCTCCTCGTGCCCTCCGCTCCGTCTCCCTCTGAGGGCAGACCTCCTCTCGCAATCGGAGGGGCAGGTTCTACACCCCAACCTCCAGAGCTTACACCTTCATGCCTGGAGATTGAACGGGGCAACCTGAATTCTTTTTCTCTTCCGCCTGATGTGGTAGATGTAATTTTGTCTGCCAGACGTCATTCCACCAAATCTATCTATTCCTATAGGTGGTCTAAATTTGTACTCTGGTGTGGAGAGAAGTCAATTGATCCGATGAGGGCTCGTTTATCTGACATTCTGCAGTTTGCCCTTTCTCTTGCTCAGCAAGGCTTTGCTGTGGCCACTGTAAAGGGATACTTATCGGCTTTGTCAGCTTTCCTTTGCTTGCCGGATCAACCGTCATTATTCAAATCACCTATTCTACGATTTCTCAAGGGCCCCACAAACCGGTTTCCTCCTACTCCCTTTATTGTGCCTCAATGGGACTTAAACCTTGTCTTGACTTATCTTATGGGTTCTCCTTTCGAGCCCTTACACAAGTGTCCCTTGAGATTGTTGTCTTTTAAGACAGTTTTTCTCATTGCAATCACCTCGGCAAGGAGGATAAGTGAGCTTCAAGCTCTACGTTCAAAACCCCCGTTCTTGACAATTTATGCTGAAAGAATGGTACTCAGGACCAGGGCTGCATTTTTGCCTAAGGTGGTAACTCCCTTCCATCTGGGGCAGTCCATTACCCTTCCTTCCTTCTATCCTCCCCCTCACCCTTCCAAGGAGGAGGAGAGACTTCACCGCTTGGACCCTAAGAGGGCGGTGAGCTTCTACCTGGACAGGACAAAAGACTTTCGAGTTGATGATCAGCTCTTCATGGGCTTTGTTGGCTGCAGGAAAGGCAGAGCGGTGCACAAGCGCACCCTTTCCAGATGGATTGTCTTGTGCATCAAGATATGCTACTCTTTGGCTGGTAAGGAACCTCCAGAGGGTTTAAGGGCCCATTCCACTAGAGCGAAGTCTTCCACTTCTGCTTTGTCTAGGGGTGTTCCTGTGGAGGACATTTGTAGGGCGGCAACTTGGGCCTCCCTCCACACTTTCGCAAAACATTATTGCTTAGACACTGAGGTGAGGAGGGACGGACACTTTGCTCGTTCTGTCCTTTAGGACTTTCTGGTATAGAAGGGTGGACACCCTCCTCCGGGAGTGGGGACTGCTGTGGGAATCTATTCACAAGGTGAGGAATCCACTGGCAGATGTATCCATCAGAAGAACAAGTTACTTGCCTTCGGTAACGCTTTTTCTGGTGGATACAGTATCTGCCTGTGGATTCCTCACTGACCCACCCTCCTCCCCGTTGTCCATCCTTCTATACCTACAATTCTATTAATGGTATTTCAAAATGTGTTTTGTTACTGACAAAGGCATTGTGTTATTTCTTTTGCCTTTCTACTTATTCTCCACACTGTGTGTGTTGCTTTGTATATTATGTATTGTGTATACTGTGTATATTTTGCTGTCAGTCCGTCCGTGTGCCTCGAAGGCACGGAAAAAAGGGCGGAACTGATGTCTTCACGCCGATGAGGTCTTCTTATGGAGCCGGTGACGTCAGCGGAGTCGCGTGCGGAGCCGTGTCTCTGTGACGTCGTCTTCGACCTCATCGGCGTGGACTGCTACAAAAGTTTCCGAATGTTGCTGGCGCAGGGGATATTCACAAGGTGAGGAATCCACAGGCAGATACTGTATCCACCAGAAAAAGCGTTACCGAAGGTAAGTAACTTGTTCGTCAGACCATAACCCAGTGGAACTGGCTATGCAGTGGGGCAAGGTTCCAACCCCCATACCATCTTGGAAATTACAACCCACGATGCTGGAGGACCAGGTCTTCCACAATGCTCTCTCAGAGGTGATTACCCATTATTTTTCGGAGAACGCAGGGTCTGCTAGCACCCGCCAGATGGAATAGGACGCCTTTAAAACTGTCATCAGGGGAGTGGCTATTAGCACCAAGGCGGGGGTACAACTTGCTCTCATATAACGCCTTTCTAGACTAGAGGGTAGCTTGGCTGCGTTGGAGGGAGAGGCAGCAGGGACGAATGAACAATTGACAATTGCGGGAGGCTAATATCCAATACGCAGAACTGCTTGAGGAACTACAAGTTGTGGACTACCGACTGTATACACAGAAATTGCACACACAGGCTGATAGGTCGGGCCCATACTGGCGCGGTTGGTTCGGAATGCCCCACTGCCCACACCCATACTCAAAATTAGGAATGGTGAGGATACTGTGGTGACTACGCAACTGGACATCAATTCCGCATTTAGGGACTATTACGAGCACCTATACGGTCCGCCGCCTAGACTTCCTGATACTGAATTTGACCGCTTCTTTGGCGGTTTAACCCTCCCGCAACTCACACAACAACGTGATGACTTAATGAGACCAATAAACAGGGCGGAAATCCGGCAGGCAATTAAGGCCTTACCTCGCAATAAAATGCCAGGGACTGATGCACTGCCGGTCGAATTTTATGCAGTGTATGCCGAATTATTAACTCCACATCTGCAATGCATATACCGAGAATCACTGGAGGAGGGTGGCATCCCTATTACTACATTGCAAGCGTTAGTAGTCTCTTTATTAAAACCTGGGAGAGACGCGCTGCTCATATCAAGCTATAGACCCTTGTCGCTCCTCAACACGGATTATAAAATCCTCAGTCAGTTGCTGGCCACTCGCCTTGGTCAGTTTATTCCCACACTGATACACACTGATCAGTGTGGTTTTGTCCCTGGTAGGAACACTACACTCAACATCAGACGCCTGCACCGGGTCATGTTGGGCACACTAAACACGGGAACTAGGAAAGGTTGTATATCCCTTTACTTGAGGTAGGCGTTCGACTCCTTACACTGGGATTATATGTTCGGTGCACTTGCCCGCTTTGGTATACCTGAGGAATATATAGTGTGGGTGCGCTTACTATACAAGAACTCCACTGCGCGGGCGTGCACGGGTCAGCACGTTTCAGGGCAATACATGGTGTCACGGGGAACCAGACAGGGCTGCCCCTTGTCACCGCTACTGTTTATTCTGGCGCTGGCTCCGCTTTTACATAGCCTTTGTGCTCTCGCCGCCTGTAAGAGAATTACGCGTGGTAGTACGTCCCATACCGTCTCGGCATATGCAGACGATCTTTTTCTTTATGGTCAAGGACATGGACGCGGATCCTCACCCAATGCCTTCTATTTTTGCGTCTTTTCAGGGTATATCTGGCATGGCCATTAATGCTACCAAGTCGTATGCGTATTTCTTTGATAGCGCCGGCAGGAACGGGTGTTACAAGTTTGGCTCCTGGACCTTCCATATAGCACCTGTTACATTTAAATATCTCGGAATATAAATCTATCATAATATTAAGGACCTCATGGATGGTAACCTCATGCGAGTGATTGCCGCTCTCAAATCTCAAATTCAGTTCTGGGTCTCATTGCCACTCTCGGTAGCGGGCAGGGTGGCCATTATGAAAATGGTGCTGCTACCGCGGCTCCTTTATTATTTTACCAACTTGCCGATACTTGTCCCCGCGAGGATTTTTAAAATATTGAATTCTCTGGTATCAGATCTAATACGGGGCACAGGGCGGAGACGTGTTAGCCTAGTGAAACTACAACTCACCACGGCACGAGGGGGGATGGGAGTGCCGGATTTACGTGCATATTGCTATGCTAGCCAGCTGCAATGGCTGGCATATTGGCTGACTGGACGCATTTTGCAGGAGCTGGATATGACGTCACGGGAATGGGACAAGGTGGTCATCCACACGCTCGTATTACCTCAGATCCCTCTATTGCCGTCAACGCCCCATTTGTTGAAACTAGCTATCGCTTACTGGCGGAGTGCAGTGAGGTACACTGGGCAGAGGACGCCATATGCCCCCACTATTCCACTACTGGGTATCCCTACACGCTCGGGACTGACAACTGTCCGCACGCTGCGAGCATGGGCTGGAGAGGGATTCACCACGGTTGGGGATTTCTTTGCTGAAGGTGTATTAATGCCTCATGAAACTTTTGTACGTGCACATATATCAAGATACATACGCACCACATGGTCACCCGAAGGTACTGAACCAGTCACAAATGCATTACTTACCATGCAATACCTAATGGGAAATGGGGCACGACTGACGAGGTAGCTAACCCACGGAATTTGCACTGAGAAAATGGTCTCCTTACAACCGCTGCGTGATAAGTGGGAGGGAGACGTAGGATGTGCATTTACAGACAAGGGATGGGACACTATACTGGGGTACCCCAAGAAGGTTTCTCGAAATCCTAAGTTCAAATGTATCCAATTGATGTTACTGCATAGAGCTTACCTGACCCCGCACAGACTGAGCGCTATGTTTCCGGGAGCGGATGATGCCTGCCCACGGGGCCGCGCCTCTGACGCGGGGTTGATACATATGCTGTGGGACTGCCTTAGACTAGGACACTACTGGGCGACGATCTGTAAATTACTGACGAATATAGCCCCGGTGCGCCAGAACGACACGTTGGAAAACTGCATACTGGGTCTGGGGCCCGTGACAAGAAGGGTGGCTCTACTTGCCGTTTTGCCAATCTTGCGCTCCTGCTGGCCAAGAGAGCCATAACTGCTAGATGGAAGGCTACCAGAGCCCCTTCCCTGCAGGACTGGCAAACGGAAATGCTGAGATTGGGTAGGGCGGAGGGGGCTGAACTGAAACGTGAGGAATATAGAGGCCTAAGAAAAACACAGATTTCGACGGGATGGTACACAATGATAGAGGAATGTGCTGCGATAGACGTCTTGTCCTATTGAGGCGGGTTCGGATTATTGTAGGGGGGCCTATTCCACAAGAATGGGACCCGTGAGCTCCTCTCGACCCTTGTGGGATATACTGTGTGGATTGGCAGGACGATGCGGTCTACCTGAGTCAGTCCTCAGAGCCAAGTCACATACAACTGCGGATATGAGAAAATATGCAGCTACTACTGGTGGGTGTTTAGGGCCGAGCATGCGGGGATGGAGGGGGAAGGTGGGTGTGAGTTTTTGTTATAAATGTTATGTCTGTATTAGAAATTGATATATTTGTTTGATGATGACACATTTGACCGGATTCTTAGCGCAGAGGTAACTGTCGATAATTCTTCATAATTCTTTCTCTTTTTTTTGCCGTTTGGGACGCATTAGCGACATTAGACCACTAAATGATTCCACGCAGGGAATATCATGGATGTACGAGATTGGTGGAACGTGATATTCTACATTACTTGTCAATCTGTGAACTATGTAACGCATTTATGTGTCTATATATCACTGTATGATGCCCAGTTAAATGATTTGTGTAATTGAATAAAAACAAATTTTAAAAAAAAGCGCCCAAACCATGGAACTCTTTACCCCCCCCCCCAAACATAAGATCCACGGATAACCACCTTATCTTAAGAAAACTACTCAAGAACCTACATAATCACCATATGAAAATGGATAGAAATATACAGCATATCTCTCTGTATGTAAGCATTTATTTCTACTATAGATATGTAATTATATATGTGTATTGCTTTGTATAAACTTGTAGAATACTTATGGTTAAAAACTTATTATACATAGATATTCATTAGTTCTGATTAACAAATGTACATATTACTGATGGTTACATTATTCCATGTTTTTAACATGTATATAAGTGACTGCATAAATAAGTAAATATTTTATGAGCAGTAGGTGGTATTCCACCCCCGCACCTATAGTGTCCTATAGTAGACATCATAGGCAAATTGTATAATTGGTTGCCTTGCCAGACCCAATACTTATTTAGTCAGATGATGTCCATTGCTCTCTTTTTAATGTCGATAGATTGACTTTTAATTTGTTTTCTAAGAGTGCTCTTACTGTATTAATTTGATGAGTTTTGTGGGTTGTGCCCGAAATAAACGATTTATATATATAAGTAAATCTTTGTATCGTAACTATTTATCTACAATTGCTTCACAATTGATCTACAAATATATATATATATATATATATATATATATATATATATATATATATATATAAAACTAACTTAAAGTACAACACTTGAAAGCTAGAGTTTATTTAATGAATCTTTAATCTATATATTCTCCCTTCCTTTATGAGTCTATATACCTTCCATGTACTTATGGATCTATGGGCCATATGTAGGTAAAACGTGTTTTGCGATTCTCTAATTGCAATTTTTAGGGAATCGCAATTAGAGAATTGCAAAACGGAATGTAGGTAGGATTAGCAAAATATTTTGCGATTCCCACCTATTCCTTATTTGCGAATCCCAAATTGAGATTCGCAAATAAGGAATACCTTGCCATTCATTCCTATGGGCTAGAAGGCAATTAGCGATTCTCAATTAGAGAATCGCAAATTGAGAATGCAATTTCAAGGTTGCAAGGGTGTCAATAGGACACCCTTTTGCACCCCTGAAATAAACATGTGTGCACATGTGGCGCACATACATGCGCTAAGGGCATGTATGTGCACCACAGGGCACTTTGAAAAATGCAAAAAAGTGCATTTTTCAAAGAAATCGCAAATTACAACCTGAAGTTGGTGGTAATATGCGATTCCTTAAGCCAAAATCGCACAACTTGGGTGCTTCCTACATTGCATTTAAGGACTCGCAATTTGGGATTCCTTAAATGCATTAGCAAAATAAGGAATCACAAAATTTGCAATTCCTTATTTTGCATGTGGGTTTTTGTGTGCTACATAGCACACTGCCCAAATTGCGATCGCAAACGCCGAAATTCAGCGAATTTCAGCATTTGCGATCGCAATTTGGCTTCCTACATATGGCCCTATATCTTTGACTTTTAGATCTATATATTCATTACATTTTCTTATTTATTACTTTTCTTCTAATGCAGCATATCCAATGTACTACCCTGTTTTTCACCCTATACCGCTCTCAATATAGCCTCTAGCTCAACTCTCTGACTCATCTCAAACCTCTTTTAACTATTCTTTCCAATGCAGTACCCTATTTTCTCACCCTATACCACTATCGATATATCCATTACCTCCATTCTCTCACTCATTCCAAACCCCATACCACTACTATGATCCCCAAAATAACCCTTTTGAGACTCTTCCCTACTCCACCCTTCCTTGCATCATCTCGTACCTCTTTTTACTATTTCGATCCCCCAAAACAAACCTTTCTAAACCCTCCCTCTCAATCTTTCACCTCCACATCCCAGTTTACTCATCCCCCTCCACCTCCCTTTTACTCATTTTAGCCTCCGCCTACTGCTATGAGCTCCAAAATAAACAAAAAAACAAACAAAATAAAAAAAACAACTCTAAATCCTTCCCTTCTATCCCTCCACCATCCTTTTCAATTCAAATACAGACGAACATGTCCACCGCTCAAATTAATTTCATATTTCACTATACTATTTCACTATACTAATTCACCACTAATCCTTTATGGGTTCCGGAGTAGTGTGCTACTCGCCCAAAAAAGCACTTCAACACCCATCAGGGGTAGCATGCGCTATATAAATGTTAATCTTTCTCCCTTCTCTATCTCTCCACTATCCTTCTCAATCCAAATAACTGACTAACTTATCCACCACTCAAATTACTTTCATATTTTCACTACACTAATTCACCACTAATCCTTTATGAGTTAAGGAGTAGCGTGCTTCTCGCAGCAAAGCGCTTCAACGCCTCGTCAGGAGCTTTAAGCACTATATAAATGCAATTACAATTACTTGCCAGCCAACTCTGCAAGTTCCTTTGGATCCTTCTTGTTAGATCTGACCAATATTTCCTAAGGGGGATAGAACACTCATCCTGAAGCCTTTCTGTTACTTTTAACTGGTAAGTGATTGAAAATCCTTGTCATCCATCCCTCTGAACCACTTATTCCAGTTATGCAATACATCATGAACCAAGATCACAAAGGAAACTCCACCTGTTTGCTTGCTATCCATAAACCTTTGCAAGTACTGAGCTGGCGTTAACCCAAATCGTCTAATTAGAGCTTCCTTCATCTGCTTATAAATCATTTGCTCAGCCACAGGCATCCTTCCAATGAATGCCCTACCTTCCATGAGCAGGCAAATCAGGAGACTGGCTCTCTTAGAAACATCATTCAAGGTCTGAGCTCTACAAGCACACTCTCTGCAATTCTCTCTCCTTCCCTTTCCTGCTCATCATGCTCCCTATTTCTTGCCTCATTGGCCCATCTTTACGGTCTCTCCTTTCCTCTTGATCCTGGTGAGCAAATCTGAGCTTCACCCTCTCAAACTCCCTGGTTTTCTTCTCCTCCTCAACCATTGCTTTCTGCATATTAGCAATAATTTGTCTTTCAAATCACAAGTGGAGAGAGTATTTGGGTCCTGTTTTGGTCTTCTCCGATTTTTGTAGTCCAGCCAAGATGTTATGAGGGCATGGACTACGCCAATGCCTCATACTGGGGTCTCCCTCTGTACCTACTCAAACTTCTGCAGTTGGTACAGAATGCCGCAACCTGACTCTTGCTTAACATCTCAAACACTTTATTCCTATCTCAAGGATTTGCACTGCTGCCTGTGCGAGAGAGAGTGATGTTTAAGGGCTTGGTGTTGGCCCATAGAGCTTTCAATGGCCTTGGTCCCAGCTACCTTACTAAGAGATTCTCACATTATAATCCCTCGAGAACCCTTCGCTTATCGGATACTCCGTTGGCAGTGGTTCCCAAGATCAGGTGGAAGAAATAGGGAGGCACCTCCTTCTCAACACTGGCCGCTATGGGATAGAATGCCCTTCCTTTTCATATGCGTGTGATACTAAGGATGAAGCCTCCGTCAAACATGGAATAAAACTTGACTGTTTAACTGTGCTTTTTGATCTGTGCTCTGTATTTGTGAGGCTTGGGGTCGACATACTGTTAGAGCTGGGACACACTGTTGAGTAGCTGCGTGCATTTAACTGCCACTTTGAGTGATTGCAGAGCCAAATTCAAGTTTAGGGTCTCAGCTAGACTTAACCTCCCCAAGGGAATAACTCCTGATGTTGATGACAGTGGTACCCTAGAAATCAGTGAAAGTATTTATCTTGGGGAAAATTTGGAAAACAAACTTGGGGACATACAAGGTGTGTTTGGGGAAAACCTGTATCTAGAGGCTAAGAAACCCTAACACCACAGTACTTCTTCCCTGGGTTCCTAGAAAGGCACCGTCACAGGAGTCCATTGTGGTGTTGTCTATCCTCCCAGTCACAATAGCTGGTCTTTGATGTAACTCGCAATGATAGCCCTGTTATTTTTCCTGTGGACCCTCCATCCTCTGTCCCAACACAGATTTCTTAATTAGTCTAGGGACAGGGTTTCACTGCCTTACCCAGCCAACCTTTTATCTGACATGTTGCTTTGGAGGTTTTATAGTGTGCTAATTGAACTTAGTGCTCTGTTGTTGAAAGTTAAAACTGGCTTTTGCAGGATCTCACACTGCTTGCAGCCAACTGTCAGACCCAGTTCAGGGGGCATCAGGCTAATGGGCCTCTACTGCAGGAGCTGTTTTTTTTTTTACCTCATAATGTCCTGAGGGCCTTCATACTGTGGCTCTGCAAAACTGGGCCAAGCACAATGCCTTGAGTACTTGACTCTAGTTGATAGTGGTGGCAAGCAGTCACATGCTTCTCAGAGAGGTAGTGTGAGGATGCTCAAGCTCCGAACTCAACAAAAGATTGCCCAACCAGTGCTTTACTTTAATAAAGAAAAGTATTTTAATATGCACAGAAAAATCAAACTTTAACAAAACAAGCTACAGGTAGTTATGCTTCACTGGCACTTGGGCATCTGCATCTGGGAGCCTGGGTCCCCTCAATGCTTCTGTCCTCCTGGGTGTTCCTCCCCATAGGCTATTAGTTCCCCTGGACCCTATCAAATCAGGGTTTCAGTTCTTTCTGGCCAGGTATTCAGGCACATGTACAGCTTTTTTTCTTTTTACTGGTTTGGATGCCTGGTTTACTCAGCAGTCCCCAAACACTGCAAAGGAGCAACTCAGTCCTTCTTGGGTTGAAGGCAAGGACCTGCAGCGTATGCCTGGCTCACTCCATTTTCCTGTAAGAGCTTCTCCTGCACGCTTGATGTGACCAGCCAGGGCAGCAGTGGAGGTCGTCTGAGTTTGTGCAGGGCTCTGGTGTAGACACAAACCTCCGGTTGACAAGCCCACTTGTTGTGAAATAGGGTCAGAGGTCAGTGGTCTACCTTGGCACAGTGTCTGGAGTGGCACAGCCTAGCCATGGCAACAGTTTGTTGTTGCAGTGGCACAGGCCATCCGGCATCCTTCCTTGATACAGCAGCCAAGTCCACTCTGGCACACTAGTTTGATTGGTAGATTTCATCTTCCATTTGGAAGCAAATCTAAATACCTTTGTACCCCTGTCTAGTGACAGTCTTAAAATTGGCACAGGACTTCGTTGCCAATAACCTGACCAAAATCTTTAATTCAGTCCTCAGCTCCAGCAGCTTTCCCAAATTGTCGAAAGTCGCCTCAATTTTACCTATCCTAGAGAAACCCAATCTCGATCCCAACAATACAAATAATTTCCGGCCAATTTCACTTCTTACGTTGCCTGCAGAACCTTTAGAAAGGGCTAAGAGCATTCAACTCTCAGAGTACATTACTGAGCACAGTGGGTTGGATGATAGGCAACACTGCTTTAGAGGTGGCCGTAGCACAGAATCAGCACTGATTAAGTCTGTGGAGGAAATCAGAGAAGCATTGGATAATGGAGTCCTTGCTGCCCTTATTCTGTTAGACTTGTCGGCGGCCTTCGATACCATCGACCATACCATCTTGGTGGATCCGTTAGCGGTTAAAGGAGTGCAGGGATCTGCTCTCAACCTTTTTGAGATATTTTCTGGAAGAAAGGTTGCAATTTGTAGGCTTAGACCCTTTTAAGTCGGAACTATTTTATCTTCTGTGTGGAATTCCTCAGGGATCCTCCATTATCTCCATACTTTTTAATGTCTACATAGCAGCCCTGGCACCGATAATCAACTCTTTTGGCTTTGCCTGAATGTCATATGCTGACAATACTCAGATTGAAAAAAAAAAATGTCATGACTGTATGACTGCAGTCCGTTCTCGTATGAGCAGTAATTGTTTAAAACTGAACTCGAATAAACCAGAGGTGGTACTTTTCGGAAACTATCCCTCCTTTTGGTCCCCGAGCTGGTGGCGAGAACATTTTGTCTGTTTACCTAAGTCAATTGATAAAGGTAAAAATCTGGGAGTACTCATAGATAACAAGTTCTCCTTTTCTAGTGAGGTTAAGGCGCTAATATCATCCACGTTCTTCATTCTCAGAAAGATTAAAAGGATCTTAGCTTTTATTCCTCCAAACTCCCCAAAAATGGTAATGTCCTGGCCAGACTATTGCAGCAGTCTATACCTGAATTTACAGCAACAACATCTAAAAAACTGCAGGTACTGCGAAATACTGCAGCTAGAGTTCTCTCACGTACACCCAAATGTGCATCAGTGAGAAATGTTATTCAAAAGCTGAACTGGTTGCCAGTGAAAAATAGGATAACATTTAAGGCACTGAGCATCGCCTACAGGGCACTACATAACCTGGGACGTTTCCACTTCACTCATATGTGTAGGTGGTATATTCCCAATAGCACACTTAGATCTGCCAATTCTAAATCCTTGGTAGTATCCAGGTTTAAAAAAATGAATTGGGGCGGCAAAGGCTTCTTCACAGGAACTATTGCGGCCTGGAATGAACTTCCTTTAGAAATCCTTTTTGACCCTAACTTGCTGACCTTTAGAAATGCCTTGAAAACCTGGCTCTTCGGTAATTAGATGACAGCAAAGTCAATAAGAACCCACTATGCCTAGAACAGGGAGCTAGCACCAGGACACCTCAGGGTAACAGTGCGCTCTACAAATCCAGTTAAAATGAACACTGGCACAGTCTGCACAGGCACACTTTGTTGATGCAGCAACACAGAGTGTTTTTACCATGGTCCTTGATCAAATCGCTCATCTGAAGAGACTGTGCTCTCTTTCCTGAGCACGCAAATTGCTTTCCTCAGTTTTCCTGTTCAGACAGACCCTCAACCCACTGGGATGAAAATGTTTCTGGCTCTCTCTGGACTTTGCAAAACCAAAGGGGATGATGGACGGAGTGTTGAACATTGCAAGCACTCACCCCCAGTCAACTGATCTGGGTTTAATCCATCATCATTCTTTAGCTCACTCCGCCACCCCAGTTTAGACGTTGTCATATGCAAATCAGTCTGACCCTGTGCCTCATGGGAACAGTCCAGCCCGAACTGCCAAGCCATGTCTTCCCTGGACCAGAAAAAAGCATCCTGGAACCGGTTTCTGGCTAATCAACCGTCATCAGCCAGGCTAGCTTGAATCCAGTGGCAAAGTGAGCAAGGGACCCACGTCTGGGCATACCCTGCCAACTTAGGGCAAGCAAAGCAAAACCAGAGGGGATGAGGGACGGAGTGTTGAACATTGCAAGCACTCACCCCCAGTCAACTGATCTGGGTTTAATCGATCATCATTCCTTAGCTCACTCCGCCACCCCAGTTCAGACATGGCCATATGCAAATCAGTCTGACCCTGTGCCTCATGGGAACAGTCCAGCCCGAATTGCCAAGCCATGTCTTCCCTGGAATGATGATGGATTAAATCCAGATCAGTTGACTGGGGGTGAGTGATTGCCATGTTCAACACTCCGTCCATCATCCCCTTTGGTTTTGCTTTGTTCGCCCTAAGTTGGCAGGGTATGCCCAGACGTGGGTCCCTTGCTCACTTTGCCACTGGATTCAAGCTAGCCTGGCTGATGACGGTTGATTAGCCAGAAACCGGTCCCAGGATGCTTGTTTCTGGTCCAGGGAAGACATGGCTTGGCAGTTCGGGCTGGACTGTTCCCATGAGGCACAGGGTCAGACTGATTTGCATATGGTCATGTCTGAACTGGGGTGGCAGAGTGGGCTAAAGAATGATGATGATGGATTATACCCAGATCAGTTGACTGGGGGTGAGTGTTTGCAATGTTTAACACTCCGTCCATCATCCCCTTTGGCTTTGCTCTCTCTGGATTTTCACACCTTCTACAGGGTTGCAGGCTCCTTCCTTCTCTCAGCACACAGGTTGGCTTCCAGGCAAGTCAGGTCAAGGGAACATCTTCTTCCTCCCTGGCTAGACTCCTGGTGATGTCCCCATACCTACGCGAAGCTGGTCATCAAGTAGACACAAGCAGTGGTTGCATAGCAGTCCTCTGAGTACTCTGCAGAGCCTGAGGTTTAATTGGTGAAAGAGAACTTGAGACTGGAACAAAAAATTGGTCTGTGGCTCACACTTCTATTAAATGAAAGTAGACCAGGGATATGTATTATCTGCCTGCACTTTGAGAACCAGTTTGGGGTGGCTATTCATTAAAACGTTCTCTCCCGGCTGTTCTCCAAACACAGCCTTTGTGTGGAGTGATACTCTGCACAGCAGCAGAGTCCAAGCCTGCAGTACCCACAACAGACGTACGAAGAGGTGTGTGCTTTCTGGAGAGGGCTATTCACAGTCACACCAAACAGTGACCAGGAAAGAGACAAAAGATTGGCCTCACCTAAAGGTCCTTCTTACCTTGAACATTAGAGACTACGGTCCCACCCTTCACCCCACCATCTATCAAATGGCAGTGCTCAAGACTAGTCAGCAGCTCCTCTCAACAAATGCTCTAATTTCTAAAGGAGTCCTGTCCCCTCTTTCTTAACTTCAGTGTTTAGGTCTCCTCCATACACTGTCAGACTCATCAGTAATATACCTCCACTGTCTGGGAAAACAACCTCCCCTCCATCTTGTGCTCATGATGTGCTCAGGGCTAGAATCTGAACTTTACAAGAGCGGTCCAGTAGACCTCCACTTCAGTGACACAAATGAAAAGGTCTGGTCACATCTGCTGCCACCACCGCTCTCTGTACTCAACCGATGACTAGGACAGTAGTCTATTGTCATTATAACGAAGGCATGCTTGGCGTGCCCCTACAGATAACAGGACAGGTCCATGACCTTGCTCATGTCAAGGGAAAGGCCTAGGCCTTAGCCCACACACTATGTTAGTGTGAGGCTGGGGGCAAAATCAAAACCAGGATACCAGATGCTTGCACTCTGGAATTCAGGGCAGGGAAACACAACTGTACACTGTGCAGCGGACTATGCTGTCCCAACAAATTCACATAGATCATACCAGCTTTGCTAGAAAAGAGTGTGGCATACAATCAGAAGTCTTGAAGCTGAAATGAATAAGTCTTCAAATAACGGAGGAGTCTGTCACGGGTTATCTCCAATAGCATTTATTCTACTTCCGCTGCAGCAGTGGACACTCTGAGGATTCACCAGAGTGTCTGCTTCAGCTTACAAACTACTCCGCTTATATACATTTGTAGTCACATAGGAAATAGTGAAAGACTATGATCTCAACAAAAAACTATCATAAAACACAAAGGTCCTCGAAAAATGTAAGGGTACGCTTTAAACAAACTATTATTTACTTACCTTGACAACACCATGAGGAGTTTGTAGTATGTATAAGTAACCTTATAAGAACATCTGTGCAGCATCAGCTTCCTTTCTGGCTCTCAGGCCCTGGTGACAGTTTACAAGACTAAGTGAGAGATAAACACCTTCTTTTAGCAATCTTTCAACAGGAAGGAATACATTCTGCAGTCAAAGACTTTTCTTGGGCACTTTATTCAACTAACCTTTCCATGATCCTAGCTGCACTCAGCTAAACTAGATGAACATGTTTATCCTGAAAATAAGTTCATGTAAGAGATAAAGAAAAGAGAAAACAGCAATTTTAAAAAGGACGATCTCTCTCAGACGTATCCACCAACCAATGAACTGTACCTTTGCAGAGATTTCACAGAAGACCGGACTTCACTCTAAAAGGCATTGAATCTGACAGAGGTAGGAGGAATGAATACCAAGGTTGAAAGGGCCTAGTAAATGATTATAAAGCCATCCTCTTGATATTGAATGCCTTTGTCACTTATCTCAGCTTAGGATAGTGGGGAGAATTCGTAGTTACTCTGATATTGACAGCCTGTAGAGAGGTTTCTCATGTATGATTACCCTGGCTCCTACCCAGTTTCTTCTTAGTAATCCCTGTACTCTCGAATCTGTTATGCAGATTTTTGATACCTTCCAAATCTGATAATCTTCAGAAGCTCACAGTACTGTCATATAGATATTGTTTTTGAGAGGTTAGTCCACAATCTGGTTTGGGACAAAACTGTAACTAAGGAATTATTTCTATCATACCAAGCTTTGCAATTCTTTTTGGAGACACCAACTTTAGGGACCAAAAATTCACCATGCATGCACAACTCTTTTGGACTAAATGCATCATGGCAAACCCAAATTTTTTTCTATGTTGGAAAATGGCTCTTTCTGCAGGGCCACCCCCAAACATTTTGCCTTCCTCCTCAACCTTCTCTGACTGCTTTTTTGTTGGCCTTAGGACTTTGAGCACTTTACAACTGCTTACCAGTGCTAAAGCGAATGTGCTCTCTCCCTAGAAGATCGTAAAATTGATTCATATCCAATTGGCATGTTTAATTTACTTATACGTCCCTGGTAAAGTGCACTACATGTGCCCATGGCCTCTAAATTAAATGCTACTAGCAGACCTGCAGCACTGATTGTGCCATTCACTTAAGTAAACCTCCAACCATGTCTCAGGCCGGCAATTGCAGAGCTTGTGTGTGCAGTTTATACTGCCATGTCGACCTGGCAAAATAAACCTATTGTCATACCACTTCAGCAATCTGTGGGTAACCACAACATTCCTACCACCCAGGGTTGCCACACTTCTTCCGTTAAAATGGTGCCATATTTGTGTAGCTGGGACTAGTGTCCACAACAGGTACAGTTCAAACCAGAGAACATGCAAAAGCAATGTGGTCCTTGCATGGTTTGGTCTGAAATTATTTTTCAGTTTTCAGAAAGGTATAGCTTTTTGGGGTCCCCCATGGGTTTCACAATTGTTTCCTCCACAAACTGTAAGCAGGTACAAACCACAAAAAATAGAAAAAATGGATTACCACTACAAAAAATAAGAAAGCTGTGGTAACTTATTTTCTCTGCTGGAAGAAAACAAATGATTTCTTGCATTGCATGTTTTCCTTCCCCTCCCCCCCCCCCCCCCCCCCTCCAAAAAAACCCCAAAACATTTGGCTATATTTTTGGCTATTTCTCAGTACCTTTTAAAAAGAAATCCACAAATCCTGTTTATTTTCTTTTGAATAACAAACATGTGGCGATAAAAGGAAGCACATTTAATCCGATTGCCTTTTGTGGAAAAAAGTTATGAAGGCTTGAGCACTAAGTACCCCAGACATTAACATTTCCTGCACAGTGCTACATCAAATGCACAGAACAGAGTTTTTGACCAGCTCTTTTTGGGCTTTGCATGAACTAAAAAGGGAAAGGCAGTGACCAAATGTACCATTTTGAATTGGGTCAACCCCCATATCAAGATATGGTATGAACTGACAAATAAATATCCTCTAGAGGGGATTCCGCCTTCGCTGTTTCCAGAGGCTTCCTGGTTGCCGAAGTCTCCAGGCAGCTACATCCTTGCATGCTTTTACAAAGTAGTATTATCTCACGTCTCTAGTACACAGAGATGGGTACTTTGCCTGAACTGTGTTGAATGATTTCCTTGGCAAACTGGCACTACTAAATGCCACCTCGCAATAGGCACTGAGAAATCTGCATGTATAATGTTCATAGATTCCTCAACGCCCTCCCACGAGAACGATCTGGATGGGCTAGTTTTGTGATTAATAAGATCCCGAGGTATACAAACCTGTTATGTGCTAAATTTGTCCCTGTTGTTGCTCTCTTGGTTCTATTCCAGGGGATCCTTATCAATAGTCATAAGCATTGAATATATTTCCGCCAACTTGCGGGGACTCCAGAGCACATATTAAATAAATAAATATATGTATATTTCGTAAACCTCCCGTACTCCTTTACTCTGATGGACCAGGCACAGACTCCGAAATCTTCAATTTGAAAAGTTTATTTCACCACTTCCGCCATAACGCGGTTCGGTCAACCCTGTGGCCTTGCTCACATAATGTGCAGCGTTTTAGTGCCTGTTAAATTAAAACACATGGCAGTTCCAACAAAGAAAGAATCTGCCATCCGGATGCTATCTCCGAGGCACTTTAAACTAATTTAAACAATTGATCATGTTTAAAACCTTGTCATTAATTCTTACATCATGTGGTTAAATTATCTTTATTTGAAAATAGTGAGATGTTAAAATATAATGTATGAATACACTTTTCCTTGATCTTTCAATACCCCCTCTTCTGAGTTTGATCACAAGTGTATAAATTAATTCTCTTGTAGGGGATTTCCGTGTATAGTCATAATCATGTGAATAGTCTCGTCCATGTGCGTGGACCCCGGAGCACTTCATTAGATATATCTTCTTAAGTTGTCATCTTCTGCCTTTCTTCAGGAAGGCCTGCATAGACACTTAAGAGATAAAAAGACAATAATGCAGCCTAACCAACTAGGCTACACTGGCCATTACTTCATCTTGAAGTGAAAAAATATAGCCAGTTTCACTTTTAAATTTGAAATTTTATTGAGTTTTACACATATAAAACTCCTCTTCACAAAACTCCTTTTTTAGGTCTTGCTGAGTCAGCGCATGCGCTGCTCTGCGAGACATTTTATAAACTGGTTTTAAAAGTGCTACCAAAGGCTTGGCCACCAGCTTGTGATTATGCACACAAGCACACGCGCCTCGCTCCGCCTCTCCAATGCAGCGCGCCTCGCTCCACCCCTCCCCGACCACAGAGCACGTCCCCGCGATCGAGATCGCTTTCACGGTCTTTCGCGTGCTTGTTATGTTTTATCTCATGGCTGCATGTGCGGTATTACTCGGCCCCGGTGACCGCGGGTACTCCAGGCTACCCGCGCCCTGGCATCTCCGAGGTGTGCAAGTCTTGATTGCATTAAGCGAAACCTTTCATGAGCGCCACGTTAATGACTGATCATTCAAAAGAGCAGACAGTTTTATTTGCGTTCCACGTATTCTGTTTTTCCGTTGGTTATCGTTTCTGCGTTCGTTAGAATTTTATAATACGTATTGTGTGCGAGCTGCAGGGCCCGGATGACTAGTAACAGCAACCTTCTCTGTAAAGCCCACATTGAAAACTCACACGGCTTTCTGGTGTAAATGTAACTTAGTGAATTTTAAATGTGTGTGTGTGGGGGGAGGAGGTTACATTCTACAGATGGGTATGTAAAATTCCCAGGAAGGGAAGACTGTGGGCTCTGTACCCAGCCAATTATTGACCCCTCTGCTGCAACATTACTGTTGCTGTTTATTATAAAATTGCATGTTCACAGATGGCTCGAAGCCGACCTGTTGGATGATGGCTTATGGCTGGCTACGGCTACATTAAATAAAGCAATGCTTGCAGAGCCCTACACCTGTCGGCAGCGATTCGTGAAAGCAATTAATGGGAAAAAAACCTCTGCTCTCCAAGCCTTTATACCGCTGTCCTCTGGCTGCTACTGGAGAAAAGCCCTGCTCTCAGCCCCCAAAGAAATCCCAGAAGCGAACATTTCTGCCCTTGTCAAAGTCTGGGGAGTCGGAACGTCTTGGGACATTTTAATACAAAATATTTCCAAAAACAATAACCTATTTATTAGCAGGTCAGTCCGGCTTGGAAGCCCTTTCTTCAGGCAATTCTTCAGAAATAACAAAGGTCTCTCGCTATTCAGACCCCAGCGCCCTATTCAAAAAGGTACCGCACACCTGTAGATTTACATACTCACCTGTAAGTCTAGTCCTGCACCGAGATGTGTGTCTATACGTTTTCGCTGTTCACCCTTTCTGGTGTAGGATTACACCTACATGTGGAAGTACATGTCTCCACCGCTCAGTACAGTGATTAGAGACATCTAAGACTGAATTAATAAGGGTAAACTTTTCACACACAGGTGGAGATCTTTGTCACCTTGTTGGAAACATCTTTATGTGGAAGGGAATGAAAAATTAATGTTTATTAATTAAAAAAATATATAATATTTTACTTTGAACTATACATGTTCAAACTAATAAAAATAATTATGCAATAGGTCTCGCTTTTGTGAGAGTTTAAGCTATTAGCATTGTAAATGAGAATGCCTTTTATTCATGTTTTAAAAACCAAAACATAAATAAAAGGCATTGTCATTTACAATGCCAATAGCTCAAACTCGCGTAAATGCGAGACCTATTGCATTGCAAATGCTTGTTCATGATAGAGATGAAAAGCATTGGACAGAGAAGCTGCCATTATGTGTCTGCAAATGGATACCGTGCCTTTAAGAGTCTCCAGAGACCCCCGGTATCCCATTATGCACAGCCAGTGACAGTTACTTTCAGGTTTTTTCCGGCTCCTGCTAGCAGGACCCTGGAGCGTTGAGCTCTACCTTTTTTAGGTCTCGTCCTGACGTAGGCAGCGCATGCGCTGCCCTCGTTATACGAGGCTTCTTGGAATCGATACTATTCCAGAAGCCTCGTCCCAGCTCCGCCTTTAGCTGTGATTCGTGTGCGTCATTTGGCGTCACGAATTATGCCAAAGGCAGTGCAATGATTGCACTGAAGGCATGCCAATCATTCCTTGTTGCCACCCTGTCTCCTTTTAGGCACGCCCACCGGGATTGGATCGTTTACGGGCGGATTTACACTCTTTCCTTTATAGGACTCATAGCACTATTTCTTTCTCATTTGCAGCGCCGTCCACATGCTTGTAATGGCCGTTGACAGTTGTGATCGTGTGATCTATATGTCGGAGGGAGCTTGTGAGGTGACCGCCGCTGCAGAGATTTAAATAGGGAAGTGCGCAGGATTAGACAGGGACTCCTCAGACCGCCAGCGCGCCGGGCTGAAATCTCAGGACTGGGAGGACGTAATGTGTGTCAAAGGTTGTTGTACCGTCCTGAACCCTCTCCCTCCTCTGTGTTTCTGGCTGACTTTGCATTGGTTCCCAGAAAAAGTGCAGGTTCTCAGAAATAAAGTGCTGCCTGTGCACCAAGTCCACAGGGCTTGTGAGAGGGCGGACGTGGGCTGCAGGGCCTGCTTCCTGCCCTAGTGACCCATGACTCACTCATGACCTGGCGGGGTCTGGAGAATAACTCAGTGCTCAACGTGCCCATCCAGTCCTTGGCCGCTGTGCCTCTGGAGGACAGCCTGCTCTCACGCGCATACTATTGTTCATCACCAAGCTGACGCATGCGCCTGAGGCAGAACCTGCACCCTGGACGTGGCTGCACACAGAGTTCAGAGGCAATGCACAGTTCGTATGGCAGGATCACAGAAATCGTTTACTTCTCTCCTGAATCCCGTCATCTCTATCTGTAGTGGTCTCAGCCCCACAGGAGCAGCACGTGGTGTATCCGAGGCAGTGGTGAAGCAGTCCATACGCTGGAGGGACCTCTTCTGAGTGTTCAGCGGCATGTTCCTCTTCCATGCCCATTCAATCCTTGGCCTCTCACTCCAGTGCCGTGGTAGCAGCACCAGCACAAGTTAAGGTGCTATAAGACAAAGCCTTCCAAGCAGTCTCACCTTTAGGAAATGTTTTCAAGGAGTTTGTACCAGTAATGAAAGTACTCTGGTAAGGCGCTCCAGCAGCAGCACCACACAGACCACATGCCTTAGAATGTGGCTTCAAACTTAACATTCTTTATAGCTCTTCAAACACCAAAGAAGAGTCTGGGGAGCACGTAAATCTCTCGGCCCTCTAACTATTGAGCGGGGTTTCCCTATCTGAGGTCCCTTGCAATCTATTTCTTCAGTAGGTTACTATACTTTCCTTTTGCTACAGTTGAGTATTCCCCGCTAACAGAGTGGGGTGCAGCGATTTCCACATAGTTATAGATTCGCTGCATTTGCCACATAATCCATCATCTGCTGATCTTAACAACAACAACAAAAATTGTTTCTAGCGGAAACGGTTCAAAAACTACTAAAATGCAGCGACATGTTTCCACGCGGTGGAAGGCCCTTTGCAAAGCTGGACTGGTCATATTTCTATTGCTTGTTGCTATATTTGGATGTTAAACTGGAGCTAATGAGGTGCAACCAATGCCCAGACAGCGTTACCAAGTATAAAAAAGACGAATTGATGAAGTAATACAATTACAAAATGTGCCCGCATTATCCCGTATATTTCGCCATTTCTTGCCACATAATTTAGTGAAGCTGCCTCATAATTTGACCCTCTCCTACTGCATTATTCCAGTGGCCCTGCCTGTAGCTTCTGAAATAGCTTTTTACTTCTGCTTGGACAAATAGCATTGCAGTCGTCTGAAGGCATGTCAATCAAAGCTGAAACCACTGAGCAGTGCCCCTCCAATGCCATGCATCTCAAACATACAAGGAGACATAACCGCAGCAAACAGGGATAGAGACACAGGTGTGGCTAGGATCCAGTTACAACAAGCATTGGTAAAGCCAATAGGTCTGGGTTTAATGTATTAATGCATGCAGTGTCAGCACATTAGTGCGAGACACTCAAGAGGAAGTTAGCAGGAATGGGCAGGGGGCTCTAGTACTAATGTAGTCCTTATGCAGTTCAATGCAGACACAGCTAAGGTGGAGGGATGCATCCAAACAGCCAATATCATTAGTTGGGAGGTTAGTACTCCAGTGGGCTGATGCAAGATGTGTGTGACAAAGTCGCCAGTCAATGGCTGAAAGAGGCTAGTCAAACAAGCATTGAAAATGCAATAGGTCTCGCCTTTGATTAAGTTAAAGCAATTTGCTTTGCTAATGGTATTGTATAGCAAAGCAAATGACTTTAAATTAATGAAAGGCGAGACCTATTGCATTATTTTTTTTTTTATTTTTATTTTTTATTTTTTAAACCTTTATTGCACATAAAAATCAATACAAACATGGGTCTACAACCACCAGGGCCGGCCGCTAATATGTACATGGTCAACAACATCAAGGAAACAATGGGCCCCCTGGGGCTCAGCCGAATTGACAAAATATTGGGTGCACCTCAGAAGTTATCCGGATACATAAATTTTAGAAATACAAACAAAAAGAAAAAATAAATAGCACCAAAAGACAAGGCGGAAACCATCGAAAAAGAGGCGTCTAACCACGGCTGGGGGACCACACAGTACCAACTCCACCCTCGGGTGGTCAATGAGGATGATCAAGGGGGAGGTGGGGGGGACGGGAGAGCCATAACCATCTACAGGTGAAATGGAATAGTCCGGGAACCCCAGGATCAGGGGGACAAGGCAGCATCAGAGGAGTCCACGAGGGGGTGTGTGCAGATGTTCCCACGGTACGCGTTCCACTGGCCCCAAATTCTACCCCATGCCCCTGGCTTACCCCGGGCCACATACACAGTCTTCTCTCTGCACATGCACCAGTCCATGTTCTTCTTCCATACTGACACGGTGGAAGGCCGCCGGGAACCCCAAAGCTGTGCGATGTCCCTCTTAGCAACCATGTTCCCAAGGGCCGCCCACCGAGTCTGAGACGCATTATAATCGTTAGGCTCCCACACGTTCAGCACACATCGGCGAACCTCAGGCAACAGGGCGACCCCAGTGACACATTCCATGACAGCATGCACCCGGCGCCAATACTCCGCAACCTTACGGCACTCCCAGAGAACATGGAGAAAAGTGGCGCTGAGCCCACAGCCGCGCCTACAGAGCCCGTCTTCAGAGAAACCCATCAGAACTAAACGAGGACCCGTCACGTAGACACGATGGAGAATTTTAAGCTGGACAAGACGGAGACGCGCGGGTATGGCCACCTCCTTAGGGGAGGACAGCGCAGACTGCCAGTCCTCGTCGTCCAGTTCCACCCCATCCCCGATCCACGCCTCCCGCAGACGCACGAGGAGATCCGCCCGAATGTTTATTAGTTTTTTATAGATAAGGGAAATAGTACTGTCGGGCAAGTGACCGTCGAGTATGCGGTCCTCGAGTGGCGAAGACACAGGGACTGCAGTCCCCGCCCCGATGGCCGAGAGCAAAGCGTGGCGAACCTGAACGTAGCGAAAGAACTCCCTCTCACTCAATTCGTATTCACTCTGCAGCGCAGCGAAGGATTTAACCGCACCCTTCACCCAAAGGTCACCCACTCTGCTGATGCCAAACGTGTCCCAACGCTCGAATCCCTTCGTCGTCCAGAGGCTTCCCAATCTTTCAGACGCAAACAAAGGGGTCGCGCCCGTCAAGCGATCATTCCAGCCCATGGCCACATTCGCAGCCTTCCACAAGCGTACTGCAATCTTAGTGGGACCGGTTAAGGTCCTCCCAGCCGATCGAGAGTAAAGCGCTCTGTTAAACAAAAATCTATCCATGTCGAAAGCCGGATTCGGACCAGGTGAGTACGTTGCATGGTTAATAGCAGATAGCTGGGAAGCCCAGTAGTACCTCCTGATGTCCGGGAGCGCGATGCCCCCGTCGTACCAGGGGAGAGTCAGTTTTGCAAGAGCAATACGTGCACGACCGCCCCAGACAAGTCTCCTCTGTAAGCTCTCTACTTCCCGGAAGTAGGCCGCCGGAATAATATCAGATGAGTTCTGAAGTGCGTAAATAAATCGGGGAAGGGACATCATTTTAAAAAGTGCCGCACGACCGAGGGGAGACAAGGGAAGCTTACGCCAGCGGGCCACGTCTAACCTCAATCTCCGAAGTGGAGAGAGGAGATTATGCTCGTAGCGGACAGCAGGATCCAAAGAGACGTACACCCCCAGGTACGTAAAGCCGGAGCTGGACGCCTTAATGGGAAAACGAGAGGGCAAGAGAGGAAAGCCACCGGATATAGCATAGACACAAGATTTGGACCAGTTAATGATCAAACCAGAGTTCTTACCGAAGGAAGTGAGGATGTCAAAAAGCACATTGAGTGACCTACGTGGTGAGGTGAGGTACAAGAGAATGTCGTCCGCGTACAACGAAACACGATCCTCGAAGCCAGGGGCCCACTGGATCCCTCTTATCGACGGTTCCCAACGGAGCCAAGCAGCGAGCGGTTCCAAAGCTAACGCGAAGAGCAGGGGAGACAACGGACACCCCTGCCTAGAGCCCCTCCCAAGAACGAAGGGCCGGGAAACCCTCCCGTTAACGACCACCTGCGCCAGCGGGGCAGCGTATAAGAGTTTAACCCAATTAATAAATCCCGCCCCGAAGCCAAACTTTGCCAGGGCAGCCCAAAGATACGGCCATTCTATCGTATCAAAGGCCATCGTGGCGTCCAAGGAAACCAAGATGGCCGGCTCTGAAAGATACTCCGCCCTTGCAAGTACGCCATGTAGGCGCCGCAAGTTTAGGGCCGTATTCCGGTGCGGGATAAAACCGGATTGGTCCGGATGCACCAGATCGCAAATAACAGTAAGCAGGCGGTTCGCAAGAACCTTGGCAAGGATTTTCGGCTCCGCGTTCAGCAGAGAAATAGGCCTATACGAGGCGCAACGGTCCCGAGGTTTACCGTCCTTGGGAATCACGACTATAGTGGCCAGGCGTTGGTCATCAGGGAGAGAGCCGATTTCAAGCGACTCCGAGAACATACGACGGAGAAATGGCGCAAGTTTATCCGGTTGCAGTTTATAGAGTTCAATCGGGAGTCCGTTGGGGCCCATAGCCTTGCCTGAGCGAAGGGAACGGTTTGCGGTTGCAATCTCGTCAACCGAAAGCGGGGCATCCATCTGCTCACGCTCCTCCACCGACAAGCAGGGCAAAGCAATATCCTTCAACAAGTGGCGAGAGTCAGCCTCATCTCTAGTAGACACCGGGGAGTACACAGCACAGAAGTAGTCCGCAAAACACTCCACAATCTCACCAGGATCAGTCACACTCACTCCCTCCGACGTCTGACCTATTGCATTTTTAATGCTTGTTGGTATTCCATTCAAAATTTAATTCAGTATTTGGATTTTTGCAGCTTCACTCGACGTCTTTGGCCTTTATCTACCTTCTGCTGTACTTTTTTTTGGCAGAATTTCTACAGTTTTCTTGTCAAAATGCCTTCTCTGTTTGACAAGTGTCCTGACTGTGGTAGGAAGAAGGCCAAGTCTGATGCACACAGAGTCTGTGCTCTATTTGCAAGACCTTTTCTAGGTGCACCCTGCGTGACGGGGAGAAGATTCGACTCCAAGGGTTGGAGCAGAGAAGACAGAAGGCAGCATTTACAGCCTCAGGGAAGGAGAGGGTAAGTCCTCTACCAAAACCCATGCTTCGACGTCTGGGGGGCTCCCCAGTCGAAAAACGGTGGAAAAACTATGCCGGTCCCGATCGACGTTGAAGACGGCGACGAGGACGTCGAGAGCAGGTATGACTACTATATGCTCTCCGTCGACTCAGGGCTCTGGGTCGAAGTGACGTCGACGCTCAACGTCGAGGAGAAGAACGGTGAGGTCTCTCACGAGATCGCCGTCGCGGGTGTCCCTGCGATCAGTGTCGGCTCAACGAAAATCGCCGTCGAGACATCATCATCGTCGTCGATCGGAGTCACACAGGCAATGGCGGTCGCCGTCTATGTCTATGAGAAGGTCGAAGTTGAGAAGGTCGAAGTCGAAGAGAAGGTCAACGTAGAGAGGTCATCCCCGACGCTCCACGTCGAGGTACCGTTCTGGGACTCGCTCTGTAGTGAGCCTGTCGACGTCGACAGGGAGTTCACGTTCCAGACGAAGTCAACGTTCGCCATTGAGCAGTGACATCGCCACCACCGCCAAATCCTCCGCCTCCTCCTCTGCCTCAGCCTGGACCCACGGCTCCTCAGTCAATGCGTCCTGCAGAGCCTCGAAGACCAAGGTCGCGGTCTCGGCTGAGACATCGTTCCCTGGTCTTCCACACACGATCTCATCGCTACGATAGATCTCGCTCCCGGCATACCAGGGATACATCTTTCACGAGTACGGGGAGGTACTCGCCTACTCTAATGGATTCCCCTCCTCAGAGAGTGTCTCCCGTTGATGATATCTCCACCTTTCAGGAGGTTCTGGTCAGAGGGGGGTTAAAGCTTAACATTCCTTTATCTACTCCTGTGCCGTCAACGTCCGTGATATTTGAAACTCTCCAGCAGAGACAAACATCTCGTCCATTGCTTCCGTTGGTGCCTGGTTTAGTGGAACCGACTATGGAGCTGTTCTTGACACCATCGTCTATAAAATCTGCGCCTTCCAGGTTACAGAAGAAATATCGCCCACCTGATTCGGATCCTGCCTTCCTCCGACTGGACCCCACCCCGGACTCTGTCATAGTGGTGGCGGCAAGGAAGCAGCATGCTACGGCTCCGACTTCCACGGTACCACCGGTTAAGGAAAGCCGTAAGCTGGATTTGGTGGGGAGAAAAGTTTGCAACACCGCAGCTACATCCTTGTTGGCGGCCAGCTCTACTGCCTTGCTGGGCCGGTATGACAGATCCCTGTGGGAGTCGCTTCAACAATTTGTGGACCTCCAACCCAGGGACAAGCAGGAAGATTTTCAGGAGATAGTGAACGAGGGTCTGATCGTTTCGAATCAAGTCATCAGCGCTGCAGCGGATACTTCACTCCTGTCAGCCCACAGGTATTGCCACAGAGTTGCTCTCCGGAGACATGCCTGGCTGCGTCTTACTTCACTGAAGCCGGAGGCGCAACAGCACATTTCTAATCTACCATTCTCTGGCATGACTCTCTTTGGCTCCCATGCGAATGGTGAGATAGACCGCATTAAGACTGAAATGGAGACTTTGAAGGCTGTAGGTCTAGAGAAACCTAAAGAACAGCGAAAAACCTTCCGCTCTTTCCAACGGCGTTATTCCTCCCAGAGGTTCCAACAATCTCAGAGCCGTCATTTCAGCGGTCTTTTCAGCCATTTCAGAAACGCCAGTCGCGAGGATGGTCCAACCAGCAGTCTGCTCAAGTGTACAAGGCCCTTGCTGGTTCCAAGCCCAGAAGGGTTCCTTTCCCCGTGTCCGTTACTGACTCCGGTGGGGGGAAGCATACAAAATTATCTGGCAGAGTGGCAGAAAATAACTCGGAACAATTGGGTGCTCTATATTGTTCGCAGTGGATACTCGCTACGTTTTACAAGCCCTCCTCCGTCGATTCCTCCAACTCGCTCACGCTACATGCTACGCGAGTTACAGATGGAGGCCAACACCCTCTTACAGAAAAGGGTGATAGAACCGGTTCCTCTGGCGCATGGAGGAACAGGACTGTATTCTCGGTTGTTTCTAGTCCGCAAGAAAGACAAGAAGGAGTTCAGACCCATCCTCGACTTGCAACAGGCAAACAAATGGTTTCGCTGAGAAAAGTTTCGGATGTTGTCCTTGCATCATATCTACCCTCAACTTCATCAGGGAGACTGGCTATGCGCAATAGATCTGCAAGATGCATATTTTCACGCCCATAGCGAGGAAACATTGCAAGTTCCTGCAATTCACCGTGGGCAACAACCACTATCAATACGCCGTGCTTCCTTTTGGCCTGAAGTCAGCTCCCCGGACATTTTCCAAATGCATGGCCGTGGTTGCTGCACATCTAAGGAAGAACAAGGTGGTCATCTATCCGTATCTAGACGACTGGCTGATCAAGGAAGGCAGCTACGTCTCAGGTAGCGAAACTGCATTTCAATCAGACTTCATCTCCTACTTTGCTTGGGCCTCCACATCAACCTCACGAAGTCTGTCTCGACTCCTGTCCAATGTCTACAGTACTTGGGAGCCACCTTCGATACACGCACAGCAAACGTGTGTCCTTCGGAGGAAAGACGCTTATCGATCCTTCGGAAGGCTCAGACTCTCATGACCATGCCCTCCCCGATGATGAGGAAGGTGTCTTCTCTCCTGGGCTCCATGGCCTCCTGTATCTTCCTCACTCCAGACACACACCTGCATATGAGACCCTTGCAAGAATGTCTGCAGGATCAGTGGGACCAGAAACTGGGGGATTGGGAGGACAGGATTCAGCTGTCGCAGCAGGCTCTCCAGTCCATCCGATTGTGGTGTTCTCCACGCAATCTCCTCTGGGGGATTCCCTTCCACAAGGAGATACCGGCGCAAACCATAGTGATGGATGCTTCTCTCCACGGCTGGGGTGCCCATTCTGACCACCTTCAGATACAGGGCACGTGGTCCCGGAAGGAGACCAAGTACCACATCAACTTCCTGGAACTTCGAGCAGTTCATTTGGCGCTGAAAGCCTTCCATCCGTCGTTTCACACCACTTCCCTGCTATCTCTGGAAGCCCAGGCCATCTGGAACTGGCTGTTGGCCAGGGACCTGACCATCACAGCAACTCACCTCCAAGGTGTTCAAAATGCTCAGGCAGACGCGCTTAGCAGACTCATTCAAGAAAATCCCGAATGGGTCTAAACTACGGAGTGGTGCGAGACATCTTCGGAAGATGGGGTACTCCAGAGGTTAATCTGTTCGGTACCGCAGAAAACAGCAAATGCCGTGACTTGCCTCCAGGTTTTACCAACCAGGGACTCTGGTAAATGCACTGTGGATCAACTGGTCAGGCGGCTTTCTTTATGCTTTTCCACCAATTCCCCTGATCCCGACAGTAATGATCCTCATTGCTCTTGAGTGGCCCAGTCAGTGGTGGTTCACAGACCTACTCCACCGGTCTCTCCTGCCACATCTCTGTCTTCCATGCCGGCCGGACCTTCTAACCAAGTTCGGCAGACAGATTGTGCACCCCAATCTCTCGTCATTGAATTTGGCGGCATGGCTCCTGAGTTAGTACAGTACGGACATTTGAATCTCCCTCGGGACTGTATGGAGATATTGAAGGAGGCCGAACGACCATCTACATGCACGTCCTATGCATATAAATGGAAGAGATTTTGCATCTGGTGTGCATCTAAGAATGTGGATCCTACCTCCTGCAAGTAAGATGCCATCCTTCCTTACTTGCTACACTTGGCTCAATCTGGCCTTCAGTTTCATTTCATTAAAGTTCACATGGCAGCTTTAACTGCTTATAGGAAATGTCCTTCACAAACTTCCTTTTTTTAAATTCCAGTCATCAGAGATTTTCTTGAATGATTGAAGAAAGTGTTTCCTCCAATTAGGCGTCCTTCGCCGCCTTGGGAGCGCAATGTGTTTTTTTCTCGACTGATGTGGGAACTGTTGGAACCCATTCATAAGGCTTCTCTTCAGCATCTGTCTTGGGAGCCAGCTTTCCTTGTGGCCATAACCTCTGCCCGCAGGGTTAGTGAACTTCAGGCATTATGTTCTAAAGAGCCATATACAGTTTTTCATTCCTCTAAGGTAGTTATGAGGACTCAGCCTAAGTTCCTCCCTAAAGTAGTTTCAGAGTTTCATGTGAACCAAACTATTACATTTCCTACATTCTTTCAGAATCCATCTTCTCCTGCTGAGAAGTCGCTTCATTCCCTTGATGTCAGGAGGGTCTTGAAGTTCTATTTGGACAAGACTAAGGATATCCGTCGATCAACCAGTTATTTGTAAACTATGGTTCGGTCCGAACTGGTCTAGCTACCACCAAACAATCCATTTCTAGGTGGATTGTTTCCTGTATTCAGCTGTGTTATCAGAGCGCCAACAAGACTTTTGTTAGTAAGCCTAGGGCTACTGCGGCTTTACTTCGTAATGTACCTATTTCGGAAATCTGTGGGGTTGCCACTTGGAAGTCAGTCCATACATTTACTAAGCACTACTGCCTAGACACTGATGCTAGGGCAGATGCTCAGGTTGGGCAGGCTTCACTTCTGAATCTATTTGCACAATAGTGCAGTTGTTCTCTGTTTCTTCCACCGCTAGGGAGTTGTTTTGGGATGGGTTTGCTAGTCAATTCACATGATTATCACTATACACGGAAATCCCCTACAAGAGAAGGAGTAGTTTCTTACCTGTAACTCCAGTTCAGTTCTCTTGTCATAAGCAACCCACCCTCCTCCCCGGTGGCAGGCACAGACGTACCCAAGACTCAGCAAGCACTGCTTCTTTATGCCTTCAAAAAGAACTGAAAGTAGTTGCCTCTGGCTGTGCATCATGGGATACCAGGGGTCTCTGGAGACTCTTAAAGACACGGTATCCATTTGCAGACACATAATGGCAGCCTATGGGGGCTTCTCTGTCCAATCCTTTTCATCTCTATCATGAAAAATGGAGTTTTGTGAAGGGGAGTTTTCTATGAGTAAAACTCAGTAAAATTGCTAAATGTAAAAGTTAAACTGGCTATCTTTTTTTACTTCAAGATGAAGTAATAGCCAGTGTAGCCTAGTTGGTTAGGCTGCATTATTGTCTTTTTATCTCTTAAGTGTCTATGCAGGCCTTCCTGAGGAAAGGCAGAAGATGACAACTTAACAAGATATATCTAATGAAGTGCTCCGGGATCCACACAAATGGGTGGGACTATTCACATGATTATGACTATCACGGAAATACCCCTACAAGTGAACTGGAGTTACAGGTAAGAAACTACTCCTTATTAACTGAATGAACGCATTTTGTTAGTTGAAACACAAACCCCTTACATCAAATTACACTGAATGACAATCAGAACCTCTCAAAAAAATAGTTGATTAGCAAATTGCTAGTAAATGTACATTCAACTGTTGTTTTCAATATATTAAAATATATTTTTTATTAAATTATAACAAACTTTTAAAAAAAAAACTTCTATAAAAATATAAGAAATTCCCCATTCATTTTGATTATCTAAATTACAATTCAAATTGCAATCTGAGAGAATCTCTCTCTGCCTAAATGCATTACTACTCAATATTTCATATTCTTATACATGATTGGTTTGCTCTGCACATTGACATCTGCTCGGGTGCTACTCACTCACTTTTCAAATGTGCACAAGCCCTTTAATAGACATTAAAATATGGCTGTAAAATATGTTGAGCTCTTAGATAGGGTAGCTCTATCGATTTCAGTTTGTTTTAAAAGAACGCATATAACTCTTCTGCATTCAAACCATTTGGGAATTTAGTATTAAGATTGATTATATATTTGCATTCCATCTGTCTAAGCTGCCTTTCTCTGTCCCCTCCTCTTAATGATTTGGGGATAGCGTTATCATGCAAATCATGCACGTCTGGCCACTGGATATGACCAGTCTCTGTATTTTTACTGCTCTAAGATGTTGGAGAATTCGACAATGAACTTGCAGAATTGTACTGCCTCCATGTGATATGTCGGATCTGCACGTTAGTATGTATACTGCGAATTCTGCTCTGCAATTGTAATTTCCTCTGATTTGGATAGGTTTAGAGCTTAAGGGTGTTATGTATTCCCTGGTGGTTGTTCCATGTAGGCATGCTATGCACCTATGGAATTTCTAGAAGTCATTTTGCTGTTGTAACCAGGTCTTTGGCCTAGCTGTCTCAGGACTGCTCTTTACAAGAGCATCTTTCATGGAGAATGGTCTTCTGAATGTTAACTGTGGTGCATTCGCCATCATAGGCTCCAACATGGCATTTCCTCTCACTAGATGGCAGTGTCGTTGCTGATAACTCCTTCTTGTTCATTGAAGTTAGTTATCATCCTAATAGGTTGTTTACTTTGCTCTATATTTTCTTTTTGGAACAAAATGGTTTCCCTATTTTTGTCTGCACTTTATCAAGAGTTGTTTTCAAAATGTCAGAATAACCTCTTTCTTTGAAATGGTCTAACATAACATCTCATCTTTTCCCATGTTCCACTCTTCAGTTACGCTACTATTCCTTTTCAGCCTAAGTAGCTCCCCATAGGGGATACTAGCCTTTAAATGGAGGATGAAAACTGCCAAAATTCATTGTGGAATTTCCTGCAGTTGATTTTCTAAATAATCATGTTTGTAACTTGCCCTGCCTTACAAACACCTGTAAATCCAGCAATTCCACCTGCTCCCTACTGATGGTGCCACTAAAATGTAAATTCAGCGCATTCTGATTTATTAGTCTGATAAACTCAGTAGCTGACTGCTCTGACCCCTTCCAGATGACAAACAAGTCATCAATGAAGCGTAGCCATGTAATGACATGATCGTCCCACATTTTGTTGTGGTCCGTGATATGCACCTGCTCCTCCCACCAGCCCACATGTAAACAAACGTAGCTGAGGGTGAAGCAGGTGCCCATCGCCAACCTGCGTATGTGTCTTAAGAACTGATTATTGAACAAGAAAAAATTGTTAAGCAAACACCACTTGATCATGGAAATTAACATTTCAGTGTGCCTGTACAATTTTTGCTGGTCTGGTTTGTAAAAGGTGCTCGATAGCACGTATCCCATCAACATGATTAATCCTGGTGTAAAGAGTTGAAATGTCCAATGTCATTAGACAGTAATCATCACACCAAGGTATATTATAAATTTGCTTTATAAAGTCCTCAGTGTCCTTAATATAAGAAGGCAGGCTTTTCACATACGGTTGTAGAAAGTAATAGATATATGGTGATGTCTATTCCAACAAGCTTTGATTGGCGGAGATAATTGGACGCCCAGGTAGTGTTTTTGCATCCTTAAACACTTTCGGAATATGGTATATGGAATATTCTTGGGAAACTCCTTGCATTTCTCTAATTTTGTATGGTAATCCGCTTTGACTTTTCCACACTTTACATGTTGCTTTTAACGTAACATTCAGGATCATTCAGTTGCTTGTTTGCCTCAGCAGTGTACATTGTAAAGGGCCAGAGAACTAAGTTCCCACCTTTCGCGCATTGTGGGTGACTTGTTGTGTACAGTCATTGGGTTTCATGTTAGGTTGTGATAAGCCATGTATTGACCACTTCTTTTGACTTTTTTTTTGTTTATTTGTTCTTAAAGCATTTTGATCTCACTCACGCATGTCATTGTAACGAGTTGCTTTGTAAATGTAATGCGTGCTTCAGATGCATTGGTTATTCTGCCCGCATTGCAAAGGTAACGAGTTGTTCGATGGTCATTGTATTTTCTGTTTCCCAATAAATATGGATAAATACAGATGGAAATGTTAAAAAAAAAATACCATAAAACCGGGAGACCTAAGTGTAAACCACAGACTTCATTTGAAAGGAAAATGCAAGGGAATGAGAGGCATTGTTAGCCAAAAGGCTGCATTTAAAGCATAGCAGAGCAAAACTGGCACCGTGCCTTTAAGACCTCACAGGACCCCCTGTATCCCATCAAGCCCCACAGGTGACAGTTAGGTCAGTTCTTTGTTCTGGCTCCTTCAGTGAACACCTACGAGGAGTAGATCTCGGCTCAGAACCAGATCCTCCTCAGCATCACAGACATAAATCTCCCACCTGGCCTACTTCTACAATGTATTCAGTAAGGGATTACTCACCCACACTTACTGACACTCCACCACAAGAGTTTCCCCAATAGATGATCTGACCACTTTCAACAAGGCTCCTATATTTTGGCTTTTTGTAAAATAATTTTTTTCAAAAATGAATTTTCTTCACTTCACTTGATTGCTTTCTTTACTTAGTTATTATTTCCTGTGGGGGGGAAAAAAGGCTCCACTCTATGTCAAGTGCCTGCTTGTGGCAAAAAGAAGGCACAGACTGACCCACACTCAGTCTCCATCATCTGTCTCCTCCCTGACACACATCTTCCTGAGATGTATCATCGTACAAGACCTCCATTGGTGTCGAAGCTTCAATGACCGACATTGGAGACACTCCACGCCTCCGGGGTCTCCTTTGATGGTGACACACTGCAGCTCGACGTCAAGACACACTTCACTGAGAGGAACTCTGTCGACAGCCGCACACTGCTGTGAGACGTTAACACTTGCTTCGCTGGCAAAAAGTCCATCAACTGCAACACCTCACCGTTCGACGTTTAGGCATGCATCGCCGAGAGGCCCCGTCAAATGCATCTCATTAACGTTGAGACATGCAACACCTACAAGGACTCTGTCAATGGCAGCACATGGCTGCTTGATGTCGAAACAGGATTCGCCTATGGTTTAGTCGATGAAACACCACCATTCTACGTCAAGGAAGCAGCCTAGCCAGCACTGAGAGTCCACACTGCGCAGACATCGAGGCATCTTTCACTCACAGACCCAGGACGAGCATCATCTAAACGCCAGAGGTCAAAGTCTCCATTCAGACACGGTTTCTTCAGAAGTGTAGATATTGCCTGATCAGCCAGAAGATCCTAAGACCCCAATTAACCTCTCACAACGCTGGCTAGAAAGCCTCTGTAACAAGCCTGTACATCACAGTCCAGACATTCCGGCACCTACATCATCTTTGTCCGTCATCTTTTTGGACATTGCACCATAGGGCAGCGTCAAGGCCACTGCTGCCTCTTGTCCCAGGCCTTCGGGAACCGGACATGGAACTCTTTCTGGCTCCAGCCTCTGAGAGCAGACCCCTCTTGGATCATGAAAAAGTAAAAGGCCCCAGACCAGGACCTGTTATTTCTAAGGACTGATCCACTACCTAACTCTGTCATCTTAGCGGCTGTTTGGAAGACGCACTCAATCTCAATTTCAAGCAGATGGACGATATTGGTAAGATGATGTGTGGCACTTCTGCCTCCTTAGTGAAGGTGAACACACATCTGCCTTGCTGGATAGATATGATAGGGCACTCTCTCTCCAGGTTCAAGGAGAATCTACCAATGAAGGAAAAGCAGGACTTTCAAGAGGTTCTCCATGAAGACGGCCTAGTAGCAAACCAGGTCATTAAGCGCAGTTGCTGATGCATCTGATCTTTCTGTGCATGGATATTCCCATGGCATCCGTGCCAGTAAAACATCTTGGCTTCGCCTTACAGGCCTAAAATCGGAGGCCCATCAGAGGATTCTCAATCTTCCTTTTACTAGGAATTCACTATTTGGCTTGCATGCGGCTGTTGAGATGGCCAAAATGAAGTCTGAGCTTGATATGCTCAAAGCTGTTGATCTAGAGAAACGCAAGGAATATCCGCGCAGATACAGGCTCTACAATAGGCGTTACTATCTACAGAGGATTCTAACCCCTCACCGGGCACCTCACCAACAGCACCAGTCCAGATCGCATTTTCATTACCGCAGACTAGATAGGGGAAGAGGAGCTCATCGTCAGCCAGCAACCTCTTCCAAAACACCAACCAAAAAATGAGCCCACACTTCCCCTTTCTCTGTTGCTTGCTTGTTGAGGGAAAGTATTGTCAAACACCTGAGATTCAAGTCACTTCTTCCTGCTGTCCATCTGAGGAAAACATCTGATCAGCAAGTCTTATTGCAAAATGAAGTAGCCAGTCTGCTCTGAAAGGAATCCATAGAGCAGGTCCCATTCTCTCAAAGGGGACTAGGTATTTACTCTCGCAACTTCTTAGTGAGGACAAAAGATATGATCTGAAAATACAGACCCAATCTGGATCTAAGTATGGGTGTGACTAGTCTCTTCCAAATTATTGTGAGCAGGTTAGTGTTATTTAGTATTATTCATCGATTTAGTGAATGTTGGCTGTCCATGTTCATTTGATTACTTATGTTCATTGAACTCACGAATAAAAAGAACTCTTTGTTTCTACCAAAAGCCTGAATATGGTTCATTATAAGAGAGAGGGTAATTTGACTCACTACTACAAAGACTTATGAATGTTTAAGGCCATAGAGGTCCAGTGCCTTGAGTCTATTCCCTCGAGAATATATTTGATCTAAATTGAGCAATACTCTCCAGGACCTGGGATCCTAGGGCCTCAGAACTCTAAATCATACTCAATAAGGATTCCATTATCCCTGGAGCGCTAGAAATATTTTGACTACTGAACCTTCTAACAAACAGAGACCTTGTTTAAATTGAAAATACTTACTACTTTGTACCAAAAAGAAAAAAGGAAAATCTGAAGGAAAAATGGCAACCTATGATAATAGGAGAGAAAGAAGGAACATCAGACTTGAGGAAATTTTTGATCCATTAGGAACCAATACAACAAGATCAACGAATGTTCTTAATACACAATCTGCAAAAAGTACTTTCCAGGCTTTGGAAAAAGCAGTCAAAAAAGAAACATCAAAATGGTGGGAAGGAGCGTCACTCAAGAAATACCTAGAACACAACCTGATACCGAGAGGTCTGAGAATCCTGATATTTCCACCAATAGAAACCACATTACCCGAAAAATTACAACTCTGGGAAGACAATCTCAGAACGGCATCCAACAACATGCTGAGACAACTAATAGATATTGCCCAGGAAGAATATGATAAATACAAACTGGAAGTGGACACACTGTCCAAAACTATTGAAGAAGCCAACTGGGGTGACATCACAGTTACAAATTATGCTATTCTGAACAAAGTCCTAGATGACTTCGAGGAAGACATTATTCAAAGGAAGAACCGCAAATTTCGACGCGACATGACTGATTATCAACAAGGTAGAGTCTATACTTTTGCAAAAAAGTATGACAACATTACTCCCACCACCACCACAAATCATGCAAGCAGCTCTTCTGAAATGATTCCATCATCCGATGTAGAATCCATAGAACAACCAGAAGAAGTGAGAAACACGAGACCACATGTAAATTTTCACGAGGAAGTTCTCCGACATCGTCTAGGAAATATACAAGACAACCGAACCCGACCACCAAATATACAAACAACAAAACCAAGTACATTGGGAGTGCAAACACGGGCACGAAGCAAAGAACTGACAAAGTCGGGACCGCCAGAACAGAAGTAACACCATGCAACCTAGTGGTCAATCTCTCAGATAGGACCCTGACCCCTATCCACCATCAAATATTAAATAAGGGCCTATCGTTCTGTCCCACATCTAGTTGGAACTTGGTACAGACCTCAAAAAATAGTTGATTAGCAAATTGCTAGTAAATGTACATTCAACTGTTGTTTTCAATATATTAAAATATATTTTTTATTAAATTATAACAAACTTTTAAAAAAAAAACTTCTATAAAAATATAAGAAATTCCCCATTCATTTTGATTATCTAAATTACAATTCAAATTGCAATCTGAGAGAATCTCTCTCTGCCTAAATGCATTACTACTCAATATTTCATATTCTTATACATGATTGGTTTGCTCTGCACATTGACATCTGCTCGGGTGCTACTCACTCACTTTTCAAATGTGCACAAGCCCTTTAATAGACATTAAAATATGGCTGTATAATATGTTGAGCTCTTAGATAGGGTAGCTCTATCGATTTCAGTTTGTTTTAAAGGAACGCATATAACTCTTCTGCATTCAAACCATTTGGGAATTTAGTATTAAGATTGATTATATATTTGCATTCCATCTGTCTAAGCTGCCTTTCTCTGTCCCCTCCTCTTAATGATTTGGGGATAGCGTTATCATGCAAATCATGCACGTCTGGCCACTGGATATGACCAGTCTCTGTATTTTTACTGCTCTAAGATGTTGGAGAATTCGACAATGAACTTGCAGAATTGTACTGCCTCCATGTGATATGTCGGATCTGCACGTTAGTATGTATACTGCGAATTCTGCTCTGCAATTGTAATTTCCTCTGATTTGGATAGGTTTAGAGCTTAAGGGTGTTATGTATTCCCTGGTGGTTGTTCCATGTAGGCATGCTATGCACCTATGGAATTTCTAGAAGTCATTTTGCTGTTGTAACCAGGTCTTTGGCCTAGCTGTCTCAGGACTGCTCTTTACAAGAGCATCTTTCATGGAGAATGGTCTTCTGAATGTTAACTGTGGTGCATTCGCCATCATAGGCTCCAACATGGCATTTCCTCTCACTAGATGGCAGTGTCGTTGCTGATAACTCCTTCTTGTTCATTGAAGTTAGTTATCATCCTAATAGGTTGTTTACTTTGCTCTATATTTTCTTTTTGGAACAAAATGGTTTCCCTATTTTTGTCTGCACTTTATCAAGAGTTGTTTTCAAAATGTCAGAATAACCTCTTTCTTTGAAATGGTCTAACATAACATCTCATCTTTTCCCATGTTCCACTCTTCAGTTACGCTACTATTCCTTTTCAGCCTAAGTAGCTCCCCATAGGGGATACTAGCCTTTAAATGGAGGATGAAAACTGCCAAAATTCATTGTGGAATTTCCTGCAGTTGATTTTCTAAATAATCATGTTTGTAACTTGCCCTGCCTTACAAACTCCTGTAAATCCAGCAATTCCACCTGCTCCCTACTGATGGTGCCACTAAAATGTAAATTCAGCGCATTCTGATTTATTAGTCTGATAAACTCAGTAGCTGACTGCTCTGACCCCTTCCAGATGACAAACAAGTCATCAATGAAGCGTAGCCATGTAATGACATGATCGTCCCACATTTTGTTGTGGTCCGTGATATGCACCTGCTCCTCCCACCAGCCCACATGTAAACAAACGTAGCTGAGGGTGAAGCAGGTGCCCATCGCCAACCTGCGTATGTGTCTTAAGAACTGATTATTGAACAAGAAAAAATTGTTAAGCAAACACCACTTGATCATGGAAATTAACATTTCAGTGTGCCTGTACAATTTTTGCTGGTCTGGTTTGTAAAAGGTGCTCGATAGCACGTATCCCATCAACATGATTAATCCTGGTGTAAAGAGTTGAAATGTCCAATGTCATTAGACAGTAATCATCACACCAAGGTATATTATAAATTTGCTTTATAAAGTCCTCAGTGTCCTTAATATAAGAAGGCAGGCTTTTCACATACGGTTGTAGAAAGTAATAGATATATGTTGATGTCTATTCCAACAAGCTTTGATTGGCGGAGATAATTGGACGCCCAGGTAGTGTTTTTGCATCCTTAAACACTTTCGGAATATGGTATATGGAATATTCTTGGGAAACTCCTTGCATTTCTCTAATTTTGTATGGTAATCCGCTTTGACTTTTCCACACTTTACATGTTGCTTTTAACGTAACATTCAGGATCATTCAGTTGCTTGTTTGCCTCAGCAGTGTACATTGTAAAGGGCCAGAGCACTAAGTTCCCACCTTTCGCGCATTGTGGGTGACTTGTTGTGTACAGTCATTGGGTTTCATGTTAGGTTGTGATAAGCCATGTATTGACCACTTCTTTTGACTTTTTTTTTGTTTATTTGTTCTTAAAGCATTTTGATCTCACTCACGCATGTCATTGTAACGAGTTGCTTTGTAAATGTAATGCGTGCTTCAGATGCATTCGTTATTCTGCCCGCATTGCAAAGGTAACGAGTTGTTCGATGGTCATTGTATTTTCTGTTTCCCAATAAATATGGATAAATACAGATGGAAATGTTAAAAAAAAAAATACCATAAAACCGGGAGACCTAAGTGTAAACCACAGACTTCATTTGAAAGGAAAATGCAAGGGAATGAGAGGCATTGTTAGCCAAAAGGCTGCATTTAAAGCATAGCAGAGCAAAACTGGCACCGTGCCTTTAAGACCTCACAGGACCCCCTGTATCCCATCAAGCCCCACAGGTGACAGTTAGGTCAGTTCTTTGTTCTGGCTCCTTCAGTGAACACCTACGAGGAGTAGATCTCGGCTCAGAACCAGATCCTCCTCAGCATCACAGACATAAATCTCCCACCTGGCCTACTTCTACAATGTATTCAGTAAGGGATTACTCACCCACACTTACTGACACTCCACCACGAGAGTTTCCCCAATAGATGATCTGACCACTTTCAACAAGGCTCCTATATTTTGGCTTTTTGTAAAATAATTTTTTTCAAAAATGAATTTTCTTCACTTCACTTGATTGCTTTCTTTACTTAGTTATTATTTCCTGTGGGGGGAAAAAAAGGCTCCACTCTATGTCAAGTGCCTGCTTGTGGCAAAAAGAAGGCACAGACTGACCCACACTCAGTCTCCATCATCTGTCTCCTCCCTGACACACATCTTCCTGAGATGTATCATCGTACGAGACCTCCATTGGTGTCGAAGCTTCAATGACCGACATTGGAGACACTCCACGCCTCCGGGGTCTCCTTTGATGGTGACACACTGCAGCTCGACGTCAAGACACACTTCACTGAGAGGAACTCTGTCGACAGCCGCACACTGCTGTGAGACGTTAACACTTGCTTCGCTGGCAAAAAGTCCATCAACTGCAACACCTCACCGTTCGACGTTTAGGCATGCATCGCCGAGAGGCCCCGTCAAATGCATCTCATTAACGTTGAGACATGCAACACCTACAAGGACTCTGTCAATGGCAGCACATGGCTGCTTGATGTCGAAACAGGATTCGCCTATGGTTTAGTCGATGGAACACCACCATTCTACGTCAAGGAAGCAGCCTAGCCAGCACTGAGAGTCCACACTGCGCAGACATCGAGGCATCTTTCACTCGCAGACCCAGGACGAGCATCATCTAAACGCCAGAGGTCAAAGTCTCCATTCAGACACGGTTTCTTCAGAAGTGTAGATATTGCCTGATCAGCCAGAAGATCCTAAGACCCCAATTAACCTCTCACAACGCTGGCTAGAAAGCCTCTGTAACAAGCCTGTACATCACAGTCCAGACATTCCGGCACCTACATCATCTTTGTCCGTCATCTTTTTGGACATTGCACCATAGGGCAGCGTCAAGGCCACTGCTGCCTCTTGTCCCAGGCCTTCGGGAACCGGACATGGAACTCTTTCTGGCTCCAGCCTCTGAGAGCAGACCCCTCTTGGATCATGAAAAAGTAAAAGGCCCCAGACCAGGACCTGTTATTTCTAAGGACTGATCCACTACCTAACTCTGTCATCTTAGCGGCTGTTTGGAAGACGCACTCAATCTCAATTTCAAGCAGATGGACGATATTGGTAAGATGATGTGTGGCACTTCTGCCTCCTTAGTGAAGGTGAACACACATCTGCCTTGCTGGATAGATATGATAGGGCACTCTCTCTCCAGGTTCAAGGAGAATCTACCAATGAAGGAAAAGCAGGACTTTCAAGAGGTTCTCCATGAAGACGGCCTAGTAGCAAACCAGGTCATTAAGCGCAGTTGCTGATGCATCTGATCTTTCTGTGCATGGATATTCCCATGGCATCCGTGCCAGTAAAACATCTT
Source organism: Triturus cristatus (assembly GCF_964204655.1). Taxonomy (NCBI): domain Eukaryota; kingdom Metazoa; phylum Chordata; class Amphibia; order Caudata; family Salamandridae; genus Triturus; species Triturus cristatus. The sequence goes on from NC_140591.1 coordinate 428,969,934, forward strand.
GGCTTCGCCTTACAGGCCTAAAATCGGAGGCCCATCAGAGGATTCTCAATCTTCCTTTTACTAGGAATTCACTATTTGGCTTGCATGCGGCTGTTGAGATGGCCAAAATGAAGACTGAGCTTGATATGCTCAAAGCTGTTGAGCTAGAGAAACGCAAGGAATATCCGCGCAGATACAGGCTCTACAATAGGCGTTACTATCTACAGAGGATTCTAACCCCTCACCGGGCACCTCACCAACAGCACCAGTCCAGATCGCATTTTCATTACCGCAGACTAGATAGGGGAAGAGGAGCTCATCGTCAGCCAGCAACCTCTTCCAAAACACCAACCAAAAAATGAGCCCACACTTCCCCTTTCTCTGTTGCTTGCTTGTTGAGGGAAAGTATTGTCAAACACCTGAGATTCAAGTCACTTCTTCCTGCTGTCCATCTGAGGAAAACATCTGATCAGCAAGTCTTATTGCAAAATGAAGTAGCCAGTCTGCTCTGAAAGGAATCCATAGAGCAGGTCCCATTCTCTCAAAGGGGACTAGGTATTTATTCTCGCAACTTCTTAGTGAGGACAAAAGATATGATCTGAAAATACAGACCCAATCTGGATCTAAGTATGGGTGTGACTAGTCTCTTCCAAATTATTGTGAGCAGGTTAGTGTTATTTAGTATTATTCATCGATTTAGTGAATATTAGGGCTTGATAGTGCTTAGCATGTGTCAAAATTAATTCGGTTCTTATAGAGGGTCACGTATGGAGTGACCTGGCAACCTATGCAGAGAGAGAAATGCTGCGCTAGAGAAGGTTAGTTGAAATTGGTGAAGTATAGAGTCCAATACCAGAGAGCTATGGTTAAGGCAAATCAATGCGGTCAGGCTTTTACCTGGGAATGTGCTTTCAAATTACTTTCCGTATATAACATCTCAATTTTGTCATGATATCTTCATTATCTCCACATTCTTTCAAAGTTTACTTGTATAATACAGGTATACCAGCCTCTGCACGAAACAATATATATGTGTACAATAACGAAAGTTACAACAGACTAAGCATATTGGGAGGGGGTCAGGAGGAGAAGATGTTGTTCAGTATAAAATAATACATACAGAGGACCGTCCGGTATTTTGTATTCTAGATTTTAACTATGCATTACCATTGTTACAATCATTATAAACATATTCTCCTTCTCGGTCACATCTCTTCGGTTTGTTATGGAAATTGGAAGGTTCCGGGGGCCCAATGGTGGATTTATAGAGAAAGGAGTTAATGAATTGGTTATGCCGGTTTAGGGGAGTAAAGCAACCCGTTTCGATACCAATGTATCGAAACCTCTACTCACAGGGAGTGGTCACACCAACTTCTCTCAGCTCATTAAATAACTTCCCCTAGGATTTACTCCTTTTTGTTTTTTCTTCCCTTGTCTTCGCACAGCCTTGAGAAAGCCCCGGCCCCAACTGAGCCTAGGGGGCGAAACACGTGTTGGCTGTCCATGTTCATTTGATTACTTATGTTCATTGAACTCACGAATAAAAAGAACTCTTTGTTTCTACCAAAAGCCTGAATATGGTTCATTATAAGAGAGAGGGTAATTTGACTCACTACTACAAAGACTTATGAATGTTTAAGGCCATAGAGGTCCAGTGCCTTGAGTCTATTCCCTCGAGAATATATTTTATCTAAATTGAGCAATACTCTCCAGGACCTGGGATCCTAGGGCCTCAGAACTCTAAATCATACTCAATAAGGATTCCATTATCCCTGGAGCGCTAGAAATATTTTGACTACTGAACCTTCTAACAAACAGAGACCTTGTTTAAATTGAAAATACTTACTACTTTGTACCAAAAAGAAAAAAGGAAAATCTGAAGGAAAAATGGCACCCTATGATAATAGGAGAGAAAGAAGGAACATCAGACTTGAGGAAATTTTTGATCCATTAGGAACCAATACAACAAGATCAACGAATGTTCTTAATACACAATCTGCAAAAAGTACTTTCCAGGCTTTGGAAAAAGCAGTCAAAAAAGAAACATCAAAATGGTGGGAAGGAGCGTCACTCAAGAAATACCTAGAACACAACCTGATACCGAGAGGTCTGAGAATCCTGATATTTCCACCAATAGAAACCACATTACCCGAAAAATTACAACTCTGGGAAGACAATCTCAGAACGGCATCCAACAACATGCTGAGACAACTAATAGATATTGCCCAGGAAGAATATGATAAATACAAACTGGAAGTGGACACACTGTCCAAAACTATTGAAGAAGCCAACTGGGGTGACATCACAGTTACAAATTATGCTATTCTGAACAAAGTCCTAGATGACTTCGAGGAAGACATTATTCAAAGGAAGAACCGCAAATTTCGACGCGACATGACTGATTATCAACAAGGCAGAGTCTATACTTTTGCAAAAAAGTATGACAACATTACTCCCACCACCACCACAAATCATGCAAGCAGCTCTTCTGAAATGATTCCATCATCCGATGTAGAATCCATAGAACAACCAGAAGAAGTGAGAAACACGAGACCACATGTAAATTTTCACGAGGAAGTTCTCCGACATCGTCTAGGAAATATACAAGACAACCGAACCCGACCACCAAATATACAAACAACAAAACCAAGTACATTGGGAGTGCAAACACGGGCACGAAGCAAAGAACTGACAAAGTCGGGACCGCCAGAACAGAAGTAACACCATGCAACCTAGTGGTCAATCTCTCAGATAGGACCCTGACCCCTATCCACCATCAAATATTAAATAAGGGCCTATCGTTCTGTCCCACATCTAGTTGGAACTTGGTACAGACCCAAGTGGATCTATACAAATTCACTCGGAAATTGAAACTACATTCCTTTTTCTCGGACGGAACCCAACAACAGAGACAAGCAGGTCACCCCAACATCACAAATCATCTCTCAGCTAAAGACTTAGAAGACATTAACTTACTAACCCACTTGTCTACGGATGCTCCAACAGATGACTTGGAATCCCTTACCAGCACGGCAGAAGAATTGGACATAGACATCTTTTACTGTAAAAATACAACACTTAGGGGCAAATCTAAATTCACGCCAATCCTACCAGCTGGCAACCCAATAGACACCTTCTTCTCGGCAGTGAGCAATGATCTGATATCTGAACATCACAAATACTTGGCTAAACGAAAATATCTCACACATAACATAACACGAAAAGAAGAACATGCACTATTGGAACTCAAAAATGACTCATCATTAACAATTAAGGAAGCAGACAAAGGAGGCAATATTGTCATCCTCAATACATCGGATTATCTTCAAGAAGCCGAACGCCAATTGCAAGACCCCGTCTGCTACAGCAAACTTACCAATAATCCAACCAAAGACATACAAAATAAACTGCTGTGCTTATTGAACAAATGGTACGACAAAGGCCTTCTAACACTGGCAGAAAAACAACTTCTCTTCATAGAAACGCCAGTAACTCCGACTCTATACCTGTTGCTCAAAGTCCATAAACCAGGTACACCTCCGAAAGGAAGACCCATTATTGCAGGTATCGACTCTATATGCTCCAGGATTGGGGCATATATTGATGAAGAACTACAGCCGTTCATGAGAGACCTTCCCTCATTCATCCGGGACACTAAGGATATACTACAGAAGCTGAATAACATCACATGGCAACCGGACTACCTTCTTTCAAGTATTGATGTCGTCAGTCTATATACGTCAATTCGACACCCTGATGGTATAGCGGCAGTAAGGAAATGCCTACTAGGAAGATCAGTACACTTCACCGCGAGAAATAACATGATTTTGGAATTCCTGGAATTTTGCCTATATAACAACTTTTTTCTATTCAATGGTACCTATTACCTACAAACCCAAGGTACGGCGATGGGGACAAAATTTGCTCCTCCGTACGCCTGTATCTTCATGGGGGAAGTAGAGCGTCACTGGATTTGGAAGGATCACGAACCAAACTACTCCGAGAATATAGTTATGTGGGGAAGATACATCGATGATGTGCTGCTAATATGGCAAGGATTTGAAGAACATCTACTTAACTTCCTCGGAACTCTGACACCAAATCAATGGGACATCAATATCACCTATACCATATCTAAAAACGAAATAGAGTTCCTGGACGTAAAAATATCTGTTGAAGAAAATTCCTTACTAACACAGTTTCATCGTAAAACCACAGCCGCTAACTCCATCCTACACGCGACCAGCAGTCATCCACAGCATACCATCAAAAATATACCATCAGGAGAATTCCGTAGGGCCAGAATCAACTGTAGCTCAGACCAAGGATTTGAAATACATTCAAGGGACATCACATCACGACTCGCCCAACGAGGATATAACACCAGTTCTCGTAGAAACATTCAACAACAAGTCTCCACTCTGGACAGAAACAATCTCCTACAAAACAGGAAAAAGAAGGAGACGGAACCTACCATACGCTTCCTTACTCCTTTTCACAACGGACATCATCACATACGTAAAGTGCTCAAAAAACATTGGAATCTATTAACATTAAACCCAACCGTCAGATCTGCAATAAAAGACCAACCACAACTCAGCTTTAAGAGAAGCAAAAATCTGAGAGACTCACTATGCCCATCATTCTTTGAAGCCAAACAAAAAACGACAACTTTTTTACAGAAACCACATGGATTCTACACATGCTCCAACTGCTCGATATGCAAACTAGGTCAATCAAAACTACAACAAACAACAATAAATGGACATACCATTGCTATCAATGATTTCATCAACTGTGAGAGCACCCATGTGATCTACCTTATCACATGTCCATGTGGTCAACATTACATTGGGAGCACAACCCGCCCACTCAAAAAGCGGATACAGGAACCCTATCGCAACATCCATAAAACAGACGATAGACAACCTCTAGTTGAACATTACAATCTGTACCATGAACACAATCGGAACTTTGTCTTTTGCGGCTTAGAAAAGATTCGACAACCCGACAGAGGAGGCAATTTGGAACAACGTCTGAGACAGAAGGAAAGCTCCTACATAATCCGTTGTGGAACTGTAGAATTTGGTCTCAACACAGATCACGAGTGGCATCATTGGCTGTAAAAACATACTTGCCACATCACATTGCCACTGAAAAGACTGAAATGAATGTCGAAACGTCTCCAGAAACAAGGATGATGACACTCATGTGTATATACGTAATTCGGTTTTTATAATGTATTGTTGCTTTCCTCTTCTCTCTCTCTCTCTCTCTTTTCTGCCAAACTCTTCCTCGACCTGAAAGTTGTAATCATTTTCGCGCTTCCTCCTGACTGGCCCTACTAAAAGTCTTTGATTAAAAAGAGTAATAAGCCCCATAAAGGAGAAAAAAAGAAAAAAACAATAAATAAAAAAAAAAAATTCTTGAGGTTTCCTTCTCACCAAAACAACGCGGAAATCAAAAAAACAATGTAATCAATATCCAAATGAAAGATAAGCAATAAAATCATAGGAGTAAAGCAAACCCTACGCAACTTTGGTCACTGCTTATAATAAATATAGACCAGAAGCAGTGAACTTACTCAACTTTACATTGCCCTTCGGCCACTTCAAGATGGCGTCGGTGGTTTTATTAAACCATTAGTGTTTAGTAACAAGACCAAATTTAAATCAACCGAATGGAGCACTTGTAGTTCTTGTATTCTTATGACTACATCACAAGATGGCGCAGACCAACCAAGTAACCTCTTATAACCGGTCGCGCAAATTAAAAATAAAAATAAAAATAAATACTTTTACAAAATATATTAAGTAGGGAAAAGAGCTAATAAAAACAGAACGTAATAGGATGAAAAACCTCATTCCAATAATGACAACAAGTAACTAGATCTAAGATATAGACTGTTTCGCTAAAGAAACAAAACAACACTCCAAGATGGCGCAGGAAAACGACCTTGTCTGACGCAAGTAACACGTGACTGGCCGCACTAACCCGTTTAAGATGGCCGCGGACCAGAACGCGAATACACCGAGCGGAAGAATACCAGAGACGGCAATCCCGCCGTGATCCCAACTTCAAGCCTGAAAGTAAGTAAACTACCACTAGGAAATGCCTTTCAAACATAGCTTAGCTTGCGCTTGGGTCTCAAAAAGTATTTTTTCCCCCATCATGGGCCCATACATTGGTATCGAAACGGGTTGCTTTACTCCCCTAAACCGGCATAACCAATTCATTAACTCCTTTCTCTATAAATCCACCATTGGGCCCCCGGAACCTTCCAATTTCCATAACAAACCGAAGAGATGTGACCGAGAAGGAGAATATGTTTGTAATGATTGTAACAATGGTAATGCATAGTTAAAATCTAGAATACAAAATACCGGACGGTCCTCTGTATGTATTATTTTATACTGAACAACATCTTCTCCTCCTGACCCCCTCCCAATATGCTTAGTCTGTTGTAACTTTCGTTATTGTACACATATATATTGTTTCGTGCAGAGGCTGGTATACCTGTATTATACAAGTAACCTGTGAAAGAATGTGGAGATAATGAAGATATCATGACAAAATTGAGATGTTATATACGGAAAGTAATTTGAAAGCACATTCCCAGGTAAAAGCCTGACCGCATTGATTTGCCTTAACCATAGCTCTCTGGTATTGGACTCTATACTTCACCAATTTCAACTAACCTTCTCTAGCGCAGCATTTCTCTCTCTGCATAGGTTGCCAGGTCACTCCATACGTGACCCTCTATAAGAACCAAATTAATTTTGACACATGCTAAGCACTATCAAGCCCTAATATTCACTAAATCGATGAATAATACTAAATAACACTAACCTGCTCACAATAATTTGGAAGAGACTAGTCACACCCATACTTACCTATGGACACGGGTTTTTTTCAACATCACGCTTTAACCCTTTTTCTAAAAAACCTCTACTCACTGGGAGTGGTCACACCAACTTCTCTCAGCTCATTAAATAACTTCCCCTAGGATTTACTCCTTTTTGTTTTTTCTTCCCTTGTCTTCGCACAGCCTTGAGAAAGCCCCGGCTCCAACTGAGCCTAGGGGGCGAAACACGTGTTGGCTGTCCATGTTCATTTGATTACTTATGTTCATTGAACTCACGAATAAAAAGAACTCTTTGTTTCTACCAAAAGCCTGAATATGGTTCATTATAAGAGAGAGGGTAATTTGACTCACTACTACAAAGACTTATGAATGCTTAAGGCCATAGAGGTCCAGTGCCTTGAGTCTATTCCCTCGAGAATATATTTTATCTAAATTGAGCAATACTCTCCAGGACCTGGGATCCTAGGGCCTCAGAACTCTAAACCAATCTGGATCTAAGGCCTCTTAACAAGTTCATATGCAAAGAAACATTCTGTATGCTTGCCCTTCACCAGATCTAACCCCAACTTCATCAGGGTGACTGCATGTGTTCCATCGATCTCCAGGATGCCAACTTCACATTCAGATTGTGAGGAAGCATCAGAAGGTTCTACGCTTCAAAGTGACACCCAAACACTACCAGTACAAAGTACTTCCATTCGTGCTCAAACCAGCACCTTGCACATCCTCGAAATGCATGGCATTAGTAGCAACATCCCTGCGCAGGAGGAAAATATTTGTCTACCCATACTTAGACGACTGGCTTATCAAAAGCTTCTCCCCATCACAAACAGAAGAACATTTCAGATCTGCCTCAAATCTCTGCAAAATCCTGGCTTACAGGTCAACTTCAAGAAGTCTATGCATTTACCAACTCAAAAAACCTGGGGTCAACTCTAGACACAAAAGGCACAAGAGTGTATCGTTCGGAGGAGAAATGATCCTCAAACAGTACTAAATGTTACACTCTCCTCCACACTCGTAATGCATTGGCCAGACAGGTGGTGTCTCTGCTAGGATTGACGGCCTCTTGTATCTTCATCGTCCCCAATACCAGATTGCATATTAGGCCTCTACAGCAAGCTCTGGAAGATCAGTGGTCTCAGGTTTCGGACCACTGGGAGGACAAACTGCTTCTCTCGCAAGATGCGAAAAAGTCGCTGCCATGGTGGATGCAGCGCCAACATCTACTGGTTAGTGATCCCTTTCACCAGGAACTTTCAGCACAGACTCATCATGGATGCTTCCCTCCAGGGTTGGGGGGCTCACAGGGGCCCTATACAAACTCAAGGCCTGTTGTCGGACAAGGAGCAACAGTACCACATCATCATGCTGGAGCTGAGGCAGTCCATTTAGCCTTGAAGTCTTTTTATCCATCCATAAAGGCAAGCTCTCTCCTGATAGAAATGGACAACATGACCACAATGCACTATTTGAACAAACAAGGGGGCACTCGTTCTTGTCCCCTATCTCTAGAAGCGCAAGCCATCTGGAAATTGCTTATTGCCAGGGACCTGATAATCTCCGCCATACACCTGCCAGGAACACTAAACACCCAAGTAGGTAGACTCTCTCAGTCAAAATTTCGCAGAAGCTCACAACTATATTCTAAACTAAGGCGTTTCACAAGACATCTTTCTGGAATGGGGGAAGCCACAAATCAACCTGTTTGCAGACAAAAACAAGAGAAAATGCCAAGGCAACTCCTCCAGGTTCTCCCGACCAGAATCAAAGGGGACTGCTCCTTTGATAAATTGATCTGGGAGATTTCTCCACGCTTTTCTCCAAATTCCGTTGCTTCCTGTAGTAATCAGCAAACTGTACAGATCCTAGACCAGAATGATTCTCAAAGCACCTGAATGGCCTCACCAGTGGTGGTTTCCAGGCCTGCAATGCCTATCAGAAAGGCCACAAAAGAGGTTGCCATGCAGACAGGATCTCCTTTACAAGTTTGGAGGGCAGATTTTCCATCCAAGCCTGCCCTCGCTGAGCTTGACAGCATGGCTCCTGAATTCCTCCAGTATGGACATTTAGGCCTCTCGCAAGACTGTATGGACATTTTGAGATAGTGCAAGAGACTTTAGGCCAGAAAATCCTATGCATTCAAGTGGAAATGGTTCTACTTGTGGTGTGCCCATAATGGTCATCGTCCAATTTTGGGTCAAGAGAGTGTAATGTTGACTGTAGTGGTCGCAGCAATGAGCAATTGGGAACAATACACAATACGATATGGGATATCTGTAACATATGTCAATCCACAAGTGTATACTTTTGTATGATGCTTATCTGAAGCTTGTTTTCATGTTTAATAAAGATTTTTTTTTTTTAAAGAGTGTAATCTTACCTTATCTCCTACATTTATGAACTTTACTCTACAGTTTTCCTCTATAAAGGTACACCTTGCAGCCATAACTTCTTACAGAAAATCTCCTACACTGATTTATTTCTTTCAGATGCCTGTGTTAAAAGTTTTTTTTATAAGGGATACCCCCAGTAAGATCACCTTCTCCCCTGTGGGAACTCAATGTGGTTTTTTCAAAACTAATGGACCCTCCATTTGAGCCTTTACACAACGCTTCCTTACATTATCTCAACAGGAAAACTGCTTTTCTGGTGGCTATTACTTCAGCACTTACAGTATAATCTAGTCTCTATATGCTAAAGAGCCCTATATAGTTTTTCTTGCTAACACAGTGGTTATGAGAACCCACCTGAGCTTCCTTCTCAAGGTGATTTCTGATTTTCACATCAACCAGTTTCACTTCCAACATTTTTTCAGAACCCTTCCACACCAGCAGAAAGGGATCTACACGTGTTACATCTCTTTGTAAACTATTGTCCAATGAGAACAGGCACAACTTCCTACAAACAGAACATATCAAGATGGATTCTATCCTGTGCAGTGTTTTCCTACCAGTTAGCCAACAATTACTTACCTGTCAGATCTAGGAACCATTCTAGGGCCAAATAAGCAACTGCAGATCTACTAAGAAATGTACCCATTCCTGAAATATGCAAGGCTGCAACATGGAATCAGTACATACATTTGCTAAGCATTACTGTCTAGACTCAGACAGATACTCAAGTAGGGCAGGCTTATTTAAGAAATCTATTTGGATAATTGTAATAACTATTAATACATTTATTTTATTCGTCCACAGGTGTGTGGGATGGGCTTGCTATTCTATTCAATGCTTATGACTATTGATAAGGACCCCATGGAAGAGAAGGATACATTGCTTACTTGTAATCATAGTTCTCCATTATTTAATCTTTTATAGATCCTCATGCTCGAATCATTCCACGTCATCGTAGTAGTAGTCCCACGGTACCATAGTAAAGCAGTATGTAATAATATATTAGCCTATAATAGCAATGGAAAGTCATTTTAATAGCCTATCCATGTCCTTTTATAAAAACAAAAGTAGTAAACTAGACCTATAACCAATCAGGTGTTAGCACCCTCTAGAACACGCCAAACAGAGTCTGAGTCCCTCAGATTTTCTATCACACATCATGTGAAGGGAGTCTCCCTGAGTTCTGATCAGTTTTTCCTTTTATAATTCAACTTTTCTACATCTGCAATGTCTCACGCAAAGACTGACTCGATTACGTCTATCCTCAACATCAGGTAAAGGAGTGCAGGATTTGCCTGCACTTTTTCTTCTGAAATAGTAAGAGACAGAGAGGGAAGGGTACTTCTGTGGCTGCAGAAGTCTAAATCCCAAAAATCCAGGTTCTCTGAGGAGGACAGCTATTTACCTGACAGACCCACAAAAGGTCAAGATCCTCTGACGGGAGTAGAAAGGCCTTGAAGACACACCATAAAGATCCCCTGAGAAAGGAGAAACTTAAACTCATCTCCACAGGGGCAGCCTCTTCCCAACCTACTACTCCATCTGAGAAAAAAGCGTAACGAAAACATTCTCCTTTCTCAGAACCATCGACGTCGAGGACAAAAAAATCCTCTCAAAACGCCATCAACGACAACACCACTGTTGACGCTGGTATCTACAGCGACGACCGTCACCACAGTCTCATCGATGAAGCCATTGTCGTTTCATCGACCAAGGTGATATCCTCCTCTTAGTTTCCGTTTTGAGTTGACTTCGACTGGTCCTACGTCCAAATCACGCCAAGAAATATCCCTCCACCACTAACGACCAGGATAACACCTGCTTCCCATATCGCACCATCCCCAAAGGAGGACAGGTCACCCCCCTAAGGAGAGAGAAGGAGATATCTCTGATCCTCAACAACCACAAGATGAATATCTGGTCCCTACTCCATCCCCTCTGCCATCTCATTCTGCAGAAGACCCCCCCCCCCCTCCACCACCACCCAAGAGGACATTGGGGATTTCCATAATCTGATGGACCAAGCTGCGGCACAATTCCATCTACCAACTTCTGTCAAGTAGTCCGAATTTATGGAACAATCCAGAAAGTCTGTAAAAGCCATCCCTATTACAGACTATATCTGGGGTGAGGGGATGCAAATCATAAAAGTCCAGCTACAGTAGCACCAGTACCATCTTGCCTCAACAAAAAATACAAGCTCACTGATGATTCCCCTGCTTGCCTCATCAGTCATCCCAAGCCTGACTCTGTCATTTCTCATGCAGTGCAAAGGCTCTCCAAAAATCCTTCCCCACCAATCTGTGTGCCGCCAGACAAAAAGAGCAGGCACTTGGACAATATAGGAAAGAGATTCTCCCTCCTGTCTGCCATCACTGTTTGAGCAGCAAACTCACTAGCGAGCCTGGGGCACTATGACTGACAGATGTGGTCAGATGTCAGCAGTCTGCTAGATTTGATTCCTAAAGACAGGAAGGCGGAGGCAAAGAAAATTTTACACGAAGGTGAACGCACTTTCTCAGAAATTATCGACTGTGCTCTTGACATCGCCTCCACAGGCTTTTGTCAGTTGGCTGGAGCAGCAGTCTTAAGGCACCAAGGATGGCTCAAAGCTGCCTCTTTTAAGATCTGAGGTACAATCAAAGATACTGGACATGGCCAACGACGGTGTGGCTTTGTTTGGGAAACAGGTTGATGACGCCTTATTAGCCATAAAGACAGACATGGACACCGCCAGATCTCTTGGCATGCTCCAGTTCAAGAAGCTGCCCTTTCGAGGAGCTATAGGAAGAGGTTTCTCAAGCTGCAGAGGCGGCTATCAGAGAACTCAACATTATTAACCTCCATCCCAATATAGGCCTACCTACGATCAGGCCTATCGCCAAACCTCCCTAGGCAGCCTATAACAAGCAAGGATCACACTGGAAGAAAACCCCACCGCCACCCCCCACCCACCCCTGGTTGTCATTCCAGCACCAAAACAGTGATCTGAATCGGGTACCGGCTACATCTGCTCCTTCCACCAATGTGGGATAGAATATCTCCAACTACCTCCCCCACTGGAAAAAGATAACATCAGACAAATGGGTGTTGTACTTGGTAAACTGTGGACATACCCTAGAGTTTGTGCAGTGACCACCAAACTGTCCTCCAAAAGGAGCACACCAACCTCGTCTTCACTTACTGAGGAAAGAAGCTCTATAATGCTGTCCAAGTGTGCTATAGAAAGGGTTCCTTGTTCTCAGAAGGGCATGAGATTCTACTCTCTTTTTTTCCTTATTCGAAAGAAATCAGGAAAGTGAAGACCCAGCCTGGACCTCAGGAGACTGGAATAATTTCTGCGCAAGCAATCTTTTTGTATGATTATTCTTTCCGACATTGTCCACCTATTAAACAGCGGAGACTACATGGCCTCCCTGGATTTACAAGATGCTTACTTCCACATTTCTATACATCCAAAGCATTGCAAGTATCTCTGTTTTACCATAGCTGTTACCAATTACCAGTTCAGGGTCCTTCAAGTCCACTCTTCGGATTTTCAGAAAATGTCTCCCCCCAGTAGCAGCAACACTTCGTAAGCAAGGTCAACATGTATTCGCTTACATAGACAACTTTCTGCTAAAAGCCTCCAGGGCTACCATGGCCTGCCTTTCACTTTTTCACAGGCTAGGCTTTACAGTAAATTACCCCAAATCCATCCAAAGTCAGAGAAGGATGTTTTTGGCTGCCAACCTCGATACCATAAGAAACAAGGCTTATCTGTCACAAGACTGACAACAAAGATTATTAAACCTGGCCCTAAAGATCTCAAAAAGAAGGTCCGTTCCAGTGTGGATGTTCAAGTGGCTTCTCGGCATGATCTTCACAGTAAACCTGGTCCCGCTAGCCCTGCTGAAAATGAGGCTATTGTAGGAGGAGCTCTAGTTCCAAAGGGTCCAATCGACAGGCTCCTGCGAATATTTGATCAGCATTACCTCAAAGATGCGAGAGACACTAAAGTGGTGGTCTCAAGAATCTCCTGTCTCGCAAGGTCTCGCATTCCCGACTTCGATACCAGATTACGTCATCACTACCGATGCCTCCATGGAAGGCTGGAGTTGCCATTTGCAGGACATGAAAATTCAAGGGAAACGATCTGCACTCCAGAGGTCGATGCACATCAATCGTCTAGAGCTCAAGGCTATTTTCCTCCCTCTTCAAGCTTTCCATCCGCACATAGCAGGATCCTCTGTGCTGGTCCCTACAGACAACATGGCCAGCATGTTTTACATCAACAAGCAAGAGGGGTCAAAGTCCCTAACTCTCTCTCAAAAGGCACAAGACTTTTAGAATTGGCTGGCAGACCACAGCATAACTTTAAAAGCTGTGCACGTTTCAGGAGTAAACAACACCTTAGCGGACACTCTTAGCAGAACCAGAGAGTTGCCACGAGAAGCAACTGGATCAGCTGGTGTTGAACAGGTTCTTCTCGCGCTGGGGCAAACGAACAGTGGATCTTTTTGTGACGAACAAGAATACCAGTTCTACAAACACAAAGTTAATTCCCAACGTTCCATTGCAATTTCATCCCAATTAACCTATTATACCGCGCACTTCCTTTCTAAATCCGGAATCTCCAGCTGAAAGGTCACTACTTGGACATTAAACATTGTCTCAAATGTTATCTCCATCATACCATGCAATACAAAAAATCTTATCAGCTGTTAGTCTCTTACGGACTCTCTCATAAAGATACAGCAGTCACAAAAGCTACCATCGACAAATGGATCTCTGCCGCTATACAATTCTGTCACAAGGCTGGTAAACCACACTCAGCTAGAGCGAAGTAGCACTCTACAAGAGCAATATCGACCCCAGCTGCTGTCTTTGCAGGCGTCCCGCTGGAGAAAACTTTCTGTGATATAATATAAAAAGAGCATCAACACGTTCACGCAGCACTACTCTAGAATAAGCACAGAAAAGTGATGCAGCAGTAGGATAGGCGGTTTTCCGTCATCTGTTTCAATGAGGTGAGCCACTGTAAATATATGTAATGTGGATATGTCTTTGCTAACGTATATTACAGCATTGTATACTGCACTATTGTCTCTTCTAATAGAGATTATTTACGTTAAGCATGCATACTGGTGTAATATATTTCTAGATGTACATATAGATACATTTTATAGATATACATGTATAGGTTTTGGACATGTGCTAAACTGTTACCCAACATTCTCAAGGGTACCTTTACATATTTAGATTTATTTAGCAACAAAACTGCTGTCTATTCTAATTCAAGCAAGTGAATCTGTGAAAGATCCAATACTGAAGAAGAAAATTACTTATCTGTATCTGCAGTTCTCCAGTATTGGTATCTTTCATATATTCACATGTTACCCACCCTCCTCCCCATAGAGGCTTCCCTCATAGATCTGGATTATTTATTGCCACTTGTGCTCGAAAATCTGTGGGACTCGGCCTCTGTTTGGAGTATGCTAGAGGGTGCTATTGCCTAATTGGTTATAGTTCAAGTTTGGTCCTTCCTAAAAAGGACATCAATAGACTATTAAAATGACTTTGCATTGCCATTAGAGCCTATGATATTATTACATACTGCTTTACTATGGTACCGTGGGACTCCCACTTCGACGGGGAATAATTCAAGCATGTGAATCTATGAAAGATACCAATACTGGAGAACTGCAGTTACAGGTTAGAAACTAATTTTCTTCTCTTCCAGGGGAATCCTTATCAAAGTCATAAGCAACCCTCCCTCCTCCCCGGGTGCATATAAAGCAGCTTAAACATATTTTGTACATCTAAAACTGATAGCAGCTATCAGTTTTTTTTCTTAATATGTTCCACTGACATGACATCCAGAGGCGGAGTTGTGACTCGAGCCTGCATGTCACTACTTGGTAGCGCTGGAGATCATTGCCTGGGAAAATGTTTTCAAGACCAGTCTGAAGCCTTTAAGGAGTGTTAATGAGGTGGGGAATCTGCAAGTGCATTGCATGTCCACCAGAAATATTCCTGAAAATAAGTATCTTTTTCTTTTGGTTACGACCCTTGGACCAACATCATCATCTTTCAAGATGTTAATGCCTTATGAACGCAGCAAACCTCTGGGATCGAATCCCAAACGTTTATCTTCTGTTTACATGCGAGTCCTTTATCTAATCTTCTTTTCAATTGTTTACTCACTATTTTTAATTGTAATAGTGTAATTATTATTTGCATAATTTGTTTTCCTAAATGTAAAATCCTATATCTTAAAATTCACATTTTCTCTACAGACCTGGAGGAATGAAGGTTTGTTTGCCTTGTATAAAGGATTTTGGCCAAACTGGCTGAGGCTCGGTCCATGGAATATTATTGTATCCTTTAATATGTTTGTGATTTCATATCTTCTTTATTGATGCCTTCGATTTTGTTGCAAAACAATTTGTAAATGTTTTCCCTCATTCATGGGCTTTTTAGTGTGATTGGATGTTATTTTTATTTTGTCAGGGAAAGAGTGTAAATTCCCTGCAATTAATCTGGGCTAAATTGAAGGTTTCCCAGGTGGGTTTAGTGTTAATGGTGGGTTCAGTGGTAAGTTATTGCAGAAACAAATTGTTTTTGTGAATAGAATTGCCTATGCTTGATCTTGGAGCACCTGTGTATGATCCCCTAGACCTGAATGATGGATTAATTGGTTGATGGTCTAAAAAAAGAATGTAGGAGGAGTTCAACAAGTTGCTTTAGAGTACTGATTGAACTAGAAGAAAAGAGTCCATGTTTGTCCAAGACTCTGCAGGTGCAGTCTGCATGGTTTGCTGGCCCATGCTATAGGTAGCCCTGAGATTATTCAATATGTGATTGGCTGAAGTTAATGTGCAGAGTTTCTGAAAAAATAAGTGATAAAGATGTGTAAGCTGCAGTTGAGTGTTTTGAGCTGATGAGAATCATTAGAAAATATTCTGAGCTCTTGAGGGGGTACGCAGAAAAGAAATCCCCTAAATGTGGTTACTCCTTCAAAAGATGTCAGTGGGAGCAGTACACACTAACACTGGACAAAGGGAAAATGTTCTACCTGTCTCACCATGCCCAACTGGGCCCAAGTTGGGTCACTCACATGTACCAAAATGTGCCTAGATAGGTATGCTAATATTTCTCAGAGAACAACTACATTTTGCTGAACAGGACATGTTGCTAGAGGCCAAGGGTAGCTCTTGTTCTTTAGAGAGGTGGTACGTTAATTTTTGGGGGTTTTTTCTTCTTGATGTTGGGTTTTGGTTGTGGAGAATCTGTAGTTCATGCAAGCTAGAAAACGATTTTACCCTCTCTGCCTGTGGGAAGTTTGGTATGGTCTCCTGGGATCTATGAGAAAAAGGTTTGCTCCGCTGTGGTGGCCACCACTTAACACTCCAAATCCTAGAGGTGGTTCTGGAACTCTAATGCTTTTACATGACTGAATTGACAAGTAACTCGCTTCCATACAATTTTCTGTGTACCTTATGTCATGGGAAGAACGAATGGATGTTTATGAATTCGAAGAAAATACTTGATTAAAAGTAAATAACCTTTCTTTAGCTATCATGATATTTTAGTAGGAAGCCCATTCCAAAGAAAGAAAGACTTAATGGATAGAAAAAGCTAATGAAGTGATTCACTCATACTGATTGTATAACAAAGCTTTGACCACTACTGTATCTGCCCCAGCATCAGAGGAAAACTGTCATTCTTGGCAAAGGTGTGCACTTCCTCAGAGTTGCTGCTTTCAAATTACTGAAATGGGCGCCTTTTGCATGAGAACAGCAGTGGATTCCTTCTGACTGGTAGAGTTGGTTCTGGAGAGAGAGATTGAACACCCTTCTGGTAACATGTAGGTATGCAAGATGCCATACTAATGAGAGAGCAACGGTTTACAAACCGCTGTTTTGACTTAGGCATGCACATAGTTTGATCTATATAATATCAACAGTTTCTTTTAATATCGTTGGGACAGACAGACCTCTCATCTAGAGAGGAAGGATTTGTGGAAACTTACAGTAATATTTGATAGCATATAAATGTCAGCAAAGTACCCCGGTTTCACTCCATCTACCGGCTGACATTTGGACTGATAAAAAAGGTCCCTTTCCAGGATTTGCGTTCCTGCTCTCACATATTTGTGTTGGTACAAAAGGAGGCTTTTTAATTTTGACAAAACTGTTTATTCCCAGAATAGCATGTTACTTGTCTGGACGGGGTACTTTTTTAGGCTCCGCTAGAAAATTTATAATCGCAGACATTGTAAAAAAAGCTATTTTACTATATGTAATGAACACAGCAAAATATACTTTAACAAGATGGTTGATTTTCCTTTTTAAAGTGTCTGTGCAGTCCTGGCGGAGGTTCAGATGACCATGTAGTGTAAATGTGTTAAAGCACCACCTCGATAATTGAAGTCTGCTGCCCAGTGTCATGGATAGCAGATAAGGCCAGCTCTGTCGCGGTTCGAGGCACAGGAAAAGAAGTTCTGGGTAAATTGGCTAATCAATCACCATCAGAATATTTCCTGTTTTGTACTTTTTCAGCTTCACGCTTGAATACGTGATGTTGGACAAAGGGGTACAGTTATTTCCTGACTAACTTATCAATGGGACATTCTCTTTTTACTTGAGTTTAGGGAATGGGCAGCCAAAGTCTTATCATTTCACATTTTATACTGCTACAAATGAGGCTTTCTCACACTAATGAGTCATTTAAGACCGATTAATATTTTTTTTGTAGAAGCATGTTTAGCTTCCCCACGTTTAGTTTCTGCAGGCCTAGAAGGTGACCCACTGTGATGCTGTTGCCCTGAGCCAGGAACCTCTTCCTGATTGGTAAATCCTTTCGCAAAAAGACTATTGATTCCTGACTTGAGTCGTACATTTTCATTGTATGTACTGTCATAATCAGCAGAGTCTTATGTTGTCAGTAGTGGAATAATACTTCAGAATAAGTAGACTACTCTGAGTAACAACATGTTTCTTTGGTGCGATTAGTCTGTAGTCATCCACTCCCCTTGTACAGTGAGATCATCTTTGTGGGTTAACTACCATTGCATTAGAGTACGAGATGATGGATTCTGTGGGAGGAGGGTTTTGGAAACTAGGTATTCCTGCCGGCATGATCAGGCAAAGGATTGGAATAGGGCCATCACAGGCTCCTGAAATCTGACACCACTGGTTCTGCTGGCACCCGTACGATGGTCTCATCTGGCATTTCACATTATGAAGATATATGAACTGTGGAGCCTCGAGGAGAACAAAGGTATTTGACTGTCGGATGAAGCATTGTTAAGAGTTGGTGATGTTAGGACTATAGTCTAATCACCAAAAGCCATGATCGAATAACTTGCATCCATAATCACACTAATGCACTCAATTGGTTGGATCAGTGTCAAAGTTGATCGATTGCAATTTATGTGCAGTCCATTAATGCAAATGATCATATTCCGTAGTAGTTGACAGATCTACCTAGCAGAAATTGGCTATAATCAATCTGTCAGCTAGAGGAATGCATTGTGGGTGCTTGTCCCAACATAAACATTTGTGATTCGTTCATAAACTCTTTTGAGTTTCCCTGCTTTTGTCTTCTTTAATGATATGATATAATTATGTGCAGAAGTCTGGAAAATTCTGGGCTTGCAGCGCATGAAGAGATTGAGCAGTTATATCTTTTATGACAGCTGGTGAGTTCTGTTCTTGCTAGGCCATTGGGCAAACTTTACACCAGTGGTTCAAAGAGAAATGTAGTTACAGCTCCATCTAGCTGTTCTAAAGTAGGATACATTGAACACACATCATATAGTGTGATAAGCCAAAGTGATAACAATATGATCATCTTTAGAATCTTTAGTTCTTATAAGAAAAACATTGAAAAGATTAGGAACGTTAAAAAACAAAAAACATTTTCTTTTCAAGTAGTCTCGCACTGTATAAACAGTGCTCTATAATATAACGATATTACAGATTGAAATCTTTACAAAAGATACTAAAAGAAGTAAAGGAAGATAAATCACAGTAAATAAAATTCGACAGATTGACAAATTCTGTGCTGATTTAAGGACTTCCCTTCCTGTTTTAATATTGATCATCCTTTTAAAGAATTACTCTCATAAAGACAGGCACTTAGATGAAAACAACAATGAACAGATAGTGTTAATCACATCTATTAACTCTAAGAAGACATTTGCAGTTGACCACTTAAATAGAAAAGGCAATTAAGAGTGTTCCTTTCAATTACTGTATAAAATTAAAATGAGAGGGACCCCTTGTGCCAGACCAGGGGATTAGGGTACTACTGACAAGTAAAATAAAAAAAGGAACTTCCCTTGGTGGAAAATTGAAATAAAGATTGGGTCTTTAGACTACCAACAAAAAGTATAGCCCATGTGTTAGAATTTACACAAAATTAGGTTGGACCATACAACAATTGAGTATTAAAAAAATATATTTTATTAAAACCCTAAACAATCATCTTGATTAAAAATAGACATGTGACTGTCTATACTTGTATACCAAATTCATATACCATAAACACATATATTGCACATGCATTGAATATATTTAAGTCAATATTTCCAGAGAATATAATGGAATCAACAAAAGAAGAAAAAACTTTTTGAAGATAAATTCAAAACATTGGCAAAGACAATCAACAGAGAGACAAAAACAGACAGTAGATTTTGTCATTAATTGTCACATCCGCGGTTAAACACTTGCTTGGCATATCCTAGATTACTTTACTCGTTTTATATCTATAGGATAAGCTGTTCCACGGATTGTGCAAAGTACATCGTCGACGCGTTTCGATGGTTCTATCTAATATTCCATCTTTATCAAGACCGACACATATACGTCTCTCATTTTATGGGCACTGATTGGTTGCCGTTTACACTTCAATCCTGTGGGTAAATATAGTATGTTAGTTTACATATATTTTGGCAGTGAGTCTTTTTCATATGTATACCTTCTTATGTTGTACATCGGTTATAGGTCCATCAATTATAATTTTCTTATTTTTGATGATATACAATTCACCCAATTATTTGGCCATATTAATAAAATATATACTTTAGCATTGCACTTTTTCATTTTATCTACAAATATTACATATTTGCTCTATTCTATACCAGCAAATGGGCTACTTATGGTATGTATCTTATATATTTAAATAGAACTTACTAACGTACGTCCCGTTAGTAAGTTCTTTTTGTCGGGCATTCGAGCATTTCAAAGATTTCAAATATGGAAGGTTGTGATCTGTCCATACAATCACTTTGTGCACAGCCCCATTTAGATAATGACTTCACTGAGGAAAAGCCTCTTCTTTAGCCAAAAGCTAAAATTACTTGATCATAGATTATGTAATTTCTCACTGTAGGTGTTAAGGCTCATACTCCCCTGGAAGTAATTAAACTGTGAGTGGGTGTCCCTGAAAAAGCATGTTTACAGGTGCCGGCACCAAAGCAGCCGTTTCCACAGTGAATGATCTTATTCAATCAAGATGTTTGAGAATGGGAGCAGAGGTAAAAAAATTATTTCAAAAATTGAAAAGATTCTTCTTCTTTTCCCCATAAAAAGCATACTCCCTTCTTGGTCAGTTGTTTTACTGGAAGGACATTGGTTGAAAGCCTTTGATTAATTATAAACAAAAGTAATACAAAAAACCCAAGAGTTTCTGAATGTTCTTCACATTCTGCAGTTGAGACCATTCTATTAGAGCTTTCAATTTGTCAGGGTCCATCTGAAGTCAAGAAGTCGATAAAAGAAGTCTCAAAGCAACATTTCTCCAGTTTGGTATATAACAATTGGTTTCTAAGCTGTTGTGAAGTCACCCTCTCAGATTTTAAATGTACAGATAGGGAATAGCAAACAATCAAACAATCAAAATGTTGTCTAAATAAATAAAAGTTTCTAAAATAGCCTGAAATGTATCAGTCACAAAGGGCCATATGTATGTAAATTACATTTACCGATTCTTAAATACCGAATTTTACCGATTCGGTATTCATGAATCGGTAAATGTAATGTAGGTAAAAAAATACCGATTCGGTAAGTGTCGGTATTTTAGAATCGGTATTTACCGATTCGGTAATGGTAACCTGTATCTCATTGATTCCTATGGGCCAGGAGGCCCATAGGAATCAATGGGAAGCCAGTTACCATTACCGAATCGGTAATGGGGGGAGCTCAATCAAGGGTGGCAGGGTGTCACATTGACACCCTGTTGCACCCCTGATTCCTGCATGTGTGCACATGTGGCACACATACATGCCCTGAGGGCATGTGTGTCTGCCACATTGCACACATCTAAGGGCCAAATAATGCCTTAACTGAGACATTTGTCATTTACCACCAACTTTTAGTTGGTGGTAAATAACGAATCCCCACACCCACCACACACTCCCCCTACATCGCATTTCTGTATTCGGTATTTACCGAATCGGTAAAATTACCGATTCGGTAAATTACCGAATACAGAAATGATCCCCCTACATATCAAAAGCCGAAATACCGGTCGGTAACGGTATATTTACCGAAAATCGGCCGTTACCGACCGGTATTGGGCTACCTACATGAGGCCCAAAGTGTTGAATTCAGCTGGTGCATTACAGAGGCCAAACATCATGACCAAGTACTTAAATTAGCCACACCTTGTATGCTGTCTTCTATTTATCTCCCTCCTTGTGTATGCAATAAATTATAGGCTTCTCTTAAAGCAAGTTTGGGGAAGACTTTTGCTTCTATGTCTCAGCTTGATCCAACAATGCAGGCATTAATGTTAGTGTAGAATTGATCCTAATGATGCTTGATTTAGTGCTCTATAGTTGATACAGGATTTATAAGTTCTATCTTCCTTAGTGATAAAAGAAATGGGAGCCCGCTTTGGAGAGGTTGAATATCTTTTATCATGGTGCAAAGAGGATTTTCTTTTGTCAGGCATCCAAGTCTATCACAAGTATGTAAAAAGAGAAGCTTAGAAAAGACGGCATATGCGTGGTTTGGCCATATACATAATGTTGGACAATGGGTTCAAAACTTTAGAATTAATTATCACTTTTTTAACGCCACCCATATTTAAATTTGGCACCAATGCAGTTGCAGTTGGCACCAATTCAGTTGCAGTTTTAATTCTACATGCATATACATGAATCCAGTTTTAAAAAAAGGGTGATTATAAACAAAGTACATACATACGTGCTGTAGTTAAAATCCTGTTACCCTATAAGATAGCTGGGTAGTCATGGGTGACTTTAACTCCAATTAAATGAATGATCTACATGAAGACAAATCAAATCCAAATTTAGTATGAATTATGGGATATTCTGCAACAACCAACCTATACACAAGGAAGAGATAGGCTAGAGGAAGCTCTACCCGCAAACATCCCTTCAATGGGTCTGAGATTCCTCAACAGCAGATTCTACAGACAGACCAGTCTCTAACCCACTTTTCGGTTTTCAAGGAAATACTCTTGTATTCTATATTCGCTTGCCTCCAGATCTCTCCTTCAGTCTTGAGCTTCAAAATTGTTAAAGCAACCACCTCCCACATGTTTTAGCAATTAAGCATTTTAGCATTCTCTTAGAGAAAATCCTATCCTTTCTGGGTCATACAACCATAGAGAACTTAAAAAGATTCAAATGGATAGGCAATGTTGAAGTAATAGTTTCTTTTTCTGAGCAAACGCTAGAAATCTTGGTAAACAATCAACTAAACAGTGGGGCTAATAAAATTACCCAAATCAAACTTAGGGAAGACTTCTCATGTAGAATACTAACACATTATAATGATAAAACTCAAATTAAAATATTCTGCCGCAGAAGAAGACCCCTTTTCGTTTCAATTGAAAACTCCAAATGATGAAAAGGCAATTACAGAAAGAGAACAAAATCCATTCTCATTGTGATGTATGTGAAATAGCTTGAAATATGCAAAAAGCAAATAAACAAGCTGTCTGGTGAGCCAAAAAACAATCAAGGGATGAGCTCTAGAACGCACTTCTAGTAACATGCAAGAAAAGGAATCCTAGAACATTTTTGTCTTCTTTTAATAGATTGATATACAATGATGTAACTTCATAAAACTATAATGTCACAAAAGACCAGTTGATAACTTGTTTTGGAGTCCCTTTATGAAGACGCAACTACAAACTCTTTGTCCCTCACAAGTCTCAGAGCTCACTTATTAAAATGACAGAAGGGATACGCATCAACATTAAAGTCTCCCTCATTAGAAAAGGTTGACAGATTAGTTCCTTGGGTTCTAATGGATTATCTGCTGCCTTTTTTTTGTTTGTTTTTACTAATAATCATGATTTTTGGACTAATAACCTAACTTTTCTTTCTAACCAATTACTATATACCCAAGCTAATTAAGAATCTTGTCCGTGATTTGTCCTTTAGCTAATTCATAAAAAAGGAAACACTTAAAATCCAGCAAATTATTGTTCTATCGTCTTGCTGGATATCGAGGCTAAATATTTAGCTTATTCTACTCTAACATGTTCTGTTGTGCATTGCCCCAAAAAATCAAATCCCGCTTTCACAAACTGGCGTTGTTACAGATTTAAATATGCTTACTTTCTTATTCTTAACTGAGAAGACATTAAGGGCCTTATGTAGGTAAATTACATTTACCGATTCTTAAATACCGAATTTTACCGATTCGGTATTTATGAATCGGTAAATGTAATGTAGGTAAAAAAATACAGATTCGGTAAGTGTTGGTATTTTAGAATCGGTATTTACCGATTCGGTAATGGTAACCTGTATCTCATTGATTCCTATAGGCCAGGAGGCCCATAGGAATCAATGGGAAGCCAGTTACCATTACCAAATCGGTAAATACCGAATCGGTAATGGGGGGAGCTCAATCAAGGGTGGCAGGGTGTCACATTGACACCCTGTTGCACCCCTGATTCCTGCATGTGTGCACATGTGGCACACATACATGCCCTGAGGGCATGTGTGTCTGCCACATTGCACACATCTAAGGGCCAAATAATGCATTAACAGAGACATTCGTCATTTACCACCAACTTTCAGTTGGTGGTAAATAACGAATCCCCACACCCACCACACACTCCCCCTACATCTCATTTCTGTATTCGGTATTTACCGAATCGGTAAAATTACCGATTCGGTAATTTTACCGATTCGGTAAATTACCGAATACAGAAATGATCCCCCTACATCTCAAAAGCCTAAATACCGGTCGGTAACGGTATATTTACCGAAAATCGGCCGTTACCGACCGGTATTGGGCTACCTACATATGGCCCTTAGTGTGAAAACCCTGCTTCACACCTGTTTTTATTGAGTTTACAGCAGCCGTTGATAAGAGGGCAACACACTTGCTCTGTGTAAAACTCCATATATGAAACATACCCCCATCTTTACTAGAGGCCATCCTATGACTTCATACACACACAAGTGTGTCATGGTCAAAATTAAAAACAATGGCGTAGGTAGTAGACAAATACACACTAAGAATGGTCTCAAATAGGGTGCTGCCTGCCATCTTGTTCAACCTTTAATTAGCTGATTTAAATGACAGCCTAGATAAATCATGGTTATAGCTCATCCACTGAAGCTAGGCCAGTTCATGTTGCCCTCACTACAGTACGCACATGATGCGGTCGTCATGAACAAAACCTCTGTAGCGCTGCAAAGACTTCAAGAGCTGGGGACATATTGTGTTAAAAACAAGCTGGAAATTAACTTGGACAAAACAAAGATAATGAGAATTGAACGGAAAACAAGAAAGCAAGGCTCTTGGTACATAAATAAAGGTAATATTGACATAGTATATTCCTACAAATATCTGGATATTACATTTGATCATCGCAGCCCTTATTATGAATATGTTAGTCATAAAAAAGTGGCTAACTCTTTGGGCCACGCTTTTAAATCATTACATGCCAAAATACAGGGCTCCGCTATTGCGCCTTTACTAAAAGTAATGAAAACTAAACTTTTACCATCTTTAACCCGTGGCTTAGAATCCCTCCCAGGATCCTTTGCATCCTCTTTTTGGATAAGACTGTTTGTAAAGTTTACAGTATATATTCTGCCTCCCTCCTTGTGTATCTGAGATCAGGTTGAAGTACGCTCTGTGCAGTTAGATTGTTTAAGTCCGTTAGCTTTTGCCAAATGTTTGCTCAAAATTAAGAACTGCAATGTCCAAACTTTGAGCTGTCATATCTGGTCAGAAATAACAGGGAAGCATTTAAATACCAAAAACCAGCGGTATGAATGTCTTCCAATATCTTTAAGATCACTGAAATTGGACGATCTGTGGGAGAAAAGAATTAGTCCGTCTTTAAAAAAACAAAAGGGGGGAAACAATATTGCAAGAATAATTTCCTTTTATAGAAAATTAGCACATTTTCCACAGTCTCTCTCATGCATCGGCTGTGAATAATTCTTATATCAAGGATATAGATCAAGAATATTTGGGGCAGACTTACTCTAACATTCACCCATATCAGATTTGTCATTTTTCCCACAAAAGACCACGTCCCTCCATGGGTGATTAGGGAATTTGATGTATGATGCAGAATGTGTGGCTACAAGTCGAAATCTATCCTGCATGTATTGTGCTCATGTCAAGGCCTTATCTCTGGACAACATTTCCTGCAAAGGCCGCTTTTCATGTCTATGAACGTTTATACCTATGTTCATGCCCAAACTGCGTGACTAGATGGGGAGACCAAACACAAGGAGATTATGGATGGAGCGCTGAAACGTTTCAGACACTCACCCCAGTCACAGATCTGGGTTGAATCAATCATCATTCTATGTCAGGCCTGGAGGCGAGGATTATGCATTTCTTTCTTCACACTTTATTAAAGCACATTTAAAGATAAAGTAAAAAACAACATGTAACCGAACTACAACTCCTATACCATGGTCACCAACAGTCCAATCACATTCCATTCCGACAGTCCATATAATAATGCCGGTGTTGAAGTCTTTCCTCTTTCTTCACTGCTGCCCCGTCAGTTAAGTCCCTTCACTCCTCCTTCCTGGGATTGTTTGGGGATTTGCTGATGGGTTAATATTCTATTGTTAGATTGTGCCGCTGTCAGTTGGATTTGTTACTGCTCTAGGAGCACTCTTTAGTGAGCAGCTTCTCAGCTCCGCCCGGGAGGCTTTTCTCCCGAGTGCGTTTATTCTCAATACAGTGCGGGTGCGCTAGGTGGCGCTGTTTTGCACCTCCAACGCATCTCTTCGCTCCACAGAGCTGCTACGAGGGCTCCGGTTGTCGTGATCGCGCTGAGGGACTAGAGCAGCCTCCTGCTCGTACCTGGACTTCCCTCCCAACACTTGCCTGACACCCCAAAGCGGTAAAGTTTACTAGCTTAGCCCACAAGACTTTTTATTCTACCCCATTGCCGTATCTCCGCCCCACCTTCTCATTACACATAGGTTCTTGAGAGCACCAGCGAGGGGGCTGCCCCCATTAACTTCATTGGGGTGTATTTAGACTTTGTTTGGTGCTCTTGCCCTCATTAAATATGCAATCCCAACGGGACCACGATTATGCACCCTCTTTTTTCTCAGCGGAGGCGCATTCCTGCAGGGATGGACTAACTCCTTTCTAAGGCCATTGCCAAGGCGCTGGCCCCCCTGCAGGAAAGACTTGATAAGCGGTCCACTCAGGTCTTTAGGTGATTCGGGGGGCTGGGCCTTGTGGGGTGAACCCGGTTCACTCACGTAAGACTCATAAGCGTGACGCGGGGCACCTTGAGGGCTTCGGTCGGTTGACTGAAGCCTTTCACAAGAGTGTGCGAACACTTGGAGTGCACCCTACCCTGAGGATGACCTAACCGGGGCAACCAGCGACGAGGTTGCCACAGATTTCGACCCCGAAGAGGGGTTCCCTGACATGGAGAAGGGCGAATTTGACAAGGAAGATGGCTCCTCCGATGAGATGCAGGACTCGGGCAGATTTTGACGCCCACAATCCTGTAACTCAGACCCCGGTGAGGGGAGGGGGCCCCTTCTGACATGTTCCATTCCGAGGGCATATATAGACCGCGTTCTGCGGAACGGATCACAGACATGAAAGTGGCTGATTACATGGCTATCACAATTAGACAGCCTCTCAGCAAAGAAGTGAGAGCTTGCCTCTGGTCGGAATGTCCACGACCGTCTATGGCCGACAAGGTCACAGCTACCCCTGAGATAGACCCCAAGCTTTGTACCTTTTTCAGTAAGTACACAAGGGACCCCAAGAAGAGCATTGATAGATCCAGGAGAGCCTTCCAGGACAAGCTTCTGGACGTGGTGGGTCCACTAACTAAGATAATTGAACTCGCTGAGCGGTCAAGAGAGTCTGGTCAACCCCTTCCCATGGACGAGGTAGCGGGGTGGGCGCAGAGGGCGGTATGTCCACTGGGCAATGCCAACTGTGACCTCTCAGCTGAGCGTCGCCGTTCTCTCCTCCTGAAGATAGATCCTAAGTTGGATGAACTCTCGTTATCTGAGGCAGGTCCCAAAGCCCGGGGCTCCCTTTTCGGCAACCCCTTTGTCAAGGAGCTTGGGAAATTGTCTTGACATTCTCGGCTCTTGACAACGCCCAGACGTCCATGAGAAAGATCTTCCTGGTAAATGTTTTGGGCGGCCGGAAGAGGCTGAAGTCGCTCCTGCAGCCGCCAATCCTATCCAGGCCCTAACAGGAACCAGGCAAGACGAAACAATGGCTGACAGGAAGGCCGACAAGGAACCCTATATCCCTTCTGTGGTGGAAAAGGAAAGAACTGGGGCCATGGAGAGGCCCACAATAACTCCAGTGTATACAATGGTAAGCACTATTCTGTTAACACCCCTTCGGTTGGGGTGGGGGAAAATCGACTTGTTTTTTTCAAAGGTGGGCAGAGATGACCTCCGACCCTTGGGTGCTGGAGATGGTCAAAGGGTTCCACATAGAGTTCTACGGAACTCCAGTTCAGGTAGTCAAACCCAGTCCGTTGTTTTTTCCTCTCAGGAAGAATCTCCCATAGACCTGGAGGTTCAAGACCTTCCTGTCAAAGGGGCAATATGTCATTCAAAGCTGCATCCCAGGGGATTCTTAAGCAACCTGTTCTTGGTGGAAAAGAAGGAAAAGGGCTTTCGGCTCGTCTTCAACCTCCGATCCTTCAACGAGTGGCTGGTTTAATGCCACTTCAAAATGGAGGGGAACTGCCTCCTCAGGGACCTTCTGCTACAGGATGACTGGCGGGCGCGTCTCGACCTCAAAAACTCCTTCCTTTCAGTTCCCATTTTTTCCCCACACTGCAGGTTCCTCCAATTAGAGTGGAGGGAGCAGGTCTTTGAATTCCGAACCCTCCCATTCGGTCTGTCATCAGCACCATGGTGCTTTACCAAACTCCTCAAGCAAGTGGTGGAGCACCTACGGACCATGGGCATCAGACTGATCATTTACCTGGACGACATCCTGTTGATGGATCAGTCCCGAGTACAACTGATCACCCACTTGAATATCACCATAAATCTACTCCAGAGTCTGGGGTTCACCATCAACCAACAGAAGTCGGAACTGGTCCCGCAGCAGACCATGATATATTTGAGCTTCAGGATAGATTCCAGATCGGCGACTCTGAATCTTCTGGAGCAAAAGATTGTCAAGATCAAGAAAGAGCTGAGGAAGGTCCTCAGGCAGGACAGAATATCTTTGCATCAGCTGGCCAGGATTGTTGGTTTGCTATCTTCCTCAATACAAGCCATATTCCCGGGACTGCTATACTTGAGAGCCCTGGGACGTCAACCTAGTCCTCCGCTTGCTGTCATCCTGGCAGGGCAATCAATACCTGTCCAGGAAAGAAATATCAGCTAACCTGGCAATGTTACTCTGCTTTATCTTGTGCAAGAGACCTTCAGACGTGAGGTCCTTGGACCTATCTGCCAGGATTTTTACCCCAGAAGGGGTCACGTTCCACTTCTCGAGGAGAACGAAAATGAGTACCAGGTCGGTAACCTATCCATCTTTTCCCAAATATCCAAAGCTGTGTGTGGTCAGATGCCTAAAAGCCTACTAGGATATGACATTGGAGGTACGACCTCCAGGGGAACGGCAACTGCTGATTGCCATTAAAAAACCATTCAAGGCGGTATCATCCCTACCATTGCCAGGTGGGTTAGATGGATCATGACAGAGGCTGGCATCGATACTAGTGAGTTTGGGGCACACTCCACTCGGGGGGGCTATGGCTTCCAAGGTTATCCAGGTAGGGGGTAGGTTGGAAGATATTATGAATGCGGCGGACTTGTCTTCCAATTTAACTTTAAAAAAGTTTTATTTTAAACCAATCCATGATGCAGCCACACTGGTGGTAACTAAGCTTTAAATATGCATAATCCTCGCCTCCGCGTCCTTAATAGAATTGAAACTTTCCTTCATGTCAACTAGGACATTTTTCATTCTTTAGCTCACTGCGCCAGCCAAGTTCAGTCCCAGCTATATGCAAATCAGTCTTGACCCTGTGGCTCATAGGAACAGTCCAGCTAAAGAACGATGATGGATTCAACCCAGATCTGTGGCTGGGGTGAGTGGAAAGTTATGTGCTCCGCCCATCATCTCCTTGTGTTTGCTTTGTTTGCCCTAGGTTGGGAGGGTATGCCCAGACGTGGGTCGGTTGCTCACTTTGTCACTGGATTCAAGCTAATCTGGCTGACGGGTGTAACCCCCACACCGGTCCCAGGACCGGGAAGACCTGGCTTGGCAGTTCGTGCTGGACTGTTCCCCTGAGGCACAGGGTCAAGCCTGATTTGTATATAGCTGGGTCTGAACTGGGGTGGCGAAGTGAGCTAAAGAACGATGATGGATTCAGCCCAGATCTGTGTCTCGGGGTGAGTGTCTGTATAGTTTTAACGCTCCGTCCAGCATCTCCTTGTGTTTGCATAGATGGGGGAGGCCTTCAACTAATTTTTGTTTGCAGCAGAGAAATATTGAAATATTGGGGGACAAAAAAACCATAACCAATAAAATGAAAAAACTCATAACCTTAATTTACAGGACAAATGGAAAGCCTGAGTTTGTCCACTCTCTGACTCAAACCAAAACCTCTTTTACTACTATGAACTCCCAAACAACTCTTTTCAAAATCTTACCTCCTCTATCTATCCTTTATCCTATTTGTCCTACTAACGGGCTCTCTGAATCATCCTAAACCTCTTTTAGTACTATGAACTCCCAATTAATACTTGCTAAACTCTTCCCTCCTCTATTCATCCTCTAGCCTATTCATCAAACTTACAGACTCCCAATAACAATTTATATTTACTCCAGTAATGGAACTTTCATAGATTCATGTGCTTGAATCATTTCCCGTCGTCGAGTTGGGAGTCCCCGGTATATCAAAATATCCATGCAAAGTTAACATAAACTAGAAAAAAGCCCTAGGCCAATTTCAGTTTTGTAAGATATCCCAGTTGTTTTGTAAATGAGACCAAATATAGGTTTCAGCCAATCAGAACAATCTACCCTCTAGAACACTCCTGAGAGAAATCTCATACATTCAGATTTTTTACTGCACATCGTGCTAGGGATTCTCCGCTGAGCTCTGCTCGGTTTTCTTCATCTGAACTTTTCCTTCTTCTTTGACTATTTAGTATTGATTGTACCATTTTCTTCAGTCCGCAGTTCCTTTCTCCTGACTTTATTATGTCTGACAAGAAGAAGAGTCATTTTTTACCTACCTGCTCCAAGAAAAGACTTCATACTGGCTACCCTCACATCAACTGCATCTATTGCCTTTATCCCAACCACAAGGTTAAAGATTGCGAGATATGTCATACCTTTTCCACCAAGACATTATGAGATCATGAGAGGTGCCTTCTTATTTAGCTTCAAAAGTTGAAAGCCAGAAAGAAACTACTTTCAAGTGACAACAGTAATGAGGAGTCTTCATCTAGAAGATCTCACAATAGGGAGAAATCACCTCATACTCGTTCATCCAGTGAATTCCCTAAAAAAGTATCCAAAAAGACCACTCATGGGTCTTACAGACGTAGTTCTTCTAAATTCCTTCACAGAATAGAAAAGGAGAGAAAAGGACATTACTCGGGGGACAGTAGGACAAAAAAGGCAAAAAGGCAAAGTCTACATGACCTCCTCAGGGCAGGCATGCTTTTAAAAAGCCTTCCTCTGTACCCCCTGTGGATAAACCATCGATAAACTCTACCGTCGACGAAGACTTCATAGTCAACAACACTGATGACGAAAAAATCGTCATTGTCGTTGACGCAGAGTGATGTACACCAGTCTTCAATGTCCAAAGGCAAGGCACCTTCATCCATGATTTCTGCTCCACCATCGCCGCAGGCACCATTGTCGTTGAGGGCTTCACAATCATCGCCGACCCTTACACCGCCGACGTCCTTGTCAACGGCAACAGCAATGATGACACCGGTGACAACATTGACCTTACACCAGAGGTCACCTCACCTAGTAAAGTGACACCTTTACCTCCCACATATCTGCCGGAAGAACAGGATTTCAGTGACAATGATGGAACTTTTGGCTATGCACATATCCCATCACAGTTGCATGTGAAGTGTCAGGAGGATGACTATGAGGAGGAGAATGAGGAACAAAACTAATATATTCCTCCAGATCAGTATCACCAACAATACCAAGAAGAGATGATATGCATGCCATCTTCATTGCTCACGGACTTACAGTTCATATTATCCGACTACAGAAAAAGGTTTCAATCAGTGTCTGCTCCTGTTGAACACTATGCATTACCATCTCGGCAAATGTCTGTCCCTTCCACTCTGCAACAAAGTCTGATTTTACAACCAACAGTTACTCCACAGTCAGCATCGCTGCTGCTCAGCAGGATCCGGTAACTACTGATGATGACCATCAAGACGAAGAGCTTAGCGATCCACACCAGGAATGGGATGATTATCTCATACCCACACCATCTTTTCCCTCTCCAGTTCCCATCAATTCACCACCAGAAGACATCGTTGGATTTCATAATTTGCTGGATAGGGCTGCCAAATGTTTTAACTTGCTAATGCCAGCATCTCAAAAGGGATGCTTTCTTTGGCTTTAAAGAACCTTTTAGGAAGTCTATACTGGCCATTCCAATGGTTAGCTATATATGGGAGGAATGCCTCAAAGTCATGAAGACCCCAGCCACTGTGACTCCAGTTCTTCCCAGTTTGGAGAAAAATATAAAGCTCCTGTCTTGAGGGCCATCCGCAGCCTGACTGATCACTCGGGCTGCACAGAGAAAATCTAAGAACCCGGCTGCTCCGATTACAGCACCTCTAGATAAAGAAGGCAGGTGCCTTGAAAATGTTGGCAAACAATTCTCAATGTCAGTCTCATAGTTAGGACAGCTAATGTTCTCACATCCTTGTGAAGTTATGATCATGAGATGTGATGTAGCTCCATACACAGATCAACTCCCATATGACAGTAAGACGAAAGCAAAAAAGATCCTGCAGGAAGGGGAACAGGCATCCTCGGAGGTTATAAACTGTCAATGGACATTGCTACCACAGCTTTTAGATCACTGGGAAACGCAGCAGTCTTACCCCTCCAGGGCTGGCTCGGGGCTACATCTTTCCGACCTGAAGTGCAAAACAAAATCCTTGATCTTCCCTTTGATGGAGAGGCCTTGTTCGAGAAACATATTGATTTGGTGCTTCAGGAAATCAAGAAAAACATTGACACTGATGCCTCAATACCGTAAGGTACACTTTAGAGAAGTGCGAGGAAGAGGTCTTCCATCATATAGAGGTGGATACCAACAATATCAGTATCCCTCTTACACCTCCTCTTCTCAGCCATATCGACCAAAATACAGCCAGCGTCAACCACAATCTGCAGCATACTCCAGATCTGCCCCTAAAGCTAAAGCAGGGCGACAGGGAAAGGATTTCTTGCTTCACCAATAGCAATTTTCAAGCTCCGGCTATCTCCACCCCCCTTCTTCACAGGTCACCTTAGGGAGAAAGATTTCTACAGAACTCCAACATTGGCATGCACTCTGCCCCGCCTACAAATGGTGAAACACCTATATCTACTGCGTTCGGAAGCCCTTTTGATGCTCCAAAAGAGGGAAAGGGTTCTACTCCCATTTCTTTTTGGTACAGAAAACTTTCAGACAATGGCGACCTATTGTAGACTTGAGGACTCTCAACACCTACCTCAAAAAACCTTCCACATGGTCACGTTGCAGGACATTTTATTACTTCTAAACCCAGGAGATTGCATGGCCACTCTCGACCTACAGGATACATACTTCCACATGCCCATCCATCCCTCCCACAGGAAGTATCTACGATTTGCTATAGCCAGGAGCTACTATCAATTCAAAGTCCTGTCATTCGGCCTGAAGTTGGCGCCAAGAATATTCATCAAATATTTGGCTCCGGTGGCAGCCTTTCTAAGGAACCTCAACATCACAAGTTTTCCTACTTGGACGACTGGCTGATCAAAGCACTATCAATATCAGCAGCTCAGTCATCCACGGCAGCTTGCACAAGGCTGTTCGTCAGTTTAGGCCTTACCTTGAAAAAAGCAAAGTCAGTCTTACTCCCTCCCACTAACATCACCTTTCTGTGGGCGATTCTGGACACAACTCTCAAAGCCTTTCCATCTCTCGAAAGGCAGACCAAATTGATATTGCTGGCTCGGCGAATCCTAATAAAAATGTTGCTTTCAGTTTGCTGTTACAAGTCTCTTCTGGAAACAATGTCATCATGCATCCCTTTTATTCCATGTTGTTGTCTAAGAATGCATCCTCTTCAGGAAGAGCTAGATTTGCGATGATGTCAAGCTGAAGGGATGTTCGAGGATGTGATTACTATTACACCAGCAATGTTCCAGGCCATCTCTTGGCGGACCCAGCGAAAAAAATATTTTGATCCCTTTCTCACCACTCCCTCTCTGCTCATAATCACCACTGATGCCTCCCTAGATGGATGGGAAGCTTTTCTGCAAGATCTCCAGGTCATTGGCCGTTGGCACCAGCAACATCCGCATCTCCACATCAACTTACTGGAGCTTAGAGCTTAGACCTTTAGTCTTGCAAGCATTCCTGCCACAAATAAGGAACTCTGCGGTTTTAGTCTGAACAGACAACAAAACCGTGATGCATTATGTCAACAAGGAAGTGGGCACCAGATCTCACCTTCTCTCTCAGGAGGCACAGCACATCTGGGAATGGGTCATCCAAAATGGAGTCTCTTTAAGGGCAGAACACCTTCCGGGCGATCAGAACACAACAGCAGACACGCTAAGTAGGCTCAACGATGGATTACACCTAGATCTTTGTGACTGGGGGTGAATGTTTGCAGTGTTCAGCATTCCATCCATCATTTGCTCCTTTTACTTTTGTCACTCTAAGTGGGAAGGGCATACCCATACATGGGTCCCATGCTCACTGCACCACTGGATTTTAAGCTGGCCTGGCTGATACGGGGTGATGCCCTGTAACTGCTCTCAGGTTGCTTGTTTCTGATCCAGCGAGGATCTGGCTTGGCAGTTCAGGCTGGACTGTTCCAATGAGGAACAGGGTCAAGACTGATTTGCATATGGCTGGGTCCAAAGTGGGGTGGCATGGTGAGCAAAAGAACAATAGATTAAACCCAGATCTTTGTGACTGGGGATGAATGTTTGCAATGTTTAGTATTCCATCCATCATTTGTTCCTTTTGCTGATGTAGATGAAGGCAAAACCCTGCAGAATCATCCTCATTATCCCCATCATGGCTGCGTCCGCATTGGTACACGGAACTCCTCCTATTTTCAGAGAGAAAGCCCATCCTCTTGAATCCCATTCCATCTCTTCAGACGATGTCCCAGGGACAAATGCTACATCCAGATCCCAAATCGCTGCGATTACCGTCATGGCTTCTGAACACCTTGAGTTTGACCACCTTAACCTTCCATCTGAATGCAAGGAGATTCTCTCCAATGCCACAGAGCACTAACAAAATATATAAAATGAAGTGGAAGCAATTTTGCCTTTGTCAAGAATACAACATACATTCTTTCTCTTCCTCACCTCATGAAATCCTTTATTACATCCTTCTGGCAAAATCTTTATTAGCTTACGCCTTCATTAGGTCCATCTAGCTGCAATATCTTGTTGTAGGAGGACCTCTGCAGGGCCCTCTTTATGGTCAGCCAGGATCATTAAGCAATTCATGAAAGGGCTATTTAGGGTTTTTGCACCAGTCAGACCTCCTCCACCGCTCTGGTATCCTAACGTAGTCCTTTCGCAACTCATGAGGCATCCTTTCAAGCCCATCCATAAAGCTGATCTCAAGTTCGTTACATGGAAGGTTGCACTGCTTCTAGCATTGACATCTGCTAGAAGAGTCAGTAAAATTCAGGCTCTTACTATCCAAGAACCATTTCTTCAATTTAGGGTCAACAGAGTAGTCCTGCATACCAACCCTAGATGTATTCCCAAAGTTCCTTCGGGCTTTCACTTGAACAAGCCCATTATCCTTAAAACCTTCTTTTCACACCTTACAAACACCAGCCGAAAGAGCTCTTCATTCACTGGATATACAACGCTGTCTTAAATTGTATCTTCAAATAACTAAAGCCTTGTGGAAATCACCTCCGCTCTTTGTGGCCTATAGTGTCCCTCGGAAAGGCTATCCCCGAACCAATCAAAGTTTCAGCTATGTTGGAAGTAATAGCAGTCCGTGAGAGAGACTACCTTCACTCTCCTTCTTAGGTGGGGGCAGCGTTTGTACCTTTGGCTAAATTAGCCCTGGACAGATGCAGTAACTATTCAGACCAAATTTGGTAAGTGCCGCACTGCTATTACTTCCAATATAGCCAAAATTGACTCTGGACTTAACACTAAGTGTGTTTAAGCTGATTTTAATGTGTATGTGATACTCAATTAGTATTGACACCAGTTGTATTTGTCTCTCTCTGTTTCACTGCAGGTTGTAGCGGTGGATTCTACTGAACATACTGATTTCTGGTTCAGTATACACCATTTTCTTCTTTCTTTGACTTTACACACGTAGCAGTAGCTGTTATAATTTTTGGTATCCTGACAATGGCCTAGATACTTTCACAGGTCACCGATGGCCGAAACATGTTGATCCCCTTGATGTACCTGTCTTAAATCTTGACAGTTTCATCATTTAGCTTATTGTTGTTTTTAATCATGTCATAGGGTAGCAAAATAAAGCTTTGCCGGCTAACTCTATAGGCAGTTTTATCTCACACTCACCAGCACTGCACTTTCTACCCATTCACACGCCACGCTCACATAGGGTTTTTAGTACAATCCATGTGCTCAAAATGAAAAACATCCCTGAGCTCCTCCCTCGTAGAGAGTTGGTTGTAGCCTGCGTTAGGACTAGGTTCCTAACTGGAGGAGGCATCCCTATGATGAAGCATGACACCTCTGGTGTGTGAGGGGAGTCGTTCTTAAAAGGGATACCTTCCCCTGATTAGTCGGTTTCTTTTCTGGTGTCATATTTTGTGTATCGCATTCAAAAAATGTTCACATAATCCTGACCTGTGGGCTCTTATGTACGTTGATTCTAAGAGTGGGGAGCACGCCCAAGCTGGTCCCTAAACCTCCTCTTGGCCCTACTTGTGTGTGTTGTAAGAGATACATCTTGCCATGAGGAATTTTGACACAATGAATTAGATTGATTGCACAATCATAGCTCCGATGTGAAGGAAATTGTATCAGCTCCTTTTTGACTAAATACATTGGTGAAGATTGTTAGGGTTACTGCATTGGATTCTCTGAATCTTGCTTCGGCACGAAAAGCACCTTCAAGGCTGTTTACTCTGGTAACTAGGAAGTGGAAAACAGTGTGCAAGAGCATATTCGGTTGTGAAGGAAATGGTGGTATTCTTCTAATTTATTCAAGGAGCCACAGGCAGCCATTTCATGCATAATGTCAAAGTAAATGTAGGAGCGTTATTCAGATCGAGAACAATGCTGTATGACCTACTTTATTTGTCATCTCTACCTGTGTTGCCAGCAGTACATCACAGGATATTAATGATGTCCCATTTATGCCTTTAAAAGCTTCCAAACTTTCTTTTCTTCGTATGAGTATGTTTGTTTTGGAGTGGAAGGTCTGATCCACCCAGTACTTCCACTGTCAATCAAAGCCGTTGTTTGCCATTGTCCTGTAGGTGTTGCTAAAATTACTTCTGTTATGAAAAGTGTCTTGATAACAGAAAACTATTGTCATTTAAATCCTGAATTCCACCCATCCTGGCTTTGCTGATTACGGTGTTGGACTTTCACATATCCCATAGGCTGGGTACATTTATTAACAAAATTGCCTAACTTACCACAGTATAAAAACAGCTTTTCTATCCATTGTCTCTCCCTTTCTTCTTTAGTTAGCAGTCTTCACAGTGAGCCAATAGGCATAGATTTCACCAATTCCATTTCCTCTGAAAAAAAAATCCTGAAAGCTTTTCAGGTACTGCACATCAAGACATATACCTTCTTTCACTGTTTCTAGACTGGCGTTGTGCCTCAATCTGTATTGTCAACGCAATCAAAGCATTAGTAGTTTGGGGCGATTCACCACCAATGGCAGCATGTCTTTTAATTCCTTGCTAAGATCCTAATAAAAGGCCACAGCTGTGCCCATCAATTCATCTCACCTTTAGTTGTATAAACTGGGTAATATCCCTGCTTTATTGGGTCTGTCTATGGCCAAAAAATGTTGTGAATATTTTTTTTTAAACTGGTCAAATCAAGTGAAGTTGGTATTATCTGAATTATTGGCATACCCCAGTGTAAAACACCCTTAGTTACATACAATACCCTAAAAGGCAATTTTTGCCTGCTAGGTTAAAAAGTGCTCTGGTCAGGACATAAAATGCAATTGATTTAAGAACAAAAGCTGTTAGGATCCCCTGTTTATTTCTTTGGGTGTTCTAAATTCATAGCCCCCGTTGATGTTGTTGGTCTGTGATCTGGTAGCATTCCTTTTGAGTTTCTTCCCACAGCAACAGTATTTCTGTTACCAGAAACAGCAGCTTGGTTAAGACTCAGAGGGTATAGTTTATTATGTTTAGATAATAGGAACACTCTTCTCTTACATGCTAGGTATTTCCATATCATTTTAAATCTTACTAATGACCTGCGCGATTGCTGTGAGTGGATTGATGTCTAAATCCATGCTGTGCAGTAGGCTAGCAATCTTTCAGGATTGGGGGATAGTAGAGCAGATCTTCTAGTCATGTTCCCAACTTCTCCCCTGATATAGTGCAGAAAGATAAATGAAAAACCATCTTCTAAAAGGTGATGAGAGAAGGTAGGGAGGAGAACAGACGATCCAACTAGACTCTAATAGCACCCAGAAATGGATGCCATAGCCACTGAGGTATGATGGCTGAGTAGGCACAGTCTCACAGAGTGAAATATGGTAACCACTGCCGGCTGTATACTGTACAACATACCAGATCACATGATGAATTCTGAACTGAGCATTCTCACCACATCAGTTTCTATAAGACCACTTGTTACCGGATAACTTATTTTTGCAAAACAGAAGGCGATGACCACACTACAACCGTTCAACATGGGAGAAACTGGAAGGAGCACTGCAATAAAAAAGGCAAAATGGAAAACAAGCACAAAAATCCAGCAACTAAGACTAGGGAAACAATGGTAAAATAAAAACAAATGCAAGGGAGCAAAAATAAGTGCAAAGTGGTATGACAAGTGGGAAACTTACAGCATATGAAAGTTGCTATGCAATGAGTTCTTGGCTGACTCAGCCTTTATACCTCCAGAACATTTCCCACGCTATCGCATCCTTGGCATCTGTCACCTGAGCCCTAGCTTCACAAGTGTGTTCAGTGCTTCCACTTTCCTACTGCTCTTCTAACCTTCCAACTTCAGCACTTTGCTGGCGATTCTCTTCCCACACTTTCAATCAGCGGTCTTGAGTTCCAGTATGATTGAGGTTGAATCCTTACAGTTTTAAAGAAATAAGGTCGGAGGTTGAAAACATATTTTGTCATAACATGCACATGTTTAAAAATATGAACTTTTCCGTACAATATGAAGGAATTTAGTAATTATTTTATTCAATATCATATCTTGGAGATGAAGGACTCTGGCAAGAATGGAAAGACTATTGAGGTAATACCAGCCACTGGACGATACAAATTATTTGAACACCAAGGGTTAAAAAGAGCAAATAATATTTTTTGTTCTACCTTCTGGCTATATTAGAGCAGTGCAGGCAACCCCATACCTTAGGTGAACAATAGATTGAAGAGGAATGTCTTTAACTAGCACTTACTTTACAGCCTCTTTTAATCCCAGAATGTGGCAAAAACAGCAGTTAATAATGAGGATTAGAACAAAAGGCTGAAGCACTGTATGCAGGCAACCTTCCTATAAAATGTAGGTCCTTACTTGTACGTCTCACTCTGAGTTAGTGTTTCTTCTTAATGTTCCAGATATATTCACTGTTTGATTGAATGTTCTGGTCTTTTTTGCATGTGTTTGAATCTTAAATAGTTAAGAGGCACTCCTTTTTTAGGTCTCGCCTGACCCAGCGCATGCGCTGGTCTGGCGAGACTTATTGAGAGGGTACCACGATTACTTTCACTTTAGCGGCCACACGGCCGCTTTGATGTTTGATCGTGATCGCGATCACTTTTACCGCTTTGCATAGCCAATAGGTCTCGCTTTTGGGACCTTATAAGTATTTAGTTATGCAACTGTTGCATGGCTAAACACTTATAAGGTCCCAAAGGCGAGACCTATTGGCTATGCCAATGCTTGTTATACTTTGATGTGTGGTTCTGACATTAACCTCTGTGCTCATTCGTGAGGGATACATGATTTGGGCAGCATCAACTCATGTCCTCAGCCCCACATTGTAGACTGCATCACTTCCTGTAATGTGAGGAAATGACTGGACATTTATCCTGTAAAGCCTGAAGCAGATTCATCACGTTGGTCTGTCTCGTCTTGACACAGTTGACTTTTTTCTCAACTGCTACAGTCCAGTTTTGCACAAGAGGGGCCATTTTGTAAAACAATGTTCGCCAATCCCTTAGCCTCTTGAGGTTTCACTTTGTTGATAGACTGATGTCAATATTTGCATGTTTACATTCAGCCTTCTTTGAGTGTGAGTGATGAGAAAATTTATGGTTGGGTTATGCCCTTTGATGGTATTTTGAATGGGGTAATAGACTTCTTCCTAAACGTTTTGAGAGAGAGTGATGTCATGGGTTAGCGATTATGAGTTTTTTATTTTATATATTGTTCTTGATATAGTGCTAAATCATACACTGAGGATGTGAGGCCAAAGCCCAGTTATTGTAATGTAAGAATATTCAAATAGCAAGCAGAAACGACCATGGCATAGAAAAATGCAACCGATAAACCAGGTTCTGCAATCATAGAGGGCATACATTTACATTTAAAAGAACTTTGCTTGGTATAGATTTCTTCTCAGAGGGTGGCCACACACAACATAGAATAACAAGTAGTTCTTAAGAAGATTATCTTGAGCTATGCAGGGGGTTAGAAACTATATAGCTAGCCACCTACCCTGCATCAGCTAAGCTATGGTTTTCTTGTAAGGATGATGAATCTTCTATACTTCCAAACCAGCTAAAGGGATTCTTATCTGAGTCTTAGTTGATCGTGGTTTGTGACTCTTCAGTTTATTTGTCTTGGGTATTTTGTTTTGATAAAGGTTTTACTGCACATGATGCTGCCTGGGTTTCTTGATTACTTGTCAACATGTAGTTGGAGTAGATCTGTCCTCTTCTTGCCCACTCTCTGTTTTAAATTCTGTTGTCCTTTGTCTTTGTGTCGTGTGTTCCAAGGTCCACTCAACACTTTATGTATTGTTTATTTTAGCAATTTTATATAATCCAAACAAGACCCAAATGAGTGCCTGAGAGCTTTACATAAGAACTAGGGGTGGGCGGAATTTGCGTAATCGCGTTACGCAAATCTCCGCGAAATGGTAAAAAATCTCCGCGAACACGCAGAAATTCCGCGAACACGCGGAATTGCTTGTTCGCGATACTTTTTTCCTGTTCGCGATCGCTGTTTGCGTGCTCGGGGTGAAATATCTCGCGAACACGCATATTAAGAACGCGAACAAGCAAAAAATTTCGCGAAGTCGCGGAACGCAGATTTTTGGGCAATTTCGCGTTCTCCGCGGAACGCGAAATTACCCAAATTCCGCAAATTCCGCGAGCGGAATGGAATTTACCGCCCAGGCCTAATAAGAACCGTTAATACTGCATACAAGTAGTTTGCAAAATAAATGTTTCATAGCATAAAAGCAGTTTATCAAGCCAAAGTTTATCAGAATTCTCACAAAACAACGTATTCGTACAACGTAATAACATGCTTCTGATGAGACTGCAGTTGTCACCCTTCAAGCTCATCTGTCCACGACTTGCTCCAGAACCTTCCTGCAGCAAACCGCACCATCGGGAAAGACCACATCTACCAGGTTGGTCGGGATACAACTATGGATGGGAATAAAGCACAGCAAGACTGCAACAGAGGGCAATGTATTCAGGCAGCCACAGGTCACTCAGCCGTGTATTTCTCGGAGTAGGTACCCCTGTAGCTCACATAAACGTCTGAGGTGTTGGCAGTCACTAAGTCAGTGCTGAAAGTCCTGATTTGAAGTTTAGCACAAAATAGTTTCAGAGAGTGCTGGTACAGAAGATCAGGAGGCCACTAGCATGCCTGCCCAGCTGCAGAGCCGAGCAGGAATCCCAGTCCTGCTGTTGCTATCCAGACAGCCACAAAGCTCTTTGCAACCAATTCTTTCAGGTGGATGCTCTTGTATTGAGTGGGTTACTGGCATAAGTAGGTCATTGGGTCCATGGTGGTGGCAAATGGGGGTAGAACGGGCTATCTGCCAAAGCTGGGGCGCTCTACAGGTAGCACAGTCTGGGAGCTCCTAATTGTTTGCCATTTTTCCATATATGCTTTTGATACTGCTGTGGCACAGGCAAGCAGCTGTGAGATGTCACCTGGAGCAGAGCAAGAGGCTGTGCAGGAATGTCGCAAAGGATTATGCTGACAGGTATACGCCCGGCCATCCCACAGCCACTCATTGTACTCCTGTCCCGGGGGGGCCATGCTAGGCACTTCCACCTGTTCCTAATTTCTCAAGAGCGGCTCTATAACTCCATGTCCCTGTGCAATATTCCCTATATAATATAACATCTAGGGGTTAGAGTGCCCTTGTCTCTGTTCCATTGACTTCCCTGCCCCAGTAAAGTTGGTGTTGCAGGAATTCCCTTTTGCCAAGGCTGCCTATTTCTTGGGTTCTTGTCCCTTATGAGTTCCTGTCATCGAGGTTCTTTGTCCCAGGGCTCACAACTTGCAACAAAATGAATAGGTGTACTGATAGACAGACTTACGGGTATGCTACTGATAAATGGAAAAAGAACTAGCATATGTACTGACAACGCATTTGTTCAGCTAGTACTAAGCTCTTTTGGTTCATCACACAGAAAAACACAGTTTTGCCATATGGTCTTGAGAAACCTGTTTATCTAACATTGACCCCTACCTAAGTGAAAGACCTGATTCTTTGATTACCATCTGCATAGGTTCATTCCCCTGAGGAAGCCACATCCCTCATGAGCCCAAAATATAATTTCATCCATGTTGACAAAGAATGAAATTGTGCTAGTTCTTTACCTATGTTTTTGGTATAGACAACGTTTTTCTCATTGTTCGTCACGTAGGCAGCAATGCACTCAATGTATTGCACCTATTTATTTTTTTAACAGAAATGCATGGTTCCTTCTTTTCATCAACCTTCATTCCAAAAATGTATGAAGAGGCCCAGAAGAATCAAGACATTGTTCCTCTTAAGATCTCTCTCGTTGGGCTAAACACATTTTGTTTGTTATCTAATCCACATGTTCTGTTTTTCCTCTGATTGACCAACATAGATAAAGGTCTTTGATAGACTTCTCCTCTCATATGGAGGTAATGGTTGTAGCAAGTAAGCATCCAGTACTAATTAATGCACCTTGTTGCTTGCTTATTTTCTATTTTCCAGCTTTTAGTTTCTTTTGGGAAAACCAATGCATCTAAGTTGCAAGCATGATTTTTTTTCTTTAAACTAATATACTTGCAAATGTAACCTGGTAGTGGAAAAATGTCTTAGAAAAAGCTTGCCAATGTTTGTACCAATTTTCCTTAATCAATTCTTACAGTTTTTTCTGACATATGAGCAGCTGAAACATCTTGATTTGTAACTAAGAATATGGCTTTACAATCCGGTGCTAACAATATTGTGTTCACTAGAAAGTGAACTTTTTATGATGCCCCTCCTTCGCTGAGGAGCCATGTGTGGGTGTTGTGGTACAGAGAATGTAAGCCGCCCGATGAATACATCATTTTTCAAAAAGTGCCAAAAACATGGGTGATGTGGTTGGCATTTCATTCCAAGAACTGAAGTACCAGATGTTTATCTGCAAGTGTCCTAGTGAATGACCTTCCAGTTAGAGTACCTCCGGATAATACTTGTCAAGGCTTCTGAACACGAAGAAACAGGAGAACTCTCAGAAGAGACTTCTGCACCTTGCTTTATTAGGCCTTGTAATGGGGTGGCTCAGCAATGTTTGTTGACACAAAGGTCTTTGTTACAGTTTGGCAACAGGAATTCATGAACCACTGCTAATGTCTCTTTATACTAAGAACATTTTATGTATTGAACTCAAATGTTTGTGATATCTCAAGACAATCCTAAATATGTATTCATTTATGTGTTTAATATTTATTTACAAAGTTTATATCAGAGAGCACCAAGTAAGCACAAGTTAAAAAAAAGTCATAAAAAGAGTGCAATTTATTATTGTTCTGTATTGTTACATCTATCTGATGTCTAATGCTCAGGGAAGCAGCCGTTAAGCTCACAATATGGTACTGTACATTTTTATTTTGATTTATTGATTTCCTCGAATTGTCTTTTGTCTCTAATGGAAATATTTTCTTTGATCTAATGCGTGCTAACAA
Organism: Triturus cristatus; assembly: GCF_964204655.1. NCBI lineage: Eukaryota > Metazoa > Chordata > Amphibia > Caudata > Salamandridae > Triturus > Triturus cristatus. Next base: position 429,014,180 of record NC_140591.1, read on the forward strand.
CACTGATTGATACTTTTCATACTATATAATGCATTATATTTTTTTTATATCGTATAATGTTGTTTCTAACCATGATTATTAATGATCAAAAAAGCAAAAGAGGAAGGTGCACCAGTAAGAAGTCCAGGTCCAGACAATATCTTTGATATATCCTTTTAATTTTCTTGTAAAAAGACTCACAGCCAACGTGTTTCGTTCCACACTGGAACTTCTTCAAGGCAAAACAGTATTCTGTATGACAAACAACGTAATACGGGATGCAACGTAATAATGTCCCATATGTATGAATAAGTATTCACAGTCGGCGTTCTGATGATAAGTAAATCAATAATTGGGATATATTTTGGTTTGGTATTGTTTTAAAATTTCAAACAGGAAAGTCACCACGTCAGGAAAAGTAACTTTAAGTTGCAGGTGGCCAAGGTGTCGGCTCCTTGATACGAGCACGATCAAAAGGATTCCAATATTCTGGAAAATCCAGCAACCCCGACGTGTCTTCAAAGCTGTTCCTTTATCTGTAAACAGACCGCTCACTTGACCTTGTATTTTACTCACTGGACTTATTTTGCAACGTGTTTAATAATGTTTGAAACTTGGCTAAATCTTACTAGTTTATATATTCTACACAAACACCTGTACACTTTTTGCACACTCAGGGGCGAACACTCCTTTAAAATAATTGTTTATAATTAATAAGCTATCAGCCATCAAAATAGGGAGCACTATATAAAAAGTAAACAAGGGTGCTTACAGGTAGGATTTCACAGATTGACCGACCACTTTGTGATGCTCTTTTGGTGTCTAAGTCGTAGCAATTAATTCGGTTGAAAATATTCCTTATTCAGGAAAATTAATTATCTAAAATACATACTTGTGGGATTGTTTTCCTCGATGAAAGCCACCCACTTGTTGCTTATTGTATTAAGTATGTTTGGTTCCTCATATGTGCCCTTCAATTTGCAACATATCTGAGGTTTACATCCAGCTAGCTCAAGCTAGAGCTAAATATTGGAATAATAATTGTTCTACGTCTTTAATTGCTATGACACTACACCTGCAAAACAGTAATCTGAAGCTCATTGTAATTACATTTCATATTTCTGCACCTTAACATCACATAGACGTCCCCAATTCATGTAGCAGTTTTTCTTCTGTGAGACCAACACGTATCTAGTATGGCAAGAAACAAAAATCTCCAGTTATCCATATTTTATTAGTATTACAAACGGCTGGCCCATTACTTGGACTTGGGCTGCTATCTACTTGCTTCTACAAGCTGAAGCTGATTGCACAGGAATTGCCTTAATGACAAGACAGCAAATGCAGACAACACTTTGATTTTAAAACCTGTTTAGTTGCTGTACTTTATAATGGTGACAAGCAAAGTAAATTGGTGGTTAATATAGTTGCCACTGTAAGGACAAAATGTAAAGGGCCAGATGTTATTTTTTAACTGTGGATATTGCTTATATTGTACATAACTGTTTTTTGACTAGTTCTTTTATGTGTGAATAATGTTTGTCTTGTTCATATGTATAGTAAAATACATTAATTGGCAACTCTTGACCTAGAGTGGACTGTGACAGTTGTTTTTAAATTGAAATCTTAGAGAAAAATGTCAATACAATAATATTTTAAGGTCTAAACAGATGAAACCATAAAAACAGTGATTATGATGTATAATGTATTTATATTTCAACATTGTAATAAAGAATAATGCTCCATATCACCTTGACCTATGTTATTCTGGGCATGGTAGACCAACTCAGCAAAGGCTATACATTGAGCAGATAATTTGGTAACCCATCTATATTATGTTCTATTATTAGTATTTGGATACCGCTTACAGCCATCATTGTAGCATGGTAGCTCTTTTACAACCTGTTTATCCTTTAGTACAGCATAGGGACCGCCATCGGTTGATTGCATCTGTTCACTGGTGTTTGATTGTGAGAGGCTAGTAGAGAGTTTGTTCAGTGCATAGTTTAGAAGCAGTTTATGTATGTTAGTGCAAAAATAAAACCAGTTCCGTTAGAAGAACTTTGTAGTGTTTCTATAGGTTTGCTATTGGAATTTTTCAGTTTTTTCTTTATATGGGGGAAAGGGTCACTTGTACCACGAAACTGGTATAAAAGGTATAAAATTATGATACAACATTACATGTGTGGTATATTATGTATGCTGTGAGTGCTTTTATGGTGCTTGGCAGTACTATTTGGCCACACTTCCCCATCTTAAACGGCTTAAGTCCTGTGTTGTGTGGATGGCGTTGTGAGGATTCTGTGTAGTGCGCTGACCGAGGATGGCTCTCATATGCATCTTTAATTTCAATCCATTAACTTCATATCATTTTACTTCCATCAAGCTATACATACACAATACACAAAAATCTGCAAAGTTGCATTTCTGCACCAATTTATGTTTGTTGTTCTTTAGCATGTTTTCACCTTCATATTTTATGTGCTGTTAGCAGGTGAAACTTGCAGATAAACACAAATTGCAAACTGTGGTTTTCCAGAAGATCTTGTAATTAGTAATTTGGCATTAACTCCCTTTAGAAGCTGAATTGGGAATTGCGAGCTATGTTTAATCTGACTCTGTATTTTCTGCCAAAACTTATTAACTTATTAACAGCTTTTCTGTTCCCATTATAGTCATTATTCCATAGTTTTTAATTATCTGGAATGTTAGATCTGCATTTATCTCTGTAGAAAACAAACAAAACGTCACTTCTGGTCAGTCCTTTAGGTTGAATGTTATTTTTCTGTATACCACATTTCATGCTATAAAAGCAATTGCTCTCTATTTCCTCCTCGAAGGCTTTGTTACTAATTCATAGCCCGGGACTTCATTAGATTAATGTTACATAGTTTTTCATCACGCTGCCTGGCAATGGGTAACTTTCATCTGTATGAAAACGTAATGAAGTGTATATGTGTATGTGTGTGTATATATATATATATATATATATATATATATATTCAATACCACGGCGGTTCACTTTTCCCGGGTTTCAGGCACTCTTGAGAGGTGTGCGTAACCAACGCGGTTGAACCAAACCGTAATTTATAAACACAAAACTCCCGTATGGAAGTAAATGGTCGCACTCCAGCAGTATTCTTCAAATCTTAATTTATTCTTGAATCATTTTATCTCAGCAGCCAACACAGATCAACCAACGCTTTTCGGTATCTCCATATACCTTGATCACGGTTGTTTAATCACATGATTATTCACATTTTAAAAGACTCCCTTCAAGGACACACTGTGACGTCATTTCCTACTTGTTACCAGGACTTCTCCATTGATTCTTGGGCGATGTAGTCCTATATTTAACAACTAAATATTTACAAATAGCGCATACAGGAATCAATGTTTTGCCAATGGATTTCAAAGTGTCCTGTTACTCTTTGCTATGCTATATGTTATATGTTATTGTTCCACTATTGTCATCAAATTTGTGACATGTCACATGTTATTTTCCAAAATGCACCAGAGTTCGTACCAGGAGCAAATTGCATTTTCTTTTTTGTCTCTTGTTTTTCACTCCCCACAGTGAGGATATCACTAGTGGTTCAGAAACGGCTGCCATAAAATAATTTATTGTCTTTTTTCAAGCCCTCCATTGGTCATGTTTTGTTGGCAAAATCACGCATTCCATGTTTTTCTGATTTCCAACCTATATTCTTTTCTTTCCTCCGGTGGGTATTCAAGATGCTGACATGCCGTAACCCAGACTTCGTGCACTCCATACAGATGACCATAGCCTCAAGCATGACTTTTCCTGGTTCACTTTGAGGGAAGCTTTTTGCCTTTTACAGATGTATATATGGTTCCTCTGACTGATTCAAACCAAAAGGTGTCATGGTTCTGAAATTCAAAATATGCCGGGACTCCTTTTGTCGCAAACTCCTCTCCCGGTTGCCGCCTCGTGCATTAACCGGTACAGTCTCGATCCCATAAAATTTCAAGGATTTCCAGTTGGCATTGTGATATATATACATATGCTTGGCCACTGCGTTGTTTCTATCTTTCTTCTTTGTGGCACGTACATGCTCCAGTATACGTTTATTTAAATCACAAATGGTGCTGCCGACATACTTTAACATACACGGGCACTCAATTACGTACACCGTGTGTTGGCTTTTGCACGTTATCAAGTCTCTGATTTGCCAGACTTTATTATTGGCCATTGTGACGTCCGTTACTGGTTTCGCAATTTCGCACACTTTACAATTGTGGCACTTGATAAAACCCTTTGTATTTAGCCACGTCTCCTTTTGTTTCTTGGCTTTAAAATTGCTGTGCACCAACCGATCTTTCAAATTCTTGGCTCTTCGATACGTTATTATTGGGTGGGGGCCCATTTTTTCACCAATGGTTCCATCCAGCTGTAAGTTGTTCCAATTCTTCTTTATTATACCAGCTATTTCCTTGGACTCTTGATTGAAGTCCATGATGAGTCTTATGGGTTCCCCAGTAGTTGGTTCTTCGCCACCTGTTGGTGCTAGGCATTCCTTTCTAGTTCTTTCATTTGTTCTAGTCCAATTATTATTTCCATTGTTTTTGCTGTATTTTCTATCCTTGAATCTTTTTATTGTTCTTGCACTTTGCTTTTTCCATTCCTCCTCCTCATTACAAATTCTCCGCAGGCGGAGGAACTCTCCATAAGGTATGCTGGATATGAGGGATGGCTGATGAAAACTCGTTGCCTCCAGAGTGGCATTAGTCGCCGTACTTTTTCGATGTAATGTGGTTTCCAAACTGTTGTTTTTCACATAGATTTCTGCATCCAGAAAAACTACTCTTTCATTGCTAAAATCATGCGTAAAATTTAAATTAGGTGTACTTGTATTCAAAATTTCAAAGTATTCCTGGAAATTTTCCTCATTCCCATTCCAGATAATGAGGAGATCATCTGAGAATCGTGTCCAGCTGACTATCCGTTTTGTGTGCTTCTCACTCTTGATGTTCCAGGCTATCTCTTTCTCCCACCACCCCATTACCAAGCAAGTGTAACTGGGGCTGAAAGCAAAACCCATAGCTGCTCCGTTTTGCTGACGATATAGCTCATCCCCAAATACAAAAACATTATTTGTTACGCACAACTTGATCATATCCATCAGCATCTCATTATGTTCCTTATAATGAATGTTTCTTTCTTGCAAGGAATGATGACATGCATTTAAACCAAGGGTATTATCAATGTTGGTATAAAGAGCAACCACATCCATCGTAATCAAGCAGTAGGTGCTCTGCCAAGTTATACCCCTTGTAGGATTCTAAGGAGATCTGTTGTATCCTTAATAAATTAGTTCAAGTCTGCCACATATAGGATCAAAAAATAATCAATAACATTTGTCACTGGTTCTAAAAGTGAGCCTTTTGCTGACAAAATTGGTCTCCCTGGTGGTTCTTTTTGATTTTTATGAAGTTTTGGGAGAAAGTACATGGTAGCTAATCTACAGATCAATATTTACTTTCATCTTCATTGATCAGATTGTTTGATACCCATGCCCTTAGTTTTCTGTCAATTTCATGTTTAATTGATGTGGTGGGATTCGCATGTAATTTTTCATAGTATTTGCAATCATTTAATTGACGAAGTGCTTCCGTGGTGTACAAAGTTCGATCCCATAGCACCACGTTGCCCCCCTTATCTGCCATTTTTATTTCAATTTCATGATCATTGGCTAGTTTTTCCAGGGCTTCTCTTTCCGTCCCATTTAGATTGTCCTTATACTTTGATTTTTTCATTTTATAGAGATCATGTACAATAGCCTCCTGGAAGATATCAATTTTATTTCCTGGCGCTATTTGTGGGTAAAACTTGGACTTTGGTCTTTTTTAACTCAAACCTGCCCCTAATTGTCGGCATGCTGTTTCCAAGGAGATCTCTTCTCCTTCTTCTGCATTTAGATTGAGTAGTGTCAAAAAATCCCACGACTCCTTTGCCAGGAGTGTTGATGTTGGTTTTGGTATTATTTTTGTTAATTTAGGTCTGTTTTGATTTTCCATGAAGTGTTTTGCCAGTTTTATTTTACAGATATACAAATACAGATCTATCCTGGTTTGCGCTAGATCCATTCTTTGTATGGGGCAATAATTGATGCCCCGTTTTAATAATGACATTTCTGCTGAGGATAGTTCCCGTTCTGAGAGATTTACTACCTGGAACTGATCCATCATTGATCCTTCCTTCGTCTCATACTTCGGGTTTTCGTACCATACCTTTCTGATGAAGAACTTGCTTCTTCGTCCCCTTCGTTTTGTCAGTCGCGATTTCTTTGCTACCACGACAGAGACAAAAAAGAAAATGCAATTTGCTCCTTGTACAAACTCTGGTGCATTTTGGAAAATAACATGTGACCTGTCACAAATTTGATGACCATAGCGGAACAATAACATATAGCATAGCAAAGAGTAACATGACATTTAGGACATCCATTGGCAAAACAATGATTCCTGTATGCGCTATTTGTAAATATTTAGTTGTTACATATAGGACTACATCTCCCAAGAATCAATGGAGGAGTCCTGGTAACAAGTAGGAAATGACGACACAGTGTTTCCTTGAAGGGAGTCTTTTAAAATGTGAATAATCATGTGATTAAACGACCGTGATCAAGGTATATGGAGATACCGAAACACGTTGGTTGATCTGTGTTGGCTGCTGAGAAAAAAATGATTCAAGAATAAATTAAGATTTGAAGAATACTGCTGGAGTGCAACCATTTACTTCCATACGGGAGTTTTGTGTTTATATATATATATATATATATATATATATATATATCTCAATCCATATATATATATATAACTTTTTAAAGACAACAAGCCTTGGCCCATAAGTTTCTTCAAGCGTGTTATTTTATTCACAGTAAAATCACCCTACACGTTTTGGAGCGTCCGCTCCTTGCTCACGAGTAGTGTGTATGGAGAAACAATAAAGTTGTATACAATCATGTGACATTCAAATGATAGAAAATGAAAACAGACTTCTGTGTCATTGTCTCATTCCTCTGTACAATCAAGGCACATTAAGCTCATCTGCCATAATCCAAAGCATTAGAAGAGAATCAAGTTGTCTATATTTTGGTAACAATATTCGCACTATATACAATATGTACAAGTGTGTAATTCGAGTGATTTTTCGGGTGTAGAAACAACCCCTCCTGGCTCAGGATAACTATGCGGTCCACCATGCACCACGGCAAGCATTCAAGCATTCCGGAGGCTCAGTCATTCTTAAGAGCGTCAGAATTGCAGCTCGTCTACGGGCAACAATAGACACAAGCATCAAGCCCCAGTGGGCATAAGGACCTATATCGTCCCCGTAATGTCAAATCAAATAGTGGCTCGTCTGCGGGCCACATAAGACATTAGAATCAAGCCCAAGTGGGCATGTGGATTCGACCTTTAGATTGAGAAGGTCGACCCCGCATCTTCAGACCAATATCCATCTCGCCCAAGTGGGCATATATATATATATATATATATATATATATATATATAAACTAAATCACACGTGCAGGAAAACCCACACCTACCCGTACACTTAAGCCCAAGTCGCCCGAGGCCCAGGTACATAAGTGTCAAATCAATAAATAATCATAGCGACAGCAGGGACAACTATATCTATCAAAAATTAGCCCATCATATTGAAATTAATTACAACCTCTGGAATAAACTATCTTCACTCGAAATTCATGGCTAACTAATGCTGCAATTGGAGTTACATTCAACAGTCAGACACGACACAACACCGTTCCTGCAGATACTTTAGCTCTTCGCCTTCCACTTGCACCTGAGACAATTTCAAAATCTGTAAATGAAAAAACAAATAGTGAATGTTCGAATATAAACATAGTGTTACACATTTTTACATATACACAAAATTACATTGAGTCAGAGACAGTGGGAATAAAAACATTGGTTAAAATTCCACATCGGCATCTTAAAAGAGAAACAGAAGCTATGTTTTATTCAGCCCAAATGTACTGCTAGTGCCTCGTCATTTTTATGGCCCATTGGTTGCATCGTGTGGTACTTAATGATCATCTTGGACTCTAAACGTCTGAGTTCTTTAGTTCTGTCTCCCCCCCTCTCCCTTCTGGGGACACAGTCTAGGACTATGAAAGATAGCAAACTGGTATTCTGATTGTGGTCGGAGAAAAAATGACGTTATGGGTTATTGCCCTCAGATACTCTAAAACCAGTTTTTGGGCTTTATGGATGGTACTTCCAATATAATATTTGTCACACTGGCATCTGAGGGCATAAACAGCATATTATTCAGTATTACACGAGACATGTGGTATTGAGAAACCTGTTTATCTAACATAGACTCCCCCCCCCCCCCCCCCACTGCCTTTCTCCTCCCCTTTTGATTATCTATTGCAGTGGAATCCACCCACATATGAAGAATAAGATAACTACAATGTAGGAGTAGAATGAAGTTACCTTTATATTCTAGTTTACTTGGAAGTTTCTATACCAAACAACTATGGTCTTCCCATGTATCCTCTGTCAAACATCACCCAATGGACTTGTGTTTTTTAAAGAGAGAACTGGCGTGAGTGCACAACCAATGCAAGAAAAATGATTGTGGCCATGTATACTTGCTAGCACTATACTGGTTGTACTAAGCTCTAATTTTTGCCTACTTTGAGCAACTGGTTCTGATACTACGTGGGTGGATATACACAGGCTAGATATAGGAGAGAATTTACAGATTAGGAGTGACAATCCCTACAGAGAAAGCTTTATTCTTTTAGTGGATGTATAGATTCTTCAGTCTCACCTATCTTTCTCTCTAGTTCCTCTGAATTTCTTTTGTCCTATTTAAGATGGAAAGTAGCTGAGAAACTTGAGCACAAGTGTGAAGTGTAAAGTGATGCCTTATATATACATATACATACTGTGGTGTTGTCACTTCCAAAGAGGTAACGAGGCCTCAATATCACTTATTCCCATTAGTGCTTCTTGAACTGTTTCCAAAGTCTAAAACTAGCAACTGGAGATATCTTTTAAAATGGAGACCTTGTGGAGCAAAATATAATTCTAATGGAAAGTTACCTAAGTGAAAGACCTGATTCTTTGATTACCATCTGCATAGGTTCATTCCCCTGAGGAAGCCACATCCCTCATGAGCCCAAAATATCATTTCATCCATGTTGACAAAGAATGAAATTGTGCTAGTTCTTTACCTATGTTTTTGGTATAGACAACATTTTTCTCATTGTTCGTCACGTAGGCAGAAATGCACTCAATGTATTGCACCTATTTATTTTTTAACAGAAATGCATGGGTCCTTCTTTTCATCAACCTTCATTCCAAATATGTATTAAGAGGCCCAGAAGAATCAAGACATTGTTCCTCTTAAGATCTCTCTCGTTGGGCTAAACACATTTTGTTTGTTACCTAATCCACATGTTCTGTTTTTCCTCTGATTGACCAACATAGATAAAGGTCTTTGATAGACTTCTCCTCTCATATGGAGGTAATGGTTGTAGCAAGTAAGCATCCGGTACTAATTAATGCACCTTGTTTCCTACATTTGGCACTAAAGTTTTGCTTGCTTATTTTCTATTTTCAAAAGTCATAAAAATAGTGCAATTTATTATTGTTCTGTATTGTTACATCTATCTAATGTCTAATGCTCAGGGAAGCAGCCGTTAAGCTCACAATATGGTACTGTACATTTTTATTTTGATTTATTGATTTCATTGAATTGTCTTTTGTCTCTAATGGAAATATTTTCTTTGATCTAATGCGTGCTAACAACACTGCTTGATACTTTCCATACTATATAATGCATTATATATTTTTTTATATCTTATAAATTTGTTTCTAACAGTGATTATTAATGATCTGCTAGTAGACATTTGAAGCATACTCCAAATGAGCGTTTTTCTGGCAGATTTGCTTGATTTACATTAAAAGAAAGCATGTTTTTATTCTTTAAAGTTGTTGATGCCAAGCACACCTCATTTTCATTCACTAAAGTGTCTTCAAAGCTGTTACTTTGTCTGTAAACAGACCGCTCACTTGACCTTGTATTTTACTCACTGGACTGACTTTGCAACGTGTTTAATAATGGTTGAAACTTGCCTAAATCTCACTAGTTTATATATTCTACACAAACACCTGTACACTTTTTGCACACTCAGGGGCGAACACTCCTTTAAAATAATTGTTTATAATTAATAAGCTATCAGCCATCAAAATAGGGAGCACTATATAAAAAGTAAACAAGGGTGCTTACAGGTAGGATTTCACAGATCGACCGACCACTTTGTGATGCTCTTTTGGTGTCTAAGTCGTAGCAATTAATTCGGTTGAAAATATTCTGCATTCAGGAAAATTAATTATCTAAAATACATACTTGTGGGATTGTTTTCCTCGATGAAAGCCACCCACTTGTTGCTTATTGTATTAAGTATGTTTGGTTCCTCATATGTGCCCTTCAATTTGCAACATATCTGAGGTTTACATCCAGCTAGCTCAAGATAGAGCTAAATATTGGAATAATAATTGTTCTACGTCTTTAATTGCTATGACACTACACCTGCAAAACAGTAATCTGAAGCTCATTGTAATTACATTTCATATTTCTGCACCTTAACATCACATAGACGTCCCCAATTCATGTAGCAGTTTTTCTTCAGTGAGACCAACACGCATCTAGTATGGCAAGAAACAAATATCTCCATTTATCCATATTTTATTAGTATTACAAAAGGCTGGCCCCTTACTTGGACTTGGGCTGCTATCTACTTGGTTCTACAAGCTGAAGCTGATTGCACAGGAATTGACTTAATGACAAGACAGCAAATGCAGACAACACTTTGATTTTAAAACCTGTTTAGTTGCTGTACTTTATAATGGTGACAAGCAAAGTAAATTGGTGGTTAATATAGTTGCCACTGTAAGTACAAAATGTTAAGGGCCAGATGTTATTTTTTAACTGTGGTTAATGCTTATATTGTACATAACTGTTTTTTGACTAGTTCTTTTATGTGTGAATAATGTTTGTCTTGTTCATATGTATAGTAAAATACATTAATTGGCAACTCTTAACCTAGAGTGGACTGTGACAGTTGTTTTTAAATTGAAATCTTAGAGAAAAATGTCAATGCAATAATATTTTACGGTCTAAACAGATGAAACCATAAAAACAGTGATTATGATGTATAATGTATTTATATTTCAACCTTGTAATAAAGAATAATGTTCCATATCACCTTGACCTATGTTATTCTGGGCATGGTAGACCAACTCAGCAAAGGCTATACATTGAGCAGATAATTTGGTAACACAGTCAAATTATGTTATATTATTGGTATTTGGATACCGCTTACAGCCATCATTGTAGCATGGTAGCTCTTTTACAACCTTTTTATCCTTTAGTACAGCATAGGGACTGCCATCGGTTGATTTCATCTGTTCACTGGTGTTTGATTGTGAGAGGCTAGTAGAGAGTTTGTTCAGTGCATAGTATAGAAGCGATTTATGTATGTTAGTGCAAAAATAAAACCAGTTCCGTTAGAAGAACTTTGTAGTGTTTCTATAGGTTTGCTATTGGGCTTTTTCAGTTTTTTCTTTATATGGGGGGAGGGTCACTTGTACCACGAAACTGGTATAAAATTATGATACAACATTACATGTGTGGTATATTAAGTATGCTGTGAGTGCTTTTATGGTGCTTGGCAGTGCTATTTGGCCACACTTCCCCATCTTAAATGGCTTAAGTCCTGTGTTGTGTGGATGGCGTTGTAAGGATTCTGTGTAGTGCGCTGACCAAGGATGGCTCTCATATGCATCTTTAATTTCAATCCATTAACTTCATATCATTTTATTTCCATCAAGATATATATACACAATACACAAAAATCTGCAAAGTTGCATTTCTGAACCAATTTATGTTTGTTGTTCTTTGGCATGTTTTCACCTTCATATTTTATGTGCTGTTAGCAGGTGAAACTTGCAGATGAACACAGATTGCAAACTGTGGTTTTCCAGAAGATCTTGTAATTAGTAATTTGGCATTAACTCCCTTTAGGAGCTGAATTGGGAATTGCGAGCTATGTGTAATCTGACTCTGTATTTTCTGCCAAAACTTATTTAACAGCTTTTCTGTTCCCATTATAGTTTTCATCATTATTCGATAGTTTTTTTTAATTATCTGGAATGTTAGATCTGCATTTATATCTCTGTAGAAAACAAACAAAATATCACTTCTGGTCAGTCCTTTAGGTTGAATGGTATTTTTCTGTATACCACATTTCATGCTATAAAAGCAATTGCTCTCTATTTCCTCCTCGATGGCTCTGTTACTAATTCATAGCCCGGGACTTCATTAGATTAATGTTACATAGTTTTTCATCACACTGCCTGGCAATGGGTAACTTCTGATTATTCATCCTTATGTAACTTTTTGTGCTATAACATCCAATCTGTATGAAAACGTAATGAAGTGTATATGTGTATGTGTGTGATATATATATATATATATATATATATATATATATATATATATATATATATATACAGGTGCGTAACCAACGCGGTTGAACCAAACCGCAATTTATAAACACAAAATTCCCGTATGGAAGTAAATGGTCGCACTCCAGCAGTATCCTTCAAATCTTAATTTATTCTTGAATCATTTTTTCTCAGCAGCCAACACAGATCAACCAACGCGTTTCAGTATCTCCTTATACCTTGATCACGGTGGTTTAATCACATGATTATTCACATTTTAAAAGGCTCCCTTCAAGGAAACACTGTGACTTCATTTCCTACTTGTTACCAGGACTTCTCCATTGATTCTTGGGAGATGTAGTCCTATATTTAACAGCTAAATATTTACAAATAGCGCATACAGGAATTATTGTTTTGCCGATGGATTTCATAAGTGTCCTGTTACTCTTTGCTATGCTATATGTTATATGTTATTGTTCCACTATGGTCATCAAATTTGTGACATGTCACATGTTATTTTCCAAAATGCACCTGAGTTCGTACCAGGATCAAATTGCATTTTCTTTTTTGTCTCTTGTTTTTCACTCCCCACAGTGAGGATATCACTAGTGGTTCAGAAACGGCTGCCATAAAAGAAATTCATGTCTTTTTTCAAGCCCTCCAGTGGGCATGTTTTGTTGGCAAAATCACGCATTCCATGTTTTTCTGATTTCCAACCTATTTTCTTTTCTTCCCTCAGGTGGGTATTCAAGATGCTGACATGTCGTAACCCAGACTTCGTGCACTCCATACAGATGACCATAGCCTCGAGCATGACTTTTCCTATTTCACTTCGAGGGAAGCTTTTTGCCTTTTACAGATGTATATATGGTTCCTCTGACTGATTCAAACCAAAAGGTGTCATGGTTCTGAAATTCAAAATATGCCGGGACTCCTTTTGTCGCAAACTCCTCTCCCGGTTGCCGCCTCGTGCATTAACCGGTACAGTCTCGATCCCATAAAATTTCAAGGATTTCCAGTTGGCATTGTGATATATATACATATGCTTGGCCACTGCGTTGTTTCTATCTTTCTTCTTTGTGGCACGTACATGCTCCAGTATACGTTTATTTAAATCACAAATGGTGCTGCCGACATACTTTAACATACACGGGCACTCAATTACGTACACCGTGTGTTGGCTTTTGCACGTTATCAAGTCTCTGATTTGCCAGACTTTATTATTGGCCATTGTGACGTCCGTTACTGGTTTCGCAATTTCGCACACTTTACAATTGTGGCACTTGATAAAACCCTTTGTATTTAGCCACGTCTCCTTTTGTTTCTTGGCTTTAAAATTGCTGTGCACCAACCGATCTTTCAAATTCTTGGCTCTTCGATACGTTATTATTGGGTGGGGGCCCATTTTTTCACCAATGGTTCCATCCAGCTGTAAGTTGTTCCAATTCTTCTTTATTATACCAGCTATTTCCTTGGACTCTTGATTGAAGTCCATGATGAGTCTTATGGGTTCCCCAGTAGTTGGTTCTTCGCCACCTGTTGGTGCTAGGCATTCCTTTCTAGTTCTTTCATTTGTTCTAGTCCAATTATTATTTCCATTGTTTTTGCTGTATTTTCTATCCTTGAATCTTTTTATTGTTCTTGCACTTTGCTTTTTCCATTCCTCCTCCTCATTACAAATTCTCCGCAGGCGGAGGAACTCTCCATAAGGTATGCTGGATATGAGGGATGGCTGATGAAAACTCGTTGCCTCCAGAGTGGCATTAGTCGCCGTACTTTTTCGATGTAATGTGGTTTCCAAACTGTTGTTTTTCACATAGATTTCTGCATCCAGAAAAACTACTCTTTCATTGCTAAAATCATGCGTAAAATTTAAATTAGGTGTACTTGTATTCAAAATTTCAAAGTATTCCTGGAAATTTTCCTCATTCCCATTCCAGATAATGAGGAGATCATCTGAGAATCGTGTCCAGCTGACTATCCGTTTTGTGTGCTTCTCACTCTTGATGTTCCAGGCTATCTCTTTCTCCCACCACCCCATTACCAAGCAAGTGTAACTGGGGCTGAAAGCAAAACCCATAGCTGCTCCGTTTTGCTGACGATATAGCTCATCCCCAAATACAAAAACATTATTTGTTACGCACAACTTGATCATATCCATCAGCATCTCATTATGTTCCTTATAATGAATGTTTCTTTCTTGCAAGGAATGATGACATGCATTTAAACCAAGGGTATTATCAATGTTGGTATAAAGAGCAACCACATCCATCGTAATCAAGCAGTAGGTGCTCTGCCAAGTTATACCCCTTGTAGGATTCTAAGGAGATCTGTTGTATCCTTAATAAATTAGTTCAAGTCTGCCACATATAGGATCAAAAAATAATCAATAACATTTGTCACTGGTTCTAAAAGTGAGCCTTTTGCTGACAAAATTGGTCTCCCTGGTGGTTCTTTTTGATTTTTATGAAGTTTTGGGAGAAAGTACATGGTAGCTAATCTACAGATCAATATTTACTTTCATCTTCATTGATCAGATTGTTTGATACCCATGCCCTTAGTTTTCTGTCAATTTCATGTTTAATTGATGTGGTGGGATTCGCATGTAATTTTTCATAGTATTTGCAATCATTTAATTGACGAAGTGCTTCCGTGGTGTACAAAGTTCGATCCCATAGCACCACGTTGCCCCCCTTATCTGCCATTTTTATTTCAATTTCATGATCATTGGCTAGTTTTTCCAGGGCTTCTCTTTCCGTCCCATTTAGATTGTCCTTATACTTTGATTTTTTCATTTTATAGAGATCATGTACAATAGCCTCCTGGAAGATATCAATTTTATTTCCTGGCGCTATTTGTGGGTAAAACTTGGACTTTGGTCTTTTTTAACTCAAACCTGCCCCTAATTGTCGGCATGCTGTTTCCAAGGAGATCTCTTCTCCTTCTTCTGCATTTAGATTGAGTAGTGTCAAAAAATCCCACGACTCCTTTGCCAGGAGTGTTGATGTTGGTTTTGGTATTATTTTTGTTAATTTAGGTCTGTTTTGATTTTCCATGAAGTGTTTTGCCAGTTTTATTTTACAGATATACAAATACAGATCTATCCTGGTTTGCGCTAGATCCATTCTTTGTATGGGGCAATAATTGATGCCCCGTTTTAATAATGACATTTCTGCTGAGGATAGTTCCCGTTCTGAGAGATTTACTACCTGGAACTGATCCATCATTGATCCTTCCTTCGTCTCATACTTCGGGTTTTCGTACCATACCTTTCTGATGAAGAACTTGCTTCTTCGTCCCCTTCGTTTTGTCAGTCGCGATTTCTTTGCTACCACGACAGAGACAAAAAAGAAAATGCAATTTGCTCCTTGTACAAACTCTGGTGCATTTTGGAAAATAACATGTGACCTGTCACAAATTTGATGACCATAGCGGAACAATAACATATAGCATAGCAAAGAGTAACATGACATTTAGGACATCCATTGGCAAAACAATGATTCCTGTATGCGCTATTTGTAAATATTTAGTTGTTACATATAGGACTACATCTCCCAAGAATCAATGGAGGAGTCCTGGTAACAAGTAGGAAATGACGACACAGTGTTTCCTTGAAGGGAGTCTTTTAAAATGTGAATAATCATGTGATTAAACGACCGTGATCAAGGTATATGGAGATACCGAAACACGTTGGTTGATCTGTGTTGGCTGCTGAGAAAAAAATGATTCAAGAATAAATTAAGATTTGAAGAATACTGCTGGAGTGCAACCATTTACTTCCATACGGGAGTTTTGTGTTTATATATATATATATATATATATATATATATATATCTCAATCCATATATATATATATAACTTTTTAAAGACAACAAGCCTTGGCCCATAAGTTTCTTCAAGCGTGTTATTTTATTCACAGTAAAATCACCCTACACGTTTTGGAGCGTCCGCTCCTTGCTCACGAGTAGTGTGTATGGAGAAACAATAAAGTTGTATACAATCATGTGACATTCAAATGATAGAAAATGAAAACAGACTTCTGTGTCATTGTCTCATTCCTCTGTACAATCAAGGCACATTAAGCTCATCTGCCATAATCCAAAGCATTAGAAGAGAATCAAGTTGTCTATATTTTGGTAACAATATTCGCACTATATACAATATGTACAAGTGTGTAATTCGAGTGATTTTTCGGGTGTAGAAACAACCCCTCCTGGCTCAGGATAACTATGCGGTCCACCATGCACCACGGCAAGCATTCAAGCATTCCGGAGGCTCAGTCATTCTTAAGAGCGTCAGAATTGCAGCTCGTCTACGGGCAACAATAGACACAAGCATCAAGCCCCAGTGGGCATAAGGACCTATATCGTCCCCGTAATGTCAAATCAAATAGTGGCTCGTCTGCGGGCCACATAAGACATTAGAATCAAGCCCAAGTGGGCATGTGGATTCGACCTTTAGATTGAGAAGGTCGACCCCGCATCTTCAGACCAATATCCATCTCGCCCAAGTGGGCATATATATATATATATATATATATATATATATATATAAACTAAATCACACGTGCAGGAAAACCCACACCTACCCGTACACTTAAGCCCAAGTCGCCCGAGGCCCAGGTACATAAGTGTCAAATCAATAAATAATCATAGCGACAGCAGGGACAACTATATCTATCAAAAATTAGCCCATCATATTGAAATTAATTACAACCTCTGGAATAAACTATCTTCACTCGAAATTCATGGCTAACTAATGCTGCAATTGGAGTTACATTCAACAGTCAGACACGACACAACACCGTTCCTGCAGATACTTTAGCTCTTCGCCTTCCACTTGCACCTGAGACAATTTCAAAATCTGTAAATGAAAAAACAAATAGTGAATGTTCGAATATAAACATAGTGTTACACATTTTTACATATACACAAAATTACATTGAGTCAGAGACAGTGGGAATAAAAACATTGGTTAAAATTCCACATCGGCATCTTAAAAGAGAAACAGAAGCTATGTTTTATTCAGCCCAAATGTACTGCTAGTGCCTCGTCATTTTTATGGCCCATTGGTTGCATCGTGTGGTACTTAATGATCATCTTGGACTCTAAACGTCTGAGTTCTTTAGTTCTGTCTCCCCCCCTCTCCCTTCTGGGGACACAGTCTAGGACTATGAAAGATAGCAAACTGGTATTCTGATTGTGGTCGGAGAAAAAATGACGTTATGGGTTATTGCCCTCAGATACTCTAAAACCAGTTTTTGGGCTTTATGGATGGTACTTCCAATATAATATTTGTCACACTGGCATCTGAGGGCATAAACAGCATATTATTCAGTATTACACGAGACATGTGGTATTGAGAAACCTGTTTATCTAACATAGACTCCCCCCCCCCCCCCCCCACTGCCTTTCTCCTCCCCTTTTGATTATCTATTGCAGTGGAATCCACCCACATATGAAGAATAAGATAACTACAATGTAGGAGTAGAATGAAGTTACCTTTATATTCTAGTTTACTTGGAAGTTTCTATACCAAACAACTATGGTCTTCCCATGTATCCTCTGTCAAACATCACCCAATGGACTTGTGTTTTTTAAAGAGAGAACTGGCGTGAGTGCACAACCAATGCAAGAAAAATGATTGTGGCCATGTATACTTGCTAGCACTATACTGGTTGTACTAAGCTCTAATTTTTGCCTACTTTGAGCAACTGGTTCTGATACTACGTGGGTGGATATACACAGGCTAGATATAGGAGAGAATTTACAGATTAGGAGTGACAATCCCTACAGAGAAAGCTTTATTCTTTTAGTGGATGTATAGATTCTTCAGTCTCACCTATCTTTCTCTCTAGTTCCTCTGAATTTCTTTTGTCCTATTTAAGATGGAAAGTAGCTGAGAAACTTGAGCACAAGTGTGAAGTGTAAAGTGATGCCTTATATATACATATACATACTGTGGTGTTGTCACTTCCAAAGAGGTAACGAGGCCTCAATATCACTTATTCCCATTAGTGCTTCTTGAACTGTTTCCAAAGTCTAAAACTAGCAACTGGAGATATCTTTTAAAATGGAGACCTTGTGGAGCAAAATATAATTCTAATGGAAAGTTACCTAAGTGAAAGACCTGATTCTTTGATTACCATCTGCATAGGTTCATTCCCCTGAGGAAGCCACATCCCTCATGAGCCCAAAATATCATTTCATCCATGTTGACAAAGAATGAAATTGTGCTAGTTCTTTACCTATGTTTTTGGTATAGACAACATTTTTCTCATTGTTCGTCACGTAGGCAGAAATGCACTCAATGTATTGCACCTATTTATTTTTTAACAGAAATGCATGGGTCCTTCTTTTCATCAACCTTCATTCCAAATATGTATTAAGAGGCCCAGAAGAATCAAGACATTGTTCCTCTTAAGATCTCTCTCGTTGGGCTAAACACATTTTGTTTGTTACCTAATCCACATGTTCTGTTTTTCCTCTGATTGACCAACATAGATAAAGGTCTTTGATAGACTTCTCCTCTCATATGGAGGTAATGGTTGTAGCAAGTAAGCATCCGGTACTAATTAATGCACCTTGTTTCCTACATTTGGCACTAAAGTTTTGCTTGCTTATTTTCTATTTTCAAAAGTCATAAAAATAGTGCAATTTATTATTGTTCTGTATTGTTACATCTATCTAATGTCTAATGCTCAGGGAAGCAGCCGTTAAGCTCACAATATGGTACTGTACATTTTTATTTTGATTTATTGATTTCATTGAATTGTCTTTTGTCTCTAATGGAAATATTTTCTTTGATCTAATGCGTGCTAACAACACTGCTTGATACTTTCCATACTATATAATGCATTATATATTTTTTTATATCTTATAAATTTGTTTCTAACAGTGATTATTAATGATCTGCTAGTAGACATTTGAAGCATACTCCAAATGAGCGTTTTTCTGGCAGATTTGCTTGATTTACATTAAAAGAAAGCATGTTTTTATTCTTTAAAGTTGTTGATGCCAAGCACACCTCATTTTCATTCACTAAAGTGTCTTCAAAGCTGTTACTTTGTCTGTAAACAGACCGCTCACTTGACCTTGTATTTTACTCACTGGACTGACTTTGCAACGTGTTTAATAATGGTTGAAACTTGCCTAAATCTCACTAGTTTATATATTCTACACAAACACCTGTACACTTTTTGCACACTCAGGGGCGAACACTCCTTTAAAATAATTGTTTATAATTAATAAGCTATCAGCCATCAAAATAGGGAGCACTATATAAAAAGTAAACAAGGGTGCTTACAGGTAGGATTTCACAGATCGACCGACCACTTTGTGATGCTCTTTTGGTGTCTAAGTCGTAGCAATTAATTCGGTTGAAAATATTCTGCATTCAGGAAAATTAATTATCTAAAATACATACTTGTGGGATTGTTTTCCTCGATGAAAGCCACCCACTTGTTGCTTATTGTATTAAGTATGTTTGGTTCCTCATATGTGCCCTTCAATTTGCAACATATCTGAGGTTTACATCCAGCTAGCTCAAGATAGAGCTAAATATTGGAATAATAATTGTTCTACGTCTTTAATTGCTATGACACTACACCTGCAAAACAGTAATCTGAAGCTCATTGTAATTACATTTCATATTTCTGCACCTTAACATCACATAGACGTCCCCAATTCATGTAGCAGTTTTTCTTCAGTGAGACCAACACGCATCTAGTATGGCAAGAAACAAATATCTCCATTTATCCATATTTTATTAGTATTACAAAAGGCTGGCCCCTTACTTGGACTTGGGCTGCTATCTACTTGGTTCTACAAGCTGAAGCTGATTGCACAGGAATTGACTTAATGACAAGACAGCAAATGCAGACAACACTTTGATTTTAAAACCTGTTTAGTTGCTGTACTTTATAATGGTGACAAGCAAAGTAAATTGGTGGTTAATATAGTTGCCACTGTAAGTACAAAATGTTAAGGGCCAGATGTTATTTTTTAACTGTGGTTAATGCTTATATTGTACATAACTGTTTTTTGACTAGTTCTTTTATGTGTGAATAATGTTTGTCTTGTTCATATGTATAGTAAAATACATTAATTGGCAACTCTTAACCTAGAGTGGACTGTGACAGTTGTTTTTAAATTGAAATCTTAGAGAAAAATGTCAATGCAATAATATTTTACGGTCTAAACAGATGAAACCATAAAAACAGTGATTATGATGTATAATGTATTTATATTTCAACCTTGTAATAAAGAATAATGTTCCATATCACCTTGACCTATGTTATTCTGGGCATGGTAGACCAACTCAGCAAAGGCTATACATTGAGCAGATAATTTGGTAACACAGTCAAATTATGTTATATTATTGGTATTTGGATACCGCTTACAGCCATCATTGTAGCATGGTAGCTCTTTTACAACCTTTTTATCCTTTAGTACAGCATAGGGACTGCCATCGGTTGATTTCATCTGTTCACTGGTGTTTGATTGTGAGAGGCTAGTAGAGAGTTTGTTCAGTGCATAGTATAGAAGCGATTTATGTATGTTAGTGCAAAAATAAAACCAGTTCCGTTAGAAGAACTTTGTAGTGTTTCTATAGGTTTGCTATTGGGCTTTTTCAGTTTTTTCTTTATATGGGGGGAGGGTCACTTGTACCACGAAACTGGTATAAAATTATGATACAACATTACATGTGTGGTATATTAAGTATGCTGTGAGTGCTTTTATGGTGCTTGGCAGTGCTATTTGGCCACACTTCCCCATCTTAAATGGCTTAAGTCCTGTGTTGTGTGGATGGCGTTGTAAGGATTCTGTGTAGTGCGCTGACCAAGGATGGCTCTCATATGCATCTTTAATTTCAATCCATTAACTTCATATCATTTTATTTCCATCAAGATATATATACACAATACACAAAAATCTGCAAAGTTGCATTTCTGAACCAATTTATGTTTGTTGTTCTTTGGCATGTTTTCACCTTCATATTTTATGTGCTGTTAGCAGGTGAAACTTGCAGATGAACACAGATTGCAAACTGTGGTTTTCCAGAAGATCTTGTAATTAGTAATTTGGCATTAACTCCCTTTAGGAGCTGAATTGGGAATTGCGAGCTATGTGTAATCTGACTCTGTATTTTCTGCCAAAACTTATTTAACAGCTTTTCTGTTCCCATTATAGTTTTCATCATTATTCGATAGTTTTTTTTAATTATCTGGAATGTTAGATCTGCATTTATATCTCTGTAGAAAACAAACAAAATATCACTTCTGGTCAGTCCTTTAGGTTGAATGGTATTTTTCTGTATACCACATTTCATGCTATAAAAGCAATTGCTCTCTATTTCCTCCTCGATGGCTCTGTTACTAATTCATAGCCCGGGACTTCATTAGATTAATGTTACATAGTTTTTCATCACACTGCCTGGCAATGGGTAACTTCTGATTATTCATCCTTATGTAACTTTTTGTGCTATAACATCCAATCTGTATGAAAACGTAATGAAGTGTATATGTGTATGTGTGTGTATATATATATATATATATATATATATATATATATATATATATATATATATATATATATACAGGTGCGTAACCAACGCGGTTGAACCAAACCGCAATTTATAAACACAAAATTCCCGTATGGAAGTAAATGGTCGCACTCCAGCAGTATCCTTCAAATCTTAATTTATTCTTGAATCATTTTTTCTCAGCAGCCAACACAGATCAACCAACGCGTTTCAGTATCTCCTTATACCTTGATCACGGTGGTTTAATCACATGATTATTCACATTTTAAAAGGCTCCCTTCAAGGAAACACTGTGACTTCATTTCCTACTTGTTACCAGGACTTCTCCATTGATTCTTGGGAGATGTAGTCCTATATTTAACAGCTAAATATTTACAAATAGCGCATACAGGAATTATTGTTTTGCCGATGGATTTCATAAGTGTCCTGTTACTCTTTGCTATGCTATATGTTATATGTTATTGTTCCACTATGGTCATCAAATTTGTGACATGTCACATGTTATTTTCCAAAATGCACCTGAGTTCGTACCAGGATCAAATTGCATTTTCTTTTTTGTCTCTTGTTTTTCACTCCCCACAGTGAGGATATCACTAGTGGTTCAGAAACGGCTGCCATAAAAGAAATTCATGTCTTTTTTCAAGCCCTCCAGTGGGCATGTTTTGTTGGCAAAATCACGCATTCCATGTTTTTCTGATTTCCAACCTATTTTCTTTTCTTCCCTCAGGTGGGTATTCAAGATGCTGACATGTCGTAACCCAGACTTCGTGCACTCCATACAGATGACCATAGCCTCGAGCATGACTTTTCCTATTTCACTTCGAGGGAAGCTTTTTGCCTTTTACAGATGTATATATGGTTCCTCTGACTGATTCAAACCAAAAGGTGTCATGGTTCTGAAATTCAAAATATGCCGGGACTCCTTTTGTCGCAAACTCCTCTCCCGGTTGCCGCCTCGTGCATTAACCGGTACAGTCTCGATCCCATAAAATTTCAAGGATTTCCAGTTGGCATTGTGATATATATACATATGCTTGGCCACTGCGTTGTTTCTATCTTTGTTCTTTGTGGCACGTACATGCTCCAGTATACGTTTATTTACATCACAAATGGTGCTGCCCACATACTTTAACATACACGGGCACTCAATTACGTACACCGTGTATTGGCTTTTGCACGTTATCAAGTCTCTGATTTGCCAGACTTTATTATTGGCCATTGTGACTTCCGTTACTGGTTTCGCAATTTTGCACACTTTACAATTGTGGCACTTGATAAAACCCATTGTATTTAGCCATGTCTCCTTTTGTGTCTTGGCTTTAAAATGGCTGTGCACCAACCGATCTTTCAAATTCTTGGCTCTTCGATACGTTATTATTGGGTGGGGGCCCAGTTTTTTACCAATGGTTCCACACAGCTGTAAGATTTTCCAATTCTTCTTTATTATACCAGCTATTTCCTTGGACTCTTGACTGAAGTCCATGATGAATCTTATGGGTTCCCCAGTAGTTGGTTCTTTGCCACCTGTTGGTGCTAGGCATTCCTTTCTAGTTCTTTCATTTGCTCTAGTCCAACATTTATTTCCAATGTTTTTGCTATATTTTCTATTCTTGAATCTTTTTATTGTTCTTGCACTGTGCTTTTTCCATTCCTCCTCCTCACTACAAATTCTCCGCAGGCAGAGGAACTCTCCATAAGGTATGCTGGTTATGAGGGATGGCTGATGAAAACTCGTTGCCTCCAGAGTGGCATTAGTCGCCGTACTTTTTCGATGTAATGTGGTTTCCAAACAGTTGTTTTTCACATAGATTTCTGCATCCAGGAAAACTACTCTTTCATTGCTAAAATCATACGTAAAATTTAAATTAGGTGTACTTGTATTCAAAATTTCAAAGTATTCCTGGAAATCTTCCTCATTCCCATTCCAGATAATGAGGAAATCATCTATGAATCGTGTCCAGCTGGCTATCCGTTTTGTGTGCTTCTCATTCTTGATGTTCCAGGCTATCTCTTTCTCCTACCACCCCATTACCAAGCAAGCGTAACTGGGGCTGAAAGAAAAACCCATAGCTGCTCCGTTTTGCTGACGATATAGCTCATCCCCAAATACAAACACATTATTTGTTAAGCACAACTTGATCATATCCATCAGCATATCATTATGTTCCTTATAATGAATGTTTCTTTCTTGCAAGAAATGATGACATGCATTTAAACCAAGGGTATTATCAATGTTGGTATAAAGAGCAACCACATCCATCGTAATCAAGCAGTAGGTGCTCTGCCAAGTTATAGCTTGTAGGATTCTAAGGAGATCTGTTGTATCCTTAATATATGATTTTAAGTCTGCCACATATAGGATCAAAAAATAATCAATAAAATTTGCCACTGGTTCTAAAAGTGAGCCTTTTGCTGACAAAAGTGGTCTCCCTGGTGGTTCTTTTTGATTTTTATGAAGTTTTGGGAGAAAGTACATGGTAGCTAAGACTGGAAAATCCACAGATCAATATTTACTTTCATCTTCATCGATCAGATTGTTTGATACCCATGCCCTTAGTTTTCTGTAAATTTCATGTTTAATTGATGTGGTGGGATTCGCTTGTAATTTTTCATAGTATTTGCAATCATTTAATTGACGAAGTGCTTCCGTGGTGTACAAAGTTCGATCCCATAGCACCACGTTGCCCCCCTTATCTGCCATTTTTATTTCAATTTCATGATCATTGGCTTGTTTTTCCAGGGCTTCTCTTTCCGTCCCATTTAGATTGTCCTTATACTTTGATTTTTTCAAGGGGAGCCGGCCGGGATTGTGGGGGGGGACCCCCCACAGTCTCCAACGAGAGGCCAGGCCCCGGGGGATGGGGTCTCCGGGGCCAGAAGTGGCCCGGGAGGGGGGCTACGCAGCCCCCTCTATAAATTTTTTTTTATAAAGACCCATGCCCCGGGGGATGGGGTCCCCGGGGCAAATTATGGCCTCGGGAGGGGATCCACGCGGCCCCCTTCCCGATTATTATTTTTTTTTTTCAAATATAGAAATTGGGGTCAGGCCCTGGGGGATGGGGACCCCAGGGCCAAAAAAATAGAAAAAAAGGGGGGCTACACAGCCCCCCTTTTACAAAAAAGAAGGGAAAAAAATGGGATCGGCCCGGAGGCCACGCCCCCTCCTTACACCTCTCTGCAAACGCGCCCCCTGGCGTGTTTGCAGAGTGGGAACTAATTCCCCTTGAATACTGGGGGTCCCTGGGGGCCAACTAGCCCACCAGGACCCTCCAGTATGCACCAGGGTGCTGCGTTGCAGAGAGGTGTAATGAGGCCACGCCCCTTTTTACACCTCTCAGCAATGCAGCTCCGTGGCGCTTACTGGAGGTACCTGGTGGCCTAGAAGGCCGCTAGGGGACCTCAGGATTCAAGGGGACTTAATCCCCCAACTTAAAACGCGCCACAGGGTGCGTTTGCACAGTGGTGAAGTTAGGGGGCGGGGCCTGAGGTGATACTATGCAAACACGCCCCGTAGTGTGTTTTAAGTTGGGGGATTCATTCCTCTTCAATCCAGAGGTCCCCTAGGGGCCAACTAGCCCAACAGGTACCTCGAGGAAGTGCCACAGAGCTGCGTTGCAGAGTGTTGTAAAAAGGGGTTTGGCCTCTGAACACCTCTCTGCAATGCTGCTCCCTGACGCATACTGGAGGTACCTGGTGGGCTAGTTGGCCCCCAGGGGACCGCAGGATTGAAGAGGAATGAATCCCCCAACTTAAAACGCACCACAGGGCGTGATTGCCCACGTCACCTCAGGCCCCGCCCCCTTCCTTTACCATTGTACAAATATTCCTCTAAAATCAGCCGAACTACGAATTCCAATTTGCTAACCTGTTATTAGGAGATAACCCAGTGCTGCATCTTTTAGACCAGCACTGACCCTGAAAAGTAATTCTAAGTGTACTTACCAGTGTCCATTTTTGAAACGTACAAATATTCCTCTAAAATCAGCCGAACTACGAATTCCGATTTACTCACCTGTTATCAGGAGAGAACCCAGTGCTGCATCTTTTAGACCAGCACTGACCCTGAAAACTAATTCTAAGCGTACTTACCAGTAACTTGTATTTCCTTCCATAGGAATCCATTGTGTGGTTTTCAGCAGAAAAGTTTCTAAGTGTCCATTTTTTAAACTTACAAATATCCCTCTAAAATCAGCCGAACTACGAATTCCGATTTACTCACCTGTTTTCAGGAGAGAACCCAGTGTCTCATCTTTCAGACCAGCACTGAGCCTGAAAAGTAATTCTAAGCGTACTTACCAGTAACTTGTATTTCCTTCCATAGGAATCCATTGTGTGCTTTTAAGTAGAAACGTTTCTAAGTGTCTATTTTCACAAACTAAAAATATTCCTAAAAAATCGTCTGTATGACTTAAACACATTCTTTCAACTGTTTACAGGAGATTCACCTGTGCTGGATCCAGGATCCACCACTGAGTAAGAAAAAGTAACGATAACATTACTTACCTGCTAAGTGAATTTTCTGCCATAGGATAACATTGGTGATTCTATGTGAAAAATGTTGTACGTGTCAACTTTTAAAATACAATAATAATCCTTAAAAATCACTACTGTAACCAAAACGCTTTTACTCAACTGTTTACAGGAGATGTCCAAGGACTGAATCTAGCATCCAGTCCTTTGGTTAGAAAAGTAATCCATAAAGTAACTAATTGCATTTGACTAGAAATTCACATTGAGCTCAATGTTGCTTTGTGTTTGAAATTGTGTTTCCCATTGCAACAACTGTAACTACTGTACTTAAAAGTCTATTGCCTATTTGCAAAGTATTTAAACTAAAGTAATTCATTCTGAGAAAGTATATTTTGTATTGTAATGTATAATGTAATTAAAATATATATAATTAAAATATATATATATATATAAAAATAAACAGTTTAAACAATGTAGTAAATCAGTATCAAAAAAATCAGTATAACAATTAATACATTAAATATTGTTATTTAC
Source organism: Triturus cristatus (assembly GCF_964204655.1). Taxonomy (NCBI): domain Eukaryota; kingdom Metazoa; phylum Chordata; class Amphibia; order Caudata; family Salamandridae; genus Triturus; species Triturus cristatus. The sequence goes on from NC_140591.1 coordinate 429,041,213, forward strand.
AAAACCTTTGAAATTCACTGAAAAAACCATAGGTTTCAGGCCTGATATATTTAGGAATTAGCATTTAAAAAACCTTTGATATTCACTGAAAAAACCATAGTTTTCAGGCCTGATATAGTTAGGAATTAGCATTTAAAAAACCTTTGAAATTCACTGAAAAAACAATAGGTTTTAGGGGTGTTATAGTTAGCTGGACATTTCACTCGAACAAAACCATTGAAATTCCTCCGGTATAGTTAGTTGTACTAACTACACCTCGCGTGCCCGCAATCCACTGCTGATGATGTCACATATTACATCATTCATGACATGGTCAGTGACATCACTGATGAAATCTCAAATGACATCACTGATGACATCATCCACGTGACAATCAGATACACCTCATCATGCACTAGTATAACCTTTCATCACTCACTGTAAAATAGTGAGTGCCAGATTTAAAACCATTGACACACCAATACAAGTTTCTAAACACCCACTCAGTGATTCCTAGACCTATACACACATCTAATCACTTACCTATAGATTCACTCATACATGCTGTCAATGATCAATAGAACACTATCAAATATACTTATACACCTATATCGACATTACACACCAGCACACATCCTAATCACTTATGAAGTCATCCTACTCACTTATGCAAATAATGGATCATACTTACTTTTACTTAGCTGTACATTTATAAAAACACCACTTCATCTATTCATATAGATAATAACTCATACTGAGTGTGTTATAAAAACACTATTACAACTATACAGTTATCCATACAGTCACTCATACAATCACTGAGTCTTATGTATACTTATTTATGTACAACAACTGACACATACACAGGCTTTTATTTTTCTAGTTTGTTGGACATGTACCATTGAGACATATATTGGCTCATCGCCACACCCATAAAGATATTCACTCACCCAAACAACTGTTATAACATGTAGTTTTAACTTCAGATACCTACTGAATCAACTATTCACACATCTTTGGGCAGTCACACACCCCCCACCGAACCACACACACATTCACTCTCCCATGCAAATACTCAGTTAACTAATCAATAAATAATATAGACTTTCACATAGCTAGTAACCAACTGGTGCAGCAGTTTACACAACAACTGATAAAGTGATACAGATATTCACACAGTTTTGTGACTATCCAATATATTTAGTGAGACACTATACATTAGTTAAGTAAACAGTCAATCACACTGCTACTAAATCCTCCATCCAGATATTTATATTTATATATCCACCCATTCTTCAATGCAAATTGCTATATAAATATATATTCACTGAAAAACCATAGGTTTCAGGCCTGATATAGTTAGGAATTAGCATTTAAAAAACCTTAGAAATTCACTGAAAAAACAAAAGTTTTAGGGGTGTTATAGTTAGCTGGACATTTCACTCGAACAAAACCATTGAAATTCCTCCGGTATAGTTAGTTGTACTAACTACATCTCGCGCGCCCGCAATCCACTGCTGATGAAGTCAAATATTACATCATTCATGACATGGTCAGTGACATCACTGATGACATCTCAAATGACATCACTGATTACATCATCCAGTGAATGTGGTTTGGTTCGTTATTTAAATATGTATTATATATATATATATATATAGCAAGTTGCATTGAATAATGGGTGGATATATAAATATAAATATCTGGATGGAGGATTTAGTAGCAGTGTGATTGACTGTTTACTTGACTAATTTATAGTGTCTCACTAAATATATTAGATAGTGACAAAACTGTGTGAATATCTGTATCACTTTATCAGTTGTTGTGTAAACTGCTGCAACCCCGACGTGTCTTCAAAGCTGTTCCTTTATCTGTAAACAGACCGCTCACTTGACCTTGTATTTTACTCACTGGACTTATTTTGCAACGTGTTTAATAATGTTTGAAACTTGGCTAAATCTTACTAGTTTATATATTCTACACAAACACCTGTACACTTTTTGCACACTCAGGGGCGAACACTCCTTTAAAATAATTGTTTATAATTAATAAGCTATCAGCCATCAAAATAGGGAGCACTATATAAAAAGTAAATAAGGGTGCTTACAGGTAGGATTTCACAGATTGACCGACCACTTTGTGATGCTCTTTTGGTGTCTAAGTCGTAGCAATTAATTCGGTTGAAAATATTCCTTATTCAGGAAAATTAATTATCTAAAATACATACTTGTGGGATTGTTTTCCTCGATGAAAGCCACCCACTTGTTGCTTATTGTATTAAGTATGTTTGGTTCCTCATATGTGCCCTTCAATTTGCAACATATCTGAGGTTTACATCCAGCTAGCTCAAGCTAGAGCTAAATATTGGAATAATAATTGTTCTACGTCTTTAATTGCTATGACACTATACCTGCAAAACAGTAATCTGAAGCTCATTGTAATTACATTTCATATTTCTGCACCTTAACATCACATAGACGTCCCCAATTCATGTAGCAGTTTTTCTTCAGTGAGACCAACACGTATCTAGTATGGCAAGAAACAAAAATCTCCAGTTATCCATATTTTATTAGTATTACAAACGGCTGGCCCATTACTTGGACTTGGGCTGCTATCTACTTGCTTCTACAAGCTGAAGCTGATTGCACAGGAATTGCCTTAATGACAAGACAGCAAATGCAGACAACACTTTGATTTTAAAACCTGTTTAGTTGCTGTACTTTATAATGGTGACAAGCAAAGTAAATTGGTGGTTAATATAGTTGCCACTGTAAGGACAAAATGTAAAGGGCCAGATGTTATTTTTTAACTGTGGTTATTGCTTATATTGTACATAACTGTTTTTTGACTAGTTCTTTTATGTGTGAATAATGTTTGTCTTGTTGATATGTATAGTAAAATACATTAATTGGCAACTCTTGACCTAGAGTGGACTGTGACAGTTGTTTTTAAATTGAAATCTTAGAGAAAAATGTCAATACAATATTATTTTAAGGTCTAAACAGATGAAACCATAAAAACAGTGATTATGATGTATAATGTATTTATATTTCAACATTGTAATAAAGAATAATGCTCCATATCACCTTGACCTATGTTATTCTGGGCATGGTAGACCAACTCAGCAAAGGCTATACATTGAGCAGATAATTTGGTAACCCATCTATATTATGTTCTATTATTAGTATTTGGATACCGCTTACAGCCATCATTGTAGCATGGTAGCTCTTTTACAACCTGTTTATCCTTTAGTACAGCATAGGGACCGCCATCGGTTGATTGCATCTGTTCACTGGTGTTTGATTGTGAGAGGCTAGTAGAGAGTTTGTTCAGTGCATAGTTTAGAAGCAGTTTATGTATGTTAGTGCAAAAATAAAACCAGTTCCGTTAGAAGAACTTTGTAGTGTTTCTATAGGTTTGCTATTGGAATTTTTCAGTTTTTTCTTTATATGGGGGAAAGGGTCACTTGTACCACGAAACTGGTATAAAAGGTATAAAATTATGATACAACATTACATGTGTGGTATATTATGTATGCTGTGAGTGCTTTTATGGTGCTTGGCAGTACTATTTGGCCACACTTCCCCATCTTAAACGGCTTAAGTCCTGTGTTGTGTGGATGGCGTTGTGAGGATTCTTTGTAGTGCGCTGACCGAGGATGGCTCTCATATGCATCTTTAATTTCAATCCATTAACTTCATATCATTTTACTTCCATCAAGCTATACATACACAATACACAAAAATCTGCAAAGTTGCATTTCTGCACCAATTTATGTTTGTTGTTCTTTAGCATGTTTTCACCTTCATATTTTATGTGCTGTTAGCAGGTGAAACTTGCAGATAAACACAAATTGCAAACTGTGGTTTTCCAGAAGATCTTGTAATTAGTAATTTGGCATTAACTCCCTTTAGAAGCTGAATTGGGAATTGCGAGCTATGTTTAATCTGACTCTGTATTTTCTGCCAAAACTTATTAACTTATTAACAGCTTTTCTGTTCCCATTATAGTCATTATTCCATAGTTTTTAATTATCTGGAATGTTAGATCTGCATTTATCTCTGTAGAAAACAAACAAAACGTCACTTCTGGTCAGTCCTTTAGGTTGAATGTTATTTTTCTGTATACCACATTTCATGCTATAAAAGCAATTGCTCTCTATTTCCTCCTCGAAGGCTTTGTTACTAATTCATAGCCCGGGACTTCATTAGATTAATGTTACATAGTTTTTCATCACGCTGCCTGGCAATGGGTAACTTTCATCTGTATGAAAACATAATGAAGTGTATATGTGTATGTGTGTATATATATCTATATATATATATATATATATATATATATATATATATCAATACCACGGCGGTTCACTTTTCCCGGGTTTCAGGCACTCTTGAGAGGTGTGCGTAACCAACGCGGTTGAACCAAACCGTAATTTATAAACACAAAACTCCCGTATGGAAGTAAATGGTCGCACTCCAGCAGTATTCTTCAAATCTTAATTTATTCTTGAATCATTTTTTCTCAGCAGCCAACACAGATCAACCAACGCTTTTCGGTATCTCCATATACCTTGATCACGGTTGTTTAATCACATGATTATTCACATTTTAAAAGACTCCCTTCAAGGACACACTGTGACGTCATTTCCTACTTGTTACCAGGACTTCTCCATTGATTCTTGGGCGATGTAGTCCTATATTTAACAACTAAATATTTACAAATAGCGCATACAGGAATCAATGTTTTGCCAATGGATTTCAAAGTGTCCTGTTACTCTTTGCTATGCTATATGTTATATGTTATTGTTCCACTATTGTCATCAAATTTGTGACATGTCACATGTTATTTTCCAAAATGCACCAGAGTTCGTACCAGGAGCAAATTGCATTTTCTTTTTTGTCTCTTGTTTTTCACTCCCCACAGTGAGGATATCACTAGTGGTTCAGAAACGGCTGCCATAAAATAATTTATTGTCTTTTTTCAAGCCCTCCATTGGTCATGTTTTGTTGGCAAAATCACGCATTCCATGTTTTTCTGATTTCCAACCTATATTCTTTTCTTTCCTCCGGTGGGTATTCAAGATGCTGACATGCCGTAACCCAGACTTCGTGCACTCCATACAGATGACCATAGCCTCAAGCATGACTTTTCCTGGTTCACTTTGAGGGAAGCTTTTTGCCTTTTACAGATGTATATATGGTTCCTCTGACTGATTCAAACCAAAAGGTGTCATGGTTCTGAAATTCAAAATATGCCGGGACTCCTTTTGTCGCAAACTCCTCTCCCGGTTGCCGCCTCGTGTATTAACCGGTACAGTCTCGATCCCATAAAATTTCAAGGATTTCCAGTTGGCATTGTGATATATATACATATGCTTGGCCACTGCGTTGTTTCTATCTTTCTTCTTTGTGGCACGTACATGCTCCAGTATACGTTTATTTAAATCACAAATGGTGCTGCCGACATACTTTAACATACACGGGCACTCAATTACGTACACCGTGTGTTGGCTTTTGCACGTTATCAAGTCTCTGATTTGCCAGACTTTATTATTGGCCATTGTGACGTCCGTTACTGGTTTCGCAATTTCGCACACTTTACAATTGTGGCACTTGATAAAACCCTTTGTATTTAGCCACATCTCCTTTTGTTTCTTGGCTTTAAAATGGCTGTGCACCAACCGATCTTTCAAATTCTTGGCTCTTCGATACGTTATTATTGGGTGGGGGCCCATTTTTTCACCAATGGTTCCATCCAGCTGTAAGTTGTTCCAATTCTTCTTTATTATACCAGCTATTTCCTTGGACTCTTGATTGAAGTCCATGATGAGTCTTATGGGTTCCCCAGTAGTTGGTTCTTCGCCACCTGTTGGTGCTAGGCATTCCTTTCTAGTTCTTTCATTTGTTCTAGTCCAATTATTATTTCCATTGTTTTTGCTGTATTTTCTATCCTTGAATCTTTTTATTGTTCTTGCACTTTGCTTTTTCCATTCCTCCTCCTCATTACAAATTCTCCGCAGGCGGAGGAACTCTCCATAAGGTATGCTGGATATGAGGGATGGCTGATGAAAACTCGTTGCCTCCAGAGTGGCATTAGTCGCCGTACTTTTTCGATGTAATGTGGTTTCCAAACTGTTGTTTTTCACATAGATTTCTGCATCCAGAAAAACTACTCTTTCATTGCTAAAATCATGCGTAAAATTTAAATTAGGTGTACTTGTATTCAAAATTTCAAAGTATTCCTGGAAATTTTCCTCATTCCCATTCCAGATAATGAGGAGATCATCTGAGAATCGTGTCCAGCTGACTATCCGTTTTGTGTGCTTCTCACTCTTGATGTTCCAGGCTATCTCTTTCTCCCACCACCCCATTACCAAGCAAGTGTAACTGGGGCTGAAAGCAAAACCCATAGCTGCTCCGTTTTGCTGACGATATAGCTCATCCCCAAATACAAAAACATTATTTGTTACGCACAACTTGATCATATCCATCAGCATCTCATTATGTTCCTTATAATGAATGTTTCTTTCTTGCAAGGAATGATGACATGCATTTAAACCAAGGGTATTATCAATGTTGGTATAAAGAGCAACCACATCCATCGTAATCAAGCAGTAGGTGCTCTGCCAAGTTATACCTTGTAGGATTCTAAGGAGATCTGTTGTATCCTTAATAAATTAGTTCAAGTCTGCCACATATAGGATCAAAAAATAATCAATAACATTTGTCACTGGTTCTAAAAGTGAGCCTTTTGCTGACAAAATTGGTCTCCCTGGTGGTTCTTTTTGATTTTTATGAAGTTTTGGGAGAAAGTACATGGTAGCTAATCCACAGATCAATATTTACTTTCATCTTCATTGATCAGATTGTTTGATACCCATGCCCTTAGTTTTCTGTCAATTTCATGTTTAATTGATGTGGTGGGATTCGCGTGTAATTTTTCATAGTATTTGCAATCATTTAATTGACGAAGTGCTTCCGTGGTGTACAAAGTTCGATCCCATAGCACCACGTTGCCCCCCTTATCTGCCATTTTTATTTCAATTTCATGATCATTGGCTAGTTTTTCCAGGGCTTCTCTTTCCGTCCCATTTAGATTGTCCTTATACTTTGATTTTTTCATTTTATAGAGATCATGTACAATAGCCTCCTGGAAGATATCAATTTTATTTCCTGGCGCTATTTGTGGGTAAAACTTGGACTTTGGTCTTTTTTAACTCAAACCTGCCCCTAATTGTCGGCATGCTGTTTCCAAGGAGATCTCTTCTCCTTCTTCTGCATTTAGATTGAGTAGTGTCAAAAAATCCCACGACTCCTTTGCCATGAGTGTTGATGTTGGTTTTGGTATTATTTTTGTTAATTTAGGTCTGTTTTGATTTTCCATGAAGTGTTTTGCCAGTTTTATTTTACGGATATACAAATACAGATCTATCCTGGTTTGCGCTAGATCCATTCTTTGTATGGGGCAATAATTGATGCCCCGTTTTAATAATGACATTTCTGCTGAGGATAGTTCCCGTTCTGAGAGATTTACTACCTGGAACTGATCCATCATTGATCCTTCCTTCGTCTCATACTTCGGGTTTTTGTACCATACCTTTCTGATGAAGAACTTGCTTCTTCGTCCCCTTCGTTTTGTCCGTTGCGATTTCTTTGCTACCACGACAGAGACAAAAAAGAAAATGCAATTTGCTCCTTGTACAAACTCTGGTGCATTTTGGAAAATAACATGTGACCTGTCACAAATTTGATGACCATAGCGGAACAATAACATATAGCATAGCAAAGAGTAACATGACATTTAGGACATCCATTGGCAAAACAATGATTCCTGTATGCGCTATTTGTAAATATTTAGTTGTTACATATAGGACTACATCTCCCAAGAATCAATGGAGGAGTCCTGGTAACAAGTAGGAAATGACGACACAGTGTTTCCTTGAAGGGAGTCTTTTAAAATGTGAATAATCATGTGATTAAACGACCGTGATCAAGGTATATGGAGATACCGAAACACGTTGGTTGATCTGTGTTGGCTGCTGAGAAAAAAATGATTCAAGAATAAATTAAGATTTGAAGAATACTGCTGGAGTGCGACCATTTACTTCCATACGGGAGTTTTGTGTTTATATATATATATATATATATATATATATATATATATATATATATATCTCAATCCATATATATATATATATAACTTTTTTAAGACAACAAGCCTTGGCCCATAAGTTTCTTCAAGCGTGTTATTTTATTCACAGTAAAATCACCCTACACGTTTTGGAGCGTCCGCTCCTTGCTCACGAGTAGTGTGTATGGAGAAACAATAAAGTTGTATACAATCATGTGACATTCAAATAATAGAAAATGAAAACAGACTTCTGTGTCATTGTCTCATTCCTCTGTACAATCAAGGCACATTAAGCTCATCTGCCATAATCCAAAGCATTAGAAGAGAATCAAGTTGTCTATATTTTGGTAACAATATTCGCACTATATACAATATGTACAAGTGTGTAATTCGAGTGATTTTTCGGGTGTAGAAACAACCCCTCCTGGCTCAGGATAACTATGCGGTCCACCATGCACCACGGCAAGCATTCAAGCATTCCGGAGGCTCAGTCATTCTTAAGAGCGTCAGAATTGCGGCTCGTCTACGGGCAACAATAGACACAAGCATCAAGCCCCAGTGGGCATAAGGACCTATATCGTCCCCGTAATGTCAAATCAAATAGTGGCTCGTCTGCGGGCCACATAAGACATTAGAATCAAGCCCAAGTGGGCATGTGGATTCGACATTTAGATTGAGAAGGTCGACCCCGCATCTTCAGACCAATATCCATCTCGCCCAAGTGGGCATATATATATATATATATATATAAACTAAATCACACGTGCAGGAAAACCCACACCTACCCGTACACTTAAGCCCAAGTCGGCCGAGGCCCAGGTACATAAGTGTCAAATCAATAAATAATCATAGCGACAGCAGGGACAACTATATCTATTAAAAATTAGCCCATCATATTGAAATTAATTACAACCTCTGGAATAAACTATCTTCACTCGAAATTCATGGCTAACTAATGCTGCAATTGGAGTTACATTCAACAGTCAGACACGACACAACACCGTTCCTGCAGATACTTTAGCTCTTCGCCTTCCACTTGCACCTGAGACAATTTCAAAATCTGTAAATGAAAAAACAAATAGTGAATGTTCTAATATAAACATAGTGTTACACATTTTTACATATACACAAAATTACATTGAGTCAGAGACAGTGGGAATAAAAGCATTGGTTAAAATTCCAAATCGGCATCTTAAAAGAGAAACAGAAGCTATGTTTTATTCAGCCCAAATGTACTGCTAGTGCCTCGTCATTTTTATGGCCCATTGGTTGCATCGTGTGGTACTTAATGATCATCTTGGACTCTAAACGTCTGAGTTCTTTAGTTCTGTCTCCCCCCCTCTCCCTTCTGGGGACACAGTCTAGGACTATGAAAGATAGCAAACTGGTATTCTGATTGTGGTCGGAGAAAAAATGACGTTATGGGTTATTGCCCTCAGATACTCTAAAACCAGTTTTTGGGCTTTATGGATGGTACTTCCAATATAATATTTGTCACACTGGCATCTGAGGGCATAAACAGCATATTATTCAGTATTACACGAGACATGTGGTATTGAGAAACCTGTTTATCTAACATAGACTCCCCCCCCCACTGCCTTTCTCCTCCCCTTTTGATTATCTATTGCAGTGGAATCCACCCACATATGAAGAATAAGATAACTACAATGTAGGAGTAGAATGAAGTTACCTTTATATTCTAGTTTACTTGGAAGTTTCTATACCAAACAACTATGGCCTACCCATGTATCCTCTGTCAAACATCACCCAATGGACTTGTGTTTTTTAAAGAGAGAACTGGCGTGAGTGCACAACCAATGCAAGAAAAATGATTGTGGCCATGTATACTTGCTAGCACTATACTGGTTGTACTAAGCTCTAATTTTTGCCTACTTTGAGCAACTGGTTCTGATACTACGTGGGTGGATATACACAGGCTAGATATAGGAGAGAATTTACAGATTAGGAGTGACAATCCCTACAGAGGAAGCTTTATTCTTTTAGTGGATGTATAGATTCTTCAGTCTCACCTATCTTTCTCTCTAGTTCCTCTGAATTTCTTTTGTCCTATTTAAGATGGAAAGTAGCTGAGAAACTTGAGCACAAGTGTGAAGTGTAAAGTGATGCCTTATATATACATATACATACTGTGGTGTTGTCACTTCCAAAGAGGTAACGAGGCCTCAATATCACTTATTCCCATTAATGCTTCTTGAACTGTTTCCAAAGTCTAAAACTAGCAACTGGAGATATCTTTTAAAATGGAGACCTTGTGGAGAAAAATATAATTCTAATGGAAAGTTACCTAAGTGAAAGACCTGATTCTTTGATTACCATCTGCATAGGTTCATTCCCCTGAGGAAGCCACATCCCTCGTGAGCCCAAAATATCATTTCATCCATGTTGACAAAGAATGAAATTGTGCTAGTTCTTTACCTATGTTTTTGGTATAGACAACATTTTTCTCATTGTTCGTCACGTAGGCAGAAATGCACTCAATGTATTGCACCTATTTATTTTTTAACAGAAATGCATGGGTCCTTCTTTTCATCAACCTTCATTCCAAATATGTATTAAGAGGCCCAGAAGAATCAAGACATTGTTCCTCTTAAGATCTCTCTCGTTGGGCTAAACACATTTTGTTTGTTACCTAATCCACATGTTCTGTTTTTCCTCTGATTGACCAACATAGATAAAGGTCTTTGATAGACTTCTCCTCTCATATGGAGGTAATGGTTGTAGCAAGTAAGCATCCGGTACTAATTAATGCACCTTGTTTCCTACATTTGGCACTAAAGTTTTGCTTGCTTATTTTCTATTTTCAAAAGTCATAAAAATAGTGCAATTTATTATTGTTCTGTATTGTTACATCTATCTAATGTCTAATGCTCAGGGAAGCAGCCGTTAAGCTCACAATATGGTACTGTACATTTTTATTTTGATTTATTGATTTCATTGAATTGTCTTTTGTCTCTAATGGAAATATTTTCTTTGATCTAATGCGTGCTAACAACACTGCTTGATACTTTCCATACTATATAATGCATTATATATTTTTTTATATCTTATAAATTTGTTTCTAACAGTGATTATTAATGATCTGCTAGTAGACATTTGAAGCATACTCCAAATGAGCGTTTTTCTGGCAGATTTGCTTGATTTACATTAAAAGAAAGCATGTTTTTATTCTTTAAAGTTGTTGATGCCAAGCACACCTCATTTTCATTCACTAAAGTGTCTTCAAAGCTGTTACTTTGTCTGTAAACAGACCGCTCACTTGACCTTGTATTTTACTCACTGGACTGACTTTGCAACGTGTTTAATAATGGTTGAAACTTGCCTAAATCTCACTAGTTTATATATTCTACACAAACACCTGTACACTTTTTGCACACTCAGGGGCGAACACTCCTTTAAAATAATTGTTTATAATTAATAAGCTATCAGCCATCAAAATAGGGAGCGCTATATAAAAAGTAAACAAGGGTGCTTACAGGTAGGATTTCACAGATCGACCGACCACTTTGTGATGCTCTTTTGGTGTCTAAGTCGTAGCAATTAATTCGGTTGAAAATATTCTGCATTCAGGAAAATTAATTATCTAAAATACATACTTGTGGGATTGTTTTCCTCGATGAAAGCCACCCACTTGTTGCTTATTGTATTAAGTATGTTTGGTTCCTCATATGTGCCCTTCAATTTGCAACATATCTGAGGTTTACATCCAGCTAGCTCAAGATAGAGCTAAATATTGGAATAATAATTGTTCTACGTCTTTAATTGCTATGACACTACACCTGCAAAACAGTAATCTGAAGCTCATTGTAATTACATTTCATATTTCTGCACCTTAACATCACATAGACGTCCCCAATTCATGTAGCAGTTTTTCTTCAGTGAGACCAACACGCATCTAGTATGGCAAGAAACAAATATCTCCATTTATCCATATTTTATTAGTATTACAAAAGGCTGGCCCCTTACTTGGACTTGGGCTGCTATCTACTTGGTTCTACAAGCTGAAGCTGATTGCACAGGAATTGACTTAATGACAAGACAGCAAATGCAGACAACACTTTGATTTTAAAACCTGTTTAGTTGCTGTACTTTATAATGGTGACAAGCAAAGTAAATTGGTGGTTAATATAGTTGCCACTGTAAGTACAAAATGTTAAGGGCCAGATGTTATTTTTTAACTGTGGTTAATGCTTATATTGTACATAACTGTTTTTTGACTAGTTCTTTTATGTGTGAATAATGTTTGTCTTGTTCATATGTATAGTAAAATACATTAATTGGCAACTCTTAACCTAGAGTGGACTGTGACAGTTGTTTTTAAATTGAAATCTTAGAGAAAAATGTCAATGCAATATTATTTTACGGTCTAAACAGATGAAACCATAAAAACAGTGATTATGATGTATAATGTATTTATATTTCAACCTTGTAATAAAGAATAATGTTCCATATCACCTTGACCTATGTTATTCTGGGCATGGTAGACCAACTCAGCAAAGGCTATACATTGAGCAGATAATTTGGTAACACAGTCAAATTATGTTATATTATTGGTATTTGGATACCGCTTACAGCCATCATTGTAGCATGGTAGCTCTTTTACAACCTTTTTATCCTTTAGTACAGCATAGGGACTGCCATCGGTTGATTTCATCTGTTCACTGGTGTTTGATTGTGAGAGGCTAGTAGAGAGTTTGTTCAGTGCATAGTATAGAAGCGATTTATGTATGTTAGTGCAAAAATAAAACCAGTTCCGTTAGAAGAACTTTGTAGTGTTTCTATAGGTTTGCTATTGGGCTTTTTCAGTTTTTTCTTTATATGGGGGGAGGGTCACTTGTACCACGAAACTGGTATAAAATTATGATACAACATTACATGTGTGGTATATTAAGTATGCTGTGAGTGCTTTTATGGTGCTTGGCAGTGCTATTTGGCCACACTTCCCCATCTTAAATGGCTTAAGTCCTGTGTTGTGTGGATGGCGTTGTAAGGATTCTGTGTAGTGCGCTGACCAAGGATGGCTCTCATATGCATCTTTAATTTCAATCCATTAACTTCATATCATTTTATTTCCATCAAGATATATATACACAATACACAAAAATCTGCAAAGTTGCATTTCTGAACTAATTTATGTTTGTTGTTCTTTGGCATGTTTTCACCTTCATATTTTATGTGCTGTTAGCAGGTGAAACTTGCAGATGAACACAGATTGCAAACTGTGGTTTTCCAGAAGATCTTGTAATTAGTAATTTGGCATTAACTCCCTTTAGGAGCTGAATTGGGAGTTGCGAGCTATGTGTAATCTGACTCTGTATTTTCTGCCAAAACTTATTTAACAGCTTTTCTGTTCCCATTATAGTTTTCATCATTATTCGATAGTTTTTTTTAATTATCTGGAATGTTAGATCTGCATTTATATCTCTGTAGAAAACAAACAAAATATCACTTCTGGTCAGTCCTTTAGGTTGAATGGTATTTTTCTGTATACCACATTTCATGCTATAAAAGCAATTGCTCTCTATTTCCTCCTCGATGGCTCTGTTACTAATTCATAGCCCGGGACTTCATTAGATTAATGTTACATAGTTTTTCATCACACTGCCTGGCAATGGGTAACTTCTGATTATTCATCCTTATGTAACTTTTTGTGCTATAACATCCAATCTGTATGAAAACGTAATGAAGTGTATATGTGTATGTGTGTATATATATATATATATATATATATATATATACAGGGGCGTAACCAACGCGGTTGAACCAAACCGCAATTTATAAACACAAAATTCCCGTATGGAAGTAAATGGTCGCACTCCAGCAGTATCCTTCAAATCTTAATTTATTCTTGAATCATTTTTTCTCAGCAGCCAACACAGATCAACCAACGCGTTTCAGTATCTCCTTATACCTTGATCACGGTGGTTTAATCACATGATTATTCACATTTTAAAAGGCTCCCTTCAAGGAAACACTGTGACTTCATTTCCTACTTGTTACCAGGACTTCTCCATTGATTCTTGGGAGATGTAGTCCTATATTTAACAGCTAAATATTTACAAATAGCGCATACAGGAATTATTGTTTTGCCGATGGATTTCATAAGTGTCCTGTTACTCTTTGCTATGCTATATGTTATATGTTATTGTTCCACTATTGTCATCAAATTTGTGACATGTCACATGTTATTTTCCAAAATGCACCAGAGTTCGTACCAGGAGCAAATTGCATTTTCTTTTTTGTCTCTTGTTTTTCACTCCCCACAGTGAGGATATCACTAGTGGTTCAGAAACGGCTGCCATAAAATAATTTATTGTCTTTTTTCAAGCCCTCCATTGGTCATGTTTTGTTGGCAAAATCACGCATTCCATGTTTTTCTGATTTCCAACCTATATTCTTTTCTTTCCTCCGGTGGGTATTCAAGATGCTGACATGCCGTAACCCAGACTTCGTGCACTCCATACAGATGACCATAGCCTCAAGCATGACTTTTCCTGGTTCACTTTGAGGGAAGCTTTTTGCCTTTTACAGATGTATATATGGTTCCTCTGACTGATTCAAACCAAAAGGTGTCATGGTTCTGAAATTCAAAATATGCCGGGACTCCTTTTGTCGCAAACTCCTCTCCCGGTTGCCGCCTCGTGCATTAACCGGTACAGTCTCGATCCCATAAAATTTCAAGGATTTCCAGATGGCATTGTGATATATATACATATGCTTGGCCACTGCGTTGTTTCTATCTTTGTTCTTTGTGGCACGTACATGCTCCAGTATACGTTTATTTACATCACAAATGGTGCTGCCCACATACTTTAACATACACGGGCACTCAATTACGTACACCGTGTATTGGCTTTTGCACGTTATCAAGTCTCTGATTTGCCAGACTTTATTATTGGCCATTGTGACTTCCGTTACTGGTTTCGCAATTTTGCACACTTTACAATTGTGGCACTTGATAAAACCCTTTGTCTCCTTTTGTTTCTTGGCTTTAAAATGGCTGTGCACCAACCGATCTTTCAAATTCTTGGCTCTTCGATACGTTATTATTGGGTGGGGGCCCATTTTTTTACCAATGGTTCCATACAGCTGTAAGATTTTCCAATTCTTCTTTATTATACCAGCTATTTCCTTGGACTCTTGACTGAAGTCCATGATGAATCTTATGGGTTCCCCAGTAGTTGGTTCTTTGCCACCTGTTGGTGCTAGGCATTCCTTTCTAGTTCTTTCATTTGCTCTAGTCCAACATTTATTTCCAATGTTTTTGCTATATTTTCTATTCTTGAATCTTTTTATTGTTCTTGCACTGTGCTTTTTCCATTCCTCCTCCTCACTACAAATTCTCCGCAGGCAGAGGAACTCTCCATAAGGTATGCTGGTTATGAGGGATGGCTGATGAAAACTCGTTGCCTCTAGAGTGGCATTAGTCGCCGTACTTTTTCGATGTAATGTGGTTTCCAAACAGTTGTTTTTCACATAGATTTCTGCATCCAGGAAAACTACTCTTTCATTGCTAAAATCATGCGTAAAATTTAAATTAGGTGTACTTGTATTCAAAATTTCAAAGTATTCCTGGAAATCTTCCTCATTCCCATTCCAGATAATGAGGAAATCATCTATGAATCGTGTCCAGCTGGCTATCCGTTTTGTGTGCTTCTCATTCTTGATGTTCCAGGCTATCTCTTTCTCCTACCACCCCATTACCAAGCAAGCGTAACTGGGGCTGAAAGAAAAACCCATAGCTGCTCCATTTTGCTGACGATATAGCTCATCCCCAAATACAAACACATTATTTGTTAAGCACAACTTGATCATATCCATCAGCATATCATTATGTTCCTTATAATGAATGTTTCTTTCTTGCAAGAAATGATGACATGCATTTAAACCAAGGGTATTATCAATGTTGGTATAAAGAGCAACCACATCCATCGTAATCAAGCAGTAGGTGCTCTGCCAAGTTATAGCTTGTAGGATTCTAAGGAGATCTGTTGTATCCTTAATATATGATTTTAAGTCTGCCACATATAGGATCAAAAAATAATCAATAAAATGTGCCACTGGTTCTAAAAGTGAGCCTTTTGCTGACAAAAGTGGTCTCCCTGGTGGTTCTTTTTGATTTTTATGAAGTTTTGGGAGAAAGTACATGGTAGCTAAGACTGGAAAATCCACAGATCAATATTTACTTTCATCTTCATCGATCAGATTGTTTGATACCCATGCCCTTAGTTTTCTGTAAATTTCATGTTTAATTGATGTGGTGGGATTCGCTTGTAATTTTTCATAGTATTTGCAATCATTTAATTGACGAAGTGCTTCCGTGGTGTACAAAGTTCGATCCCATAGCACCACATTGCCCCCCTTATCTGCCATTTTTATTTCAATTTCATGATCATTGGCTAGTTTTTCCAGGGCTTCTCTTTCCGTCCCATTTAGATTGTCCTTATACTTTGATTTTTTCAAGGGGAGCCGGCCGGGATTGTGGGGGGGACCCCCCACAGTCTCCAACGAGAGGCCAGGCCCCGGGGGATGGGGTCTCCGGGGCCAGAAGTGGCCCGGGAGGGGGGCTACGCAGCCCCCTCCATAAAATATTTTTTAAAAAGACCCATGCCCCGGGGGATGGGGTCCCCGGGGCAAATTATGGCCTCGGGAGGGGATCCACGCGGCCCCCTTCCCGATTATTATTTTTTTTTTCAAATATAAAAATTGGGGTCAGGCCCTGGGGGATGGGGACCCCAGGGCCAAAAAAAAAGAAAAAAAGTGGGGCTACACAGCCCCCCTTCTACAAAAAAGAAGGGAAAAAAATGGGATCGGCCCGGAGGCCACGCCCCCTCCTTACACCTCTCTGCAAACGCGCCCCCTGGCGCGTTTGCAGAGTGGGAACTAATTCCCCTTGAATACTGGGGGTCCCTGGGGGCCAACTAGCCCACCAGGACCCTCCAGTATGCGCCAGGGTGCTGCGTTGCAGAGAGGTGTAATGAGGCCACGCCCCTTTTTACACCTCTCAGCAATGCAGCTCCGTGGCGCTTACTGGAGGTACCTGGTGGCCTAGAAGGCCGCTAGGGGACCTCAGGATTCAAGGGGACTTAATCCCCCAACTTAAAACGCGCCACAGGGTGCGTTTGCACAGTGGTGAAGTTAGGGGACGGGGCCTGAGGTGATACTGTGCAAACACGCCCCATAGTGTGTTTTAAGTTGGGGGATTCATTCCTCTTCAATCCAGAGGTCCCCTAGGGGCCAACTAGCCCAACAGGTACCTCGAGGAAGTGCCACAGAGCTGCGTTGCAGAGTGTTGTAAAAAGGGGTTTGGCCTCTGAACACCTCTCTGCAATGCTGCTCCCTGACGCATACTGGAGGTACCTGGTGGGCTAGTTGGCCCCCAGGGGACCGCAGGATTGAAGAGGAATGAATCCCCCAACTTAAAACGCACCACAGGGCGTGATTGCACACGTCACCTCAGGCCCCGCCCCCTTCCTTTACCATTGTACAAATATTCCTCTAAAATCAGCCGAACTACGAATTCCAATTTGCTAACCTGTTATTAGGAGATAACCCAGTGCTGCATCTTTTAGACCAGCACTGACCCTGAAAAGTAATTCTAAGTGTACTTACCAGTAACTTGTATTTCTTTCCATAGGAATCTAGTGTGTGGTTTTCAGCAGAAAAGTTTCTAAGTGACCATTTTTGAAACGTACAAATATTCCTCTAAAATCAGCCGAACTACGAATTCCGATTTACTCACCTGTTATCAGGAGAGAACCCAGTGCTGCATCTTTTAGACCAGCACTGACCCTGAAAACTAATTCTAAGCGTACTTACCAGTAACTTGTATTTCCTTCCATAGGAATCCATTGTGTGGTTTTCAGCAGAAAAGTTTCTAAGTGTCCATTTTTTAAACTTACAAATATCCCTCTAAAATCAGCCGAACTACGAATTCCGATTTACTCACCTGTTATCAGGAGAGAACCCAGTGTCTCATCTTTCAGACCAGCACTGAGCCTGAAAAGTAATTCTAAGCGTACTTACCAGTAACTTGTATTTCCTTCCATAGGAATCCATTGTGTGCTTTTAAGTAGAAACGTTTCTAAGTGTCTATTTTCACAAACTAAAAATATTCCTAAAAAATCGTCTGTATGACTTAAACACATTCTTTCAACTGTTTACAGGAGATTCACCTGTGCTGGATCCAGGATCCACCACTGAGTAAGAAAAAGTAACGATAACATTACTTACCTGCTAAGTGAATTTTCTGCCATAGGATAACATTGGTGATTCTATGTGAAAAATGTTGTACGTGTCAACTTTTAAAATACAATAATAATCCTTAAAAATCACTACTGTAACCAAAACGCTTTTACTCAACTGTTTACAGGAGATGTCCAAGGACTGAATCTAGCATCCAGTCCTTTGGTTAGAAAAGTAATCCATAAAGTAACTAATTGCATTTGACTAGAAATTCACTTTGAGCTCAATGTTGCTTTGTGTTTGAAATTGTGTTTCCCATTGCAACAACTGTAACTACTGTACTTAAAAGTCTATTGCCTATTTGCAAAGTATTTAAACTAAAGTAATTCATTCTGAGAAAGTATATTTTGTATTGTAATGTATAATGTAATTAAAATATATATAATTAAAATATATATATATATATATAAAAATAAACAGTTTAAACAATGTAGTAAATCAGTATCAAAAAAATCAGTATAACAATTAATACATTAAATATTGTTATTTACAAAACCTTTGAAATTCACTGAAAAAACCATAGGTTTCAGGCCTGATATAGTTAGGAATTAGCATTTAAAAAACCTTTGATATTCACTGAAAAAACCATAGTTTTCAGGCCTGATATAGTTAGGAATTAGCATTTTAAAAACCTTTGAAATTCACTGGAAAAAACAATAGGTTTTAGGGGTGTTATAGTTAGCTGGACATTTCACTCGAACAAAACCATTGAAATTCCTCCGGTATAGTTAGTTGTACTAACTACACCTCGCGTGCCCGCAATCCACTGCTGATGATGTCACATATTACATCATTCATGACATGGTCAGTGACATCACTGATGAAATCTCAAATGACATCACTGATGACATCATCCACGTGACAATCAGATACACCTCATCATGCACTAGTATAACCTTTCATCACTCACTGTAAAATAGTGAGTGCCAGATTTAAAACCATTGACACACCAATACAAGTTTCTAAACACCCACTCAGTGATTCCTAGACCTATACACACATCTAATCACTTACCTATAGATTCACTCATACATGCTGTCAATGATCAATAGAACACTATCAAATATACTTATACACCTATATCGACATTACACACCAGCACACATCACTTATGAAGTCATCCTACTCACTTATGCAAATAATGGATCATACTTACTTTTACTTAGCTGTACATTTATAAAAACACCACTTCATCTATTCATATAGATAATAACTCATACTGAGTGTGTTATAAAAACACTATTACAACTATACAGTTATCCATACAGTCACTCATACAATCACTGAGTCTTATGTATACTTATTTATGTACAACAACTGACACATACACAGGCTTTTATTTTTCTAGTTTGTTGGACATGTACCATTGAGACATATATTGGCTCATCGCCACACCCATAAAGATATTCACTCACCCAAACAACTGTTATAACATGTAGTTTTAACTTCAGATACCTACTGAATCAACTATTCACACATCTTTGGGCAGTCACACACCCCCCACCGAACCACACACACATTCACTCTCCCATGCAAATACTCAGTTAACTAATCAATAAATAATATAGACTTTCACATAGCTAGTAACCAACTGGTGCAGCAGTTTACACAACAACTGATAAAGTGATACAGATATTCACACAGTTTTGTGACTATCCAATATATTTAGTGAGACACTATACATTAGTTAAGTAAACAGTCAATCACACTGCTACTAAATCCTCCATCCAGATATTTATATTTATATATCCACCCATTCTTCAATGCAAATTGCTATATAAATATATATTCACTGAAAAACCATAGGTTTCAGGCCTGATATAGTTAGGAATTAGCATTTAAAAAACCTTAGAAATTCACTGAAAAAACAAAAGTTTTAGGGGTGTTATAGTTAGCTGGACATTTCACTCAAACAAAACCATTGAAATTCCTCCGGTATAGTTAGTTGTACTAACTACATCTCGCGCGCCCGCAATCCACTGCTGATGATGTCAAATATTACATCATTCATGACATGGTCAGTGACATCACTGATGACATCTCAAATGACATCACTGATTACATCATCCAGTGAATGTGGTTTGGTTCGTTATTTAAATATGTATTATATATATATATATAGCAAGTTGCATTGAATAATAGGTGGATATATAAATATAAATATCTGGATGGAGGATTTAGTAGCAGTGTGATTGACTGTTTACTTGACTAATTTATAGTGTCTCACTAAATATAGTAGATAGTGACAAAACTGTGTGAATATCTGTATCACTTTATCAGTTGTTGTGTAAACTGCTGCACCAGTTGGTTACTAGCTACGTGAAAGTCTATATTATTTATTGATTAGTTAACTGAGTATTTGTATGGGAGAGTGAATGTGTGTGTGGTTCGGTGGGGGGTGTGTGACTGCCCAAAGATATGTGAATAGTTGATTCAGCAGGTATCTGAAGTTAAAGCTACATGTTATAACAGTTGTTTGGGTGAGTGAATATCTTTATGGGTGTGGCGATGAGCTAATATATGTCTCAATGGTACATATCCAACAAACTAGAAAAATAAAAGCCTGTGTATGTGTCAGTTGTTGTATATAAATAAGTATACATAAGACTCAGTGATTGTATGAGTGACTATGGATAACTGTATAGTTGTAATTGTGTTTTTATAACACACTCAGTATGACTTATTATCTATATGAATAGATGAAGTGGTGTTTTTATAAGTGTACAGCTAAGTAAAAGTAAGTATGATCCATTGTTTGCATAAGTGAGTAGGATGACTTTATAAGTGATTAGGATGTGTGCTGGTGTGTAATGTCCATATAGGTGTATAAGTATATTTTATAGTGTTCTATTGATCATTGACAGCATATATGTGTGAATCTATAGGTAAGTGATCAGATGTGTGTATAGATTTAGGAATCACTGAGTGGGTGTTTAGAAACTTGTATTGGTGTGTCAATGGTTTTAAATCTGGCACTCTCTATTTTACAGTGAGTGATGAAAGGTTATAATAGTGTATGATGAGGTGTATCTGATTGTCACGTGGATGATGTCATCAGTGATGTCATCAGTGATGTCATTTGAGATGTCATCAGTGATGTCACTGACCATGTCATGAATGATGTAATATGTGACATCATCAGCAGTGGATTGTGGGCGCGCGAGATGTAGTTAGTACAACTAACTATACCGGAGGAATTTCAGTGGTTTTGTTCGAGTGAAATGTCCAGCTAACTATAACACCCCTAAAACCTATTGTTTTTTCAGTGAATTTCTAAGGTTTTTTAAATGCTAATTCCTAACTATATCAGGCCTGAAACCTATGGTTTTTTCAGTGAATTTCAAAGGTTTTTTAAATGCTAATTCCTAACTATATTAGGCCTGAAACCTATGCTTTTTTCAGTGAATTTCAAAGGTTTTGTAAATGACAATTTTTAATGTATTAATTGTTATACTGATTTTTTTGATACTGATTTACTACATTGTTTAAACTGTTTATTTTTAGATATTTTATTTTTTTAATTACATTATACATTACAATACAAAATATACTTTCTCAGAATGAATTACTTTAGTTTAAATACTTTGCAAATAGGCAATAGACTTTTAAGTACAGTAGTTGCAGCTGTTGCAATGGGCAGCACAATTTCAAACACAAAGCAACATTGAGCTCAATGTGAATTTCTAGTCAAATGCAATTAGTTACTTTAAGGATTACTTTTCTAACCACAGGACTGGATGCTAGATTTAGTCCTTGGACATCTCCTGTAAACAGTTGAGTAAAAGCGTTTTGGTTACAGTAGTGATTTTTAAGGATTATTATTGTATTTTAAAAGTTGACAGAATTTTTTTCACACAGAATCACCAATGTTTTCCTATGGCAGAAAATTCACTTAGCAGGTAAGCACTGTTATCGTTACTTTTTCATACTCAGTGGTGGATCCTGGATCCAGCACAGGTGAATCTCCTGTAAACAGTTGAAAGAATGTGTTTAAGTCATACAGACGATTTATTAGGAATATTTTTAGTTTGTGAAAATAGACACTTAGAAACTTTTCTACTTAAAAGCACACAATGGATTCCTATGGAAGGAAATACAAGTTACTGGTAAGTATGCTTAGAATTATTTTTCAGGGTCAGTGCTGGTCTAAAAGATGCAGCACTGGGTTCTCACCTGATAACAGGTGAGTAAATCGGAATTCGTAGTTCGGCTGGTTTTAGAGGAATATTTGTACGTTTCAAAAATGGACACTTAGAAACTTTTCTGTTGAAAACCACACAATGCATTCCTATGGAAAGAAATACAAGTTACTGGTAAGTACGCTTAGAATTACTTTTCAGGGTCAGTGCTGGTCTAAAAGATGCAGCACTGGGTTCTCTCCTGATACCAAGTGAGTAAATGGAAATTCGTAGTTCGGCTGATTTTAGAGGAATATTTGTACAATGGTAAAGGAAGGGGGCGGGGCCTGAGGTGACATGTGCAAACACGCCCTGTGGCGCGTTTTAAGTTGGGGAATTAAATCCTCTTCAATCCTGCGGTCCCCTGGCGGCCAACTTGCCCACCAGGTACCTCCAGTATTTGCCAGGGAGCGTAGCCCCCCTCCTCTGGCCACTTTAAGGCTCTGGAGACCCCATCCCCCGGGGCCGGCCATTGTTTTGTTTTTTTTAATTAATTTTTTTATTTAATGGGGGAGGGGGGCCGCATGGCCCCCCTCTCTGGCCACTTTTGGCCCCGGGGACCCCATCCCCCGGGGCCTGGCCTCTCATTGGAGACTGTGGGTGGGTCCCCAATCCCCCCACGGTCCCAGCCGGCTCCCCGCCTCCTGCGGGAGCCGGCATTGCTTTTCCACATGGGGAGCAGCTAACATGCTGCTCCCCATGGGAAAAAGCAATCTGCTTTGCTTCATTGAAGCGAGAGCAGGTTTCCCTGCTCTCGCTTCAATGAAGCAAAGCAGTTTGCAATGGCAGGGTGGGAGCCGCGAGGCTCCCGCCCTGCCATTGCAAACAGCAGTGTCCCGGGGGTGGGCACCCCGGGACACTGCAGGAGTCGGCCCTGGGGGGTGGTGGTCCCCAGGGCCAATACAAGGCTCCAGGAGGGGGACCGCATGGCCCCCCTCCAACATGTACAATTTGCCCCGGGGGGTGGCGGTCCCCGGGGCTGGGGGGGCCTGAGAGCCCCCCTACATCAAATCATTTTAAGCCCCGGGGGGTGGCGGTCCCCGGGGCTGGGGGTGCTGCGAGCCCCCCACCTATGGTAACGAAGCTCCGGGGGGTGGCGGTACCCAGGGCTGCTGGGGGGGCGTGAGCCCCCGCGTATACAATCTTGGAGCCCCGGGGGGGTGGCGGTCCCCGGGGCAGTGTGGGGGGGGATTGAGACCACCCCACACTTGTTTTTTTTATTATGCCCCCGGGATTTGGCCTCCGGGGCCAAATTAGAATATTCAGTGCGGGAGCCCGCGCTGAATTTTATTTTTATTTTCGTCCTAAATTCGCGCTGGGTGCGCGAATCTCGCCTATTTATTTATTTATTTATTTTACAAAAAAAACTTTTGTTGGCCCTGGGGGCCCTTGTGGGACCCCCTGAGCAAGCCTAGGGGGTCAGGGTGTTTCTACCCTGCCCCCTTGTCACGTTTTTCACATTAGTTTTTTAGGTTTCTTGTGCCTAGATTCTACCGAGGCACAAGATGGCTGCCAACACTTCCTGATCTGGAGTGTTGACAGCCAATTAGAATACAGCTCGTGCACGGCAGGGTGCGTGTTGGCTGCGGGTAGGGTGCGCGGATCCTCCGAGGCCATAGATATATCTATCTTTTTAACTCTAATTTTCTCAGGAACTACTGAATGGATATACACCATTTAAGCAAAAGGCACGAGTCTGAACTGAGGACTACCTCTTTGCCAAATTTGGTGTAATTCCATTCAGCAGTTCTGGCTGTAGCTGCGTCAACATGTCCTATGGGAAAATGCATGGGGAAAACGCGTTTTGGGACCCCCCTTTTTTCTCGGCCCCCGCTTGACAAATCACCGAGAAATTTTCAGAATAGGAGCCGACCGGACCTGGCCAAAAGTTTGGAAAATTTCGCGAAGATTCGTCAATCGGCGCCAACGTTATTCCAAATAGAATGTTGCGGATTTCCTATGGAAAATAGGTCCTAACTATATCTAACTACTGGCGACCGCCAGTAGGTAATAATACATATTTAAATAACGAACCAAACCACATTCACTGTATGATGTCATCAGTGATGTCATTTGAGCTGTCATCAGTGATGTCACTGACCATGTCATGAATGATGTAATATGTGACATCATCAGCATTGGATTGCGGGCGCGCGAGATGTAGTTAGTACAACTAACTATATCGGAGGAATTTCAATGGTTTTGTTAGAGTGAAATGTCCAGCTAACTATAACACCCCTAAAACCTATTGTTTTTTCAGTGAATTTCTAAGGTTTTTTTAAATGCTAATTCCTAACTATATCAGGCCTGAATTCTATGTTTTTTTTAGTGAATATATATATATCTAATAGTTGCTTTAGCGGAAGAACCCGCGCCGCTTGCAATGGCGGGCCGTGGCAGGGTCACCAACCCTCGTAAATCCAAACACACAAAAGCGTTGTCTCAAATTTTTTAAAGACAACAAGCCTTGGCCCATAAGTTTCTTCAAGCGTGATATTGTATTCACAGTAAAATCACCCTACGCGTTTCGGAGCGTCCGCTCCTTGCTCACGAGTAGTGTGTATGGAGAAAAAATAAAGTTTTATACAATCATGTGAAATTAAAATAATAGAAAATGAAAACAGACTTCTGTGTCATTGTCTCATTCCTCTGTACAATCAAGGCACATTAAGCTCATCTGCCATAATCCGAAGCATTAGAAGAGAATTCAGGTGTCTGTATTTTGGTAACAATATTCGCGCTATATACAATATGTACAAGTGTGTAATTCGAGTGATTTTTCGGGTGTAGAAACAACCGCTCCTGGCTCATGATAGCTACACGGTCCACCATGCACCACGGCAAGCATTCAAGCATTCCGGAGGCACAGTCATTCTTAAGATCGTCAGAATTGCAGCTCGTCTACGGGCAACAATAGACACAAGCATCAAGCCCCAGTGGGCATAAAGACCTATTCGGCATATCGTACCTGTAATGTCAAATCAAATAATGGCTCGTCTGCGGGCCGCATAAGACATTAGAATCAAGCCTAAGTGGGCATGAGGATTCGACCTGTACATTGAGCAGGTCGACCCCGCATCTTCAGACCAATCTCCATCCCGCCCAAGTGGGCACATATATAAACTAAATCACACGTGCAGAAAAACCCACACCTACCAGTACACTTAAGCCCAAGTCGGCCGAGGCCCAGGTACATAAAAGTGTCAAATCAATAAATAATCATAGCGACAGCAGGGACCACTATATCTATCAAAAATTAGCCCATCATATTGAAATTAATTCCAACCTCAGTTGAAAAAACTATCTTCACTCGAAATTCATGGCGAACTAATACTCCAATTGGAGTTACATTCAACAGTTAGACACTTGATACAACACCGTTCCTGCAGACACTTTAGCTCTTCGCCTTCCACTTGCACCTGAGACAATTTCAAAATCTGTAAATGAAAAAACTAATTGTGAATGTTCTAATATATTTTTTCTGAAAACGAACGGGGCCCCTGGAAATAGGATACAACCCTACCAGGGAAAGTACTCATTTTGAAAAGAAAATCACTGGTCACAGTTATATTTTCTATCAATAAAAGGGCTTGTGTACTCTAGATATCCAATTATTCAAACTGTTAATCAGTATTCTCAAAGAAGAATAACAATGTAATCATTATATTTGTATTTATTATTTTTTCCAAATATATAAAAATTATTTGTCATATCAAAAATAGAAAAAACCTTAATTTGTGAAAATTACATAAATGAAATTGATAAATACATATTCGATTAAGGCTTGTACAAAACGGTGAACGTTTGCACGTCCACCGCATTGCGGACACCTAGGAGATACAACTTTTTCACGCACACCGAGTGGAGGCAATTATTTTTATCATACAACTAAATCAGTCGTACAGAAATCCAGAACGTACAAACATATTGGACGTGCAAACGTTCACCGTTTTGTATAAGCCTTAATCGATGGAGGTCTTCAATAGGAGATAAAGTCCTTTTGTGTGATGCTTCAACCTTGAGGCACTACATAATAAGAAGCACGACTAGAATAGGAACGGTCACCATCCCGTAGCATTGTCCACTTAACATGAAGTGTTTAGAGGTTCCATTATATATCTATTCCTACTAAGCTCCCGTATTTCATGAGATACGAGCTTATATCAATGCTGACGATTCAATTTGACCCCATCTTCGTCATAGTAGTGACTAGCAGAGTCAACCACAGTGACGGAGTCCTGATGAAGGCATTGCCGAAAGGCGTTGTTTTTTCAACATGTGTCACCAATCTCTGCATATTGTATTTTAGTAGTTTAGACTGTGCAAGCAAGCTATTGAAATGTTGGCAATATATTCATCATGAATGTTGTTATACTACACTTTGCCAACTGATTGTACTATGATGTTTAATGAATTGGTTGTCTAATATCATTTTATGGATTAGATGTAATTACAAATGTGGTTCTAATTATTATCATTGGGAATATGTATTTATCAATTTCATTTATGTAATTTTCACAAATTAAGGTTTTTTCTATTTTTGATATGACAAATAATTTTTATATATTTGGAAAAAAATAATAAATACAAATATAATGATTAAATTGTTATTCTTCTTTGAGAATACTGATTAACAGTTCGAATAATTGGATATCTAGAGTACACAAGCCATTTTATTGATAGAAAATATAACTGTGACCAGTGATTTTCTTTTCAAAATTAGAATGTTCTAATATAAACATAGTGTTACACATTTTTACATATACACAAAATTACATTGAGTCAGAGACAGTGGGAATAAAAACATCGGTTAAAATTCCAAATCGGCATCTTAAAAGAGAAACAGAAGCTATGTTTTATTCAGCCCAAATGTACTGCTAGTGCTTCGTCACTTTTATGGCCCATTGGTTGCATCGTGTGGTACTTCATGATCATCCTGGACTCTAAACATCTGAGTTCTTTAGTTCTGTCTCCCCCCTCTTCCTTCTGGGGATAAAGTCTAGGTCGAGGACAATGAAAGATAGCAAACTGGTATTCTGATTGTGGTTGGAGAAAAAATTACGTGCAATAGGATACTGTTTGTCGTTATGGGTTATTGCCCTCGGATGCTCTAAAACCCGTGTTTTTGGCTTTATGGATGGTACTTCCAATATAATATTTGTCACACTGGCATCTGAGGGCATAAACAGCATATTCAGTATTACACGAGACATGTTTCAGAATTTTGAACATTTTTTAATCAGCCGAAAGACCAACCTCCTTGCAGTTGGTGCTGTATCTACCTGTACTATATTATATGGATACAATGGTACCTGTACAGCACCCCGTTGCAAGTTAAATATAAGGCAGGACACATCATATCATTGATAGACTAGGCTTTTCTGTATGTAACTTGTGGATAGTCACCTATATACTTCTCAAGGTCTGCATCAGTCTTAAGGACATTCCAGAATTTTCCTAGACATTTTTGTACCTCTTTAGACTTCTTGTTATATGTAGTAATGAACCTGATCTTGTCTGAGTTGTCAGATTCACAATTGTTGTCCTTGATTTTCAACAGATCCTCCCGGTTACTCGCCTCTACTTTTTTACATGCTGTAGAGATGCATTCATGGCTATATCCTCTCGTAATAAAGCGTTTTATCATAGTCTCTTTCTCCCTATTGTACTTTTCAATCGTACTACAGTTTCTTTTGGCTCTCAATAACTCACCAAAAGGAATGCTTTTGATGAGTTTCCCAGGATGACAACTTAGGGCATGTAACAAACTGTTACCCGCTGTTTTCTTTCTATATAGGGTCGTTTCCAGTTTCTCATTCTTAGACGCGAGTTGTACATCCAAAAATTCAATGGTTTTATAACCAAAGTGACTTGTAAAAGTAAGGTTGAAGGTATTGACATTTAATGTTGCTACAAAGGCTTCAGCCTCTCTTTGACTCCCCTCCCACATACACAAAATGTCATCTATGTATCTGGCCCAGACTCTCACATGTTTTTTATATGAATCAAGGACCTGGACCACCTGCTCCTCCCACCAGCCCAGGTAGAGACACACAAAGCTGGGGACAAAGCAGGTCCCATCGCAGTCTCGAGAGTCTGTCGATACACCTGGTCATTAAATACAAAGAAGTTTTTGGTCAGGCAGGTAAGCATCATGTCAACTATCATTTCGGTGTGGAAGAGAAATGACACCGATCTATTTTTGAGGAAATGCCTACAGGCTATGATTCCCTGATCGTGTGGAATGTTGGTGTAAAGGCTGTTGACATCAACACACATCAATAAACAATTGTCATTACATTTTATTTCTTCTATAAGTCTCAGGAAATCCCCTGTATCCTTCACAAATGAGGGTAAATTTCTGACCAAGGGTTGTAAGTAGTGGGCAACATATCTAGAAGTGTTCTCTATACTGCTCCCCCTAGAGGATACAATGGGCCTACCTGGGAGGTTGAGGTTATCTATGTAATTTGAGCAGCAGATAGAGGACTGGAATTTTTGGAAATTTACAATATAGAAAACTATATTCTTCGTGTTCTAACAGACCTCTGTCTTTCCACTCCCATAATTGTTCCAAATATTCCTTATTAGCTGTATACCATGACGTAACAAGATGGTGAGGTAATCCCCTCTAGTCCTCACAGTGTACGGCCTTAAGCACAGGCCTAGATTTGGCCACAGTTACTTTTTCCTAAACTCGAGTTGGAACGGAGCCGAGGAACTCTGACGACCGACAAGGTCACAGCTTTGGCTCTGATGGCTCCTCCAACTGAATACTTTCACTCCCATCTAGGGACTTATGTTCCTCATATTACTGCCTGTTCAATATCCCCCTATCTTCTGCCACCTTCCCACCCCAAGGGCTACTCATGGTAATGCAACCCTATTGTGTGTTCCGCACAGTCATGTTACGCATGAGAAACCCTACCAGCCACAGAAGGGCCTGAACCCACAGCAGAGGCTCAGCATGGACACTTCTCTACAGTTAAGGTACTAAGTTTAAATTGAAGGGACCTTTATGCTCCTGCCAAGCTCCTGGCAGTATTAGCGATGTTTGGATACTAACAGCGAACAACCTTCTTCATGAGACCCAGATCATTAAAATGGATTGAGGCTGTTTAAAGTCAGAGAGGTTTTCTAGGCAATTATTCTCTGGCCCCAACAAGAAAGCAGGAGTTGCAACACTGCTTGCCAACAAATTCAAGGACTTGGTAGCAGACAAAAAGTCTGAAATACCGGGGAGTCTATTATCTCTACAGATCTCTATAAACAGCGACAGGCTCACCAGGCTATAGCCACAATAAACGCTCCTAACAACTACCAGGAAAAATTCTTACACAAAATTATTAATTGAGTAATTTTGTTTCAAATGTTATTAATGTAATAAATTGTTTTGTCCTTCGATCAATGTACAATTTCATAATTGGTTTATGCTCAGCCATGCCCCCTTAAAGCTTGTTGTATTCCAGGCCACAGGTCAGTCTTTCCAACAGTTTTGTACCTAGGCAGTATAGTGCCGGTCGATGAATGGGTGAAGAGAACTAGTTATACGTACATTGTATGCTTACAAGGCTTCAAAGAAAGCATACCGCCTGCAAATTTATAACAAACGAAGTAGAACTCTCACCTGGCCCGTCTCCCACTGTTTAATGTACTTACCTTTGTTCTGTAGCAGGTGGATGTTGACCACTTCCTCCACTACCTTTCAACTTTTGTTCATGTCACATGTGTTTTCAGGGAACAGTGATATCAATGCTTGGCTCCTGTGTCAGTGGCCCCTCTAAAGTGTAACAAGCCCTCACAGTAGACGTACTAAGTCTGGGGTTTCAGTAAGCAGGGTTGCCAGGTCGTCCCATAAGGATGCAGGAAGGTATTTGCACCCCCTAATTGTTCCCCAGTGTGCAGGGCAGCACTCTCTACTGCAGCCCACCACTTAACTTCTTCCTTCCATCTGCACCGGGGCAGATCCCCAGTGCATCGCTATAACTCGTTAAGCGAGCACTAAAGCTAGAGCAAGAAACTCTGAGCACACTCTTATAGGTTTTGGTTGTGCATGCAACCCTTAGAGGCATGCCTTTAGTGTGTGGAGGCCCTTCCTGTCCAACATCCTTTCCAGTCTTGAAGTAGCCTCCTGCCAGAAGGTCGTGATCACCAGGCATGTCCAATTCATGTGCAGAAAGTCTGCATCCCTCAATGCACACCTGGGGCAGCTTTTGTCATCCGTGCCAGCTACAGCGTTTAATTTATGTGGTGTTTGTGGTATGCAGAAAGTCAATTGCGTGTATTTAAACCTAGTATTTCGAGACACTTGGCAGGAGTGCTCCAGTACAGTGGCCCACTTATCTCTAAATTCTCTCCCCAACGTCCCTCCCAGTAAGTTTTCAGCATTGTCATGGCCGGTTTCACCAAAGACAACAAGGACCTGTAAAGGCAGGATATAATTAGCAGTCTTGAGGAGGACTTTCCTCCAGCAGCATAGGTTGATTTTGAGTGTTCATCCCTCCGATGTTTGACACCCAATAGTGAAGCCACCAGGGTTCCCTCCCAGTCCCTCTCACCCGCTCTGTCAGCCCCCAGCCATCTGGCCACCTTCTAACCTACTAAAGCAGCACCGCCAGGTATTGTACTTCATATTCTGATGGATACTTCCGCCTGTGGATTCCTCACCTTTGGAATACCCCCTGCGCCAGCATTCCGCTGGAAAATTCTTTCCTAGCTCTCCCACGTCGACGAGGATGTCACAATGGACCGGCTCCGCTCGCGGCACCGTATGACTTCATCGGACCCACAAAAGGACCTCGTTGGCGTGCGAACATCAGTTCCCTTTTTTCCGCGCCGTCGACGCTCAACGGTTTTTTCCAGGGCTCTCCATTTTCATCGTGGAAAGCTTTGTATCTCGTTGTTTGTTCAGAATGGCTACTTCTAGGAAGACCGGGTTCAAACCCTGCAGAGAGTGTGGCGGACACATGTCTATCACGGATCCACATGATGACTGCCTGTCGGACCACGACGTCGAGGAATACAGGAGCTACAGGAAAATGAATCCTAAGGCTATCAAAGAACGTGAAGCCAAGTTGTTTATGGCGAAAGCCAAGAAGGAATAGAGAGGTAGCAAGAGGGCGAAGTCTTCGTCTTCTCACACTTCGAGGTCAAAGAAGCACAAAAAATCCAAGAGGAGACATACCTCTCAACATCGTTCTTCGAAGGCAAGGGTCTCGAGGTCGAGATCGAGGTCGCCGACTCCAGCCGAGCGACCTCAGAGAAGGGACTTTATCTCTCCAACTCCTTCTCCTCAAGGAACGCCAGTACCATCTCCGCATGCGGCGTCGCCGATTTCAGAGGCTTCTTCGCTTCATGAAGATTCACCGGCTCCAGCGATGTCACCGGCGCCGGGAGGGTTCTCTCCAGGCCATGTGGCTTCACCTGTGCGGGCGCCGTCCCTAGCTCCGCAGGCTCCAGTGCGACCTCAGGTGACTCCCCTACAGGAAGGTACGGATCCATATCCTCCTTTTCCTGCTCCTGGGGCTGACTCTTCGCATTTTCTCAATGCGAGGTTTGGTTTATTTACAAGTGCCTCAACTCCATCCGGCGCGCCTTCAGGCCCCGGGGGTCCTCTGGCATTCAACCTGGGTGTGCCTCAGTTCTATCCCCAGGCACTTTTCATGCCTTTTATGCCATCGACTCCGGCTTGGCATTTCCCAGCGCCGAGATAGTCTACTCCGGCTTCCCAAATTCCTTCAACTGCAGAGTCTGCTCCACCTCAAATTCGATTGACGTCGAGGTTCGATGTCGACTCCTCTATTGACGCCGCTGGTGTCTTCTCCGGCGCCGTGCGTGGCTCCGCCAACGCCGTTGCCTATGCAACGTTCCAGGAGAGAGGCTCAGAGATTGCTTGAGGAGGAGGAATATTTGCAAGAACAGGAGGAAGGAGAAATTATGGACTCTGTGGATGAGTTTGAAGGCCTTCAGGAAGCTAGTGGCCTAGATACTTCCCCTGAGCATGACTTCCCATCGGCAAGTGGATGTGTTATACAGGATGTTGCACCTTACCATGTAGTCATAAAGAAGGCGGCTGATTTATTGGGCCTTCAACTTCCCTCTCCTGAGGTAAAGTCCAATATACTGACGGAAGTTTTAAATACTTCTTCATCAGCTTCTGAGCCCCTACTTCCATTCACAGATGCCTTAACAGATCCAATTCTGGAGGTGTGGCAGAAGCCTTTGTCTGCTCCGGCTGTATCTTGTTCTATCTCGAGAAGATATAAGCCTGCCCCTGGTGAGCCGGCTTTTTTGTCATCGCAATCCGACACCGGAGAGTCTAGAGGAGAGTCTAGTTGTCCAAGCTTCTTGCTCAAAACAGTCTTCTAGTGCTTTTCCTACTATTTTGGGTGATAGAGACTCGAAAAAGACGGAGCAAGCTGCGAAGAAGCTGTTCTCTTCTGCGAGTATGGCTCAGAAGTCAACTAATGCAACTTGCCTTCTTGGACGATATATGCATGCGTTGATGGACTCTGTTGTTCAATTGGCTCCTAAGTTGCCTGAGGAGGATCGTACCAACTTCTTGGAAGTCCTTTCAGATTCGCAGGCCGCAGCACGGCAAGTGATTCAGTCAGGCATGGACACTGCTGACTCTGTGGCTCGTGTTATGCGGTCTTCTGTGGCTACAAGGAGACAAGCATGGCTCAAGTCTTCTGGTTTTTTGGCTGATGTGCAGGCGACCTTGTTGGATTTGCCCTTTGATGGGTCAAGGTTCTTTGGTTCAAAGGCGGACTCAGCCTTGGAATGTTTCAAAGACAGTGAGCTACCGCAAGATCTTTAGGTCTCCAGGTGCAGTCTAGAGGTTATGGGTACAAAAGATATCGGGGCTTTGGGAGATCTACTTCCTTTCGTGGCCGCCAACAATTTCAGCAGAACCAACAACAGCAGAATCCCTTGTACAAATCGTACAGAGGGAAGAATAAGAGAGGCCTCAGGGGTGCAAATCGTGAACAGGCCTCCTCCTCTTCCTCTACCTCCCCTCCCGCCACCATTGGTACATCAGGAAAGCAGTTCTAGATTCCCCATCTTAGAACATGTTGGTCCAGTTGGAGGTCGGATGTCCCACTTTCTACAAGATCGGAGACTGATCATATCAGACCGTTGGGTCTTGAATCTTGTAGAAAATGGGTACGCCCTCCCATTTTTTGAATTTCCTCCTCCTTACCCTCCTCGCCAGGGTGGTTGTTCAGAAGACCACTTGCTGCTTTTGCAGCAGGAGGTTCTTACATCACTCCAAAAAGGTGCGATAAAGGTGGTTCCGGAGCAGGAAAGGGGTCAGGGATGCTACTCACGGTATTTCCTGATCCCCAAAAAGGATGGTCGCTTGAGACCAACCTTGGACCTCAGGAGTTTGAACCTTTACCTCAGGCAGGAAAAGTTCAAAAGGTTGACCTTGGCTCAGGTTCTCCTTGCGCTGCAACAGGAAGACTGGATGGTGTCCATCGATCTGCAGGTTGCGTATTTTCATCTTCCCATTCTGAAGTCGCATCGGAAGTATCTCCAGTTCACGGTAGGATCGCAACATTACCAGTTTGCGGTTCTCCTGTTCGGTCTCACTTCCGCGCCTCGAGTCTTTACAAAGGTGGTAGCGGCTCATCCCAGGAGGTCAGGGGTTCCTGTTTTCCCCTACCTGGATGACTGGCTGTTGAAAGCGGAGTCTCCAGAGTTGGTTTCGCGCCACTTGCAAGTGACAACTCATCTGTTGTTCAAATTGGGTTTTTCGATAAATGTACCCAAATATCACCTGGTGCCTTCTCAGCGCAGCCTGTTCATAGGGGCAATATTGGACACTTCCGTTTGTCAAGCAGTCCCGCCTCCGCAGAGGATTCTCGACGTACAGGAAATTATTTCTTTATTTCACGATGGGAGTGGTTGTTCCAGTCCTGAAGGTTCTTCGCCTGCTCGGTCTGTTCGCTTCCTGCATTCTGTTAGTCAACCATGAATGCTAGCACATGAGGGCACTCCAGTGGTGCCTCCGCAGGCAATGGTATCAACACAACGTATCTCGGGGAGAGTATCAAAATCTCCAGAGAAGCTGTAGCGGAGCTGTCTTGGTGGAGTGTGCAGGGTAACCTGTCTCAAAGAAAGCCCTTTCAGCCTCCTCCGCTGGTGGCCACAGTGATCACGGATGCCTCCACTCTAGGATGGGGTGCTCATCTGGGGGATCTGGAGGTCAAAGTCCTTTGGTCTCCAGAGGAAAGGTTGCCTCACATCAACCTTCTGGAATTGCAGGCGATACGTTTGGCGCTCAAGGCCTTTCTCCCTTCCCTTTGCGGTCAGTCGGTTCAGGTCCTGAAGGACAACACTACCGCGATGTGGTACATCAACAAACAGGGAGGTGTAGGGTCGTATCGCCTCTTGTCGAGAGGCTCTGCGGCTCTGGTCCTGGGCTCAGGGCCAACGGACTTGTGTGTTTGCAAATCATCTGGCCGGTGTGCTGAATGTTCGTGCCGACAGTCTCAGTCGGCGTTACTCGGCCGATCACGAGCAGCAGCTTCATCCGGAGGTGGTCCATCGCATCTTTCAGATGTGGGGATCTCCTCAGTTGGACCTTTTTGTCACTCACGAGAATGCGCACCCCCATTATTCTGCAGTCTCCAGTATCCGATGCAGGGAGCTTTGGGGGATGCTTTTTGATAGATTGGAGCTCGCAACTCCTTTATGCGTTTCCTCCCATACCCGTGGTTCCTCGGGTTCTGAGGAAGATTCGCCAAGACCAGGCCCAAGTTATATTGATCGTCCCGGATTGGCCAAGAAGGGTGTGGTACACAGACCTACTTCACCTCTCGTCACACCCTCCGCTCTGTCTCCCTTTCAGGGCAGACCTCCTCTCGCAGTGGCAGACTCTAGAGCCTGCACCTTCATGCCTGGAGATTGAACGGGGCAACCTGAGTTCTTTCTCTCTCCCGCCGGATATAGTGGATGTTATTTTATCATCCAGGCGACACTCCACTAAGTCTGTTTACTCTTCCAGATGGTCCAAGTTTGTTAAGTGGTGCGGAGAGAGAGACATTGACCCTTTGAAGGCCCGTTGGTCTAATATTTTGGAGTTTTCTCTTTCTTTAGCACAGCAAGGTTGTGCTGTAGCCACTGTTAAGGGCGCTTTGTAGGCCTTTTTATGTTTGCCGGACCAGCTGTCTTTATTTAAGTCCCCCATTGTCATGAGGTTCATTATGGGCCTTACAAATAAGTATCCTCCCACACCTTTCCTTATGCCTCAGTGGGATTTGAATCTTGTACTCACTTTTTTAATGGGTTCTCCGTTTGAGCCTCTTCACTCTTGCCCTTTGAGGCTTCTGTCTTTTAAAACGGTTTTCTTGATTGCCATTACCTTGGCTAGGAGGGTAAGTGAGCGTCAGGCTCTTAGTTCAAAACCTCCTTTCCTGACCATTCATGCGGATAAGTTGGTTCTAAGGACCAGGGCTGCTTTCCTTCCCAAGGTGGTTACCCCTTTTCATTTGGGACAATCCATCACTTTACCCACCTTTTATCCTCCCCCTCACCCTTCCAAGGAGGAAGAGAGACTGAATTGGTTGGACCCTAAGAGGGCTGTCAGCTTTTATTTGGATTGGACTAGAGATCTGAGGCTGGATAATCAACTCTTCGGGGGCTATGTTGGGAAAATTAAAGGTACAAGAGGACGCTTTCCAGGTGGATTATCTTGTGCATCAAGATTTGCTACGCCCTGGCCAAGAAGGAACCTCCTGAAGATATCAGAGCTCATTCCACCAGAGCTAAATCTACTTCTTCTGCTTTGGCTAGAGGTGTTCCTGTTCTTGATATCTTTAAGGCAGCAACTTGGGCCTCCCTCCACATCTTTGCAAAGCATTACTGCATTACACTCTGATGTTAGGAGGGATTGCCATTTTGCTCGCTCTGATTTTCAGGATTTTTTGGTCTAGTCAGGTGGACACCCTCCTCCGGGAGAGGTACGGCTTTGGGAATCTAGTCAAAAGGTGAGGAATCCACAGGCAGAAGTATCCATCAGAAGAACAAGTTATTTACCTTCAGTAACGCTTCTTCTGGTGGATACAATATCTGCCTGTGTATTCCTCACGCTCCCACCCGCCTCCCCGTTGTCCACCTATTTCTACCCAAAAAATATTTTATTTTAATATGTCTTAATCATGTTTATATTTTAATGATGAGAAATGCTTATTCTGTTGCTATTTCTCTATACCTTTATTGATTATTAATTTGTGAATTTATATATATGTATATATTTGATATGCTATGTGTGCATTTGAAAATGTGTCGGTCCGCCCGTTTGCCTCGGTGGCACAGAAAAAATGGGTGGAACTGATGTCAGCACGCCGACGAGGTCCTTTTGTGGCTCCGATGACGTCATACAGTGCCGCGAGCGTGGCCGGTCCATTGTGACGTCCTCGTCAACGTGGGAGAGCTAGGAAAGAATTTTCCCGCGGAATGCTGGCGCAGGGGGTATTCAAAAGGTGAGGAATCCACAGGCAGATATTGTATCCACCAGAAAA
Organism: Triturus cristatus; assembly: GCF_964204655.1. Classification (NCBI taxonomy): domain Eukaryota; kingdom Metazoa; phylum Chordata; class Amphibia; order Caudata; family Salamandridae; genus Triturus; species Triturus cristatus. The sequence goes on from NC_140591.1 coordinate 429,078,291, forward strand.
AGTGTTACCGAAGGTAAGTAACTTGTTCATCAGGAGCATCAAGGCTGTCCTCTAGAGAAGGGCGCCTCAGTACACCTAACGATAACCTATGCTGCCCACTGGCCATATCAACTCCCTCAGCAGTGTGTCTATTGCTTTAAATCAAGGTTGAGGTATCTAGACCATGAGGTTCTCAAAGTAGTATATTATATGTGGAGTATTGCCATTTTAGACAATGCTGTTCATGCCATTATGGGCAACTTGAGGGAGTGTCAGAAATTAACATTACCTTTCAGAGCTCGTAGAGTTCCCCCTAGGTTTCCCTCCCAAAAATTTGTATTGCTATAGTACACTTTCACCCCAAAACATTGAAAAGTTTGAGGTTCCGATTTGATGCCCAGCTGTGATACTGCAGAGCTATGGAGATGGTGCCGGCACAGGTTGTAGACATTTTTTGTGTGAAACAGTCTAAGTTCCCGTCTGCCACACAGTTAAATTCTCCACCCTTTATCCATAGCCCCTGCCTATTCCCATGATAACTGAGGTGCCAGTAAGTGGGTTGCCCCATATTTAAGGCATATATGCTGCCCAGTAATACCAGTGTCTCATCTAGTGTCCCCCTGGGTATCACGTACCTATTTGTAGTGGATCCTTTTCGAATGGGACCCCCGGGGTGAATCCATATGAAGGAGCACCTAGCAAAATAGGAGTGAAGCTGGCCTCTCCTTCACCTTAGCAACCTGTGTACCTTTCGGGCAGCTAGATGTGTATCTTGGAGATCGGCTATGTCTATACAACTACGCTTAAGGAAATCCAGTACTCTGTGTCTTTTCATCGCCTTCTCGATCACTCTCATGTTCTAGGTTATGAATGAGTAGTTGTTAATATGTTGTTTTATAGTGTGTTCGTGTTAACAAGAGGGACAATCTCTCGCAGATGGGCAAGTTATAAGTTCACTAGGAGTAGGGAGAGATCATTGGTGTGCATGTCTTGGGCGCACTCACTGCCCCTCCCACCAGTCACCAGGGGCTTTCTCATGTAGAATCTAGCTTAGCCTTCATACCAGAAAGTGGATCCAGAAGGATCAGTGCGCCTAGCTGTCCCCTCCCCCCGCCAACTATGCAGGATTCTATTGTGCAGTGCAGTTCACCTCTCCGCCCCGGACGGAATTCACCCAACAGAGGTCATCTGCACCTTGGCTGCAGTTGTGGCCTCCAGGTACCTTCTAGATGTGTGTCCTAATCTCTGCCGTCCTGAGACATCTCTGACATCCCCCACTCTGGTTCCACTGAGTTAGCCAACTGAACGTGTTAGCCATTTCTGCGGCCTCCTTTCGTCCTGTGCCACTTGTTGTTGGGATAGCCTCCCCGTCCCAGTTCTGTTGCATGTCTCGCACCTCCATCTGTGCCCGCTTTATACTATTCCATCTAACCTCAGATCATGAAAAAAAAGGGTGCGATCATTAACTATGTCTTTAAGTCACGCTGGAACATAAGCATGAATTCACGGCTGGCGTCTCGTAATTCTTTTTTCACCACCAAGAAGGATGGACTGCTGAGTGTAATCAGGAAAGATCACTACTCTGACATTCTCCACCTGGAGGTTCCCATGAGCACGCGCCTTCTATCTCTGTAGTGTAAGAGGCATGCCACCACCAGTCGGGACAGTCCTCCCGTCGGTGGGCACTTAGCAGGTACCCTGTGTGCTCGCTCCAGTGCAAAGAAGGCAGACGCCCTGCAGTGCTACTTCTGCTGCAATCCATTTCTCCAGATAGCCAACCCCATTGGAGCCCTCCACTTCTTCTGGCAGCCCACCCACTTGGATGTTGTTTCTCTGGAATCCTCTGTCCTATGATCCAAGGTCTAAACTCTTTCCAGGAGGGTTGTCATCTGAGTCCAGAGGCCATGCACTAGGGAGTGTTTCACTGGAAGTGTATCCTGATGACTTGACCTTGCCGGACAGGTGCTTGTAATCTTCTCACAGGATACCCATGTTCAGCGAGGCATTGTCAATTATGGTCTGCAGCAACTCCCTGGAGAAGTTGATAGCACTCAATATTTAGACTTGGGTGACCTCCAAACCACGCTTACAGCAGTTTCCTCCAGGAACAACTGATCTGCGTTACACTGAAAGGCAGTGCTCAGTCCTCCCATTTTGGGTGCCATACACAACCCTGGGGCTCCTGCTCTTGGCCTCTGTTGCAACCCCCTCCGTTTCTCCAGTGGTCTGCATCCTGGTCTTCATGGTAAGGGTGACCAGGGTTCCTCAACGCAGAGTGTCCTTCAGTGTTCCTTGCCCCTTGGGGTGCCCCACTACCTGACAATTTTCATTGCTCTCTCAATCTGCACTCTTCAGCTTATCCGTCAAGTGTGAGAACTTGGAGGTCTCCAGTCTCTGTTCTCAATTAGTGGTGCGTGTCATTAGCCCCCGGGGGGGACATTTATCAGGTGGATCCACACCTCCTGTCATGTTTCTAATGCCAATCAGTCAGGCAGCCTTGTAGCAGCAACAACTCCATAGCTGCTTCTTTCTCAGCACCTCACCCAGGGAGCTCCATCAGCCGCAGCCAGTTTGCCCGCAGCTCATCCTCTGGCACAGCCCCATAACCAGCAGCAAACCTCCAGCATAGTCGTGTTCCTCTCCCACCGTGATCTTCAGTTGGGCCCCAGCCTTCCTTCAGGCAGACTGCTCAACTCCAAGCCATCTACTCAGCCTGAAAATTCCAATGAGCCACGTGGCTGTGTCATAAGCCAGGCTCCTCTACAGCAGGGCAGGTCGTACTTTACACTTCGCTGGCCATTTCTGCTGGGGTGCCGCCACAGCTCCCAGGCTCCCTCATTCTGTGTGTCCAGCCGCTCTCAGGTCCTGTGCACAGTCATGCCCACCATCCTGGGCCAGAGTAGGTGAAGCCTGCCATCAGCAACCGGTTATGTGACTTTGGCGGCAGATGTGGCTGAAGGTAGTGAGGTAGGTGAGGGCACCCCAGCCACATCATAGGCTCAGTGCATCAGGCTGGTGAGGGATTCCAGGTGGCCGCTTGTGAGAACACAGGGAAGCGGCCATCTTGTGCGATGCTAGCCTAGCCCCCCCATTCCTCTAGTACTTACCTCGCCAGATAGAGAGATTCAGATAGGAGGTGGTAGATATGGGCCTACTTGACATTTGGCACTCCCTTCTTCCCATTTGGCACTCCCTTCTTCCCACTGCCAAAAAACTACTACCATTGCTGTGCTTCCTGACAGACGTACTCAAGATTAGACTACTTCCTTGGCTCTCCCCATATACAGGTTACTACCACAATGGCTGATATTGAGGTCACAACTCTATCAGACCACTTCCCAGTCCTTATTACCTTCAAAACGCAGCATCCAACCTCACTGGTCATAGCTGGTGACTGAATGATACAATTTTTAAACTCAATACTGCCAAAACTAATTCAGAAGGGTATTGTTAGACCACGCATCCTTGACGTGGATTTCCCCCTAACTTTTTGCCTTCAACCCTTCTGTTTTGTTGGCTTCATTTTTACTGGCTTTAAACTCTGCACACTTTACCACTGCTAACCAATGCTTAAAATGCTTGTGCTCTTTCTTTAGAACATGGTAGAATTGGTTGTACCCAATTGGCGTATTTGATTTACTTTTAAGTCCCTAGTAAACAGTACTAAATGTACCCAGGGCCTGTAAAATGCTACCAGTGGACCTGCAGCACTGCTTGTGCCACCCACTTAAGTAGCACTGTAAACATTTTTTAGGTCTGCCATTGCACCCTGTGTGTGCTGTTTTAAGCTGCCAGTCGATCTGGCAAAACAAATCTTTTCCCAGGCCTAAACCTTCCTTTTTAATACATATGTCACCCCTTGGGTAGGCACCGGACAGCCCAGGGGGCAGGGTGCAGTTTATTTAAAAAGTTGGGCATGTACTTTTTAGTTTTACATGTCCTGGTAGAGAAAACCTCTTAAGTTCGTTTATCACTACTGTAAGGCCTGCCTCTCCCTAAGCATAACATTGGAGCTACCTTATTTGTATTTGTATTTGTATTTGGATATTTGTAAAGCGCAATCTTTCGCTCCGAAGGGAGCATCTTGGCGCTGAGCATGCGTGTAGGGGACAAGTGGTGAAAGATCTAAATAGCTGCCAACACATAGGTATCAGATTGCTGATAAACCCAGGTCTTCAGTTGTTTCCTAAAGAGACACTCGGTCTCGGTCAGTCTAAGATTTACGGGCAGTTTGTTCCAAGCCCTTGCTGCTAGGACTGTGAAGGTTTTTCCACCCCTAGTTTTGTATTTGTACCTCGGGATCTTAGCAAGGTTGGCCCCTGAGGATCGCAGGCATCGTACGGGATCATAATGAATGAAACGATTAACGAGGTATTTGGGACCTATGTTTTTCAAGGATTTGAAAACTGTAAGTAAGAGTTTGAAAAGGATTCTCTTATGCAGTGGCAACCAGTGAAGAGAATTTAATGCAGTTGAAGCTGAAGATTTCCTGGGAAGTTTTAACACTAGTCTTGCCGCCGCGTGCTGTACACTTTGCAACTTCTTCAGAGTGGACTTTTTCACTCCTGCCATCAACCCATTGCAGTAATCTAGTCGGGAGAGTATCAGTGCTACCACGACCGATTTCCTAGAAGCAAGGGGGAGGAAGTCAAAAAATTTCTTTAGAGATTTAATGAGTCTGAAACAGCAACCGGCCGTGATCCTGACGTGATCGTCAAAGGATAAGGTTGCATCAAATTGCACGCCCAGATTGCGCGCAGAAGAAACAGCACTAGGTGGGGCCTCTGAGTCTTTGGGCCACCAGTCCTTCGGGCAGAAGAGTAGATCCTGGCCCAATGGTATGATTTCAGTTTTCTCACTGTTGCACTTCAAGTGGTTTTTATTCAACCACTGAAATACCTCCGTGAGACAATTCTGAAATCGCAGCTCTGTATCCGTGCGGTTTTTGTCGATAGAGACGACCAGTTGGGTGTCGTCAGCATATGACGTGACGAGGATCCCATGAGACTCTATCACAGCGAGGAGGGGTGCCATATAGATGTTAAAAAGAAGTGGACTTAATATGGACCCCTGCGGTACTCCCGATGTAATGGTTTTTTCACTGGATAGGTAGGGACCCAAAGATACAGATTGGGACCTATTGGACAAGAAGGATTTTACCCATGCCAAGGCTGTGTCTGTCACACCAATCTCTCGCATCCTATCACTCAAGATGACGTGAGAGATAGTGTCGAAAGCAGCTGTTAGATCAAGCAGGATGAGGACGGCTTGCCTTCCCTCATCCTGAAGGAACTTGATGGAATCAGAGAGTTCTATCAGGGCCGTTTCGGTGGAGTGGCCAGGGCGAAACCCAGATTGCTGGGGATGCAGGATGTTATGGTTCTCCACAAATGCTTTTAGCTCCCAATGCACTATCCATTCAGTGATCTTTCCTAGAACAGGCAGGAGTGAGATGGGGCGCATGTTCGTCAGATCCGTTGGAGATTTGTTCTGCTTTTTCATCAGGGGTTTCACGATGGCCTTTTTCCATTCATTAGGCACTATCCCTGATTCTAAGGATGCGTTTATAATGGCGTTGATGGTAGGATTGACTACCTCAATTAGATGATGCAGAATGCGAGGGGGACAGGAGTCAGTTGGTGCTCCTGATTTGCAAGCCAAGATCGCCTTGCGGGTCTGTTGAAGGGAGACAGGTTGGAAGCTGCAAAGGGAATGGCGATTGTCGACTACATGTTTTTGGGAACTTAGAGTGGAGGAGATCAAAGGAGGCGAGAAATCCTTTTGAATATTTGCAATTTTTTCACCGAAAAAATCTGCAATTTGGTTGCACAGAGTTTCGGAGGGCGGGATTTCGGGCTGAAGAGCTTTGGGGTGAGTAAAGGATTTAACTATAGAGAAGACTGTTTTTTGCTTCTGGTGGGCATCGTTGATAGCTTTAGTGTAATACACCTTTTTGGCAACCTTTATGCTAGAGAGGTATGATTTCCTCTGCTGAACATAAAGGGCTCTTGAGGCCTCGTCGTATGTTTTCCTCCACTTCCTTTCTTTTATTCTACAAAGTAGATGACTTTCAGTTAAGGCCTGGGTGTACCAAGGGGCACTTAACTTCCTTTTAAGACAGTTCACGCGATCGCCTTGGGAGTCAGAATTTTCCGAAATAATCTGATCCATCCAGACGTGGAAGTTGCGAGAATCGACCGATACGTCTCCCATCAGTTTAGGAGCCTGGGCCAATGGCTGGGTGTCCAGCTTAATACGATCAATCACCTTTCTCCAATTTACCGAGAAGGAAGGTTGAGGGCGCTTTGTTGTTAATGAAGCTAGAACTTGTTTCTTGATGTCAAAGGGAATGAGACTATGGTCGGTCCAAATTTGCGGAATGGGGGGGGACGTAGTCATGGTACTTAAGTTGGAGCAGATACCATCAAGAGTGTGGCCGGCTAGGTGGGTAGGTGCAGTCACTAGTTGAGCCAGTCCAAAAATATTCAGGGTTTGCTGGAAACAAATAGCATGAGGGTCGACACGTGATTCCAGATGCATATTCATGTCTCCTAATAGAGTGAAGTGGGGGTAGCGTAACATGAGTGACCCGAGAACTTCATCTAGGGAGTCCAGAAAGGGGGTGGCATTGCCTGGAGGGCGATAGATTAGGCCTCCCGAGAAGGAGGTAGAGGCATTAAGTTTAATCGAGAAGCCGATGCTCTCACTTCCTTTGAGAAGGCCCAGATCAAATGTATGACACAAGAAGGACTTTTTTTTTTTTTAAACAATTTTTATTATTTTCTTTCAACACAGTACAATACAGCAATTGTCGATCATTTAGTCGTTTTCCAGCATATAACAAAATCTTAAGCGGCTCAGCCCCCCACCTCCCAACAATCCCCCCATACATGCGCTCATCCCCAGCAGTCACACCCCATATGTGCACCATAGAGGTCTGCACCTCAGTCCGCATCAAGGGTTTCATCATCAAGCGTTGGCGGTGGCTCGCATATATCTCCCCGATATGTGTTCCATGCCCCCCATATTTTAGACCATTTTTGGGGACACCCCCTCCCGATGTATACTGAGCGCTCGGCTATCATAGCCCTATCCATGTCACGCCCCCATACAGACATCAGCGGCACCTCTCCCACCCCCCACTTCTGCGCTATGTTCCGCTTAGCTAGCACGATTCCCACTGTAGCCCAACACTGAGCCTGCCGGCCAAGGTCGTTAGGCTCCCATACATTTAGCAGGCAGCGCCTGGGCTCTGGTACAAGCGACACACCCCCCGCCTGGGACAGCGTTCGCATCACTCGCCTCCAGTATTCTTGGATTTTGGGCCACTCCCAGATGGTGTGATAGAAGGTGCCTTCCTCCCCGCAGCCGCGCAGACAGAATGGGTGGGGTGCTCTTCCTATTTTGTGGAGCGTGTACCTGGTGTAGTAGGACCTGTGCAGAATCCGGAGCTGTACCAACCGAAGCCTGGAAGGTATCCCTGCCTCCCGGGGGGACGCCAGCGCCTCCCTCCATTCTGGGTCATCAAATTCCCCGACATCACTGGACCACCTCTCCCGCAGGGTGCCCATAGGGTCCGGGAGATTATTTATCAGCTTCCGGTACGTGAATGATGTTGCCCGCTGGGGCATATAATCTGTGAGTAGCCTATCCTCCAGTGGCGACGCTTCCGGAACTGTGGCTCCAGGCACCAAAGCGGCGAGTAGCGCGTGCTTAATTTGTGTGTATCGGAACCATTCCGAAGGCGCCAGCTCGTATTGTTGCTGTAGGCGCGCAAAGGTGATCACTGCACCCTTGTGCCACATGTCGCCCACTGTGGAGATCCCAATGTCATCCCATTTATCAAAGCCCTTGCTATGCCTACGTCTCCCGAGCCGTTTCGCATCCCACAAGGGCGTGAGCTGGGTCAAAACTCCTCTCCACCCCAACCGGGCCTGGGCCGCGTGCCACACAGCCACTGTTTGCCGCAGAGGGCCAATGAGGTCTGGGCCGAGCCTCCCATCGTACAAGGGCGATAACATACCTCTCGTGCCCAATATGGCTCTATCCGCTTTAAACGCCGGATCCGAGTGCGGGGCATGGAGCCAATAGTTGATGACCTTTAGCTGCATCGCCCAGTAGTAAAGTTGGACGTCGGGCAGCACTATCCCCCCCGTCGTACCAGCCGCGGGTAAGTTTGGACTGTGCAATACGCGCCGGTCGGTTGTGCCACAGAAGACTAGTCAGCTGTGCCGCAATTGAGCGGAAGTACGCCGGAGGCACTGGATATGGCGTGTTTTCCAGCACGTAGATGAAGCGAGGCAGGGACATCATCTTAAAGAGCGCCGCCCTCCCCAGTAGGGTCAACGGCAGCACCCCCCAGTAACGGACGTCCTGACGAAGACGGTCCAGTGGGGGCTGAAGATTCTTCTGATAGAATACTACCGGGTCCACAGTGATGTGTATACCCAAATACTTGAACGACCCTTCCGCCACCCTGAGGGGGCAATCCGCCGGTAATTGCGGTGGAGGGCCACACAGCACGTTCATGACGGATTTGGACCAATTTATCGTGTACCCCGACGCCTCGCCAAAGACCCTGCATATATTGAGCAGCGTGAGGATGGAACGCCGCGGGGAGGCCAAATACAACAGGATGTCATCTGCGTAGAGAGAAACCCTGTCCTCCCAGCCATCTGACCACTTGAGTCCCCTTATCGAGGGTTCCCAGCGTATCCACGCCGCCAGAGGCTCCAACACAAGGGCAAGCAATAATGGCGACAGGGGGCAACCTTGGCGCGTGCCCCGCGACAGGGGGAAGTCGCCGGACATATGCCCGTTGGCCGCAACATGAGCCAACGGCTTAGTGTACAGGAGACGAATCCAAGTGCAGAATTTGGGCCTGAATCCCAGATGGCGAAGGACTGCCAACAGGAAGGGCCATTCGACCATGTCGAACGCCATCTGCGCGTCTAAAGACAGAAGCACCGCCGGCTCACCCACCTGACCCGTCCGGGCCAGCACACCGTGCAGACGCCGCAGGTTATGGGACGTACTTCTGCCGGGCATAAAGCCAGACTGGTCCGGATGTATAATGTCGGATAGGTGCGGCGTCAGCCTAGCCGCCAGCAGCTTGGCCAGAATCTTGGCCTCTGCGTTAAGGAGCGAGATGGGGCGGTAGGAAGTGCACTCCCCCGCCGGCTTGCCAGGCTTTGGGATGACCACAATAGTTGCCGTGCGCTGATCCGGCGGGTGTTCGCCTCGTCGCAGACTATCGGAAAACATATTGAGCAGGTGAGGAGCAAGCGTCCCTATCAGCCTCTTATACAGCTCAACCGGGATGCCGTTGGGACCTGTCGCCTTACCCGACTGAAGCGCTCCCACCGCAGCCTGTATTTCGTCTACCGTAAGATCGGCTTCTAGGGCCGTCATCGCGGTAGGGGCTAACCTGGGCATATCCAGATCTCGAACATACGACAGCGCCTCCTCCTCTGACATGGAGGAAGCGGAGGAGTAGACCGCAGCGAAGTGACCCGCCAAGGTGTTCACTATATCACGCGGGTCAGTTACTATCTGACCCTCCCCCGAATCGAGCTGCGCTATCCACCTGGAACCACCCTCCCTTTTATCCAACCATGCCAACAGCTTCCCTGTCTTGTCCCCGACATCGTAGATTCTGTGTCGCGTGGCCTCTAACCGTCGCCTGGTGCAGTCCGCCAGGTGCTCCTTATATTTCACCTGCGCCACCTGCAATCCCCGGGAGGTTGCAGGCGATGGGTGTGCGGCTTGGCGTGCCTCTGCCGCGGTAAGATCTGATTCTAGCGACTGTAGCTCAAGATGTCGCTCGCGCCGGTGCGCCGCAATGGAGGCGACCGCGTGTCCTCTCAGGACCGTTTTGTACGCCTCCCAGAGGACAGCCGGAGAGTCTACCAACGAGGTGTTTTCTTGGAAATAGAGACTAGTAGCCTTCCCGAGTGTTTTGCAGATGTCGGGAACCTGGAGATAACACGGGTGTAAGGGGGGGATACGGCGTCTAGTCAGGTGGTAGTGCGTGTATTGTAGAAGTATCGGTGAGTGATCCGATATTCTCCTGGGCCTGATTTCCACGCTGTCTACATACTGGAGACTGCCCTGCGAACCCAGGAAGTAGTCTATTCTGGTCAAACTCTTATGCACCCCCGAGTAGTACGTGTACTGGTGTTGTGTTGGGTGGTGAAGCCTCCATATATCTGTCAGTCCGAGTGCCTCGAAGAAACTCCCGAGGCGAGACGTTCCCCCCCTCCACCAGCCCGCTAGAAGGACTTTTTAACAATGAATGCAACCCCCCCTCCTCGCCCAATTGGTCTGTCCTGCCTGAAGATAGTGAAATCTGGAGGAAGGGCAGTAACCAAATCAGGATTGGAAGAGTCGTTGAGCCATGTTTCTGTTATAAAAAGGGCATCAAGATCATGACACATTATTAAATCGTGTATGTCTTGGCTGTGGCCAAACAGAGAGCGGGCATTGATAAGACCTCCCTTGAAGCTATTACCGCCGTGCATAGAGGGAACAGAATTTTTGGGCATCTCTAGGGATGTCCCGGGAGGAGTCCATTTACAATGTAAACATGAGAAGGGGCCCCAGAGAAAATCAGTGGGGGGACAACCCTTACACAGAGCCCCCATCTTAGGACGAAATGCTAATAATGCCCTATTGTCATACCTAACGGTGAGTGGCTGTTGCCCGGCGTGCCCTGCGGCCGGCGCGATCCTGGCGTGGACGGGCGCAGACGGGCTTGGCTTAGGCACGGCTTCGGTGCGCATCCTGCGCGCCCGCTGCGCCAGCCCGCTGCGCCGTCTGGCCGGTCTGCACATTATATAGGGAGAAAGTAGGGCGGGAGGACGGCGCGACTAGAGCGCTCCCCCAGCCTCACCAAAGATGGCGCCCACCGCCGCCGAGTGTCAGCTGAAAAGCGGCTGTGCAGAGTGAATGGAAATCACAAGATGGTAAGAATGTCAGTGTGCCTGGCTTAAAATTCCCCTTAACGCTATTAAAAGCCCCCAAAGATGAAGACACAACAAATATAAAATCGCTCCAAAGTGCATTCAAGATCGTTGCCAGTATAAAGATTGTCACCACGTTCTGGTAACACGCAGCTCGCAGCCCCAGTTACCCTCACTAGGGAGAGCTCCGTTTAGGCACCGAGCTCGCTGGGAAGCCCTACTAAATATTCCAGGAGGGCGGGAGGACGGCGCGACTAGAGCGCTCCCCCAGCCTCACCAAAGATGGCGCCCACCGCCGCCGAGTGTCAGCTGAAAAGCGGCTGTGCAGAGTGAAAGGAAATCACAAGATGGTAAGAATGTCAGTGTGCCTGGCTTAAAATTCCCCTTAACGCTATTAAAAGCCCCCAAAGATGAAGACACAACACATATAAAATTGCTCCAAAGTGCATTCAAGATCGTTGCTAGTATAAAGATTGTCACCACGTTCTGGTAACACGCAGCTCGCAGCTCCAGTTACCCTCACTAGGGAGAGCTCCGTTTAGGCACCGAGCTCGCTGGGAAGCCCTACTAAATATTCCAGGAGGGCGGGAGGACGGCGCGACTAGAGCGCTCCCCCAGCCTCACCAAAGATGGCGCCCACCGCCGCCGAGTGTCAGCTGAAAAGCGGCTGTGCAGAGTGAAAGGAAATCACAAGATGGTAAGAATGTCAGTGTGCCTGGCTTAAAATTCCCCTTAACGCTATTAAAAGCCCCCAAAGATGAAGACACAACAAATATAAAATCGCTCCAAAGTGCATTCAAGATCGTTGCTAGTATAAAGATTGTCACCATTGTTCTGGTAACACGCAGCTCACAGCCCCAGTTACCCTCACTAGGGAGAGCTCCGTTATTACATCAAATAAGCAATAATTTCCAAATGGGAGCAGGGACCCAGTTCATGTTTGGTGTCTTTGGAATTGTAAAGAAAAATCCTTTGTCATGGTGAAATCTGATTTTAAGTTACAATTTTGAAAAGGCCACTTTTAGAAAGTTGGCATTTTCCTGCCTTAGCCGTTTAGTGCCATAAGCCTGCCTCTTGATCTATTGACTGGATGTAGCTGATAGTTAAGCTTCCTCCTAGAAAGCCACACAAAATTGAGACTTTAGGTGCTCCTGGATGGGCCATCACTGGCAGGATGAGTGGGCGGAGCTGGGTACAAACCTACTTGAATAGGCTGTGTTCTGCCTCTACACAAAGGGCTGCATACCCCCTGTAATTAGTCTGAAGCCAGGACAGGGAAGGCAGGATGCCTGGGGACTTCAGAAGGAAACCTCTGGAAGCTTCTCCCACTTCAAAGAAAGGCCCAAGTGTAAATATTGGACCTCAGACATCAACTCTTCAGTACACTTCCAGACCTGTGGATACTCTGCCAGAAAGAAGGACTGCTATTCTGTTGAAAAGATTGTCTCTCTTCTGGACTGCTGCTCTGGAGGACTACTGCCCTGCTGTGCTGACCTCTTTCTAGGGTGAGAACAACTGGGCCTGCATCAGTTGAACCCAGGACTCCAAAGTGACTCCAAGGGCTAATTGGCTTGCCTCCTGACTAGAGCCTCAGGGACAGAAGGCTCCAATAACCTTGAACCCTGCAGCTGGTCTCTGCTATCTGAGTCCTACCCTGCTAAGTGGGCCCACCCCAATCCTGGACCCTTGGGAGTGGGCCTGAAGGTGGTCTGCCAGCCCATCTGTGGATTCAGTAGCAGTGACACATCTCTTCTGCTGAGCGGCACAAACCTGAGCAGAACCGACGCATCGCCCCTGCTGTGAAGATTCTCTTTGCCCAGGGGCTCTGCATTGACTTTGCAGCTTGCATCAGAACCAGTGCTGAGAGAAGCTTCCCTGATACAGGACCTCGCATCACAAATCTCTTGCAGATGGCAGCAGCGCAGGTTCTCGCATCGCATCGCAGCCATGCAGCTCTTTGGAATTGACCCATCGCCTCAACTGCATGAAGCATCCTCGATGCTGGAATTCGCATCTCAAATCCTCTTTGATGGGATCCTCGATGATCACACAGGACATTGTATCATAGCTCTGGCGCTCCTCGGGACCAAAGCATCGCCTCAACTGTGCGACACATCATCTGTGCGGGACACCACGATACTCCACAACAGAATCGCTTAAGTCCCCCAGGGAACTATTTAACAGGATTGCCAAATATTTCCACTCTAAAATTCTTGAAATTCATTCATCTTTAGACAGCCTTAACTCTGAACTTTCCAATACGGGTCAAATGACTAATTCCTCGTTTTACAACTTTCCTAAAACGGAAAAGAGGGAAGCAGGGCTGTCCACTTTTCTTCCTCTATCTCATGAGCAGACTGATCAATCCTAGGGGATCAATCTGGCCATCTCCTCGGGACGTTATCCTCTTAGCTGGAAAACAGCAGTTGCCTAGCCTCTACTGAAGAAAACCAACCTGGACCCATCGGAACCTAAAATGTATCGGCCCATCTCTTTGTTACCTGTTCCTGCGAAGATCTTGGAGAAATATCTAGATGCCCAATTAAGCTCCTACTTGGAGCAAACATCACCTGCTTGACTGCTCCCAATATGGATTCAAGAATGGCCACGGCTCTGAGACTGCCTTAATATCCGCAGTAAATAACATACAGACCCAAGTAGACGCTGGGCATACTTCTTTATCAATAGTACTGGACCTGTCTTCGGCTTTTGATACCATCTCGCCAACAAGACTAATCAATCGTCTTCAGGAAATTGGGGTGTCGGACTCTGCCTTGGAGCTCCTGTTCTCATTCCTGACAGATAGGTCACAGAAAGTAAAGATGGGCCAATTTTATTCTGACTCCATCCCCACCTTCTGTAGAGTTCCGCAAGGTTACTCTTTGGGTTCTATCCTACTTAACATGTATGTCTCTCCATTGGTTAAGGTGATTAGATCTTTTCGGCCGGAGGCCTTATCCTATGTTGATGACACACAAATAATTGTGTCCATCACAAATAATATAGAGGCCTCTGCAGCTAGTCTTAACAGCTGCATGCAAGCCGTGGCCTCCTGGATGGTAAACAACTGTCTTCGACTCAGTGGGGACAAAACAGAGATCTTGGTCTTTTGCAGCCAACAATCTATATGGACCCACTCCTGGTAGCCAGAAATGCTTGGACTATGCCCTTGTCCTGCTGCCTAGGCAAAGAATATCGGTGTTATAGTTGACAACTCGCTTTCTTTTGATCCCCGGTCATCAGAACTGTCTCATCATGTTTCGGGGTTATTAGGATCCTGAGGAAGATCTTCCCATGTGTCTCTCTCTCTTCACTAAAGCAAGCAGCTGTTGCCTTGATTTTGTCCAGGCTGGATTATTGTAATGCTCTTTACTTGGACATTAACAAGGGATCCATCCATAAACTGCAACTTGTCCAGAATGCTGCAGCGAGACTCAATATGGGTCTTCCAAAATTTCATTCGATCTCCGCTGCCATTCGTAAGTTGCATTGGCTTCCATTAGAGAAACAAATTATGTTTAAGGCCATATGTATAGTTTATAGGGCACTTCACAACTCTGGTCCAGAAGGAATCAAACATCTCTTCCAACGCTATGACCCTACTAAACAGCTGCGGTCTGCCAACAACAATTGGTTGGTAGTGCCCAGGTTTAGGAGAGCAAGGTGGGGAGGAAGAGTCTTTGCTGTGGTCACCTCTAAGCTCTGGAACACTCTTCCCTTATCGATCTCAAGCCTAAAGTTGCACCTTCTCTTCCGTAAATCCTAAAAGACCTGGCTCTTTGCCCTTTAATAACTTAGACGACTTACAACTCCTAGTCTCTGACTGTTGGTTCTGTCTTAGCACCTTGACGCCTTTGGTCAAAGTTCACGCTTTATAAGGTCATTCATTCATTCAACCAGATTTAAGGTACTTTTGTTCAACAGGCCTAACTGGGTCCTGTAACTTGCCCAGCTCCATTGCAGTCAGCCTACACTTGTGGCTTTGTCCCGGTCCTGCGTGACCAGATGTCGACATTTGCCGCTTTGTGCATTTTGGGTTATTTTCACTGAAATCTTTTAAAATGCATATCTCCGGTTCTACTAAATGGATTTTTGCATTTTTGGTCTTGTTTTATCTATTACAATGCATTCAAGCTTTATAAATTGGTGTGGGGTGTTTCGCGTACTGTTTGAAGTGTTGCACAAATACATTACACATTGCCACTTAGTTAAGCCTGACTGCTTAGTGGCAAGCTACGAGAGAGATGATCACAGGTTAATTTGGGGTTTGCTTGTACCTCACCCTGACAAGGATTGTTGTTTCTGCTTGAGTAGGGTTTCACCACCTCAACCAGTAACCCAATTTCTCAAATTAGTGATCAGCGGTGAGGATTAGGTCTTGTTTGTTCAGTGCAATACATTGATTTTGTTGCACTGAAGAATCCAGATAAATCTGAGACCATGTTGAGTTTTAAATTCTCCTTGATTGGCCTTTTTGTTGTTTTCCAAATTCACCCCTACTTGACATGACTGTGCCTGCGGCTTTACCTGCAAAAATGGAGTTTGAGCTCCTCAATGGTAGAGCTACACCATGTCTGAGCTCAAGGAGAGGAGGCTGCACGCCACAAAGAGCACCAGGAAGACTGAGCTCCATAAGGCTCTGAGGGCATGGGATGAGCCCACCAGTTGCCATTCACAAGAGATGACCAGGATGAAGAGGATGATCTGGAGGGTCATGAGATGCAGCAGTCCGCTGAGGGGAATGACCTATCTCCTGAGTTGGAGCTCCCTGCTAGAGCAGAGAGCAGTGTGTCTTCTCAAGGCCTGTTTCCAGAGGAGCCGGCAGACAGGAAGACTGAAAGGGAGTTTAGACTGGAGATGGACCATTTAAAACTGGAGGAAGAGAAACTGGCCATGGAGGCTGAGCAAAATAAATTGGCCATGGAGGCAGAAAGAGCCTTGGAGGAGAAAAAATGTTAGCTTATGAACTGAGTCTTAAGGAGCTGGACATCAAGGCCAGCCAGTCAGGTTCCAGCTGTGATGGTGACAGCGTACCTACAGTGCCCTCTGGAGATTAAAAGGTCTACATGCCTAAGAGTCTGGTGCCTGATTTTCTTGTGGGGGTCGACATTGGCAACTGGTTTAAAGCTTATGAGGTAGCTTTACAGAGGCATTGGATCCCGGAGGATGATTGAGGGGTTAGCCTCTAGCAGCATATCCCCAGTGAGGGTAGGGACATTCAACTGGCCTGAGAGAAGCGGGACAGGATGAGGTATCCCACCATCAAGGATACCCTTGTCAGGAAATATGGCCTCTTCCCTGAAAATTACAGGCAGAAGTTTAGGGATTACCAGAAGCAGCACTGGCAGTCCAGAGTGGTTTTTTGGATTCCTTTTGCAACACACTGCATCACTGGGTGAAGGGTAGTGAGATTAATGATTGCAAGGGGCTTTATTATTTGTTTGCAACAGAGCACATGTTCAGTAATTGTTTTCCAGAGCTGTGTCACCACTTGATTGATAGTAAGCTCCCTGACCCGGGGAACTTGCTAAGGAGGTGGACCGCTGGCTCAGCACCAGGGTTCACAAGGTCTCTAAAGAGGGGATGTCAAGTCAAGGGTGGGCAGGGTCCCCATCAGAAGGAAGATGGAGACAAACATAAAAACAAGAAGTTCTCTAAAGGTTTCCAAACTAATTCTAAGGGCCAGGACTTCCAATCCCCTCTTGAGCAGAAAAGGAAATGGTGCCTGATGAGAGGCCCTCAGAGAAGGCAGCTTCTAAGGGTTTTGAGTGCCAGCAGGTTGGGCATTACAAGGGGAATGCCAAGTGTGGCGCTTGGGGAGTAGATTGTCCCAGATAGTATGGGGTATAGTGTAGGGGTTACCCTAGTGTCCCTGGCTTAATGGTAAGATGGTGCCAAGGGCTCACATGCCTAAAAATATCAAGTATTACAGGCAGTGGGTCACCATCAATGGGCAGAGGTTGGGGGCTCTGAGAGACACTGGAGACAGCATGACAACTGTCAAATGTCATCTGGTGATCTCAGAACAAGTACTCCCTAATGCATTCCACCTGGTAATTATTGCTGAAAACCATAAGAGTCACTATCCAGTGGCTCTGGGTCTCTTTGAGTGAGGGGAGGGGATTCTGATTCCTTGAGGTTAGCTTTAAGTCCATCCATGCCTGTGGATTGTCTGCTTGGCAGTGATCTAGAGTACACCATCTGGAAAGAGGTGCAGATCAGGTCACAACTGGAGATGTTATGGTTGCCTGAGTGGGTGTGCCTGAGCACATGACTGCCCAAAAGGGTAGTCAGGAGGACCTGGAGCCTGCAACAATGGCCCAGTTGCCTGCCAAAAAAAGGAAGGGCAAGGGACATGGGAAAGCTGCTCCTGAAACTCCCATGGTCCAGGAGAAGGCTAAGCCTGAGGACGCTGCCCCAGAGGAAAGGACATTACCACCACTGGGGAACATATCTGAATTGACCAACTGGCAGAAGAAGTGGGTTCCCACCAGGTAGGAGTACTGCAAGGCACAGATGGAGTACCCTACTCTGGAGGGCCTACAGCGGCTGGCCACATCTGGTGATCACCTGCTCTATTGGGAATATGGTGTATAGGGAACCTAAGGTTCCTGAGCCTGGCGAAAACCATGTGTTGGTGATCCTGCCAGTGCTATAGGGCCTTCCCGCTAGAGCTGGCTTATGATGTTCCCCTGTCAGGTCCTCTAGAGCAGGTCAAGATTCATGAAGAGCTTGTAAACACTTATATTGGGCCAGGGTGAGAATGGCCTCAGATGCATTCTGCAGGTCATTCCCTACCTGCTGGGCGAGTGGCAAGTCAGGAAGGAAGGAAGAGCAAGACTCCCGTGCAGAAATATCCTGTCATTGGCTCTCTCTTCAAACAGGTGGGCAACAAAATTGTTGGACCTCTGGACCCAAAGACCGCCTAGCGCAACAGGTGCATCCTGGTCTTGGGGGACCATGCCACCCAGTACCTGGAAGCTATACTTCTGAGAACAATGACTGTGCCCACTGTGGCCAGGGCACTTATGGGGATAGGTTCATCAAGGAGGTAGTATCTGACCATGGAACCAACTTCATGTCTGCATACATGAAGTCCAGGTGAAAGGAGTGTAGGGTAACCTATAAGTTCTCCATTCTATACCATCCCCAAAATAATGGATTTGTTGAGAGTTTCATCAAGACCCTAAAGGGCATGATCATGGGCCTATTGGAGCCCTTGAGGTGGAAGTGGGACGTGCTATTGCTATGTCTTTTGTTTGGATACAGGGTGGTACCACAGAAGGGAGTTGGATTCAGACCCTTTGAGCTACCCTGTGTGAGAGTCTGGTGAAGGAGGGTTGGGAGCAAGCTCCCAGGAGAGCCCCCAAGAATGTAGTCCGGTAGATGCTGACACTTCATACCCAGATGAAGTGCTTCTGGAAGAAGGCCAAAGAGTATCTTGAAGCCAGCCAAGAGGTCATGAAACAGTGGTATGGCCAGAAGGTTGAGTTTCAGCTTGGCCTAAAAGTGTGGGTGATGGAGCCTTAAGAGCCCAGGGCCCTCCAAGATCGCTGGTCAGGGCCTGATGAGGGGGAAGAGCATAAGAGTGAAGTCACCTACCTGGTGTACTTCAAGACTCCCAGGAACCTTTTAAGGGTTTTACATGCAAATCGCCTCAAGCCCCACTTTGACAGGTCCATTATAACTATGCTTCTGATCACGGATGATGGTGTGGAGGAAGAGGGAGAATCAACCTCTCCCCAGCCTCCTTTCTTCCAAGGAGCAGAATGACTCAATGGAGCGTGTCAGCCTACTCTGACCTTATAGCAACATAAGGACTACCGCCAATTGTTGGGGCAGTTTGCCTTTCTTGTCTCCCTTACCCCAGGACTCGCTACATGGTACAACTATGATCATGATACTGGGGACAGTACGCCTGAGAAGAGTAAAATCTACAGGTTATCTGATAAGGTGTGAGCCAGCATAAAGGAGAAAGTCTCCAAAATGCTAAAGATAAGGATCATTGAGCCCTCACACAGTCCTTGGTCCAGCCCAGTGGTGTTGGGCCCCAAAGCTGCGCCTCTAGATACCACCCCAAAACTTAGACTCTGCATGTATTACCAGATTAGTTGGGAGCTGCCAAGTTCTTGACCACATTTGATTTAACCAGGGTACCGGCAGATTGCCTTGACCGAGGGAGCCAAAGAGAATTCAACAGTCTCTACACCAGAAGGGCACTTCCAGTTCCGAGTAATGCCCTTCGGGTTGAAGAACGCCCCTGCCACTGTCCAGAGATTGGTCTACCAGGTCCAGTCTCAGTTGGAGTGCTTGTATGTTCTCCTTAAAACATGGTCGAATTGGCTATACCCAACTTAGCATATTTAGTTTACATGTAAGTCCCTAGTGACGTGGTACTATGTTAGAACCGGCGGTCTCTAGTTGGCAGAGGTATACACTTCTGACAAATAGGGACCCACCAACTCTAGTCAGGGCAAGGGGATTACACACTCAGATAACCCCTGCTACCCCCTTGGTAGCTTGGCAGAGCAGACAGGCTTATCTCAGAGGCAGTGTGTTAAGCATTTATGACCACATACAGTAATAAAGTGAATACACTACAGATGGACACGACACAGAAGTTATTATAAAAAATAGTATTTTTATATAAGGCTTAGCACAAGACCAAACAACGACAAAAATATACCACAGTCTTAATAAATACTCTTTGGAAGGAAAAATAATAGTTCAAATAAGGTTTCTTCTTGGCAAATAGTTCTTTAGCAAAGTATTCTTCTGAGCACAGTTCTTTGGCAACAATGTAACCCCCACAGGAGTCACACGACGTCGAGTCTACAAGATTCCCAAGGTTCGGCGTCGACCGCGAGGAGCGCTACGTCGGGCCTGGAGTCGCAACAGACCCCACAAGTACAGTACCTTGAGAAACGAAGAAAACGAGGATCCACGGCGTCGAGATGTCGGCGTCGAGGTCGGCGTCGATCGTGCCTCGGAGTCGGGTCAATCCGCAGCGGTGTCGAGGGATGTCGGGCCGGAGCAGCGCTCACGGCGTCGAGAAGGGCGTCGAGTCGATGCGATCAGCAGCGGCGTCGGGACGGGGTCGCTTGGAGGTGGAGCCGATACTCACTCCTCACTGGCGTTGATACCGGCGTCGAGACGGGGTCACTTGGAGCCGGG
Organism: Triturus cristatus; assembly: GCF_964204655.1. Classification (NCBI taxonomy): domain Eukaryota; kingdom Metazoa; phylum Chordata; class Amphibia; order Caudata; family Salamandridae; genus Triturus; species Triturus cristatus. The sequence continues at coordinate 429,098,405 of NC_140591.1, forward strand.
GCCGATACCCACTGCTCACTGGCGTTGCTGCTGGCGTCGAGACTGCAGATTTTCCCTTGTGTACTGGAAACAACACTTCCCAGCAATTCAGCAATTGGTGAAGTCCTTTGGCCCTGTGACTTCAACAGGAGACTGGCACTCTTCCAGCCCTTGGAGATTTCCTAGCAAGTGTTCAGAGAGTACACACCAAGTTCCTCTCTCCTTGTTCCTTGGCAAAAATAAAGAAGCAGCTTTCAGGTTCCTCCACAGCAAAACAGCACTCTGGCAGAAAGGGGAGGCAAGTCCTTAGATCAGCAGGCTTCTTGTCCTTGGTACAGGTTTCCTTGTCAGAAGTGATCTGAGTTCTTGGTTCAGGGGTCCTTCTCTTATACCCCATTTCTCCCTTGTTCCCTTTGTCCAAACAGGGAAATTCCCACCATCTCAGGTTTGTTGTGGGTGTTGCCAGGCAGAGGCACCTGGCCTATTCACTGAGCAGGGCAGAGTCCTCAGCCGCCCAGCAGGAGGCAGAGCCAGTATTGTCACTGGCAGGAGCAGGGCTATCAGTCGCCCAGCAGGAGGCGGAGCCAGTATTGTGTCAGGCAGGGCAGGCTACTCTTCCCTCACTCTATGTGTAAACGCCCCATTCACCCCACACTGACTCATTCAGACCTCTGGAGCCACCCAGCCCCTGACACACACACCAAACCAGCAGAGACCGGTAGATAGTTGGACAAGAAAATAGCCACTTTCTAAAAGTGCTATTTTCAAACATAGAATTTAAAAACCATCCATCCTAAAGGGTGTGTTATTAAATTCTGAGTTCAGGGATACTAAACTCGACATGCTACCATGTTCCCTGAGTCAGATAGATTATAATGGAGTTAATAATCAGCCTGCCCAGTCTGGCCTATTGGAGGCAGGTAGCCCTTCAATAGTGAAAAACGAAAATGGCTGTAATTCACTATTAGGTCATGCCACACACATCAGGGCATGACCTACCTTTTACCAACAATGCACCCTGCCCTAGGGCCTACCATAGAGGTGTCTGAAATGTGGCAAAGTGAAGGTTTAGAGACTGGCAAGTAGGTTTCCTTGCCAAGTCGACATGGCAGTCAGGGACTGCACGCAGGCGCTGCGGTGGCAGGCCTGAGACACATTTTACACGCTGCTTCTGTGGGTGGCACAACCAGTGCTGCAAGCCCTCCAGCAGCAGTTAACTTACACGCCCTTGGCACACGCAGTGCACTAGACTAGGGTCTGAACAGTAAGTCAACCAAGCCAATCATGGTAACACCAATCAATGTAACAATTTAACATAGGGAGCACTTGCACGGTGGCACTGATCAGCAGTGGCACAGTGCCCAAAGCAATAATCCAGCAAAAACATCGTAAACAGAGGAGGCAAACAGAAAAAAATGGAGGAGAGACTCATGCCAATGATGCCAGGTCTAACATACTACATATACCCAGGGCCTGTAACTTGAATGCTACCAGTGATCTTGCCGCACTGATTGTGCCACCCACTTAAGTAGCACTTTAAACATGCATACGGCTGGGTCTGAACAGGGGTGGCGAATTGAGCTAAAGAACAATGATGGTTTCAACCCAGATCTGTGACTGGGGGTGAGTGTTTGAAAAGTTTTAGCGCTCTGTCCATCATCTCCTTGTGTTTGCTTTGTTTGCCCTAATTTGGCAGGGTATGCTCAGACGTGGGTCCCTTGCTCACTTTGCCACTGGATTCAAGCTAGCCTGGCTGATGAGGAGTGTTACACCAAACCCAGTCCCAGGATGCTTGTTTCCTGTCCAGGGAAGACCTGGCTTTGCAGTTCGGGCTGGACTGTTCCCTTGAGACTCAGGGTCAAGACTGGCTTGCATACGACTGGGTCTGAACTGGGGTAGTGAAGTGAGCTAAAGAACGATGATGGATTCAACCCAGATCTGCGACTGGGAGTGAGTTTCTGAAAGGTTTCAGCGTTCCGTCCATCATCTCCTTGTGTTTACTTTTTTAAAGTTGTCATTTTCCTGCATTAGCCATTAGCCAATTAGAGCCATTTAGTCTCCGGGTCACATGACTGGGTGTAGCTGACAATTGAACTTTGTGTATTCCTCCTAGACAGCCACACACATTAGAGAGCGTAGGTGTGCCTGGGTGGGCCATTGCTGGCAGGATGGGAGGGCGGAGCTGGGCACATCCCAATTTACACTTGAATAGGCTGTGTCCTACCTCCACAGAAAGGGCTGCATTCCCCCTGTAATTAGTGTACAGCCAGGACAGGGAAGGCAGGATGCCTGGGGACTTCAAAGGGAAAGCCTCTAAACCCAATCTCTCACATCATGTCAGTCTGGCTGCCCACCAGTTTAATGAGTGGATAGCCAACTCTGGATGTGGTTCTCCCTGTGTAATGGCAAAAAGACTCCAAGCGAACTCACCAATCCCAGTGGTTTGCTGCCCATTTAATGTCTCAGAAGAAAGATTGTAAGCACTTAGAAAGAAGATGGAGGAAGACCTATTATGTGATCAGTAAAGTAGAATATAGGAACTCCATTAGGCTTTACCATTCAGAGATCAAAACGTCTCTAGCTGACTTTTACTCCACTAAAATCAACAACCCTTCTAATTCCCCTAAAGAGATTTTTAAGATTCTTAAAGATATCACTGAGCAAACTGCAGTCAACCCTCTATCGGTGGCATCTGTTGAGCATTGTGATGAACTGGTTTATTTCTTTGAGAAGAAAATAATGGACATCTACTCCTCTTTCCCGGATACTTCTTATCTGGTGGATTCCGGTCCCTGTAAGCTTCTTTGGGAATCACAAGAGTATGCTCTCTCGGTCTTTCTCAATCTCACCTTGTGCATGGTAAATGATCTCCTAAACACCGTTAAATTAGGCTTGGCCATGGATCCTGCTCCGCTTCACATACTCCATCAATGGTCTGATTGCATTGTTCCTGTATTCACAGAGCTACTAAATCTCTCCTTCTCCTGTGGGCAGGTTCCGCACCAGTAGAAGCATGCGAATGCCAAGCCACTCTTATAGAGACCCAACCTTGACCCCTCTAATATGAGTAATTATAGGCCAATCTCCCTGACAACCAGAGCTTCTAAGTTGCTAGAATTGTTTTTTTTACAAAAATGTTTCTGTCTTCTTCAAATCTAAGGAACTCTTTCATTCCACCCAAATTGGCTTCTGTCTGTTACACATCACCGAAACAGTGCTGTTGGCGGTGGTCGAAGAACTTGGGCATCTCCTGGATCAAGGATGCTCTGCAGCCATTATTCTGTTAGATCTCAGTGCGGCCTTTGATGCCGTGGACCACCTCATTCTCTTACAGAGAATTTCTAAAGTCGTAATTGGGTGCAGAGCACTAGATTGGCTCTCCTCCTTCCTTGAGAATTGCACCTTCCAGGTCCAGGAACAGTCCGGTCTCTCAGCCTTCCTGCTATGGGTGCCTCAGGGCTCCTCCCTGAGCCCCACTTTGTTTAATCTCTATCTACTTCCCCTTGCTGATCTTGTTCAATCATATGTGTTGTCAGTGGTATCCTGTGCTAACGACACCCAGCTGGTTATGTCGATCTCTCCTTACTCTAGTTCTGGCCATCTATCCCTGACTCCTTGTCTCCAGGAAGTAGACAGTTGGATGGCTAATTGCAAATTAAAACTCAATGAATACAAAACAGGAGTCACGCTGTTGGGCAATAATTTCAGCAACTCTGTTCTTAGCCCTCTCCCACATTTTCTGAATAAACTGCCCACCCTCAAAAATTTGATAAAGAGCCTTGTGATAGGGCTTAATTCTTGTCTCAAGCCAAAATACTTGCCACCAGCTGCTACTGCATTCTAAGATTGCTGTGAAACGTTTTTAACTTTCCCTTCACTGCAAGAAGAGTGATCGTTCAGGCCCTTGTGTTATCCCGTCTTGACTATGGTAATGCCCTGTTTCTGGGCTCACCCTGCTATGTTGTCAGGAGTCTGCGGATCGTCCAGAATGCCACACGTTTCCTGATGAGCATCCCCAAACATCAATTGGCCACTAAGCCTCTGAGAGATCTCAACTGACTTCCAGTGGAATGGAGAGTGCAGTTCAAGACCCTATGCATTTTGCACAGGGCAATCAATAGAAAGGGTCCCTTTTTGCTAAGACCTTGAGCCTCCCGTTTTCTCCCTGAGAGAGCCCTCAGATTTTCTTCAGCCCACTCTTTGAAGGTCCACAGGATTCGCAGATCTCGTTGGGGTGGCCGATCCAATTCTTTCCTGGCCCCAGACTTTGGAACACTCTACCTCTGGAACTGCACCTACTGGAGCATGAACTTCGCTTCCACCAGACCTTGAAGACCTTGCTTTTCTGCAACTAAATTGCCTGTCAGTTTTATTTTGACCATCTACAGTGTCTATGGCACCGCTGGGAGGCCTTTGGGTAGCAATGCGCTATATAAGACCACAAGAATAGAATAGAATAGAAATCTCTAGAATCATCTCCAATTTCAAAGAAAGGCCGAGGTATGAATATTGAACCTCAGACATCAACTTTTCAGTACAATTCTGGACCTGTGGATACTATGCCAGGAAAAAAGACTGCTGTCCTGCTCTAAAGGACTGCTGCCCTGCTGTGTTGACCTGCTGCCCTCTTGCCAGGGCGAGAAGGGCTGGAGCTGCATCTGTTGAACCCATGACCCCAAAGTGACTGCAAGAGCTTATTGGCTGGCCTCCTGACTAGAGAGAGCCTCAGAGACAGAAGGCTCCAGAAGCCTAGAACCCTGCACCTGGACTCTGCCATTTATGAGCCCTACCCTGCCAAGGGGGCCCTTGAAGTGGTCCAGAAGGTGCTCTGCCTGCCCATCTATGGATCCAGCAGAACCAATGCATATCCTCTGCTGCACGGTGCAAACCCAAGCAGAACCAGTGCATCTCCTCTGCTGCGAGAATTCTCTCAGTGGAAGGGCTCGGCATCAAGCTTGCAGCCTGCATCGGACCCGCCGATGTGCAAAGCTTCAATGACACAGGCCCTCAATCGCAAATCTCTCGTCAATGGTGCACGTTCTGGCATTACAGTTCTTTGGAACTGCTGCATAGCCTTTATTGCCCAAGGCATCCTTGACGCTGGACTTCGCATTGCTAGCCCTCATCATTTTTATTTATTTTATTTTATGATTTTATATAGCGCTGAATCACCCCGAGGGGTATCTCTGCGCTTGCAACAGAGGATTATCTCAACACTAGAAAAGATACGTTTTCATCAGCTTTCTGAATTGGAGAAGGGGCATTTCCGTACGAAGGTATTGGGGAAGACTGTTCCAAAACGTAGGAGCCAAATACGAAAAGGCCCTGCCACCAGTACGGGCTTTGTTTATTCTAGGAACAGAAAGGAATGTTTTTGATCCTGATCTAAGTGAGGATATAGAAGTATATGCTTTCAGTTTCCTAGCAAGATAAAGAGGGCTAAGCTCATGAAGAGCCTTGAAAATCATGCAGCCTGTTTTGAACTGCACTCTTTTTTTGATAGGCAACCAATGCAATTCATGCAGCAAAGGCAATGAGGGGGTCCTGGCAGGTGAATCAGTTACCAGACGGGCAGCCGTATTTTGGATAACCTGCAATTTGTCCAATGAAGCTGCGTGAGCAGAAAGAAGAAGAGTATTACAATAGTCAATCTTGCTCATGAGCAGTGCCTGGATTAAAGTCTTCCTGGTGGAGAGGGGAAGCATTGGAAAAACTCTTCTAAGTAAGCTTAAAATGTGATAACAGGACCCAGCAATTGTATTAACATGGGTCTGAAGAGTAAGTTTTTTATCTAGCTTAATGCCCAGATTTTTTACAACCTCTTTGGGAGCGGGGGCTTTACCCAACTCCTCAGGCCACCAACTAGGAGACCAACAGATGTCAGCACCTCCAAACAGCAGAATCTCAGATTTCTCAAAGTTTAACTGGAGATAGTTGGTTTTCATCCAGGAGGCAATAGCCATCATGCCCTGAGAAAAGATGGTTTGTATGTCTGATCTCGTTTTGTCGAAGGTGAGGAGGAGTTGGGTGTCATCTGCGTTAGAGATAGGATTAAACCCCAAGTCCCTCATAAGTTTAGCCAGGGGTGTCACATGGATGTTAAACAAAGTTGGGCTCCTCGCAGCTCCACCACTCCTTGGAACTGACTTTTTGCCTCGGCTACACTGCGTATCCTCGACGCGGGACCTCTCAATGTTCCGTAACCAGGATTTACGGTACTCCTTATTCAGCGGACCTAACTGGGTTCCTGTAGCCGGTCCGCATTCCATTGAGGTCAGCCTGAACTTGTGACTTTGTCCGGGTCTGGCGCTTTGTTCTTTTGATGCTATTTTCACTGAAATCTTTAAAAGTGCACGTCTCCAGTTCTACTAATTTTTGTTATTTTAGTCATGTTTTATTTATAAAAATGTATTCTATTTTTCTAAATTGGTGTGGCATTTTTCTTATGTTGTGTTTTCATTTTATTACTGTTAAAGTGTTGCACAAAGACTTTACATTGTCTCTAAATTAAGCCTGACTGCATAGTGCCAGGTTACTATAGGGTTCATCACAGGGTAATTTGGGGTTTGCTTGTGCCTCACCCTGGCAAGGATTGTGGTTGATGCTTGTGTAGGATTTCACCCCCTCAACCAGTAACCCAATTTCTGACCGTTGTCCAGCAATTCTGATAAATTAATGACAACCCTGGCACTCATATTTAAATCTTATTGGGAGACCCTCACAGCTTTAATCCACAGTTAGCTAATAGCTATAGCAGCTAAAATGAACAAAGGTGGAAGCGATAAGAGACTGGAATTAGAAGAGAGAGTACAAGACATTGAGTCCACACAAACGATTAGGGGCAAAGCTTTGTGTCAATTAAATTAACTAGAAAACATCCTGAAGCATTAGATATGGATAGGGCATAATGCGCTCTTCTCCACATAAAACAATGTTATTACATGGGGGAAATATGGTTGGTAGATTACTGGCGTGGAGGCTTTGGGCAACATGGAATTGGGACAGGTCACAGTGGTTATCTCCACATCTGGGGACCATGGCCAGACAGATGGGGATATCACTCTTCTATAGTGACCTATACACAGTAGACCAAGCCAGTGAGGCAAACGTAGAAGCATAGTTTTCCTTTGCATAGGTCACAGAGCTCTCATCCCCACAAGCCACCCTTCTAGAAGCTGATATCCGCATCAGGATGTGATTGTGGGGATAGCTAGACTTTAGCCCCGCAATGTCCAGGGCTTGGATGGCTATGCACTGGCCTTTTATAAAGCCTTCTATTCCCTAGTGGCTACTGTGCTTTTGCGCATCTACAGTTCCTTTGGAGACCTGTCAGACAAGATGAGCAAGCCATAACTTTCATCCCTAAACCAGGGAAGGACCCCACAGAATGCTCCTCCTATAGACCCTTATCTTTAGTGACTGTGGATGCCAAACTCTTTAGGGTATTCTAGCTAGCTGCCTCAAACCGTACATACAGGGGCAGATAGACTCAGATCACACCAGGTTTATACCAGAGAGGAGTTGTAGCGACAACACTAAGCAAATTCTGTAGATTAGTAATATGGTATCCTGTTCCAAGATACTGACGCTGATCCTATCACTTGCCACTGAGAAAGCTTTAGATCACGTTCATAAGCTATTCTTGCAAAGCACTCTGATTTAAAAAATGCATAGGGTGTGGTTGCTGTTGCCCAAAGACTAGAATGAGTCAACAGGATCACGTCCGAACCCTTCAGATTGTGTTGAGGCACCAGGTGGGTTGCCCTGTTCTATTCGCCCTATGTAAGGAGCCTATTGGAGGAAAAATCTGAGCAAATCCCTCCATCTGGGGATTCACAACAGGGAGCCACAAACACAAATTAACCTTTTATGCAGATGATGTGCTGGTCGCCCCGTCAAGTGGCATGGTTTAAGATGAACATACAAAAATTATATAGGCAGAACTGCAGCAGTCAAAATGTTTCTGCCTCCTAAAATTTTATACTTAATGCAAACCCTTCCTCTCCACCCCTTCCACCCCATAAGCAAGCTCCAGCACCTAACTGAAACATTCTCTGGGGGTAAGGTCAAGAAACACTGCATGGCAAAGAAGCTCAAATATCTCCCACAAAGTCAGGGTGACTTTGGTATACCCAACCTGTCCAACTACTATCTAGCTGCCGAACTTAGATATCTCCCAGAATGGACCAGGGCCTTTTCTGAAAAACTCTGGTGTTTCACCGATAAATATATCGTTTGGATACAAATCTAGTAGGGCTGTTGGCTGCCTAAAAGGCTTAGACAATGGGGTTTGTACTCATTTCCAAACATGATGCCACAATGTAGGCTTGGGAAAGAGTCTCTGTCTCCAGGGAACTAACAACGACCCCATCACCCACTAATTCCTATAACTGGAGTCCCCAACTTTGCTCCGGGTGCCGTGAGAGATGACTAACAAGCATAGCAAGAGGCAACTGCAAAAGAGGGGGGGGCTTCTTTGACACTGAAGGACTGATAACTTTTGAATAAATCAAGGATAACTTTGGGGTCCTAGAGACAGAAAGATGATGCTACTTCCAAATTAGTCACTAGGTAATACACCATCAATACATCTAATGCCAGTGGACCTCTCACCCCTTTTGAAAAGTGTATATTTTCCCAAAAAGAAGACAAACTAATGCTATCTGACCACTGCAAATGTATCAACTGGGCAACCCACAGACAAAAGACTCCAGCCCAAAGGTGAAGGGAAAACAAATTGGAACGCGCCACCCTCTCCGAGAAAGAACGGACAGAAATTATTTACACGACCCGTACCTTCGTGTGTAGCGTGACAGCTAAAGAGACAAAGCTGAAATCCATACTATGTTGGGACTACACACCAGCCAGTATGATAAAGTGGAAGACCTCTGCCTCCTGAAACTGTTGGCACACTGACACACCTTTTTCGGAGATGCCCCAAGCTCAAGAGATACTGTCAAGAGGTGCTCACCGACATAAACCAAATCTTTGACACTGACCATCCACTGTTTCCCAGTTATAGACTTCTTGGCCTCCGAAACTAAAACCTCCCATCATTGTAAATGTAGAGGCGGGCTACTACCCTCCCCTCTGTGTGGCCAGGCAAGTCCTCACTGCCAAGTGGGGGACGGATACTGCCCTGGATCATGCGGCCCAGGCTTTGGGATCTCTGCATGGAGAAGATCACATCAACTTCCGAAAATAAACATAGATTGACAAAACCTGGAGCCCAAGCTTAACATTCCTGTCCAAAGAGTTTAAAGAACTTGCATGTCTTTTATACCTGCGTGTCTTAATACTCGCCCACGTGCAAGCCAATGCTTCGAAACAGACTAAGGTCACCCCATAAAATAACAAAAGGCCTGTGACAGAGAAGTGTTTTAGTGTGGATGGTGCATTTCTATAATCTACTCAATTGCAGCTCAGGGAAGGGGGAGTCCTTGCTCCCCTGGATTATTTCTTCCCCCTTTCTTTTATTCATCTTCCTGCTTCCCAATTTCGACCCTTTTTCCTCTCTACCCTCCCCCTCCCCCTTTATAGTTCTCCTTTTTCCTCCCCGGCGTGCAATTGTAGGTGAGCGTATGTGTTAAAACTCGTTCTTCAATAAACTCATTTGAACCGCCAATCTTGGATCTTGGGTAACATGTAAATCACTAGAAATTGGGGATGTTCTTGCATTTCATCTTGCTTCACTGCTTAATATAAAGTCAGTAAATGTTCATATGTGCAAGCATAGGATCTTCCTCTAACCTTAAATGTGCAGTACAAACATGAACATGTTCTAGAATTTTCTTCATTATATCTCGTGTTCATTAAAACTAATATTCCCCCTTTGACAGCACTTTTGTGTGTTATTGTGTTTATTATTTCATTTGGTTACTTACAATTAATCTGTTAAATGGTAAGGCTGGACTTCAGCTGTATTTTTTTTAAATCATCTTTGTTAAATCTTACAATGACTTTTCTCAAAGAGATCTCTATTTTGAAATTCGATGAAGATTTAAATGACGAATTAGAATCACTCCACAAAGACACATAATCTTATACGTTGTGGAGGGTATTGTGGAGTTTCTGTAGTAGTTGGTAGCTGATGAGTATGCATGCAGTTTCATTATAGTCACAAGTATCTTAGCAGAAAACAAGGGTGTTATTTAGTTGGGCTCTGGATTTTAATAAGCATTGAGTAAATAAAAATCCGGACATTGGCTCCCTTCCTTTAGGAAGTTACACATTGAAGTTAATGAAGCCTGGCATGCAAGTTTGACCTGCCTGAGAGAGGTACCACAGTAGGTCTTTTTCGCATTTAATGTGTTGCTGTGTTTTAGTAGCTTTTGGTTCATTAGAGTTAGAACAATTCTTTTTTGTTAAAATCTGCAAATTATGCAGCAGATGATGGAGTCTGTGGCAAATCCATTATTATGAGTAAAATGCAGCAGCCACAGAATTACTAATTCTATTAGTCCTGCCTATGCTGCAGTTTTACCAGAAAGTATTCTATTTTAGGAACATTACATCTTTGAATGATAGAATTCACACCTCTTACACGAGTTCACTGTCAACATCTTAGCTTAGCTGATATCTGGATCATTTGAGGATCGTTGTCATCCTCATGTTCTATCCCATGCTTTATAATGGCTATTTCTGAATGGTTCAGTGTCTCCATTGCTTGTGATACTGTTACTGTCAACTAGATGCAAGCATTTGTGGTGCGCTTTCCAAAGAGATTATTTAAGTGTAGTGAGCAACTTTCACCTTTTCTCGCTACTCCCCTGCACTACAAAGTTCTAGAAATGCATATTAGTTCCCAGTTTTCAGCTTGTTTGAAATCCAGTTCAACTTTGCATCCATTTCAGTAAGGCTCTAGTCCATCTGACAGTGGAAAGTTAGGATTAACTGTCCATCACTGATAATCCTAGACCTCGTGCCAGCCTTTGACACTGTGCCTCAACCCATTATTTTGAGGCACCTAGGTGAAAGTGGAATTGGAAGGAAGTTTCTGACTTGGTTCAAGTCTTTTCTCTTGGACTGCTGCCAAACTAACTCTTTGTTAGACTTGCCAGCCTTAGGGTGGTCTTCCCCGAAACGTTTTGCCTTTCTCCTCCATTTTAACCGACCTTGTTTTTGCTGTCACAGGACTCTGTGCACTTTACCACTGCTATCCAGTAGTAAACTGCTTGTGCCATCTCCTCTAAACGTGGTAACATTGGCTTATACCCAATTAGTATGTTTAATTTACTTATAAGTCCCTACTAAAGTGGCAATACATGTGCCCAGGGCCTGTAAATGATATACTACTAGTAAGTCTGTGCCACCCGCTTGAGTAGTGCTTCAAACATGTCTCAGGCCTGCCATTGCAGCCTGTGTGCACAGTTTTACATGGCCAGGTCAACTTGGAAAAATAAACCTTTTGCCGGGCCCAAACCATCCTATTTAAAACATAAAAGTCACTCCTAGGGTAGGCCCTGGACAGCCCAGAGGGCAGGGTGCAATGTATTTTGAAAAGAAGGACATGTGCTTTTATGTTTCACATGTCTTGGTAGTGAAAAACTCTTAAATTCGTTTTTCACTACTGCAAACCCTACCTCTCCTTTAGGATAACATTTGAGTTACCTTATTACATTTTCTTAGTGTAATTTCTGAATGGAAACAGGTAACCTTTTCATGTTTGGTGTCTTTGGAATCACAATGTAAAATCCTAACTGATGGTGAAGTTGGATTTAAAATTTTTGAGTGTGGGTGGCTGTTTGGCTTTGTGTATTCCTCCTAGACAGCCACTCACAATAGGAATTTAGGTATGACTGAATGCGCTATCACTGGCAGGATGTGTGGAAGGAGCTGGGTGCAGCCTCACTTACAATTGAACAGGCTGTGTCCTGTTTCTACACAAAGGGCTGCATACCTCCTGTAGTTAGTCTGTAGCCAGGAAGGCAGGGTTTCTGTTCACTTCAAAGGCATTCCTCTAGAAACTACTCCCCACTTCAACTGCGTATAAATACTGGACCTCAGGCACCAACTCTTCCGTACACTTCTGTACCTGTGGTTACTCTGCTGAAAGGACTGTCACTCTGCTGGACTGCAGCTCTGAAGGAACTGCTGCCCTGCTGTGTAGACCTGCTGCCTGCTGCCCTCTTCCTTGGGGAAGGAGAACTGGACCAGCTACTTAATTTTGAACCCAGGGCCCCAGAGTTAATCCTAGGGCTAGTCTTCTGGCCTCCTGATTTGATCCTTCGGGACATAAAAGGCTCCCCAACATCCTGCATCAGCCCTCGACCCTGCTCTAGCGAGTGCCTGACCCCCAAGTGATGCCTCTCAGACCCTGGACCCTTGGTGTGGCTCGGGTGCTGAAATCAAGCTTTTGGGCTCTTTGCGACCGCAAAAGGGCCCGTTCAGATTGAGACCTCATTGCTCGTACCGCAAATGAGTGCAAAGTTCCGTCAACCTGACTCTTCGCATCGACCTCTCACGTTGACCACCACCGCTAAGCTCCGGCAGCACCTGCCCACAATGCAGGCCAGCTCTTCGCGCTTCGCTGACAGCCTTCCGCAGCACTCTCCTTGCTCCATGTGACCCTCTGAAACATGAACGGGACTCTTAGCACAAACTTGAGACGGTAGAACCTCAGTGAGACTAACTTGTTGACTGTATCCCACCTGCGCTTCAACATGGTTGGCCTGACTTTGGCCCGCTCCCGCGCGACCAGATATCCAGATTTAGTGCTTTGTGCTTTTTGTGGCTATTTTCACTAAATTCTTTAAAAAAGTATATCTCCAGTTCTACTGAATAGATTTTTGTCATTTTAGTCTAGTTTTATTTATTGAATTCAGCTCTATCTCTTATACCTGGTGTGGGGAACTTCTGTGTGGTGTTTTTACTGTTTTACTGATTGACATGTTGCACAAATACTTTACACATTGCCTCTAAGTTAAGCCTGACTGCTCTGTGCCAAGCTACCAGGGGATGAGCCAGGTTAATGTGGGGGTTGCTTGTTCCTTACCCTGACAAGGATTGTGGTACTGCTTGACCAGGGGTTACACCCAAGTCAACCAGTAACCCAATTTCTCACACTCCTCCTTACTGCTGTGATTTTATTCCCTTTATGGTGTTCTCCAGGAATCCTATTTTAGTCTCATCTTGTTTAATATTTATGTTGCCGCCCATACTCATCTTATTATTTTATTTGGGCTCTCTGTCATGGCCTATGTGAAGAACAGATTGTCGTCAAGTTGGATGGCAACCTGAGCCACGCTGAGTTTAACAGTCACTCTTGTTCTTTGGAGTTAGTAAGGTCGATGAAACTGAATTATTTTGAGCTTAACACTATTAAAACTGAGGTCATGATTACTAGTCACCCCCCTAGCATCTTGATATCTGACTGGTGGCTATCAAAATTAGGCTTTTTGCCCTCACCAACTCTATGAAAATCGAACGTTTTTTATCTAGTTTTGTTCTGAAATAAGAACAATAAGGTTTACGCCAATTGTTTTTATCTTATCCATATACTTCACAAGATCATTAATATTTTCCCTTTTGGGTGTCAAAGTGTGTTTGTTCAACCTGTAAACTCATCAGATCCAGGCTCTTATCAACAGATCCAAGACACCCCATATTATAAGAGTATGCTCTACAAATATATAAGATCATGTCATCCTCAATCAGAGAAGATTTTCCTTGAGGATGCTGCTTTGTTGTTGCATCATAGGTGTATTGTGAAGCATACTTTGAAATATAAGGCTCATCATGGCGAGGCGATAGTCAGTAGATTCCAATTCAAAAATTGTGAGGAGGGGTATTTGAAAGCCAAAAAAGAAGCTTATATAAAATGGATGTAGATTAATTGGAGAGAGTCCCATTCAGGGTGCTGCATGACCCCCTCAGCCATCTTAGATGGATTGTGACTGCATTTTAAAAATAATTTTAGGAATAGCAATTTTCAAACACTTCCATCTATTTTTCCAAATTATCCAGTATAGTAAGTATACGAAAATGTGTTATTAGTGGGGAGGATGTGAGTCATATCCAAATTATAAGGCCCAAAAGCCTGTCTGATTAAAGAAACAGTTCCAGTAATTTAAACCTGGACTTAACTGATGGTGTCTATGGCCCAGATGAGACAGACATAACTTAGGAAAATTTGCTAAGTATTTAGAAACACTAAAACAGTCAAAAGTCAAAACACAACTCAATAAAAATCCAATAACTAATTTCAAACTATTTAGAAAAATGTAATAAGAAAAATGACACCAAAACAACAAAAATCCCAAATGGCGGACTTGATATGACTTTTTTTTTGAGGTTTTAAGGCAAAATGTGCAAAGAAAAAGTAAAGTGCCAACCAGAAATTGCTCTTCATAGTTGACCGGGACCTAGTGACAATTTCAAGCTGACTGTGATGAAGCGCCTGTCGGGTACAACAAGCAGGTCAACTCTGTCAAAGTTTTTACCTTCTGCCTTCATCTTTTTTATGGATGTTGAAATCATCCAGCACAGCAAGGTGTAAGGATGTATCAGACAAATTCACTTGGAATTCAGATAGCTGGACAAGGTCTTGCTGAAGCCGTGGGTTTTGGCATAAAAAGCTCTGAGTGGGAAAAATTCAGTTTTCATGGCCACCGAAGTCCTCTTGCCATGTGGATACCTTTTTGCTCCTTCGCCCGGTCAGGTTTTCTAGCTTTCCACTCCAATGGGGCAAGCCCGAAGCTGTATACAACAAAGTCCTGCCCAAATCAGGCACCCTTGCCTCAAGGTACCTCTGAACCTTTGGAGGTCTAGGAAGTCCAAAGGTTTGTAAGTCCCAACTGTTCAGACTTTCTGGGTTTACTACTTTTAGCCACCTCTAAGATTCCCAGGAGCTCAAAGATGGCACTTAGGGGACCAGGACACACTCCAGTAGAGGCCACCAGCAAGATCCAGGTCCAGTTGTAATTGGTCGACGGGGTTCTTCAGAAAAAGGCCTCTTACAGGTTATGTCCCTGTGGTCACACAGAAGGTCACCCAACTGACCCTTGGACTCCACTTCTTTGTTTGTTACAGACTGCAGGTCTTCTGTTGTGCCACAGGTCCAGAAAGTGTTCTGAAGAGCTGTGAGTGAGGTGCTGTTTTTGTTCAGTTCACTAGCCAGTGATTGAGGTGATTCCTGAACACTCCGTGACAAATGGGCAAAGGGTTCCCAATAGCAAACCTTCCCACTTTTGCCGAAGATCCTGTTTGTCTCACTGCAAACTACCCCACGGTGCACCATCTTCAATGTAATCCAACATGACACATTTGTTCTGCCCCTGGATGGAGCTTCTGGTACACCGATGGGGGTGTTTAAGGTAATAAACAGTCCTCACCCACTCGAGCACTCTATACTTGTACTGGAGCCAGCTTCCACTCCACTTAAACTAAAGCCAGAAGACTAAAGAATGTTGTGTGATCAAAAGACCCCTTTCATTCAAGATTCCCTTAGCACTAAACTATAGAAGTACTCCTCTCTCCCTTGTCCCTTTTAAGTTAGTGAAGTTCCTGGACACTTCTAAACTACCCTGCTTAGGATAAGCTGGGTAACATTCCTCCCCCAAACCATCCTACCTGCCCCAGGCATTGTCTGGGTGCAGTATTCTATAACTCATCAAACCAGCACTGGCAGGCAAGCTGCAGGCAGTCCAGTGCTAATTAGTCAGCACAGTGTTCGGGCAAGAAAAGTATACCTTTTTAAAAGTTACATTTCCTGTATATTTATCAACAATCCAACTTCACCAATATATTGGATTTTAATAAATAATAAAAATAGTGACTGAACCATCTCTGTAGCTTATTGCAAACCTAACATACAGAATTAACATATTTAATGTACTTTAGCCTTTTCTTCATAGCAGCAGCTACTGCCCTAACAGCGAAAATAGCTTTTGGAGACTACTGACTGGAGGAATAAAAACATTAAACTCTTTACATGTTGCACTTTTAAATACCAGGCACCCTACCTTGTGGGCTGCCGGGCCTACTTAGGGCAATATACTTAATGTATAAAAGTATGGTTTCACACATGTCAAAAGGCCTGCCTGCAGGTTCAAAAGCTGCAGGAGTCAGGCTAAGAATTTAGGGCTGAAGCCTTGTTTTCCTTGTCAGTTTAGTGGATGGCACAATCGGTTCTGCAGTCACCAGGTTAAATGTAACTTTCTATGCCATGGGTGTATTTTCTTACGCCGTATACTGTGGCATTACTGGAAAATTAAATATGCTAATAGAGGATTGGCCTATTTTACCATACTTTAGAGATCAGAGCACATGCACTGGAGACTGGACAGCAGTACCACGGTGTTCAGAGTTCAAATACCAGAAGCATCAGTTCACAGAAAATAGCAGTGACCCAGTAAAAGAGCAACTTTCTCACAGTATGAAAACATCAAAAGAAGTGAAATCAAGTATAACACCAACTGATCTCTTTCCTGTGCAAGCCCCATATACTCACATAACTGAATATATTCGGTGAAGTTGGCAGCCTTGTTGGAGTGGAACAACCCTATAAGTGAGTACTTCACTGCTGTAGTAAGGTGGGCATCAGAATTAGGAAAGGAGGACTCTGGAAGCATGAGACCCCAGCATTGAGTGAAACAAGCATCCAGTGCACTTTACTTGCATGCTAATTAATATGTAATTCGAAAAATCATTAAAAATGTTTGTGACTGCTAACTGGGTCACCTTCAGTGTCATTGAGTTCCCAAAACACATGCCTACTTAAGTCTGTTTGGAAGTGTTACTTGTGGAATATTAGGTTAGATAGAATTATTTCCACAGAGCATTGTTTGTGGAGCTATGTTCCGATTTAACCGATTGTAGGTTTTACCACTTACCAGGAAAGAGATTCATACTTCCTGAACAGTGTTATTGCTAAGGGGACACAAAACGCTGGTGCAGGTCTCACATACCAGTATTAATCCACATTATTATTATAGACATTAGCTCTGCACAGTGAATGCATCCCTTAGCTTACACAACTCTTAAAGACATTCATTTTATGAATGTAGAGCTTTAGTTCAGGTTGCACAAATCTTTCAGAATCATAACATGCATGCATTATATGCTTTAGATTTGGACCCTTTGCAGCCCCAAGTCTAGTCGGAGTAGCTGTTACACTTTTTCTGATCTCCTGCTCTCACTTCATCCCCATCTCGTCTCTCTTTTTCTCTCAACTGCAGATAGTTGGTCACGCAGATCTAAGCCAAGCAGCACCTTTCAACTTCCACTGGCTGCACTGGGTGGATTGAAGACCTCAGAGAGTGGCGGAAAAGGGAACATGCGAACAACAGACCATGAAAGGCCAGGCCCTAATGTTATACATGTAACATTGTTGCAGCATGGAAGAGTACCAGTTAGCTGACCAGTGGAACATGAAGACCAGTCCAGAAAGAGGAGAGAACACCTGGGCATTGCTCCAGGTGAAGGGAGAAAAGAAATGGAGAAAAGGAACTGGCATGCCCAGTCCAGCTGATGGAAGAAAGTGTGGCAGCAGGAAAAGAGGCAGAAGAAGAGGAGAAAAGGTACCAGATGCAGCACTGCATAGGATATTGAACTGCATCCTGGGCCCCTATTTGTGAGGGGTTGTTTATTAGGTACTGCTGTGTAATGCTGTGCTACATTACACCTTGAAGCAATGTAAGTCTACACAGTAAAGCAACTTCTTTAATTCAAATCACTCAATTTCATATTGGTGTGAAGCGTGTTGACATAAATACCATTAATTCAATAGTTCTCATTGCTTTTGTGGAATTTAAATTTATTAAGCCCTAATTCGGATTCATTTCGGGGGGTAGGTCTTGCTAGATTCATACTGTTATGTACATTTTTCAGTGTCAAGTGGTCTTACTAGTTTGTCTTCCTTTTTAGAATGCATTCATTTGAATCCCAGGGTATTTCTCCATTGTCAGTTCTGCTCTAGTGGTGTGCTGGGCTGCAGGATGATAAATTTGCTCCACAATGCTCCACTTGACTTGCAGGCACATGCATCAATGTAAAAACCGGTCGCAAACGGGCAGATTCTCAGAATCTTCCCCTTTGCGACCAGTATTTTTGCATTTGGGATGCATCAACCCAAATGCAAAAATCGCAATTTAAGGAATCTCTAAATTGCGATTCCTTAAATTGCGATTGCGTTTAAGGAATTCCAAATTGAGATTCCTTAAATGCAATGCATGAAAGTGAAAAAATTAGCGATTTCGCTAATAGGGGGAGCAAATTACCATGAAGTTGAACTTCATGGTAATTTGCTAAAACTTTGAAAAAAGCACTTTTGTGCATTTTTCAAAGTTTCATGTTGCGCACACACATGCCCTCTTAGAGCATGTGTGTGTGCAACATATGTGCACAGATCAATTTCAGGGGTGCAATAGGGTGTCATTTTGACACCCTTGCACCCTTGAAATTGCATGAGCAATTTGCGACTACCTACTGGTACTCGCAAATTGCTCATGCAATCTCCAATTCATTCCTCTGGGCCTGGAGGCCCATAGGAATGAATGGGACGGCATTCCTTAATTGCGACTCGCAATTTGCAAGTCGCAATTAAGGAATTTGTAGGAATCGCTAATTTTATAGCGATTCCTACATGCATAGGCTTTTGCAATTCCTTAATTGCGATTCCTTAAAAATCGCAATTAAGGAATCGCAAAAGTCTTTGTTGATGCATGTGCCAGTTGGTCATTCTTTAGAGAATTCTCTACCTCTCTTCTTCACTAAACTAACAGTAAGGATTGGAGATAAATGTCCCATCTAAACGTAGTGTGGCTGGAACACTGTGTTGTCAGAAATAGCTAGTATAAACTATATACCATAGGGCGGGGTGACGTATCCAAGAATGGCTCACTACTTGATAGTGTGTAAAAGGCTGCTTTAATGAAACGGGTGCACAAAGCTTATAACAAACCTTGGATCTATTGCCTTACATACTAAAATCAATCTGACTGTCGTGCTCTCCGGTCCTGTATCCTCGGGGCTGTGTCGATGCTCAAATGGGACCCACCTCTGAATTTACCCAAGTCTGGCTCACATGGACACACACAGACCTTTGGGGCAATTGAGCGGGAGGGGGGAAAGTGTAGGGACTGTGGGGAGGGAGACCTGTGAGGGAAAGAAGGAAACACCATATAACACCCTCTTGTCTTGCTACGTTCTGTTCTCCCTGAATTCCCTCAATCACCCTTTCCTACCTGTAAAGTAAAAGAAGAATGACCCAGCACACTGGAGGAGAGCAACTAAGACACCATTAGGCCAGCGCTTCGGTAAGTCAGTTCAGCGAGATCCGGCTCTGGCCCTGTCCTGTCTTTGTCTGTGCGTTAGGCTTGACGCTCTCCCTCCTGTGTGAATTAACAAATAGGAAAACAAACACAAGAAAAAGCAAAACGGAGTACAAACATCGTTGACGGATGCTATCTATCAACAATATTTTCTGTAGGTTATGTCACAGAGAGAAAACGATAGCCAACTCGTCTCCTCTCTTGGCTACTACTTCTGAACCCAGAACACTGTGTGGTTGCACACGACACTCACAACTGAATAGCCAGGCCAATGTCAAACTGGGTTATCTCCACCCAGGTGAGTTGCCGGTACCGTACCGGGTGCTCTGATCACAGATATCTCTAATGAGGCTCTCACTCTCGGTAAGATCAGATTGTCAATGTCACGTAGGGGTTTCTCCCCTAGGAGTTATATGCATGCGAAGTATCTCAGGCACACTGTTCAGATACCGTCATACACACACATTTGTTACCTTCTGCAGTCAAACCTGTATCGCGGGCGCTACAATCACCCTGCATGAAACCGAGCTCGGTTTCTCCAACAGGGTGACAAATGCAGCCCAAGTGCCTCTACGGGCAACTACACTCCCCTGCACGAGACAGCGGCTGATACCGGTCTCTTCCAACAGGGGAGTACTTCGCCACCAGGATCTCGTCTCCGGGTGCCTGAGATTAGCGGTATTCAAGATTGTGTCTAAGACATGCTTACCGCTTACGGGAATGCACCTGGATGCGTCCTGTGTCTTCACGGACCTCGGTCGAATAATCGGGAGCGAGGTCCGGCGTACGGGGTTCTTGTTCCTGCTTCCGGCACCGACGCTGCCTTACGCACGGCGCGTCTTGCTAAGCTTCCTTGGTAGGGTAGTTCTGACAAGGACCTCGCCGCTTCGGAGCGCAGATAGCGTATCCGCCTGCTCCTAAACCTGACACTGACCTCACTATGCATCTTGAAACTATCCAAAACCTCCCTCCCTCCTCCTCTAAGCAACCCTTCACACACCAAACAAACAAATTCCAATCACAACTCTCATCACTCCCCGCATCCAAACCTCGTGCATACACCACTGTTATCTTACTCCAACCATCAAATACACCCCCCCCCAAATCTCTAATGGGTCTCAACCTGACCAACGGTTTCTTGCAATAACTTTGCAACTTGTCAAAACCCTATCCAATGCGCCTGTTTCCCAACAGCGATGACAAAACAAACAGAAAACAACCCCTATCCTAAGCACCTGCCTCCCCAAAACTGAAAACAGGGAGGGAGGACGGGGAAAACCTGAACGCTATCCCGGTCAGCCAGGGTGCACCATAAACTAAAATGAAACCCGCCACCCAACTACATTGCCCTAAAACTACTACCTTGACCCAGCCCACGCGTCCCCCCAACCAATCAGGGCTGCCCCTCGCCCTTAGACCCTACCACCCGCCTGAAGATCCGGGGGGAACAGGGCATTCTGCCCACCCCCCAAAACCCCCATTCTTGTTGATAGTGTAAATAGATTAATAATAATATATTATTTTATTTTGTAGGCATGCAAAGCACAAAGGTTTAAGAATTATTTCAAAAAGATTGAAGAAATATGACTAATTGTTTTGTCCTGATGAACGGTTATAACTGAATGTATTCTAAAAAGTCAACACTTTACTTCCTGTTGAAAGTGACATACTAATGCAGTTATAAACAAATCCCGAAACAACATTAGAGGCCCTGTTTTCTAGGTTTCTAAGGAAGCTGAAGTGTCCGTAAGACCAACATTTGTGTTGCATTTTTTCCAGTTTTTAAAGAATTTAAATTTTATACGCATAGTTATAACGTGAGATTGTATGAGTTGAACATATCAGGAAGAGGTGCTATATAGACATTAAAATCTAAGAGAGCAATTGTGGAGCCCTGTGTGATGCCAAATGATCTATAAAGAGGTAGCAAGGTGATTTGGAATCTATCATTGAGGTAGGATTTTATCATCACCTTTGCCTCGATTCCATTGTCATATAGTCTTTGGGTTGTAGTTTGTGGTTGTCTGTGTCACTAGTGGTGTTGTTTCAGCATGAAACTGTTCTTTGTAGCTGATAGTAATTTGTTTTCTTTAATGAATGTTAAGATCTGGGGGAAAACTACCTTTTCAATAAGTTCGCCTAGAAAGGTTCAGTTGGATATTGGTTTCTAGTTTGCTTGGCTAGCCTGGTTGAGTCCCTGTTTCTTCAGTATATTTTAATTTTTAAACAAACTAGAATTATTCTTTCTTTAAGCCTACCTAATTTAATCTCCCTCTAACATCTCCTCATTGGGTCCCTTTCACCAGCTGTTTTCCCTGGACTCCATTGTCCCAGCTGTAAGCGTCTTTCGCTTGGCGGGCCTTGCCCGCACACGGCAGGTGCGAGGCTGGATCGCAGCAACAAAAGAGACACCACTCCGTTTAAAGATCGGGTGCCGGCTGACCATGTGCAGTCACGCCCCCTTTTATTAACTGCGCTCCGCCCGCCGGCATGAGCGCATGAGTGCAACATATCTGGCGTCAGCCGGGACCACCTGCTATGCCGCTGGCTCATTACATACCATCCTAACTTAGTCCTTTTTTCTGTGGCTGGGGACCCGCTGTCCCCTTACCTGGCATGCAAAGTCTTTAAGGCTGGAGCTCTGCCTTGGATTCTCTCTCAGTCCATACCGGGGTGACAGCCTCGGGTTGTGGATGGGGACCCCAGTGCTCAGGATGTTGATGCTGCTTCAGGTGTTCCTCCCATCGTCACCTCACTCAGTGTCGTAGGCACTGGTTGTGCCGGCTTGCCCCTGTGGGATTCCTCATGCTCTGCTCCGCTATTCTCCCACACCTCTGGGAAGCTGCTTGCTTCCTCACCGGAGGGAGGCTCTGGCACCTTATTGAACCATGAGATGTTCTGTGTCACTGTTTCCCCTCCTTTTTCGACAGTTATCATGGTTCCCTTGACACTGACTACTGACCAGTGAC
Source organism: Triturus cristatus (assembly GCF_964204655.1). Lineage (NCBI taxonomy): Eukaryota > Metazoa > Chordata > Amphibia > Caudata > Salamandridae > Triturus > Triturus cristatus. The sequence goes on from NC_140591.1 coordinate 429,120,624, forward strand.
CCAGCTCATATTGGGTCCGAAATTTACCTTCAGGTCTCCTGTCTTTCATTATGACTGTGTCCCCCCTTTTCACCCTCCGAGGTGTCACTCTTCTTGTCCAGCTGGTGGCAAGGTTCTGTCTTTCTCTTCACCCGAGGGCATTTTCCTCACTGTAGGGTGTTGGGGCCAAGCCAGGACAGGTAGGCAGAGTGTTGCGACGAGTTCCATTGAACATAAGCCCCCATGGTGTTTGGCATGTGGTGCTGTTGGGGGTGCTTCGGTATTCTCAGAGGAACAGCTGTAGATGCCGCTCAGGGTCTGTGTTCTCGGCCATGGTGATTCAGAGGGCCTTGTTGAGAGTCCTCATAAATCTTTCGATCTCCCGTTGGTCTGTGGCCACTGTGGGGTGATACGGCAATGTCGTATTCCATGATGCCGCATGAGCTCCCAAAACTCATTGCCCTGGAACAGGGGTCCAATGTCGCTTTTGATTTCCTCTGCACATCCGAACATTGCAAAGATCTTTTCAAGCACTGGAGCAATCTGGGAGAAGGCGGTGGAACTGACAACCTCTACGAGGGGATATTTGGAGTAGCTGTCGATCATGGCTATGGTCATCCTGCCATCGGGAAAACTCCCAAAGTCAAGGCTCACCTTCTTCCACGGGGCCTTTTCGTGTTCTTCCGTCTGGATGGGTGCCGGTCTCTCGGAGGAACTGGTCAACTGACAGGTGGGGTATCTTTTTACCACTTCTTCGACTCTGGCCTCCAGCCCTGGGAACCAGACTTTCTCTCTCATCCGGGCTTTCATCCTTTCGATCCCCTGGTGTCCTCCATGGGCCAACTGAGTTGCCTGGTGTTGTAGGGCTGCCGGGATGACAATCCGGGATCCTCTGAGCAGTATTCCCCCTTGGGTCACACTTAACTTGTTCTGAATCCTCCACATCTTCATTCGGCACTCTTTCTCGGGACCCGCCCAGCTGTTGGCAGATTGCAGGAAGTGGTGCCAGTGTCCCCCCTGGACAGTGGTGCAGACCTTGGTGATCACGGGATCTCTCTCCGCTGCAACGGCAACGTCTTCCAACGTTAGTGCCTTTGGGCACGTGATGGTAGAAATCATGTTTAGGTGTGCTTCCAGCGCTTCCACCTCTGATTCTTCTCCTTGTTCATGTTGTAGGGCCAGGTTTCTTGAGAGGAGGTCGGCAGGTATTGTGGCGCCTGGCCGGTAGGCCACTTCCATCTCGTATTGTTGGAGTCCTATGGCCCACCGCTCGATCCTCGAGGTGGGTGTGGTGTGGTGTTGACCCCCTGAACAGCGGCTGGTGATTACTGATGACCCTGAATGGTTGGCCGCGGATGTATAAGTGAAAATGGCGGCACGCCCACCGGATGGCTAGGGCCTGTCTCTCAATCTGCGCGTAGTGCCTCTCCATGGGTGAGAGCACATTGCTGGCGTAGGCTAAGGCCGTCCACCTTCCTAGCTCTTGTTCCTGAGAGAGAACTGCCCCGAGGCCTACGGGGCTGGCGCCAACCAGTATTTCCGTATGTTTGGTGGGGTCGAAGTACACTAACTTGGTGTGGTCGAGGAGGGTATTCTTGATTGTTTGGAACGCAGTTTCTTTCAAAGTACCCCACTTCCACATGGCGTCTGCTCTTGTGAGGTTCTGGAGTAGCTCTGCGATGGTTGCCAGGTCAGGCATGAACCGGCCACAGTAAGTGGCCATCCCAAGGAAGCTTCGTACTTCTGACATGACCAGCAAGGCTGGTGCGTCTTTAATTGCCTGGAATTTCCGTGGGTCCACTTGGATTCCCTCTTGGTTGAACAAGTATCTGAAAAACTCTATCTGGTTTTGGAAAAACAGGCCTTTTTCTCTGTTTAGAGTGACGCCATTTTATTGGAGCTGTTGCAGCGTAGCTCTCAGGTGTTTGTAATGCTCGTCCACAGTTGCTGAGTGGATGAGGATATCATCAGTCACGTTCAGTACTCCTGGCAGGCCTGTCAAGATCTCCCTCACAACGTCTTGGAACACCTCAGCTGTTGATCATATTCCGAAGTTAAGGTATTTGTATCTTCACAGCCCTAGGTGGGTACTGAACGTGGTTATGTAACGACTCTCCTTCACTAGTACTAGGTGATGATAGCCTGCGTTCAGGTCCAACTTGGAAAACCAACGGGACCCATTGAGGTCCACCATGATGTTGTCCATCGTCAGTGTGATGTTGCGTTCACGTCGGATTGCCTTGTTAGGGAGGCGCATATCTACACACAGCCTAATTTTTCCCTGGCTGTCTGGGTTTTTCGGCAATCACCATGGAGGACACCCATGGTGTGGGCCCGGAAACTTTCTCAATGACCCCTTGGTCTTCCAGCTTTTGTTTGCTCCACGAGTGGTCTGAGGTGGAAAGGGATCCGTCTGTGGCGTAGTGCTGTCGGGTCGACAGACGGCTCAGTGTGCAGTTCTATTGGGGCCTTTTTGATCCGTCCCAGGCCTTCGAACAAGTCTGCGAATTGGCTTAACAATTCTTTGGTCTGGTTCCTCTGCACACTCCTTGCGAATGTCACTAACCTTAGATCCTCTGCAGCGTGACTGCTTAGTACGGTGTTGGCCTCTTGGTTGATGACATGGATGTCGGTGGTGATCTCGTTGTCTTCTGACCGTATTGGCATGGTCATCATGCCTCGAAGTGGCAAAGGTGAATCACTTCCGTATGCAAAGATCTTTGTTTTGGAAGGCTTGAGTTCTGGTTTGGGTCTTAATTGATTATACTGCTGAATTCCCATGATGTTGACTAATGCGCCGGTGCCGATCACCGCGCTTACTTCGGACCCAGTGATTCTCACTGTGCACGTGAGCTGTGGCCTCCTTCATTTCTGGAGCGCTTGTGTGAAAGAGACTAGGTACGTCTCTCCTTCTTCAGCCTCCGTGGATGAGTCTTCTGCTTGGTAGGCAGCTCGCTCATTCTTTCTTCCTCCTTGGGAGGACACAAGGGAAGCACTTGATAGTTGTCGCACAAGTTTTCGCATGGGCTTTGCTCCTCTGCCGTCCTTGCGCGGGGTCTTCCTTCTGCACACAGATGCAAAATGATTTGGGATGCCGCAATTGGTGCATGTCTTTCCTTGGGCAGGGCATGCGTGGGTTGGTTGCTCCTCATGCCCGCAGTACCCGCACTGGCCTCCCAGGGTCTGGGTCGGCGGTCTCTAGGCCTGCTTCCCCTGTCTCATGTCTTGACGATATCGGCCCGCTCCGTTTTGATGGTCGTGCTCTTCTTGGTAGTGCGCGTCAGTGCCAAGTCCATCTTGTCTGCACGGGCCGCTGACAGGTCATGTGTCCTAGCCATGACTAGTATGTCTTTTAGGGTTATGTTTGGCTGCCATAGTATAAGTCCGCGTAGCACCTTGCTGCATATTCCTTGGATGAGCTGAGCCCTGATTTCTTCTGCAGCCCTGTCATCAACCAGGTGTGTGCTAGCCAGCTCCCTCAGTCTTGCGCGAAAAGCATCAATGGATTTTCCATCTCTTTGCCTGGCTTGTCGTAATTTGAACCACTTGAAATCAGGTTTCAGTTGGGGGTCAAAATGTGCGTTTAGTGCTGCCACTGCCGCGTCATAGTCAGTTGGGGCTCCAGTGTTTTAGGAGATGTTTTAAAAGCCAGTATACTTCTTCCCCTGCATAGTGGAACAGGAGTGATTACCTAATTTCCCCATCTGTTTCCCTGGTGGCTATGAAGAAGGTCTCAAGATGTCCGAGCCACGTCTTCCACCTTGGGGATGCTGTGGTGGGGTCAGCCGCTTCGCTGAATGGCGGTAACATGCCTGTGGGAGCATGCTGTGTGACGGTCTGGACTGGGGCTTGGTTCTCATCTGGGTTGTCCCCCATTGTGTCTTGGGGTCGTGTCTTGACACTGTGTGGTGTGGGGTCTGCAGAGTTTGATCTACGCCCATTGTGTTCTTATCCCACAGGGTTGACCGCTGCTGCCCTAGTGGGTTATGCAGGCACACTTCGTCATGAGCGCTGTCTCCTGCCACGTGTCTATGGCATTTTCCTATCTTTTCCCCTTCTATTTTTTTCCTCTCAGGTGCCCTGGTTCGCCACGTGTCTGTGGTCTCCCTTCGCCTTTTGATTTGCTCCAGGTTGTGCAAATGAACCCAGGTGAATTTACCTTATCAGCAGCTGTTGCAGCTCCCTCCTGTGCTGTGGAGGCTTGTATGGCCGTCAGGGCCGTGCGATGCACTGATAGCACAGTGGGGCACAGGAACGTGGTTCTGGCTCCGCCCTCGTTGCCCATGTAAGCGTCTTGCGCTTTTCAGGCCTTGCGCGCACGCGGCAGGTGCCAGGCTAAATCGCGGCAACAAAAGACACCACTCCATTTAAACATCGGGTGCCGACTGACCACGTGCGGTCACGCCCCCTTTTAGTAACTGCGCTCCGCCTGCCGGCGTGAGCGCGTGAGTGCAACATATCTGGCGTTAGCCGGGACCATCAGCTAGACCGCTGACTCATTACACCAGCCTCCCTCACTGTAATCCATGCTGGTCATCATACCTGACTTCTTTTTTTTTTTGCAGAGTTTTATATAGCGTGAACTTGACCTGAATCGGGTATCAGAGCGCTTTACATAGCACCAGTTACGTTACATTTTTGTTAGGCACGGGGAGATTAAGTGATTTGCCCAGAATCACAGGATGGTCAGCGTCATTGCCGAGACTCAAACCCAGTTCCCCGGATTCGAGGTCGACCGCCCTAGCCATTAGGCAACTCCTCTCCCCTACTGACCACCAATATCCCTTTTCAAGTAAAATTTGGCTCTTTTCCTCTTAAGCTCTCTCTCTATGCTTTTCTTTCAAACCACGCCACTAAAACCCCCATCTTTATTAGGTTTTGCCTGCACAGCGTGTGCCTGTGCTTATGAAATCTATTATTTTTAATATAAATCTTAAAAGGGACTTACATCGCTTTCCATTGGTTCTTTGCTTGCCATTTACTTTTCCTCCATTTCCATTGGCTGTAGCAGATTTTCCGGCATTTACCATTGCTTGTTCCTTGTCTGCTTCTCTTATCAGTTTCTTGTAGCCGAAATACTGTTAACATCTGCATTGGGGGAACTATTTGTTCATAAAGTTTTGCCTCTTTCTGCTTGCATGATACTTTAAATTAAATTAGCAGATTTATATAGCCCATTTTATCACCCAGAGAGTTTAAGTGATTTGCCCAGAATCACAGGATGTTGCACCGCCGAGACTCAAATTGGATCCTCAGCTCTTCTGGCCGCTGCCCCTAGGGTGACCAACTGGCATTGGTGCAAATTCAGGACAGTGAGTGTAAAAATTCAGGACAAAGGGTCAAAATTCAGGACACAAAATCAGGACAGGAGGTCAAAATTCAGGACAAAACTTCAGGACAATAGGTAAGTTTTACAGACACATCAGAGGAGGTCGCGCAATAGTATATAAGTAAGCACAGCCATATCCAAACATATTCAACCATTTGCAAACCTATCCATCATGTATCCTTCCATCTATCATTTTACTCATCCATCCCTTCATCCATCCTTTCACTCATCTATCCATTATCCATCCATCCATCCATCCATCCACCCTTTCACCCTATCTATCTGTACACTCATCCATCCACTCTTCTACCCATCCATCCACTTATCCATCCAGCCATTTACCCTTTCACCCATCCAGCCATCCTTTCACTTACTCATCCATCCATCCACCCAGTCACTCATCCTTCCACCCATCCACCCTTTCAGTCATCCATCCATCCTCCCTTTCGCTCTCCATCGACCCTTTCACTTAGCCATCCTTCCTTCCATCCACCCACCCATCCATCTACTCATCCATTCATGAATCCATCCATTGACCCTATCACTCATCCATCCTTTCTCATCCATTTATCCTTTCACTCCTTCACTCATCTATTCGTCCTTTTGTCCATCTAACCTCCCTTTTACTCACTCATCCATCCTTACATCCACCCTTTCACTCATCCATCCATTCATTCACCCTTGCACTTATCAATTCATCAATCCATCCATCATTTCACTCATCTATCCACCCACTCACTCATCATCATCCACCTTTTCACTCATCCATCCTTTCACTCATCCATCCACCCTTTTACCCATCCAGCTACCCTTTTACCCATCCAGCTACCCTTTCCACCCATACATCCAGCTATTTACCTTTTCTCTCATCCATCCTTCCACTCACTCACCAATCCATCCATCCATCCTCTCTCATTATCCATCTATTCAATCTTTCATTCATGCATTCACCCTTTCACTAATTCATCCAGCCATCCACCCATCCCTTCACTTACTCGCCCACCTTTTCATATTAATTTTGAGCTGAGCCTTTTTGAGAAGAGGCCCATCAAGAACTTCACCCTCGCTGCAGGAGCTTTTCCAGGACTGGGACAGAAGCCACCCAGGGCGGAGACAGGATCCACCACAGGGGGGACAGGAGCCATCACAGGCGGGGGGGACAGGAGCCACCGCATGGGGGACAGGAGCCATCACTGGGGGGGAGGGTAGGGGGGCAGGAGCCATCACAGGAGGGGGAACAGGATCCACCAGGGTGGGCATGCAGTATTCTAGTATCATCTTGGTCTCTTCCAGGGTGGGGTAGGGCTCCTCACCCCCTCCTGGACAAGACAACGAGACGACAGGCTCTCTTTCTAAAATGTTAGTTTTGCCATCCCCCACTGTGATGAACAGTACTTAAAGGAGATACTCCAAGAGAACTGATTTAACTGATTGTCCTCCATACTTTGTTAATCAGTGTGGGTGCAATTTTGCCATTTCTTCATTTTATTACATTATAGACTGAATGTTTGAAGAACCGAGGCTTGCTTACAATTTAGTGACAGTAATTAAGCTCTGTGAAGAGAACCACGTGCTGCCTCCGTGTAATCAGGGCCAGTTCTAGGATGTTTGGGGCCCTGGGCAGAAAGGGAATGTGTGAGGCCCCTCTAAATTGCAGAGACATGACGCATTCAGGGCTGTTTGCATCTGAATAGATGCCCCTGCTCCTGAAGCTGCAGCCCCTCCCTCTCAGTCACCTTCAAGCACCTCTTAACAGCTCATCAAGGGAGGAAGGTGTGAGGCTTGCCATCCCGCTGTGCCTCTCCAATGCTTCTGGGTATCTGAGCTTTGGTACTGCATCGGAGTCTGTTACACCCGACCTCAACAGCATCGGAGTCAAGCAGGGAGGTGGGTGGAAGCTGTGCCGGCTTTAGGGATGGTGCGACCGGAGGCGGTTAAAATTACGGACAAATGGCGTCCGTTAAAGAATCCTTCACGGACAGACGGCCGAAATTACGGACTGTCCGTGAAATTTACGGACGGTTGGTCACCCTAGCTGCCACCCCATGATACTTGAATTTAATTTGGAATCTGGCATTCCATATGAGTGTAGCTGCAGTAGGCCCGGTTCTAGCGGGTGGGCCGGGTGGGTCAGGCCCACCCAAACATGAGCCTTGGCCCTCACAGCGAGGGCTTGAAGGCAGGCACGCAGTGCCATGGCGCTCAAAGTGCTTCAACCCCCTACGTCGTGTGTGTCAGCCCGGCCGAGACAGCAAACAGAGACACAGAGTTTTTGAGATTAACGCAGCGGCACCCGAGTACTTCTCAGGTCTTTAAATGATCATTTACATGTTAAAGGCTTTGTTTATTTTTTCACACCTTCAGCTCCACTAGGGGCATGGCGAAAGGCGACAAATCCTTTCTTTGGCACAGGTAACTTTTGCCTACTGTCCTGCTGCCTGTATCTTTCTTTTTCTATGCAGCGCAGGAGAAAAGAAGTTTGTTTATTCTGATTCACCTTTCCTAACACCTGCATCTGCTTATCACATCAGGCTGTGACACAAAGTTTGACTAATGGAGTAGGTAAGAGAATGTGTAACTATTTGTTTTTCTTTTCGAAATCTACACAGGCCCAGCAGGACACATACTTTGTGTATGCTTCATTTAAACAGTTTTTTATCATTATCATGGCCGATGCAGGACAACAATAAGACAATACAAAATGCCCAGATAAGGATGGTGATTAATGATCCTGCTGGAGAGCAATCATTTGTCTGTTAGTAGTTTTTAAATGCAGATGAACTGCATTTTATGTGGAAGCTCAGTGGGTTACTGCCTTTGCACAAAGATCCTTGTGTTATTTGCAGTTCAGAAGTTACAATCCTAACATAGGACAGTGACCAATGAACTGTCATCAAAGAGCTGCATGCAAACCTAAGTGGTATAGTTAGAACTTGGCTTTTTTTGTTTTGTGATATAGGGGCAGATGTATCATTTTAGCAGTTTGCGAGTCCTTAATAGCGATTTTTAGCGAATCGCATTAAGGACTTGCAAAATGCTATGTAGGTAGGAATTCCTTCATTGCGAATCGCAATTAAGGAATACCTTCCCATTCATTCTATGGGCCTCCATAGGAATGAATGGGAAGACATTCGCAATTGCGAGTAGCCATTAGGTACTCGCAAATTGCAAATGCAATTTCAAGGGTGCAAGGGTGTCAAAAGGACACCCTGTAGCACCCCTGAAATATATATGCGTGCACATATGGTGCACATACATGCCCTAAGGGCATGTATGTGCACCACATGGCACTTTGAACAAGCATTGGCATAGCCAATAGGTCTCGTCTTTGGAACCTTATAAGTGTTTAACCATGCAACAGTTAATGTTGTTGCACCAAGGATATTGTGCTGCATAACTAAATACTTATAAACTCCCAAAAGCGAGACCTATTGGCTATGCCAATGCTTGTTTTTTATCGTAGTGCACTGAGACAGGGAGTGAAGGGGTGTGAGATCAGGAGGGAGAGAGGCAGACTGGTCTGGGAGGGAAGACGTGACAGAGAGGGAGAGAGTAGTAACTGGAGGGAAGGGGCGGGATGAAGAGGGAGAGAGACGAAGAGTAGGAGGGAAGAAGTTGTCATGAGGAGGAAGAAAGGATTCTACTGAGTGCAGGGAGCGGGCTAAGGCGAAAGAGAGGTGAGGGGACAGGATGCCACTGACGGGAAAGAGGGCAGGCTGAAGAGGGAGAGATGCTGTGAATGAGAGGAAAGGAGTATGGGGAGAGCGCCACTGGTGGGAAGGGAATTATTATAAAGCATGAGGAGAGCATGGGGAGAGAGAGGAAATATATGGGGCTGGGGAAGGAACAGGCGGGTTGAGGAAGTTAGGACTCAGGAGGTGGGGCCAGGAAGGAACGAGAGGTGGGCAATGAAGGGTGAATTAAAAGGCATTTTGGGGCAGGAGGTCAGTGAGAGACACGCGAGACGGAGACTGCGCAGCACATCTCACTGTTCGGCTGTGCGTAAAGTAATTGGCTTTCTATTGATAGTCCACGCAGCCAATGTTTATTCAAATGGTCTCAATCTGACTACCAAGGGTTGTCTGTGCAGTGTTTTTAAAAGCCAGACTGAAAAACTTCTTGAAAGAGACCAGCCAGCCAGCAAGTGGGCGATGGCTCAATAACTAAGGAGACATTATAACAAGGGGTCGTCGGGAGTCCCCCATTCGTATTGATGCTCTGGGCAGGCGCGGTGCGTCCATTGGGGCGTGGGGGCGTAGCCCCCCCGCCCGCGCCACGCCCGCAGCTGCAGCTCCCTCCTCTGTGACTGTGAATGTCCGCAACCGCAGCTCCCGAGTCCTCCCTCTGTGAATGTTAGTCAGCATGACGTCGGACCGTGGGCGGTCCGGTGTCATGTTGACTGACATCATTGTCAGACGCCTTTGGGAAAGGCAGCACAAGTGCGCATGAGTGGGCATGGAGCTTCATTTTTTACTCCGTGCCCAGTCATGCGTACTTGTATTTTTGCTGCCTTGCGCATGCCCATTAGGAGCCCCTCGGTCTCCTAAATGGGCAGGCGGCGGGCGAGGAGTAGGCTGTGCCGTCAGCCAATCAGTGGCGCTGCTGCAGCGCCAGGATTGGCTGAGGGCCGGGTTGCGTCACGGGGACGTGGTGTTCTGGACCGTTTGAAGGGGCAGTCGCAGAGAGGCGCCAACGCGGGCCTGGACATGAAGAAAAGCGAGTAATGTAACTTATTGGCTGCACGAGCGGAGTGTGTTTAAGGAGCCCTCATAGGGAATGAATGATGGCCGAGAACCAGGGAGAGGACGGAGGCAGCCGACAGGTAAGTGAACTTTTTTTTAACCCCCTCCTTCCTCCCTCCCCGTCCCACTACCACCTCCTGACTAGGCAATGCACATTTTGCATTTAAACGGACAATGAATAAATACAAATGGACCAATAAACATCAGTAATTTTTAAAGTATACATATTGGCCCTTGATTTAGTCTTTTTGTTTTTGATCACCTTTAATATGTATATATATGTCTTATGAACTACACATCAGAATCTCTAATCTCTGCCCTATGGCTCTCTTGATGTTTGATTTAGTTGTTACCTTTTTGTTTTTGTATCCTATTTAAAGCAAGTTGTGTCACTGTATGTCACACTCGATAGGTCAGAAAGTTGAGCGCTTGTCGCTGAAAAGAGAGGTGAGCGACAATTCATGGGGCTGATGCAGCCTTCTAATCTTCAAAATTGAGTACCATAAAATTGCATAGGAGTAGAAATGGCAGGAGTGCAGTATGAAGTGCTATAAAAAAACAAGTTAATATGAGGAACAAAAATTGGCTTGTGATGCAGCTGATGTGGAGGTATGTCGACCATGTATCCGTAGACGTGTTACTTCGTGTTTTTTACTAAGGCCCACTGAAGCCAAAGGCTTGAATTCAAGCCCTGGCCCATGTAAGGTATCATTGCAGCTGTTGTAACCAGTTGTTTTTGATTAATCTCTGAGCTCGTCGAACAGTCCTTTTTTTTTTTTTTTGTCCATGAGGCGTCAAACCGCTTTATAGCTCGATTCACAAAAGGTTTTGCAAGTTGAGCTCCTATTGAACAAAAATAGAAATTTGCGAAAGAAAATTAAACATTCTGATTCACAGAATCTGGTGTGCTGAAATTTTGCTCTTGCGCATTGTACTTCGGACTATCGGAATCGGAAATGCTGTTAGTGTGGTTGAATTTCTGCGTTAATACTTGCAGAAGCAGTAGTGTGGGTGTTCTGGAGCATGGCCTAACATTTCAGTAGGTGTTCACAATTTCCTAGGTTTGTGGGTATTCACAAATCGTTTGCTGGTACTTTTCCACCCTGGAAAGCAGGCAAAACTGCTTTGGCGAAAGGTAGGAATAGGTACCATTTCAATATGGGAGAGGCAGGAACATATCCATATTTGTTAGAGGTGTTTTGGAATGGCAAATATATTCCATATCTACAATTTTAAAAAGTGGCCTATACACATCTGCCTAATTTATTCCTGAGGAATTTCTCCCCTGGTGGAATTCCATCCGAGTATATTTTTGCCTATTTAATTGGTGTTGCAAATTTATGAATGAACTAGATTCCTGGAGTTCTTTTAGGGTTCATAATGAATGCCATAACTGAGTAGACCCACAGGGGTAGACTTCCCACTTCAGACGTGTGGGCATTGTGAATCCGGCCCTTGGCCAGGACCCTTCTATTTTGCAGCTGAGCAGAGATCTCGTGTTTAGCTTTCTTGCTGTCGGTCCTCGGTCTCAGATCGACCCATGAGTGCGACGCTAATGCTCTGTAAGTGTGAGAGCAACCAATTATGCATATCTCTCTGTTCAATACTGTCTTTGGTCTCTGGGGTCGCGAGAACCAGTTAATGCCTTAATTACAAATACATTTTTTCCCACATGTTCTGTGACCGAGATTCCGCAAGAGCTGCTGACAGCTGTGCATAGCATTTTCCTCCCAGGGTGCCGTTACTGCAGTCTTATAGAAGCCAAAGCCCTTGCATCAGTGAAGCATTCTTTATTTTTCTGTACCAATGTCGAGCTACTCTGCCATGCAATAGTTCAATCTTGGGAACAAATAACTTTCATTAGAACATTGGAATGTTGCAAGCTCCATTAAAAACAATGGAGTGCTCCGGGCTTCTAATGGTCGGTAGACTGAGAGTGTGTTGTATCATGAAGTACAGCGACGAATTTACCAAGGGTGTTTGTTTTTTAGGGGGAGGGGCTGGGGGGGCAGTTTAGACTATAAGACACCGCACTATGCAGCAAGCCTGCTCTCGATTTTGCATATTACTTTTTGTGTTGGTTGAAATATCTGTTCTGCTGTTGTTGAGCTCATGGGCTGAAAGGCAGCCGTTTGTAGAGGTTGAAAGACGCCTTTCTGCAGTGTCCATATTCTGTGGTGTGAGTTATTGATGGGTTGAGGTTATTTTATGTTCTGTTACATTGTAGTAAGAAGGAAGTATGGTGTATCTTTTTCCTGGGCTGATGGGTCATAACTTCAAAACTACCTGGTTATTTTACATTATATAGGAATTAATGTTTCACCCTGGTCTGTGATGTTGCCGAGTCTCTTGTGTCATTCTGTTGCTGTGTTGCGTTGAACAGAGGCGTTTTGCTTCACCCACTGCACAACATACTTCAACCATTACATTTTACTTTCTGTGTTTTAGGATATATTCGTGAAAGAAATCGTAGACTGGTTATTCTGGGTCTCACAATGCCGTTGCTTTTCTCCTATTCGTTGATGCTTACAGATAAAATGAGCACCACCAAGTGGGGTGATAGCAAAATGTGTGAGCCTGAGGCAAATGTGTGCTTTATTAAAACATCTGGTGTCATTAGTCAAACAGTGCTTTATCCATAAAACGAAGTAAGTGAAGTGGCCAGTAGAAGCGACATGTTTCACTTGCTGGTATTTTGTTCCTACTGCTATGGTCTTAGCACTAGAAGTCGAGGGTAAAAAATATTTTAAGAGCTTCTGGTATACTGACTATGACTTGGACAATGCTTCTTTCGCTTGGATACTAGTATATGCCAGGTTCCTTTGTTGTCACTTACTATCTTTAGAACTGAAGCAGAATTTAAATAGATGCTGAACAAATGGAGACAGGACTGCACAGTCATGGAGTTTCCTTCCTAAGAGCTGTCATATCACCGGTGTCTGGTGGTTCTGCTGTTGTTTGCAGTTGTCTTTTAATCATTGATAGGTCGATTAGTGTTATTGCTGTGGCCAACGTTCTTGTCAAAGCATTTGGCTGGTGTTCTGGTTTCTTGCCTTCCCATTTCCTGGCATGATGTGAATACATTAACTCTCCATCAGCACAAAACATTTTTGCTCCCTCTGTCTCTTTGTCATGTTCTTCATTATGTTGAGTCTCAAGATGTGCCTGTGTATGTCTGTAAGTGTGTGTTATGGTATGTATGTCTGTATGTGCGTGTGTGTGTATTTGTGCTTTATTGTACGTGATTCTTTTTTTTGTTTTTACAATGTGCTTAATGCATGTGTGGATGGTCTATGAATGTTCCTAATTTTGTCTGAAAATGTAATGAAGAAACAGGATGGGGAACTCATTTTCTGGGGATGACTCTCTTTGTTAAGTGGGGAAACTGAGATTATAATGTTAATGCATTTTAGTTTCAGCAGGACTTCACCTAAGAACATACCCTCTGCAGTGGGCTCTATGTGTGTTTGCAGCTCTAGTCTCTGTGCTTCTCAAATTTGCTTGAAAATGCACCCTTTACCCACTTTTTTTTCAAAATTTTCTCGGGGGGAAAAACACCCCCGAACCCCCTCTAAGGTGGTCGAGCTCGCACGCTGCGCTCGCTCGCCACGGTGCACTCCGACAGAAAGTTTACGCCCCACCACTTTCAAATGTCACCATCCGCCACTGGCTCTGGGTAAGAGAGATAGCTGCAAAAAGTATTTCTTCTGTGGTCCCTTTAAAGCGAAATGAGCTAGTGCCCTTTCAGTGGCGCAGTAAACAACTGTGGGCAAGGTAGTGCCAGAGGGCAGGCTGCGTGTGGGCACATGGCACTGGCCGCATTATTCTGGTGGTTGGTCTGCAGTGATGGGGACGGAGCGAAGGGCAGCCAGAGGGTAACGGCGAAGCAGGGAAGAACAGCTCCATGTGCGGTGTCTGGTATGAAAACGCACCCCAGGCTTGAGTTTGCAAGGCACGGTGTAATTCTAGATAGTTTCCAGCCGAGGGGGGTGGGGGGAAGGAGAAGCCGTCACTCTCCAGCGCGGAATCAGGGCAGGCGTCTGTCAGGGTTCTGTGGAGAGATGTCACTCAAACGACTAAGTGCAAATAAGGACGGGGTTGGATACTCCCCGTATCTCCCCGTCGCTCCAGTGCTGACATGCTCCGAACAACATCTACTCTAAACCCCAGCGAGACAATTTAGCTAGGTGCGTCCTACCCTCAAATTCAGTATTATTAGCTGCGCTGCTCACTCCAAGCATAGAAAGCATTGGCCAGGAGGTTTTTCTTGGACCGGCGGCACATGCACAATACCACCCAGCTGCTTCCACTTCCCTGGAAGGATTGCTCCCAAAGCCAGCTAATTGGGCACCGGGTATACATGATCTCAAAAGGGCAGGGCAGAAAACGAGCCCATTGATGTCCACACACAAAAGAGAGGCAGGTATTGGGAGCCCCGGCACTGATTGCCCCTTTTACCTGAAGGAGTTCCACCTGGAGCAGGGCTCCTGTAAGCAACCCGATGCCACCAAAAATGCCCTGTATCAGAACAGTGCTAAATGAAAACATGCTTTTAGCAGACTTTCTGCATTATTCAGGGATCTTCATGCGGCAAGAATGCATTAAACATGTAACTGCTCGGTAGACGCTTTTTGAGAATGATAATATTTAGAAAGAGATTTGGAAAAGAGTGCGTTTTACTGGGCCTTGTAAGACTAAGAAGAGATAAAGGAGGGCCCTGAAGCAGGCCTACCTAGACATTTGTATTTGTGTTTGTATCGACATTGATAAAGCATGCTGTAACCCCACGGGCATCCTGGCGCTAAGATACTAGTAAGATGCTGGCGGGTAAGCAGTGTGACAGATCCAATGATTATGCTCAAGGAAAGAGCCAGGTCTTGGCTTTCTTTCCAAATGACAGTAGGTCCTGCCTTTGCCTCAACTTCAAGGGAAGGCTGTTCCAAAGGCAGGCAGCTGCCATGCCAAACGCTCATCCCCCCATTGTAGATCTCTTTATCCTCGGGATCTTGACCAGGTTGGCTGAGGAGGATCGTAAGCTGCGCACCGGTGAATACCACCCGAACATCCTCTGCAGAGGTTTAGGTCCAAGTCTATTTAGTGCTTTAAATACAATGCACAAAGCCTTGAACATTATCCTTTGGGTCGCCGGAAGCCAATGCAGCTCCGCTAACGCCCGAGTTGTTGATGACCGGCGTGGTCTTGCCAATGCAAGCTTCGCTGATGCCGCCTGAGTTCTCTGGAGCCTCGTAATCAAGTAACTCGGGGACTCCAGTAGCAAGGCGTTACAATAATCCAGGCGGCTCAGGATAACACTCCTAACCACTGTAGCTCTGGCCTGGGAAGGTAGCAATGGCAGCACCTTCCGGAGACCTCTGATAAGAGTGAAGCAGCTTCCAACCAGCTTATTGACATGAGATTCCAGATTCAGCTTATCATTGAAGCTAACTCCCAGATTGCGTACCGTACTCATGGGTACCAAGGGGGCATCTGTGGGGATAGGCCAGAAGTCAGTCGATAAAACTGGCGGAACTCTGCCCACCCCACAGTGCAGAATCTCCGTTTTGTCGTTGTTAAACTGTAATGAGTTGTTTCTCAACCAACTCACCATTTCCCGCATACAATTATGGAATGTTTCTTGGGAGTCATATATGCGGTGAGGTTTCCGTTTCATTTAATAATCTCTTTTGTTTCCTGCCACTCGCAATGTAAAATCCAGAGCAACGTTTGGCCGCAATTTGCTTGTAGTTGCTGTCGGGTGGTAACTCCGTTCATGGTAAATTTATTTTACTGTACTGCATTGTGGTAAACCGCATTAAATAATTAATTATATTATACATTATTGGGATGAGAGATGTAATTAATGTGATGGTTTTTGTGGCATTTGTGTGGTGAGGGCCTTTCAATTCAATGTGACCGCTTCGCTGACTAATTCCACTAGATGGCGCTCCAAGCTTTCATCTATCAAAGATATTACGCTAGCTCGCAGGATCTGCAGCTCGTAGTTTCTTAGGACGCACTCACCCATCACATGCATTGTGCCGTTCATAATCAAACCAGACCCACACTGTCAAAGTAATTAACGTTATGAAAAAAACATAAATCTACATTCTACTGTAGCTTCTAAAAGGTCTTCACGTTGGCCTGCAATACATGCATGCACCGGTATTTCAGTAGCGCGAGCCATAGCAATAGACTGCGGAGTTCCGTACAGGTTCGAAGGCTGTGACATTGTAAATCTAAGTGAGGTTGCTTCTGTGGGTAAGGTGGGCTATTTACTATAGCATGTATAAACTCGATGCCTCGTCAGAGGTAGTACGCGATACTAAAGGGGATGATGGAGATAATCAAACACTCATCCCCAGTCAACTGATCTGGATTTAATCCATCATCATTCTTTAGCTCACTCCAGTTCAGACATGGCCATATGCAAATCAGTCTGACCCTGTGCCTCATGGGAACAGTCCAGCCCGAACTGCCAAGCAAGGTCCTCCCTCGACCGGAAACAAGCATCCTGGGACTGGTTTGGGGTTCATAGCCCTCGTCAGCCAGGCTATCTTGAATCCAGTGGCAAAGTGAGCAAGGGACCCCCGAGGTGGTAAGCGCTATATAAATATATATATCTTATTGTGTTTGGTGTTTTTGGAGATGGCTTCAGTGTATTTCTTTGCCTCCAATTCCATTGGTCTGACACTTCATTAGCCCGAATATTCTTTCTTGCTGGCGACCTTTCTATTTCCTCATTCTGAAGACTTTATCCTCTGACCTCACAGTGAGGCGCTGTCCAGGTGGGGTGGACTGAATCGGAAACCTTTTACTAATGTAAATCAGTGATCGTCTGATATGCAGCTGGCCATGGTCCCTATACTCCGGTGACGGTTACAGCGGATGCCAATCAGGTGTGTCGGGACCAGCCCACGTGGATGTGGTCTGTGCTGACTGTTGTGCTGTATAGCCCTGCTCAGCAGCAGGGTGCGGAGGAGGGCTGAGCCGTGCTATTTGGAGCCCCGCGCGCGCAGCGCGTAAATAACACACAGACACGGTACTGCCGTTGGGCGCGAACTAACTCCAGTTCGCCCGCCCCTTTATTTATATGCGCGCTCACGTCCGTCGATGTGAGCGCTAGTCACGCATTGCTGATCGCGCTCTAGCCGGAGGCTAGAGCGCTAACTGTAACATCCCTCTAGAACTTGGTCCTTGACAACAGTTCAAACATTATTTCGCGGCGTCACTTACTTGGCACGCAAAGTCTCTCAACCGGCTGCTGGGTCTGGGGTTCTCTCTCAGCGCATACCTCGAGGTCCCCCGAGGGGCCGGGGTTTGGGTTGTGGGTGTTGCCCTTGTCCCTGGTTCACCAACCGGGCTCTCAGTGTCACTCGGGTCTGCCCCGGGGGCGCCCTGGGGGATGGGGCTGGGCATGCTGGCTGGGAGGGCCCCGGGTCGTGTTCTTCTTCGACTTCAGTTGTTCCATGGTCGTTAGCAGGGCTGGGCTCCTCACCACCTTGAACCACGATATGTTCCAGGTGACCAGTTCTCCTCCTCGTCACGCTGTCACCATGGTTACTCGCCGGTCGACCACTCTCCAGTGGCCCTTTTCGTACCTTGTCTTGAATTTCCCCCCCCCGGCCGGCGTTCTCTTAGAATGACTATATCTCCTGCTTGGATCTCTCTGGGCGCAGCTCTTCGCGCCTTGCTGACTTTATCATTTCGCTCTTGGCGCCTCTGGAACGCCCTCTCCTCGTCGAAGGGCGGGGCTGTCCATCCTGGGGCGACTGGCAGCCCATCTCTGCGAGTTCCGTTGAACATCAAGGCCCATGGTGCTTGACGGGTTGAGCAGTGAGGGGTGCTGCGATATTCTCCCAGGAATCGCTGCAATTCTCGCTCAGGGTCTAATTGTTCGGACACAGCGATGCGCAGTGTTTTATTGAAGGTGCGCATGAGCCGCTCTGCCTCTCCATTGGCTTGTGGCCACTGAGGGGTGATGCGCCGATGGCGGATGCCGTGTGATTTTAGAAATTCTTCGAACTCGTGTCTTTGGAACGGGGGCCCATTGTCACTCCGCAGTTCCTCTGGGCACCCGAACATTCCAAACACTTTCTCCAGTGCTGCGCCTACGTGTGTGAAGGCAGTGGATGGCAATGCTTCGGCTATCGGGTACTTCGAGTAGCTGTCGATGATCACTAACGTGACTCGCCCGTCGGGCAGGCTCCCGAAATCCACACTGATTTTCTCCCACGGGCATCGCCCATGCTCCTCCGTTATGATGGGAGCTGGTGGCTGGGCTCCGCTTGTTATCTGGCATGGCTGGCAGCTGCGAACTGCGTTCTCTATGCACTCGTCCATGCTTGGAAACCAGACTTTCTCCCTCATTCGAGCTTTCATCTTTTCCGTTCCCTGATGTCCTTTGTGTGCCAGCTGCGTTGCTCTCGTCCTGAGGGCGGCCAGAATAACAATTCTGGAGCCTCGTAGGATGAGTCCCCCTCTGGTCACACTCAGCTCATGTCATACCCTCCACGTGTGTTGGAGGTCATTTCTCTCTTCGCTGGTCCATGAGTTGGCTGTTTGCAGGAATTGCTGCCAGGTTCCTTCTAGGATGGTGTCTTTGACCTTGACCATTACTGGGTCCTGTCTGGCTGCCTCCAAGACCTCGTCTAGCGTCAATGCATGGGGACACGCCAGGGCAGCCACCATGTCCAGATGACCCTCGGCCTCTTCTTCTTCGTCCATTGGCGTCGGCTTGCTACCGGTCTCGGGGTGCCGGGATAAGAAGTCCGCTGGGTTTCTGGAGCCTGGCCTGTATATCATGCTTAGGTGGTACTGTTGAAGGTTGATGGCCCATCGCTCTATCCATGGGGGCGGGTGGGGCGCTGTCCCTCGGAAGAGTGGTACTGGTCTGTCACTACTGTGAACGGGTTCCCGCACACATATAGATGGAAGAACCGGCAGCTCCATCGGATCGCCAGGGCTTCACGCTCGATCTGTGAGTAGCGTTTCTCCGTGTCTGTTAGGGCCTTACTGGCGTATGCTAGAGCTGCCCACTGTCCTGGTCCTTGTTCTTGCGTCAGGACCGCCCCTAGCCCTACAGGGCTGGCGTCCACTAGGATCTCGGTTTTCTTACTCGGGTCGAAGTAGACCAGTGTGGTCTGGTCCAAAAGAGCTTCCTTGATCGCTTGAAATGCAGTCTCTTCTGTGGCTGTCCACTGCCACATCACGTCTGTCTTGGTGAGGTGCCTGAGAGGTTCGGCGAGGGTGGCCAGATTCGGAATAAATCGTCCACAGTAAGTGGCCATTCCCAGAAAACTGCGGACCTCCGCCACCGACGTTGGGGCTGCGGCCGCTTTGATGGCGTGTGATTTCCGGGGGTCCACTTGGATGCCTTCCTTGGTGAAGACGTAGCCGAAGAATTCGATTGTTTGCTGAAATAGCTGGCACTTCTCTCGGTGTAGGGTGACACCATGTTCCTGCAGACGTGACAGTGTGTCCCGGACGTGTTTGTAGTGTTTCTCCACCGTCTTGGAATATATTAGGATATCGTCGCTCACGTTTAAAACGCCAGGCAGGCCGAGCAGGATATCTTTGATGGTATTTTGGAAAATCTCTGCTGTTGACGAGATTCCGAAATTTAACCGTTTGTATCGTCTCAGCCCCAGATGCGTACTGAAAGTGGTGATGTACCGGCTCTCTTTTGCTAAGGTGACCCGGTGGTATCCAGCGTTTAAGTCTAACTTAGAGAACCATCGGGCTCCGTTTAAATCAGATACGATATCATCCATGATCGGTGTGATATGCCTCTCCCGTTTGATGGCCTTGTTTGGGAGGCGCATATCGATACACAGCCGGATCTTCCTGGGCTGGCGTGGTTTCTCGGCGATCACCATTGGCGATACCCATGGTGTGGGTCCTGTAACCCTCTCAATTACTCCCTGTTCCTCTAATCTCTGGAGTTCTTCCTCTACTAGCGGGCATAGGTGGAACGGTATCCGCCTGTGTCGGAGGGCTGTTGGTGTTACTGAGGGGTCGATGTGGAGGCGTATCGGTGGCCTTTTTATCTTCCCCAGCCCTGAGAATAGGCTTTGGAATGTCTCCAGCAGGTCTTCGACTTGCTTGTCCTGGACTTTCCGGAGGAACGCGATCAGTCCTAGATCCTCCTCAGCGTGTCCGCTGAGTAGCGTGTCTACTTCTTGGTCAATGACGTGGATGTCAATGAAAATTTCTGACTTTTCTGACCGCACTGCTACCGTCATCTTGCCTTTCAGTGGTAGTGGCGTGTCGCTCCCGTAAGCGTAGATTTTGGCCTTGGATTGTCGGAGTTCAGGTCTTGGTCTGAGATGGTTGTATTGCTGTATGCCCATCACCGTTACAGAGGCGCCCGTGTCAATCACTGCGTTTACTTCTGACCCAGCTATGAGTATGTCACATCGTGGCTGAGGTCGCCTGGTGCTCTTTAAGGCTTTGGTGAATGATATGAGGTACGTTTCCCCCTCACCCTCTGAAGAGTCTGTGTCTGAGTCTTGGTAGCCTCTGGTCCTCTCACTTCTTGACTTTGGCTGTGATGACAGCGATGTGTGCGACAGTTGCCTCACCAACTTCCTCAGCGGTCTGTCCTGTCTATTCCTGCTGTTCTGCGTCTTCCTCCGGCAGACCGACGCAAAATGGTTTTCAATGCCATAGTTTGTGCATGTCTTTCCTCTCACTGGGCATGCGTTGCTTGGGTGATTTTCATACCCGCAGTAGCCACACTGCCTGGCTTGGGCTGGGGGTCGCCGGCCACGGGGTCTCTGTGGTCTTTCCTTTGCTCGCACCGCATCCGTCTTCTCCGTCTTCACCTCAGCGCCCTTGTCCGTCCCTTTTACCAGGGCCTGGTCCATTTCTTCTGCTCTCGCTGCCGATAGGTCGTGTGTCCTGGCTAGGACTAGGATGTCATTCATCGAGATGTTAGGTTGACGGAGTATTAACCCTCGTAGTGTCTTGTTCCGGATTCCCAGTATTAGCTGTGCCCTGATTTCTTCCTTGGCCCTGTCCCCTACGAGGTGGGTGTCTGCGAGGGCTCTTAGCCTCGTGTGTAAAGCATCCACCGACTCACCATCGCGCTGCTTGGCTTGGCGGAGTTTGAAATGTTCGTAGTCTAGATTGACCTAGGGGTCGAAGTGTGCGTTCAGGGCCGCTACCGCTGCAGAGTAGTCATCTGGGTTCCCCGTGTTCGGCAGGTGGTTGAATAGGAGATACACTTCTTCCCCTGCGTAGTGTAGGAGGAGGGACCTTTTCACCGCCCCATCCGTCTCCCTGGATCCGATAAAGTAATTTTCCAGTCTGCCTAGCCAGGTCTGCCATCACGGCGCGGCAGTCGTGGGGTCAGCGGCTTCGCTGAATGGGGGTAGCACCCCTGACGGGGGGTGATGAGGCAGCATCCTCTGTTCCGTGTCGCTCATAGTGGCGCGGAAACCACGTGCCTGCTGCGTCAGCAGAAATAGTATGATTCTCACTGGTCCTCAGTGTCCCTTTTCAGGCTGCCTCGCCCTGTCCCACCGCCGGGTGACTCAACCTTCAGGGTGTGCTGCATGGGGGCGTGTGCCTTCCTTGTCCCTCCAGCCGGTGGACGGGCCGATCAGCTACTGCCTTGCACTAGATTCGGTGCAGGGGCCCACCCTCGGTGCCAGTGTTGTGCTGTATAGCCCTGCTCAGCAGCAGGGTGCGGGGGAGGGCCGAGCCGTGCTATTTGGGGTCCCGCGCGCGCAGCGCGTAAATAACACACAGACGCGGTACTGCCGTTGGGCGCAAACTAACTCCAGTTCGCCCGCCCCTTTATTTATATGCGCGCTCACGTCTGTCGACGTGAGCGCAAGTCACGCATTGCTGATCGCGCTCTAGCCGGAGGCTAGAGCGCTAACTATAACACTGACCTCAGCCTAGTGCTTATCGATAAACCACCTACCCTTTGCCTTCTCCTATCTTAGTTACCATTATGTTGTATTCAACACCCGTGCTCCTCTTTACGTGTGCAGTCTAGATTGTTTGTCCTCCGTGTTCTGGAACGGAGGCTGTCACTGCTAGACTTAAATAGATTTCAATGGCAATGAGTATGGCTGTGCTTGATTTTACAGGACCTTGGGAAGAGGCGCCTGCGCTCCTGGCATTCTCCCATTGTTTGTTAAACTGCCCTTCCTTTCGGTGCTGGTGGACATGAGTGTTTCTGCT
The DNA here is from genome assembly GCF_964204655.1 of Triturus cristatus. NCBI lineage: Eukaryota > Metazoa > Chordata > Amphibia > Caudata > Salamandridae > Triturus > Triturus cristatus. The sequence continues at coordinate 429,142,866 of NC_140591.1, forward strand.
CTCTGGAGGTCCGTCTGGGCTTGATACAGTTACATCGAACATGGCCACCAGTGCCACGCTGCCGGCTGCCCCCAAAATAGTGCCGCCTGGGCCGCCTGGCCCCCCCCCCCCCCCCCCGCTACGCCACTGCATGGCTATTACTGAAACTAGGCATCATTTTGAAATGACTTCAATTTCCCACAAAACATTAGGCTGTGCATTTCTTATTTTCAGTGTCGGAAGCTGCTAGAGGGGTCTCTGGGGAAGTCGCTCTGCAAAATGCTGTAGTAACCAGCCGGCACCTGTTACGAAAAACTCGTTTTGCTTAAATGCTGCGGATTTGAAGTATTTGACGCATTCAAGCTCATAAAATTGCACACTACCGTGGAACTATCCGTTCCTTCAGGTGCAACACCAGTTTTCAGGTGTTTTCCAATTGTCACAGCAGAAATCTTGGACTTAAAATAATATTTTGGCTGTCAAAATGAGTGTTCACTGTCTCATTTTTTCTAAATGAACGCAACAAAAAGTGGAATATGGCAGGACTGTAAATAACTTACATGAACACACATTTAGTGAGTGTACTCAGTGGCTCACTCCAAAAGAGGTTAGTTGGGTCTCTGCCATTAGAAGGTCTTTCTCCCGCAACCTTTACCAAATGCAATTATCTACGTCTTAGCAGGTAGAGTTGTATGTTTCGTCAATACTATGACTATGCTCTCCCAATGCACATGGTGATGACGGACTGTTGACAGAAGATATTTAAGGGTTATTTTAGAAAATCTCCTATTACATTGGGCACTTCCTTCAGTACTTGTTTACCGGCTGGACTGTTCCCATGAGGCACAGGGTCAGACTGATTTGCATATGGCCTTGTCTGAACTGGGGTGGCGGAGTGAGCTAAAGAATGATGATGGATTAAACCCAGATCAGTTGACTGGGGGTGAGTGCTTGCAATGTTCAACACTCCGTCCATCATCCCCTTTGGTTTTGCTACCGTCTTAAGTAGTACACAAATATGAAAATATGAGATGAAAGGGTGGTGTTTTTCCCCCCACTAGTTTGAAATGCACTTGAAACTTCTATAGTCAAATGCAAGGGTCAAGCACAAGGCCCGGTAATCATTATTTCTTCTTTTGTTTCTCATATTATTTACCAGCCACTAATGTCAACAATTTTCCAATATTTTGATTTTATTTTAAACGGAAAACTCATACATCAATGTAAACATATTTACCCAACAAAGGTCTGTCTGCTGCTGCTCGGGTCGCATGTTGACTTAAGCTGCTCATCTAGCGACACACATTTACTGTATGTTGGATGTTTATCTCACGCAGAACACTATTTCCTTTTGCTAAAATAACGTGAGATACATCCTTTCCACCCTCTAAATCGCAACTGCACAAAATTGTGCTTTGCTTAAATGTATTTAAGGGTTACAATAGGGTTGGTTAATGTGGTCAGCTACATTTGATTGTTGCTTACTAAGCTAAAGATTTTAAAATATTTATATATATACATATATATATATATATATATATATAAATTATATAAGCGAAACCTATTGCATTTGCCAATGCTTGTTATATATCCTATATCTCTCCCCTCCATTTTCTTCACAGAATAAGTGATTTTATTATGTTCACTTCGTTCTGTGGCCCTATGCTTTCTTCCTTTCTCCCTCTTTTCCTCTCATTTTACTTTCTGCCCTTTGCCTGTGATAATCTTCCATACGCTGCTTTCTTTCCTCTCTGCACCTCAATTAGTTTGACATCGTGTATAAATTGCACCCAGAGTTTGGAAATTAAATGTCACCTATGGACTGCAGCATCTGTTGGGCCACCCAGAGTGTTGGCATGTAAAACCATGCAGGCCCACCATGTGTAGCCTGACTGATGCAGTTTAAACCTTCAGTCTAATGTATCAAAATAACCCTTTTGTCAGGTGGGAAACCCTGTCCTTAAATATTGATATGTCACCCCTAAATACACCTTGTTGCCCACAAGGTACGGTGTGTGATATTTAAAAGTGGAACATGTGCATTAAAGGTGGCATTTTCCTCCATGGATTATAGCCCACAAAAAGCTATTTTTACGGACAGGGCAGTAGATGGATCCTAGAGAATAGCAAGATACAGATTATAAACTTTAATCTGTAAATTCTGACAATAATCGTCTGAACCAGTCATTTAAAAGCTAGTGTCCATATTTATTAAAAGTCTAATGCATTGGTTAGGTTGGATTTTTAATAAGTATTTAGGAAAAGTAACTTTAGAAAGTTACCTTTTCCAAGCCTGAAGCTCCTGGAAGCTAATTTGCATTAGTCTCACAGCAGCTGCCCAGCCTGTATTTGGCCTTAGTGAAATGTGAAAACTGCTTTGAGAGCAGGGATAATGGCCTGGGTGTGAGGAGGTGTTTTTCTTCCCCTTCCAGGAGGATCAGTTAGGATTGACCCAGGAACTTCATTAGCTTATAAAAGGCCTGCTAATGCACAGATGCAAGGTGAGACCAGTAGGCTGGCTCCAAGCCCAGTGGTAGAGATGCTACCCCTAGAACCGAATTTAAGTGATCACAGGGGAGGGGACTGTTGTTTTCCCTGATCACGCCTCTGGGTGGGTACAAAAGCCCTGCACAAGGGTGTAAGGTTTTCGCCATCTTGGTTTATAGGAATGAGAGACATTGTTGGATTGTTTGCAGTATGGCAAACAGGAACTGTTGAAACTGTGGGTAGGGTCTCCCCAGGATTTTTTCCCATTGGCTAAGGAGTGTCCAAAGTCACCTCCACCCACTGGCTAGTGCCAACCATAAATGTAACACCTCAAGCAATCCTCCTCAGAACATATTCTAGACCAGCAGAAGATCATAAGAGGATTGGACCTGCTGTCTGTGACCTGAGAGAAACCCCCAAGGACTGGGAATGCCCCCTCTTGCACCCAGGACAAAGATATGGACCCCAAGGGTCAGTTGGCTAACCTCTTGTGTGGCTACAGAGACACAACAAGCTGCAAGAGGCCCATTCCCTGAAGTGCCTAGCTGACCAATAGTAACTCAACCTGGACTGGACCTTGCTGGTTGCCTTTTCTGGAGTGAATCCTGGCCACTAACGGCTACCACTGAGGTACTAGCAGCCTTAGAAGTGACTCAGAGGGGCTGCTACAGAAACCCTGAAAAGTAGGAACTTAAAAGATTAGGTTAGAAGGTAATGTCATCGACTAGGATGGACCTTGTTGTTGTGTCCAACCAGCTCTCCATTGTGGTTGGCCTGAAATCACACCTAAGTCTTGGTCCACCGCAACTAGACTATTACTGGTACTTAGTGCTTCATGGCTCTATTCTCAGTTAAAACTTTACAAACTCATATCTGACTGCTCCATCGAGTCCGCAACTTTCCCAGAAGACTGGAAGCACGCAGAGATCAACCCCCGCTGAAGAAATCTTCTGCCGACCTGATGGACCTCAAGAACTACAGACCCATCTCTCTGCTCCCCTTGCCAGCCAAAGACATTGAGAAAGCCATCAACGCCCAAATCTCTGAGTGTACCAAAACAAACAACATCCTGTACCTCTCTGAAGCGGGGTTCGGAAGCAACCACAGCACTGAGACCACTCTCCTCGCCTCTACAGACGACAGCCGCACCCTCCTCTACCGAGGGGTGACTGCAGTCCTCATCTTCCTGGACCTCTCAACCGCCTTTCAAACCATCTCCCACCACACCCTATGCGCAAGACTCCACGACGCCGGCATCAACGACAAAGCCCTAGAATGGATCTGCTCCTTTCCTACCGACCGAAGGCAGAGAGTCAGACTTTCACCGTTCCAATCAGAATCCACAGGGATCAGCTGCAAGTGCCTCAGGGATCCTCCCTGAGCCCCACCCTCTTCCACATCTACATAGCCTTGCTTGCAGCCATTGTCAGAAGCCACGGACTCAACATTGTCTCCTATGCCAATGACACCCAGCTGATTCTCTCCCTCACAGACGAACCCACAGACGCCAAGAGCAACTTCAATGACGGGATGAAGGCAGTCGCCACCTGGATGAAGAACTGCTGCCTCAAACATAACTCAAACAAGACCAAAGTCCTTATCCTGGGCTCCTCCCCCTCTGCCTGGGATGACTCTTGGTGGCCCGCAGTGCTTGGAATCCTCCACTCACCCACAGACAAGGAAGGAAACCCAAGCATCATCCTGGACTCCTCGCTGTCAATGAACCGCCAAATCAACGCCATTTAGTCCTCCTGCTTCCACACACTCTGCCTCCTTCATAAGATCTTCAAATGGATCCCCAACAGGTCCAGGAAAATGGCCACCCAAGCGCTCTTCAACAGCGGACTCGACTATGGCAACGCACTCTACGCCGGCACCACCCAGAAACTCCCCAAAAAAACTGCAGACCATCCAGAGTGCCTCTGCCAGACTTATCCTGAACATCCCACGCTGCAAACACATCACCGGCTACCTGAGGGACCTTCACTGGCTCTCAGGTTAAGCCAGTGAAAGTAGTAGACCTTCACTGGCTACCTGTCAACAACAGAATCACCATAAAGCTTCTCATGCATGCCTACAAAGCCCTCCACAATGCCAAACCTTCATACTGCAACCACCGCCTCTCCTTCTAAACTCCCCCCAGACATCTCCGCTCCGCCCAACTGGCCCTGCAACCCTCCCACGGATCCGCAGGACCATGGCTGAAGGAAGATCTTTCTCCTACCTTGCTGCGAAGATCTGGAACTCCCGCCCTCTGCACCTCAGGCAATCACCATCACTGCCGCAATTCAGAAAGGACCTCAAAACCTGGCTCTTCTTCTGAACTGTAGACCCAGTATGGGTTTTACATGGGAGAAAATTAAAATGAAAAGTTACCTTAATGATTAAGTTGACTCTTCATTTTAATTTTCTCCCATTTCAAATTGTTGTATTTACAAACAGCAGGTTCCTGCTCTCAGTGGCCAGTGGACACTGCGCCATTTGTATAACTGAAAAATACAGCAATTTTAAAGTGCAGAAAAATGTTCCATACTTTGAACGTTTTTGCAGAACCGGTCCGGTAGAGAGAGGGAGTAGGAATACGGATGGTTCCTTGTCTCAGAACCGACACTAACGTTTTTTTTTTTTATAAAAACTTTTTTATTTTTGCTACAAACAGAACAAGACACTTGAATAGTCGTTGCGTTCACATCCTTTGATAATACAACAGCCCAGTTTACACCCCGAGTAAAAACAGCAGATCTGTAATGTAGGTCCCCGCCAACAGCAGCCTCTCCCATCGCCGCCCAGAGTCCAGTGTTTCAGTCTGAATCAGAAGTGTCATCGTGTGGCGTTGGCGGTGGGTCACATATATTTCCTCTAAATTTGTTTCATGCCCCCCATACCTTATCCCACTTGCGGGGGCAACCCCGTCTGAGAAACGCTGAGCGCTCGGCAAACATGGCCATGTCCATATCTCTCCCCCATACGGTCAGTGAAGGGACCTCCCCCACCCCCCACTTTTGGGCTATGTTCCGCTTTGCTATCATTATTCCCAGCGTGGCCCAGCCCTGGGCCTGGCGACTGAGGTCGTTGGGCTCCCACACATTCAGCAAGCAGCGCCGGGGCTCTGGTACCAACGATACGCCGCACGCCTGCGACATTGTTTGCATCACCCGCCGCCAGAAGTCTTGGATTGCAGGACATTCCCAAATGGTATGGTAAAAAGTACTTTCCTCACCACAACCACGCAGGCAGAAGGGGTGCAGTGCTCTGCCCATTTTGTGCAACAAGTGCCTGGTATAATATGAGCGGTGTAAAATTCGGAGCTGCACCAACCGCAGCCGCGACGGTATACCCGCCTCGCGCGGCGACGCCAACACCTCGCGCCATTCTGGGTCATCAAATTCGCCGAGCTCATCAGCCCACTTCACCCGCAAGGGCCCCATGAGGTCCGGCATGTTATTGATGAGCTTGCGGTACGTGAAGGACGTAGCCTTCTTAGGCATATATTCCGTAAGCAGCCTGTCATCTAACGGGGACGCCTCTGGAACCTCCCCGCCGGGTGCCAATTTTGCGTTTAGGGCATATTTAATCAGAACGTACCGAAACCATTCCGAGGGAGCCAGGTCGTATTGCTGCTGCAAGCGTGCGAATGGGACGACCGCCCCCTTCTCCCACATATCTCCTATCACTGAAATTCCAATATTGTCCCAACCATCGAACCCTTTACTATCCCTTAACCGTCCCAACTGCTTCGTATCCCAGAGCGGTGACACTAACTTTTAGTGTTTTCCTCTACTGGTATCCGATGCCACTTACCACAAACCCAATGAGGGTTGTGATGTAAATCAACTGGTACCACACATTTTTTTAGGGTGCTGTACGTGTGGTCAACTCTAATACCTCCACGAGGTCGTGACCACCACCAAAAAAAGTGTAGGTAGTAATTATCCTGGTCCTGAAGAATTGCCAATCAATAGATTAACAGGCAAGAAAAATGTTGATTCTTCCAGCACATTCCCTCACAAACCTTAGAGTGAGAATGTGCGTTTCACTATGGTTTTAATCAGGGTAGTGACCACAACTCATTAAAATTGTTCTGAGTGGATCACTATCTCCTGTTTTATAGCTCACTTATCCCACACATCACTGTCACCTACACTAGTTACTATAGGGCCCTCACACGCACTACACCCATCGGCATCGGAAAAAAGATCTCTGCGAAGAAGGCCCCTTCCGGGCGCCTGATCGGGTATTGCACCGCTGACCCGATAAGAAGCTAGACCCGATGATGAAGCAAGACACCCGCTTGTTGGGTGTGTGAGGGTCTCCATTCCATAAGGAGGAACCTTCTCTCCTGCTTTCCCCCTTACCCACACCCTAGTACCTCCGGTCTACTTACCACTACCTGCCACATCGTAGGAACTGCATACCAATTCTGGTTCTCTGTCTTTTGGGCACGTATGCTGGACCTTAATAATTAATATACCATTATCATTTAAAAGCCCACTATTCCCTTATTTGAAGAAGATACATGTAACGGTGCCACATATGGTGAAAGGTATGTCTTGTGTCACAAGTACATGTGACACAGGCTCTCAGTCACCCATACACATATATCCCATTCATACGCACACATGTTCATACATACCCAAAGACCACGCTCTCACTGACACACATGGCAGCCCTGTCATAGTGCCCCTAGTCAAAGTATTCTTTTCAAACCATATTATAGTCAGGTGTTTCAAGTGATTGAGATGAGACTTTTTGGAGCAAATATAGCATAAGATGTGTATATTGTCAAGTGGAGGGCTCCAGGGACCAGGTGGTGGAAATTAGATGCGACTATGCTAGCACTTAGTCAAGATGTTTGACGTGGTGCTGGTTTGTCAAACCAGATATTGAGATCCCCTAGTATGCAGAGTTTCCACCGGTCCATTGAAATATATGTGATTGAGTCCGTGAGAGCATGTGTGGGAGTCCAGTATTTGAGGAGTAAGGAGGTTCAGAAGTTTGCAGATGGACAGCAGCGACAAGACGTGATTCGCATTCCAAGATAGTCAAGTATTTTTTTATTTTTTTATTTATTTATAAAATTTTCACAACAGCATAGATAATTGAACGAGCTTGACAAAGCATATGTACATAAAACTAAAAAAACAAAAAAAGTTAACACAATTGAATAAGAAAAGTTAGTCTTCTAAGACTGAATCCAGTTGCTAATAGGGGCCCAGATATTTAAGCCAAAAGCTCTCTTTTTCCTCCCTTTTAGCCGATACACAGCTTGCTCTAGCTGATAAATATTCAACAATTTCGATTGCCATTGTATAAATGAAGGAGAGACAGAATCAAGCCAATGGGAAGTGATACAGTATCGAAAAATAGACATAGATATAAATAAAAAGCCTTCTTCAGCAATTGTCCACAATTTAACAGGATTTGATTGAACACCACAAATGACAAATTCAGCAGAAAGAATAACGGATGAATTCATAATATTATTCAGAAACATTTGGATTTCGGAAATAAATTGAGTTAAATTTGGACAGAAAAAAAACATATGTGCAGCATTTGCACCAAGAAGATTACATCGACTACATTTATCACCCCTATTAGCTTTCCATTTCATCAATTTAGCTGGAGTGTAATATAGATCAAAAATGCTCATAAAGAATTGGCTTTTAAAGGATCCATTAATTAGAACTAAATCAGATAAATATAGAGCATCAGATAAGTTAATAGTCTCTATACCCAAATCCTTTTGCCATTTTAGATTGAACGAATCAAGATTGTCTTCCATCCGGGTCAACATAGTCTGATACATTATGCCAATTCTATTTTGTTTCTTACAACATTCAAGTATATCAATTTTCCTAATTTTATTAGTATATAATAAGTTCTTGGTGAGTAGAAAACTACGTATTTGCAAATACTTAAAAAAGTCTTTTTGAGGTACATTATGGTTTTGTTGTATATACAAAAATGAAACAAATCGTCCTTCTTGATAAAGATCGCCTAAATTAAACATATTAAGTCTTTGCCATTGCTGAAGAATCTGGTCTGAAAATATTGGTGGCAGAATCGGATTATTATATAATGGTGTATAATAGGTAATGTTATTGAAGCAAAATCTTTTCTTACATTGTCTCCATACCTGATAAATGGTCAATATAACTTTAAATCTTGGTTTTTTTTCTTGTTAGTCAAGTATTTTTGATGGGAAAAATGAGTGCATATTTGTGGATCACTGTAAGTTTTCTGCCTTTTCCCCCTGTTGGTCAATTTCTAAAAATGTTTGGTATTGATCAGGAATTGCTTTGTGTTGCAAGGGTGCCGTTGAATCACCTAGCCAGATCCTGTGATGAAAAGGTCTGGTTTGAAGTCCACTACTAGGTCATACAAGTGTTTTCTATTTTTGTTTAATGCATTCATTTTCAGGCATCATAAGTGAGTTCTCTTTTGTTCAGTGAGGGTTGAGGCATCTAGTTAGTCGCATCCTACTGATGATTGGTCTTCTTATGGGGTTAGTAGGTAGCTATCAATATTTGTAATGTTTGGGGTAAGCTATGTAAGCTTTTTGCTTCTTTATCCAGATAGTATGGCAGATGGGAAGGTGTTATTTCCTTATTAAATGTGTTTTGTGAGGCAGTACTTCTAGGTGGGTTTGTAGGTCTATTTGTAGATTCCTCTGATAAATTCAGCTGCTCATTTAGAAGGTACTAGGGGTAGTGTTTTATATTCTGTTCTTCAACTTGGCAAGCACTGATGAAAATTTCATTGACTGGTCTTGATGTTACTCAAGTTGTAGATCAGGCCTGCGTGGCAGCAGAGCTGATGAGCAAGATTGAACTGAAATTCTGCCAGGTTGATCCAATATGGAGAGAAGTGACTTTACTGGTTATGGGAAGATGGTAAAGGTGTATGCATTGTCAAAATGACCGACTGGGTTAGTTAGAGCTGTGATCAAGAGTTAAAATGAGGGTCTGAGGAAGATAGGAAGGTGTTTGAATGGTAGATTGGTGTGAGAAAGGAGCAAAGGTATGTCCGGGTCTACGACTTTTGTGATGGATGTTGAAGTTGGGAGCATGAGCAAATGGAGGTGATGGATAAGGATGAGCAAGGTGCTTTTGAGATTTGTATTGGGGGTGTATAAAACAGATGAGGATAATTTATTTAGTTAGTAGACAAAAAAACATGCAGTTGGAGACTGTGTGTAGTTAGTGAGTGTGAGGGAAGAGAGTACAATGTTGAATAATTTCCAATAGGGACACAAGGCAAGGGATTATGAGAGGGTGCAAAGAGAAGAGATGAAATAAATAGAGCAGGGTAGAGACCGAGAAGCAGATTGGGTTGGTGAAGGATTAGTAGGAGGAGAGAAAGGTCAAGGGAGAACGTGGATTACTTTCCAAAATATGATTGCAATGCCAGGAGCGTTCTTGCTTGCAAGATTCATAATGCTTCTGTTTTAGTGACATTTTTGCCATAATAAGTTACCAGTTGAAAATATACTAATTGTCTTTTCATAAGCAGGCTTTTAGGTTAGGGGATTTAAGTTCACTTAAGCAGTTAGTCGCCAGTTACATTTTAAAGGTCAAAGCCTTGTTTTGAGAAAGTGTTGGTGCAGCTGGTTATGAGGGTTTGCTTTGTGTAGTTGATGAGCAGGAGATACCAGATATGGGTCTAGAGAGACAGAAGCTCCCCTCCTAGACTCCTGGTTACAGAGGACAGAGCTTTGAGGTCTATCAACCACAGGATGGGAGCATTCCAGGGTATGTCCCCACCACAATAGAAGTAGGTGTATTACATTTGGAGAAAAGGAGGCTTTTCTACAAGGGACTGAGTCTGGAGTAGCAGGTGTTCGGTTACCAGAATTTAGTGATTCTGGTCTACGTGCTCATTGTCTGGTGAATATTCCAAGCATTGCTCTTCAGAATTTTGGGCGGTTGGTAAACTTTTTTATGTGGTTGGTACAGATAATTGAACTGGAGCAGCAAAGGCTTAGCTATCAAAACTGCATTCAAAGTAGCTACTGCTTGCTGCTAGCATCAGGACACAGTATTGTATAGGGGAGCTACACTAACCCCTTGGTGAAGGAGCCCTGAATATAAACCTGACACCCCAGTAGCCGGTCTATGGGACATACCTAATAAAAGAATAAGAGGAGGAGCAGCTCACAATGTACCCTAGGCATCAAAGTAGGAGGTCTTTGAGGCCTACTGACTAACGAAATAGATGGAGCTCGGCCTAAACCAGAGGTACCACATGAGTAGTTCTAATGGAGCCTGCCCAGATGTGGAATGAGCAGAACTCAGTGTAAACCATAGACACCACAGTAGTAGGCCTATGGGTGATGCCCAGAAGGGTATGTAGAAGCTCAGCAAAGGCACTGACACCAAAGTAGTAGTAGCAGTCGTAGTTGTTGTAGTTGTTGTGGTAGTAGGTATATGAGGCTCACCCAAAAGCAGAATAAGAGGAGCTCAGCATGAACTTGTGCAACCACAGAAAGGCCTACACACAGCTGCAATAGTAGCAGTGCAGGATAAGCCTCTAGCAGTACATTGGTTAGATGGCACATGAATTTAGGATCCTAAATTCATGTGCCATCTAACTACTGTTCTTCCAGAGGCTTACGGCTACTGGTCTAGGTTCCTACTAGTCTAGTGTTCTAAATTCAAGGGGAGTCAAAGTTAACTATTATAAACCGGGAACTGAATTACATCTGTGGGGCATAACCTACCCACAGGATTAGGGGCCAGTTGTACAACACACCAATTTGCAACTCGCACATTGCGTCGCATTTGCGACTCGCAAATTGTGATGCACAACAGTGTCTCAGACACTGTTTGCGATTCCTAATGGGGTCGCAAATTGCATGCCTCATGAATATTAATGAGGCAGGCGCAATTTTGGACCCCATTCGGAATGGGTAGCACTCACAGGGATGGTGGCTTGCTGGGGTCAGCAGACCACCATGTATCCTTAAAGGAAAACAGGATGCATTTAAAAAAGAAAAATTAAACTTTTCAGTTTCATTTTTTTAAGGGCAGACAGTGGTCCCTGAGGCCACTGCCTGCTCTTGAAAAATATTTTCTCACATACAAAGGGGAAGGAGTCCCCTGGGGACCCCTTTCCGTTTGCGAGTGGTTTACCACCTACTTGACGTAGGTGGTAAAGTGCAAGTGTTTTCCGGCCACAAATGCTGTCGCACAACAATAGTACATGGCATGGTGAATCGCTATTAGGAAGGGATGCCCCTTCCTAAATGCAAGAGTTGCAATTGCTATTTTGCGAGGCAGTGACTCGCAAAATAGCATTTGACCATCCCATTACCCTTTTTTGCGGTCACAAACGGGAGGATCTCCCGTTTGCGGCTGCAAAAAGGGGTCGTTCATCTGGCCCTAGGAGTATTCCAGAGTTTCCAAGGCACCACTTTAGTCAGTCTGCAGCAGGTCTGTAGGGCACACCTTGAAGCATGAAGGCGGTCAGATTGGACACTGATGTTAGCCTTAAGTTTAATGCCTGTAGAAAAGGCACAGGAACAGAATGACTTTAAGTACACCTACAACATTGCAAACTAAAGATATTTGTGGTCTGACACCACTTTGCATTCATTAAACAACGTTCTGCATCAAAACCCTTTATGTCCGCATTGTACAATTTCAAAAAGCTCTTCGAACAGATGGACAGTACATCTCTGAGGAAACAAAAAGGACCTCGCTAGGGTAGACACTAAACTAAAAGACTGTCCTAATAATGTATTAACTATGTCATACATTTTAAGAACGCTGTATAACTCTGTTATATGGAATGCCAAACAAGAGTATAAAGATATTATGTTGTAATTTTTAGGTCTACCATACAGACCACTGTAGCTGTTTGCTGTCGAAGATCAATTCTCTGGTTGGCTTACCTCTCTGTTCTCTGTTTGTACCAACCATGCAGCATTGCTGCTTTACCCTGTTTGTAATAAGATTATGGTATACCAAAATAAAGTTTATTTTATAGTTAATAAAAACTTTCACAATAAATAATCAAAATTCACAAATAATTAAACTGGCAGCAGAGTTAAAGTTATCAAAACATTTAAGTATATCTAGTTTAAAGACTACTCAATATGGCCATATGAACAATAATCATGATTGTGTAATGCAATTTTGTATTCGTTTTTTACCATTTTTTCTACATTATCTATCAACTTCTGAATCTCCAGGGCTCTAAATATTGGGTACATCCATTTCCTTGCCTTCTTCAGGTAGGCCAGACAAATGCAAAGTATATCAGACAAGGATTCAAGCAAGACCAATACCACAATATCAGTTGCCATTGATCTGTTGGTCCTCAAAAATAGATAAAATCTTTATTTCAGCTGTCAATTGCGATTTAAAGGTTTTGAATTCGATTTCCAAAGACCAAGTAGTTGTTAATCCAAATGTATGCAATAGCCATAACGTTTGCGTATACCATACATTAGAATTTTAAATTATTTAATTCCAAATCAGGCCCTTTAAGAGAGTAACTGGGGAATGCTGTAACTGCAACATGTAGTTCAAATATTCTACAACCAAAACGACAATCTCATAAAACCGAAATCTAATCTGAATATTACGTAAGGGCTAAATATCTATAAATTAAATATGAATGCTTCTACCCGGTGAAGAATCCCGTCAAGAATTTAGAGCACCTCAGGCGTGGCCAAGCAGCCACAGATATGCAGCCACTCCTTAACCGCGCTCCCCACCGACCCAAGAATCCTGCTGAAACCGACCCTGAGGCGACGTTGTTTGGCCGCGAGTACTAATGGGGGGGGGCGGCCCTATGGCCCATCCAAGGAGCTGAGGACAAGAGAGACAAGGTTGGTGCAGCAAGATCTACCTGGAGATGGGCCCGCAGGCTACAGACATCGGCTGGAGCCATAAACCCACGCCGGCTAGGATAACCCCCCTTCTACTTCCACTCCTATTCCAAGGGTGTGACGATTGACAGGAGACAGCTGCGAGGCCGGGGGGTGGCAAGGTGCCCTTCCTGATCCCAGGTGGCCGCATGGGCCTGTAAAAGCCGAGCATGCAGCTAGGAGCTGCAGAGATGGGCCGGACGCCACAAGCAGCCACGATTAGAAGGGCAGCCCGAACTAGGTGATTTTGAGGCGGCCTCTCTTCAGACAGTACACACCTGGGCGACCGCCCCTGCGCTTGCCCCCTCGGGCCTTCCTTGTCCAACCAAGGAGCTTGGGAAACAAAGTAAAGACCATGGCATACAGACCTTCTGGAGGGAGATGGAATTACCAGTAGCGAACACCGCTAGAAGCCGAAAACCCACAGCGGGGACCAATCCTTACCACCACAGTGAACCTAGGAGTACAGAGGAGAGGAGGTAGCCATAAATCCAGGCGGCAGCCCCTGTGCTTGCTTGCCCCCCCATCTGGCCTCACGTGTCGGGAAAGAAAGGAAATGCTGAGGCGCAGGGTGTGTCCTGCCGGAAGTCGGGCCTACTGGCAGCAGATATCCCCAGGAGCTACGAGCCCACAGAGGCATCCATCTCTACCCCCCCCCCCAATCCCCCTTTGCCTCAAAGAGGCTGTGTGGGCCATGGATTGCTGACTGGCCCTTCCCTTGGGCCAGACTCCCATTAACTGTGACTTCCCCTGGGGCCTGAAACGCGGTCCTCAAGATTAGACCCCAGCAGAAAGCCTCTGCCCAGCCAAGGTGGTGAAGGAGAAAGCGGTTCCTTGGCAGGGGAGGATTGACAAATTCACCGGGCCAGCAGCCTAGACGGTACCTATGGGGTTATGCTTTTCCTTGAATATACAGCTAAAGTGCAGCTCCTTCTGAATCTTTACTGGAGGTTAAAAAGAAACTTAAGGCTATGGACATTTAATAAATGTTGATTTATTTTGGTAAACTGAAAGTAATATATCAGGGGAGCACCATTTTCTTTGAGAGCCCAGAGGAGGCCTGGGGCAAGGCGGCAGAGAGGAAAAAATTGCTCAATGCTCTACATTGCTCTACAATGGAGCCAATGAAATTTGAGGAGTTTAAAGGGGGTTTGCCATCCCGCTCTAGAAGGATCAGGAACTTGCGAAAATTCAGCAGACAGAAAGGTGGTCATCCCAGATCGCATTGGGAGGAAAGACACGTGGCATCATTCTCGGGGAGTTTGGATGACTACTGGGGAGGGGACTCTACTAAGGGTTGGTGTGACGTCATTTGGGAGCACTGAGCGGGCTTGATTCCCTTTCCAACATGTCCTGCTACAAGCTCACTTTAGTTCGTTGCTGCTGATAAGACACACTCAGGACTGGCGCGGGGCGAAGCACTTTCTGCTACATAAGACTGTGGTGACTTTCATTTCGATATAATTTTACATTGTACTGTTTGTTGTTTCTATTGGAGTTGCTTTTTTTTTTTGATTGACAGTTGCTTCCACTATAGAAGTGCTGGGAGGAGGGGCTGTTGGGGGGCACAGTTGCATACTTCTGGGTTTATTTTGATCGCCACACTGCGCCTCTTGCTAGACACATTCCCCGGACCCCAGTCACATGGGCTCAACAAACCACCATGACCCCTGACACCACCATCACCCAATATAAGATATTGTCCTGGATAAAATAAAACGCATGCAATCCTTTGATGGGTCCACAAGCTGGCCCCAGCAGTTCTATTGTAGCAAGAGACACATTTGCTTGGGTAATAGGTGTGCATTTTTGCAACACCATGGCTTTAAAACGGAGTACCATGCAGGGTTCACTATGGGTTCCAGAGGGGTTACCATCTTGCTACAAAAACCTTCCCCCTGGTGGTCACTGATACTGCATCGGACGCTGTGGGTAGATATGTGGTGGTTGCGGGCTTCCTGTTTGGCATCCCATGGACTGTGGTGTCTGTGTACGTGCTGCCAACTCTGCGGTTGGCCACGATGACAGACCTGATGACAGTTATCACCTTGTCCCTGGACGGGGATCTTATCATAACGGGGATTTCAACGATTTTATGCACCTACCACTCAATGTGAAAGCAAGGGTCGGTGAATGGTGATATTAGATCCTTGCACCATGGGCAGAGTCCCTGGGGCTCTGAAATCTGTGGAGGGCTAGGAACCCAATGGCACAGGAGTTTATGGACTACTTCCACTCCCACACGTCACATTCAAGACTAGATTACTTCTTCCTACCTGCGGTCGGACTCCGGAAGGCATCCAGAGCTACAATTCACATGGGTATTTTCAGATCACTCACCAACTGAATTGTCAATGGGATTTGGGGGATGCGTAGGTCTAACTGGCACTGGAGCTTCCAGGAATGGTGACTGAATCATGTTAACTTTTAAGAACACATTAAAGACAGGATAGAACTGTATTTAACAGAAAATCAACCGCAACTCTTTCCCAAGTCTGTGCAGGAAGGTCTCACATTGTCTATGGATTTTGCATCACTTTGGGGGAAAGGCAGTTGCAAAGATGGCACTTTGTTATTTCTCTCTCAACTCAACCGTGTAGGCGCAGGAACCACTCTCTGTCTTTTAGGGCTCATTTGGTGGCTACAATGCCACAATGTCCTTCATGGGCTAGTTCAATGACTTGCTGTCTTAGGCTCTCGGGTATTACGATTCTCCAGCTTCTCAATACAACCCCTTCCCTAGTCACTGACAGTTCATCCTGTACATTTTTGAATTTTTGAAATTCAACATCGTCAGCAAACGGTTGAGCACTTTTCTTCCACGATTGAGTTGAAATGGTGTCTTTGAGGATAAGCATATTCCTTTCAGCATTGGTAGCAGCAATGATCTATTGATGGATAGTGCTGCTGGCGTTTTGGACCTCATAATGAAGTTAATGTACTCTTCAGCCATTTTGGAAGTTAAACTGTGACGATGTAGCGGCACTCATTAAAAGTAATCAGCAGGGTTTTGATCTTTACCCGGCTTGTGTACAATTGCATAGTTGTACTGTTGCAGGCGCGACCCCCACCTCTCAATGTGAGGGGGCATCTTGACTTTCGGGTTTCCAAAAATAGTGAGCAGTGCTTGGTGGTCTGTAATGATAGTGAAAAGTTTTCAATATAGAAACACATGAAAATGTTTGCAAGCCCACACTACAGCTAGACTCTCCTTCTCCGGCCGAGATTGGGCACGTTCTGTGTCAGACAGGCTTTGATTGGCATAGGCCACAATGTGTCTATGAGCATTCGGATAACCATTATGTTGATCAAGGATTGCCCCCAGCCCTACTGGGCTAACATCTACTATGATCTCAGTATGTAACATGGGATCAAAATAGTTCATCTCGGTTGCATTCTCAATTGTATGTTTTATGTTTTTTGAAGCTTTGATCACATTCAGCAGACCATTGGAAAGGGACATTTCAATTTCTCAAGTCTCTCAATGGGGCACTCACAGTAACAAAGTCACAAATGTATGGCCATATCTGAGAAGGATTGCAGCATGGTGGCATCTTGTGGTAAGCAAGTAGCTCACAGCGCTTGCTGAATTAGCCCAAAGAATTCAAGTTTGGTCTTGTGAAACTCACACTTTGATGCTTTCAGAGTGAGACCTGCATCAGCAACTAACCGGCACACTTGTGTAAGGGCCTTGTCACACTCCTTTTGTGTTGCTCCAAATACCAGTATGTCATCACTGTAATTAAAAGTATGCTGTGACAGGTTGAATTATTTTACGTAAAACATCTCGAAATATTTCTGCAGCTGACAAAACTCAACCTTTTGTATCTGAACAAACCAATATGTCAAAAAAGTTGTGATGTAACTACCGTTCTCTTCCAACTCGAGTTAATGGTATCCCTTGTTGAGGTCAAGATGGAAGAAGAATTTAGCACCATTCAGTTGCATGATCTTGCCTGCTATGCGTGGACCAGGATGTCTTTCTCTCTCAATTGCTTTGTGAGACTGGTGCATATCAACACAGATGGACACTGCACCTCCACTGTCCTTTTTTGGCACCACCACTATGGGCAAACCCATGGCGTAGGACTGGTGGAGTGCTCAATGATGTGATGCTTCAACACCATTTATAGTTCTTGCTCAACGGCTTCTTGCAAGTGAAAAACAACTCTGCAGTGCAACTGGGCAACAGACCGAATGCCCTCATTAATATCACCTGGACTAGGAGGAAGAGGAGGAGTTACCGCCCATGGCCATCGCTTTTGCTGGTGCTGTTGCCGCACGCCGTTGTGGCCGCTGCGGCTCTATCGTCCTTCAGCCACTTCTGCTTCGGCTTTTGCCGGTTTTCAGCCGCAGCTTTTCGCCGCGGCCGCTGCCATCATTATCGCCGCCACCGCTGTTGCTGACAGCTTAGCTACCGTTAGCCACCATTGGAGTGCTGTTCATTGCGGTGTAGCGGTGTGACTGGACAGCTGAGTGGTGCAGCGGGTGGCCTGTGGCGGCTTGTGGGCGGCGCTGCCTCAACTAGAGGTCAGTGCATTGTGGATGCTGATTCAGCTGAACAGCTGTGAGGCGGACGGCTCGTGGCGGCGGAGAAGCCCTGCTGCCTCAACTAGAGGTCCGTGCACTGTCGGCACTTTGTGTGCGCTGATTCTTGCACCTCTCTCACCCTGCTAACCGCTCAGGAGTGGAGTGGAGCGAGGGTGCAGGAGAGTGGCCAGGCTGAGGGGAGGTGGAGAGAGCTGTAAGAGCCAGCTACCCAGGACTTGGCACTGGAAACGGGACACAGCGGTCAAGCAAGTGAGTGACTGAGTGAGTGAGTGAGCGAGGAGCAGGTTGAGGGGGTGTGGGAGGCTAGAGGGGGTGAACAGCCCGGTGTGACAACTGGGCTGGCACCTGGGTGGGTACTTCTGCAACAGAGCTGTTATTTTTGTTGTCAGGTTTTCGCCCTAGGAGCTTTAGGAGCCGGGTTGTCACCTGGTCTCCATTCTGGACACTCTGCAATTCCACTCACGGCCCAGCCTGGGCACTGAGATAGGGTGCCAAACTAAACAACCAAATATTCAACCAAACATTCAAACATTTAAACATCCAAAGTAACTCAAAATAAATTAATAATAATAAATAAATAATAAGGAAGAATAAAGGACGAGTTAAAGGAAAAAAGAACAAAAACAGAAGGGTGAACCATGAGGTCGGGAAGAGACAGAGCACCTTTCCCTCCAATAAAAAGGAAAATGAAAACACAATGAATGACGGCCAAAAATAACAAAGCAAAAACTGAGGGGGAGGGTCAAACTTTAATTTTGCAAGTTTTTCCAATCTTTGCAAGAACAAACAATGCACCAAGCAAAATTGAGTTCTTAAAAGATCCAGTAGGAACAAAGCTCACAAATCAAGAGGGAGAAACCAATCTACCAGCACCAATCACTCCAATAAAGAAAAGAACAACAAGGGACACACAAACCAAGGATACGCTTGAGCCAAATGTCTCCAATAACTCAAATGAAACAAGAACGTCTTTAGGCTTAACCGAGGGTCTGTTAAAACTAGAACCAACGGAACAACAAAATACTTCATCGGGGTCCATAACAGACTTGGAGTTTATTACATCTAGAGAACAATCTCCGCAAGCCAATGAATTCCAACAAGAGGAGTCCGACAGTATACCTTGGCAAAAAACTCAAGAACAATCAATAAGTATTGAGGCTCAACAACCAATTGAGGTACTGGTAAAAATCATTAATCAAACATCAAAGCAAGCACACAATCTGGAGGCAGCTCAAAACATACAGGCACCAGAAAAAAACAAATTTTAATATCATCACCATCAAATCAGTTGCTCAAAGGCACACAGCCATGTCAAAACCCCAAGATAAATGATTTAGTATTAACAACCAATACAGCGCCATCAATTGACTCAGGAACCATATGGGATATTTTCTTTAAAACATCACAACTTACTTTGGAGGCATTGAACTACCAATCAAACAAGATGGACGTTCAAGTAGATTTGATAAATATCATGGTAAATGCAATCACAGGGATTGATCAAAAATTGGCTAACCTTAACTCCCTAGTCATGCGAGCACAGGCCTACGCAACCACACAAAATATGGAGTGTGCCTGTTGCCCAACAAATGACAAATTAGCAACGATCCCGGAAGTTTTGACCTCTCTCATTGAGGTTTTAAAGATTAGAGTAACCAACGACAACCACAATAACACGCTTGCATGACCTCAGCATAACGCCACAAAAGAGGAACCAAGCAAGGGCAGCGTACATGCAGACTCAGTACTTGACAATCAACTGATAGCCACTACAGAAAAATCAAATACAGAGGACAAGCAGGAAACCTTAATCCAACCAACACAGATGAACCTGACAAGACGCATGAAGAAAAAATTAAGAAAACAAAATCTTACAACCCATATACAAGAATGGTGATAATACAGAACCTAAAAACTACAGATTAATCGCCCTTCTAGACATCGAAGGGAAAGCCTACGAAAACACCCTGTTGACAGAACTAAACAGATGGGTTGGAGACAATGAAATCCTCCCCCCTATCAAACAGGCTTCCGCAAAGGCTGTTTGACAATCGATAACATCATGGCCATATCTTACTTAAGTCAGCAAGCCAACATCAAAAATAAGAAACCAGTCTTTGCCTGCTTCATAGATTATTCAGCAGCCTTCGACGGGGTGCCACACTGCAAGCTTTGGTCCAAATTGCATAATTGGCGAATTCCATCCGGCCTCCTCAACGCTATCATCTCGTTATACAGCAATACTTGGATCCAAGTGAAATTAGCAAACAACACCACAACAAAAAAGTACCTTATAAATTGAGGCCTAAAACAGGGTTGTGTACTTGCCCCAACACTTTTCAATCTATACACAGCGGATCTGGGCAAGAGGCTCCACAACGACAACCTCTCAGTCCCAAAAATTGGAATCAATAAAATCCAAATTTTACAATGCTCGGACGACTTAGTGGTGATGGACCACACAAAAATAGGACTACAAAGGGGACTAGATGCTCTAAATGCCTACAATCAGATCAATGAATTAACAATAAATCCAGAAAAGACCAAAGTATTGATCTTCGGGAGGTGTAAAAAAAAACACTCCTCAAATGGCACATGGGCTAAGAGACAATAACTGTTTCATAGTCTTATAACTATCTCGGGTGTTGGCTGAGTGACTCGGGCAAAGCAACTTTGCACCTACACAAAATGAAATCTAAAGTAGAATCTACAATCTATGCTTTGTGTAAACTACATGAGAAAATGCAGAGCCCAACCACTATCCCAATCAGAAAGGTGCTACAATCTAAAATAAGTGCAATCCCGGGGTACGCACAGCAGGCATTCCCGGGCAAAATGATCACAATGATGGAAAAAGCACAATGCCGGGCATACAAACGCATATTTAAACTACCCAAATACACCCGCAATAGGGGGTCCGACTGGAATTTGGACTGGTGCAACAGAGTAAAGAATGCTTGGGGATGCACGCAAAATATTATTATCACGTACTCAAAGCTCTGGAAGGGAGCCTGAAGAGCATGTTAAAACCCATCTATGGAGGACCTCCTAATCCATGGCAGGTCTACATGCAGGAAGCAGCAGAAGCCTTAGATGTGGCAACTCAGAATTGGGGACAAGAAGCCATAACCTACCCGGCTATCAAGAGGGCAATTAACAAACAATGCTACCAACTGTCAAGAGAAAGTGATCTAGCGCACTTTGAGAGTGGAAGTGGTCAATCAGAACTGATCGCTACATACATGGAGTACAAATCCCAGCCTTACCTTCATCAAGCATTGGTGAGAAAGGCCCTAAAAAACATTCAGTGGGCCAGACTAGTGCCTCTCCCGATAAAATAATTAAATCCGGGGTGGAAAGCACTTGATTATAAAATCAGCTGCAGAATCTGCAATTTCAAAACAGAGTCATTACTACATCTAATGTGCTGCTGCCCGGGTCTGTTACAACTCAGTCGGAAGCTACTAAAGCCAATATGGCTACGCAAAGGTGTTCGGACAGTAAAAGAAGCTGTTGTGGCTCTATTTTCCTGCACTTTAATGACTGACCTGGCTAGAATTGGGAGATACATGGAGGAAGTGCTTCACAGACTTGTTAAAGAATAAGAGCAAGCCAACAGCAAGAAAACAGACTCACAGTGGACAGACTAAGACACACCTCCGACATTATACTTCACACATAATTAACTTATCAATTTTTTTAATTTTCATGTTTTATTTGTACTTTCCACGGAATGAAATTGGGTATAATTGTAAATGAATCTCTTTTAGGTTTTGTTTTTAATTGTTTAGTTGCATTGCAAATGGTTTTAAGTAACTGTGCAATAAAAATAAATCAACCCTCATTAATATGAAGTCACATTTTCATTGTCTTGAGTAGGCATGCATTAGAAAGAAATTCCTTGAAGAATGTGAATTGGCGCTTGCACTGATACTTAATAACATCAGACACAGCAGGTTCCTCAATATGACATCACGTCCCATCATAGACCCCTTATCCATACATTGCTCGCCATTATCATAAGCCCCTTCACTTCCTAAAGGAGGCCCACCCGATGCCGGATTCAAAGGACATCGCATAGGTCTCTCCAGACCATTAGACCCTCTGCTAATTTGTCATCATATCTGTGTCATTTTATACGAATTTCTTCTGCTAGTGACCACTCCATTATGTCCCTGTGCCAGTGTGGTATCAGGCGCTCGGTGACCCATCCATGTAATGGCAACCCTGCGTCGAGCCAATACTACGACCAGTTGTTAAAATTTATATCGTATTTTACTTCCCCTTGGCAGCTTGACATTACCTAACAGCACTAAGGCGAAGGGATTACATGTAAGCGGGTGGTCCTGACAATATCAGCTATGACTGGTGTCAAAATGCCTGCACCAAAGGGCAATGCCAGGCTAAGTGCAAAACGTTGGCGCTATCTGAACCACAACGGGGATAGGGACGTGTCAAGGATAAACGGTGTAGAGCCCTAGGTGTGAGATGAGTCCTAGAAGGAAGTTGTAGTGTACCAACTGGAAATGAGTATTGCTGGAGACAGTATGTGTTAGTTCGTTAACCCGTGTCCAATCCCTGTCAGACAGTGGTGTATCAAGGTCCAAATCCCATGCCAAACGCGCCCAGGGAAGAGTCCCAGCTACATCTACCCTCATGGCTCTATATAGTAAAGGATATTGAGTGGCACCCCTTGCCATAGCTCAGTAAGACCCCAAGTGTTTGTGTGGGATTGGGGGTGCAGGGTATGAAGGCCAGATGGTTCTAGTTACTTCAGCCAGACTAGCATGTTCTAAGAAATGACCAGGGCCAAGCGTGAATTCCTGGTGCGCCTCCTCAAAAGTGATTAATGTTTCTGCTGGGTACAAATCTCCCTGAAGCATGCACCAATTCTTTGCACACCTGAAATGACATTTTTTCTAATAACTGCCTAATCGGTTTTAATATCCATATGTCAAGTTCCCTGTGGAATGGGGCCCACTTTAGAACTGTCTGCACAAAACACTGCCTAGATAAAAGCTGTTTGTCGCACTATGTATGTGAGGCCCGCCTACGTCCCAACCCCCCTCCATCAGCAATTCCGGTAAGTGAGCTGCTGCAGCACTGCCCGCCAGTAGCCTCTTCTCCCAGTTTTCCCCCGGCTGTAGACATCGGGCCACATGTTGAAGGTGCACGACATAGTAATATAAATCTAGTTTTGGGACTTCCAATCCCCCTTCTTTGTAACGTTTGGTTACGGTCGTGAAAGCCATTCTGCTACACCGCCCCGCCCAGAGGAGCGCAGTCAAAAGGGAGTCGAGCTGTTTAAGCATCGTGCACAGTAAGTGACAGAGTGAGTTCTGCAACACGTAGAGACATCGTTGGAATCAGCCCCATTTTTGCAATAGCCATCGGGCCATTAGGGAGAGGGGCAAGGTGGGCCAAAAAGTTACTGGCGCCCTCAGGGAGTCCCTCCACATTTAAGCGGAGCTACTGGGTTTTAGAATGTACCACTTTGATTCCCAAATACTGAAATTGCTCTAATTCCCAATGCGATCTCAACACCAGTAAACGATTCACCGGCGTGCCTACCAGTGAAGCAAGTGGGAATATTAAGGACTTATTGCGGTTCAGACATAGACGCAAGATGTTTCCGAAACCATCCAGCAGCTGTAGAAGCCGCAGCAATGCATCTCTAGAGGCGGAAAGATAAAATAATGCATCATCGGCATATAGGGGAATGACATGCCGTACCTCACCCACCCATATGCCCCAGTCGTGCAACTTCTGGTGTGCCCATATAGCTTCTAAGCACTATGTTTGGTTTAATCTTTAAAAATTCATATCTCTTCTTCTACTGATTGGATTTTTGTAGTTTTGGTCTTATTCCGCACAAATAAATGTTCTCTATTTTTCTAAACCTATGTGGAATCTTTGTGTGGTGTTTTCATTGCGGTACTTTGTGTGTGTGTGTGTTTTATTTGCACAAATACTTTACACATTCCTTTGTAGATAAGCCTGACTGCTATGTGCCAAGCTACCAGAGGGTGGGCTCAGGTAATCTTATTGTGTATCTAGCTTATCCTGATAAGAGTGGTGGTTCCTGTCTTGCATAGGTCCATACCTCGGCCAATCAGAAATCCCATTTCTAACAATGACTCGACTCTGCAACGGTTTAGAAGCAACCTATGTGTATACCTTCATGTTTGACGGGTTGAGGCGTAGCACAAGAGACAGTCTATTGAAATTGTTGCCTGGCAAGATGTTTATCA
Source organism: Triturus cristatus (assembly GCF_964204655.1). Classification (NCBI taxonomy): domain Eukaryota; kingdom Metazoa; phylum Chordata; class Amphibia; order Caudata; family Salamandridae; genus Triturus; species Triturus cristatus. The sequence continues at coordinate 429,167,007 of NC_140591.1, forward strand.
ACGCACCACTGTCTAAGATAAAGGTTATGGGACAACAGTTGACCTTTATTGTAATCTTGGGCAGAGTCCAAGTGAATTTGGTGTTTGCCTTTGTCTTTTGTTCTTACTTGCAAGCAGCCAAACCTAAATGTGCCTGTAGTCCCTTTGTCGATTCTATCATCGCAAACCATCTTCTTCACTGGCGCCTGATGATGATGTTGAAGAACATTTGTATGATGAATTTGATGATGATCGACTTTGTTTTGTTTCTACTTGTTGTAACTAATATTGCCTTTTGGCCTTGTGGGCGTAGTGAGTATGCTTCTGGAACTTTCTGGCACCCATTATTTTTTATTGCTGTGAAACAATTGGTTCCCATTTTGCTTTGCAGACCGTTACAAAGTGGGTTTTTCCCCCGCAATCTTTGCATGTCTGTCCCATGTCTGGACATTTACCTTCATGGGAAATGAAAACCCACATCAGAAACACAACTTTTTGTTCTCGGTAGACAACTTGCATGCATCTACCTTGTGCTTGCTTTTCATGACCAACGCAGATTCATTTTTCGCTGTTCCAGCTTCTATATCAGCAGCTAGTCAATCTGCTCTTTCATCGTCCCTTGCAGCCAATAATACTTTCTCTAAACTGAGTGGCCCTCTCAACATGCGTCTTCTGAAAGAGTCAGAAAGACAGCCATCGATGACTCTGAGGTGTATGGCTTCTTCATCATTAAATTCACTAAACTTACAGTATTTGACAAGTACATCACGTCTTTCAACAAACCCATCCATCGTTTCACCAGCTGCCTGTCTTGCTTGATTGAAAAGGTACCTTTCATATTCCACATTTGGCATTGGATTGACCTGTCACCGGCAAGGTTCTTTAAAAACTTAATGATTTTCTTATCATCTACTTCTTTTAGGACATCTATGAAGTCATCAAACGTCTCGATCAATGCACTCCACTTGGCACAAATCTTCTGCTTCTTGACTGTGTCGAATGGCAGAAGTGGTTTCAGAAACACAACTGCATCGTACTTCGCGCTCCCTCCAGCAGCCATTGAAAATATTCACTATTCTGATGGCTTTCATTGCCCTGGATGTCACTTGCCACTGTGCAAGCATTGGCCTCTCAACTGGGCCTGGATCGTCACACCCGATTTGAGGTTGTGTGCCATTTCCCTCGCTCATGGTAGTAAGAACGTTTGGACTTTCGTACCTGGCTATCACTGCCTTTAGTGTTTGCTTTGCATGGATAATGGCTCTGTGTTATGATGTGGCACAGTATCTCTTCTTTTAGCCTTACCAGTGGGTTTCTGGCGGGCTTTCGAAGATGCTCCTTCGTAGGTCCTTCAATTTCTTTAACGGCCGTGCCTGGGTTGGATCGGGGCTTTGACTCCCACACGCCAACTTTGAACTGCTTCTCATCGATTTGAGTGCATGTGGCATGTTCAAGCAGTTTGCTGTATCATTGCAAACTCTTAGGGAGAGCAGTCTTGTGTTTTGGGGACACGTAACTCCTACTCGTCACCAGATGTAGCATCCTCCCTAGCCCAGGAGCATGCAAATGAACACACCACACATGGAGCTCTGTAGCAGACATCTTTATTCCTCAGCATTCAATCACACATTACTCTCTGATTACGTCATAACCTTTAATAACCACACCTAATCACCTACAAGCATGTCACGTAATTCCTGTGTTGAGTCTGCCCAGAACCGCACGGGTCTTAGTGCACATAGTCTCACAACACTACACATCCTGCTCTCCCAGCCATTAAGGCCATTCCTGTGATTAGATGGAAAGAGGCCCTGCAGTGACTACAATGGTGGAGGGTGCCCACTAAGGAGATGCAATTGTAGCTGTGTACTTGGCAGTCAGAATCTGCAAAACTTCAGGGCTTTGGGAACTGGACAAGGTGGGAATCTCTAAATTGGGTGATGTCTGGCAGACAAATCACATGATGTCCTACAACCAACTCACAGCTGAATGTGATTCACATTTATCCCAGTTCTTCCTGCACTTACACCTCCAACATGCATTGGATTGGCACAGGGCTCATATAACGGTGCTCCCAGAATATAGTCCAGTAGAAATCCGACTCACGATGTCATCTATTGGTAGAAAGGGAACATCCAGCTGATGATAAATGTCCTGGACCCACTAAACCAATTGCAGGAAAGATGGGAATTTGCCCTGGGGCCCTCGGATGACAAGCAATGGGTTGAGGCAAAAATGTTTGCCCAAGAAATGGTAATACCAGCCCTCCTGAGATGGGATGGGAAGGGAACAGTGGACAGAAACGGTTGGTTGGGATAGCCTGTGTTTTGGGTAATCCTTTTTAGGTCCCTGATCTCAAAGTGATTACGGGGGATGGATTATTGTCTAGCTAAAGAAGCAGTGTATAGAGAGGGTATAGAGAGGGTGCCCAGAAGTATGATAGAATTGTGGGGTTAGTGGAAGGCACATCACAAACCCCCCCGAGCTAGCCACCCATTGGAACTTTCTGAGGTTCTATGTGGTGAGAGCTGGGGTATAGCCCTTTCCAGGTGGCATTGGTGTGAATGTGGTAGATTTACAAGGGGTCTACATCACGGATTTCTGGAATTAAATGGGAGGTGGAAGGGGGGTGCATAGGAGATTGCGATGCAGGATTAGTGTTGTGATCTTAATATTGTTGAAAACTCAATAAAAATAAGTTAAAAAAAAGAATTTCGAGCACCTCGAAATGCAGATACTTCCTAAAGAAATGAGGGAATAAATGATGCTTTAATTACCCTGACTACTGGCTCTATTGTTGGGACTGGTAAATGCCCATACAGCAACACAAATCAAAGTTTAGTGAGGATTGTTTGAATCTCAGTTTGCAGAGTTGAATCTTGTGACCAACACTCCAACCCAAACACCATGGTGACCCTTTGGATATTCTTAAGATAAAACTACTCCAGCGTTCTTGACTCCAAGTACCATGTACATTTTGATTTCAGAATTCTGCCAAAGACCATTATCTGTGTCTTTGATGTATTGACAATCTGACCTTTCTGGGGATTATATTTTTGAAAGCATTTAATGAATGCTTCAACCCTCCAGCAGTTAAGTCCATGATAATGTTTATGAATAAGGAGGAGCCCATGTCTCTTGTGTAGAGACTAAAAATAAGGGGTGCTAGCAAAACTCATTGTCTTAACCCCATGTTATTAGTGATGCTTCTTGCTGTGTGTGCACCATCTCCAGTTTTTACCATGACACAGATATCGGTATGAGGTGTTTGTATAGCCTTTACAAGAGATGAAGGGATGATTTGAAAGTTTAGAACATAGAATTCCCTTTTTGTATCTTATGAATGCACGGGAATAATCTAAAAGGCATACAAACAGAGCCCCACTATTACCTTTTACGGTTGTCTTGGTCATCATCGACGATGTTCACACCTTTTCACGAAACCAGTCTGTTCCATCAGGGCTATGATGTACTTGACTAGTTTCTGCAGTTCCTCTAAAAGCAGCCTGGTAAAGGTTTTTCCCTCTACATCTAGCAATTCTATTATTAACTAACTTGCAGGATCAGATAGGGCAACCTTTTAATACAAAGGATAACTGAACCCTTCCATGAGACAGGGATGTCAGAAGGATTAACAGTGGATGTAAACAATGGCAATAATAAGGATTCCCCAAAAGTGGATTGAATTTTAAAGCATCCATTGGTAGCACTTTATAATCATAGCCCCTGACTGTTTACTTGAACGTATGAAATCTGCACATTTGACATTGTTGGCATTCATGCCAGTTGCAGGCATATTTACAAGCCACTATCGCCAGAGGAACGTCGCTTTTTATAACATTCCTGTGGCGATAAACTCTTTGTCTTATTTACACAGCGGGGTTAAGCCATCTAACGTGGCTTAACGCCACCTTGTAAATAAGGCCCCCTTTCGCACTACACTTACCTTGAAAGGGGAGGGCAATGGGTGTTGCGGTGGGCATTCAACTGCAACACCCATTGATTTTGACGCTGTCCCCAATTTACAAGGGTGGCGTAAATAGGAGGCAGCGCCAAAATTAAGACCAGGAAAATCTGTCCCTAACCAGGCGAAACGAGACAATATGTTTAATTTCTCCTTGTTTTTGCTGTTTCTATGTGTGCTTCATTCTGCAGCACACATAGAAACAGCAAATCACCATGAAGGATTGTTTATGTGCAGTAAGGGACACATTCCCTCAACGCAGGCATCCTTGCACTATGTTGCAAGGGTGCCTGTGTTAGCCCAGACAGCTGAGTTTAACGCAAGCACTTTTCAGAATGGCAGAGCGTGGCGTTAGCAATTTTTGCTTAACACCACGATTGCCATTCCCTTGTAAATATGGCCCCAGGTTTAAAATAGATAGCAATAGTTTTACATAGCGTGAGCTTATGTGGGTAAAGCGCTGTTCAACTGTTACACTGCTCATGTTCACTATTTGTTCCAGACCATCTATTTACAATTTGATAAACTTTTTGGGAATTATTGTTTTTTTGAGGGCCTGCTAGCTGTATAAAATGCCGGGTGGTTCACTTCTCTGTTTGGTCATATTAGACCCGCAAAGTAATAAAAAAAAAGAATTATAGTGTGCAGAAGCACCAACGCAAAGAAGCACTGGTAAAGACAATCTGTCGGCCCTCACGTTTTAAAGGCGAGACCTATTGCTTTGACAGTACTTGTTGAAATAAGTAAGTCAAACAAATAAAAACATTCTGGAATTACAGCAACAAGTTGGAGTGTCAGTGTGCTCTGCTGAATGGGAATGGTGTTTCTTTCGACTCTTGACAGCTATATATCAAATTTCTGTATGTAGTTAATACTTCCTCAGTAATCGCCCTGGCCATAACCAAGCCAACAGAATCACAACAGTGGATTACGAAGAAAGAGATGATGAAATTAATTAAGGGAGTATTATCCTGAGGTGTTATGGGCCCAAAAGAAGGACACTTGTCTTTTACACCTTCAATTCCCTAGTCAGTATCCATACACTTCCTTTGCAGTCCTCTAGAGACCCATTCAACAGCATGTACTAATCCATTCACTGTGCCAAACCCAAACACTTATACATTCACCAAGACAGTCTCTGTCCAGTACTCTAATGATTCAGTCACTGCCTAAGTATTCATGCACAGAGCCAGGTCTTAGCATATGGACTTCTTCAAACCCCTATCCACTATGCATGCAGTCCTCTAAGCACCTACACACTTGTCTTTCACACCTTCAATTCCCCAGTCAGTATCCGTTCACTTCCAGCAAACACCCTGTCACTCCATTTGCACTCCTCTAGTGACCCATTCAGCATTATGTACTACTCCATTCACTGCGCCAAACCCTAATAAATTCACCCAGCTACTCTCCTTGCAGTACTCTAATCATTCAGTCAGTACCCAAGTACTCATCCAGTGACCCAGGCCTTAGTATATGGACTGCTTCAAACCCTTATCCACTATGCATGCAGTCCTCTAACCACCTACACAATTGCCTTTCTCACCTTCAATTCCCTAGTCAGTATCCATACACTTCCAGGAAATACCCTGTCACTCCCTTTGCAGTCCTCTAGTGACCCATTCAGCACCATGTACTAATCCATTCACTGTGCTAAAACCCAAACACTTATAAATTCACCAAGATACTATCTTTGCAGTACTCTAATCATTCAGTCAGTGCCTAAGTATTCATACACTGAGCCAAGCCTTAGCACATGGACTGCTTCAAACCCCTATGCACTATGCATGCAGTCTTCTAACCACCTAGACACTTGTCTTTCACACTTTCAATTTCCTAGTCAGTATCCATACAGTCCAGCACTTGTGACTGCCTTTGCACTCCTCTAGTGACTCATTCAGTACCAAGTACTAATCCATTCCCTGTGCGAAAATCCTAGCACTTATAAATTCGCCTAGGCACTCTCCTTGCTGTACTCTAATCATTCAGTCAGTACCCAAGTAGTCATGCAGTGAGCCAAGCCTTAGCACATGGACTGCTTTAAATGCCTATGCAGTATTGATGCAGGCCTCTAATCACCTACACAGTTGTTTTTCACACCTTCAATTCTCTAGTTATTATTCATACTCTTCTAGCAAACACCCTGTCACTCACCCAGTGTGTCTCCTTATAGTACTGTAATCATTTAGTCAGTTAGCATGTAGTCTTTTAGTGAGGTAGGCTTTAGGGCATGAACTGCTTCAAAGTAGTATGCACTATGCATGTATTGTTTTAACGATCGTCACACTTGTGGTTCAGGGCTATAGTTTCTTAGTCAGTTTTTATATAAAATGTGTTTGTACAGTAATGGAATAGTATACATTTGAAAGTTATTAATATACATTTATTTGTGATTCTTTTTTACAGATACAGAACAGGAGTGTTTCTCATCTGTTTGCACTCTTCTCGTGCAAGATTGTTTGGATGAAGGGTCCTTAGGTGTTTCATCATACTTGCTGTGCCGCACGAGTATTTTTTGTTAGGATCCCCTCGTAACAGAACTCTTTGGCAAATCTTGCGAATGAAGAAGGTGGCATTGGTCTTTGTTTGCCCCTTGGAAAACATTAAAACATTTTTCACCACTGATGAAAAACGTTGTGGGCGTGGTGCCTTCTGCAAAAAAATTTCCTCAGATTTGGTAAATATTTTAAAGCGGCAACATTTACAGTTTTTGTAAGTTAAACTTATAAAATGTTGTTAGCTGTATACATTTTATATATCTGTGATTTGTTTCTTGTGGTATTTTGTTAAGAATACCATGTTGGTTTTTTTTTAACAATCTTTTTGATTTTTCAGGTCTGTCGTCGACATCCGTGGTTCCCACAGGAGTGTTCTGCTTTGTTGTTTTGTATTATTGTTGTTACATTTTGTTTATTAGTTTATTGTTTATATTTATGTTAATAAAAATATAAAGTTTGAAAATAGTTTATCGTTTATATATTTATTATTATAAAAAATAAAGTTTGAAAAAAAAATGAATAATGTTTTTGGTTGTTGTCTTAACTGCTGTGTGACTCTTTCTTGTTCTTATTACTGTTATTTGATGGAGTCCACCATGGTGTTAAATTTTGGGGCACGTATCGCTGGAATACTAGTCATATCTGTAGTTTGCACCAACTTCTGAATAGTGTGTTAGATTTATCTCAACTTTACTTCCATTAAAGTGCTGATAATGAAATGGAGAGTAGCCGTTCCCGTGCAAAAAGACATGAGGTGCATCTTTGCGATTTATTCTAAATACTAAAATCCTGTATTGTATTGCACTGAGGTATTGGCTGCCCTTACAGTGTACACACGAAATCTATTAAGAAATCTCATTGTATTTATATTGATTGGAAATAGTGCGTCAGGTGCTGGATCTTGACGAGATACACTGCTCAGTTCGTATATTGTTCTGCATACGAAAAAAATCACATCACAACTTTCACACTAATTGCAATGCGAAACAAATTCCGGCGATAAGACACGTTAGCACCAGGGATTTTACACCTGCTTTCTGCTGGTGTTAAGCAGGACAACTACCTGCACCATGAAAGGGAACACAGCCAAGAGCCACACCAGAACACCCACAGGTGCCATAGAGTCAATGAGCATGATACAGGGATACCCATGAGGGCCAGAAGACTCATCTCAACAACTCCAGGACCGCCAATGCCCCCCAAACCCATATCTTAGTAAGTGTGTCCCTGTGGTCATTGTCTTAGCATGATAGGCACGATCCCTGCAACATCACAGTGTGCTGTCACCTCAGCGTTGGCAGTGAGCCTGGATGTGTAGCTATGTACGCATCCTCCTGAATGCACAACTGGCGTGTGCTGATCTGGGATTCACAGGTCAGTGGAGGGGTGTGCCTATCCGGCAAGGGGAACGGGGTGTCACGGACATGTCCGTGTACAGGAAGTGCGGTAAGTGTGTCTCTGTGTTCTGGTGTGGCCTGTTACAAGAGCCGCAGCAGTCGATGTTGTAAAGTGGAATGTACCACCTCCAAACAGCACTGTGATGTTGTTGGAATGTAGCAGGACATGCGCAAATAGGCATTACAATGGCGTGCCGTACGAGTGCACGAGATACAACAGCTCACCGTACAAAAGTGTGGGGACTCGTGGGAGGGAGGAGCAGCCGTTTGGCAACATAACACACTGGAGGGCTGTAAAATGTAAAAATAGACTGTGGTTGAGCAGGACCCATCGTGGGGGAAGAAACATGCTCCAGACATTACAAACCCCAGCATGCTGCGGAAGGAATTACTCACCTGTGAGGCACTGGGACAGGAAATGAGGTCATCGGAAAGAACGAGATTAAGGTGTGTTTGGAAGCAGCTTGCTTAAATCACAGCAAATACCTATGAATAAGGAGTAAGGACTCCAAAACGCGTAAGGTGATGAAAGAATTCAGAACTGAAATGCCGGTTTGTCTGTAATAAAGTTCCTGGTGAACAAAGTACTGTGGAGTGCGTCCTCATCTGTGGGCAACCTTTGGAAATATATATATATGTGTGATACGTGCTGTATAAATAATACGTATGGCAAATATGATATGCATACATCAGGTTGCTAAATGTCAATGTATATATCTATGATGCACCTACATTAGAGATGTTGACACAATTTGTTTATTATGTATCACAACATAGTAAGAGAAGAAAGAAAAAGAAAAAAAGCCTACACTGTTAGTATTTTGTTACTTTCCATTATCACGTGGTGTAAATGCAAAAAAACAAGAAAAAAAGAGAGTATATATGTTTAAATTGTACCGCTGTTTCGCTATGTGATCAAGGGCACTGGATGCCCGAAACGCGTCGTGAGGAGTGATTTAATGAGAAAATAAACTCACCTGTGATTGTGAACTTCCGTGTGGGACGTTGTCTTTCGTGTTCGCCGCAAGGAGGTACAGGAAGTGTTGTGATACTAATTCACGGAAGTCTGGTTGCTTCCGCTTCAACAGTCCCCTCTCCGCAAGCTGGTGGCAGCCCTCAACCGAACTTTTGCTGTGGATCCGAAAAGGAATTTTGGCTGCATACCCCCTACGAGCCGTGAAAACGTACACCAGGAAGCAGACACCCAAGTTTGAAGTCGGAGGACTCGCGAAGGTATACTGCACATACTGGTGAGTAAGACGGCATCTACGTAGGCTGGGGATCTGCGTGAGTTCACACAGGGCTATTTTCTTTCAACAACAATATCAACGTTGTTTGTATGTATCACTGAGAAACGCCTCAAAACATGTCAAGTGACGCGGTACGAGAACGTGAGGCAGCAGCTGATATATTATTCGGTAATTTACCAAGAGTCAATCCGAATGCTGTAACCATCAATGAATTAAATGGCAATACAGACACCGATGTCAATTTCATGCTGAAGAATGTAGAGAAAAAAATGAAAAATGAAATAACGAAGTGGTGGGAGCACAAACCCCTAACAAAATATGTGGAGGTGGATAGAATACCTCGGGGATTGAGAATGCTCCTGGCTCCTAGTTTTGACAACCCCAACCCAGCAATGCTAAGAGAATGGGGTGAAAGTAACCTGGCAGCATCCATGAATTTGGTACGCATATTAATTAAATATGCTGAAATCGATCGCCAAGTGCTGCTGGCGGAAATTGAAACAATCAATAAAGATTTAGACAAAATTGACAACAAAAAAGATTTTATCTCAGCAAAACGGAAAGAAATTGACAAACGCCTAAAAAAACATGAAGAAAAGATAAAAGCAAGAAAGGCACACAAATTTGCTCGTGACCAGGCGGACTATGAGTTGGGCCAAATTTACACATTCGCACGTAAATATGACAATGCAAGAAAATTAAAAGCAAGCAGTAATAATAAACCCAATGCTATACGTCTTGCACAAACAGGCAACATCGAGACAAGCATCATTGAAACTGACACTGAATCTCTCTCAAGCGGATCAAGCATTGAGGGCCTAAACGTTGAAAGAACACCCAATGATGCAATTTTGACTCTGGGCGAAGAGGTTGATTTTTTAGCGGATGCTCGGAGACAGACTCTGAGACCGCGAAACGAAAGGAACAACACAGGAAAAGACGAAATACAATTAGAAGGACGAGGCGCCACAGGCGGAAACGCGAAGCGGAGAGGAAATCAGCGAAAACATTGGCGTAAAATGTAGAACCTGATGAGAAAACCATCATAAATTTATCGTCCATAACGTTAACTAAGGCCGAGGAACAACTTCTAGCCTTGGGACTCAATTATTGCCCTGAAAGCAACTTTGATTAGGCCACAACAAGAGTAGACATTTTTTGCTTTATACGTAAACTAAAATTAAAGAAATTCTTCATGATTAAAACAGGACTTGAAAAGAAAAAGAACTTTGAAGATATGACTAACCAGTATAAACTACAAGCTTCTGATGTACAAACATTGTTGACTATGCATGAATTAAAAAACAATGAGCATGAAGAACCCTTACAGTCAACTCAACAAAAATTACGCACAATCGATTTACTCCAAAAGGGTGCAGGGGAAAGCCCCTATAAAGCTAAGTCTACATTTTTGCCAATCATGCCCAAGGACGCTGTGGATTTTTCCATGAACGTGTCATAGATGAAATAAAGAAACTTCATCGTCAAGTTAATTATAACAAAAATAAATAAAAAAAAAAAGGAAATCAAATTTCAATCAAAAACATTATCAGAATTTGATGAAAAAACTCAGCGGTGACAATGAAATAATTGTGAAAAAATCAGATAAAGGTGGCAACATCGTCCTTTGGCCTAGAACACAATATACACAGGAAGCCATGCGACAACTAAACGATGTAAATTGCTATGAGAAATCCACAACTTTAGCTTACAATAAAGCGAAAGAATCATTAAAGAAAGAATTGAAACAATGGAAACAGGAGGGACTTATATCCACAGAAGAATACCAATTCATATTTAATGAATATCCAGTCCTTCCCTTCCTTTATTTACTGCCAAAAATTCATAAAGGAAAGGTCCCAGTTCCCGGACGCCCCATTATTTCAGCAATCAAAAGTATGACTGAACAAGTGGGGCGATATATTGATTTTTATTTACAAGATATGGTAAAGACATTACCTTCCTTTGTCAAGGATACGGGAGACTTTATAAACAAGCTAAAGGACATTTCGTGGAATAATGATCTGATTCTAGTAACTCTTGACATAGAATCGCTTTATACTAGTATTGAGCATTCATGTGGAATCAATGCTATAGAATATTTTTTGAGTTTTAGACCATGTGAATATTTTATGCACAACAAAATGCTGTTATCCTTAATTACCTGGTGTCTGAATAACAATTTTTTCATGTTTGGGAAAGATATTTACAGGCAAATACAAGGTATTGCGATGGGGGCCTGCTTCTCCCCTAGCTACGCGTGTTTACACGTGGGCTATTGGGAGGAGCGGGTCCTCAGGACGCAACACAAGGAAATGTTTGATACAAGAATTATGCACTGGTTGCGGTATATTGACGATGTTTTTATGGTATGGAATGGAGATTCCAAAAGTGCAGAGGATTTTATTAGAACTATTAATATGAATTGTTTTAACCTACATTTTACATCTTGTATTAGTCCTATCAAAATTGAATTTTTAGACGTCTGCATTCAGATCAAGAACTGTGAATTAGTTACCACTGCTTTTAGAAAACCAACAGCAGGAAACGCAACATTACACGCAACCAGTGCACATCCCAAACATTTAATCAGCAGCATTCCTTATGGGGAAATTTTAAGACTAAAGCGTATATGTAGCAGTTCAGAAGAATTCGAAAATTGTCAAAATGAAGCCTTGATTAGATTAAGGAAAAGGGGTTCTTCTAATAAAATACTAACAGAAGCAGTGACAAAAGCCAGTAAGAGATCGAGGGCATCTCTCTTACCAGATGTAACGGAAGAGGAAGGACATAATATTATATCGGATGAATCACCTAGACTTATCACAACTTTCAGCCGTCAGGAAAGGAAAATCAGAGGCACAATGAACAAAAATTGGCCCATTGTCCTTACCGATAATGTCCTTAGCAACAAGCTGCCTGATAAACCCACCATTACATTCAGAAAAAATCAATCCATGGGGGGACAATTATCTAAAAACTGTCCTGAACTTGCACAAACTACTTCATGGTTAAAACCTAGAAAAGGTTTTTTCAAATGCACAAGTTGTTGTGCATGTAAATTCGGTATCAACACTAACAAATATAACACTCCATTTAGAGAAAATGAGGTAGATATCATGGGCAATTACAACTGTCGTACTGATTATGCGATATATGTACTCACATGCACCTGTGGGCTTAGGTATGTGGGAAGTACCAAGCTCCAGGTGCATGTGAGGATACTGCAACATCTTCGCGCTATCATCAACAGCGATCCGGCATATCCGGTCGCTCGTCATTTCAAAGAAGTTCACAACAAAGATATTAATTGCCTTTCTTATTTTGTAATTGACTCAGTTTTAGCTTCACGAAGAGGAGGAAATCGAGAAAAAATACTTAGACAGCGAGAGACAAAATGCATTTTAGAACTTGACAGTTAATTTCCTAATGGTCTGAACAACACAGAAGATATGCACACCTTTTTATAATTTTAACTGGGCTCAGTTTTAATTTGCATGACATTATATGACCTTATTAGGATATTACTGATACACAACATTATATTTATTTTCACATACCTATGTGGAGATATGGTTATCGTATCAGCAGGTTCATTAAATCGCTGTGGGCACTCGAATTTTCTTCACCAAATATCTGTCTAAACTGCTTCAACATATTTTCTTAAATACTTTTTTTCTTAAATAGAATTTTTTCTTTGGGAATAGATTTTAGAGATGAATTTGCACTAGACACTTTAATTCACTAGTAACATCAAGAACATTTAGGCTATTATGAATGTCAAAAGGAATATCTCAAATAATAAGTCGGTGCACTTAACAGTTGTAAATTAACTTTTATGCGAAACTGAGCATATATGATTGCATTTTTTGCACAGCAAATCCACATTTATGTGGAAAATTGCACATCTCAAATAATTTGCACTTAATATAGCATACTTTGCACATGCGTAATTTGCACATTTACGTTGGGTATTTTTTGCACACATGCTCTATGTCGCCAAATAATAATATGAATAGCAAATATGATATGCATTTATCTAGGCGCCATATGACAATTTGCAAATTTTTGTTGTATTTATTTATTTATTTATTTATTTTTGAGATTTATAAAGCGCGAACAAATGCCCATAGGCGTTTCGGCGCTGGGAAAACGGTGTGAAGTACCCACAGAGCTAAGAAAGAGTAGTTATTGACCAAAGAGCCAGGTCTTCAATTTTCTGCGAAATAACATCAAGGATGAGCTTTCTCTGATGGCAATTGGTACCGAGTTCCAGAGCCTGGGTGCGGCCACCAGAAAGCGCCTGTTGCCCCAGGAGACTGTTTTAGTTCGAGGTACCTGCAGAAGATTGAGGTTGTTAGATCGGAGAGATCTAGTAGATAGACAAGGCCGAAGATGGGCCTTCAGGAAGTCGGGGCCTTGGTTGTGCAGTGCTTTGTATGTGATACAGAGTGTTTTAAACTTAATCCTGTTGTGGATTTTGAGCCAATGCTAATTTTTTATTGCATCTGAGATTGGTTTAAATTTCGGGGTTCCCGACAGAAGACGGGCTGCAGCATTTTGAATTGTTTGTAATTTATTGATCACTCTGGCCTGGGCATAAACAAACAGGCCATTACAGTAATCGAGGGAAGTCAGCACTAAGGCACTTATCAGGATTTTTCCGGCTGTGGGTGGTAGGAATGGCAGTATTTTCTTAATCAGCCTCAATTTATAGTGGGCAGAAGCTGCTGTTTTATTTACGTGGGCCATAAAATTCAGGTTTTCATCAAAAATCACTCCTAGGTTTCTAACCGAGGTGACTGGTTCCGGGGGGGATCCCATACGAGGGAGGCCACCAAGTAGACGACCAGCAAGGTGAGAGATGTCCAAAGATGAGCACCTCCGTTTTTTCGGAGTTTAGTTTTAAGCAATTGGAGGCCATCCAGTCTCCAATTGCCTGCATGCCCTCCTGGAGATTTCCTGCTACTCTCTCTCCATCCCCATTAATGGCTAGCACATTAATACTGAAGATTTACAGCGTACTTTGCACATGCGTATTTGCACATTTGTGTCGCGCATGTCATGCACAGTTGTGTGATACGTGCTGTATAAATAATACGTATGGCAAATATGATATGCATACATCAGGTTGCTAAATGTCAATGTATATATTTATGATGCACCTACATTAGAGATGTTGACACAATTTGTTTATTATGTATCACAACATAGTAAGAGAAGAAAGAAAAAGAAAAAAAGCCTACACTGTTAGTATTTTGTTACTTTCCATTATCACGTGGTGTAAATGCAAAAAAACAAGAAAAAAAGAGAGTATATATGTTTAAATTGTACCGCTGTTTCGCTATGTGATCAAGGGCACTGGATGCCCGAAACGCGTTGTGAGGAGTGATTTAATGAGAAAATAAACTCACCTGTGATTGTGAACTTCCGTGTGGGACGTTGTCTTTCGTGTTCGCCGCAAGAAGGTACAGGAAGTGTTGTAATATATATATATATATATATATATATATATATATATATATATATATATATATATATATATATATATATCGCTCCACCAACTCCGGTAACGAACCAAGGGCTGTCACGGGCGGTCCGAGTCAGGATACCGGAACTCCTCATATAAACTCCTCACTGTCCCCTTCAAATCAAGGAAACACTCGGACACTCCGTAGAAAGCAAATTCTTTAATCCAGCAAGCAGAACGACGCGTTTCACCTTTACGGCTTTATCACGCTCGTAAAGTCAACACTACACCATGTTTAAATACACCATGAAAGTAAGTTAACCATAAAAATTGAAAACGGACTTCTCATACTCGTGTAGCTCAATCCAAGTGCTAATGCAGTGGCCATTTTACAATGTTGTTTATACATGGAAATACAAGCACGTTAATCCCAAATCCATTCAAAACATAGAAAATTGATAATTATAACTATGAATTCATGATGATTTAAATGAAATACAGAAATCAGCTTATAAATCAATATACCTTCCAAATAAAACCGTTTCTTTACACAAACGGAATAATGTGAAAATAGCGTTACCGAATATTAGCTGTAAAAATTTGGAAAGAGGAAAACCACAACATATTCATCGTCCAAGTGGACAGTAAAAAACAAAAATATTGGTACATGCCGCATAATAAGCATAGTAAACAATGGCCACATTAGCTGCGTGTATGGATCTCATATTGGAAGTGTGCCAAACAAACTCTAGAAAATAACTAAGCTCAAATATATAAGAGAAGACAGGAGAGCATATTCTCTGGTTAATCTATCAACAACGTACATATGCATTGAATAACATGTGCCTCGAACAAATCACGCCCAAGTGGGCTACTGTATCGACAAGAGCATATTGACAGAAGTCCACATACATATAGATCTTAGATAATCTTCAACTAAATAGTCCACACGTGAGAGAAGTATCTGAAAATAAACAAAATCTAGTTAAAATCATGAAAACCTCTTTGCAGCAGACAATACATATTCAATTTAATTGTGCAAATGTACTGCCAGTTCTTCACTTAGATTCAACCCCATAGGGGCCAGACTGCCCAAATGAATAATGTACCGAGATTCCAACTTTCTTAGTGACAATTCTCTATTGCCACCCCTTACACCCAGATCAACTGTGTCTATTACCACCATGCGAACCAGTGTGTTATCTTGCATGTGTTTGTCAAAGAAATGTCGTGCTATAGAATATTGTTTGTTGTTATTTCGTATAGCACGAAGATGTTCCAAAACTCTTTTTTTCGCCTCATGTTTCGTGCTCCCAATGTACCACATGTTACAGGGACAGATCAGAACATAAACACAGTACGTGGTGTTACATGTAAGTTTCTTCTTAATTACAAACTCTCTATTGGAGTTAGGTACCGGTAATGTGTTGCAATCACTGCTGTTTCTGCATGCTTTACATTTACGACAGCACCTGAAACCTGGTGTCCCCTTAGAGAAATTACTCTCCCGTTCAGTGATGTGATTGTGACTTAATAAATCTCGCAATGATCGTCCTCTCTTAAAGGTAATTTGGGGGTTACTAGCCAAGTCCTTTTTGAGATGATCATCAGTGAGCAACACATGCCAATGTTTTTTGAAGATCTTACGTACTTCAGTGGCCTGGCCTGAAAATGTGGTGACAAATCTGAGACATTCTTCCTGTTCATCCTTACATTGGGGATACAGAAGTTCGTTCCTAGATTTCAGTTCTACTCTAGAAATTGCTTCCTGGATAACTTTATTCGTGTATCCCCGTTCTCAGAATCTCTGGCACATAGTTTTTTCTTCGTGCTTATATGCCTCACTAGAGCTACAATTTCTTTTGGCTCTCAGTAGCTCTCCATAAGGGATGCTGTATATCAAGTTACGTGGATGACTGCTGTTAGCACTCAGTATACTGTTTCCCGATGTTTTTTTACGGAAAAGTTTGGTACATAGTTGATTATCTACCACCTCCAAAAGTACATCCAAAAATTCCAATGACTTATTACTGACATGTTCAGTGAACTGAAGATTAAGTTCATTGTCATTGAGTTTGTCAATAAAATTTCTGACAGATTTCTCGTCACCACACCATATAAAGAATATGTCATCAATGTAGCGCAGCCACAGGGCCACATTGATGAATTCCGCCATTTCCGTGACAACCTGCTCCTCCCACCAGCCCATGAAAAGATTCGCATAGCTGGGGGCGAAGCAGGTTCCCATGGCCGTGCCCTGTGACTGCCTATATATGGTGTCATCAAAAATAAAAAAATTATTTTTGAGACAGAACTCAATCATCTTCAAAATCATCTGGGAATGGTGAGTCAGTGAAATGGATCTGGACTTAAAGAAGTGATTAACAGCCCGCACACCCAGATCATGTTGGAAACTGGTGTACAAACTGCTAACATCGAGGGAGACCAAGAGATAATCCTTCTCCCAATGTATACCATCAACAGTCGTAAGGAAATGGGTGGTATCTTTCAAATAGGAAGGTAGAGCCACTACATAGGGTCTTAGGAAGTAATCAATGAATTTAGATGTATTTTCTAGCAATGACCCCATAGAAGACACAATAGGTCTACCGGGGGGATTGCCGATATTCTTATGCAATTTGGGGAGTAGGTATAGAATAGGTATTCTGGGATGAGCACAATATAAATAATTGAATTCCTCCCATTCAATCAAACCTCTCTCTCTCCATTCAACAAGTGTTTTTCTGTACATGACATTAGATTGTAAAACCTCAGCCATATTAGATTTACAGTATCAGGTGATATCATTCAGTTGTCTCAAACCCTCAGCCAAATATTTTTGTTTGTCTAAGACAACAACGTTACCACCTTTATCAGATTGTCTGATAACAATGCTCTTATCTCCTACCAAATTGTCGATAGAAGCAATTTGTGCAGCTGTAAGGTTCTTTTTGGTTCCTTGTATCTTTTTGAATCTTAATTTATGTAAATCATGTAAGACACCCTTTTCAAAGATCTCTATGGCGTCACACTGAATGTTGGGCAAGAATACTGACTTGGGTTTGAATTGACTCCCAGGATTGTGATCAAGATCAATACCCCAAGTATCCAAATCAGGACTAACACCATCACTATTGGTACCAATCTCAGTTGTAGTATACAGGTCATGTAACAATTGAATATCACTCAAATCTAAGTTACTATTACTCACTGTATTGCTCACGGTACCATGTTGCGTAGGTTTAGTTATAAACCATTTTTTCAGTTTCAATTTTCTAGAGAACAGGAACAGGTCAATTCTAGTTTGTGCAAAATTCATATTAGATGAAGGACAGAAGGACATACCAAAGGAGAGAGTCTCAATTTCTTCACTGGAAAGAGACCGCTGGGAAAGGTTGATAACAGTCATATTTTCTGTTTCCTGCCCCTTGTTTCCATTCCCATTGGAGCTTTGTCTGCGTTTGTTCCTCCTCTTTTTGGCTTGTTGGTTCCTCCTGTTCTTCCTCTGTTTCCTCGTCCCCGTCCTCTGTACGTACCCCCATCCTGTTGGAACTCTGTCCTGTTTTGATTTATCAGTTGAAATTGTAATAAAAAATTACTCGCTTTTTTCTGAGAATCGTGTGTTACTTCTTGATTTGCTCCTGAGACAGATACATCCGACAGGTTACCATCAGATACATCGCTTTCACTGATATCCTTTGATGTGCTGGTATAGCTAGGTACTGTAACCATCATTGCCGTTTTTGTTTGGCTCTTATCAAACAATGGTATTATCTACTGGCGGTCGCCAGTAGATAGTTATAGTTACAACCTAGTTTCCATAGGAAATCTCAAAATTCTATTTTGAATAACTTTGGCGCCGGTTGACGAATCCTCGCGAAATTTTCAAAACTAATGGGGCGCTCCGCTCAGCTCCTACCCTGAAAGTCTCGGGGTGATTCGTCAAGTGGGGGCCGAGAAAAAAGGGGGGTCCCAAAACGCGTTTTCCCCATGCATTTTTCCATAGGACATTTAGACACAGCTACAGCCCGAATGGCTGAACAGAATTACTTGAAATTTGTCAGAGAGGTAGCCATAAGGTCAAGGAAGTGCCTTTTGCAGGTCTGGTGTAAATCTGTTCAGTATTTCCTGAGAAAATAGCATTTAAAAGCATATCAATATCTATACGCGCGCACCGTGCGCGCACTGTGCGTGCACCCTGCCGTGCGCGAGCGCAATTCTGATTGGTTGTTAGATGTCGGTAAACATTCGAATCGGTCGAAACCAGGAAGTGTCGGCCGCCATTTTGTCTCTCGCAGTCTGAGGGGGTGAAAAACAAAGGTGGAGAACGTGAAAAGGGGGCAGTGTGGACAGTTCCTGACCCACTAGCCTTGGTCAGGGGGTCACAGAAGGACCCCCAAGGGAGAAAAAAAAAATATAGATATTTTTTTTTAAATCGCGAGGTGCGCGGACCCTGCGTGCACCGCGAACCGTGGGCGCTCGGTGCGCAAAGCGCACCGAGTGCCCACAGAGCGCGCACGGTGCGCGCACGGTGTAAAACCTGAAAAAAAAAAAAAAAAAAAATACATAACTTAGCATTTAAAAAACCGTACAAATTCACTGAAAAAACCATAGGTTTCACACACGTTATAGTTACGAATTAGCATTTAAAAAACCTTGCAAATTCACTTAAAAAACCATAGGTTTCACACATGTTCTAGTTAGCTGGACATTTCACTCGTAAAAAACCAATGAAATTCCCCCGTTATAGTTACTGCAGGCAACTATAACTCACGCGACCGCAATCCTCTGCTGATGACGTCAGATATTACATCACTGATGACATATGTGTCTTTCAGAAAAATAAATATTTTTAATATATGTATAGCTAAAGATTAATGGAAGAAGACATGGGTAAATAAGTGTCTAAATACAGTGATGTAATATCTGACGTCATCAGCAGAGGATTGCGGTCGCGTGAGTTATAGTTGCCTGCAGTAACTATAACGGGGGAATTTCATTGGTTTTTTACGAGTGAAATGTCCAGCTAACTATAACATGTGTGAAACCTATGGTTTTTTAAGTGAATTATATATATATATTATATATATATATAGTCTAGCGACATTTTACGCCCACAAGCAACGTGCTCCTCACTCACTTGTATTTTATGCCTGTCTCAGGTAGTTTTTACATATATATCTTTTTAGGTCGAGCATTCGAGACCTCTTGTATATACTTTAGTATATACTTATATGTGTCTGTACTTTGTGGGCTCTGGAGATCAGCCCTAGGACTTGTCTGCTTCCGCTTAGGGACTTTTTTCTGTTCAACTGTCTCTATTTAACTGTCTTGATAGAAAGCGACCAGTAGAGGTCAGTAAAATACCAGAATTGCTTTCTGCTTGTTCAACTGCCTCTATTTAACTGTCTTGATAGAAAACAACCAGTACAGGTCAGTAAATTACCAGAATTGCTTTCTGCTTAGCGACCTTCTTTTTTTAATTTTTCTGGCAACTGCCTCTATTTAATGTGCTTGATAGAAAACGACCAGCAGAAGTCAGTAAAATACCAGAACACTTTAGCATGCTCTAGATTCCAGTCCATAGAAATTGTCTTCCACGAGCACCCATAGACAATAATATTTTTTTCAAATCTTGTATTTTCAGTGATATCACCCCCTAAACCCCTGATTTTCTATTAAAAACAGAGCTTTGGGCTATACCATTTACAGCTGAAAAGCAATATTTCTCTCCATGTGTTCCCATACCTGGCATGTCCCGCAGTTTGGTGTTTACTTTCCCTCCATGTTAAAGAACAGTAGATGTTTCAGCATCCAGGCTAATGTGCTGCATAACTAAATACATATAAGGTCCCAAAGGCGAGACCGATTGCATTGCAAATGCTTGTTTTAGAGGCCGTAGCTCCATGTGGGTGAATCATGCAGAGGCAGTTGTAACTATGGAATAGTTTTACAAAGCTTTAATTTTGATAATTACAAACCCACACATCAGTTTATGTCTGGAGAGAGGCATTTTACTGGGCCAAATAATAGGAATTGTTTTTATTCTGTAAAGCTACAACAAAACACAGAACAGAAACCAAATAAGGACAACTCGTTAAGTGGAAAATACAGTATTAGCATCACAGTTTGATTGAAAATAATTGAAAATATGCCAAGCACGGATCTATGACGTAACAACGCGAGTCATTACAACGCGTGCAGTTACATCGCGGTCGTTACAACGACTGCGATGTTACTACGCTATGCCATTACAACGCAAGTCTTTACATCGACTTGCGCTAGATGGCGTGCTAACATTGGAAAAGCGTAATTTACTATTCCAACTCCAGTCCACTTAACAGTAGGGAAGGTGTTGGGATAGTAAACTACACTATTTGTAATGTTAGCACGCCATCTAGCGCAAGTCGATGTAAAGACTTGCGTTGTAATGGCATCGCGTGGTTACATGCGTTCGTTGTAACGACCGCGATGTAACAGCATCGCGGTGTACTGAATGCGATGTAAACGATGTTTCCCGCCAAGCACTGTCAAAAATAATATTAATGTACACCCTTTTTCAAAGAGGTTCTACGGTAACCAATCAATACATATTTCCCCAAAACTATATGCAGGAGGAGGTCCTTTCCTTTTACATGCGACTTCTTCCTGTGGACACCTTTGTGCATCTGCTGAGCCTCCGATGTTTTCCAGCTGAAAGTCTTTCTTTGTATACTCCAAACATGTCCACAGTCAATTAATGCCAAAAATACAATATGACACTTTCACCCGGTTCAGTCATTAGATGTGATTATGAAGTTTTATGCCAAAGCATTCTAAGTTCATACAAATAAATTTTTTCTGATTATTCATATGAAAAGCAGAAAAGTCCTTCTGCACACACGTCTGTAGACATAATACACCACAAAGATCTCCCAATCGCGGTACATCAAGATGGCCGCATCGATGTGAGGCTCCCGATGCCTGACCCCTCGCATCCGGCTTTCATCCGCGTCCCGCCGTCCTAGCGGCGATCTGAGGGTCCCTACCTGCAGCGGGACCGAGGAGCCACGCTCGGTGACACTTTGGGCTGCCTTCCTGCTCCCGGGCCCGAGTTCTGCCGCCCCTTGCTGAGGGGCCGAGAGAGAGACGCGGCTGGCTGGTGCTGTCCCCGGCACTGGCTCCTACACGAGGCCCGTGGCGCCAACGAGAGACACGGGCCGCGAGGCTGACGGCGACCAGACGCACATCGCGGGATCCAGGGGCGCCCCCGAAACCATCCGACGCTGTTGCTGGCTTGGTGTAGAGCCTCCCCCGACCCACGGGACGCTGCGGAGATCCTACGTGGCCGGGAGGGCCCTGAACCTGCTGTGGCCTGTGCTGGAGCTGGCTGGAGATGAGAGGTGCGGACCTGTGTGGGCGGCCCCGGTGGGCCATGCAGGCCCTGACTCCTGACTCCTTCCCCCGCACCATCTGACGGCTGGCGCCGGAGGCGACTGGACGGAGGCCTCGTTGGGGGACGCGGACGTGCTCTCGCCGCAGGTGCCGGCTTCCACCGGGGGAGAGCCCCTCTCCGGCTGACGGCCATTGGACTTCCCTCCCCCGCTACCGCTGGTTGGAGCCTGCTGCTGTTGGGCTTGGGGCGCCCTGTTTCCCCTTCCCCACCTGGAGGGGTCCTGCTGGGGCCCGGGGCCGGGAGCGCTGTCGGGCGCGCCCGTGGGCCCGTTGTGGGTGCTGGACCCGGCACGGGGCTTGTGCTGACGGCGCCTGTGTGAGGGGGCCACGCCGGACTGGCTCTGCAGCGGGTCGGCGGCGTCCTCGGTGGACCCCTGTGAGGGGACAATGGCACCTCTTCTTCTTCGCCTTCCTCTTGGCCCCGGCCTCGTGCGGGCCAGTCGCTTGGACGTTGGGAGAGGCTGGTTGAGGATTCGCCCTACAGCGCCTAGACACCGGTGCGCACTCCACGGGGGTAGCCATGGGCAAGGACAGGGGCGCCAAATCAGCGGCCGCGCCCCACCAGACCAAAATCGACCGCTTCACGACCTCCGACCCCCCGGGCACGGGCGGGGAGGCGGCACCGACTCCTGGCACGGACCTTGCTGCCATATTGCAGGCCATCACCGCCTCCCGTACGTCCCTCGAGGGGATGGTCGGGGAGGTGAAAGTGGACGTCGCGCTACTGCGACAGGACCTGCGCAATGCCACGGCCCGCATCACCGAGACGGAGTCCCGGATCTCGACGGCGGAGGACGACATTCGGCAGCTCCAAGACCAGGTTCGGGAGCTCACGACTCATTCTAAAGAGCTGCATCGGCGGGCGGAGGATGCCGAAAATCGGGCCCGCCGCAACAACCTCCGCCTGGTGGGATTTCCGGAGGGGGTAGAATCTGGCCGCACCGACGACTTCCTGGAGAAGTGGTTCAAGTCCTGGATGCCGCCGGCCGGTTTGTCCGCCTGGTTTGTCATCGAGCGGGCGCGTCGGTCGTTGGCCGCCAAGCCTCCTGTGGGGGCCCCCCCGCGCCCCTTCATCTTGCGGATCCTCAACTTTAGGGCTAGAGACGCTATTCTGAAGGAGGCGCGGGTGCAGGCTCCCTTGACCTTCAACAACCACAACATCATGGTTTTCCCAGACTACACCCGGGAGGTCCAGGAGCAACGCCGCTCGTACATGGAGGTAAAGCACAAGATGCGCTCCCTGGGTCTCAGCTACCAGCTTCAATTCCCAGCACGCCTCCGCGTTGTCTTCCAGAGTAAGACCCTGTTTTTTGACACTCCCCGGGCGGCCTGGACTTGGCTCACCGAAGAACGACCGCTGCGCCAGGCCGAGCGGGCGTCACCGGCTCGGCGGCCTTCGGGCCGGGATGCGGCCAGGCCCCGGCGCCCGGGCCGCAGGAGGCGCACGCAGTCCCGGCGGCCCCGGGGGGGCTGGCGGCTGGGCCTCGCTCCGCAAGTGCATCGGGGAGAGGACTGCGGGACTCCTCCGCCTCCTCCGGAACGTCCTCCCAGGCGGCTGGGGGCCCCGGGCGCCAGTCGGCCCGTCTGTTGGACCCGTCCCTGACCCCCCTTCCCGTGTCAGTGGACCTTTCTGATCTCTCCCGCAGCCCAGCTATCTGACTCTTCTCTGTCCTCTGTTTCGGCAGGGGGTTCGACGGCCTGGTCCCGCTGCTGGGACCTCTACTACGGACCTGGATTCAGCGGCTTCCCGCTCATGTGTAGCAATCTAGGACCGGACACTCGCATCTGTACATCTGGAGGGGTCCACCACGCTCTTGACACCCGAGCACCTCGCTTGGGGCCTTGTAGTTGCTGTTACAGTTAGGGCGACAGATGCTTCAGTTCTCGAAGTGTAGGGTGGGGGGTTTGGTTTTGTTGGGGTTTTGTTTTGCTGGTTGCTCCTCTTGGGGAGGGTGTTTCCTTTAGCTTGGGTCTGGTTCCTCTTGGTCGCGTCACACAGCAGCTCCTTGCGTGCGCTGCTGCAGAGCTTCGCACTGACATTCATATGCGCTCCACTCGCGCCCGCTCTCCGCCTGGCCTCCCTGGCTCCCTTTCGAGTGTCCTCTGCTCTCCCCGCGCTGCCTGGGCGATCCTCCTTCTCTCCCTGCGCGTCGGCGCGACCCGGGTCCTCCCGACGCCACCCTGGGTGCTCGATCCCGCGGCGTACCATGCCCGTGGCTTCCATGGCTGACCTAGCCCCCGGGGCTCGGCTGCGCATACTGTCCTGGAATGTGAACGGCCTGTTGGATAGGCTTAAGCGCACTGCAGTCCTTAAGTATGCTCAACGCATGGGGGCCGACGTGCTCCTCCTTCAGGAGACCCACCTTATCGGGGAAAACTGCCCCTTCCTGGCGCGTTATGGATACGATCGGGTGTGGCATTCAGGGTTTGCCCGTGGCTCCCGCGGAGTGGCGATCCTGCTACGCCGCTCTTTCCCCTGTGTCCTTACACAGGTGACCCACGACCCTCGGGGCACCGGGATTGCTATTTGCGGCACGCTCAATGGTAGACCGATTAGCCTCCTTTCGCTCTATGCGCCGCCCTCGGGACTGGCGCAGGCTTTGTCCCACGCGGCCTCTCTGCTGGCGATGCTCCCGGGGGGCACTGTAGTGCTTGGGGGGGATTTTAATGCCGTCATGGCCCCTCAGCTGGACTCATCGGGACCGATTTCGGATTCTCGCGCGGCTCGCGTGCGGCAGCCGGCGGGCTGGGCCGAGGCTCAGGGCCTCTGCGACGCCTGGAGGCTCTGGCATCCTCAGGCTCGTCAGTACACTCACACGTCGGCCGCTCACCATTCTCACGCCCGCCTTGACATGATCTTCGTCCCCCCCACCGACTGCGGGGGCATCCAGGACGTCCGCATTCTTCCCAGGGGGATTTCGGATCACTCGCCGGTCCTCCTGGGCCTAGGTCCTCCGCCGCATACGGCTCGTCCGGTGTGGCGGTTTAGCGCCTGGTTCCTCCAGGACAAGGCGCTGCGCAAGGCGGTGGGCACCGAACTTACTCAATACTATTCCACCAATGAGGGCTCGGTCTCGTCGGCGGGTACCTTGTGGGAGGCCTGCAAGGCGACCATTAGAGGGGCGGCTAAGGCGCATGTGGTGCGGCACCGCCAGTCGCGGCTGCAGCAGCTCACTGCCTGCGAGGCCCGGGCGCTCAGACTGGAACAGTCTCTCGCTGCACACGATGACCCGGCGGCAACCCGGCAGCTGCGGCTCCTTCGCCAGGAAATTAGTCAGCGGTCCCTTGAGGCGGCCAAACTCCTCTGGCAGTCCTCGGTGGCAAGGGTGTATGGCTGGGGTGACAAGAACGGCTGCCTACCCCAGGGCGTCGAGTATCATCCCGGCGGTCACGGATTCCGCGGGTGTGCTCCGGTCCTCCTCTGTGGAGATGGCGGCTGCTTTTGCCCAGTTCTATTCTCAGCTCTACCGAGCTCGTGCACCGGATCTTTCCTTGGCCGCTCTACTCGCGTCTGGGGGCGCACACCTCGCCCGGCTTCGGCCGGCCGAATGGGAGAGCCTGGAGGTCCCCATCTCCCTTGAGGAGATTGGAGATGCCATCGGGCGTACATCCGCGGGGAAGACTCTGGGACCTGACGGGTTCCCCCAAGAATTCTTCGCCGCCTACAGAGACACCCTGGTCCCGCGGTTGCGCGCTCACTATGCGAAGGCGATTGAGAAGGGTTCCTTCCCTCCGGAGGCGGATCTGGCCACGATCGTGGTTTTGCCTAAATCCACGCCACCGTCCACCGACAGGGCGGCCTACCGTCCCATTTCGCTTATTAACACAGACGTGAAGCTCTACGCGGCGGTCCTGGCCAAACGGCTTCGGCCCTTGTTGTCGACCTTGGTCCACCCGGACCAGTGTGGCTTCATGCCCGCTCGGGGCACCCGCCACTGTCTTCGCCGTCTCCATGTGGCCCTGGCCCACCGCCATCGGCTGTCTCCGTACCTCGCTCTCCTCCTCGCTGATTTCGAGAAGGCATTCGACTCGGTGGGGTGGGCCTACCTATTTGAGGTCCTGACCCACATGGGTTTTGGCCCCCGGTTCGTGGGGATGGTGCGAGTCCTCTATGCCCATCCCCGCGCCCGGGTCTTGGTTAATGGAGTGCTATCGAGGCCATTTCGGATCGGCCGGGGGACGCGGCAGGGTTGCCCACTGTCGCCCCTTCTCTTTGCCCTCGTGATGGAACCCCTGGCCGCCCTGATTAGATCTGATCCCGTCCTTCGGGGCTGGGAGTGGCCTGGCCTAGAGGCCGACAAAATCGCACTCTATGCGGACGACGTCCTGCTGTATCTGAGTGACCCGGCGCACTCCGGGCCCCGTGCCCTCTCCATCCTGAGCCGTTTCGGCCGGGCGTCTAGTCTATCCCTCAACTCGCGGAAATCGGTGCTGGTCCCGTTGCACCCCTCCAGGGAGTGTTTTGACTGGCAGGAGACCATCCCTCTCCGCCGGCTATTGTTTCAGTACCTGGGCATCTGGGTCTCCCTCCTCCCGGAGCTGAGCTGGGCACTTAACGTCACCCCCCTGGTGAAGAAAGCCAAGGCGGACTTGGCGCGTTGGCACCAGTTGCCCCTCAATCCGCTAGGGAGGGTGGCCCTCTATAAAATGATGATTCTTCCCCGGTTTCTCTATGTGCTGCAAAACACCCCCCTCTCCTTTCCGCGTCCTTGGTTCCGCGAGTTGGACGCGATGGTGACGAGATTCCTCTGGGGCAGTGGGAGGCACCGGCTGGCTCTACCGACGTGCCGCATACCCACCTTTGATGGGGGCCTGGGCATGTCCGACCTCTACCGTTATTATCTGGCCACTCGCCTGCTGGTCGTTCATGACTGGTTTGGGGGGGTTGGTCTGACCCAGCCTACAGGGTGGAACTCGGAGATTTGGGCTTCTCCGGTATTCAGGATCGCCTGTATGGCGCGTCCGTCCCCGCCTCTTGCCCGGATATCACCAAGGCCGTATTCCTGTCCTGGCGAGCGGCGCTCCGTCACACCCGCTGGACGGGGAGGCTGACCCGGGTCACGCCCCTGTGGCACGGGACATGGCTGCGAGAGGTCGCGGCGCTGGAAGGGTTTAGATCGTGGGACTTAATTGGCATTTCCCAGCTGGGGGACGTCTGGCGGGGCGGGCGAATGTGTTCCTTTTCAGAGCTGCAGGCGCGCTTCTCCCTCCACTCCTCCCAATTCTTTAGATACCTCCAGCTGCGCCACGCTATACGCACCCACACCCCGCTGGACGTCCGGCTGCTGGACCACGGCCCCCCGGAGGCTCACGTCATGCTGGGCAACTTGGGGAGGGGGGGGCATTTCCAGGATTTACCGCTCCCTCGTCAACTGCACTCCTACGTCCCTTGAGGGCCTTAAGGAACGCTGGGAGGGCTGGGTGGGCCCCCTGGACGAGGCCGACTGGCGGGACGCCCTTATGGCACCCCGCTTGGTGACGGCCTCAGCTAGGCTACGACTTGTCCAAATTTATTACCTGCACACTGCTTATCTCACGCCGGTCCGCCTCCACGGCGCGGGCCTCTCCGGGGACGCGACTTGCCCCCGCTGTGGTTCCGAGCCGGCTGACTTCCTTCATATGGTGTGGTCTTGCCCGGAGCTGGAGGGGTTCTGGAGGGGCATTGAGTCCGAGCTTACGGAGGTCCTGGGGTGGGAGGTGCCGCATGAACCTAGACACTCCCTATTGGGCATCACGGATGGTTTGGATGGCACGCGCCCGGAACAGCTGTTCCTCATGACGGCCTTGATGGTGGCTAAACGGGACATTGCAGCGGCATGGAAGCAGCCACAGCCGCCAACCATAGCTAAATGGGGCGCCGGGGTGGACTGGTGTGCGGCGCAGGAGCGGACTCTCTATCAGGCACGTGGCTGTCCCAAGAAATACCGGAAGGTGTGGGGGAAATGGCTGGGCAATATACCTTAGCGGGGTGGGTTGGGGGGGGGAGGGGAAGGTTTTGGGAGAGGGTGGGAATGTGATGTGTGGTGGGGATTTGGAGGGCCAGACGATTTCTGTTGTTGTAATGCTAAAAACAATAAAAACTTGTTTATAAAAAAAAAAGATCTCCCAATCGCAATTGAACTGAGTTGAATTTGTAATTTATAAAGCGCTGCTGTCACTCCCAAGGGAGCAAGCATCCTGGCCCTAGGCGGTATGGAGCAGTCAAAGGATGTACTAGTGGGTGAAAAAGGAGTTTAAGACTCTGGGTCAGTGAGGTGGCAATTTACCTTTAAGGATATTTACACAAACCAGTTGCAAAGTGAACAATGAAAAACACACTGTGCTAACCTCACTCTAATACAGACAGGGTCGCTAGATGGACTTCCCAAATCCACACATAAGGATGCCCACGTAGAGAATAATCTATGGTGCCTTAACTATGGTAGTGCTAAGGATTTTTTTACATTATTAACAGCGTGCAGAAGGTAGTTTTTCGCTCAGTGACACATATACACACAGATATAGTGCTATTGCCTTTAAAACTAATATTATGTGATATGTAGAACTGAGGGGCATAGTATCAAGAAACTGCGTTAAAATTAATCGCCGCTTTAGCTGCAGAACTGCCGCTAAAGCGGCGATAATGGGCTTGATAATATGCCCTTGAGAATTCCAATAGAAGCCCATGGGGCATATTATCAAGCACGGTGTTACAATTATCGCCACTTTAGCGGCAGAAAACTGCCGCTAAAGCGGCAATAATGGGCTTGATAATATGCCGCAGAGAATTCCAATAGAAGCCCATGTTGACACCAGAACATGGGCTTCTTTTAGCTGCAGTTTTCTGCCGTTAAAGCGGCGATAATTATATCGCCGTGCTTGATAATATGCCCCTGAGTGTTTTATTGGCCCTTTTTACCCAGGCCTCAATTGGGGCATTTCTATAAAAGTGTACAAGTCTTCGGGGCTCTTTTGACTTCCAGTCTAAAAAGATTTTTTCCCCTGCAGCTCTTGCGATGCAAACCCGGCTCTGCCCCACGAAAGATCCAGCCTGATGGATGTGTACGGATGAACCATGGAGGAAGAATGCTGGTAGAAAGAGATCCCAGGTCTCGCTCCCCTTGTGTCTTTTGTTCTCGCTGTGCTGACACTCAAAAGCCGCTCTGATGAATGACGCTCATAAAACTGCTCTCATATTAAACCCCCTTTGAGTTTTACTTAACATATGTATCAGTATTTTGTCAGCATAATAGGAGTGGCAATAAAACATCCGAACAAACGCAGTGTACCTAAATGTATGGGTCTCTTAAGAAGCAAAGCTTCAATGAGATACAGTCTTACCAGATGCCAGAAAATACTGCAGTCATAAAACTAGGGTCTGGTGAGGCCCCTAAAGAAAAACAAGCATTGGCAATAGCAATCATTTTGGCTCTTTTATAGGGATTATTATTTTATCAAGATTTACTAACGCATCATGGGCACAGGACGGGTGGCAGCAGCAGTGCAAGCTTGTCTCACACGGAAAAACAAGTCATGCACAAGAAGCGCTCTCTCCAGAACCAGTGAATGCCTCCGCACACACCTCTCATGCCAATGTCTTGATAAACCAGCATTCCAATATGCGGCACTGTTCTGCAAGCTCTCTCCTAGTCTTTCATACAGTGACAAGAAGACCACATTTCAAGATAATTTAGGACCCACCTGCAGCTACATGTGCAGACAACAACCCTAGGGTTATAATGCTGGTAAGATATCTCAGTTGGTCAATGCACCTACTGCAGCAATCTCAATTCAAACTGTTAGTAACCAGTCTAAATTAATCTTGAGGGTTAAGCCACGCGGTAGAACTGCGTATAATCTGCAGGGCAAATGTTTATATCCTAGTAAGAAAGCCCAGCTGTTTGTGCCTGCATTAAATTATGTTATGGATTGGTGTTTCCATGATATATATTTTTTAAAATTTTTAAAGCCTTTATTGACAAGTTCACAACAGTCAGAGTACAGTTTGCGTCAGATCAGATCGACATACACAGTGAATTCCGAGTCCATTGTTGCATATGTAAAGACATTCCCCAAATACAGCAAACAAAGATCTAGTACTATTGGTGTGACAATAAAAGAGACATGAATAACGTCTCACAGAAGGGGGTATAGGCACCACGGCTATGAGGATGGCAAGTGCAGTGAACAGGGGGAGAAGGAGGGATATGGGAAGCCATTACTGACCAGCACCGGCGGCCGCCGCGGGCGGAGTGCCGGCGGGGAGCACGGGAGAGGCAGCACGGCTCGAGGGACTTCGGGAATGGAGATATGTCACCAAGGGACCCCATATGTCTAATGGGCGAGATCTCGCAGGCAGTAAGTCACAGAATTCCGAAAGCAAGGTCTGACATCTCGAGGCGTCCTCAAGACAATGAGCGAATTTAGGCGCTGGTCGACGACCCCAGCACATGGCCACCCTACGCCTAGACAACACAAGCAGCATTGCGATCAAGCGGTGAGAAGCATCAGGGCAGAACTTTACAAAGCCTAGCAGACAGAGAGGAGGGTCGGGCTGCACCGTCGCGGAGGCAATCTCGGAGATAGCGGCGCATACCTCCCGCCAAAAGTCTGGCACCTTGGGGCATAGCCATGCTAGATGGGTAAAATCCGCAGCAGGGGCAGCGCAAAGGATGCAACCATCACTGGGTATGAGTCCTAGTTTGTGAAGCTGGGCAGGAGTGCGGTATAGCCTATGTAAATACTTAAAATGAATAAGACGGAGTTGATAGTTAGGTGACAGTTTCCTCATCTGATTGCAGCAGTAAAGCCAGTCGGCCTGGGCTATTTCCATGCCCAGGTCCACTCCCCACGCCACGCGCGCCCGATCAGTGGAGACGGAAGTGGACGCCAACGTGAGGGCATATAGTTTAGTTACAATTTTGTGTGGTGTCGGGGATGTGTATATGAAATCAAGGGCTGGCATCGTGGGCGGAGGCTGAGGGAACGTAGGATGAATCTCCCGGCATATAGCACGTAGCTGATAAACCAAGAGAGTGTCCAGAGGACCAGAGGAGGCGGAGAGAGCATAGAATGTGTTGCCGGGGTATAAAGCTGCCAATGTCGACAGGCCCAGGCGTGATGCATGTTTGGACATGTCGGAAGGCTGAAGAGGGGGAAAGGCAGGATGATGCACGATCGGCATGGCATTTGCTGACAACAACGGAAGATTGGAAACACGGCGCAGACTGGACCAGGCCCACCGCAATTTCTCAACTGTGCCCACCTCCGTCCGCGGACGACACGCCGGGGCAAAAAGGGCCGTGGTCAGCGGGCAGGGGGATGCAATATCAGTTTCCACAGCCACGTGTGGTTGATAAGGGAAGGGGTGAGAAAGCTGGCCTGCGCGTATAAGGCGTAAAGCTTGAAATTAGGAGCTCCCATGCCCACTGCCGACATAGGGAGAGTGAGGATGTCATACGCGACTCTGGGTTGTTTACCCACCCAGACTAAAGAAATGATCAAGGAGCGAAGTTTGCGAAAGAAATGAGCAGTAAGGAGGATCGGAATGTTCAGAAAAAAGGTAGAGGAATTTCGGCAAAATCACTATCTTAGCAATGGTGATGCGGCCAGCCAGAGACAATGGAAGCCGACTCCAAGTCAGAATTTTGGATTCCAGCCAATCCACCGCACGCCCGAAGTTAGATCTCCAGAGGTCATCAAGGTCCCTTACTCAGCCAGATACCCAGGTAACGAGTGGGGCCAGAGGCCCATATAAAGGGGAAGTCCGGCATAAATGGTCTGGTGGCATCCGTAAGGGGGAATAACACAGACTTATTCCAGTTGACCTGAATGCCCGACAATCCACCAAAGCGTATTATCTCACGTACGAGAGGGCTAAGATTGTCCTGGGGGTGGCAAACTTACAAAGTGATGTCGTCTGCGTACATAGAAACCAGGAGGGAATGGGCCGAGAAACCTATACCCCATGGGTGTGATGTTGCCGGAGTCTAGCAGCAAGGGGCTCCATGGAGATGGCGAAGAGCATAGGTGACAAAGGGCATCCCTGCCGAGTGCCACATTCAATACAGATAGGCTCCGTTATTTGCCCATTGATCCGGAGACGAGACGAAGGCCGGTGTAGAGAAGAGATACCTTTCGTATAAACATAGTGCTGCAGCCAATGCGGGGCAAAATAAAAAATAAAAAGGGCCATTCGAGCGTGTTGAACGCCTTAGTGGCGTCTAGAAGAACGGCCACTGCGGGGAGGCTGGGTTGATCTGGTGAGGGACCGAAAATATGGTCCGGAGATTATGCGAGGTGGCCCGACCGGGAATAAAACCAGACTGGTCAGGGAGGGCAATGGTAGGCATGAGTAGAATAAGGTGAGAGGCGATTAATTTAGCAAAAATGTTATTGTCGATGTTTATAAGAGAGAGGGGGCGATAAGAATCACGACAGTCAGCTGGCTTATCGGGCTTAAGTAACAACGTTATCATCGCCTCACAGAGGGACTGAGGAAAGAGGCCATTATCAAAGGAATCGTTGTACATAGCAGCTAAATGTGGTTCTAACAGCGGCGCATACGTTTTATAAAAAGAGGCAGGAAGGCCATCAAGACCGGGAGCCTTGTCCCCAGGCAAACTACTGATGGCAGCGAGTATTTCCTCCCTAGTGAAGGGCTCATCCAAGAATTTCCGATGGTAATCTTCCAGCCATACCAACGCAATAGTCTCAAAGTATTGTTCAAAGGCCTCGCAATAGGGAGAAAAGCCAGCAGTATATAGCTGCGAGTAGAAATCCATGAAACAACTTTTAATTTCTTCCGGAGAGGTGGTTCTGGCGGGGCCCCCATTGCTGAGAGCCGTAATATACGACGCAGCATGAGGAGGGCGTAGGAGTTTATCTAAGGTCTTTCCAGGCCGATTGCCCTCCCCAAAGCGGCGAGCTCAGGCCTCTCTGCCCAAAAAGGCAAGCTCTCTCTCAGCCTCTTCAGAAAAGTCAGTGTGCTTTTGCCTTAGAAGCGCGAGGGTCTCAGGACTGGGGTCCAAATCCCTAATCTCAGTTTCCAATTTAGCCAGAGTGGTACGAATAGAACGGAGGACGCCGGCCTGTTTCGAAATGCACTCGCCTCGAATTACTGTTTTAAAGCCCTCCCAAAGAATGGAAGGAGATTCTACTGAGCCCACATTTAGATCAAAATAATTGGTGATTGTTGTTTGAATTTCGTCGCAGAATACTGTGTCACGGAGCGCGTTCGGAGGGAGCCGCCATGTGAACGCTCGCTGTGGGGAGGCAGTGAGGCGAAGGCTAATTTGGACCGGTGCATGGTCCGAAAAAGTGCGCGCTTTATGTGTTGCAGTGGTGAGCCAAGTAAGGACGTCCGGGGAAGCAATCCAGAGATCAATACGTGACCAGTATCCCTGAGCCCCGGTGACGCAAGTGCCCTCCCGGGCATCAGGCCAGAAATGACGCCAGGCATCCGAAAGCAAGTTGTCAGTAAATATGGACTGAAGTAATGCGGTGGCGCGCGGATGTGAAGAGCGCGGACCAGAGCGGTCCAGTGCCGCTGAAAGTGTAACATTAAAATCTCCCCCCCAGAGAACCGCCGCTGGACCAAAGGAAGAAATAAGATGCCATACGTTGTTGAAGAAGTCAGGATCATCCAAATTGGGGCCGTAAACCGCGGCGATCGTCATAGGCTGAGACAGCATGGAGCGATGCAGAGTAACATATCTACCATCGGGATCCGTGAGCGCCTGGGTAGTCTGCCAGGGGAGACCCCTACGTATCAGGATGGAGACCCCCCTTGCGTAAGAGGAATAGAACAGGAGTGCGCCTCTCCCCAGTGGCGCGACTGGAGTCTGGAGGTAGACCCCGGCAATAGGTGCGTCTCCTGTAAGAGACATATGTCCACCCTGTGGCGCTGCAAGTGAGAATGAATGAGCCTGGCTTTTCGGTGATCATTAAGACCACGTATATTCCAGTTCCAACAAACGGTATCAGTCATAGTGTATGGTATCCAAGTGGAATGTGGCATAGTGCGAATTGGAAAGTCCAATGGTAGTCCCAGATGACATGCGGCAGCGCGATATCCCCACAGGAAGAGACGCAGGGGAACCGACCCTGTGGATGATATGATAAGTTGGGAGCATGAAGTTCGGGTAGGACAAGCATTAGAGGAGGCTCCCCGTGCACAGAGACCCGGTGAGCAACCCACACCAGAGGGAGGGAGAATGAGCTGTACAGTTTGGACAGGGGACAATGTCGTAGAAATAATGGCTGCAAAGGAGAACAAAAAGCACAGTGCAGTGACGTAATCTGACCTAAGAGAACCAATAAGGAACAATTGAAAGTTAACATCCCATAACCCCCCCCACCCGGCATACCCCCCATTGAGCACATTTCAAAAACCAATCCCAGAAGCATGTCAGTGTCGCGCCCTCAACCCAGCTATCCCACCCCGACAAAACAAACAATAGCGACAAAATGACACCGAACCTGACATCCACCCCTACCCCCAAAACAGACCCCGAAAAACCCTCCACCTCCACACCCACTCCAACCCCCCAAACAGGCTGAGAGACCACCCCTACCCACCCCAGGAACCCACAACTTGGAGAAGGGGAAACCATTTGAAGAATGGGAATTATCCCGGTAGGGCATGGTAAGGCTCGACGGACACCCCTGCAGTTAAGCAGGGTGGCAAAGCAACCGAAACTTCAGACAACGTTCAGCAAGTAATAGCCCCAAGCATTACAACCAGTTAATCATTGTCACTGAGACGATCAGCATCCACTGACCGAGAGCTGGACGGTGAGGAGCGTGACGATTTGTAAAGCTTTTTTGCAAAGGCGAGGGATTCCCTGGGATCAGGGAATACCAGTGTTTTAGCGCCCTGTCGAACTCTCAATTTTGCTGTGTATGCCAACGAGTAAGATATCTTGTGTTTTTGCAAAATTCACTTTGCAGGAAGGAATTCACGTCTGGCGGCCTGTACAGTGAGAGTATAGTCCGGGAAGAACGAGAGCGAATTTCCTTGAGGGTTTATTTTGCCCATGTCCCGCGCCGCACGAAGGATAGCATCCCGATCTCGGAAATTTAAAATGTTTGCGATGATAGGGCGAGGGGGTAATCCGGGGCCAGGGCGTGGACCAAGGGAGCGGTGTGCTCGTTCGACAATGAAGATTGTGGAGAGTATATCACCGAAGAGTTCTGACCAGTTTTTCCACATAGTCTTCCATGCAGGCTATGTTGGTGGATTCTGGGACACCAATTATGCGGAGGTTACTCCGACGGGAGCGCGCCTCCAAGTCCTCATTTTTCTCCCGAATCAAAGCAAGGATTTTGTCCATCTTCAGTAGTTTCTGGCAGTCCTGAGTGGCCGCGTCCTCCGTGTCCGAGACCCTGGACTCAACCTGGAGGAGGCGATTATCATGGGAGCCGACGCGAGCCTTCACCGAGTCCAGTCGGGCAGAGAGCTGATCCAGTTGGGTCGCTATTCCCGTTACCGTCGATTTGACATCTAACATGATCGTTTTTAGGTCGTCATCGCGAGTTGGAGGCAAGTCCATGGTGGCAGCGGGGTCACCACTGTCCGAGCTGGTGCCGTCCTGGCGAGTCGACCTGCGTTGATCGAATGTGATTTTGGGCTGTTTTGGATCAGACCTTCCCATTGCAAAAGGACGCTCACAGCAAGCGCCGCCAAGAAGTAGGGGAGCCACAGAGCACCCCAGGCAAGCAGATTTAGCACGCAGAAAAACCACAAGGCCACCTGCAATTATTCACAGCGACAGGAGCAGAGGACACCCAGCAGGAAGAGCTCACCGGGAGAGGCTCCGTCTGGGCGACCCCAAAGCAAGCTATGTTCAGAGAGGAAGGCGAATGTGTAGGCAGAGAGCAGATGGAAGGCTTGAGAGGCCCACGAGATATTGAAGAGAGGGCTCAGTCAAACAGCCTGAGGGGGGTCCGCAAAGTAAAGCACACACCACACAGTGCCAGATAGGAGCACTACCCCCCGAGGAGGACCATGATGAAGTGCCGCCACCGCAAAACCGCCAGTCCCAATGCAGCTCTGCAGCCAGTGTAGCAGGTTCGGGAGGTATATTGATGGTGGCTCCGCTACTGTATTGAAGCGCTGAGGTAACTGGCGAGGAGGCAGACCAACTGATAGCGGTGGCGTGGCGGGGCCCGGTACAGCCAACAGCAGGGGCAGTACAAACTTCCCAGGGCCAGTTTTGAGGAGGGCGAGACCTCCACCCTTCAAGCGGTAGCAGCAGACGTAACGGAGGAAGGATGACCGGCCACCGGGTGCACACAGCCCGTGTGTTATGACAGAGAGGGGTGTGAACTAATAACTGTGCGGCTCTGTGGAAGACTTGTCTTCCGCTTCAACCCTCTTTAACCAGTGAGCCAACAGGAGAGCAGGTCTGGCGTGTAGCGCAGGCAGCAGGCAAGTCGTGTGGAGAGTTGAGAGGCCTCAGCAAGGCCAGGCCCCGGATGTCCTGTGCACCGGGGGCTGCGGTGCTACAATCCGCCGGGAGGGGCTGCAGTGCTTCGGCGGTCCGGGGATCAACGCACCGCCCCGCTTCGAGACGACAGGGAGCGCACACCAGCAGTGGGCAGCTGCGACGAGGAAGTGCATGGGCGCACTGCTGCCGTTGCCGGGCCTGGGTGCCGAGAGCGGGCAGAGGCCGCACCAGTCGGGAACGGGGGAAGAAAATGGCGCAGACGCTCCCCAGGCCCGGGCCGGGCAATCCAGCGCTAACGCCCGCAGCCCTGCCACGGAGAGCCCAGGCGGCAAGAGTCACTCACAGGCAGTCAGCAGGCGCCTCCAGCATCCCTCCGGCCGCACACAGTTTCAGGGTGCCCCGCCAGCGGCAGAATCGGAGCGACCAGGCCCCCTCAGGCCCACAAGGTGTAGACCCAACTCCGTGGCCGAACAGCAACCGGGCAGCTCCGGAAAACGAAAACCACTCCAAACAGTGCCACAGGTAAGGAGAAGTCAGGGGACACCGGTTGTGGCTGATGGGAAAGCCGTTGTCTGCAGGATGATTGCGGATCTTGTGCTTGGCCGGCAGAACCCACTTAGAGTGCGGCCATTTTGCAGCCGGCCAAGCCACGGCCCCTGGTGTTTCCATGATTGGCATATTTGATTTACAGGTGAGACCCTAGTAAAGTGCACTGAGAGTGCCAGGGCTGGTAATCAAATGCTACTAGTGGGCTTGCAGCACGGGTTGTGACACCCACTGAAGTAGCCCTGAAAAGGTAACTCAGACCTGCCACCGCAGGGTCTGTGCGCAGTTCGTAATTGCCATGTCGGCCCCAACCTCCCCTTTTTCAACATGTCAGTCACCCCAAAGGTAGGCCCAAGGTTCCCCTTGTGAGCAGGGTGCTGTGTGTGTTAAAGGTAGGACATGTACTGATGTGTGTGACATGTCCTGGTCGTGAATTACAGTGTATTTCGTTTTTCACCATTGCAAGGGTGCCTGTTCCCATAGGATAGAATGGGGAGTTTGTATATAACGTCTTATAAACCTAACTGGCCCCGGGAACAAGGTAGAGAAATATACAGCCTCATGCATCAAGCCAAAATCCAGTCGGTAAAATACCGAATCGCTAATAGCTCCCGGTATTGAGTTAAAAAAACCCAATCCCAATGCATCAACCCAAAAGCAAAAATCGCTATTTAAGGAATCCTTAAATAGCGATTCCTTAAATAGGGATTCCTTAAATAGCGATTCCTTAAATAGGGATTCCTTAAATAGCGATTCCTTAAATAGCGATTGCATTTAAGGAATCCCAAAGTGAGATTCCTTAAATGCAATGCATCAAAGTTAAAAAATTAGCGATTTCGCTAATAGGGGGAGCAAATTACCATGAAGATGAACTGCATGGTAATTTGCTAAAACTTTGAAAAATGCACTTTTGTGCATTTTTCAAAGTTTCATGTTGCGCACACACATGCCCTTAGAGCATGTGTGTGTGCAACATATGTGCACATATCAATTTCAGGGGTGCAATAGGGTGTCATTTTGACACCCTTGCACCCTTGAAATTGCATGAGCAATTTGCGAGAACCTACTGGTACTCGCTATTTGCTCATGCAATCTCCGATTCATTCCTATGGGCCTGGAGGCCCATAGGAATGATTGGGATGGCATTCTTTAATTGCTACTCGCAATTTGCTAGTAGCAATTAAGGAAAGTTAAGGAATCGCTATTTGAATAGCGATTCCTACATGCATAGCCTTTTGCTATTCCTTATTAGCGATTTCTTATTTTTCGCTAATAAGGAATCGCAAATGCCAATGTTGATGCATATGCCCCATAGTTTAGTATGCCTGGGATCAGAATCTAAAGATGCATCTTTTAGTAAATATGATTTTTACATTCTGTGTTAGAAAATAGCACTTTTAGAAAGTAGGTATTTTCTTGCTTAGCCATGCTGTCTGCCTGTTGGGGTTGTGGATTGACTGTCTGGCTTTGGGATGACAGGGGCTGGAGAGGTGCTAGTGGCTCCAGAGAGCCTGATGGGTCAGGGCTGGGCTGAATAGACCTGGGCTGCATTTAGAGTAGGGGGAGGAGATTTCCTTTCACCTGAATGGGCCTGGTATGCCTCTGACAATGCTGTCTCCACCTCCTCCCAGGAAGCTGCACCATAGAGGACAGACGTGGTTCTGGCTGGGCACAGACAATCCCTGCCCCCAGAGAACAAAGGATTTGGGGCTATAAAAAGTGGGGCCCAAACCCCTAAACTTTAGAAATTGCTGGAATCAAGGAACCTGCCAAGAAGAAGAGCTGAAGGAGGAGTACTGCCCCTTTGCTATGTTTTTAGGTCTCGCCTACGCAGCGCGCAAGCGCTACTTTAGAGTGACCTCTTGCAATCACTCCGTACTTTTTGGTAAAAAAGTGCATGTACTGCACTGTTTCCAATCAGTACCCGTGCATGTATCGCGTTTACCTTGCGGGAGCGATTAGCGGCGCCATCTGTTTGCAATTATCGCACCTGGCGCTGCTCGCTCTCGCAAGGTAAAGGCTGTCCATGCACTTCCCGCCGCGCTCCACTGAAACGCGTCACGTGTCGCTTTAACTTTTTGTTTTCCTTTGCCGTCTTTGTTTCGCTGTCAATAGCCAACATTCCTGGGTCCACCCGCACTCGCCTCGGAAAATTATGAGAGCGGCTGCTAGGTTATCCCAGCCAAGGACTTGTGCCTTCCTCTCGCAGGTGGCAGGGGATGGCAACGCACTTCAAAGGTATGCAGACCTAACCACCCCCCTCTTGCAACGCGCGGCACTCCCTACCCTCCGCGTCTAAACCGAGTCTGCTTCTAAGAGCATTTCCAAAGCTAATGCGACTCGTCAATGCTGGAGGGCGTCAGATCCCAAGTGGACTCACTGAGATGCAGCACTTTATACTCTTCCCTTTCCCTGACCCATACACACGCTTATGACCAGATGAGTATTCCGTAACCGTGCTCCATACACATTGGCCTGAATATTTGCCTATTCTTGGTTCCTGTGTCTGGATATGACAGGTGTGTCTTCTTCACGGCCAGGTGTATGGCCTTTACATGGGGACGACACCCCATGTTTAGGACCAGGGGTGGTGGAGAGATATGCCTTTTTTAACTGGGATCCTTATACAAACCCATAACCGAGTGTGTCTTCTTTACTCTATCCCTGATACATGCACACAACATCACACGGTATATTGACCCTCACATAAAGGGCCAGACTGGGCGCCCAAAGCAGCACTGGCACATGTTGTCAGGCCAGTCGCCATAGGGTGCGTCATGAACGAGCACAGCGAAAAAGCTTAACCACTGGAAGGGAGGTTTTGGGGTGGAGAGGTTTCACTCCCCATGACCATTTGGAAAGAAATGGCATAATGGTGCATTTTACAACACATTTTTCCTTATATATAGTTCAAAAATACGATGTCAAGATGAAAGATGAATTTAAATATAACATGTTTATTCTTAATATGAAATACTGTAGCCAGGACCACTGAGATTATGCCATTGAGCGGCGATTTTCCATTTAGTATAATTTGCCTCATTTGCCACATAATCCATCATCTGCTGCATAATCTACAGATTTTAACAAAAATAAGAATTTCTAGCTCAAACGGTTCAAAAGTTACTGAAAACGCAGTGCCACAGGTTACCACATAGAGGAAGACCCTTTGCAAAGGTTGACTGGGCACCTTTCTGTTGCTTATTACTATATTTGGTATTAAACTGGTATTAATGAGGTGCACCCAATGCCCAGACAGTTTTAACAAGTGTAACAAGCATTGGCATAGCCAATAGGTCTCGCCTTTGGGACCTTATAAGTGTTTAGCCATGCAACAGTTAAAGTTGTTGCACCAAGGATATTGTGCTGCATAACTAATTACTTATAAGTTCCCAAAAGCGAGACCTATTGGCTATGCCAATGCTTGTTGCTTTGTTGGGTTGGCCTGCAGTAGCTGCTTCTGCCTTGGGCAGTGAAAGGACTGGACTGAACTTTCTTTACTTGTGCTGAGTATCTCCAAGGGCCTGAAATCGAGCTGGCCTCCTGTTCTGAAGTCTCAGGGACTGCAAAGACTTCACCAACCTCTGGGTGCTGCTTCTGGAACCTCTGTTTCAGTTGCCACTAGGAAAGGAACCGCAACCGACTCCGTCGCTGGCTCTGTGTCCTGACAGCACCACAGACCGCACCGTCCGCATCTCGCACCACAACCCTGGTCTCACCGGCGACGACGATTAACGCCGCCGCCACCGAGCCGCTGCTTGCACCGTGACCTGTGGGCACCGCACTCCGCACCGCCTCGCTTCACTTCAGCATACGGGTCTCACCGGTGCTGCTGCTGACTCAACACCTGTGACCGAATCATGGTTGAGGGCACCGCTCATAAAGTTTCACAACACACCGCCTCGTCCCAAACCGCAATCTGGGTCGACCAATGTCAGCTCCCGCAAACCGGCTCTCTCGTCTGCACCGCAACCTGCCAGCACCGCATCATGCACAGTCTCACCCTGCACTGTAAGCCATGGTCTCAATGACGCTGGCTGGCCAATCACCACCGAGTTGCTGCCTGCACCGCATCAAGAGGACGCCGCACCCTGACCGCTTCCATTCTGCAACGCAACCGTGACCGTTGCCACGACCAGCCCGCACCAATGTGTCAGCCGCAACGAGAAAGGTACTGTTACCAAGTCTGCTCACGCCTTCGCTGGCCCGTATCGACGCGGTCAGATGGAACTGTTAGACTCTGTTGTTTTCAGCATCGCGGTAGCCCCGGACGGAGCTACTGGCTCGTACGAACTGTGGTTTTCAAGTATTCTTGTAACGTATACATTTTGAAGTACTGTGGATTTTTATCGTATTGGTCTTGTCTTAAGTATATAAACATATTGGATATTTTTCTAAATTGGTGTGGCGTCCTTTTGTAGTGCTTACACTGTATTACTGTTGTATAGGTGCAAATGCTTTACATACTGCCTCTAAGATAAGCCTGACCGCTCATGCCAAGCTACCAAGGGGGTGAGGAGGGGTTATTTTAGGAGTGTAACTCCCTTATCTTGACTAAAAGGAAGGGTCCCTACTTGGACAAAGGTGCAAACACTTGCCAACTAGAGACCCCCATTTCTAACAGAAAACAATACAGTTTGTGTTGTGTGCTAAATAATTGTTAATTACTGGTATAATTACATAGAGACCTATATGCTTTACATGCATACAAAGCCTGCATATGTACTAGCTTAAGAAAATAACAAAACGTTCTTATACTGGTTTATCCCCTGGCCAACTTGTGATGTGACATGGATAGTGTGTCTTTGCTCCCTCTGATAATATTTCTGCCATCTGACAAAGCCGTATTATTTCTGCTTTTTAGATGTTGCTAAACAGCAGCAGTTTAACATGGGGTGCTAAATAGCTAATCTCTAAATCAGCTTTAGTCGCATGCTTAAATATTGTTGGGACTTGGCTATATTTGATTGACAAGCTCAGTAGGTCAGTGATCATTTTCCAAATCACTTAATCTGACTGAAAAAATAACAAAAATACACCACAACCGACCCAGAATTGATTTTTCTCTTTGGTCCACACTGAGAACCGTGTCCCCAGAGTAGAATATTCCTCCAAGTGGGCAGAAGAAAGATTCCACCACAAGTCCTTTGTACTGAACTAAACACTTCAGAAACCACAGGCATTGGCAAAATCAATAGGTCTTGCCTTTGGGAACTATTGCCTATACCAATTGGTTTTAGAGATGCTGTACAGTATGGCTAAGGAGGAAACAAAAATAAAAGGTACTATGATGCAGCCGCTGTGTCATTTTGTTAACGTGAGCCCCATGCATGCATGCACCTATAAAATGTGCTGCTGTTTTTCTTTTTATTTACTGATAGAGGTTGGATTGGTACATTTTTTTGAAAAAGGTAATGCAAACAGTTTTTTGTAAGTGAGAGGAGGGAAGCGACGAGTTGAGCACTGGTGGGGAGAAGGATCACGCAGGTTGGTGGGAGAGGTACAAAACACAGAAGCACAAAAGCGAGAGAGAGCACGATGTGGAATGAGGAGAAACATACGAACGAGAAACCAATGCAAGAGAGGAGCTCAGAAGCTGTTGAAGGTGAGAACTGAAACGGGGAACACCCACAAGCTTATTAATGCCAAACCTTCTTTCAACTCACACCAGAAGCCTCAACAATTCATTTGATCAAAAGTACAAACTTTCAAAAATTGTTCTGAAAAACCAAC
The DNA here is from genome assembly GCF_964204655.1 of Triturus cristatus. NCBI lineage: Eukaryota > Metazoa > Chordata > Amphibia > Caudata > Salamandridae > Triturus > Triturus cristatus. The sequence continues at coordinate 429,209,707 of NC_140591.1, forward strand.
ACTAATCAAATTGAAGCTGACATTGTGTAGTTCGAAATTACTGGAATGTGATAGGTAGGTTGGAGAAGCTGTGGGGAAACAGAGCTGTCTGGTCGCAAAGGAAAGTTGGTTATTTGCTGCCAGGCTAAGCATCTACGTACTCATGTGTGCTGAAGAAGAGCTCCTGGATGTGTTTTTCCAGTGATTGAATGAGCACCAGGCAAGATCGGCAGGGGAGATTGATCGCAGGATCGCAATGACACAGGATCTTGGCAGGCACGGTGCTCTGTGAAGAAGAGATATCCTCATCTTTCCCACGCACTTCCTTCCTTTGGATCTGAGCATGAGATGATTTGGCTACTTAAATATGACCGTTGTACTGTGGAACATGTGAGACACCCCGACCGTGCATGGGATGTGCATTTTAGAATTTGGAGCTGGATGGCGCATACGTGACCTGACACTTACGTACACGTTACCCCAGTGCCATTTTGGGAAATCTCTAGACCACACATTGTTATCAGATCATCGCCTCTAGTGTAGGCGCATGCTCGAATCATCAGGTACCTTTTGGTACCTACTAGTCAATTGCCCATCGTAATTCCTCACAATTTGGGACCGTACACTGTGGGTGAATGGAGCCTTTTATTATAAACAATCAAAAGGAGATATAGTGGTGAATGTGGTGTTGTGGGCCCTGGGCTCACATGCTACTACAATAAGTGACCCGGACAGTGTAGGGGTAGTTAGTTAATGGGCCTCAAGCACATGCACCCAGGTCCTTCTATTGGCAGGGTCGCATCACTTCTGATGCCTGCGATGGATGGGTGTGGGGTGCATGTGTGTCCAACCCTCGTGGGAGTGGCTGGAAATACAAGTGCCTGCTGAAACACAAGAACGTGTCCAGCAGGACACTACATTCCTTCCAAACTTTATTGAAGAACAGAATAAATACCAGTCCAACCTGTGGGGGTAAACAACAATCAACAAAACAACACATGGTCCATCAGCCTCACGGATAGTGCAGCGGGAAGACGGCAGACATGGGGCTGGTGACTCTGACTGCAGCAGGATAATCTTCGCAGGCACTTATAATTTAACCTGATTGGTTCAGGTCGCCAGGTCATTCTCTGGTTGTCACCCACACCTCACTTGCTCTTGGTGTGTCAGGATGCGCTCCTTGAGCAGCTTGGGTTTTCTTCAACGTTAGGCCCGGCCACTCATGACTTCCCTTCCTGAACTTGGTCGGTCGTCAGATTCTTTATGTAGACACTCCGGTCACGCTTCCATATTTCCTGCTGGGAGCGGTGTCATGCACATGGCAATGATGATGTGGTTGCCATTGGACCTGGATGACAGGTGGTGATGTTCTTCCATTAGAGGGGGTTTCTGGAGGGACTGCCTAGCTGAGGCTGTTCCTTCACCCATGGCATCTGCCGTCAGGAGCAGGGATACCGTCCGACTTAGACTGCCGATGCTCAGGGATGGAGGGTCGCACCGGTAAGTGGTTCGTGCTTGCTGTGGCTTACATTTGCTTCTCCATTGGGGCTGTGTCCAGGGACGTCGGTCTGCCTTGGTGGCTGTCTGGGGGAAACATCCTTTACCACGCAACCATTACAACGCGGTATGTTTACATCGTGGTTTTGACAACGCAAGTCGTTACACCGACTTGCACTGGAGGGCGCTCTAGACTAAGGAATAGTGTGAATTACTTTTCCAACACCTTCCCTACTGTACGTAGACTGGAGTTGGAATAGTAATTCACACTATTCCTAAATCCAGCGCCCTGCAACGCAAGTCGATGTAATGACTTGCGTTAAGACCGCGATGTAACATACCGCGTTGTGATGGTACACGTTGTATCATCATACATCCCTGTCTGGTGTCTAAGGGTGCGCTTTTGTGGCGGTGCGAGTCCTCGTTCTTCTGCCCTAGGTCTTTCCAGCGCACCTGTGTTCATCCAGTTCTTCATGGTGACAGGATTGACACACTCCTTGACTGTTTTCTCCTCATGGTACAGTAGCATGCACCTTCTTCCTCCTGGGTCCTGGTTGGTTTACAGCCACTTGACTTCTGTGTTTCTTCTTCAGGGATTTTCGCGGTGCCAGGATGGCAGTTACCTTATTCACTCAAGGGCATCGTGCTTGCGCCTTGAACCTGCGCCGTCGTGGCGGATGTCCCCGTTCAGGAATGATTGGCATGGTCAATCACGACATGCTCCTTGCTTGCTGTGTGATGCGGCGTCTGGCCACATTGGAGCACATGTTGCAGTGGCAGCAACCTCGACCTCGCCTCCCACAGTGCACGGCAGACCTCCCCTGACTGTGGTATAAGCAGAAAATACTGTGATATTGACGACAAGGAAAAGAGTGTCCGGTGGCTGCCGTGCCACTGCCCAAGTGCAGAGCAGCTCATTGGTAGTGCTGGGAGGCAGCTGCTGGTGTCGGAGCTTGGTTGGCGGTGCAGTCACTTCGCGTAGTGTTCATTTCCCATGCGGGCGTGCTGGAGTTCTTCCTTATGCACAGGGATGGCAGGGCTGCTTTATCGGCACAGTGACCACCTGAAAGCGGCAGCGGGTTCTTGCAGGTGTAGCGGTGTGCTCTTGCTCTCACCGGTGTCAGCGTGGGGTGTACAGCTGGTGCAGATCGGAGCTTCCGAATCCCCTCTACTTCCACGGACGGAGTGATCTCGCATTCACACGCGCACACACACATCACACGCTGGTGGGGCCCATAACACCAACATTCATTCTACCACTCTATCCGTGCCATGTATAAGGAGAAACACTTTACATATACCTAACCAATCTGCATGTACCCTGAGGTCAATGAGATCAACTAGTTGCTATAGATTTGGTGATACATCTAACACTCTAAATATTCAATAAACATGACAATAAAATAACCACCCGACACAGTAATTCAAACAGAATATTGTTTATCTAAAAATTGTAAGAAAATCCAATTAAATGCAAGATCATATTTTCTATATTTACCTATTCTAGCTAAAAGTCATTTTCTAAGTCAGAACCGGTCCTCAGCAAATAGTTAAAGTTTTCTAGCCGTCATGTAGAGTCACCGTCCTCTCCGTCAGCATCAGGACCTCTGATCATTGGTTCGGGAAGAAGTGGCGCTAGACCTCTCTAGTCTACTAATATTTATACCAAAATTTACATTCCAAATGTTGCAAATATAACTTTCAAAACAGTCGATTGGCGGAAGTTATGTCGTCTTGGTACATTAAGCTACACCATTAGATTTTCCCATGTATTGATAGTTTCAAATTCTGAATAGAAATTAGAAGTCCATGTTTAATTTGTTACTTCTACGGATGTCTCTTTAGGATAAAATGTATCTCATCCATGGGACCATTATAAGTTCATCAAGTCGGATTTAACAGTTGCAACAAATCTTCACGTTCAGGGGCATCTGGCAACACTCCCAGATTTGTCGTCATGTTCATGGCTTTTCAGTTCAATCAGAGGACAGGGTCGCAGTCAGCGCAAAGCCTCTTTTCATATATTCCATCTACTCGAATGCAGGCTGCGGGTGGTGGCCATTTTACATCAGGCCACAATGGTCAACTTAAGCGAAGAAAACACAAAATCATAATTACTACATAGAAATGATTATACAGTGTTATTCCCCTGCTAATACCCTTATGTGTATGTATTTATCTAGCCATTTGCGACATCAAAAGCCATTAATGCATATTTATTATAAGCGCAAAACACAATAACATCACATAAGCAACATCTATACTGTCAATTTGCTCACCAACTTAGTTCACTTATTATTTTAGCCATGCAATTGCTTTCCCACGTGTAATTCTTCTGTTAATAAGGTTGGTTAGACAAGACTCGACAAATCTTTAGTAATTATTAATTAATCAGTAGTACTTTTAATAATGACATACGAAAATGAAACAGGTATTTGGTTTTAAAGTAAAAACCCTGCTCCAGCAATCCCCCCTTTGGTGATATCTTATCACCACAAAAATCAAAACCCAAAAATCAATTTAATTTCCCCTTTTTGAAGAAATTCAAAATGTCTTCTTGTTCATTTTTAAACTCTTGTTTCTTTGTCATCTTCTCTTTTTGTTTCTATATACATACTTTCTCTCAATTCTTCTAATTCTATTTCTTGTAGATCTCTTTCTGGTTTCTTTTGTCTCTTTTTAACATTTTCTCGTGTTATTTTCTTTTTATTTCTTCTGTATCTACAACACATACATCCTAATCTAAGAATCAATAATGCAACAATTACACACGTTAATGGAAATAATACCTTACCAAATATGGTACTACCTATTTTAGCTACAAAATTCTTAATAGCAATCATCGTATTAGCCATTTTAGTCCAGATACTTTCAGCTTCCAGTGGTACTAATTCTTCATGCAAATCAGTAATATTTTTGATATAGACCTTCAGATCTTTGCTTTCGTCAGGAATGTAAGTGCAACAATGTTGAACTTTCAGCATTCCACAGACTCCACCCTCTTTTGCCAATAGAATATCAAGGGCAAGTCGATTTTGCATTGCCATAGCGCGTAAGGCAACCATTTCAGTATTTACCAAAAGAAAGCCTCCAGCGGTGCTTGTTGACAAGCGATCTACCACTGTTGACAGCTTCCGAATGCCATATGCATTCAATGAAATTCCCACTGCTGGTATTAAAGCTCCAAAAATATCTCCTACAATTTCTGTCCATGTTTCTCTTCTATAGCGTGTTAATGGATTAGTTTGTTCAGCATTTTCTACTCTATCCATGTGAAAAATCTTTGGAAAGACCAGGCCAACATAACATGTGCCATACCAATGGTCAGGCAACCTGTAATAAGCCTTGTTCCCACAAATACACTCCCGGAAAGACTGGATCTTCTCCACCTCTAAATCACCATCCGGTTGCAATAAAGTATGCATCATGGCACTCACTAGTCCCTATGAAATAATAATCATACTGGGATTTCTTCCTGGTAATGCATAGTTTGCCTTTCTGGGGTGCATCTATAGCCATAGTTGGACTGGCTCCATTTTTCAACTCTATTTCTTTCTCAATATCCCACACTGTTTCACTCATCTTATGTCCTTCTGCTTTCTTATGCATGTTCAACCTTCTCCTCTCAACCATGTCTAGAAAAGTTTTCTCTTCTTCCTTCAAACTGCAGGTTAAATTGTTTCTAAAAACATATTCTAATGTTAATTCTCTAGTTTCTATAAAAATCTCACCTAAAGTGTTAGCTTCTTTAGCAGGATTGAGTTCTTTATTCATAGGCAGTTGCCCAAGAATATTATCTACATTAGACATGTTATAATCTAATTTCCCTAATTGATAAAATATGCTAATCAACACACTACATGAAATCCCATACGTAGCCGGAAGGTGATGATAAGTCACTCCTTCTGAAACAGAGGCAGGTAATTGCATACAGACGTAGCAATCCCTTACATCCATTGTTCTTACATATTCGTACAATAATTTTGAAAACACATTGCTAGAAAAATCATTAATAGACCTATCCTTATGTATATATACATTGCTAGTTCTAGTTGGAACTATCTTCTGTGAACTCTTCCCTATGTTAGTCATGTTCTCAGTATGTTCTCCTAAAGTGTCTATGGTTACTCTAAAAGAGATCAGTAGAGCAAGCACGCTCCACAGTAGCATTAATAATCCTGTACAGCAGCAGCACATCTTGCACCATCTTTTCATGAAGGTACATCTACCTTGATTATTCTCAGTGTTAGCCATCTTGTTAATTTGACCGTGTCTTTTGACTTAGCCTCTTCTACTCCACTACCGAACTTTTAGGGCCGCAAGTACCCACCAGATTATTACAATCTATTAGTTCTTAATTTTACTTCTTCGCTTTCTTCTTCAAGTGACTTCTTTGGATTTACTCAATTTGGATCTTCATCACTTTTCACTCTTTCTTCATCATCATCAAACTGTATTAGGTCCTGAACATCCGTCTCTTCTCCAATATCGCACAAGATAACTCTCAGGATTCCAACTGCTTCTTCTTCTTCAACCACTTTCAGTAAAGCCTCCTCTGGACTTCCTTGACTGTCTGCCTCTTCACCTTGTTCAGGCAGTGCCACATACGTCCATTCTGGTGACTTATACTTCTGGTTTGGTTTTCTGATTCTTTTAGTTCCTTCAGATATCTTTGTTTCTTCTTCTTTCGTTTGGTTTTGACTTGACACTTCGTTCACCTGTTCAGCTTTCGAAGAGTTAACTCGTGTCAGTCGATATCTCAGTCTCTTTATCTTGTTGGGCCAAAGATCTCCTTTAGCATTTCTCTTTTGTTTTCCCTCTTTATTGTTTCTCTCTCCAATCCAAGTTCTCTTTCTCAGAACTCGTCCTCCATGTATCTCATTTTCACTTTCATCAGATTCTGTCTCAGTTGCCTCTTGTTCATCAACAAGCTTTCCTTCTTCAACAACTTCCTTTTCTCCAACAGTTTCTTTTTCCACCAATTGAGATTTCCCTACTTCTGTCCCTCCTCGGGTCTCCGACACGCAATCTTCTTGCTCTCTACTTGTCCCTTCACCTAACTTGTTGTCGATGTTCCCTACACCTCCTCGGGGTTTTTCCGCAATCTGTCCCTCTCTTTCTTTTTCTGTCCCTTCTTCTTCAAGAATTATCTCAGGTGGAACTTGTCCAATTTTCTCATTTAATTCAGGTGTCACCTCTGTTGGAATGTTCTTTTCTTTTCTTTCTTTCTTTTTGTGTTCGTTACTGTTAGTTGGGACTTCAGGCACTTCTTCAGAATTTGGACTCGTCTCTGAAGTTTGCAATGTTCTTTTCAGAATTTCTTCTGGTGGGACGAAAGTTTCTCTTGACTCACTTTCCCCCCTTTCAGGATTCTTTTTCCTTTTCACTGCCTCACTGTCTGCATCATCACTGGAATCTGATTCTTCAAAGTATTCTTTTCCAGTGCCGTCACTTGGGTTTGTGTTAGAAATGGGCAGTTGTTCTCTGAGAATCAGATCACACAGTTTATCATAATCAGATTCTGCGGGAACTCTTATCCAATCAAACAGTGCATCCTCACATTCATCCACAAACTCCTCCCAAGACTGGTGAGACAGTTTCCTACTGCCCCTGAACTTCAACCTTAACTCCTCCTCCTGGGGAACAGGTACCAGACTGGGGGGACTGGGATTGGGATTTCCTACACTGGAATCTACATCGCTACTACCACTGGACTCAACCCTCCCTGGGGAGCCCAGAAAATTAAAACTGCGCGCAGGGGATAGTCTACCCTCCAGAGCTACTTTGCCTCTGGTGGAGGCCCTCTCAGCCTCCCCTACCCTCTCCCGCGCCAAGACCCACTCAGTCTCTCGCTGTTGCTTCCTGGCCTCCAGCTGCGCCATAGCCTGAGCATGCTCTAACCTGAGCTTCTCTAACGCCAGCTGGTGCTCCCTTTCTTTCCTCCTATCTTCCCACTCCTCTGGGGACAGGGAAAGGGACGAGGCGCTGCTTCCTACGCTGGACCCAGCAAGGGACGCCCTACCTATGGGGTCCTCACTCTCTACTGGCGTCCAGGTATTGTCATCCTCTACCTCCTCTTCTGACTCTTCAGGGCTCCCCACAGACCCACCACCCTCCAGGTGTGAGGCCTGGGCCCTTTCCGTACTGCGCTCAAGATCCCTTTGCCTCTTAACCCACTGGATCATGTGGCCCCTAAGTTCACACATAGTGTCTGACTCTCTCACCCCTATGCCTCTCTCTCTACAGAACCTTTCCAACTCCTGCATACTGTAATAAATTAGATCACTGAGATCAAAAGCAGGCTCCATTCTGGCAGACGTTCTAGAGAAAAGATCACACAGGGAACCTAGGGGTCTGCGTTTAACACAGGAGCACACAATTCACAAAAAGATTCAGCAAGCTCTCTAACCCAGAGAACTCACACTCACTTGCCTAGTGCCACACACCATTCATCCACACACACAACCCTCCCCTCGGACTGGTAAGGCAGTTTCTACCACCCCTGATTCCTCAACCTGACCACCACGTGACACAGGTACCAACTCTGGGCGCAGGGCGGGGGACAAATGTACAGGACACTATTACGCTGCCACCACTGGATCCCACCCTCTGGTGAATCCAGAAAACACAATGCACTAAGGGGGATGATCTACCCTCCCGAGCTAGGGACACCTAACTCACAGTGCACAAAAACACATTTCCAAAGAAATGACAATTTAAAAACAATTTTAAAACAATAATCCCTATACCATGTGATTTATCTAAATGCAGAGTTTTGTAGTGCGGCCAGTTGCCGCTGCGGTACAGCGCAAACGCAAGTCCAAATCCCACCGCTGATCACCAATGTTAGAAATGGGATTTCTGGTTGGCTAAGGCTTGCGCCAAAGTCAGGCAGAAACCACCACTCTAGTCAGGGCTGGGGAGTTACACGCCAAAGATAACCCCTGCTCACCCCCTTGGTAGCTTGGCACGAGCAGTCAGGCTTATCTCTGAGGCGATGTGTAAAGCGTTTGCGCGCGCACCCAGCAACAACACCCAAGGCCCACCACAAAGGAAACTCCACACAAGGTATTCTATAAAAATAACCTTTGTATTATACACAACACATTAGATAAAAACACACACTCTACAATGTGCCACCAGGCACGGGCAGAATTTACAAGGGATTATATATACAGGGGACAGGGCCACATGGACCACTCGTGGGAGCCTCACGGGGCTCGACAAAACCCTGCCACCACGTTGGAGCCACACGGGGCTCTAGACACACTGTGGGCCCGTTGGAGCGCACCAGCGCTCAAGGAAAATAATGCGGGCCCCGTTAGAGCTCAGGCGCTCTATCCCCATGCGGCCCCCACTCACCGGGACTCTCCAGTGCGGTGAGGATCCTCCTCGGGGCCTTCCTCCTTCTCCGGCACCACTCTCCTGGGCACCGGGGACTTGGTCCGACGTTCGGCCCAGCGCGGGGTAGGCTCCCGCCTGGGTCTCGAGGGGCATAGACCAGCGCTGCTTCGCTTCCAGGCAGGGTGCCCCGGGGCTCAGAGCAGCCGCGATGCTTCGGTAGGAGGCGGGGTAGGCTCCCGCCCTCCTATTTCAAGTTCCGGTTGTCCCGGAGGCCCGCCCTCGGCCTGCCTGACTTCCGGTAAGCCCGGGCCGCGGCGGTGATTCCAACTTTTGGCAGCAAGAGGGGTAGGCTCCCTCGTGATAATAAAACACTATCCCGCGGGGTGGGCACCCGCTTACAGTTACAGCAATGTCCCTGGCAGGGTGGGCTCCTGCCAGGAGACTCCGGACTCGGCAAAAACGGGGCAAACGCCGGGTGGGCACCGGCTAGCAGAAATAAAGCGCTCCTAGCGCTACGGCCAAAAGTGAAAGCACTTTCAGTGCTGAGGACAAGTCCAGCGCTCCCAGGCGCTTAGAGAGGGAAAATAAAGCGCTCCCAGCGCCTAAAGGAGGATTCCAACCAAATCCAGCAAAGTTCTCCCCTGCATGCAGCAGGGCAGGGGTGGGGGGCAAGGCTGGACCCAGAGCCAGCTCACTGGGCCTCCAGGCAGGGAGGTAGTCCAAGTGGCGGTCCTCTGGTCCAGCAGCAGCAGCAGCAGCCCCCCTCAGGTAGGATCCTGGCAGAGAACAGTTTCTGTGGGGACACAGCCCCATTTTTATACAGGCAAACCCTTTGTTCTGGGTTCAGGGTGAGGGGGAAAACCAGTCGCAGCTGGTTGGGGAGCACCCTTGATGTGCTCAGCCCCTCACTCTATTCACTGGAAGGGCTAGGGTCGTCAGTCGCACCACAGGGGGCGGGGCCAGCATTGTGTTTGGAAAACCCTGTCCTATTCAGGACCCAGGTGGACTCCTCCCACCCATCTAGCTGCTGATCTCCCCATTCACCACTGGGTGACTCATCCTGACTCTGGGGAATCCCTAGCCCGTCACATGACACGACCAGCCAATCACGCGACAGACACACTGCACACAGAAGTGCCCACTTCTAGAAGTGGCACTTCCACACTAGGTACATGCACGCCACACACATCATCGCGCAGCATTCACTCCCACGAGTCCGCACATACCAAACTCGGGCCTGCACACCCCACGCATCAGGAACTACTAGGGACACATACATTCCCCATGCATTCCTATGGGAGGGCAGGCCTATCTCACCACATGCACTCAGAGCACGCACGCACTTTACCCTGGGACACAGGGAAAGCGCGCAGAAACCAAACAATCACCACACCAAGTCACCAGTAAAAAGCAAAAAAAGTTCAGGGGTGAACCTGCCAGAAGGGCCAAGTCCAACAGTTTGGAATTCTCAGAGTGTGACTTGCATGTATCCAATATTTCACTCCAGCACACTTCACAGCAGTCGTTGTGGTCAGAATGACTTGTCTTGGCCTTCCCCACCTTGGAACCAGGCAATTCCTTCTTCTGTGGACTTTTATTCTTACCCAGTCCCCTGGGCTCAGATCATGGGCTGGTTTCTTTTCAAGTGTGGTGGCATCTTCTCCAACCTGGTGAAACACAGAATGGACTGCGTCAGCCAGGCCTTTACAGTAATCCAAAATCATGTCATCAGTTATAGTCATCAGCTTGTTGACTGGCACAAACACATGTCTCATAGCACGTCCCATGATGATCTCATGTGGACTCAAACCTGTTGTTCTGTCTGGAGTAGACCTAATTGTCATCAGGACTAGAGGCAAGACATCAGGCCATTTCATTCCTGTGGCCAGGCACATTTTGCCAATTCTGTTTTTGATGGTACCATTCATTTGTTCAACCACACCAGAAGCCTCTGGTCGGTAAGCACAGTGTAGCTTCTGCTGTACACTTAATGCTTCACAGATCAAACCCATGATTTTATTATAAAAATGTCCTCCTCTGTCTGATTCAATGGTCACTGGGAACCCATACCTTGGGATGAATTCTCTTAACAGTAGCTTGGCCACTGTTATCCCATCATTTCTTCTTGTTGGAAATGCCTCCACCCACCTGGAGAACAAACAGACTACCACCAGGACATACCTTAATCTATTGACTTGGGGCATTTCGATGAAGTCTATCTGCATTCTTGTGAAGGGTCCTCCCTCCCTACCTATTGTACCTAGGCTCACCACTGTTCTCTTTCCAGGATTGAATTGCTGACATATCAGGCATCTCTGACAGAGACTCTCTGCCATCAGCCTGAATTTTGCATTGTACCAGGTCTGCTTAAAGGCCCTTATCATAGCATCTCTCCCCAGGTGTCCCTGGCCATGATACATCCGTGCCATTGTTGACAACATGCTATTGGGCATGACTGGTCTTCCATCCCTATAGACCCACACGTGGTCTTTTTCCCTCGGTGCACAACCTGCTTTCACCCAATCTTTCATTTCCTCATCTCCTGCCTCATCCTGCAACTGCTTCACTTCCTCCCATGTTCCCACCACATTAGTAAACATTAAGGAACAAGAAGACATTTCCCTTTCCTTACTCCGATTAATGGAGTGATTATTCCTTGCACAATACTGTGCTATGTCATTGGCAAATTTGTTCCCAAGGGTGACGAAATCATCACCTTGACCATGAGCAGCACATTTTACAACTGCTAGTTCTTTAGGCAGCTGTACCGCCTCAAGCAATTTTCCAACCACTTCAGCATTCTTTATGGGAGTTCCACTTGAGGTCAGGAAACCTCTTTGTAGCCATAACTGGCCAAAATCATGGACAACTCCGAAGCCATACTGGCTGTCAGTCATTACAGTCACTCTCACATTCCTTCCAATCTTGCAAGCCTTCGTTAGTGCCACCAATTCTGCCACTTGAGCGGATTTAACTCCTTTCAAAGGTGATGCTTCCACAACTCCTGAAACTGTACACACAGCATATGCGGCATTCAGCGTTCCTTCATCCGTTCTCAAACAAGATCCATCCACAAACAACACATGATCACTCTCAGGCAGTGGCAGATCTCTTATGTCTGGTCTTGGTTTTGTACAGTAATCAAGCACATCCAGGCAATCATGATCAACATCATCTCTTATTCCCACACTTTCAGCATCTGGCAACAGCGTTGCTGGATTCACATTCACACATCTCTCAAGGCTCACATTTGTTGCACCAAGAATGACTTTCTCATATTTAGTCAGCCGACTATGAGACATGAACTGTGTCCGGCTCCTTGTTAAAAGGATTGCCACATCATGAGGTACGAATACCCGTACAGGATATCCCATTATAATTCCCTCACTTTGTTCCAGACTTCTGCATGTAGCAGCTACTGCTTTCAGGCAACCTGGTAAACCCACAGCTACTGGGTCAAGTGTTGATGAGAAGTACGCAATTGGCCTCCTCAGACGTCCATGTTTCAGGATTAACACTGAAAGTGCACATCCATTTCTCTCACTACAGTACAGTTCAAATTCTTTTTCGTAATCTGGCATTCCTAGGGCAGGAGCTTCACATAGCCTGTTCTTTAATTCTTTGAATGCTGCCATTTCTTCTGGGTTTAATTCCAATGGGTCTTTCACCTCACTTTTAGTCAATTTAATCAGTGGCTTGGCAATTAAGGAAAAGTTACTTATCCACTGACGACAATAACCAACCATTCCCAGGAACATTCTCACTTCTCTTTGTGTCATTGGGGCTCTCATCCCTCTGATGATTTTAATCCTGTCAATGGTCACTTTCCTCAGGCCTTTCTCAATATTATGTCCCAGATACTGGACTTCTCTCTTGCAGAATTGCAATTTGGCTGGAGACACTTTTAATCCTCCATCTGCCAAGTGATTCAGTAAAGCAATGGTGTCTATTTCACAAGCTTCACCTGTTTTTGATGCCACAAGCAGGTCATCAATGTACTGGACCAAAACTGAATTTTCAGGCATTGTTAAACTCTCCAGTGATTTCTTCAGCAATTGATTAAATATCGAAGGGCTCTCTGTATACCCCTGTGGAATTCGACACCATGCCAAAATTCGCTCTCCAAATCTAGATGCAAAAATCGGCTGGCTGTCATGATGCAACGGGATTGAAAAGAAAGCATGGCACAAATCAATTACTGTGTACCATTCTGCATCATGGGGAATCTGATACAAAATCACTGATGTATTTGGCAAAATGGGACAGCATGGCACAACAATTTTGTTAATTTTTCTCAAATCCTGTACTATTCTGAACTTTCCATTGGGTTTCTTCAGTCCCATTATAGGTGAATTACATGGGCTGCTCAATATTTCCCTTAACACCCCCTGCTGAATCATTTTCTCAATTATAGGTGTTATTCCCTCAATTATTTCAGGTGTCAGCCTGTATTGTGGGATGTTTGGGTAAACTATTCCATCTTTTACAGTAATTTTTACTGGATCTACATTTCTCATCAGGCCCACATCTTCTCCAGTAAAATCCCAAACTGCTGCTTTTACTGTCTATTTTAATTCTGGGGGTAATTCATCTGGATTGAATACAGCATATGTCCCAATAGCCTCACTTTCCCTATTATCTAGGGTCATTCTGTATAGGACATCCTCATCTGGTGTCTCAAAGATTATTCCATCTGGGGTACAGAAAATAGTGCAATTCATCTTGCACAGCAAATCCTGCCTAACAAGTTCACAGGACTAGTGTCACACACCACGAATCGGTGCATGTCTGAGAATTTCCCTATTCTAACCCTTACTGGTTCAGTAAGATGAGTTTTGATCTGTGTGTTAGACACACCAACTACTTGGATTGCTTCATCCGAGAGAGGAAGATCCTTTATATCAGCTGACCTGACAGTCGATCTCATAGCTCCTGTGTCAACTAGAAAAGTAACACTTTCACCATTGATTTTTCCATCTACAAAAGGTCCTGCCTGGTCTATTTCTAGAGTTGCGCCAAGTACGCACTCTTCCTCCTCTCTTCGGCACCGTCAGAAGTCTCCCTTAGAATCACTTCCCTCATTCCTTAGCCAATATTGTGATACAGTGCTTGTGCGTTTTGGCTTGTTTACCTGTTCTTCATTGTAGAACCCCGAATCTTGGCTGTACTTCTGGGATCCTCTGTTTTGTGGCAAGGGCGGTTTTGGCACCTGATTCTGCTGCTTTACAGCCTTCTGCTGTTGCTGCTGCTGCTGACCACACCCCTCACTCTGCACCTGTGAATTCAATGATGGATTGCCATCGTTAGCAGACGGTGGATTCTTACACTCGGATTTCCAGTGCCCTAATTTTCCACAGTTGTGGCAGGGAAACCTTTTCTTTGCTTCCTCAATATTGCCTTTCCCTTTTCCTGGGCCAAATCTGGGTTTATTTCCTGGGTTATTTGCTTGTTCAACCAACTGAGCTGCCTGTCTTTCTGCAACTTTCACCTGTGCCCACATTGCCTTTTCTTTCAGTTTTCTTTGCTTTGCCTCAATCTCATCACTGAAGTATTTTGCATGTCTCAGGATCTCATCAATCTTTTTACTCTGCCAGTCTACGGTATGCTGCCTTATCATTTCACTGATTTCAGGTCGCAAGCCATACACAAATCTATATACAAAATGGCTCAGATCCTTGTCACCCAGATGTTCATCTCCACTGAACTGTTTGAAAGCCAGTATTAGTCTTTCATAGTAAGCATGGACTGATTATTTTACTTCTTGATGTGTTCGATCCATTTTAACCCAGTCTGTTTCCTTGGGGGGTACCTTATTTTTCAGGAAAGCCATAACCTGCTCATACTTTTTCATGACCTCCGGGTCTGGAGCTCCTGTCTTGGGATCTCTTGGGTATTCTTTAGTGGGCCAGTCTATGACTATCTTACATTCTGCCCACAAGTCTGCTGGTACAATTATATCAAACAGACTATTCAGGTCGATCCACAGCACTTTTGACAACTTCACAAATCTTTCAACCTGTCCATACCACTCGACGGGCTTCTCTCTCAGTCGAGGGAAATCATTTGTAAATGACAAAATATCTTGTCTGGTCCATGGGACATGTACGTACCCTCCTCCTGGAATCTCCCTCATGGGATAAGCTGTCACTGTTTTCTCCTTTTCTTTCATAGGGAATGTTGAGTAAGTTCTGTCTGCTGCATCTTCTCGTTTTCTATACCATCTATCTCTCCACATCTCCCCATTTTCGCAGCAAAGCAATCATCTCCTTAATCTGTCCTGTTCGGCCTGCTTTATTCAGATTCTCAATGTCCTTATCTGTAAAATCCACTCGGTAAGGCTTTTGTAAAGCTTTTACCTTGTCCATGTCAATTCCCATTTCACTGGCTATTCCTTTCAACCTGCCATGTATGTTCTTTGCTCTCCATGTGATGCTTTTGCACAAAAATAGTATTTCCCCCTCCTGATACTTTTTCAGCGTTTCTGTAGGAATTGTTCCTACAATCAGCTCCTCCATTTCCATACGTCGTCTAGCTACATAAACTGCCTGGGATTCCTTTTCTTTCCTCTGCAAAACTTTCAGCCAATCATTCAAATCTTCAGCAGTTATCCCCGTGGATTTTTCTGCACCCACTGGTTCTGTCACTCTTTGTGGTTCTAAGATCGATCCTCCAATCATTCTGTTCCCTTCCACACAACCGGAATTCAAACCCGAGTTAGTCTGCCCATTCAACTCTCCTCCACATATGGTATGTCTCCACTGATTTTCTCCTGATCTCCACTGATTTTCTCCCGACCTCATTTCTGTCTGCTCTGGAGGAACAATCAATCTGTTGCCTACATATGGAACTGTCAAACCCCCTTCACCAATCCTCTGCTTCTCAAAAACAGGCATAACCGGACATATTGTCACAGGCACCGTAACTGCTTCAAGATTTTTAGTCAGTTCTCTGATTTTCTCTGTCAATTCAAATGGGGTTCTTGCTAGTTCTCTTGTCTTTTCATCCTCAATTTCATTTTCCCTTTCTCTCTCTCTCTCTCTCTCTGCAAGAGAACTACTGCTTTTCAACCCAGGGGTCATGACTTCTGTCTTTATAATCCGCAGGGTGTCTCTCATTGGGGTAACTGATGTTACTACCTCTGGTTCTCGTCTATACGGGGGTGGTCTTTTGTAGAACATGTAATCTAAGACATCATCATCAGACTCATTCGTCCCATACCTCCTTGTTTCTACATTATGTTCTTTCTCTGTACACTTTTTCCCTTCTGTCTGTTCTGCAGTTCTTACAGGATATAATCCCTCAGTCATACTAGCATCTCGCCATTTTCTCATCCGGTCATGATGAGTTTCACGATCATACTTTCGCCCGAACATGTACCTGTAGTTTCCTCCACTCCTCTGCTTTTCCCGCTCATGCATTTCATCCTCCCATTCAGTCAACGCCTCAAACTGCGTCGGCCTAGGCCGAGGCTCTAGATTCATCATCCTCTCCCATAAGTTTCTCAATATGGCTAGATTAAATGAGCCATGTTCCGGGAAAGCTAAAACTCCATCCTCTTTGGTGTACTTTGCCCAATTGTCTAACCAAATACAGGTATGATACCCATATTTTGCAACCATGAAGGATGCGGGGGTTCTTATCGGAGGAAGTAACTGTCCTTCCCTAGTCACAATATCCTTATCCTTGTCAAACCAGGTCTTAACCTTACTAAACAAGGATTCCTTTTTCTTTTCCTCAGCGTGATAATACATTTTCTTGTTTTCCGCAACCCTTTAGTCTTTTCTACAACTGTACGATCTCCTGTCCAATTGCAGCGCGACTCACACTAACGCACCAATCCGGAGCGTTTACGTCACTGACTCAGTCCACGAATCCCAGCGCGACTCACACTAACGCACCAATCCTGGAGCGTCTACGTCACCCTGTATGTCTCCCAATCCTTGCGCGGCGTACACTAGTACACCAATCACCGTGCTTCCACCGTTCTAACCCACTGTCCAATCACAGCGCGGTCTTCCTGACGTCAGCAGTCGCTGCAGTAGCTCCTGCTCCTGTCTCCTGTCTCTCGTCTACCCCTCCTTTACAAAACTACTCGGTAGACTTTGTTTCAACTTCTACGAGTCTGTTAGTTACAACATACAAATGTCTCCATTGTCTGCTTCGCTAGCCACAGAACAGCAAAAGACCTTTCCCACGAGAATTCCGCCTTTCCCGAGAGCAGCGCTTACCTCTGCCCTACTACGGAATCGTTACTTCCGTTGATAAAGTAGCACATCCCTCTACTCTACCCTTCTAGCAAACACCAATTAACTGTTTTCCCCGGAATGCTCCTAAGAGTTTCACAATTAACCAGAATGCCTTCTCATTCACGCACTTTCACACCAGAAAATGTAGTACAGTCACTCAGAATCCTGTCTTTCCCGAGAACAGCGAACAGTCTGTTCTACTACAGAATTATATCACACGTTAACAAAGCAGCGCTTACCTCTGCTCCGTCCTTCTAACAAGCTCAGAGAATACCTATTACCTTTCTAGTGATAAGCGTTATCGGAATGCCATAAGGATCCCTGATACCTAAGACCAGAACTTCACAGGTAACCTTCGCTATCATATACACTTCTCTCACACAGAAAATACATTTCTAATGGCAACACACGGCGATGCTACCTCATCGAACCCAGACAATGCGACGCGCAACTTCAATTGTCACACGTTTTCCCCTGTCTTCATACAGGGCCAACAATCCCGCCTCTTCCGAGAGCAGCGCTTCCCTCTGCCCTACTACGGAACTGTCACCGAATTCCTACGTCCCAGAAGCCGTACACACTACATAAAACTCAATACGACTTCAACATATAGTGTTAGTACATATATCAATATCAATCAATAAGCTTATATACACGCAAAATTCACCAGATCAAGACAATAGTTAACCATCATTCTGCTACCAAGAAACTGGTGCAGATCGGAGCTTCCGAATCCCCTCTACTTCCACGGATGGAGTGATCTCGCAGTCACACGCGCACACACACATCACACGCTGGTGGGACCCATAACACCAACATTAATTCTACCACTCTATCCGTGCCATGTATAAGGAGAAACACTTTACATATACCTAACCAATCTGCATGTACCCTGAGGTCAATGAGATCAACTAGTTGCTATAGATTTGGTGATACATCTAACACTCTAAATATTCAATAAACATGACAATAAAATAACCACCCGACACAGTAATTCAAACAGAATATTGTTTATCTAAAAATTGTAAGAAAAGCCAATTAAATGCAAGATCATATTTTCTATATTTACCTATTCTGGCTAAAAGTCGTTTTCTAAGTCAGAACCGGTCCTCAGCAAATAGTTAAAGTTTTCTAGCCGTCATGTAGAGTCACCGTCCTCTCCGTCAGCATCGGGACCTCTGATCATTGGTTCGGGAAGAAGTGGCGCTAGACCTCTCTAGTCTACTAATATTTATACCAAAATTTACATTCCAAATGTTGCAAATATAACTTTCAAAACAGTCGATTGGCGGAAGTTATGTCGTCTTGGTACATTAAGCTACACCATTAGATTTTCCCATGTATTGATAGTTTCAAATTCTGAATAGAAATTAGAAGTCCATGTTTAATTTGTTACTTCTACGGATGTCTCTTTAGGATAAAATGTATCTTATCCATGGGACCATTATAAGTTCATCAGGTCGGATTTAACAGTTGCAACAAATCTTCACGTTCAGGGGCATCTGGCAACACTCCCAGATTTGTCATCATGTTCATGGCTTTTCAGTTCAATCAGAGGACAGGGTCGCAGTCAGCGCAAAGCCTCTTTTCATATATTCCATCTACTCGAATGCAGGCTGCGGGTGGTGGCCATTTTACAGCAGGCCACAATGGTCAACTTAAGCGAAGAAAACACAAAATCATAATTACTACATGGAAATGATTATACAGTGTTATTCCCCTGCTAATACCCTTATGTGTATGTATTTATCTAGACATTTGCGACATCAAAAGCCATTAATGCATATTTATTATAAGCGCAAAACACAATAACATCACATAAGCAACATCTATACTGTCAATTTGCTCACCAACTTAGTTCACTTATTATTTTAGCCATGCAATTGCTTTCCCACGTGTAATTCTTCTGTTAATAAGGTTGGTTAGACAAGACTCGACAAATCTTTAGTAATTATGAATTAATCAGTAGTACTTTTAATAATGACATACGAAAATGAAACAGGTATTTGGTTTTAAAGTAAAAACCCTGCTCCAGCACAGCCACCAGGTGATGCTGTGATACTTCCTTCCCTGACGCAGCAGTCTCTCTCTGTAGTTGAGGGCCGTGCAGGGGGTGTGAGTGGCAAACAGGGGCTTCCAGATGCTGGCACGGCAGGGCGGCTCCTACTGTCAGAACTCTAACCCTGGTCGGGCCGCTCTACACCATGTACCCAAGTGTCACTGCACTTTATCTGCCAGGACTATAGCATTACGGCCCACGTCTTCCTTGCTGGCTCAGTTCTGCTCCCTCCAGGGGATGTGTTGTTCCCGATGTACACTGAAGGCCTATAAATGCCCCTCTTACCTGCAGACTCCTCAGATGCGCTGTCGGTGTATTTTCTTCACTCACCGAGCTCTTCAGGGGAGAGGGGGGTTCTCTCTCTTCCTGTAGCGAGGGTAGCCAAAGTGGAGGCACCATAAGCTGAGTACTGCTGCTACAATTCTCTCCCCTTGTATTTTGTACAGCTGTAAGCTGCTGTCAACAGGTATAGAGGTGCTACATACTCTGGCTCCACTTATCCTCATGAGGAATGGCTGAGCACGCACGCGAGGTCAGACCCGCCTCGTCGCCAATGTGGTTTTGTGAGCCCTGGGCCCACATGCTACTACAATAAGTGACACAGACACTGTAGGCATAGTTAGTTATCTGGCCTCGAGCACATGCACCAGGGCCCTTTTATTAGCAGGGTGACGTCACTCGTGATGCCTGTGATGGATGGGTGTGGTGTGCATGTGTGTCCAGCCCTCGAGAAAGTGTCTGAAAATACCAGTGCCTGCTGAAACACTAGAACGTGTCCAGCTGGACACTACAGTGAAGAGAGGACTAATGGTGTGGGCCTTAGAACTAGTCCTCTTTCATCATGACTAGTATTACAGTTAAACCACCAAAGGAGTTTTTGTGTAGTTACAATGGAAGGATTCTTTTTTAAATTACATCGCAACTACTGACCTTAATGACTCGTTGTCACCGGAAACAAAGAGAGGATTGGTACATTCTTTTGGGCCTGACGGCCTAGGGATTACAATCATAAGATGTTATGGTGGGGGGTGGTAATGTTTTTAATGAGGCAATTACACAATCGGATATTAATTTTTCTTCTAAAGTGTGCACTGGTATTACCAGGTATAAGTTGTTTCACAGGAAGCAACAGAAGGAAGAATTAATAGTTGAGTATGTTACAGCTTTGAGGAAATTATCATTCGATTGCAGATTTGATGGGTTAGTGGAAGAGCTTATATGTGAGCAAGTTGTGATGCATGCTCATGATCCAGCTATTCAAGAGAGATTATGGGTAAATAGGAATGCAGAGTTAAAGGACGTAATGTCTATTATACGCACAGTTGAAATGTCGGGAAGGTGTGCTAAAGCACTAAAGAAAAGAACAGTCGATCCTGAGCCCGATGTTGTTGTTAAGATAGCTGCTTAAAAGTCTACTTCAAACAAACCAGATAAAAAAGGAAAAGAGTAGAAACAAAAAACAGATAGAGATAATTTCAAATGCCACAAATGTGCTAGCACTACCACTTAGCGTACAGTAAAACATTTCCAGATCTAAAACCAAAGTGCAGCATGTGTGGGAAAGTGTTTGACTGTTTGCAGAATGAAAAATAAGAGGAATGACAAAGTGAAGTTGGGATTCAGGCACATCAACGGGCGATGAGAAGTTCAGTAATTACGAGGTGTTGAATGTAAAGGGAAAGGTGGTATTTAGCATCTCAGAAGGGAATTGTAAAAACAAACCAATATGCTTTATGAAGTTTGGGGGTATAGGAATACATATTACTGCAGACTCCGGTTCCCCCAACACAACAGTGAATGAAAGTGTGTATAGAAATCATTATGAAAATAAATTTGGGTCTAAACTGGTAAAGTCTGATATTGCCCCAGAAAGTTATACAACGGGAGACCATTTGACATGTTTACAGAAATCGAGTTTTCAGATTTAAGAACAGAAAGGCACATGGGAAACTACATGTAACAAAGAAAGGTCCATCAGTTCTAGAATGGTCAGATCAAAGGAATGTGCATATTGTGTTATATCTGAACAGGAAAAAATGGGTTTTAGTGGTAGACGAGGGAGAAACCAAGGGAAAGGTAATGTTGCAAAAATTCTTAAATGTGTTCAGGGGAAGAATGGGTAAATTAAAAGACTTTGGGCCACATGCATCAAAGTCAGGATTTGCGAATCCTAAATAGCGAATTTGATTAAATCTATTTAGGACTCGCAAATCCATATGCATGTAGGAATCGCAAAAAAAAGTGTGATTCATACACATTCCTTAATTGCAAGTCGCAAATTGCGATTCGCAATTAAGGAATGACTTCCCATTCATTCCTATGTGCCTAGAGGCCCATAGGAATGAATAAGATTGCATGCGCAATTTGCAAGTACCAAATAGATACTCGCATATTGCGCATGGAATTTGAAGGGTGCAAGGAAACCAAATAGCCACCCTGAAGCACCCCCAAAAAAGCTAGGTATGCACTTGTGGTGCACACACATGCCCTAATGGCATGTATGTGCACCACAATGCACTTTAAAAAATACATTTTTTAAAGGAATTGCAAATGACCATCAACTTGAAACGAGCAATAAGTTCTAGACAGGACATGCACAACCTAATACACTCGAGTGTGAGTGTGCATTAAGAATTTCTCCAACTCTTAGTTGCTTTGACAGCTAATAAAAACACATTAAGAACCAGTATTATACACAATTAACAATCTATTCAAGCAATATAGATGTTTTAACAATAAACCAGAACCAAAATTCTTCTTCCTGATGTGCTTCTTTTCTTAGCGCAGCTGTAGAAGATCCAAATCAAAAGCAATTGCAAAATTCCATACGACAAGTGAATACAATATGAAGAAACTCAAATCTCATTCCCAATGCATTTCGGGTGGATGCACCACCCTTCGTCAGGGGATATCTACAAACAAAATTAATCTCATTCATTACATTGAATTGACATTAAGGTTTAAAGCTTAAACAAAGATGAAAGTTAAAGTGATAGGCCTCTATGTTCCAGGAGGGTTAAACGCTACAGAGTAAGTATACTAGAATAAGTTGGTTGGTGATTAGCCAAGGAGTGGAATTCATGTGAGAAAAGGAGGTACCGGCGCTCGCAGGAAACTCAAGGTCCCAAATCACCACATGTGCAAAGTGAACCAACAAACATTGTGCTGATTTTCGTGCATGAAACCTACTCTACCTTATTTAAAAAATCCGAATATGGGGTTGGTTCCAAGCCCAAAAGTGTGGTTTTTTTCCCAACTGGTCAGTAAGGACCTGTGAAATCAATCATAAAAATAAAAATAAACTGGAGGTGTCCACCTGGAAGTGTCCGCTTGAAGCAAACACCCAGGAATCGTATCGGAATGTAGAGAAAATGAAACAAGGGAAAATCTACAAAGAACTCACCAGGCGTCTAAAACGCCGAGAGTATCCAACTTGCTATGATGTGGCGTACGTAAGAAGATGATTACGGTGGCTCGATCGACGAGATGCCAAAAATGTGGTGGCCAATTAGGAGATTAACTCCGCCTGGTTGTTACAGGACGCCACTGATATTTATAAAGATGTATCTGAAAAAAGCCTTTGGTTGATGAAAATATTGTCCTGCCCTCGCGAGTACTGACTAATAAATCTCATCAAAGGCGAAACTTACGGCTGCCGTCTTGCTGTATCTTCTGTGAAATCACCCGAATGTCAAGTTGTGGTCGTCCGGTAAGGGATACCGCCTAAGAATCAATTCGGACGGTGCTGCTGTGTTCGTGCCGCGACTGTGTCATGAACATGAAAAGAGGACTCCTGGTGGTGCTACTCTGAAAATTGTCGGCCATGACAGAAATGTGTGATTTCCCCAAGTGTCATTGCTGAGTGCAAAAATTAATCAAGAGTGCTTAAAAATGTGCCACAGATCACCTAAGTGATGGTCACCAGCAGACGTTTTGGAAAGAGACTGATGATCACAGTTATGTCTGCGGAACATGTTCACTGAATAACAAAATGTCATTCATGCTAAAACTTTAAGCCTCATGCATGAGAATTGACAAAGTTTATAAAATATGTACTATGGGTAATAGTTACACAACAAACCCGTCAAATCTAGCTTACAACATATCTTACTCTTATAAAACAAATCTAGAAGTCATTTTGTTGGTGCGTAACAATTGTACACTGAAATGTTTGCATTTTATCTCAAGTTACGTAATCTTACAATGATGATAATGTGTTACGTACTGTGTCAGAAATCAAACACATCTTAAGTGTCTTATTAAAACAGTAAATCCCTGATGATGAAAGCACTGACGGTGCCTTACACATATATATGTTCTTGTATCATATTAAAACCCCCTGTTTTGCATGAGGCTTAAAGTTTTAGCATGAATGACATTTTTTATTCAGTGAACATGTTCCGCAGACATAACTGTGATCATCAGTCTCTTTCCAAAAATTGTGACATATAAATTACTGGAGAACAACGTTGTACACATCATTTTGTCGTTCCTAATTATGTTTCTCTATTTCTTCACTTTTCTTTTTCTCTGCTTGTGACCATCACTTAGGTGATCTGTGGCACATTTTTAGGCACTCTTGATTAATTTTTGCACTCAGCAATGACACTTGGGGAAATGACACTTTTCTGTCATGGCCGACACTTTTCAGAGTAGCACCACCAGGAGTCCTCTTTTCATGTTCATGACACAGTCGGGGCACGCACACGGCAGCACCGTCCGAATTGATTTTTAGGCGGTAACCCTTACCGCACGACCACAATTTGACATTCGGGTAATTTCACAGTTTCTCTTGTTTCATTTTCTCTACATTCCGATACGATTCCGAGGTGTTTGCTTCAAGCGGACACTTCCAGGTGGACACCTCCAGTTTATTTTTATTTTTATGATTGATTTCACAGGTCCTTACTGACCCGTTGGCTTAAACACACTTTTGGGCTTAGAACCAACCCCATATTCGGATTTTTTTTTAAAGGTAGAGTAGGTTTCATGCACGAAATTTAGCACAATGTTTGTTGGTTCACTTTGTACATGTGGTGACTTGGGACCTTGAGTTTCCTGAGAGCGCCGGTACCTCCTTTTCTCACATGAATTCCACTCCTTGGCTAATCACCAATCAACTTATTCTAGTTTACTTACTCTGTAGCGTTTAACCCTCCTGGAACATAGAGGCCTATCACTTTAACTTTCATCTTTGTTTAAGCTTTAAACCTTAATGTCAATTCAATGTAATGAATGAGATTAATTTTGTTTGTAAGGCACACTCACACACAAGTGTATTAGGTTGTGCATGTCCTATCTAGAACCTATTGCTCTAGTCATTACTTCATGTTTGAATTGGTGGTAGGGTAGAACCACCAGAGGCACTGCACACCAAGTTAGAATAGCTGCAACATAATTAGTTTAGTTGGAGCAACAGTGTAGCAGAGTGCACGTCAGCTGTTACTATTATCTCATCAACTTGAAACAGCATTCGCAATTAAGGGAATCACAAATAATTGCAATTTAAGGTACGTGCATCTCAAAAGGTCATTTTACGATCGCAAACGGTCGAATTTTGAGATTCGCACTGTTTGCGATCGCAAAATGGTTTGCTGCACGTGCCCCTTTGAGAATAAGATTATTCTCAAAGAGAAAGGTGTTCTAAAAGTTATTAAGTGTCGTGATTCTTCAGCGTAGGTCAGGAAAGATGGGTTTCCCTGCACCTACAGTTAAGGCTCTTTTCCCCTGTATGCATGTTACCAGGTCTATTGGCAAATGGCGCACAGCGGACTACATGCCCCAGAATCCCTTGGGACGGAATGCTGGTAGATGGATAAGGAGACGCCTGGATTTCTGCTCCTATAAAGCCCCTCCCCTTCCTGGGGTCGGGGCTTGACAATCTCACCTGTTTTTGAGTTCGAGTAAGTGGATGGTATTCCCCACTGGATTTCTGGTTTGAATTTGTTGTTTCCTGCTGAAGCTCTTTCGACAAGCAAGGCAATTGCTTTCCGAGGCCTAGGCTTTCTATGAGGAGGTTTCCAGTTGGTTCACATGAAACTCTTTTTGTCAAGCAAGGCAATCGCTTTCCGAGGCCCGAGCTTTCTCTGAGGAGTGTTCCAGCTGGTTCACATTAATAATCGTTGCTGACATTTCTTCATTCCGAAGTGTTTGAAGGGTTGCTTTCAAGGTCAGAGGATTCTGTTTTTTACCAACGCTGGAAACACAAGGTATTTAACCTCACTCGGAAAGTAAGTGCTGGAGTGCTCCTTCTGCTTTTTGAAACAGTTTAATTTTGTAATTATTTCCACGCTGGTCTTCTCTTTTGGAGCCTGTGCTTACAATCTACACTGTGCTTGCAAACAGTGGTTTGGCGCGTAATTGCTCAGTGGTATTGAACTTGAGCTTGTGACTACTGCGTGCACAACTTTATTCCTTCGCTCTTATGCTGTGCTATTAACAGCATTTTTATGCTTGTTTATGGTGCTATTCATAGTTGTTAGAATCCGGGGTCTCTGGTTGGCGCAGGTATGCGCTTGCGACAAGCAGGGACCCTTTCCTCTAAGTCAGGGCGTAGGATTACCTCTTTAAAAATAACCCCTGCTCACCCTCTAGGTAACGTGGCGCGAGCAGTCAGGCTATATTTCCAGAGGGCATTAGGTTAAGCATTCAAGATATCTTACACAATAATCACCACGCCACCACAGAAAGACACAAGGCTGTATTTATACCAAAATAAAGTTCTTTATATAAAAGATTTCTTCAAGCAGGATGTCAAAATACAGTTCTTTCACTTCAATAAGGTTCCAGTTACTTGTATTGCTTTCAGGCAGTCCACAGTTCTTAAAATGGCACTTTCTACTTAAAATAGGCTTCTTTGGGGTTCTGTGCGTTTCGTAGCGCCTTCGGTACGCTTCGTACTAAGTTTTGGACGTCACTTGCCGTTTCTCACGCTTCTCGCGTGAGCACGCGTACTCGGGACGTGAACCTTACGGACCGTACCTTCGTTGGTACGCGTCGTACACGTCCGGTACGCCTCTTGCCAAACCTCACGCTTCTCGCGTGAGCAACGTGCTATACTTTCAATGCAATACGGCTCGTACTTCTCCGGAGCGCTTCGGACAGCTGGTACGATGGTTGCCAAAGCTCCCGCCTCACGCATGAACGGAGTAGCGGGTCTCCAAAGTCAGTACGGTGCGAACAAAGCCACGGACGGGTCGCAGTCCAGCACGCTCTCACACAGTACCTTAATTCTTGTACCAGGACGATCGCAGCAGCTTCAGGGGTCCCTGCAGGAGCGTCCCACGTCGCGTTGTCGTCCCTCTGTGGCAGTGGGCGGCGGTGCTTCGTGGGGTGTTTCAGGACGGTCTCGGCCCCACGATCACGGGTAGAAGCAGGAGGGGCAGCTCGGGGACAATCTCTTCAGCGCGTCGCGCTGTCAGCTTCACGTAGGGGACACACAGGGCGTCGCAGGTCTTCACAGGAGCTTCTACGGCCAGGGGGGTCGCAGAGGCTCAGCGCTTGGAGCCTGATCAGTCTCTCTCTTCGCTGTGCGAGCTACGGCTCGGGGGGGCAGGTGCTTGCGGTGCTTGGACCAGGGAGACAGGTCTTTGCGGTGCTCGCAGTAGCCCCGGTGGCAGATGTCGCGGTGCTCAGATGAGGGGCACAAGGTCCTCAGGGGTCAGCGTCACAGGATCGCTTCCAGTAGCTTCTCCTCTTCTGGGGGAAAGGTAGCGCCCACTGTTCCTGGGGCGCAGTTCAGGGGGCAAGTTCACAAGCAAGCCCTTGGAGATTGTTTGAAAGCACAAGTTGAATAAAAGTCTTTTTCCTTAGTCTTTTCCTCCTCTCCTTCCAGCAGACAGGTACCCACTGCAGGCCAGTCTCTCAGGCATAGAGACAGTACTCCTCCTTCAGCTTCTCCAGGTCCTTCTCCTTCAGGCAGAGGTTCGTCTTGGCGTAAACAGGATCTGATTTCTTAGGAGCAGGGCTCCTTCTTTTATACACCAATTCTTTTGTTCTTTGTCGCCAGGGGGCCTGGGCCTGGCTCAGTCCAGTTTTGGAGCACTTTGTTGTGGTGACTCTGCTCTTTCCTTTCAGCAGCAGGGCAGAGACATCAGCCGCTCCACAGGGGGCGGAGCCGGCATTGTGGTGGCAGAGCACAGGTCTATTCAGAGTCAAAGGTGTACTCCTCCCACCCATCCTGGTGTAATCTCTCTACCCACCACCTGGCAGCCAGCCTGTCTCCTGGAATTCCCCAGCCCCGCTCTTCCCTGTTACTAGGCAGAACACACACACACAGCAGAGGCGGACTGAAATGGCCAGGTCAGTAAATACTAACTTTCTAAAAGTAGTATTTACAAACACAGGATATTAAAATAAACTTTACTAAAAGAGTATTTTATTATTCTGACTTCAGGCATACTAAACTTGACTTTCTACCATGCTCTCTGAGTCCACTGGGATTACAGCGTGTAGTAATTCCAGCAGCCCATTCTGGCCTATGGAGAGCAGGTAGCCTTCAATAGTGAAAAACGAAAATGGCTGTAAGTCACTATTAAGACATGCCACACACATCAGGGCATGTCCTACCTTATGCCTACAATGCACCCTGCCCTTGGGCCTACCAGAGGGGTGACTAATATGTAGTTAAGGGAAGGTTTAGGGACTGGCAAGTGGGTGCACTTGCGCAATCAGCACGACAGTACCAGACCGCGCGCAGGTTCTGCAATGGCAGACCCTAGACACATTTTACTAGGCCGCTTCTGTGGGTGGCACAAGCAGTGCTGCAATCCCACCAGCAGCATTTGTATTTACAAGCCCTGGCACTCCTGGTGCACTTTACTAGGGGCTGATAGTAAACCAAATAAGCCAAATATGGACACCAATCAATGTATACACTTTTCAAAAGGGAGCACTTGCACTGTGGCATTGATTAGCAGTGGCACAGTGCCCTGAGCAGCTAACATCAACAAAACACAATGAGGCACATCAGCAAAAAGTGGAAGGGAAACTCACGCGAAGGTGCCAGGTCTAACAATAGTCCTCTTAAGGCACCATTTACCGTGACTTTGTTTGTTGATTGAAATCATCCTTGGGTTCAGTGAGCTCATAAACTCCCTGGCATTCCAGTTCATCGTCTCTCAGTGTATGGTCTCACTGTGATTGGATAGTCTCAGAACTTTCTCTAAGAGTATTGCTGCTTGTTATATTGTGAGTATCTGACAATAGGAGCATCCTGTTGTGTGATATGAATGAATCCCTGAGTTATTTCTCATATCCCTCTCTGTTCTTTCATCTGCAGCTTATGTTTGTGGGGTGACTTCTGAAGTAATACCGAGCCATAGACCAGACTTAAGGTGTAAGAAGACTCCAGCACAGCAACAGAGTTTATTATTTTATCCCTTTTCCCTATTCCCCGGGGTGCTTCCTTACATAGTAGTGTATATCTACTCTGTGTGTGGTTGTGCTCAGGGAAGTAGGGGGACTTCTCTACACTCCTTCATCCCCGCCGGTGGTACTAAAGGTTAGTGGCATTACTTGTTTTGGCGCTGCTGAAACATCCTGACATTAAGGCAAGAAATGTACCTACGACTATTGGGGATAACATTACAAAAGAGTAATCATGTTTAGTCGATACATGAATTATAGAACCTGTTGAATCATACAAATGACTAACTTATAGCTCATAAAGCCAATGGAAAGGTGAGATTATGCACTGACTTAAATGATTTCAATAACAATATCATTGTTGATCAGTTTCCTATACCCAGGAAAAATTAGATGCTAACCATGACTAAAGACATGAAAAGTTCTTCCACCTTAGACTTATCTGCAGTCTATCATCAAGTACCCCTCCACCCCTACACAAGGAAAATAAAAAAATATATAGCCGTTGTCATACAGGTGGGTTATTTTCAATTAATTAGAATGCCGTTTGGTTTGGCGTCAGCAGTTGCAGCATTCCAACGCCTATGGGTTCACTTTGTTTGGCAAGATGAAAGGGGTATTATTTTTTAAGGACAACATCTTGATCATGGGCAGGGATAAGGAAGAACATGACGAGAAATTGGAGAAGTTCTTAAACATATTAGATAAACATGGTCTCACAGTATAATACTCTAAATGTAAGTTTGCAAAAGAACGTGTCACTTATTTATGACATATTAGTGGCGGTGGTATTCGACTTAAGAAAGGTTTGTTGTATGTCATCAAGATTGCTCCTTGCTCGCAAAACCAAGAGGACTTGAAGTAATTTTGGGGTGTGGTGGAGCTCTGTTCACAATCTGTTAACAGTTTCTCAATGAAAACCTTTTATAAACGAAGGTTATTGAAAGCTAATCTAAAATTTGTCTGATCAAGAGTTTCTAGATATCAAGGAAGCCATTTATTCCACTGACGTTACAATGGTTTGATCCCCAATGTACGAGCATTATAACCACAGATACAAGTAGTAAAGATTTGGGAGCGGTGATATCGCTAAAGGGTAGTAAGGGTACGGAACCTATGCTGTAATTGAGAGGGAAGCATTAGCTTGTACCTGGGCCCTAGAGCATTTTTGCTAATTTGTGTGGGGTAAAGAAGTAATTGTCAAGTGTGATCACAAACCGTTAGTGAACATTTCAACTACAGTCGGTATTTCAAAGGTATCATCTGATTAGCTAGGTTTTCCTTGCGATTATTGGATTTTGTGTACAAAGTAGACTATTTACCAGGTTAAAAAAATGCTGTTTCGGATTTTTTTGTCTAGAATACCTCCAGCAGTGTTAGAAAATGAGGCTGTATTGCTGGAGAGTGTGAAAGTGGCTTTGGTTGCTGATACTAGAGAACATTTGTTTAAAAAAGATGAGTGGCACACAGAATGTACAAAAGATCAACAGTTAATTAAAGTTATGAGTATGTGAATGGTGGATGGCCAAACAAGAGTGTGTTGCGAGACATGAGAGTATTCTGGGAAGGGAGTAATGAATTGTCATGCATTGATTGGTTTTTAGTAAGGGGTGACAAGTTAATTCCTCAATTTTCTTTGAGGGAAAGAATTGTGTCTGTATGCCATGAGGGACACCTTGGTATTGTTAAGACTAAAAATGCAATACAAAATATATATTGGTGGCCAGGCATTGACAAAGAGGTGAAAAAAGTTGTAGGGAATGCAATGAGTCTGTCAGCGGACAAGTCTTTGAAAGCACTGAGACCATCTATGTGCAGTGCTTTTGATTGTCCTAATGATCCATGGGAGTTGGTGGCAGTTAACATAATGGGTAGTATATCATTGTGTTGATGGATGTTTTTTATAGGTGGCTATGCATCACATTTATTAACAAAATGGATATTGACACTGTTCTTAAATTAATTTATGATATTTTTCAAAATAAAGGGATACGCATGGTTCTGTTAAGTCACAATGAAGTGCAATTTACGTCTGACAAAGCACACAAATATCTGGAAGATTGGCGCGAGAGTCACAGAACTATGTCGCTCTATAATCTAAGTGGAAATTAGATGGTGGAATGATTTAATAGAGTACCTTAAAGGGGGCATTTAGTTAGCTTAAATAACAGGTTCCTATTGGGAAGTACAAGTGTACAAAACTCTTTGGTCATATAGGATAACAGAAGTAGCAAGTAGTGTCGAAATTTAACCCAGGTTGGTTGCCCTCTCCCAAAGATGTGGTTTAGTCTTTGGAAAATATCAGAGACAAGATATTGGGCCTCATGTAGGTAGCATACCAGTTACCACTTCTAAAATACCGAACGATACCGAATCGGTATTTTAGAAGTGGTAACTCGTATGTAGGTAATGAGTCGGTATTTTTTACCGATTCGTTACAATTCGGTAATTACCGAATCGGTATTTACCGATTCGGTAATGAGGCATACCTTCCCATTGATGGGAAGGTATGCCTCATTACCGAATCGGTAAATACCGATTCGGTAATGGGGGGAACACATGAAAGGGTGGCAGGGTGTCACATTGACACCCTGTTGCACCCCTGATTCGGCCATGTGTGCACATGTGGCACACATACATGCCCTAAGGGCATGTATGTATGCCACATTGCACACTGCTACGCGCGTAAAAATGCTAAAACACATACATTAATTATTTACCACCAACTATAAGTTGGTGGTAAATACCGACTCTTAAACACACCCACACACTCCCCCTACATCTCGATTTTGGTTTCGGAATTTACCGAATCGGTAAAATTACCGATTCGGAAAAGTTACCGATTCGGTAACATTACCGATTCGGTATTATTACCGAATCGGTAATTTTACCGATTCGGTAAATTCCGAAGCCAAAACTTGTCCCCCTACATACCAATAGCCAAAATACCGGTCGGTAACGGTATAATTACCGAAAATCGGCCGTTACCGACCGGTATTTGGCTACCTACATGAGGCCCATTGAGTATACATGAAGAATATAAGAAATACTTTGACAAGAAACATGGAGTTAAACACACTGATGTAAAGATTAGACAGTGAGTTAGAGTTAAGACAGCACTTACGTTGCACCTAAATGTGTTGTGCCTTCATTGAACCTAAACGTGTTGTGCAATTATTAAACATTTCTGTACGTCGGAATGATGGAAAAGTTTGGAATTTGAATGGAGTAGCAGTGTGTTTTTAGTACGGTAATTCAGAAAGACTAACGAAGCATGGCACTTGGAGTGGTGGTTTGGAAAGAAACCTTTACATTCCCAATCACCAGGAAAGTTTTGATGATGATTGTATCAGTCAGGAAGTACAGCATGCAGAACATTCAGTTGTGGAAGTGGAAGCACTGAAGGAGGGTTTGTCTGAAGGTATGCCAGCTATACTCATTTCCTCGAGTCGAAGTGGGTGTGGAGAGAGTAGTAGTGGTGATTCCATAACTACTCATATGTATCATGTAAGACCAAAGATAACAAATAAGGTCCAAAGTTGTTAAATTACTATATTTGTGATTAATTTAAGTACTTTCTTTATTTGAGTTCCCAATTATCCATGCTACGTCTATTCATAGTTGTTATTGATATGTAAAGCTGTTTTCTTATTGTTATGAAATTTGATGTGATTGTCTTAGTTTGTGTTTTTAAGTTTGAGGGTTTTGTTCTAGGAGGGTTTTTATTTGTCATTATATTTTAATTGTAAAGTGGGAGATGTGTAATGTTGACACTAGAA
This sequence comes from Triturus cristatus, assembly GCF_964204655.1. Classification (NCBI taxonomy): domain Eukaryota; kingdom Metazoa; phylum Chordata; class Amphibia; order Caudata; family Salamandridae; genus Triturus; species Triturus cristatus. Next base: position 429,241,977 of record NC_140591.1, read on the forward strand.
CCTCAGTTTTGAACATCCTGCATCGAAGAGGACAAAGAAGAGACCTGTGTCTACAACAACAGGACTTGCACCAAAGCAAAAGAGGGATACTCTGTCCCTGTGGCAACACTCCTGGAACTGAATGATCGAGACTCGTCCTTGGCTATCTCTCGGTTCCCCCTGACGGAGGGACCCATGTGGAATCCTGAAGCCCCCTCAGACTCACCTGGACTAGTGGCACTAGTCCCCTGCAAACTACACGTAAAACAATGCTCAGGATCCGAAGAATCACTGGCCATCGGGCCCTCCGAGGGATCGCCCAACTCTAGATGGTCTAGAGCATTGTGGGACGTGTAGTCCTGCCTTCTCCGGAGGTACAGGCAGCTACAGCCTTCCCTGGGACCACCGGACGTCACAGGAACTATCAGTTCGACTTACTGCTGCCAAGGCTTGTTGGTCACCAGTCCGGCAACCGACCTGTGCACTCAATGTTGCACCTAGAGGGAACGCCATCTGACATCAGCAACGGCCCCATTTTTCCCCCCGCAGTACCGTTTTAGCAGTAAAAGCAGCTCTCCCACGGCTCCAGTTCAGCACCAGGTACCAGGACGACTCTACATCCGGGCTTCCCGGGCGAGGTAAAACTGAACCGCCTGTTTTGGCTTGGTCCTGGAACCCGCACCACCTTTACCCTGCAAGGGTTCTAGGCAAGTCAACCTGCAAGTGACCGATTTTGCCTAGTGTTTTTTCCCATTGACCGCAATGATAACGTTTCACTGTATTATTTTGCACTGATTTTATATTGCTTTAAAAATATTTCACTCCAGTTATATATATGCTATTCCATTTGTTTTGGTATCTAAATTAGGATAAAAATCATCAGCTTTATTTTTATAACTTGGTGGTGGATTTCTTTAGAGTTGTGTCAATTACTTATCGTCAGGGCCACTGGAATTATCCGGTAGGAGAGATCCAAATTATGCATCAGGGTTGAGTAAATTATGTGGCAAGAAAAGCCAAATTATGCGGCCTAATGTGGCACATTTTGTATTAGTATTATTTTATTAGTTCATAATTTTTGAGGTTGGTAACACTGTATGGGCATTGGCTGGACCTCATTAGTACCAATTTAACCCCCAACTATAGTAATAAGCAACATAAAGGTTACAAGTCCAGCTCTTCAAAGGGCCCTTCACTGCGCTGCAACATTGGTTGCTGCATTTTTTGCAACTTTTGAACCATTTGAGCTAGAAACGAATTTTTTGTTGTTAAAATCATCAGATTATGCAGCAGATGATGGATTATGTGACAAATGAGGTAAATTTATAAAGATGCGAAAATCGCTGCGGCCGCACAATCGGAATATTCCAGTGGCCTTGCTTATCGTCCATGTTGATACTCTGAAATGCTTAAGACATATTTCTGTAGTAAAGCTTGACTGCTCTTTGCCACACTACTAACACTGAACTAAGAATGTATTAGTGTGAATCCAAGGGCCATCTTTGAAGTTTGTGATAGTATTACATGGTGAAGAGTAACTAGCATCGCCACTCAATACTCCACCTTCCTACATTGGTGTTACAGTGGTGGGGATCCTGAGCCTTTGTTTTGCAGTACCACTTGGTCTTACGTGATATTGTTTGCATGAGAAATGCATTAAATTGACTTTGGACTCTAAAATCATTTTTCTAAATGTTTTAACATTGGAATTCTAGGGCCCTGCGTAGACCCCTATTCCAATAGTGCATTTAAAAGGCGTATGTGAGTTAGATTTTTTTTAAAAAAGGTCCCAACTTTCAACTAAAACAATTAGGCACAATGGAGGCTGGTAAGGATCTCGACTTGTCAGTGATCCCAGCCCTTAGGGTCAGTGATCTGAGTGTTTTGTGCAAAGCAAGAGGCATTAGCTATAGGGTTACAGTCAAAAAGGAGGAACTTTAAAAAGACCTCAGCTCCTATGAGAAAGATTGATTAGATAGGCAGGGCCATTCCTAAGAAGAAGAACGTGAAGAGAGTGAGGATGATGCCCTAGCCCAAAGTGATAATTATGGGGAAGAAGGTGAAGACCAAAACTCTCCACTCTTTCCTCGACCCCCTTCATCAGTGGGAAGTGGCAGGAGCCACTCTAGTAGACCCTCACCCAATGGTAAGGTGGTAGGAACACTAGAAGAAAAAAGCTTGAACTCAAGGAAAGGAGATTAGCCCTTGAGGAAAGACGGGTTAAGATGGGCTTGAAGCCCATAGATGGTGGCAGCAATACAAAAAAGAAGAAAGAGGAATCTTTTTATCCTAAGATCCGCAAAGGGATTGTCCTCAAATATAGTGATGACGATTATAAGTGGTTTGCAGCCTTTTGAGAGGGCCTGCAAAATGAGGAGGATAGGCCATCACTGGGGCTCTATACTTTGGGAGTTATTCTCAGTAAAGAGCAGTGATAGGCGGCTCATCCTTAATAAGGATGTGGCTAAGTACTATCAGGGTATGAAGGAGACACTCATAGAAGGGTTCCGACTCACCACAGAGAAATACAAATTGAAGTTTAGGGTCACCCATAAAGGTCAAAACTTGGGTGGACATTGTGAACTCTTCAGTCAAAACACTGGAAGGCTAGATAAAAGGCAATTAGGTGGAACATATGATAGGTTGTATAATTCAATTATGAAGGAACACATTTTATCCAATTATACCACAGACAAGTAACACCAGCATCTGGTACATTCTGAGCTTCCTAGCCCCAGTGATCTGAGCAGGAAGGCTGATGAGTACCCATGAAAGCCCAGGGCAATGACCTGAGAAGGGGAAGGCTTAGTCTCACCAAAAAGCAAAGGAGGGAGGTGGTAAGCCCTCAAAAGAGACTCCTTCAGGACTCCATAACCATACAAAGGAAGACAGCAAAACCCGCACCAGCACTGGCAAGCAGAGTAAGGGGGATCCAGGGCTACAAAGACAGATAACAGTCTGTGCTTTGAGTGCCAAAAGGCAGGGCACTACAGAGGGGATGTATCCTGTCCCAAAAGGGTGGTTGGCACTGGGCTTTTCAATGTAGCCATTGGGGAGGACACCTCAAATGAGGATGTTCTCTTAGCTTTTAAATGAAAGAAGGGGCCAAAAGGTACTCTGGTGATCCCTGAGAGTGGCAGTAAGCACTTCCACTCCATTGAGGTGAATGGGATCCCTTCCATTGCCTTGAGAGACACAGGGGTGCAGTCATACCATAGTGGTTGACAGGTTAGTGTCCCCAGATCAGTATGTGCCAGGAGAGATAAGAAGAGTAAGGGTAGTCCCAGGGGAGGTCACAGTCAGACCTGTAGCCTTAGTGCCCTAGAGAGAGAGGGTACTCTTAGCTGGCATAGGGTGGTAGTCAGTCCTGACCTCCTCCTAGATTGTATCCTAGGCAGTGACCTCCCAGAGATGGGTCTGATCCCAGAAGGGGAGGTCACCCAGGGCACCACCCAACCCCAAGATCCTGCGAGCCCTGTCCCCAAAGATAAAAGACTTAGGTCCCCACAGAAAGTGAAAAAGGGTAAGAGGAGGAACAGGAAGCTGCTCCTAACTAGGGATTCAGTAAGCCAAGGGTATTCCACAGAAGGAGAAGTGGGGAAAAAAGTGTCTCCCACAGGAGGTGGTAGCCCCCACTCTCCACAAAAGGTTTCAAAAACACACAGCTGCCCCTAAGGTAGATCACCCACCTGTCAGTGGAGAGTTCAGGATGTAGTTCTGGATTCTGATAGCTGTCAGTAGCCTCTGTTGGGTGCTATTCTTCATGGCAGCACTGTACTTGACATGGGTGGCAGACCCCATGGTCAAAAGCAACTTAGGCCCCCTGAGCCTGCTGGTCATGGTGGGGTTACTCAACTGCAGGGTGGCCTCTGTTGGTAAGCTAGGTGTTGCCCCACCAAATATAGGGTAAGGAGAGGTGAGCACCTCACTACCCAAAGTAAACGCAGAAGAAGATAAAGACACAGCTGCAGTTAAAGTCCAGTTTAGATTGGGTCCTGTTACTGTTGAGGTGGGTCAACTTCCCAGTGGGACTGACCATGACAGGAGGATGTGAGGCAGGGTAGGCCCTGCAATAGTTCAGCCAGTTTTTGTTACATTCTTCCTTGCTGACAAGCCAGGTAGACTCTCCAGGGTTGGGCTGTGTCTCTAGGACCTGTTAGGGAGGATTGTGTAAGAAAAAGGCCCTTTTTGCAGATGCCCCCCTCTTTTTGCCCCCAGTTGGACTACTAGATGCTAGTTTTCGTTTTGGTGGTGCATTAGAGTGTGCTAACCAGGCCCCAGTGCCAGTGCTCTTTCCTCAAAACAGATACGTGTGAATTGGTAACCCCAATTGGCAAGGACTTCACCCCCCTTATAAGTCCCTAGTATATGGTACCAGTGGTACCATGGGCATTGCTGGTAAAGGGGTCCCCAGGACTTGCAGCACTGATTGTGCCACCCTGAGTGATCCAAATAAACTACTGACCGCAGGCCTGCCATTGCAGACTGCAGGAGCAGTGCAAACTGCTTGAACTCGGCTTTGCCCTCACCATGTGTGGCAAAGTCAATGCACTATCTTTTTTTTAATTACTTTATTTTTTAATTTTTGGCAGTATAATAACATCATACATCAACTTAATCGGATGATACATTCATGGTCATCTTCAGTAATTTGTACATAAAGTCATATTCAACGTCTGGCTAAACCAACAATATTAGCTATGGCATTACATTGCGCTTATGGTGGAGTTAAAACTCAATGACAGCACTGCTTCCCAAGTCGCTTTTCATCCCATGCGGTTCAGCGGGTAGGAGCTGGGTATCAGTTGCTCTTGCATTTCCACACAACTCTAGTAAGTATCTGTAGGAGATTGGCATCGACTGCATAGTTGCCCCCAACTTTTTGCTGATGTTTTGACTGTTTTTTTACTCTAGCCAGGCTGTGGCCCTGCTATCCAGGACCCCAGCTTATCTGCTTCCTCTCTAAACCGATGTGAGTACCCTAGGTACATACCAATTGGATACTGAGGACACCCTGTGAGCCCCTTGTAGATGGTACCCTAGGTACCCAGGGCATGGGTCTCTCAGAGGCCTACCAGGGGCTGAAGCACTTATTGTGCCACCCCTGGGACCGCCATACAAACTGACACCACCAGACCCCTACTGTAGTCTGGGTAAGGTGGTGCTTGCACCCCTTACAGGGATATAGGTAGCCTGTATCCCACCTAAGTACAACACATATATCCTCATAAGTCACCCCTAAGGCAGGCCTTGCTAATCCTACAAGGCAGGGTGCTGAGATATGTGTGAGGGGGAACCCCTACCCGAGTAGGGCCCCTCTGCAACTTTCGTTAAAACGATTTCGAGGTTGTTTGTAGTGCAGCCATACCATATACTCTTAAGCGCATTATAATCAATTGCGGTAGACTGCTAACTTGAGAATGGCTGCACAGAACCATGTCTTGTTTGGTGTCAAACACCTTGGAATCATACCCCCACTCCAGTAACTGGAGGGGGGTATGATTCCACCCTGCTAGAGGGGTGATATGGTAAAAGCAGTTGATTTTAAACACCAATTTAAAAGAGCACACGTAGTACAAAATGGATGCTACCAGCCACCCACACAATTCTGGCTGCCTGTTGCTGGGCAGAACTCCAGCCAAGGCAGCTGGACAATAGGGATCCTGTTGCAGGGAGGTGTCCTCACCTCCCCAGACAGGCTATGTGGATTGGAACTGGGTGGGTGCACTTTAGGATTCCTTTCAAACTTGCACGTAGGCCCCTTTTGGTGCCTATTTCTGCATACACCGCTTCAAACCGGTTCAGGGGCATCCTGTCCCCTGCTCTGGCGGGAAACTCAACAAAGGGGAGAGGGTGTAGCCACCCTTTCCCGCCTGAACTCCCATTGGTGGCCCCTGGTTTAGTCACTCCCCGAATTCTTGGATAAAGGTGGGTGCAGGGTCCCCAGAGCTTCCTTGGACAAGAACTGCTGCCCAGCTGACGGAAGAAATCTCCCTTGGGGTAAAGGAGTTACCCCCCTGCTTGGCAGGCACCTGAAACACTGCAACTGACCCAGTTGGCACTCCGCTGCTCCTATGGACAACGAAGACTTCTGCCTACCCTGAGGTGGGTTCCCAAGCATCCCATAGGCCAGTGAGTGTGCACAGCAAGGCTGAGCACCGTGGACCCCGTGGGTGCCGAGATAATCAATACCCCAGGACACCAGCCACCTCTTGCACAGCACACAAACCCGACGAGTGGGGAAGTTGTGCTTTGGCCTATCTTTGAGCCAACCTCTCAGCATCACCTGTGCCAAAGATTGACGCTCAAGCCCGCTCCGGCGACCCGTGGGCGCACCTTTACGCACGTCATTTTGCTGCCACCCGCGGTCCCTGGTCTCTCGACTGGTGGGCCCTGGCGCAGGTCAATCTTCACTTTAACGAGCTCCCCTGGTTGCTCCAGGTCTGCTCTTCAGTCTCCTCGCTGGAGACCTCCCCCAGACCTTGAGGGTCTGCACCGTAGCTGTTTCTTCATCCTTGCGTGGGTTGCGGTTGCCAAGGCTTAGTGGATCCAATCCTGACACTAACACCGCAGCGGCCTTCATCCTCCGTGGGACAGTTGCTCTCCAGCAGCTGGCCTTCATTGCCACCTCCTGGACTCCGTGGCTGCTGATCCAAGCTGCACTTCTTCGACCCAGAAGCACCTGACATTGAAGGGCTCTCTCTCCTGAGCCCCTGGTCACTGGCTAGTGACCCAGACTCTGTCCCCTCTGCTTTCAGGTCCTCTTCTTCAAGATCTTCATCTTCAACCTTCGACGACTCTTCTCTCCAGCAGCAGTCCGTCACGTTTCCCCATAGAAAACGAGACTTCGACCCGACACCGAAAACGACCTATGCACCCGGCTTCACTGGGGCAGGTAACAGTGGTACCTCGGTACTATCGTGGGTGTGGGTCCTCCAAGAGCTTAACTTAAAAGTCCTGAACTCGAACTCTTGCTTGAAGTGTCTAGATTCCTGCATTTTCCAACCGCGACATTCCCATAGGGTTTAACAGGGATTCCTGCCTTAGTTTAACTACTGCACATGTTCCCCGTGGGTCCCCTTCCTCACTACCTTGGGTTGTTTCGTTTAAGGGGCCAGCGATCCTAAGTGACCTAGGCACGGCCTGCCGAACTGTTGTGGTTCTTATACAATTTTTTTATATATGGTTTGGTCCCCCCTGGGGCCCTGTGATTCCAGTGCTATTTATTGTAACTATTAATGCTTTATTGAATTGTAGCTTTACCTCTAGCCTCATAAAGAGACTAGTGAGATTTGTTCTTAGAATAAATACATATATTTTGAATATATACCTGTGTGGACTACTCTTTCATTTGGTTATTCAAGAGGTTATCTATGGTAAAACAATAAGCTTAACACTCCTTCAAGACTTAGCTTGAAGGCTGCTCTCCACAGCTACCACTAGGATAGCTTTCTTTAAAGGTTGTCTTTTAACCTATCACCATAAGAGTCGAATTGGACTGGTGCAAGGTGTTCACTATAACTAGTGAACAGCATATGCCAGGTCACATTGGTGTGCAGCGGTTGGATTCAAGCTTGCCATTGTTTTACCAGATAACAAATTGAATTTCTAAAGTGAAAGCCACTTTGGTACTAATGGTACATATACATTCAGCTTAGAATACAATAAGTTCTACTGAACTTAGAGTTGTGTGTAGAGGGCATAGCACACCTTGACTACAACTCAAGAGAGGGTTCAGTAGGCCACACTTAGTGTAGGTAGATGCAACACTCCACTACACTAGAAATGTCTTCAGCACCAGGAGCCAGTAATACCCTGGAAGGACTCCAAAGGGTACCTGTCAGCAGGTATGACAATCTCACTTTTACTGAGCTAAGGGAGATGTGCACTGCTAGACATTTGAAGACAACCAAAGGTGCCAACACACAACGTCTCAGAGAAATACTGCTCATTGCAGACTTCAAGCAGACTCTAGTGTCTGATGGGGGAGACAGGTTGGGTGGGCATCCCACAGAAGAGGACACCCTGGTGGTGGACTCTGATGAGGGCCAGGAAGAGGACAAGGAACTCGACCTGGAAGAACCAAACCACTCGCTACATGGAGGTGCAGACCCAAGGGGCACTCCCTCCATCCCTAATGGGAGAGTGGTGGATCCATACAGTAGGCACAGATCACCCTCAGGGGGGGTCTGACCATTCTGGGAGATCCAAAAGGACCTCTGCCTCTTCTCAGAGAAGAGCTTCCTCTGAAGAGAGGAAATGCAAACTGATCTGGTTTGAGCAAGCCAAGCTTCAGCTCAGAAGAGAACAGCTAGCATTAGACAGGGAGTCCCTGGAGCTTCAGAAAGCTTCAAAAAGATGGGATCTAGAGACCCCTGGTGGCAGTAATAATACCCCTAGAGTTAGAGAGAAAGCTCCTGACAATAGAAACCTGCATAAGTTTGTGCCCCCTTATCAGACAGGGGATGACATCCACAAATGGATCACTGCACTTGGAAGGGCCTGTAAAGTTCAAAGCGTCCCAGTAGAGCAGTGGGCAGCAATCTTATGGCTCTCCTTTGCTGATAAAGGAAGAGACAAGCTCCTCTCTGTTAGAGAAGAGGATGCTGATGATTACTATATCTTGAGAAATACTTTGATAGATGGGTTTGGTCTAACCACTGATCAATACAGGTTAAAATTCAGAGATACCCAGAAAGCACCAAATCAAGTTTGGGTAGACTTTGTAGATTGTGCTACCAAGGCTCTGGAGGGTTGGTTAAATGGCAGTAAGGTAAATGATTATCAAGGGTTATACAATCTCATCATGAGGGAGCAGATCCTTAATAACTGTCAAAATCAGCTATTGCATCAGCACCTGGCGGACTCAGATCTGACCTCTCCCCAAGAATTGGGAAAGAAGGCAGACAAATGGGTCAGAACAAGGATCAAGCAAAAGGTCCAGCCCTTGGGGGGTGCAACTAAAAAGGAAGATGCCAAAACCTCTGAGAAGGCTGGGGAAAAGGGAGAAGACCAGAAGTCTTCAACAGGCCACCAAAAAGCAGCATCTGAGAATTCCCAATCTAACAAGGCTAAACAGCCAAGGAAGCCATGGTGTAAAATCTGTAAGCAGAAAACCCATTGGACTTCAGATTGTAACAAGGCCAAAGACACCACAGCTACCATCACACCTGCCCCTAAGGCATCTGTTCCCCCTAGTCCAGTTATAGGTGGTGGTACACAGAACAAGGGTTTAGTAGGGTTGACCCTAGGATCTGGAGAGGACTCTGGCCTAGTCAGAGTACCTACTCAGGCTGTGCTGGTTTGTGATGGGGACCTGTCCCTGTTTGTGAGTCCCAGTGGTCTGGGCAAATACAAACAACAGCCTAGGATAAATGGGAGGGAGTCTCTAGCATACAGGGACACAGGGGCTATGTGACTAAGGACCTTGTGGATCCTAGCCAAATCATACTTGGAGAAACCTACCAAGTGACCAATGCGAGCAATGTCAGTACTAACCATGCTCTGGCAGTTGTTAACTTCTCTTGGGGAGGGGTAACTGGCCTAAAGAAGGTTGTGGTAAGTGCAGACCTACCAGTAGAATGTTTGCTAGGAAATTATTTGGAGACCTCAGCATGGGCTGAGGTGGAGCTGACTACCCATGCAGCAATGCTGGATATCCCTGCAGAAGTGTTTGCCCTGACAAGGTCAAAAGCTAAGCTGACAGAAACTGAACAGGCCTTGGATCCTGGAAGAATGGACCAAGGACCTCCCAAGAGGAGGAGCAGCAGGGGTAAGGCAGTGTCTTCCCCCCAGGATCAGTCTGAAGAGACTCTTGTAGCAGAAGAGGATCTGACTCCTGAAGAAGGAACTGTCTCAGATGAACTTGAGCCTGATCAGGTTGAGTTCTTAGGGACAGGGGGACCTTCTAGGGTAGACTTGAGCTGGAGCAGCAAAGCTGCCCCACTCTTGAACCCCTCAGACAGCAGGCTGCTGCTGGGGCTGCTGGGAATGCTAGTGGAACCCATAAAATATATTGGGATGATGGACTCCTGTACTCTGAGGGTAGAGACCCCAAGCCTGGTACAGCCAGGAGGTTGGTCATACCTCAGAAGTTTAGGGGTTTCCTGCTCACACTAGCCCATGATATTCCCTTGGCAGGACACCTAGGCCAAAATAAGACTTGGGACAGACTTGTCCCTCACTTTCATTGGCCTCAAATGAGTGAGGACTGCAAGAGTTTTTATAGCTCTTGTATTACCTGCCAGGCCAGTGGCAAGGCCGGTAAGTCCACAAATCCCCCTTGATACCACTACCGGTGGTGGGGGTTCCCTTTGAAAGGGTAGGGATTGACATTGTTGGTCCCCTTGACCGACAAACAGCATCTGGGCACAGGTTTATTCTGGTGGTAGTGGATCATGCCACCAGATACCCAGAAGCTATTCCCCTTAGAACCATCACAGCACCTGTGGTGGCAAGAGCCCTCCTGGGAATATTTTCCAGGGTGGGTTTCCCTAAGGAGGTGTTGTCTGATAGAGATACAAACTTTATGAGTAGTTACCTCAAGGCAATGTGGAAGGAGTGTGGTGTCAACTACAAGTTCACCACCCCTTATCATCCACAATGCAATGGGCTTGTTGAAAAGTTTAACAAGACCCTCAAGGGTATGATCAAAGGGCTACCAGAAAACCTCAGGCGAAAATGGGATGTTCTTCTGCCCTGCCTTCTCTTTGCATACAGGGAGATGCCACAGAAGGGGTTTGGTTACAGCCCTTTTGAACTTTTGTTTGCCCACCCTGTCAGAGGGCCACTCTGTCTAGTGAAGGAGGGATGGGAGTTACCTCTCAAACCCCCTAAACAGGATATTGTGGACTATGTACTTGGTCTCCGCTCCAGGATGGCAGTACATGAAGAAGGCAACAAAAAACCTTGAGGCAAGTCAGGAATTACAGAAAGCCTGGCATGACTAAAAGGCTGTACTGGTGGTGTACCAGCCAGGACAAAAGGTATGGGTGTTGGAGCCAGTGGCCCCATCAGCTCTCCAAGACAAATGGAGTGGATCCCATACCATATTGGAACAGAAGGGAGAGGTCACCTACTTGGTGGACCTTGGCACTCCCAGAAGTACCCACAGGGTTCTTCACGTAAATAGACTGAAACCATATGTGGACAGGGCTGACATGGGCTTGCTCATGGCAACTGATGAGGGACAGGAGGAGGAGAGTGACCCTCTCCCAAATCCTGCTCTCTCACAACCCTGATGATGGGTCAGTAGATGGTGTAGCCTTGGCAGGCAGCCTCACTGCCCAGCAACAGTCTGACTGCAGACAAGTTCTCAAGTCATTCAGACATATGTTTTCACTGACTCCAAGTCAGACCACCTGGTGCACTCATGAAGTGGACACTGGGGACAGTCTGCCTGTGAAGAATAAGATCTACAGGCAACCTGATCATGTCAGGGACTGCATAAGGACAGAAGTCCAAAAGATGTTGGAATTGGGAGTTATTGAGCCCTCAGATAGCCCTTGGGCTAGCCCAGTAGTCCTGGTACCCAAACCTCACACCCAGGGTGGCAAGAAAGAGATTAGGTATTGTGTAGACTACAGAGGACTCAATGCAGTCACTAGGACCGATGCACATCCCATTCCCAGAGCAGATGAGCTCATAGATAAATTGGCCTCAGCCAACTATCTGAGCACATTTGATCTGACAGCTGGCTACTGGCAGATAAGGTTAGCTGAATCTGCAAAAGCCAAAACAGCATTTTCAACCCCTGGTGGGCATTATCAATTTATTGTGATGCCCTTTGGTTTGAAAAATGCACCTGCCACTTTTCAAAGGTTGGTGAACCAAGTCCTCACAGGCCTGGATGACTTTAGTGCAGCATATCTAGATGATATTGCTGTCTTTAGCTCCACCTGGGAGGATCACCTGATCCACCTGAGGAAAGTTTTGGAAGCCCTGCAAAAGGCAGGATTCACTATCAAGGCTACCAAGTGCCAGATAGGGCAGAGTCAGGTTGTGTACCTGGGCCACCTTGTGGATGGAGGCCAGGTTCAACCATCGCAGATCAAGATCCAGACCATCATGGACTGGGTTGCTCCAACCACCCAGACTCAGGTCAGAGCTTTCTTAGGCCTGACTGGGTACTACAGAAGATTTGTAAAGGGATATGGATCCATTGTGACCCACCTAAATGACTTAACCTCTAAGAGGATGCCCAAGAAAGTTCAGTGGACTGTCATCTGTCAGAGAGCTTTTGATGACCTAAAACAGGCCATGTGCTCTGCTCCAGTGCTCCAAAGCCCCAACTACTCCAAAGAATTCATAGTTCAAACTGATGCATCTGAGGTGGGGGTAGGTGCTGTATTATCATAACTGAATGAAGAGGGCCAGGATCACAACCAGTAGCTTTTATTAGCAGGAGGTTGACCCCCAGAGAGAAACGTTGGTCAGCTATAGAGAGGGAGGCCTTTGCTGTGGTCTGGGCCTTGAAGAAGCTGATGCCATACTTGTTTGGCACTCACTTCATTGTTCAAACCGACCATAAGCCCCTCCTATGGCTAAAACAGATGAAGGGTGAAAACCCCAAACTACTCAGGTGGTCCATTTCCCTACAGGGGATGGACTATACAGTGGAACATAGACCTGGGAGCAACCATGCCAATGTAGATGGCCTCTCCAGATATTTCCACTTAGAACATGAAGACTCAACTGGTCAAGGTTAGTTTAATGCCCCTGCGTTTGGGGGGGGGGGGGGTTGTGTAGGAGATTGGCATCGACTGCATAGTTGCTCCCAACATTTTGCTGATGTTTTGACAGTTTTTTTACTCTAGCCAGGCTGTGGCCCTGCTATCCAGGACCCCAGCCTATCTACTTCCTCTCTAAACCGATGTGAGTACCCTAGGTACATACCAATTGGATACTGAGGACACCCTGTGAGCCCCTTGTAGATGGTACCCTAGGTACCCAGGGCATGGGTCCCTCAAAGGCCAGCCAGGGGCTGAAGCACTTATTGCGCCACCCCTGGGACCGCCATACAAACTGACACCACCAGACCACTACTGTAGTCTGGGTAAGGTGGTGCTTGCACTCCTTTCAGGGATATAGGTAGCCTGTATCCCACCTAAGTACAACACATATATCCTCATAAGTCACCCCTAAGGCAGGCCTTGCTAATCCTACAAGGCAGGGTGCTGAGATATGTGTGAGGGGGAACCCCTACCTGAGTAGGGCCCCTCTGCAACTTTCGTTAAAACGATTTTGAGGTTGTTTGTAGTGCAGCCATACCATATACTCTTAAGCGCATTATAATCAATCGCGGTAGAATGCTAACTTGAGAATGGCTGCACAGAACTATGTCGTGTTTGGTGTCAAACACCTTGGAATCATACCCCCACTCCAGTAACTGGAGGGGGGGTATGATTCCACCCTGCTAAAGGGGTGATATGGTAAAAGCGGTTGATTTTAAACACCAATTTAAAAGAGCACACGTAGTACAAAATGGATGCTACCAGCCACCCACACAATTCTGGCTGCCTGTTGCTGGCCAGAACTCCAGCCAAGGCAGCTGGACAATAGGGATCCTGTTGCAGGGAGGAGTCCTCACCTCTCCAGACAGGCTATGTGGATTGGAACTGGTTGGGTGCACTTTAGGATTCCTTTCAAACTTGCACGTAGGCCCCTTTTGGTGCCTACTTCTGCATACACCGCTTCAAACCGGTTCAGGGGCATCCTGTCCCCTGCTTTGGTGGGAAACTCAACAAAGGGGAGAGGGTGTAGCCACCCTTTCCCGCCTGAACTCCCATTGGTGGCCCCTGGTTTAGTCACTCCCCTAATTCTTGGATAAAGGTGGGTGCAGGGTCCCCAGAGCTTCGGATTAATCTTGGACAAGAACTCTGCTTCTAAAACTTGAACCTTCGACGAGCTGCTGCCCAGCTGACGGAAGAAATCTCCCTTGGGGTAAAGGAGTTACCCCCCTGCTTGGCAGGCACCTGAAACACTGCAACTGACCCGGTTGGCACTCCGCTGCTCCTACGGACATCGAAGACTTCTGCCTACCCTGAGGTGGGCTCCCAAGCATCCCAGAGGCCAGTGAGTGTGCACAGCAAGGCTGAGCACCGTGGACCCCGTGGGTGCCGAGATACCCAATACCCCAGAACACCGGCCACCTCTTGCACAGCACACAAACCCGACGAGTGGGGAAGTTGTGCTTTGGCCTATCTTTGGGCCAACCTCTCAGCATCACCTGTGCCAAAGATCGACGCTCCAGCGACCCGTGGGCGCACCTTTACGCACGCCATTTTGCTGCCTCCCGCGGTCCCTGGTCTCTCGACTGGTGGGCCCTGGCACAGGTCAATCTTCACTTTAACGAGCTCCCCTGGTTGCTCCAGGTCTGCTCTTCAGTCTCCTCACTGGAGACCTCGCCCAGACCTTGAGGGTCTGCACCGTAGCTGTTTCTTCATCCTTGCGTGGGTTGCGGTTGCCAAGGCTTAGTGGATCTAATCCGGACACTAACACCGCAGCGGCCTTCATCCTCCGTGGGACAGTCGCCCTCCAGCAGCTGGCCTTCCTTGACGCCTCCTGGACTCCGTGGCTGCTGATCCAAGCTGCACTTCTTCGACCCAGAAGCACCCGACATTGAAGGGCTCTCTCTCTTGATGTCCCTGGTCACTGGCTAGTGACCCAGACTCTGTCCCCTCTGCTTTCAGGTCCTCTTCTTCAAGATCTTCATCTTCAACCTTCATCGACAACTCTTCTCTCCAGCAGCAGTTCTTCATGTTTTCCCAAATAAAACGAGACTTCGACCCGACACCGAAAACGACCTATGCACCGGCTTCCCCGGGGCAGGTAACAGTGGTACCTCGGTACTATCGTGGGTGTGGGTCCTCCAAGAGCTTAACTTAAAACTCCTGAACTCGAACTCTTGCTTGAAGTGTCTAGATTCCTGCATTTTCCAACCGCGACATTCCCATAGGGTTTCATGGGGATTCCTGCCTTAGTTTAACTACTGCCCACGTTCCCCGTGGGTCCCCTTCATCACTACCTTGGGTGGTTTCGTAAGGGGCCAGCGATCCTACGTGCCCTAGGCATGGCCTGCAGAACTGTTGTGGTTCTTATACCATTTTTTTTATATATGGTTTGGTCCCCCCTGGGCCCCTGTGATTCCAGTGCTATTTATTGTAACTATTAATGCTTTATTGAATTGTATCTTTACCTCTAGCCTCATAAAGAGACTAGTGGGATTTGTTCTTAGAATAAATACATATATTTTGAATATATACCTGTGTGGACTACTCTTTCATTTGGTTATTCAAGAGGTTATCTATGGTAAAACATTAAGCTTAACACTCCTTCAAGACTTAGCCTGAAGGCTGCTCTCCACAGCTACCACTAGGATAGCTTTCTTTAAAGGTTGTCTTTTAACCTATCACCATAAGAGTCGAATTGGACTGGTGCAAGGTGTTCACTATAACTAGTGAACAGCATATGCCAGGCAAACTTCTCACAGTATCCCTGTAAAGGCTCTCATATGTCTCAGGGGCAGGAGGAAGGTGGTAGGAGCTCAGCTTAAATGAGTGATTGTTCCTGACAATATATTAAATAGCCATTCCTTAAACTTACAGGTTTGCCCCCTCCCCCATCTACAGGCCACCCTTTGTTAAGCCAATAGTAGCTTTGGTTTTTTTAGTTTTTAGGCCCTTTTTTTCCCTATCACAATTAAATTGTATTACCAGTAATAGAGGTCGTGAGGGAAATCTTATTATATGATTGTTCTTTTTCCCCTTTTTCCCTGACCTTAAGTAAATTTTAAGGGGGTCCCATATTTGTTGCTGTGCATTCACGGTTCTTTAACCGTGGGACGTTATTTTTTGTGGTTTCTTGTAAAGTTATTTATTGGAAAAAAGGATCTCTTCCTGCTTGGTGACACTATTTATTTTATTTTATTATGTTTGTTTATACTGATTCTTATTATTAATTCTTTGCCTTTCTGTGTCTGGGTGCATGCTGTAGACTTTATAACAATAAGAGCACTGGGGTAAACAGGATTGGTCTTTTGACTGTGTTGGTATACTGTAGTATAATCTTATATTGACTCGGTACCAGTGATGGAGGGACTCAAAACTTTTGGTTTCACGGATGATGATTTCAATACCCTATT
Organism: Triturus cristatus; assembly: GCF_964204655.1. Lineage (NCBI taxonomy): Eukaryota > Metazoa > Chordata > Amphibia > Caudata > Salamandridae > Triturus > Triturus cristatus. Next base: position 429,258,097 of record NC_140591.1, read on the forward strand.
GGGACAGATAACGTCAAGTGAAAATCCAACATCCTTACACTTGCATGATAATGCGGAATGGAACAACTTATTGAATCTAAAAAAGAAATACAAACGTATGGAATCCCATGCACACTATATGCTTGAGTATCTTCGAGCGGGCGTTATACCATCAGGTTTAAGGGTACGCAATATTCCAGCTCTCTTCGTAAAAATCCGTAAGTTCCTGGAGCGGTGGTCACTTATTGCTAACCGCTGCTCCAGGGACTGGATGATCCTTATAATAGAAACTGCTAGAGAGGTTATGGCAGTGTTAAATCAAGAAATATTAACTCTAGAAGACAAATTAAAGACCTCTACCGCATTGGATGATGCCAAGGCGAAACTTGAAAAAGTTAATTCTGAATTGAAAGATTTTGACATCTATCTCACAAATAAAAAAACTGAAAAATTAAGGAAGGACATCAGATGGTAGACAGAAGAAAAAGCATACCCTTACCTTAATGCAACATACTACCAAGATTGGAACCAAAATCAAGACCACCAAGGGTACAACAACTATAACCCTAGAAGAAGAATAGTAAACTTCTCAGACACATATTCATCAGATTCGGATAATAACAATGGACAGGATGTGCCAGGTGGACAATATGGCTCATATAGGGGTAGACGGATGGCACAATAATCATTTCGTGGCCAATCTCCTTTTTTATCGAGAGGCCAATTCAGAGGCAGGAACAGGAGGTGGGCGCCGAACAGAGAGGATTCACAATCGATGGCCCCTCAACATCAAAAGCAGCAACCATATTTAAAAACCCGCAACCAGCAGTATTGGCGCTAGAAGGTGAGACTGGGAGATTGGGAGGTGATGACACTCTGCCTATTTTTAATCTCTCCTCTACCACCCTTAAAGATGATGAACGCGCTGTGCTGAGTCGGGGTTTATCATTTGTTCCCTGTACTCGCCCTAATTTGTTCAAACTGCATGAAGATCTCTTTTCTTTCTTCAGAAAAGTAAGACTAAAAAAGTTTTTCCTCGACCGTCCCCCTACTGATGATACAGACAATCAATCTAGATGTAAACCCCCATCACAATTTACCCCCACCCTTGATATGGTGGGCCCTGAGGTTAACATCTTTGAACAGGACGTCCTGAAGGAAATAGAACGTGTCACCAAAAAGCCACCGTTTGTACATAACAACCTTACTCTTTCAGAAAATAATGCACTATGTAGTATTAAGTCCAACAAAGATCTAGTGATAAAGCCTTGTGATCAAGGTGGTGGGATAGTTATTATGGACAAAAATCAATATTGTGAAAAAATGTCCAATATGTTGGCCATCCCCCAACATTATAGTAAATCCCACCCTAAGGAATTATCCAAACTCAAGGGGATCATTTTAGACATCACGAGTAAAGCCCTGAATCGTGGTGATATATGTCAAGATGAGTACAATTTTCTGAATAAATCTTGCCCTAAAACTCCAGCTCTGTATGGATTACCTAAAACCCACAAAAATATAGTGGATCCTCCTATACGCCCTATCATTTCCACAATTGGCTCTAGCACTGAGCCTCTGTCTAAATTTGTGGACTCTTACCTCTGTCCTCTAACACAGAACTATGCCTCATTTATTCGTGACACAGGGGATATGATCAACCAGATTGAGGGTATGCCATTTAACTGCAATCAACACATACTAGTGACGCTTGATATTGAGGCTTTGTATACCAACATCCCTCAATATCAGGCGTTACAGTCTGTCTCTGCCTTGCTACTTAGAACTGCAGGTGAAAGACCAGATGCATTTATTTTGGAATGCTTGGAGGTGGTGCTTATGAATAACTTTTTTGAGTTTGAAGGTTCCACATACAAACAAATCAAGGGCACCAGTATGGGAGCATCTTGTGCTCCAAGTGTGGCTAATATATACATGGGAGAATGGGAACTTAAGAATATCTTTAACGAAGCTGCTCCCTTCTCCGATAATGTTATCGGTTGGAGACGCTTCATCGATGATATTTTTTTCATCTGGTCAGGAACTAACAAATCTTTGAACGAATTTATACTTTGGCTCAATGCGAGTGATTGCAATTTAAAGTTTACTGCTAAAAGTAGTGTCCATCAAGTAGAATTTCTGGATATCCTCATTTCGGGGTCAAATAACGTCATTGAGGTAAGTCTATTCAGAAAACCAACTGCAAAGAACACCATACTACACTACCAAAGTTTTCATCCTACGAGTCAGATAGATGCAATTCCTTTTGGTGAATTCCTGCGTATCAGGCGCAACTGCACTGACATGCGGGAGTTCCATAGACATGGAGATGCCCTACGGGTACGACTTCTGGCTAGAGGCTACCCACATAGGTTAATAAGACATGCCTATAAAAGGGCCAAATATTATAATAGAGAGGCATTACTGACAGGCACTACTCGCACATCTAAAGATCAGGTAGTATGTGTCATAAACCATTCTTCATTGAATTACAAGATTAGAAATATCATCATGAAGAATTGGAAAATTCTGAATAGTGATGAAAATGAAACCCAGTTGGAACAACCGTTGGTAGCGTATCGTAGAAACCGCAACTTACGCGATCTCTTAGTGCATACAAGACCGATTCAATTCAATGCAGCACGTCAATTAACCATATCAGGTTTGCCTTTGATTTTAGGCAACCATAAATGTGGCTCTTGCCATGCCTGCGATAGTGCTATGGTCACAGACTCTATACAATATGAGGGAAAATGTGTGAAGTTAAGATCCCTAACCAATTGTAGAAGTCACAATATTGCATATATGCTAGTTTGTCCTTGTGGCTTAGCATATATCGGAGAAACTGCACGAGAATTTCGCATCAGATATAGCGAGCATAAATCAGCTATACGCACCAAGAAGATTACAGCTCCACTTGTGCAACACTGTATTGAGAAAAACCATTTGGAAAGTGAGTTCAAATGGCTTATTCTGGAAAAAATTCAGGGCAAAGCTGGGATACCGATGGAGACTATCCGTAAACAACGCAAAACTTATTGGATTTTTACCTTCAACAGTGTCAAAAAAGGTTTGAATCTGGATATATAATGGTATGTGACTCAGTCTTGGTGAGGTCACCTATACATCCTGGGTATCTTTATTATCTAACAGATGGGGGCATTTTCATCTGAAGTGATTAGTTTACTTTCTCGGTCACTTATACATCCTGGGTATCTTGATTGTCTAACAGATTGGGGCATTTTCATCTGAAGTGATTAGTTTACTTTCTCAGGCATCGTACAATTTACTTTGATGACCTGTATTTTGCTATTATCTGTAGCTGTGACATGTAATAATAAGTACCATAGATCATGTCACACCTTGTCAACTCCCATTCTAGCATTGCAGATTCGGGTAGCTTACGTGAGTCCCCTCGTTACTTCTAAAATGACTTTAATTTTGAATTCAATAATTATCTTTTACTTACTCTCGAGAGACATACCCTGTGAGATATTCGTTTCTCAGTGTCTCCCTATAGCATAGCACTCGGATTTTTTGATATCTACACATTTATCATTATTTTTTCTTGTATCACGAGTGCTATCCCAAAAACGTTTTCTTGAGAGAAATTTCTTGAGATAATTTTTGCACTGTGGTATTTGCTTATAATTCTCTCACCGTTTTATCTTGAATCACACACCATTTACGATTTGCGCTTACCTTACGAAATTTATGGGCGATATGTACTTTTATTTTTTTTTAAAAAAGAGTAATGTCCTTTTCCAGTCAGTATGGGACAATAAAGTTCTGTATAATCTCAATCTCCCCCGCACAATCCCTGATGTAGGGACTATCATTAATGGTTGATTGAATGGCACCCGTCCTAAAATGGTGCTGACTATTTTTGTAAGGCAGTCCTCTTTCTTTCTTTTTAGCCTGTTTAATCATACCCCGCCCATTTCTACTTTGTGTTGGTCCTATTGTGGAAATGTGGATTTTCCTGATCAGTTATGTCCCCTATCTTGGACCCCAACGGTTCTATGTGCATGTTACAAGCACATGTATGTTCCCTCCAGTTCCAGTTTCGAAGACGCAAACACATGTGCGTCCACCATCAACATGTCCTCTGTCAGATCCGCCATCAATGGGCTGGATATTCGATTCCTAAGTATGAAAGGCCACCGACTTTATATGGCTAAGTTACTCCATTTTTGCAGTTCAGGCAGAGTAGGCCCGATTCTGTCCTCAAAGCCTTTCCCTGCTCTCTGCCTCTGACAGCATCAATTTGAGCCCGCATCTGTATCCATGAACTTTGTCCTACTTCCTGTGCAGCTAACGGTGCCTGCCTCGGCCAGTTTCGCCTGCCTGCCAAGAAGCTGTATTTCACCTTCGAATTATCTACTTTGCTCCTCAACCGATGCATTCCTGTCTAGTAGTTTAGATAAACATTTCCTTTAGCTCCCAAGCAAAGGGCTCGGCCTTTCTGTCCTCATGCAAGTAAATCATAGCCCTGTTGCCATGGAAAGTTTCTACCTCTCGCATCTCATATAGACACTTAGACGCTTGTACACGCACACACACAGTCAGTATAGAATAGATTCTGTCCGAGAGTCCTTCCTTGTGGATAACATAGTTCTTTAAACATAGGATGTTAGATATGATTTGGGATTAGGTTGACTTGACCCCCTAGACTTTTTGTCTCCACATGTAGAGCTAAATGTCAAGTCCCCTTCACCCCCTAGTTACACGTCAATTACACGTCATGCTGCTGCGCGCGCATCTATGCCAAGTATTATCTTATAGATCCACCTATGCACAACATCATGACCAATCATGTTTCTTTTTACTCCTTATTACGCCCATTTTCGGTTACGCACTTATAGCATCGTTTCTCTTATCAATTGTTACGCCTTCTACATTGGTTTCATTATAATGTATGTTCTATAAAAGCAATTTCCTGTCAATAAAGTATGTGCTTCACTTCCTGAACCCCCGTGGTGACGGAACCTGAAGGCCGCGACTCGAGTCGGCCATTTTGGAATAAAGCCCATTCAGAAACCTCTTATACCACGGATTCTGCCTCTTATTATTCTGAGCTATTTTATTTAAGATTCCGTATGAAATTCAGTCCAGGTAAAAGAATATTTACCACATAATGGCGCCCGAATAGGGACACTTTCTCATCTCACGCGCCGGCGGTGCGTTGCAGGCCCGGTCTCCTGCCACAGCTGGACGGACCATAACGCGTACCAGCAGGATTTCCTGTAGCTCCCTCCGGTCAAGCGGGGGCGACTGAGGCTGCGATCAACCCAGACGAGGCGGTGAGAAGTGCGAAGTATCCCGACCAGAGCCTAGCTGAGAGAGCAAGATCCGAGGTATACAGAGGCCCACCAGGTTTTCGAAGTCCCGATGTCCAGAGGGTCCGATGTCCACAGTCATCGAGTCCAGTCCATTCTCCGAGGCCTTCCGTTTCAAGGAGCTACCCGGTGAGTACCATCGCCGGGGAGGCGTGTTGACGCGCACATAGGTTGTGCCGGTCAAGACGGATTTGGGTACACAAATCCGGTCTGCACTGTTTAGCAGTGTATATGTACTGTTTAGCAGTATATCAAGTATTCCGAAGTATCTAGTTATTGTCGAGAATTCTGCTTGGTGATTAGTTATGCAGACTGTCATCATTGTTGGTCATTTTTAATAATGTTTTAATGTTTAATGTTTAATGTGTTAAACGTCTTGCATATTGTGGTATGAGTGATTGTTCATTATTGTGTTTTTCGTATTAAGTGTGTTCAAGACCAGGTATCAGATCAGTTGTCAATATGCCGCTCTTTTCGAAGTTAAGACAGATTACTACTAGAAAAGGGGTGCTTGAAGAAGCAGTCCCTATTCCTCCTAGGGACACTCCAGGGCACTTTATGTATCACAAGCATGGCTTAGATGCCATATTATTTCTTGATTTATGGGTAGATTACACCAAAGGATTGCCAGAAAGTCAAAGGTGGCCCGCAGCGGGAACCTGGGATGCAGAGTGCATCATGAAAGTCGAGGAAGAATTATGGAAAAGAAAGGTCAGACAGTCACAGAAAGACGCTGTTGAGTTATGGCGTAAAGAATCTCATAGACGTACAGAAAAAGCACGTAGACAAGAAGAGAAGAGTAAAGAAAGTTCAAATAAAGTTCAAGAAAATCTATTAATTGAGGAAGGTATCCGAGTGAAATCAGAACAAATAGATAGACAAAGAAATGCCCTTATGAATGGTATGTATCCCCTTCTAGCCGAAGGATTACCTAAAGCTGCTCCAGAGATACCGAAAGACTTGCCACCCCCATTATTTCCAATTAAGGTACATCCTAAAGGACATCCCAGAACCGCAGAAGATGTTTTTCTTTCCTCATATCTAGATGACGCAGCTCCCGAGTATGCTAACCCCGCACCACATAGACCGTCTGCCGGGGGGGTTCAACGTCAGGATCAGGTATCTGTCCCTGTACAACAGCAAGTCCCGACACAAGCTTCGGCAAGCACATCTGTTTCCGCATCTGTCTCCACAACCGATTCTACAGTGGTGTCCACACCTATAGTTGCTGTGTCACGTTCGACGAATCCATTCACACCCGACGCCCCAGATGGGGCCACGGGAGGTGTTAGCAATACTTCTACGCCACCTAGAATAAATAAACTTGTTTTTCAAGAGTCAGCGCATTCACGTACACCCAAATTCGTAAGTGAACGTGCGCTTAAGGAACTTCTTATAGATTGTAGATATGACCCGGTGGTCGGTAAAGAGGACGAAATGGTCCTGGCATCATTACGCATCAGACGAGCCGCAGGGTATTTAGCGAAGTTACCAGGAATGACTGCGCATCTAGATAAAATATATCATTTTGTTCAAACAGGGCGAGATCCAGAATGTATTAATAGAGCTATGGAATTCCAGAAAGTAGAGATACAGGGGGAACTGTTACGTTTCCTCATAAACTGTGTGATCAGAAATCAAGACCGACCGGGGGTAGACCCGAATGCCATGCTTATTCTTACAAGATGGAGCCAGAATATATCAGAAGGGAGACACGATAAGCAAAATTGTATAATAGCCATGTGCCGAAAGATCCGTAAAGAAATAGAACGTATTCATGAAGAAAGATTGGAAACAGACGAGTTCGAGCAAGATGAAGTGTCCGAATCAGGGGATTCCGTAAGACAGTCAGAGACCATAGCCTATGTAGGTAGAGGAAGATCCTGTAATAATACTAGATGTTTTTTTGATCCAATACACTCTGTATGTCCAAATAATAGCAGAACGTATCCGACGCCAATAATAAATCTGAAGTCTCCTGAACATTTGTTTCAAGCCGCAGATAAAATACTCCGAGAACGAAGGGGTTACCACCTCCTCGATTCCATGGATGAGCAAGAATTAGCCAGATCAGCCGTCCACTGGATTGACAGTCCTGGAAAATACGGTGATGAGACCGTAGCACACACGTTTTTTAACCTCAGTCCAGATGAACAACGTTTAGCTGGAATCTATATGATTCAGCAACTCCTTATATTATATAAGAGCCAACATGCTGATCCTGGTCCTTTACCTGATATATTAACGGAACTACTCACGAATAGATGGAGAGGTTCTAGTAACAAGTTAATTAAAGAAATCTTAGTGTCACGTAAACAGTACGTCCTTTTTGTAAGCCCAGATCCTTTCTCGCTGCCCAGCAAGGAAAGAATGCCGTATTACATGGATAGACAAAATCCCTTACGAGAAGTACACCCAATAAAAGGCGAAGACAATCAGTTTCACCGTGTATTTGTATACACACCCATAACAAAAATTGAATTGTTAGAAATGAAGAAAGTAGTACCGAGTCATGACAAAGACCCAGCGGGTTTTCACCGAGAAATTAAAGACATGTTACTGATGGGAGAGTATACCTATCCTGATATTATGACGATATTAAAGGTGCTAATGCCTGCTGGCATTTATGAAAAGCTGAAAGAAAAAGAGTGGGAAGTGGGAGACCAAAAAATAGATTGGACAGCATTAGAAGCAGAGGAAAGGGCCCGAACTGCAGGTTCAGGGCTCGGGGATAAAGTTAAAGCATTACCAGGTTTACTAGTACAAGTACTGCCACGTTTATTAACTACGAAAAAGGAAGATTGGGGTGCAATCTCAGCCTGTAAACAAAAGCATGATGAAGACACAAGTGATTATTATGCCCGATTTGAAAAATGTTTTGGTGTAAATAGTGGTATAAAAGCAAGTAGTGAGTCGTATCCACATTTATTTGTGACAAAATTAGTGGAAAATGCATTGCCTCCAGTGAAGAATAGAATATTGAAATTCGAGAGTACCTGGCAAAGTAACACTCCGTCACAAATGCTACAAATGTTACAGTATCATCACAATAGAATTAGAGATGAACAAGAACACGAACAAAGACGTATGAAGGATACAAAAATGAAAATGCTAGTTTCCCAGACAGTACCAGCGGATGGTCACAAAAAGGGTGTGACACATTCCGGAGATTCAGCAGTTCCTGTAAAGGGAACATGCAATTACTGTAAACAACTAGGCCATTATGTACACGATTGTCAAGTCCTGAAGCGTAATATAGCTATAGGTATTGCAAAAGAAAGACCACGACCACTCAGACAGGATCAGAATGAACAAGGAGCTACGCAGCATGGACAGTCCATGCCAGCTCAGCAACAGTCTATGCCAGCCTCACAACAACCCATACAGTTTGTGCCAGCTGCACCACCGATGCCTGCTGCTGCCACACAAACCACAACACGACAAATGTATCAGACTGCACAGTATGAATATCCTGAGTATCAGCGTTACGCATGAACTAGCCTAGAGAGGGAAGTTGACTTACCCCTTATTGAGATTCCTGTAGATCAAGAAGGACCATATGTACATAGTGAATTATTAGGTCAAGATAGAAAATTCTTACTCGATACAGGGGCAAGTCGAACAACAATAAAACGTAGTGAAGTTCCAGGGGCACCCCTCTCAGGCTCTCAAAATGTTTCCCTTGGTTTTTCAGGAAAACCTATTGTTAATGAGGTATCACAGCCACTTCCACTTACGATTGGTCCTTTGACACGAACTACTGATTTATTGCTTACCAAATCTTGTCCAGAAAACTTGTTAGGTATAAAGACATTAAAAGCCCTAGGGGCTATTATCTGTTGTTCTCCGGAAGGAGTACGATTGTTTTTACGTGATTTTAAAGGTCATTATGTATCCAGAGACATGGATCGCCGATTACAGACTTTACCAGCACATCTATGGGCACAAGGCCCTACTGATGTTGGTTGCATGAACATTACGCCATACCGAGTCACATTAAAGGCAGGAGTGGTGCTACCACGAATGCGACAATACAAGTTACCACCAGATGCTGTAGTGGCTTTGCTGAAAATCATTGACGAGCTAATTGCCCAAGGAGTAGTTGTAGAAACAGACTCCAATGTATGTAATTCACCGATAATTCCGATTCTTAAACGAACAGATCCTACAGCCCCGCCAGTGTATCGATTGGGTATTGATTTACGCGAATTAAACAAATGCATTGTACCACAATTTCCTGTGGTCCCCGATATCTCATCATTATTGACAGCCATTGATTCCGAAGCAACATTCTTCACTGTAATTGATCTCAAGAATGCCTTTTTCAGCGTCCCCATAGATCCGGAAAGTCAATATTTGTTCGGATTCAGTTTAAATGGGCGCAGTTTTAAATTCTCACGCGCACCTCAAGGATTTACAGAAAGCCCCAGCATCTATAGCCAAGCACTGAAACGAGAACTTGACAGTATCCACATGCCAGTTAACACTGCCTTGCTTCAATATGTCGATGATCTGCTGATCACCGCCCGAAGCGAACCCGAATGTGAAAAGGCTTCTCTGACAGTTTTACATTTTCTAGCAGACAAGGGGCACAAGGTGTCCCCTTCTAAGCTGCAATTCTGTGTCCAGCGAGTTATTTATCTTGGTCACTCGCTGTCCAAGGAGGGAAGGCAGCTTACACCAGATCGCATTCAGTTAATTGCTAACATGTCAATACCCAAGACACAAAAGGAGGTGCGGGCTTTCATAGGCCTCACTTCATATTGTAGGCAGTGGATCCCTCAGTACGCATTTCTAGCAAAACCACTCATTCAGTTGACAACACAGGAGGCAGCCACATCGACTGTCCTCCCTTGGACCCAGGAACACACACAAGCTTTTGAAAGCTTAAAGAAAGCTCTATGTCAAGCACCTGTTTTAGCGACACCATGTTACAGCAAACATTTTACACTCTTTGTTACAGAACGCGAAGGTACTGCCTTGTCAGTACTCACTCAGGAACAAGCAGGATCACGCAAGCCATGTGCTTATTTTTCCAGTACATTAGATCCCGTAGCTCAGGCTTTGCCTGCGTGCCTGAAATCAGTGGCAGCAACAGCTTTAGCAATTAGACAAAGCGATGCCATAGTGTTAGGACATCCATTGACAGTACAAGTACCACATGCAGTAGAAGTCCTTGTGAACCGAACGCAAACACAACACTTGACCATAGCAAGACTTACCGGTTATGAACTGACATTGTTTCAGCCACACATAGAGATCCGACGTTGTAATACATTGAATCCTGCTACACTTTTACCTGTAATTGGAACAGACCCACTAGCTCATGATTGTGTTGAAGTTATTGAAATAAAGACGAAACCCAGACAAGACTTAACAGACGTTCCATTGTTAGATCCAGACCTGACGTTGTATGTAGATGGATCGTGCATGAGAACAAGTACAGGAGATTTAGTGGCCGCATATGCAGTCACAACAGACACTGAAGTTATTGAAACAAACTGTATAGATACTTTGTCAGCCCAAGCAGCGGAACTTATTGCTCTAACACAAGCCTGTATTCAAGCCACAAATAAGAAAGTTAACATATACACTGATTCACGTTATGCATTCGGAGTTGTACATGACTTCGGGGTGCTTTGGCGAGAGAGGGGTTATTTAACTTCTCATGGGACCCATATTCAGCATGGGTCTCTCATTCATGCTTTGTTAGACGCAATCCATCTGCCCACAGCTATATCGATTATGAAATGTAAAGCACACACGAAGGTTACTGATATCATTTCTCAAGGCAATGATTTAGCTGACAGAACAGCTAAACAGACTGCTCAGACTCGCACATCCGACATGACAAAGCCAATAGTCCGGACACCAACACAGTGTATGACGATTAAGGATCCCGCACTTGACATAATTGACATACAGTCACATGCCACAACAGAAGAAATAAAGAAATGGACTGAACTAGGAGGGATCCAGACAGATCAGGGATGGGTGACAAAGGAGAAATCTGTATGGTTTCTTCCTGACTCTATGGTCCAAGCCATTATAGCTACAATTCACAGTCCGGCGCACTTAGGAGAGAAAGCTATGCTAGATAGCATTCAACACATTTGGTTTAATAAACATTTACGAACAGCAGCTAAACAAAAAGTCCGTACCTGTATGATATGTTGTCAGTTCAACCCAGGAAAAAGTGTTCCCGTAGAGCAGGGTGGATTTCAGCCTCCTGATCATCCTTTCGAAGCCCTCCAGATGGATTATATCCAGATGGAACGATGTCGAGGATTCAAATATGTTCTTGTAGTTGTCTGCGCTCTTTCCCGATGGACTGAAGCGTACCCAGTATCAGATTACACTGCCCCGACCACTGCCAAGCAGCTAGTTCGAGAATTCTTCCCACGGTACGGTTTACCACGTGTTGTATATTCAGATAACGGCCAGCCTTTCTCATCTGAATTAATGAAACATGTTTCACTTTTGTTGGGATATCAGTGGAAGTTTCATTGTGTCCGACACCCCGAGGCAGCAGGTCTCGTGGAACGACATAATCAAATTTTGAAAATCAGATTGTCAAAAATATGTCAGGAGAAAGGTGTTGACTGGATAGTAGCCTTACCAGTTGCACTATTTTACATAAGAATGGTAGCACACTCTCGAACAGGGCTATCCCCGTATGAGGTGATCTTCGGCAGACCACCGAATATGTGGGGGACGCCTATACCCCGTAAAATAACTGATGTTGATTGTAATATGCTGACAGATTACCTGGCTTCCTTGATGTCTGCACTACAATCTTGTCGTTCACAGGTAGCTGCCGCCTTTCCTGACAACACTGAGGTGAAACCCCATGACGTAATCCCGGGCGATTATGTCCTTGTGAGGAACTTTGACAGAAAGACCCAACTGGAGCCGAGGTGGAAGGCACCCAAGCTAGTCCTGTTGACCACAAGGACAGCCGTGAAGATCGAAGGAAGAAAAGGTTGGATCCATTCAAGCCACATCAAGAAATTTCATGGACTTCCTTCAGATATAAACAGTCCTCCTCGTGTGTCTTCACCCATTGACTCAAAGCTACCTTTGGCTGAGGCCAGTAGCACAGACCTTTACAAACTGAAACTTAGACCCAGGCCGTCGGACGATTTGATTGTTTAAGTCCTCTCCTAGGTGAAGCGGTTGAATTTGTCCCGACATGTATCCCTTAGGTCTGAATCATGAACAATCAAGAACAATGTTGAAACGACATGCATACTGTAAAGCACTGCGTAGCCACTGTATAATGACATTATTAATTTTGTTTTCCTTGAGTTTTATAATAATTACTGCAAGTATATTGTTGCATATGTATTATCCTGTTTCTAAACATATTTTCAATATAACTGATGAACATTCTTTTAGTGACCTACCCCCACATGAATTATCTTATAGACTTGCGCTGCGTAATAACACTTTCATTAGTATGTTACATCATTCCCATCAGACTAGTAATGCCACTAATTGTTGGGTGTGTGGCCGACTTCCTCCCTATCAGAATAACAAAGGAGTTCTGCCTTTCTTCCCCCATCCGTTCACACATAATGGCTCCTGTGGAGCATGGTTTAGTTTACTAAATTCCATAGACTCAGACACAGCAGTTTATCAATACCATTGGATATGGGGAAATCTGAATCTAGTTTTATTCAAAGTCTGTTACCCGGATAAGGAGGGTCACCCCAGTAGAACAGGAACTGATCTGGAAAATGAAGTGTATGGATTAGGTAATTTTACACCTAATCTTATGATTCTGAATGTCGAATCCGAAGTTGAACTAATTCTGCCCACTATGTCAGTATTTCCAGTTAAGGGTGAATTATGTGTAAGAAAAGTTGGTTCCATACATATGGGCCATAGCAAATGCGTTACTACAGTAGAATATAGTGATCAAGGTAAATCTTCATTTAGAGCTTCTCGCCATTCCTACTTTATATGTGGTCAGACCGCATATATGCGTCTGCCTCTAGATTGGGATGGTACCTGTTACATAGCATTCCTTTTGCCACCTGTTTTCCTAGCTCCTCCTGATTATTATCGAAATGTTCATTTAGTACACAATAGAGAGCGAAGAGATCTCCCAGTTGTCGATTATACTGAGACGGCATGGGACAAGTATGTAGATTTCAATAAAGGTATCTTTCCCTATATAGGTACAATTTCAAATAGTAAGCTGATACGTAGGCTAACCAAGACTCTTGAAGCTGTAGTGAATGAGACTATAGCCGCCCTAGGCAATCTGACAGAGGAGCAATCGGTGATGAGAATTGTTGTTCTTCAGAATCGTCTTGTCCTTGACGTCATCCTGGCCGATAGGGGCGGAGCTTGTAGGGTCATCGGATCCAGCTGCTGTATATTCATACCAAAAAATTCGCCATCTGTATATAAAGCTATAACACGCCTTCATAAGATTGTGAGCCAGATACACGAGGATCCAGGCACTTGGACGTGGTCCGGGTGGTTTTGGAGTGTGATATCAGCCTGGGGATGGAGAGTTCTGTCCTTCCTAGGTATTGGCCTTCTTATACTATTCAGTTGCTGCTTATGCCTGCAATGTGGACCAGCGATTTGTGGTCTATGTGCCACATCGTGTATTCCACATCAAGGTTTTCGTTCAAAATCCCGGAAGAAGAAAGAAGAAGAAATGATGCTCCATGAGCAAATCGATGGATTAATGAAGATCGATATCTCTTGAAGGGCAAGTAGGGGACAAGGAGGGAATGTGGAAATGTGGATTTTCCTGATCAGTTATGTCCCCTATCTTGGACCCCAACGGTTCTATGTGCATGTTACAAGCACATGTATGTTCCCTCCAGTTCCAGTTTCGAAGACGCAAACACATGTGCGTCCACCATCAACATGTCCTCTGTCAGATCCGCCATCAATGGGCTGGATATTCGATTCCTAAGTATGAAAGGCCACCGACTTTATATGGCTAAGTTACTCCATTTTTGCAGTTCAGGCAGAGTAGGCCCGATTCTGTCCTCAAAGCCTTTCCCTGCTCTCTGCCTCTGACAGCATCAATTTGAGCCCGCATCTGTATCCATGAACTTTGTCCTACTTCCTGTGCAGCTAACGGTGCCTGCCTCGGCCAGTTTCGCCTGCCTGCCAAGAAGCTGTATTTCACCTTCGAATTATCTACTTTGCTCCTCAACCGATGCATTCCTGTCTAGTAGTTTAGATAAACATTTCCTTTAGCTCCCAAGCAAAGGGCTCGGCCTTTCTGTCCTCATGCAAGTAAATCATAGCCCTGTTGCCATGGAAAGTTTCTACCTCTCGCATCTCATATAGACACTTAGACGCTTGTACACGCACACACACAGTCAGTATAGAATAGATTCTGTCCGAGAGTCCTTCCTTGTGGATAACATAGTTCTTTAAACATAGGATGTTAGATATGATTTGGGATTAGGTTGACTTGACCCCCTAGACTTTTTGTCTCCACATGTAGAGCTAAATGTCAAGTCCCCTTCACCCCCTAGTTACACGTCAATTACACGTCATGCTGCTGCGCGCGCATCTATGCCAAGTATTATCTTATAGATCCACCTATGCACAACATCATGACCAATCATGTTTCTTTTTACTCCTTATTACGCCCATTTTCGGTTACGCACTTATAGCATCGTTTCTCTTATCAATTGTTACGCCTTCTACATTGGTTTCATTATAATGTATGTTCTATAAAAGCAATTTCCTGTCAATAAAGTATGTGCTTCACTTCCTGAACCCCCGTGGTGACGGAACCTGAAGGCCGCGACTCGAGTCGGCCATTTTGGAATAAAGCCCATTCAGAAACCTCTTATACCACGGATTCTGCCTCTTATTATTCTGAGCTATTTTATTTAAGATTCCGTATGAAATTCAGTCCAGGTAAAAGAATATTTACCACACTATAGGCTAGTTACCAACATATCAGGTTGAGGGTCACGACGTGAATGCGTGCTGCCGCTCCGTTTCTGGTGGTCTCTCCGAACGATCGTTTGGCCGGGAATCGTTTGATGTCGAAGGAACTCCATAGAAGAGGTAAGCCGTTTGGCGTATACACCACTTATGAAGAGGTGCTTATTATCGACACATCTCTTCACATTTCTCTTTCTTCTAGCATAATTCGGTGTAAAGCCTATGACAGCGCTTCTTATATTCTTTCATGTTTTGGCGTTCTTTTAGATGTCATGATTTAGCGGTTGAAACCCCTGCAACATAAATCTTTGTTGAAAAACTGATTTTGAAGACGACTCCTTACTCGAAACTTATAAAAGGTTAGCCTTTACATTCTTGGACCAGATTATTTGAAATAGTTCATTTCTATCTATAGAATCGTTTCGCTTAGGAATATAATAGTAGTAATCTCCGAATTTGTCATCAGAATATAGTCAAACTTTTTCATTGTGTTTAAAACTGTACATTTATGTAAATCAGTTTACCAGTACAGATGCACAGACCAACTATCTTTAACACTTAGTACTAAATACCTGGTGGCATGAGTACTATAGAGTAGGTACGTCCTCTTCAAAGAAATTACCTGTTAGATAACTAACTGTTAAATACGTTGGTGGTGTTTTCTTAAGAAAAATAACTCTCTAGAATATTTCATAGGAGCCCTTGCTTATGTTAATATAAGTAGACTTTCAACTTTCCCTTTCTCTGTTAACTTTAGTGCCACTATAAAGGTGATACTACATTGGTCTCTGGCTTTCTAGAAAAACATTTGGATACCAACATCCTTCGGAGATTGTGACCTCGTTGTAATCTGTTGATTTTTGAGGACGGGCAGTGAAACCTATTATTAACTACAGGTATTGGAACATACTCGCCCTCGTATCATTAGCTTCGGCCTTTAACGATATAGATAATCTAATAATAAGTCCTTTGTACTCTCTTGACAGAGATTATCGAAATCCTTAATATTTAACATGTGATGACACGTCTCTAATAGGAACTCTTTAATAAACAAGTAAGTTCCTTCTCCTTTGTAGCATTTGGGTTTAGGTATTGCACAGAGGACTGTAATGTTGGTGTTACACGTGGTGTTCTATGCTTTAATGGTGGTGGGATATTATCTCTACTTGCCTTGTGAGTAGCTGTTCTCAATTGGAGAAAGGTCTGGGAATAAATTGCCTTTCCATTGCTGACTTTATGTAATATGAATACATGGGCTAAAATAGTGGAGTATTGATAACAACATCGCTCCATAATGACCCTTTCTCATCTCTGTATATTTTTCTTTCTTCCTTTTGGTAAAATTTCATTTTCATTGAGTTGTCACCTAACATGTGAAGAAATCTTTTTTCTGTAATTTTAATAGGGAACTCTGGGCCATTTACTGATTAGTTTTTATGTATATGTTTTCAGGTATTCCCTGGGCTTGGCGGTTTTTGAATATACATGTGGTCCTGATGAAGGTGGCGCTTATGCCATCGAAACGCGTCGAACTCTGACATTTCCATCCTGCCTTTGCAGTTGTTGTGTTAACCATAGGAGATCACTATGTATTTTGTGTCTCCAATGTTCAATATACGATAGATTCTTTCCTCCTTCTCTGTTTTACGAAAGGTGCATGAATGTGGAATGATTTGGTATGTGTGTAGATGAGATTGTGTGATGATATAGTTCCTCTGTGATCTATATTAGTTTGTCCCAGGGACTACTGTTTGATGTCAATTGATGATGCAGTTTTCACTGTAATGAATTTAGTCAGTGAGTATTAAATATTGAATTTATTTTTTGATAATATAAAGAAATGTATTGAATCTTCTCAAAGAACAATAGAAAAAGGTTAAATTATAAAAAAATAAAAAAGCAAAAAATGATCAATCTTTGTGTGGCATCACTGTTTTTAGGCCCTTTTTTTCCCTATCACAATTAAATTGTATTACCAGTAATAGAGGTCGTGAGGGGAATCTTATTATATGATTGTTCTTTTTCCCCTTTTTCCCTGACCTTAAGTAAATTTTAAGGGGGTCCCATATTTGGTGCTAAGCCAATAGTAGCCCCAGGGAGACATACTTCCGGGTCGATAACGCTAGCTCGTCATTATAACCCAGCAATGCTGTAAGTGGGGTAGCAGGAATTACAGACCCCATCATCTGCTCCAGTGCTTTGAAAACATTTGTCCTGTATGCTTTGACTTGCGCACATTCACCAAGCCAAGTGTAGAATATCCGCCCCATCCCCCCACATCTGTTGCATTTGCCATCGGCTCGCAAGTGAAAGCGATGGAGTCGAGCAGGGGTGCAGTACAGCCTATGCAAGAATTTTAAATGTATGATTCACAGCCTACCACTTGCCGATATCTGTCCAGTTTATGGCAGCAGTATCGGCACTGCCCATCTTCGAGTGGCGTATCCAGCTCCCGATTCCAATGCAGGTGCCAGCCTCAATCTATCTCATTGCTCTCAGCCTGAGTAGTATGGTAAAGTAGTGAGATCACATGTGCCAGGTTGTTGCTTTGGAGCAACTTATGCAAGGGATGCAGTGCCAGACGTTCTCTGGGAAAGTCTGGGGTAGCTTTCCTAACGTCTTCTCAGCCTCACATATAGAAACTGCTCCATCGGGGTAGGCTGAGCTCCCTGAAAGAACGCCCCCTCATCTCGGAATAGGCCATCTTCATACAGGTCTCCCCACTCTCTTATCCCCACTCTCTGAAGCATCCGGCGACACCCAGTTTCGCACTTCACCGGAAGGTCTGAGTGTCAGGAAATGGCTAACAATGGGGATTACAGCATGGGTGTCTGCAATGGTTTAGCTATTCCCCACCAAGCTGACAAAGTACTTGCAACTTTTGATGGGTCTGCATCTCTGGGGCGAGTAGGCGCCCCGAAGAAAGCAGACATCGGGACTGGGTCCATGTAGCCCTGTTCAATGGCCAAGTGGGGCATATATGGTGGGGGTCTTAACCAATACGTTGTAAAATGCGCCTGGGCGCATAAGAAATAAAGATCCTTATCTGGAGCATCGAATCCGCCCCTAGAGAAGGGCTGGGTCATGTCTTCCAGCACAGTATAGGTTCTTTCCCACTCCAGGTCAAGCAAATCAGCTAGGTTTTCAGAGTTTTGAAAAAGTGTCTACCTGGGTTCAAGGGAATGCTTATAAAGAGATAAAGAAATCTTGGCAGTATTACCATTTTAATTAATGAGATGCGGCCTACCAGATAAATAAGCATGGAGATCCATCTCATTATGGAGTCTGTCAGCACGTTCATCACTCTTCCATAATTTGCACATATCGGTTCCGTTTTACCTCTTGTGACTACTATCCCCAGATATTTAACCTCCGAGTCACACCAGGCTACTGGGTAGTCTGTGGTACATTTCTGGGTCTTCGCGGTAAAATGGAAAATCTAGGATTTCTCCCAGTTGATCTGTATTCTGGAGCACGTGCCGAATTTAATGAATTCTCTAAGGAGCGTATTGAGACTGGATTCAGGGTCCCAAAGGTATAGTGTGATGTTGTATGCATAGAGGGAAATTAATTGATGTCGCGTGGGATATCGTAGTGCGTATTCCCAATGGTACTGCCGAAGTTTGGCTGCCAGCGGCTCCACAGCTGGCAGGAACAAGAGAGGGGACAATGGGCAGCCCTGTCTTGTGCCGTGCGTGATAATAAAGAGAGGAGAGAGTGCCCCATTGATCGATACTCGCACTTGTGGCTGGCTGTTTAACCCAGGGTAGAAAACCGGGTGGGAATCCCATACGACGCAAAATGCCTAGGAGATAGTCCCATTCAAGGGAATCAAACACCTTAGTGGCGTCAAGAAAAATTGCCACTGTGGAGAGATCAGTGTCAATGTCTTGTATTACCGCAAAGAGGGTTCGAAGGTTATGTGACATGGCGCGCCCGGGAATGAAATCCGATTGGTCGGGTAGGACCAAGGATTCCATAAGTAGACTCAATCGGTTAGCGCGTATCTTAGCTAGTATTTTCACGTCGCAGTTTATCATGGACAGAGTGCTGTAGGACTTGCATCTATCTCCCGGGTTCAATATTGAAATGATCAGGGCTTCCCACATAGACAACGGAGGATTGCCAGATTCTCAGGCCTCTTCATATAGGCCTTTCAGAATAGGGACTAAGTAATCTACGTATGTTTTAAAGAAGTCTGCCGGGAGGCCGTCTGGTCCTGGGGCTCGTCCCGAACACAGTAGCATAATAGCGGCCCTACCATCATCCTCTTTGTCATCAGCAGATAAGAACTCTCTTTGGGAATCTCCCAGCCACCCCAGTGCCACGTCCTCCATATATTGGTCAATATCTAGGGGTCCCTCCCGCTGTGTAGTATATAGTGTTGTGTCAGCACGTTCATCACTCTTCCATAATTTGCACATATCGGTTCCGTTTTACCTCTTGTGACTACTATCCCCAGACATTTAACCTCCGAGTCACACCAGGCTACTGGGTAGTCTGTGGTACATTTCTGGGTCTTCGCGGTAAAATGGAAAATCTAGGATTTCTCCCAGTTGATCTGTATTCTGGAGCACGTGCCGAATTTAATGAATTCTCTAAGGAGCGTATTGAGACTGGATTCAGGGTCCCAAAGGTATAGTGTGATGTTGTATGCATAGAGGGAAATTAATTGATGTTGCGTGGGATATCGTAGTGCGTATTCCCAATGGTACTGCCGAAGTTTGGCTGCCAGCGGCTCCACAGCTGGCAGGAACAAGAGAGGGGACAATGGGCAGCCCTGTCTTGTGCCGTGCGTGATAATAAAGAGAGGAGAGAGTGCCCCATTGATCGATACTCGCACTTGTGGCTGGCTGTTTAACCCAGGGTAGAAAACCGGGTGGGAATCCCATACGACGCAAAATGCCTAGGAGATAGTCCCATTCAAGGGAATCAAACACCTTAGTGGCGTCAAGAAAAATTGCCACTGTGGAGAGATCAGTGTCAATGTCTTGTATTACCGCAAAGAGGGTTCGAAGGTTATGTGACATGGCGCGCCCGGGAATGAAATCCGATTGGTCGGGTAGGACCAAGGATTCCATAAGTAGACTCAATCGGTTAGCGCGTATCTTAGCTAGTATTTTCACGTCGCAGTTTATCATGGACAGAGTGCTGTAGGACTTGCATCTATCTCCCGGGTTCAATATTGAAATGATTAGGGCTTCCCACATAGACAACGGAGGATTGCCAGATTCTCAGGCCTCTTCATATAGGCCTTTCAGAATAGGGACTAAGTAATCTACGTATGTTTTAAAGAAGTCTGCCGGGAGGCCGTCTGGTCCTGGGGCTCGTCCCGAACACAGTAGCATAATAGCGGCCCTACCATCATCCTCTTTGTCATCAGCAGATAAGAACTCTCTTTGGGAATCTCCCAGCCACCCCAGTGCCACGTCCTCCATATATTGGTCAATATCTAGGGGTCCCTCCCGCTGTGTAGTATATAGTGTTGTGTAGAAGCTGTGAAATGCTTGTAGTATGTCTGGTGTGTCTCTACATATTTTCCCATCCGCTGTAGTGATCTCTATGACCTTGTTAGATAATCTAGGTTTGTAGAGTAGTTCAGTGATTGCCCTCCAGGTCACTCCCCCTCTCTCCGTATCTACAGGTGTGACAATATTTCCCTCGGAACAGACATTCGCGCTCTGCTGTTTCTTGATATTCCGACAGTGTGTGTCTAAGAGCCTCATGGAGATCTCCACTAGGAGCCTCTTCTAGCTCCCTTTCTATCCGCTTGACATCTATCTCCAGGTTATGAAGGGTTGTGCGAATGTATGTTAGTATACCTCCTCCCTTTGCTCTGCACAGTCCTTGTATGGTGACCTTAAAGGCCTCCCATACTGTCGTCCGCAGTGACACAGACCCATTATTACATTAGAAAAAGTCTTGTATCTCCTGCCCCAACTAATTTCTAAACACGACATCCAGAAGAGCAAGGGGGGAGAGTCGCCAAGCCGAGTGAGGATATCATGGGCTGGCACCCGGTCAAACTAGAGGTTGGCAGCACTATTATGGTACCACCTACATATGTCATGTTTGGTATCAAATAATATGTCTTCTCCCCTGACAAAAATCTCGTGCCAAGAGGGATGTGGAATGCACCCAGGTGGCTACCTTAGAGGTTGTCCCAGCTTATATGTGCTCTTGCTGAAAGCCTGCACTTGCTGCCGCAATACAGGATTATGCCCTCCTGCCAGGCCATGTGATCACTTCCAAGAGTCAGGAACAAAGGCTTGGACAGGAAGGAGGTCACACTTCCTCCCTTCCAGGCTGGCAAGTGAAGTGGCACATCAAGGCGGGGAGCTCCAAAGGCTGCACAGCCTCTGATATGCACCCAGGCTATGTCCAAGAGTAGTGAACAGCCCTCCCCCTGCCCCAGGCACATTTAAACCCGGGCAGGTGGGAAAATTAGGTAGTCTGAAGGGATCACCAGAAGGTTAGCCACACCTCTAGGGTCAGCTGCCTGGTCTGTACACCTAAGGAAGACTTCTGTCATTTTTAAAAATGGTAGAAATAGTGGGTTCTTGGTTATCCCAGACAGTGGGCCCCCTGTGGAAGCCTGAAGCACCCTGTGACTACCCTGGACTAGTGGCATTAGTCCCCAGTAAACTGCAGGTAAAACAACACTCCATATCCGAAGAATCGCTGGCATTGGGCCCTCAGAGGGATTACCCAAATCCAGATGGTCTAATACATTGCGGGAACTGTAGTCCTGCCTTCCCTGAAGTTACAGGATGCTACTGCAATCCCCAGAAGTAACTATCTGCTCCACTTACAGCTACCAAGGTTGTTGGTTGCAAGTTCGCCAACTGGCCCCTGCACTCGACGCTGCACCTAGAGGGAACTCCATCTGATTTTCACTTGACATCAGCAGCAGACCGTTGTTGTGTTTTTGCGTATTTCTTCTCCACAACACTTTTAGCGGGAAAAGCTCTCCCATGGCTCCCGTTCAGCACCAGGGAAAGCCAGGACAACTCTGCACCCAGGCTCCATAGGCCAGGTAAAATTAAACTGACTTGTGGCGTGATCCTGGGAGCTGCATCATCTTTTCCCTGCAAAGGTTCCACTCAACTCGGCCTGCAAGTGACTGATTGTCACTAGTGTTTTTTCCTTTGACTACAATGATAAAGCTTCACTGTATTATTTTGCACTGATTTTATATTGCTATAAAAATCTATTATTCCGGTTATATGTATGCTATTCTGTTCATTTTGGTGTCTAAAATAATATTTTAAAAATCTGTTGTATTTTTATAAATTGGTGTTGGATTTCTTTCAAGTCATGTCAATTACTTATTGTCCATGTTGGTACTTTGAAATGTTTAACACACGTTTCTCTAGTAAAGCCTGCTTGCTCTTTGCCACACTACCAGGACTGAGCTAAGAATTTATTAGAGTGAATCCAAGGACCATCTTTGGGGTTTGTGATAGTATAGCATGGTGAAGCCTAACCAGCATCACACTCCACCTTCCTACAGGTGGCACATCGTTTTCCAAAAGGTAAATGTAACATTACACTATGTTGAACAGAGGACAGTTAAACAGTAAGCAAGTGATGCTTAGTGGGCAGAGCATGCCTGGGTAGTATCCACTTCATGACATCATAGCAAAACACCACATTGTCCATCAACACCCTGCATCACACAGTGACACACCAAATTGAGATGTTGAGGACCACACAACACCATTCCAAGCAATATCACTCAACACAGCTCCCCCTCACAAACACACCATTAAATATTCACCATTAATGCCACTCTTCTCCAGCACCACAAACTGTGAAACCCAAATTACCACACCATGAAACACTATCCCATACAAACCTATTCATCACACCTCACCTAACACAAATGTACTACAGCAAACTAACACTGATGTATCTCCACACATTTCAACATGGCACACCTCACCTGCACACAACCCACCAACAATATAACCTGCCCACACCAAAATAGCTACTCCACACAATGAACTTATAACAAACACCAAGTCAAAAGGGTATCAGTACGTCATGGTGCATGAGCCACAGCACACTAAACAGATTACAAAAAATACCCTCCTTTCTCTTCACACACAAACCATATGACTTCCCCATATTATTCCTAACTGCAAACGCCAACAAACCAACCATATTATACTTTATTAAATCATGATACACCAGCTGCGCCCATAAGTATGTCAAAGTGCTATGCAAAACGTCCATCAAACACTCTGCTTAATGCAACAGATTTCTGTACACTGAGTTCAACATCCACCTCACCACAGATCACTCCAACCCAACCACCAGTAGGAAAAAGAGCAACCAGACACCAAAAGTAATGATTGCTAGTAACAGCACAACAGACACAGGGAAATACAGAACATCTCAAATGTGTTATGGTATTAGTGAGGCCTCTACCTAGAGCAAGCCACATCCTGGAACAGTAGCCCTTAACAATGTTACTATGCATGTTACAAGTGATGGTCTTCCATTGCAATCCACCTAGTGAAAAGAGTGGAGTGGAAATTAAATCTGACAAGTTAGGCCTACACTGATAGAACTTATAAACAAACCACTGGAGGACTCCTATTTTCTATGGCTTGGAAACACACACCTAACGCAACAGAGTACACAGTGAGTCAGAATATTACCAAAGAACCTGAAGATATTGCCATGCACAACACAACCAAAACCAACAACGTTGGCATCCTTCGTCATTTTCTTGAGTGGGTTGTTGGCAAGTAACAAGACCAGCCCCCTGACGGATTCTCTCTAGGGTGATATTCTAAGCACGCAGTCAAGTCTATAGAGAGCACTTAGATGAATATGAGCAAGAAAGAAGAATACTAAATGAACAGAGACCACAACATACTTAAGGGTAAGAATATAAAGGCAGAGGCTGTTTCACAGTGCTATCCCCATGTGGGGCTCCTTCCCTAGGAGACTCAGCATAAGGGCATTAATATTGAACACCACCACCGGGATGTTGGAAATGCTGAAAATTGTGCTACATAAAAACTGTAAAATATAATCTATATATACTATATCCAACGTCTAACAATAAATTACCAATCACCCCAACTATCAAGACAGGCTCCAGAGTCACATGATGAAGCCCTTCTCGTAAGCTCTCATTAGTAGGCCTAATTTTCTGAAAGGCAAAGATGGGCAACCATCTTTCTGTGGTGCACCACACAATCTGTGAGCCTAACCCCAGCCCAGGGAGTAACCTCACATCTAGGGTGCTTGCTTCCATTGATCCCAGGTCCTCTGCTTGTTCTTTTTCCCATTGGCCTCTGGTCCAGAGACTATTATGGCTAGGGCTCTGTACTGCTCGATTTTCCCGGCCCTATTGTGTTGACGGGTGATTAGGGTGACTTCAGTCTCTTACCATTCAAGCCTAAGGGTTAGAGTAGTGAATGAAGCCTATTTACTAGGCACTTCGACATGATCCTGTGTTCTTCCCCATAGATTAGGGCTTGCACACATATCCTAGGGGATAGATTCATTAGTATTAGGGATAACCTGCCCTGTAGTGAGGGTATTTCATGGAGCCGTGCTGAATTCAGGCCTGGTAGGCCTCAAACGGGAGAGACTCCATCTTTCTTTCTGCTCCGGCAGCTTGAGATACTTCTAGGTTAAGGGGGATGTTTTAGTTATGAGGTGTTATTCGCTTGGAGAGAACCGGTTCAGACCGGCCCTTATCGAAGGATTGTATTTTTCTTCATGCCGAAGACACTACATCAGGCCGGCCGGCTGGGAAAGTGTCCTTGGTACGGGGAGGTACAAGAATTTGGTGGGCGGCAGGTTACGGGCCGGAATTTTCCATGAGGAAATGCACCTCTATATTAGTGAAAGTCTGAGGCAGTTACGGGGCACTTACTTCAGTCCGTAGGCGGCATCTAGCCGTTAGCAGTAAAGCTACTACTTATTCCAGGGAAGACAGATGACAAACTTGAAGGCGGAGAAAAACCGAGAGACAGATACTCTTCTAGCAGAATTGCCAGAGAGGAGAGAGTAGCCGATGAGGAAGAGGTCCCAGTGACTCGGAGAAGGGAGAAGGGAACAGATCCGTGACTGCGGAGGTGTGACTTCCAGGCGAGCCGAGGCACAGACGAGAAGGGAACCTAGATGACCATTGAGTGCAGGCTACACACGACTAAGGTGATGTCGACCCCTTTCTTATTAAAGTGTACAACCTAATCTTTCACTTTTCTTTGCAGGTTATGTGTTACACAGTAATGTTATGTGATTGCGTATATAATGAATAATAAAGTATCCAGTTTGTAGTGAATCAACATGTGCTGCGTGTTCTTGTATAAGAGGGTAGCCTATTCTTCTAGTCAGCTGTGACTTGACATGAACGGATGTTAACCCTGATCAGGTAAGTGGTAACTGAATAAGGGAGAGAGGAGCCCCTCGAACCAGAGAACAGGTTGTGCTCAAACTGGCAGTTCTTGTGTGATCTGATAAATAGTAAAACTGATTCCCTTGTTGTATGTTATGGTAATCATAGGATGAACTTGTACTGAGGCTGCCGTCTGGGTAGGAAGTCCTGGGTCCGTCTGGGACCGCGAGGCTGAGGCTGCCGTCTGGGTAGGAAGTACTGGGTCCGTCTGGGACCGCGAGGCTGAGGCTGCCGTCTGGGTAGGAAGTCCTGGGTCCGTCTGGGACCGCGAGGCTGAGGCTGCCGTCTGGGTAGGAAGTCCTGGGTCCGTCTGGGACCGCGAGGCTGAGGCTGCCGTCTGGGTAGGAAGTCCTGGGTCCGTCTGGGACCGCAAGGCTGAGGCTGCCGTCTGGGTAGGAAGTCCTGGGTCCGTCTGGGACCGCGAGGCTGAGGCTGCCGTCTGGGTAGGAAGTCCTGGGTCCGTCTGGGACCGCGAGGCTGAGGCTGCCGTCTGGGTAGGAAGTCCTGGGTCCGCCTGGGACCGCGAGGCTGAGGCTGCCGTCTGGGTAGGAAGTCCTGGGTCCGTCTGGGATCGCGAGGCCGCCACTTGTATTATAAGAGGTCTAGATATATATATATATATATAGTAGGAATTCCCTGTCCTTAGGTGGTATATATCGGTGGTTACTTGTTGTGAATAGGCCCTAGGGAGAGGGTAACGTTCTGACTGGGTTAGAGAGGCTCTGATGAGCGGGTTCTATCTGATCCGAAAACCCAAGCAGAACAGGCTCCCATTGCCCCCTGGTCACCTTACTGTTAAAGCCTTCCCTTCCAATTAACCCGCACCTTTAGAGTGTCCAGGTAAAGGTTACTGCCTTTTTGATGTTTGAAGGATTGTGGGCTAGAAACTTTGCCTCTCTCTATCCAACCAACTCAGGAACACCCTATAGGAGCCTCGCCCATCCATTCCCATTTCCCCTCCTTCAGTACAGTTCGCCTATGTGTCCCTTTTGCTTATCTAAAATAGGCATCCATCCACACTCACATTACAACAACATCACTCCCCATAGGACACCTCTACCACCATTAACTAATCACTCCACATCCCACCATGCTAGCTAGACATCTATACTCCTATCCATCCACATCAATTTCTCCAACTCACTGCTATCACCACAATCTATCACCTAGCCCATAGCCCTTCTCTATCCTATTAAAAGCATCTTCTCCACAATATTCCGCCTCTTTTAACCATTGCACTTCCCCACTGCCCTTTTACCAAAAACTACCATACTCTATCCCTTCCTAACTTCCTGTACCACTCTTCCGCACAAACTCCATGCTCACTTTTTCACTCTATTCGCATCTCTAAACTATCACCCACCTACCACAGTCTCTCTCCCGCACATTGCATCTGTGATCACCCTCATATTTCCCCATC
This sequence comes from Triturus cristatus, assembly GCF_964204655.1. NCBI lineage: Eukaryota > Metazoa > Chordata > Amphibia > Caudata > Salamandridae > Triturus > Triturus cristatus. The sequence continues at coordinate 429,285,191 of NC_140591.1, forward strand.
TCTTCAAACTCTATACATATATTATTTAATAATGGTTACTTGTAATCCAACCTACATGGATGGTCACTATCCCTCCTCTCAAAAGAAATTCTCACATCCCTCTCAATCACCAAGTATTTCACAGACAAACAGAAAAAGCAAAAAAGTAATTCCCTTCACCAGAACCATCTCAAAGTCTTGATCAGTCAACATACATGCCAACATTTTGAAGCTGGTGAAAGGGAGATTTTGAAAAGAAAATTTGGGAAATTAATTTTCCCCATTTACTTACCTTGAAGCGTAGGGGATTTTAAGTGGAAAACACCTTAAATAAAGCCATTTTGGGCTCAACAAAATCAGGAGTCTCCCACCTGAATCGGGTCTATTGACATGTATGAGTTAAAGCCTTCAACTACAAAATCCCAAACTCACCCTATATTTCCTCCTTCAACATCAGCATGCAAGGATAGCATTTTTAACAGATTCATTACTAAACAGCACGCACACTTCGCTGGCCCATGTCTCTGGTTATCCTCCAACAAATAGCTTACATACTACAAAATCAATTATAACCACACTCTAGTAAACACGCCCATCGAACAGCACAACACATCTCACCACAAAGCCACACACTCTTGCTCATCCTCAATAGCTGAATTTCAAGCTTTATACCCTTATCCCACCCCAATTACCTTCACTACACATAAAAGCAACACACACAGACTACATTTATTGTAAGACTCGCACCTGCTTACATACAATACAACAGGTCCTAACATTACCTCAAAACAGCACCAATCAAAAATGGTCTGACTCCTTTTTCCTAGACACGCAGAAGCTCAAACTCAACCTCTCAGAACAATCCCATTAGATCTTTATTAAGTCTCTTTAAGCAAGGCTGTGATGGTTCAGAGGGCAATGATGCCAGAACCAACTGCTCTGTAACCATCTTGTTCACCTAACCCATTTAAGTACCCTCTAAAAAAGTAGTTTGAATGAAGATCTTCAAGCTATTGGTAACCAGTGGAGAGAGTCTTCGTTGCAGAGATGTGGGTGCCTATCTTAACATGTAGAAGTAATCTTGCAACTGAGTCTCCACTTTGTTGCAGAAATGTTGAGAGTTGGAAATAGTAATGCCACTTTCTGTGATGGCAATCGTCGTGACATCATGCGTTGTGATGGCATGCGTCATGATTTCACTTGCATACGGCCTAACCTGGTTAGTCCTCCAAATTCTTTTTTTAGGACTTGTGCCCTCGTTATACTTGTGTGACTTTATAACCACTTAATGCTGTATTGTTCAACTATGACTTTTATGAATCCTCTCATGTACCTCTTGTAAACCTTAACACATAATATGTAAAACGCTCTGACACCTTCGGGCCTAGCTAGCGCGATATAAAACTCAAAATAATAATAATAAAGACTAGCACAATACTTATCAATACCCTTTTTACAAAAATAAACCTGTTTCTCCCTACAAGCTGCCAGATTATGAGGTCCACGACCAGCAAAAAAAGAAGCCATGGACAACTAGCTGGATTTTAGAAGACTGGTTAAGGACTTACTATTCTCAACCTTTCAAACATTTTCTGGAAGAGAGAACACACCTCCCTACTCCCTAATAGCAAACGTGTAACTCGCTCCAACTCCACCATAGGGGGATGATGCTCGGAAGGATATTTCTGAGACCACAAGACTAAACTCACTGACAAAAAAATCACTACTCTACGGCGAGTAGCATGCTTGAAAGAGCTTGAAAGGAAATACTGGCAAATACAACATTATTTCTTCTTTAGTCAGGCCCTTGAAATTAACATCTTGTCTAGATATTTCCGTAACTCGGCAGTTAATGAACTGTAAACGTATTTCTTTAACACTAGCTACACCGCCGGGCGAAATCTGACAGCTCAGCCCGGCTGCTAACAACTGTCACGTGACACACCGCCTGCACAGGCTTCAGGATGCTTCCGGGTTTTGGAGGCAGGCGCAGTGGTCATCTGCAGGATCGCTTCCGGGTCTGCGTTTGACGTGTCCGCTAGTCCAGGATGTTGCTGTGAAGGCTCCAGGAAGCTGGTGGGGATGGCGGAGCCTCCAGACCCCGGTGAGCGTGAGTCACGCGAAAGACTGTCACTTTGGGAACGCAGACCTGAGCCCCGCGCGCCCCTGACAGAGCGCCAGAGTGATTCCGTCCTGGAGCTGCGGTCGGCGGCTGAGAGCCTGCCAGTGCCCTCTGAGGTGAGAGAAACAAGGAGAGGTGTAACCCAGGAAAGGGGCATGGGGGCACGGCCACCCAAGAAAGAAAGAGAGAAAACCTGGTCACTCCTCGCTGAATGGGATCGAGGGTATATCAATGGTGTTCCCACAGTGAGGATGGAGGGTGATGTGTGGAATGTCCAAAAAGGTTGAATACCTTCTCCCCATCCCCACTGCATCTGGTGTAGACGTGCAGGACTTGTACGTGGTAACGTAATATGTGTTTCTCTGATGGCTATGGTTCCTTTTAACTGTATTAAGTAATGAGGGTGGGTACTTCTCTACTTCAGCAGTGCTAATTATCTATGGTGGCAGGAGGACTTTTTGGTGTATTATCTGTGCTAATCCTGTAACTTAGCAACGCAGTAGATCTCCTTGACATCACACCTGTCTGCGCAGGCATCACTGTAATAAGTGTTGCGATAAAGTTCTCAGCCTCTGTTACATTTCTTCAAACCTGCCTGATTTTAACAGGGGGAAAATTACTGGTGTTTATCGGATGTTGGTGCATTGAGCACCAATAGCTGTATTTTAGTCAATAATACATTTTATTGTATGATTAATAAAAAATCTTTACAGTGTCAGTTCGGACTCTAAAATAAAAAGCAGTACATGTGGTATAGATTAAAAAAGCGGTATCTGAGTGACACAAGTGTGTAAAAGAAGTTAGTAAATCTTTTAAAACTGTATTATCAGATTATTGTGGATACCGAGGTTATTAAAAAGCTGTATGTTATTTCCCAGTAAGTATTTTTTGGGGTTGCGATACATTCTGACTATTCCACCTGTGCACATGTAATCTTGCCAATAGTGTGAGTAAAACGGGCGGTATGAAACATTAAAATAGAAGAGTCAACAAAAAAGGTTCACCCTACAGAGCAATTTTGTAGGAAAGAACCTTAGTGTTAGAAATAATAACTGGTTGACATTTTTCAGCACAAAATAGGGGAGGCACTGCCATCAATATTTTTCTTGGTTGTATACATAAGGACGATTTGTTATGATTTGGCGACTGGCAATAGAGTTGTGTGCTTATAAAACCGATAACTTTAATGTGCATAGAAGAAGGTTTACATTTATTTTGCCCTCTATTAGTTAGTCCATTTGATGGCCACCTGTAGGACAAATATTTATCTTCTTTACCAGACTCTCATGGGTGCCATTTATTTGAGGTTTTCTGTAGTGTGTCCTAGACACTAGAAATGTAATGGATCGTGTTACATAAGTGCAGACGTTGTTTTCATTGACCAAGGTATATACATTGTTTGGCTTTCATGGAAAGGTATATAGCGATTCCTTGTACAAGTTAAAGAGTGTTAAGGATATGATATAGCCTTAGAGGATGAGTAAGAGACAGAATCAGATAATTTGCTTGTTTGGAGTGGCTTTTAAGACGGAGCTGAACCATCTAAGGACAACCTTCTTCTATCCCATTTGTTATTGTAGTGTTTTGTGGAGAGAAAATATTGGCCATGTCAGACACTGCTGATATATCAACGATTGGGAGGCATACATATCCGTTGTCAAGGATGATAATACGTTATTGGCTAGTTGAGGGATTGGTAGTCTAGATGCTTAATTTGAACCTGTATTCTTATTGGAAATGATCAATAAGCTAATTTCCCATTATTTTTATTAGTATTTTTTTTTTTTTTACAATTTGTCTGAGCCTTCCAGTGCTTTGGCTTGGAAGGTGATCTTAGAAACTGAGTTGTTCAGATGTTCCCTGTCTGCTTCTGTGTTGCCTTGTGTGGGGTTGTCTTTGGACTCTAAACACTTTCTAGCTAATAGAACAAAACTCAGAATAGAGAAGTGAGAGACACCTTACCTGTACTCCTTTTCCCTGAAAAGGGTGTGAAGTGTATTATTTCCTTTTGCGACTGAAGAGATCTATTGGGTTTGCCCCCCTTAACAGTCAGGAATATGACATTAGGTTGAATCTGTAATATATTATGTCTCATTATCCAACTTTTGTGGAACCACTTTTAAGCATCGGATCCTCAAAGGGGAATTCCACTCCCTTTTTTGCAGTACAGAAGTGGCACATGTTAGCGAGTGGATCAACATTTCTATGGCCACAAGATTGGTTATGTGCTTAAGTTTCGGGCCCCTCATTTCCATCAAAACAAACCATAGCAGGGGTGTGGAATTTAATAACATATCTACCTGTCCATGGGACAGTTTGCTTCTAAAATCTACTTGCCTTGTAAAAACATTCACTTGTCCCTTTGCTGCCATGTAGTGTGGCGACAGATTATGGTAGGACCTTAAAAATGCATCTAGAATGAAAAATGGTTCACTGTTTTGGGATCTGATCAATAAAGCCAGAAATTATAATAGGCCTCTGATGGCTAATCACATTACTAGCCAACAATGGTATTCCCATTTTTCAACAATTTACGGTGACCATGATGCACCCAAATATCTTTCTCGAGATCCAGTATTTTCGGTTGAGAACTCATATGAGCCTTCCGAGGTTGTAGAGGCCATAAGACACCTAACTCCTAAGAAGGCAGCAGGCCAAGATGGTATTCCGGGGGATCTCTTCATGAAAGAACCCGTAGTTTGGGCTACAGTCATTGCATTAATAATGAATCTAATATCCAGGGGCCATCCTGTCTCAGACTCGTGGAAGGGGGCCGAAGTAATTACGGTCTACAAGAAGGGGGACAGGGATGACCCTGCCAACTACAGACCAATCAGTCTGATAGACGTGATCCAGAAAGTGGTTGGCAGGGTCATCATTTTGCGAGTAGGTGCATGGATGGATGAGAAGCAGGTTCTTTCTCATTATCAGGCCGGATTCCGGAAAAAAGTAGGTACAATGGACCAGGTCTTCCGCTTTTTTGCGATCTACTGGAAAACCGTGTCAATTAATCATGGTAGTCTTTACCTGGCCTTTATAGATCTCAGGATGGCGTTCGATCTGGTCCCTCGTGCTAGGCTATGGGAAGTTTTGGAAGAGCTGGGCTTGCCAGGTTACCTTCTGGACCTTATAGTTAAGCTCCACGAAGGTAACTACGCAAGAATCAGATGGGGTACCCAAGGCCAATTGACTGAGAGGGTGCCCGTGAGGAGGGGAGTCCGCCAGGGCTGTGTCATGGCGCCGACTCTATTTTCCCTATTTGTGAATGGTGTGGTGGACCACCTGGGGGAAGAGCCGGCGGATGCACCATCCCTGGCTGGGGAAAAAATACCAACTCTCCTCTTCGCGGATGACACCATTCTGATTTCAAAAACCCCGACAGGTCTCCAAAAGCTATTGCACCGATTTAGCGATTTTTGCAATGATAGGGGCCTTACAATTAATACCTCGAAAACTAAACTTATGGCCATATCCCCTTCCAGAAAAATTTGGAATAATTTTTCGCTTAATGGTGAGTCCTTGGAGATGGTGGAGTCCTTTGACTACTTGGGAGTTAGGGTGAATAGTCGGATGTACTGGACTGACCATCTGGCTAAAATGTCATTAAACTTTAAAAGAGTTGCAGGGGTGGTAATGCGTGAGCATAGAGCGTCAGTGAGCAAACCCGTGGCCCCGGCCCTAGCTATTTACGAAGGTCAAATATTGCCTAGCGCTCTGTATGGCTCTGAGCTCTGGGGGTTCGAAAATATTCCGGATTTAATAACCTCTGAAAACAAATTCTTGAGAGATTTGGTTGCCTTACCAGTTTCCACCCCATTGATACCTTTACGTCTAGACATGGGCAGGCGTCCCCTTAAGGATATTGTGCGCTTGCGCCCTTTACTTTTTTGGGCCCGGCTGAGAAGAACTGAGGAGCTTAAGAACTACGCTGCTGCATTGGACGAACTTATCTTGTTGGATAAAGGTAACAGGATTAAGTGGTTGTGTAACCTTCGGCAGCTGGTGGGATCTATGGGTCTTAGCGATCTATGGAAGAACCAATCTCCCCCACCTAAACTAGTTATTAAGAAGCTTTATTGGGAGTGGGTCCAGCTGGAGACTTCTCGTAGTGGCACTGGGGGTTCTCTCACTGAGCGGTTTTTGGATTATAAGGGGTCAAGGCTATTTGAACCATTTCTTGACTACATTGAGAAACCCCTTGACAGATCACTATATCTAAAAATTAGATTTGGAACCCTCCCTGTAAATGCCTTTACTTCTGGGTGGAACTCACATGGTAGTTCAACAAAGGCGTGCCCGTGTTGTGCAGCCCCCATTGAGTCCATGGCACACCTTATGTTTGCCTGCCCGGCTTACAAGGTACCCAGGAGGATATGGCTAAAACCATTATGTAGGGGCCTGGGCCTTCGTTGCCACGCAATGGCCTTGCGAGTTCTTTGTACCGATACATCCTCCTCTACATTGGTGTGTGGTGTCGCCAAATTTATCGGAAGTGCTTGGGTGATTCGCATGAGGAAACTTAGGCCTCAACTTACTACGTAGACCGGGATTATTGTGTTGTAAATGTAGAGCAAATGATGATTTTTAACATTTTTTTTTGCAATGTGAAATTTTATGTGTTATGTGGTATAAATTTTAGCGATTATACTGTTTTTTATCACATGTCTATATAGGTCATGTTACTGTATACTTACTTTTATGATGGAAATTTTTATCGAATAAAGTATTACTGACTGACTGACTGATTATGGTAGTAAAGTCATTATATAAAAGCTCTGAAAATAGCCTCTCTTATTATGCTGGGGCCCATATCATATTAGGAATTGAATACTAGCAATTCCCTTATTTTGCCACCTTTTTGCAAATCTACATAGTGGGACTGGAGGTAGCGATCAGCAATTTTTCCAGGGTTGGAATGCCATTTTGAGTATGTGGGAATATGGGAATATTTATTTATTTGTTGATTAATTAAAACCATTACATAAAAAAGGACAAAAATAAATACAAACCAAACACATTACCTAATTGAACATTCCAGGATACAATGCATAAAGTTGACCACAATCAATTAACTTTTTCCAGTTCGGGATAATTCAACATTATTATTTCATTTTTAAAATAGTTTACAGGACGTGGCAGTTTTCACGGATAAAGTGCACATGTGCCATTCTATAAAAATAATAAACAATATAAATGGAACAGTTATCTAAAAGTAGTATTTTAAAAACAAACAATTAGTACATTATCTAAAGGTAGTACTATAAAAACAAACAATTAAAAAGTGCCATAAGGATAATTCATCATCATCTTAAAAACAGCAGCATCATCATTTACAGCCTTAACAAATTCAACATATACTTTGGGTGTCAACCTTACATAATTTCTTTTCCACTGTAAGTATAAATTTTACAAATTGGTGTATAATATAGACGTTGACACCACTTAGGCAAAATATTAATGCCGATCTACAAGTCCTAAGTCCCATTTCTTTAAAAATAGGTTTTAAAATTATTTTCCGTTCCTTCATCATTTTTGGGCATAGTGTTACAATATGCAGCAAGGTTTCGTCATACTGCCCACACAGCCGACAAATATTTGATGCCCATTTGAACTCCCATTTAGGGGTTCCATCTTTGGTTGGATAAATTCCAAACCTTAATAACATAAATTTCTTCTTAATTAAGGGTTTTTGGTGATGAAAAAGTAAATAAGGTTGGGCCATCATTTTGTCGAAACAATTGGCAATAGACCAAAAGTGTTTTTTTTTTTTTCTCAGCTCATATTTATCCGACAATTCTGACAGCAAGGCGACGGTTGAATTAATTATTTTTTTATAATCCATTTTACTCTTTGTTTCGTCTTCCAATTTGGGACATTCGAATTTTAGGAGACACTCAGCTAAATAATCCTGCCAGCTTCTAGAGTATTCACTGGTCGAAATCTCGCTCCAACACATATTGGCCAACGTGCCCTCCTTGGCTCGAGATAATGCCAATAGTGTTTTTACAAATGATGCTTTACGCACCAAGAGCTGTTTCCGTAAGCCAAATTCCAATCTTAAATTGGCACATGAAATCTGACTAGGAATCCTAAAGACTGATTTATATGTCCTTGAAACTATGGCCTCCAATACTTTCACGTCTCTACCCTTAAAAATAATAGATCCATAATCCAGGGAGGGAATAAGTTTTGCTTTCATGACTTTAAGTAGATGGTCATAATTGGGGCATACTAATTTATCTCTTAACTTTCGAAATGCGAAGGCAAGTGAGGAGCCTTTAGCCTCTAAGTTATTGAAGTGCTGTCTAAATGATAGTCGATCATCAAATGTAATTCCCAAATATTTATAAGTTTTTACACAGTCCACAGACAAACCATTGATACTCAAGTCCTTTACCCCAAGTTTGCCTTTTCCTAATAACATAATTTTTGTTTTTTTTATATTAATTGTTAATCCATTTTGGGTTACATATATATTAAAAGAATGTATTAATCTTTTTAATCCTATCATAGTTTGGCTAAGTAAAATAGTATCATCAGCATACTGTAAGTATTTAATTTCTTTACCCATTACAGAAGGGGAATGTGAATTTACGTCATTAAAATGGGTTGGGAGATCAGACATAAATAAATTAAAAAGACAAGGAGCGAGCACACATCCTTGTTTTAACCCAAGATTTGTCTCAAGGCGGCGGGTAGTATGTCTACCATTGCCGATTTTGACCTGCACCCAGGTATTTGAGTACAATAATTTAATCATTTTTAAAAGAGTTTCTGATATACCCCAATTCATTAACTTTTTCCAAAGAATATTTCTGGGTACAGAATCAAACGCGGCTTTTAAGTCAATAAAACAAACTGACTAACTTGCATATTTTAGGGGTGTTCACCTGCTCTTCTCTGATCTTTTCCCATACTGAGAAAGGTTGAAAATTTACTCCTGACAAGGGCAGAAGTAAAACTTCTTCCAGGGTTGGGAGAAAAGTGTTTGGAGGAAAAGTGAATTTGTAAACGCTCAGTAAATTTCCGCATGAGCAATCTGCATGTGCATATTTGCTCGTGCTAAAATGCAGTTCACAAATATTGTCTAGGAGTACGATTTCCTGGCCTACGTCTGTAAATTCTTGTGAATTCATAAGTCGTAAATATGCAAGAACATACACCATGGGTGCAATCCTGTGACTTTCTTTAAGAATTGTGCCACTGATTAGGTCTGGTGTTAACCAAGACTTTTTGTTTTTATGGAAATTCTATCTCTCTCATCTATTTGTCAGCTGTCTTCACTGAGTGACAACATTGTTCTTCTTCACAAGGAGCATATTGGCCCACAAAGTAGTTTTGTTCAGTGCAAGGAACTACTCGGCACTGTGCTTTTTGAGACCAAAAATATTTTTGCTTTTTTGCCTATGTTTGTTATGGTGAGGGCCCATCCGCTCCCACAACAATGAAGTTTTACCAAAACAATGTCAATACAAACACGCAATGACAATACCTAAAGTTTACCACCAATGTCAGACCTATTGTCTTTGCCAGTGCTTGCTTATATGAATGTTACCTACAACCTTGTTGAAACTGGTCAAACTGATCTTCCATTATGAAGTTTCTTAGGAAAAACTAGCATGCATCAATACACTTTATTAGATGATGCATCAAAGAACTGGTACCTAAAATTTCAGTGTAGTGTAGCAAAACTCTTTTTTTATTACTTGCGTTTTATTTTGAAAGCAAAGAATTATCAATCTTGCTTTCAAGCTTCTGTAAATAATTTGCATCTAATCAAAGAGCATTCTGGGTGCATTATATGTAGCCTAATATTGTTAAACTTTGCAAACGTGTGTACACATTTGTATACTGGAACCACTGTCAGTAGTGCAGTCCGAGCTTACAACATTTCCTTAGCACTCTCCTTCTATTGATGACGTTTTTGCATTAGTGAACCATAAGTGCACGTTCAAACAACATTAACAGATGGACATAAGTATTACCGTACCCCGAGACAATGCCCTTCCCTGATCCATAATGTAGTACTGTAAACTGGTAGCCAAAGGTTTTGTGCTGCAGGAGGCTGAGCCTACTTGTCCCAAGGACAAAATATAAACAAACGCTTGTTGTCCTTTACCATAAACATAGATTTCACATGATGTGCAATACCTCTTCTGTCACATTTAGAGCCACCATCAAATATATTTACAATTTAGCAGAAGCTCAGCATATGAATGGAATGTGGTCTGTCTCCTGATCTGTTCCAGCACAGGTCAGATTTTATTGTATTAGCCTAAGGTAGTTGGGTGTGTGTAGAATGCCAATCCATTATAATGTTTTATAAAGTCTCGGTGTTAGATACATTTGTTGTGTACAGGTGGTGTTTTTTGGCAGATCTACTAACCGTTCTTCCTAAAATTTGATGTCTGTCATTAGGCCCAGGATCTTCTCCACCTGTCTATACGTTCTCCATTTAAACTAATATTATGAAATATTGAAATGTTTGAAGTTTGCCTTGGTCGAAATGAATTTTTCAGAGTTTTTAGACTTCTTGTTGCCAAACGTTTTGTTAACTGAATTAGTCACCAGAAGAAAAATTGTTACCAGTGGAATATTCTTATTCTTTCAGTTCAGTTGTTTTTACAGCCTCAATTCCTTAGTGCAGAGAAGTATCAGTGTGTTTTTATGCTTTATAGGTCAGCTTTGATACCATTCCAAGCATGGTGAAGTGGCTTATTGAGATTGGCCATCATGGGAATGTATTCAGTCGTAGTTGTGAATTGCGATTCTCCTATTAACATGACCAGAGAATCTGGATTTCATTAAAGAGACGGAGGCTAACATTATGCTTACACTTTTAATGCGTCACCAAGGCAGCCGCAAACATCACAAAGAAAATGTTCCAAATAGAACATTAACAATAATAAAAGGCATGAGCCCACAGCATTCAGCCTCTTTTAAATCGCGAAAAATCAGGATAAGTTCGTTAAAATCCTTTGAACTTTAAGGAATGAAGAAAAAACATCTTGATAAAACGTAGGACGTCATCGAAGGTAGGATACCGAAGATGAAGATGAAGAAGAAGAAAACTCTAGTCCGGAATTCGTTAGGGAACATCTGCAAAAGAGAGAGTCACGTGAGTAAAAGATTGATAAAGTCAAAGCAATCGAAATAAATTAGTGCAAGTATAGCAAGCGAAAGACTGATGTCAAACAGCAATGTCTAAAACAGCATGAAAAAGATGTCAAGTCAACAATATCTTTAAAATTAAATAATAAACAAAAGATTAATTTCTATAGAAGCATAACAACCTCAAATGGGAAAGAGGAGGGAGGGATAATGTTAGCCTCCGTGTCTTTAATGAAATCCAGATTCTCTGGTCATGTTAATAGGAGAATCGCAATTTCATTACAAGACCGGAGGCTACCATTATGCTTGTTGGTAGCTTTGTAATACTGCATCGGACACATGTGGAATAGGCTTGCAATAATGGTGAGCAAAAGTTCTTGCATTAGACCAGTCAGCAGCTTTGAGGATATCGTCCAACTTACCTCCGGACCAGAATGACTTACTGGCCATTGCACCTCTGATAGAGTGGGGTTTGAAGATATTAAGGTCAATACCTGCTAGTTTCATCACAATTTTAACCCATCTGGAAATAGAACTGGAAGAGATAGGATTGTGGGGTTTGACAAAGGAGATAAGTAATTGCGTTGCAGTAGGAGGACGAAGAGAATTCATTCTAGAATCGTATTCTTTCATACAGTCAACCACACAGAGTTTAGGGTAGGCATCGAAACGAGGGTAAAAGATGGAATTAGACATGGTCTTGGTTCTTTTGAAGAGATCAAAGTTTACTCCGAACATGTTATAAGATCTATTAGAAATTTCAAGAGCTTTGACATCAGAGACTCTACGACAGGAAATTAGGCAAAGTAAGGTAGCGAGTTTAATGGAAAGGTTCTTATTGCTTAGGAACGTATTAATAGGCCAATTTGAAAAAAGGTCAGGGATTACATTGACATCCCAGAGGGATTGATATCTGGGTTTAGGAGGTCTTCTGAGTCTGATGCTTTTGAGAACTCTGCAGATAATTGCGTTTTTACCAATTGTCTTACCATTGATGAGGGAATGACCAGCGGAGATGGCAGATCTATAACAATTGATGGATCTATAGCTAAGGCCTCTTTCGAATTGTTCTACCAGAAAATTGACTATGTCAACAATAGGTGCTTGAGCGGAATCCAGGTTCCTTTCCAAGCAACAACGAACCCAGGATTTCCAAATGTTGTTGTATCGGTAGTGTGTGCCGGGGGCCCAAGATTCGCCAAGGAGAATTGAAGCTGTTGACGAAAGGCCTGAGAGGTCATTGGATCTCCTGACACTCTCCAGGCAAGAAGGTTCAGTTTCCCTGATTGAACCATGGGTTGATGGTGACCGTCTATGTCTGTAAGAAGATCTACAAGGGAGGGAATTAGGAAAGGAAGGTCGTAGCTCATCTCTAGGGCAGTTGGGAACCATGCTTGAGAGGGCCAAAAGGGAGTGATTAATACGATCGAGCATCGATGGAGTCTGACTTTCTGTAGGACTCTCTGAATCATGGAGAAGGGGGGAAAGGCGTAACTGTTTTTGCCTTGCCAAGGTTGTAGGAAAGCATTGACTGCCAGAGCACCCGGGTCTGGCATCCAACTGTAATAATTCTCGATTTGGAAGGTTAGTCTGCTGGCAAAAAGGTCTAATTCCAACGGACCCCAGAAGTTGTTGAGGGAATTGAAGACGGAAACATTGAGTTTCCAGTCGCTGAAGTCTAGGAGGAATCTTGAGTTCCAATCTGCTGATACATTGGATTTGCCTGGGAGGTATTCGGCTCTTAACGAAATTTTGTGTTCCAAACAGAACATCCAAAGTTTCTTGGCTAGATTGGATAGGCCGGCAGATTTGGTTCTACCTAGCCGATTTATGTAGGCGACGGCGGAGATATTGTCCATTTTTAGGATGATAGACCTGCCCTGAATGAATTGTTTGAAACTCATCAAGGCGTAAAGACCTGCTGTCAATTCCAGAAAATTTATATGATGTGAGGATTCCTCCAGAGACCAAATTCCACCAGTGTTCTGGCCTTGGAAGTATGCTTCCCAACCATGAAGGCTGGCGTCTGATTCTAAAACGAATTCTGGAGTTGAGCCAAAAATTGCTTTCCCATTCCATGCCTCTAGGATGTCTAACCACCAGGTCAGTTCTACTTTGGCTTCCTGGTCTAGTGAGATAAGGTCTCCGTACCAGAGGCCCGATTGAAGCGCCCTTGCCTTCACTCTCTGAAGTGCACGATAATTTAGAGTGCCTGGAAAGATGGCTTGTATCGAGGAGGAGAGGAGACCTTGTAATCTGGCTAGTTCCCTTAGGGGAAATCTTTGAAGTTTTAGGATATGTCTTATTTCTTTTTTTATTTTGGATATCTTTTTTGGAGGAAGGAGTAGTAGACATCTTGAGGTATCCACGGAAAAACCAAGGAATTCTAATTTTTTTGAAGGTGAAAGGATGGATTTTTCTCTGTTTATGATAAACCCCAGGTTTTCCAAAAGGTCCATCACAGTTTTTAGACCTTGGAGAATTTGACAGTGGTCCTGAGAAAGGATGAGGATATCGTCTAGGTAAAGTATCATACGAATACCTTTTTCTCTTAAGGACAAAGCGATTGACCTCATTACCTTGGTGAAACACCAGGGGGCTGATGAAAGGCCGAAGGGGAGGGCTTTGAATTGGAAAAGATGGTTTTTCCAAAGGAATTGAAGGAAGGGTTGGTGAGCTTTGGCCATGGGAATCGTGAAGTCGGCGTCTTTTAGGTCTAATTTTACAAGCCAGTCTTCTTTTAGAAGTAAATCCCTCAGGAGATGAATTCCTTCCATTTTGAAGTGTCTGTAGATGAGGAATTTGTTGAGGGCTCTTAGATTTATGACGGGTCTCCACCCTTTGTCTTTCTTCTTAACAAGGAATAGGGTGCTTATGAATTTTAGCATCTCTAAGGGGACTTCTACTATAGCACCCTTCTGAAGCATAGAGGAGATCTCCTCCTCTATAATCTTTTCCTGATCTAGGGAAAGAGGCATTTCTTTTGGGAAAGAGGATTGGTAAGGAGTTTGGGTAAAGTCTATCATGAATCCCCTCACGGTATTTAAAACCCATGGGTCTTGTGTAATTAACTTCCAGTTGTTGAAAAAGAGTTTGAGTCTCCCACCCACTTTGGGGAATAGGGGCTGAGGAGAATAGGTAGAAGTTGTTCTCACTTTGGTTATTGTTGTCGATAGATGGTCCGCGGGATCTGAAGCTTCTTGAGCGAAATCCTCTTCCTCTTTGCGGAAAGAATTGGGGAGTGTTTGAGTTGAAGAAGCTCCTTCCGCCATGTCCTCTTCCTCTAGGATAGGGTATTCTGTTGAATCGGCCGGAAGAATGGCCCCGTCTACCGGCCCTTTCGAAAAGGTTATTAGAGTTAAAAACTCTCTTCATATTCTGATGGGCTTTATCTAGGGCTGTGAACGTAGAGACATATTTCCCTAGAGTCTTAATCAGGTCTTCGCCGAAGAGTAAGCCTTTAGGGTTGGCAGATGGCTCTTTGTCTGCTAGATCGCTGAGCTTGGGGCTAATTTTGGAGAGGACCACTCTTCTCCTCTCTGAATTTAGGCTGGCATTGGCGTTGCCTAAAAGAACGAGGGCCCTCTGACTAAGACCTCTAATGAGTTCAGTGTCGAGGGGAGTGCCATTAATATGGCTTTCTTCAGAAATGTCGATGATTCTTGCAAGTGGGCCCAGGATGTCAAGGACCCTATCTTGGCAGCCTTTTAGAGATCTCTCCATACCTTTTCTAGGGTCTCTTCCCAGTTTGAAAAGATACTTTATGAGTTCTGGGTCGAGATTTGGCGTTTGAGAGGCTTTATCTCCAATGGAGGGTCGGCAACATTCCGCTCTTAGGAGGTTTCGAGCGTCCCTGTCAAGCGGGTTTCTTAGCCATTTATTAATGAATTTACCCACATGATCGTGGGGGATCCATTCTGAGCTCCTCGGATGTTTGATGTTGAGAGGAGAGAACATCTCTTGGCCTAGAGGGACTAGGATGGTATCTTTAGAGGAGTGAGCGAGGTCGTCATCTAGAGAGCTGAACTCAAGATCATCGTGGTCTAGGTCTAGGACATATTCGTCAGGTGAGACCGAGGCATCATCGAAATAAAGATCATCATCATCATTATTATCAACGAGGTTATCGCTTTGAGCACTTGGATATTTTGTGCCGCGGGGGACACCTTTATATGTTGTGCCGCTAGGGACACCCAGGGAAAAGGAGGTATGGTGACCTCTTGTAAAAGCAGAGGTACTAGGACCTCCAGCGCTCTTCGGGAAAAACTCTATGTTTTAACATTTTTTTGGCTCTTTTTCCCTTTTTAACAGTGAGATCTTCGTTAATATGTTGGTCTGGGGGGTTGGTGTCTTCGTCAGATAGAAAGGATCTTTTAGAAGTAATAGCCTTGGAGAAGGTTTCCAACATACAGGATCTCATTATCTCGTGGATGATGTCTTTAAAGGTCTCATTGTTAAAATTGGGGGTAGGAGCGCTAGCCTCTGCTTCGTCTGAGTCAAAATCAGACATGATAGGTGGATTAGGTGAGTAGATTATATATATATATATATATATATATATATATATATATTTTTTTTTTTTCCTTATATATTAAAATCTAACTTTTTTTTTTTTTTACTACACTTTTTTTTTTTTGGTATTAATTATGTATTAAAATCTAGCTTTCCTCTCACTCTTCTCTCTTTTTTTTTTTTTTGTAAGGGTTAATAGATAAGTAAGTATATCTCCCAAAAGTGAACTGGCTAAATTAAAATATTCCTGCTCTGTCCAGAGAGACTTTCAAGGCAAGGAAAAGCAAGGACAAACTGATCGGCTGAATAACCGTCCTCCTCCGGTGATCGTAATGCGCTCGCGCGCGATCACCGGAGGTTATTTGCACATTGGTTGTCATGGAGCCATGACGCGAGAGATGCAGGGGGAGAATTCGAGAAATGCACCCTGGCAACGCGACGACGTTAGCGTCGCGTTGCCAAGGTTCATTCCTCCGATCCTAAAACGACGAAAAACGGAGAATTTGCCCAAAACGCGGCGGACCTGGGGAAATGTCCGAAAAAGAGCGCTCGGCAAGAAAAAGACAAATCGATGTGTTTAGACGTGATCCCACCTCCGTAAATTGGAGGTGAGGCGGAAACAAAGGGAGGGGGGTGGGAGGTGAGTCCCGAAGATTGATTGGATGAAGAAAAGCGTCCAAGGGGCGCAGTGATGGGGATTAGGAAAGCAATAGTCCAGTATAAGAAAATAGCGGGAGAAACAGATCGAGCGCTAGGTACAATAATAACGTGTACAGTGGTTATGCTATGTACTAACAGATATAACATAAGAGTAAAAGCCAAACAAGTTAGTAAAATACATAAGAATATAGCGTATGCAAGTTAGATAAAGAAAGTAAAGGAGAACTTATCTGCCTGGAGCCGCATTTAAAAGAGGCTGAATGCTGTGGGCTCATGCCTTTTATTATTGTTAATGTTCTATTTGGAACACTTTCTTTGTGATGTTTGCGGCTGCCTTGGTGACGCATTAAAAGTGTAAGCATAATGGTAGCCTCCGGTCTTGTAATGAAATTTTAAGTGTTTCACGGTATATCCCGACTAACCTCCACTGTACCATTAAGAGCAAGGTATTTCTCCACCGTTTTTTCTACTTAAGTGGTTGATACTGGGTCTCAAATCAGCATGAAAAATGAAGATTCTGCCTTTACTTTTGAATTCCTGTGCTTGTAAAATGTATGTTTTTACATTAAGATATCAGAACCTCACCTGTTTGTTTTGGCATACGACTGAAGTGGATAACAGCTTTATGTAAAAATATAACTCGATACTTGGCTATGAGATGGGCCTCACAAATTGAGAGTATGTGGAATCTCCTGCTTGAGCATGTACTATGTATAATTCCTTTTTATTGGAGTCATGAAGACCTTTAACACTCTTGAATAACACCTTCTCCATTGCCCAGTGAATTCATCATGCATGCTGTTATGTGTTGTTCTCACAAAACAGGTACTTTACCACTCCTACGAAAACATTTAATAATTAATTTTCCCTACTAACATTCACCCTTTCTGTTTGTCCCAACCACTCCCAAATCAAGAATTACTGCAGCTCATTTTTCATTCTTCTCCTATTTAGGGGATATGTACTGCTTCTGTGAGTAGGTAAATTGATACAGGTAATACCCCAAATCTGTGTTTTCCTCATGTCTGCCATCACCAGCTCATTCATACTAATATTATACTATGCATCAGCATTCAGCTGATAAAGAAGTGTGAAAATATGGCATTCAATCTTACGGCAGTCAAAACATATACCAAATCTTTAATGCGCCATCTGAGCTCAAACGTAGAATTGAGCCAGTTCTCAGCACCCACACCTTTATAACGTGCCTACTCATAATCGATTTTTGCCATTGGACTCATTAGAACGGATATACTGACTTAACAAAGATGCATCCTATAAAGACCATAAATATGGAGTCGGGATCAAAGCACGCCATCAACCAACACACATTTCACAGCAAGAACACCTTCAGCAGAGTAAGCAAATGGTATTATAACCGATGAGGTGGGAAGGTCAAGTGAGGCCATAATTAATTTTATGTCATGGAATATTTCTGGGTTCAAATGTATGCAAGATAACCTTGACTGGATTAAGTATATTAAACAAAATGTTTTTCTGCCTACAAGGAACTTGGGCTGTTGATGCTTATCAAATTGACAGTTACACTTCCTATTTCACACCAGCGACTAAGTCCAGATTGGGGCGTGCCAAGGAGGGGTTGTTGATTTTGATTGTGTTATTGCCTTAAAAGTTAGTGCGGACCTGCTTGGATTCACCAAACGCTCAGTACTTACGTTCAAAGGGAAGATGTTGCCACAAAACTGTAGTGCCAAACTCTTACAATAATGCATTTAGTAAACACGATTTGGTTCCCAAACACAAAATCTGAAAATCATTAGACTGCCTGGTATGAGATTGAAAAGGGAAATGCACCAATTTTATAGACAGCCGATGTCAACGTCTATCTTTTTCAGGTATCTGCTGGCCCTGCCTGTTGGATAAAAACCCCAAATCGTGAAGGCATGCTCCGCAAAACGATGCATTGAATGGTATTTTAATGAAATATGACATGTTCTTCAGTTTAAATTTTTTTTATGAGTTCTTCCTTTAGAGCACCAACTTACACTGGTAGAGGTCTAGGTAGCACTATTGATTTCGTACTCCTATATAGTGATAGCTAACATCTGGATAGACGTTTTATGGTAATGAAAAATAGGTTTAGTCACCAGATTCAATTAAATCTGTTTATCCAATCAGGAGAAAATATTTTATCGCCCCTTTGGAGGACTTTTTTCTGTGGAAGTTAATAAGAATAAAGTTGTGTTACTCAAGTGAGAGTGGATTAATCCTAACCATATGGTAGCACATTTTTTAAGTGACATAATGGGTGACATATTATGATGCCTAGAAGACTGCATCTCCTCCTTTAATAATGAAATGTTTCAATATGCTATGCATGACTATATAACAGTTTTTGGCAGCTCCAATAAAATGCAAAGTAGTAAAATTTAAAGGGTGGTTTGACAGTGTACATGTGCAAAAGAAGTTGATGGTCGCTATAAAAAGCAATCCTTGTAATATTGAAGAGCTTGTAGATTCGATTATATGTCCGCCATCAAGAATAGGAAAGCCAATATTGGAGAACAAGCCTTGGATAATTTGCAGCTAGTGAGTGCTAACAAAAACAATTGTGCATTCTTAAAGATCATTAATCCTAATTTCTTGAAGGACACAGATGCCCAAATCCGATACACAATTACACCGGCAGAGAGCTGGGCATCTCATTTGGGCTCATTTTCTCCTCTTTCAACAATGACTACCTTGAGCCAGGGATAAATTGTTGTTCTTCATTGAATTTGAAGGGGGGGAGGAGGGGTTTGAAGAAATTATAGGGATAGTAAATAAGAGCCCGAGTTGTAAGTTTCCTAGCCCGGACAGAGATCCAATGGATAATCTAAGCAAAATGTAGATCTGTGGACACCGGCATTTGTAAACAATTCTATCAAGATCAGCTCCATTTTGTCATTGGGGAATACACTTATATTGCCTATCTTTAAAAAGGGCAGTAGAGATGACCCCAAGTTTTATTATAGTGTCACTCTATTGAATTCAACAGTTTAAATAATTGGAATAGTTTTGATCGAGATAGTAGAAACGCGGGCAGAGGAAAATTCCTTTATTTTTTTTAATTGGGCTTTTATTGAAACCCATTACAGAAATCAAACACAAATGCTACAGAATAAAGCAGGTCTCCCTTATTTTTGTCAATTAGTATACAATGCTTCCTTTTCGCAATGCAGTTGTTCCATGGGGAACACGTGGATCCAGAAGCAGTGTTCATGCATTTCTAAGTGCACAGATGTTACAGCCAGCAGATTAGAGCAGAGGTACAAAAAGTAAGGCCACAGTAAGTCGTTTTTGCAGTGGACCTTGTAACCTACGGTAAGGGTATAAGGGCATTGGTGACCTGTGGCGTCAGTGCATTTTGGCTAAATGCTGACAGAGAGGTCATCTGGCCTTCGATGGGCCCAGCTCTACTCATCAGCTGTTCCTTCTTGGAGGCCATGCACAGACAAAAGGGAGGCCATATATGCATGGGTCTTGAGGGAGCTCGAATCAAGGTCCAGTAGATCTCTAACTGTTCTTGTCAATAGTATGTCAATAGTATGCATGAAGCATGTCACCTAGTGGCAACCCTGGGTGAGTGAGAGGATTCAAGAAAATAATTTTCTTTTCTTTGGACAGGGGTCTTGATTTTTCGCGCATTCAGCGGAATCCCCATTCCTTTGGTTAGGTTTTTTTAGATCTGACATTTACAGTTTTTTTGTGAACTATATGTACATATGAGGGTGAACCTAACCCGTACTTCCATCTCCCCCCTTTTTTGATTGTATTGTGGTGGATAGGTTAGTCAGTTATTTGGATTGAGAAGGATAGCGGAGGGATGGAAGAGGGAAAAAGGTTTGCATTTATATAGCGCTTGTTACCCCACATGGGGTGTTGACGCGCTTTTTTGGCAAGTAGCACGCTACTCCGGAATCCATAAAGGATTAGTGGTGAATTAATGTAGTGAAATATGAAAGTAATTTGAGTGGTGGATATGTTGCATGACAGTGAAAAATTATACCCTAATCGCGCCCCCGGGTATAAAACCTGACTGATCTTGCTTTATGATTAGGGGCATGAGTGGCAACAGGTGGTTTGCCAGGACCTTTGCGTAGATTTTAGTATCTATATTTATCAGGGACAGGGGTCAGTAGGAGTCGCACAGCATATGTGACTTGTCCACCGTCAGTATTGTGATGATAATAGCTTCACACAGGGACAGGATGAGCTGCCCTATTGACAGCGACTCGTTTGTCTCGATGAGATGTGAGATTAATATGTCTGTGTATTCTTTGTAAAATGCAGGCGCACGTCCGTCCGAGCCTGGTGTCCTCTCAGCGTCAGGCCAGCTATGGCCTAGGCTATCGGCTCTGGTGTTATTGGAGCGTCCAGAAATTCTCTGTGCCCCGACTCCAGCAGCTGTATAGTGTTGAAGTATTCTAGTAAGGCCTGCCGTTCCGTAGTTGGACCAGCAGTGTATAGCTTGGCATAGAGAGAGGACATAACCTCTGGTAGTGCAGCCAGGGAGGTGATCATTTGTTCTTTACTGTCCATCAGTTCCACCACATAGGTGGAGACGTGTGGTCTACGCAGGAGACCCGCCAGGGTCCTGCTAGGTCGGTCCCCTTCCCCATATCGATGTGCCTGTGCCTCTTTCCCTAAAAAATGCATCTCCCTTTCTGCTCCCTCGCAGTATTCCAATATCTTGTTCCTAATGTCTGCCAGTGTGGCAGGCTGGGGTCAGCGGCATATGCCAGCTCCAGTCTGCCGATCTCTGCCTCCAGTCTGTTCAAGGTTCCCCTGATCGCTTTCAACATCCTTGGCCTGCTTCCCGATACAAGTCCCTCGCTTCACCATCTTAAAAACCTCCCATAGCGTGGATGGCGACTCAGCTTATCCCGTATTATTCTCAAAGTAGTCTATGATAGCAGTGCTGAACTCCTGCCGGAACTCTAAATCCCGCAGAGCATGCGGAGGCAGCCTCCAGGAGAAAGCCTGCAGGATGGTTTGCGGCATCACCAGCACCAGTTGCACCGGTGCGTGATCCGAGAGTGTGCGCCGGAGTTGGTCCACCGCCGTGGTCCAGGTGACCACATCCTTGGTCATGAGCCATAAATCAATACAAGACCATGAGTCATGGTACGTGGAGTGGCAAGTCCCACTCCCTGGCTCCTATGGGTATGACACCATATATTGGTCAATGCGTTGTTGGCGAGCAGTACACTTAAGGTGTCTGCTGCCTGTGGATGGTGCTGTCTGGCACCCGAATGCTCCAGGTGACAGTTTAATGCTACATTGAAATCTCCAACCCACACCACCGCCCTCGGGCCATAGTTTGCCGCCTACCTCCAAACCCTCAGGAAAAAACCCAGGTCATCCAGGTTAGGCCTGTAGACTGCCACCAGGGTCATAGGCGGTTGGAACAGGGTTCCAATAAGGATAACATACCGCCCCCTTTATCTATAAGAGAGTGTGTGGTGTGCCACTGAAGTTCCCTTCAAAGCAGGATGGCAAAACCCCTGCCGTAGTTGGAGTAGATGGATGAATAGGTTTCACTACACCATCGGGCATGGAGCCGAGGTTCAGTGCTCCCCGTCAGGTGCATCTCCTGTTGGAAGCACACATCTAATCCCTGCTGAGCAAGATAAGCGTGCACTAGCCAGGACTTCCGGTGGTCATTGAGGCCCCGGCCATTCTAGGTCAAGCATGTTACTTTAGCCATATAACACGGCGTTCAGCAATTTCGTGCTGCGGAGTGGTGATTCACCTGACATTGTGCAGGGTGGAAGGTGCATTGATGTGCGTGTGTGCCGAGTGTACTGTGCATACCATGTCGAGCCTGTTAGCAAACTGTCAAGCCTGTTGGAATGTCCCCATCCCAGTAATCAAACTCTGCCCTCCCTCTCCCCTTCCCCCAAAACATTGCTCTGAAGAGAACTAGCGTCGGCCTCCCAACAAACACCAACCCCCCAATTGGGTTGCGACTGTCTTCCCACACTGTTTCCTTTACCCCAACCTAGTAAGTCCATCTTACAGAACTTGGAGAATTATCCCAGGGGGCACGGCCTCCTCCAGCGGCCCCCCTGTCTCACGGAACAGGGTGGCCAAGCAAAATCACCGTTGATGTTTCAGTCTTTTGACATTTTGTGTCCCGCTTCTGAGGTGTGCACCGCATGCAGTTTATTGCAGGTTTTGCTTTATGCCAGCACGTCCCTGACCTAGCCAGCAGGTATTCCAGAGCTGCTAGTCTGTTAGTCATTGTCGCCGATGTGGTCCTCTTCATGTTGTCCTAGGAGTTTGTTGGAGGCCCTGCATGTTTTTTCCAGTTTCTTTGCGAACGTGAGGGGGGCCTTGGGGTCTGTAAAGAACTGCATCTTGCCCCCGCGATTGATGCGCAGCTTAGCTGGTGGGTCCAGTGTATGACCTAACACGAATAAGTTTCACAGCTTGTCAGCTGTGGATCATCCCGGTACGAACCCAGACTGTCCCGGTCGGACAGTCTGGGGAAGCAGATGGAGTAGTCTACCCCTATTAACTTAGCAATTCTCTTATTGGCAACATTTATTGTAGAAAGGGGGTGATACGAGTGGCATTTACTAAGGGGCTTATTGGACTTGAGCAGGGTGGCAATGAGAGCTTCTCGAAGAGAGTGTGAGAGACTGCCGGTGGCTCTAGCCCCCTCGTACTCCATCGTAGAGCCGGTCCCTAACTCTAGCCGATAGCCTCATGTAAAGTAACTGGACCCAGCAAACCAGTCCCTCCCCATCCTCATCTTTTGCGAGCATGTCAAGTGCCTTCTCAAGGTCCAATACAAAGCAAGCAGAGCGGTGATGCAACTTCAGAGCCATTTTAGGTTTATAATAGCTTTATTGAATTTTAATCAGTTTAATCAATAAAGACCAAACATCAGCACCTTAGGCGCTTTACAACGCCTATATCAATTGGTGCATTGAACAACAAATATCGTCCCACCACCCCTAACTAACCCCCCCCCTCCTTTGCTTCCCTCCACCCCTCCGTTTCCCACCCTCCACCCCTCCATTTCCCACCCCCTTTTCCAGCAGAGTTCGTTTATGGTTCCTCTTGGGATTCGGTCCGTGGCTGATGCGTAGGCCTTAGGATTCCTAAGTATTTGGGGCAAGTTAGTTCTTTGAATTTGGAACAGAGCATTGTTATGAATGATTTCCATAGATCTGGGAATGACGCTCCTTGGTTAGTGAGGGAGAGAGAGATGCGCTCCATACCTAAAACATGCCATATACGGTGTAGCCATCCAGGGTGAGTAGGAAGGTGGGTCGTGCTCCATAGCGCTAGGATGTGTTGAAGGGCTGCCCCAATAGCCAAGCCTATCTGTCGGCCTCTGTGCGACTTTAGGGGAAACATAAGGGCATTCGGTAGGCCCAAGAGGATATAGGAGGGAAAGCGGGGGAGTTGTATATCAAAACATGCGTCTATCTCGTCAATTACTTGTTCCCAGAAAACCCACAAGGTTCGGGCAGTTCCAGAGGATGTGTGACATGGTTTCTTGCGCCCCACACCCCCGCCAGCAAAGGGGGTCCCTTGTTGGATTTCCCTTATGGAGCCTGACAGGTGTGAGGTACCAGTAGGTGGCAATTTTGGTGGCTGTCTCGATACCTGCTACACTCCTAGCTGTCTTCTGAGCCCTTTTGAGTATCCCATGGATGCGTCGCAAATTAAGCAATGTAGAACTCCCCGTAATGAATACGTTTTCACTCTCACGGATCAAAGTTGAGATGCAGGTCAGTAATCGCGAGGCCAGTACCTTACTGAGAATCTTGTAGTCAGACCCACATGAGGGCCAAGAGCGGTTGGAGCCCCCACCCAGCAGTGTTCCTGTCTGGCTTAGGGAAGGAGACCAGCAGGACATCTCTCATGGAACCAGGGAGCATGCCAGCATCCAACGCCATGGCATACATTTTCGCCAGTTTGGGGACCAACAAAGCCTGATACATTTTGTAGAACTCAATGGAAAGGTCAGAAGCTGATTTTGGTCTGCTGAGACGCTATATAGTAATCGTGTAGAGAAAGGAATCTACCTCAGTAAGGCTGGGGGTTTGTGTACAGTGTCTGGTAATGTGTGTAAAACCTCCTAGGGATACCCACCAAAGCAAATTGCTGTGTCCGGTTTCGGCGCAAGCTCGTGTCTTAGGAGCCACGCCAGGAGGCACCCTGGTTTGTCCCCCTCGGCATGAGCTCTAATCTAATTCGCCTTATAGTCCAGGCATCGGAGGGATTTGAGCAGACAGGCATGATAGTGCCGCATTTTGAGAAGCTCATGTCATCCCCCCCCCCCTCAGACTCGCAAGCGGCCTGCTCTACCTGGTCCAGTTCGTGGGCAGCCGTGGCACCTACCACAGCTGGCATATTATGTGCTTGAATCAACGTTTTCATTGCATCTCACTCGAGGAGCCGCGTAGTGGCGGTGTTGTTTCCGGTGAAGTAATGAACAAGGGCATCCCTTGTGGACACCCGATAGACCTGATCCTCCAAAGCTGCGGGCTGCAACTTCCCGTTGGGAACTA
This sequence comes from Triturus cristatus, assembly GCF_964204655.1. Taxonomy (NCBI): domain Eukaryota; kingdom Metazoa; phylum Chordata; class Amphibia; order Caudata; family Salamandridae; genus Triturus; species Triturus cristatus. The sequence continues at coordinate 429,310,106 of NC_140591.1, forward strand.
GAGGTCTAGAGCCTCCCTACTTTTGGTGCAAAAATAAGGGCTTGTGATCAGACAGAGTCCTACCAAGATATTCAGCGTCTGTGACAAGCAGCTGGGTGGGCAAAGGGCAAAGGAAACTATCTTATCTGACATGCAGATCTTGAGGAGGAGCATAGGAGGAGTATTCCCTGGTGTTGGGTTGCAGGGTTCTTCAACTGTCAAGTAAGGACCATTGCATGGTCGACTGTGCGAAGGAGGCAGCAGCTCGGGTAGTCTAGGAGTTTAGGAGAGGTGGGTATGACCAGTGCAGGGTCAAGAATACAATTGAAGTCCCCCCTCAATTAACCAGGGCATTTGAGCCCAGCACAATAATTTGACAGAGAGGGCGGCTAGAAAGGTGGACTGCTCAACATACGGTGCATAAACACAACCTAAAAATATCAGTAAGCCGTCCAGTACCCCCGCCACCAATACAAATCACCCCTCAGGGTCCAACTCTACATTTACAGATCGAAAGGGAATGGACGGATAAATCCAAGTGAGACCAGACCTAGAAAACCACAAGTAGTCTGTGCCGAAACACTGTCCCGCCACCGCTTCTGTAGTCGAGAGACCTCTCCCCTGGGTAGGTAGTTTTCTTGCAAAAAGACTGTGGGCTCACCTTCCCTTTATTGGTGAACCGAATACCGCTTTTTTATTGTGGTCAAGCCACGGATGTTCCAGGTCACAAAGTTTGGCACCTACCTCATCCAGCAGGCGATGCGGGCAGAGGGAGTCTGGAAAACCAGCTGCCGATTGACTCCTACGCTCAACTGGCCTCTGCAGTCCCAGGCCTGCCTCATGTGCACTTTGCGGACCGAGCTGCCCGCACCAAATTAAAGAGGAGCCTGAAACTCCACCGTGTGAAAGGGCAGCCCCAGGGCAGGCCGTTGCAGGTACCAAACTGCACCTCTCACACCTGGGGAGCCCGATGGCAGTGGAATACTAGCCCACTTCCCAATGCAACGCCAAGCCATGCCTTCCTCTCCAAGACTTGTTGCACATCTCTGAAGAGCCTCTTTGAAAGTCCAACAACCACCTCCTCGCCCCAATAACCTCTGAGAGGGCTGAGTACTCCAGGAGGCCACATGCCCACTTAGACATTTGGCTTCTGCTTGAAGGTTAAGTGGGCAGAAACAATGCCTTATATGAAGCTATTCTAAGATAGAAGAGCAGATTGCCCATTGTTTCGAAGTAGTGCAGGAACAGCTGACTTTATAGTTTCTTCAATTCCATGAATTGCAGGAGCATTGAGGGTGAGTACAATGAATCGGGGCTTGAGGGAAGAGGGTTTTGCATAGCTTATATTAAGGATTGCATGCATATTCCTTTTCCTGCCATTCCTTGATCTACGCAGTTTGGTAGTGTATGGATCCTGGTGAAGCACGTTCCTAAAGACATAGATTTTTTGGATTTTTTGTTGTTGTTTGCAAATGACAATTTTGTGCATGACACCATATGTTTTTAAAAGGAATCCAAGCAGGGTGTGGGAGCAAGACTGGATCGGCCATCTTGGTGAGCTAAAAATGCTTTCTAGTTCTTTTCATTGGATGGGCAGCAGTATGGTATGTCTGAAGTTACAAGTTATGACTGTAAGTTATCAAACATGTATTAACAAAATACAGTGCATTTTAAAAAGGGTTGTTTAATTCATTAATGTCAATGAGATCTATTGACGCGGCATTTGAACACATCCGTTTATTATTTCCTTGGCATAAATCAAACTATTCAGAATAGTAAAACTTCTAGTTCCTGGAAAATAAGTAGTATTGCACTTAAACCTTGTTGCATCTAATAGTGAAACTTCTCTCAGACATTTTTCAGCATGCTCCGAGGCTTCTTGCCAATGTGATATAATGATAAGTTATGAATTCAAATGCTTGAACAAATGCTTCTTAACACCCCTAATTTTTTTTTTTAAAACTCTTTTTATTGGCATTTGTAATAAAAACATTGCATTGCATACATTTTCACATCTGGAAATGCAGTAAGTATGAGCCCAGGAACAGAAATATACAGACGCTGCTCTTGCGGTCAGCAGACCTCGCAGGCCTAGGGTGTTATGGTCCCCACATTATCTCTGAGCTATAAACAGGCTACCCAAGCCTGTGCCTGGGCCCAGCCCACTAGTGTGCACTGTGGACGCCGCACCATAGGGGGGCTACTAAATATATCTATATCCCCTGTGTGGAGTATCACATAGGTCATGGAAGTACAGCCACCTGGTTACTATTAACGAACTGGGGAAATGCTTCTTAACACCTGATATCATACTTGTGGTATACAGAGGAGATTAATCACTTTTTTTCCCATCTGAAAGATGTACAATGTGTAGGCCTCAGAAAGGTGGGGTTGTCCTGCAGACTCCCTATGACCTCTAAGGTATAAACATATTTTAGCAACAGAAGCTTCAAATGCAGTATATCAAAAAGTATGTACATAGTTTTTGCATAACATATATTTTCAAGAGACTAATGGTGTGTGTGTTTTATTTATTGTAGCTACCCATTGAAGACTTATGTAATTTAACCTCAAGGTCACTCACGGTTTCGCTCTCTGCAGCAGTACCAGAATCCACTGAGGAAATTTTAATGAAGGGTTTCACCACATTGGGCATGCAGCATGAACGAATTGAAACTGCACAGCAAGTAAGTACCTAAAATCCTATGTTCTCCAACATTTATCTTTGTTTTTTATTTGGTTTCCTGGAGAAATATAGAGCATAGCCACTTTTTTGATCTGCGTTCCTCGAGCATCGACCTTTTGAGCGTGAGATCCATAGTATAGTTTTTCTTGTGCCAGTTGTCATTGTTCCGTCTGTCAACAATTATGCCTTTCAAGAATGTTGTCAACAAGCCTTGAAGAAGTTCTAGTAGCTTACTCTTTTCAGCCAAAGGCCTGCATCAAGACCTGTGATACTTAACATTTTCAAAACATATAAAGTACCATTCTCACACCTGATAATTGCCCTCGATCAACACAAAAATAAAATAAACTGCAGCATAGTCACAAGAGCCTGTCCACAAATTTGTACGTGACTCTGGAGTAATGCACTACAAGTTTTACTATTCAGACAATATAGCATTGAGAAAAGTAAAGATTTACTTTTTTGATTCAGGGTTGCATCATGCACTGGTGCATTCTCTAGGCCAATTTCCTTTGGAAGGATGGAGTTTTGTCTACCCATGTCATGAAAGTCTCCCACCTGGGTTTAAGGTTTAAAATAAAACCATGTAATACAGTATGTGATGACTGTGAAAACTGGCAAAGTCTGTTTTGAAGGGAGTTAGACATGTTGTCCAGCATAGAATATTTCTATCCCTCACTTATTAGTACATTGGAGTGTTGAGAGCTATATTGAAGACAATAGAGTAGCTCCGGGCTATAATTGCTGGTTTAAGCCTTCTACTCCAACATTACAATGTTTGTCCTCAAGTTTCTCCCTTTTTAATTTAGAACATTCTGCTCTCCGTGGGTGGAATTTTCTAATAGCCTTAAAACCCTTCTTCCTGAAACTAAACCAGTTGTTCAAGGCCCTCTTCCTCGTTAGGCTCGGGCCTATAATTGGGGTTCAAGGCCTTTAACAATCGGTATAGCCTTCCCTAGCGGGCTATTTAGGCCATAATATATGTGTTATTAGCATTTCTATATTGCATTACTACCATTTAGTTATCTTTAAAGTGCCTTCAGAGTCTGGCTCTCCCTTTTATGTCTGTATATCTCCTCTCAATATGCGATTAGAAAGTTGGTTACCCAAAAACTGTGGATTCAAAATGAAACCACTAGCACATCAGCACAGTGGTTTCCTCACAGTTTATGATTTCCAAAGTAGCCATTCAATCACATTGGCTGTGTGACAGACAAGGTTGCTGAAACATTATTGTGAGGAAGAGTCTCACATTTGTTTTTCTCCTTATTTTTGAGTTTATTTTCTTTTATGTGTAAAGTGCAACTTGTACATTAAGTAGGGTATGTTAGAAATCCTCAAATTACTCAACATTGCTGGGTAAAACAATAGGCTGGGCTAAAATTAAGCTTAAACAGGGAATGACTATGTCTTTAGTAACCCCTTAAATCTGCAGCTGCAATTGAAAATACCCTACTCCCATGGTCTTCAAGTAGTACTTTGATGCCACCATGAAAAGTTTTTGAGGGGGATTGTAGGGCACACCCTAGTGAGTACATTTAAATCTTGAGTACATAAGGGACCAATAAGGCCTTGTGCATTGCCTTATGCCGCAAGGACACAGCTTTGAAAAAATCCACATCCTCCCGTTAGCCAGTGCCGTGAGAGAAGAACTGGGGAGATGCAGTCCCTCTGCTGTAAACTAAGTGCCAGTCTTGCAGCATAATTTTGGACAAGTTGCAATTTCTGAACCTAGTGAGCTGGAAGTTCAAGGTAAACTGAATTACAGTAGTCCAAAGGCCCCTATATTCAAATGCATTCAGAATTTGCATTGTGGTGAGTAAAAGGTACAAAACACATTTTTAATGTATGCAACTGGAAGAAGCATGATTTCGAAACTAAAGAAATTTGGCTTGATAGTCAGCAAAGAATCTTATCTTTCTTAGAACCCAGGGTAGAAAGCCAAAAAGTTAATTCCCAAAACATTGATGGCTTAAGTGGGCTGCAAGATTTACATCTTTTCACTGTTTAGAATCAGATAATTAGAACTCATCCACAGATGTAATGGGTATACATATTTATGGCTTGCAACTTCCTGAAATGGACAACATCTTCATGACTGGATTGTTTGAGTAAATATTTCTCCTTTTCTTCACATTAAAAGATTGGGATGATGTCTTTACTTGATGACGCTTGAAAAAGGTTCCTACTGGCGGAACTCTGCCGCCTTCCCTTGACTTCGTTGAATAGCTTTGAAGGTAGGGGCCTGATTTAGATTTTAGATGTAAATCTCATAATATCCTAAGGGATTTATAGTTCGGCTGACGGGATATCTGTCACGGTTGTGACGGAGTAACCCGTCCGCCGAAATCTAAATCAGGCCCATAGATTTTTGGTTTTTGGGACCTAAAATTATTTATGCATTCTACTTAGTAGGTCCAATCAGTAGGGGTATTCCCTGCTTCAGTTTTGTTGGCTTCACAACCAAAAATCGGTGTCATAATATCTTGTGTGTCTCAAGGTGTGTTGCATAGTAAAAACATTTATATATGTATGGGACTGTGATCCCCTTCCTTTCAACATTTCAGTCTTCATTGGTGGACGTGGAGGATATACTGTCTGTTTTTTCCCCCTTTGTTTAGACTGTGAAGTAATGACCTATTCTTGAGAGACTTTTGCTGTCAGTGCTATGGTCTTGTTTTTAGCCCTCAGCCAACTATCATGTGTAACTTTGCTCTCATATTTTTCAGAGCATTTTCCTTGGAACGCTTTGCAGTTATTTTCCATAGTCTTAAGTATTCAAATACAAAAGATACATCATATATAATGCTCCCAGTGGGTGGTTTCACTTAGCACCTACCCTTTGCCAAATCAGGTAAGAATTTTGTTAATAAGCATTTTAAAAATTGACCAGAAAACCAGATTGCTAAAGAGTGCCCGAATGGCAATATGGAACAACTTACAGTTAATGCATCTACGAAAAAATTGTTAGTGGTGAAGTCTGAGACCTCTCAGTTCCTACCTAGTAAAACTCCCTGGCTCACACTGTAGTCTAATATATTATTAAAAGAAGGGTTTTTTTGAGAAAATAATTCCAAATTGGAGTTAATAAGGGACATTGTTCATGTCCTTGACATGAAATGCCAGACAGTGGGCAATAGCATGTTGACACAGACTGAATCTTAGAACTTTACCTCCTTTTGTACTTCTTACACTCCTGGAGTATCTATGTTTTATACCATTGCTTTAATGCTGAACATTTTACAGGATACAGGAGCATTAATCTTCATCAACCACAAAACCAAGGTTTTAGAAGGTGTAAAGATGGTGCATGTTACCATAATACAGGAGTTATTTAAACCAATTTTGACTAAGGCTAGCTATGTTACTGCAAAAACCATAAAGGATCAAAACACCGGTCAAGGGGAGGTGACAGTAGACCTATTTGTATTACACAAGGCTATTTTGATCAGGAAACAAGGCAGATTATGTGGCAGGCCGTTGGGTGTTGGTGTTTATAGTAATATGAGGAAATTAATCTATTTTACAGGTAAAAAGCGGAAGATTAAACCTCTCTAATGATTAACAATAATGAAAGAAGGAACCTTAAAAGTTAAATTGTATCAAATTGGAATTTATTTAAAACCCATAGAAGGACTGTTAAGAGGGGCAATTGCATTAAAATTGGACTTGGAGCATATTAGATTGAATGGGAAAACTTCCCAGTGTGAGTGTATGTGTAAACCTTCGAAATGCTTGAGTGTGGGAATGAATGAAAAGAGAGAAATACTTAGTGGATCCCCCAAAGGTTTTTGTTTTCAAGACACATTTAGCCCTGGGTTCTCGGACCTTTGAAAATAAGCGGAGAGGTAATTAATATTTAAAGTATTAATGGTATTGGAGTGCACAGTTCCACAGAGAGAAAGTAGCAGGTGGGCCTGGGCCTTGTTTCTCAATGGGATCATTACATCTATATTGATTAAAAGAAGGTCAGAAAAACAACAAAAACGAAATCCTCTGAGTAGAGGATTGCTTCTCAATGTTTTTTCTTTTCAAAAGTGCTATTGAGTTATATTCTCAGAAAAGACATGATCGCATAATAAGTACAATGTAGTATTCTTCATGCATGCTTTTGAAACACGAGTGAAACTATGTTTACATCATAGTTATATCTGAAGTATTATTAGTGGCTATCTAAATGGGCAAAGAGGAGAGGAGTAGAAGGAAAGAGACAAAACAACACTTTGTAATGATCAGTTTAAGTTTTAACCTCAGAGTTCTTGTAGAGGATGTCCTAAAGCAATTCTGGTCTTTTTGTGTGGTTAGGTGTCTGTCGTGACAAAGGAGGTTTCGCTTTTTGGCTATAGAGATCCATTTGGTTCTGGTATGATTTCCTTTCCTGTAATATTTAATTCCTACAGTCAGCAGTAAGTTGCAGAGACGAAGGTCTCAAGTTTTTTAACATCATACGAACTTAAATATTAGTATCTTGGGGTACCAATACAATATTAGCCAAAGAAGATGATTTGATTAGAATTGTATTTGAGTTATATAGACATTATGAAATTGAGCATGTCTTGTTTAAGGACATTGTATTGTTGAGATTTAATGCCAGTCTGGTACCATTCCAAATTAAGTATGTGGATGAGCAAGGCATGAACCTTAGAGTAGAATGAGGGATGGAGGTAGATGGGTGGGTTAAAGTGGAGCAGGGGGGTTATTACCTCTTATTTCAAATTTATCTGCTGATCTAATTGCTATTAAAGTGAATGATTATTACTAAACTGTAAGATTTAATGTTATAGTGTGTTGACCATTGTGTTTATAAATATAATATGGACAACCTTCTCAGGAGAAATATGAGGTACATCTCACCAAATTAAGATTTGGATGGTTTAAGAAATACATATCCAGATTTTTAGGTCTTGCTGAGCCAGCGCATGCGCTGCTCTGCGAGAAATTTAGTGTGTGAGTTTTCAAAGTGCTGCCACAGGCTTTTGGTGGCCTAGCGCTTGCGTTCACGCGAACGTGCAAGCGCGCAGCCGCCATGTGGGTTTCTCTCAAGGCTCATTAAGCCTTGCGTGCCTCAATGAGCTTTCACTTTCGTGCTTGTTTTAATATTGCTTTCTGACGGTGGCAGGCTTCAATCGGCACCCCCACCCCATCTTCTTTTTATTTGTTTCTTTACCGCAGCTGCACAGAAGAGCCATGCACTTTAGTTCTGAAGATTGCAATGCTTGAACTTACAATGCTGTTAACGTTGCCTTATTTTAATACATGTTTAAACAAGAGTTAACACCTTGGAAATCAATATATATTGTTATGTCATTACAAGCTTGCCATTTCTTCATTGAATAATGTAACTTTTTGTATATATTGCAGTTCCATGACGGGCTCTCTGTTTAAAGCTTGCAGTGTTTGTTTAACTTTCACCGCGCGCGCTTGTGCAACCTCGGCCTCACGCCATTGGAACTCCCACGCACATGACGCGCTCTCGGTTTAAAGCCTGCATTGTTTAGGCTGGTGGAAGAAATGTTTAAAAAATGAAACAGACTCTCAAATCATAGCTTCGAGTGTACTTTCAAGCATATGCAGTGCATTTTTCACCATTATTGCTCTTCTAAACATACAAAGTTAGCTGTAAATGTGGTAATGTCCACTAATATTTCTATTTTAAAGAGTTCCATTTGAAGCAAATCTTATTTTTTTTACAAATGATACGTTTCATAATCTGGAGAGGTGGCAGCCAGCCATTCCAGGTAAGTTCTTATTTTTTTCATTCCCTCCCGTACACCCCCTCCTGCTCCGTCTGCTGCCCCACCATCCCCCATCCGGTAGCAGCCCCTACTGCTTGGGTGGCTGGGCAGGCCCACATGTGCATGAATGTAACCTTGCGTCATCACAGTTTACACAAGCCGGGGATTCTTCCATCCCCATGCAATGTAAACTGTTCTGGTTGTAATAAATTTGGTGCAGTATCTTGAGCTGAACAATCGCAACCTTGACTTTAAAGCCTCTTCACACGGATGCATCAGGACTGCCTCCTAGTTTACATCCTCAAATCTCCCACGTCTCTTGACCACCGGTCTCTCAACCGACCCAAATTGTCCGGCATGTTATTAAGCGTTGTGTAAGTGACTGAGATCGCCTTTGACTCCAGCTCTTCCGTTAACGACCTACCCTCCAGAGGAGGCATACTCGGGGGATCTCTAAGTCTCCCATTCCCTCTATGTGCCATGTGGGCCTCAGATGTGCGTATTTCACATTGTGGTTCGGGTTCATTTGATACACCGTCTGTGTGGAGATAAAGGGCGTCAATTTACCATCCTCAAGGTTTCCTATATGGGCAATCCCCAGCAAGTCCAATGTTCCGAATTACCTTAAGTTTCCTGAGTTCCTTCATTCAGGGGCAGCACTCATGTCACTGTACCTACCCACCCTGTGCATCTAGCTGCTTTCTTCCAGTCATCTAGTGTCACTAGCAACAGCCGTCGGCCTCACACCATTGGAAGACCCCTGCACGCTCAGTTCTTTTGTAGATAATTACTGTTCAAGTTCTAGGCTCTGCAGGAGGCACAGTGATTAGAGCTGCTTTGAAAGTTTCCAGAGGCGTCCGAAGCAGACCTGCTGGCTGAAACCCTCTTGGTTACTTAGCGAGTCTGTTTCATTTTTGCAATATTTCGTCTTTCAGCCTGTTAATTCGTAAATGCATGAGGACAAGGGGGGGGGGGGGGAAGTAAGATTCTTCTTGTTTCTAATACTATGGCCGGCTCTACCCCCTCCTCCAATGTCCAGCCCATGGCTTACAAGAGAAACTGAAAGAATCTTACCTTCCCCCTCCCTGTCTTCATGCATTTACAAATGAACAGGCTGGCGGAAGCACTGTTTCAAAAATGAAACCGACTTGCTGAGTAACCAAGAGGGTCTCAGCCAGCATGTCTGCTTCTGACACCTCTATAAAAAATTAACAGGACGGGCTGCTTTCACCTGCATGATACCTCACAGAATTGTTCTGTCCCGATGTATTTGTTTGTATTTATTTCACAAGAAGCACTTCTACTGAGTTCTCACCATTGCACACACGTGGATGGAGACAAATATGTTGATGTTCGCTCCCATTAATTGTCTGTTTTCAGAGGCGGCCCAAGTTTTGATTGGAGCCAAGTTTGGGGCGCAGGGGTCAACGTGCAATCTGAAGGCCCACCAGCAGAATATCTGCTCTATGCTCCATTTTTGTACTGTATTCTGAGAAATAAAAGTGAATTTTGCTACATTTAGTAGCCCCGTAGGCGAAGTACACAGACTGCAAACGAAAACAAAGTCACACATGCAACTAATGTACATATTTCTTGTTACCCCAAATTTTTTAGGAAGATGACGCGCATTGATGTGTGTAGACAGTATTACACGTGCAAGGAAATATTCTTGCCGGTAATCACCTGCTGTCTTTCATTAGCACTGAGAGAGATTTGTTTATAATCAGAAAATCACTGTTGGCATTGGTTTTTTGAAGCGCGTGATGTTACTTATTGTCTGTATCAGTTACCAGTTACTTGTTTTAATCTCTTTCCATTTACACCTCTCTCTCTACCCCTCTCTCTCTACCCCTCTCTCTCCACCCCTCTCTCTCTACACCCGTCTCTCTCTCTACCCGTCTCTCTCTCTCTCTCTCTCTCTCTCTCTCTCTCTACACCCGTCTCTCTCTACACCCGTCTCTCTCTACACCCGTCTCTCTCTACACCCGTCTCTCTCTACACCCGTCTCTCTCTACTACACCCCTCTCTCTCTACACCCCTCTCTCTCTACACCCCTCTCTCTCTACACCCCTCTCTCTCTACACCCTTCTCTCTCTATACCCCTCTCTCTCTATACCCCTCTCTCTCTACCCCTCTCTCTCGCTACCCATCTCTCTCGCTCCCGCTCTCGGTCTCTCTCTCTCTACACACCTCTCTCTCTCTCCCCCTCTCTACACACCTCTCTCTCTCTCTCTCTCCCTCTCTCTCTCTCTCTCTCTACACACCTCTCTCTCTACACCCCTCTCTCTCTACACCCCTCTCTCTCTACCCCTCTCTCGCGCTCGCGCTCTCTCTCTCCCTCTCCCTACACACCACTCTCTCTCTCTCCCTCTCCCTCTCCCTCTCTCCCTCTCTCTCTCTCTCTCTCTCTCTCTCTCTCTCTCTCCCTCTCTACACACCTCTCTCTCTCTCTCTCTCTCTCTCCCTCTCTCCCTCTCTACACCCTCTCTCTCTACCCCTCTCTCGCTACCCATCTCTCTCGCGCTCGCGCTCTCTCTCTCCCTCTCTCTACACACCTCTCTCTCTCCCTCTCTCTACACACACCTCTCTCTCTCTCTCTCTCTCTCTCTCTCTCTCCCTCTCTCCCTCTCTCCCTCTCTACACACCTCTCTCTCTCTTCCTCTCTACACACTCTCTCTCTCTCTACACACCTCTCTCTACACACCTCTCTTCTACACACCTCTCTTTCTCTCTCTCTCTCCCTCTCTACACACCTCTCTCTCTCTCCCTCTCTACACACCTCTCTCTCTCTCCCTCTCTACACACCTCTCTCTACACACCTCTCTCCTCTCTCTCTCTCTCTCTCTCTCTCTACATACCTCTCTCTCTCTACATACCTCTTTCTCTCTCTCTCTCTCTCTCTCTCCACGCGTCTCTCTCTCTCTCTACACACCTCTCTCTCTCTCTCTACACACCTCTCTCTCTCTCTTCTCTCTCTACACACCTCTCTCTCTCTCTCTCTCTCTCTCTCTCTCTCTCTCTCTCTCTCTCTCTCTCTCTCTCTCTCTCTCTCTCTCTCTCTCTCTCTCTCTCTCTCTCTCTCTCTCTCTCTCTCTCTCTCTCTCTCTCTCTACACACCTCTCTCTCTCTCCCTCTCTACACACCTCTCTCTCTCTCTCTCTCTCTCTCTCTATCTACCCACCTCTCTCTCTCTCTCTCTCTCTCTCTCTATCTACCCACCTCTCTCTACACCTCTCTCTCTCTCTCTCCATCTCTCTACACCTCTCTCTCTCTACACCTCTCTCTCTACACCTCTCTCTCCCTCTCTATCTCTCTCTATCTATCTCTCTCTCTCTCTCTCTCTCTCTCTCTCTCTCTACCCACCTCTCTCTCTCTCTCTCTACCCACCCCTCTCTCTCTCTCTCTACCCACCCCTCTCTCTCTACCCACCCCTCTCTCTCTCTCTCCATCTCTCTCTCTCTCCATCTCTCTCTCTCTACACCTCTCTCTCTCTACACCTCTCTCTCTCTACACCTCTCTCTCTCTACACCTCTCTCTCTCTACACCTCTCTCTCTCTACACCTCTCTCTCTCTACACCTCTAAGTGGCAGCCGGAGCCTGATAGCACTGCTTGTCCTTTTAAAAATAAAAACAACCATTGGCATAGCCAATGGGTCTCGCATTTGGGGCCTTATAAGTGTTTAACCATGCAACAGTTAATGTTGTTGCTCCAAAGATATTGTTGCTGCATAACTAAATACTTTTAAGGTCCCAAAAGCGAGACCTATTGGCTATGCCAATGCTTGTTTTATATTGTTAGCAGGAGATATCAATTTAAAAATGAATCCTTACCATTCTGAGCATGCAGATGGCTATCAGAGCAGTTCTTATGGTGTTACTGACTCTGAGAGGCCTAAAGGTCCTACTTCCTCTCTAGCAAAGAAGATAGTAGTACAGTTTGGTCTGCCTGAATGGAAGAAGTATCAGTGACTGTCCAGCTGGACATTACCTAAGCATTGGTGTAAATCCTGCCTGGTTAATCCAAGGTCTTGTGAGTCTAATCCAATTGACAAAAGGGATGTGTATCTACGGGTTGAAGGTAAAATTTAGTATGCTGCACTTTTTATTGTATTGCTGTTTTTATTAAAGAGCAACACAAAATGATTTATCAGTTTAATAAACGTACCCGTAATAGGGAACTAATGTTGCAAGTATAGTTTTTTCTTTTTAGGTTGTTGAGGTCCACTCTAATTGTACTCATTTTGTAAATTGTACAAGTCTAAATGTGCAGTTTCTGAAATTAACCAATGGAACTTTGTTGTTTTAGTTCTTCTCCTGGTTTGCCGAACTGCAGTCACAAATGGACCAAGATGAAGGCTCAAAGTTCAGGTATGTGTGGAATGGAACCCAACACTTTAACATTTTTTTTGTTTTTTAATTATTTGTATTAACATTTTCTGTTATAACCTTTGCTGCCATACCATATGTAGTTTCATTTACATACCTTATATTATAGGACAATAAAAGAACCAGTAACAGTAGCAATTTAGTCAACACACAGTACGGGTTTTCTTTTGCATCCTTAACTTTGTTCATAATTATATCCCGTACATTAGCACCTGTTGTTGTCACAGTAGTTGGTCATTATCTTCTGCTAGCGATTCATCCGGTGGGGGATCACAGATGTTGCCTCTATATTCATTCCACTTTCCCCACACCCGGGTCCATTTTTTCGGACATCTCCTATGTATGTATACTGACTTCTCAGTTATCATTACTTCGTCCATATCTCGACACCATCTACTGATGGTGGGGGTCTGTCTGGCTCCCCATAATTGTCTACATTTCTTTTCGCTAATGCCATACCCAGTGTCACCCAGGTTTGAGCCGCTTGATTTAGATCTGTTGGATCCCAGATGTTAAGTAGACACCTTTTTGGGTCAGGCTCAATCATTATCCCTGTTACCTGCAAGACTGTGTGCAGGACTGCTTTCCAGTATTTTGTCATTTCTGCGCACTGCCAAATTGTGTGCCAGAATGTGCCCGATGCTCCACACTGCCGGAGGCAAAGTGGTTTATCTGACTTGTTTAATTTATGCAGCAGTGTTCTGGTATAATACGTTCGGTGTAGAACCTTCAATTGTATTAGTTTTAATCTAGAGGGGATTGCTACCTCTCTGGGGGATGCCAGTGCTTCTTGCCAATCTGCCTCGTCAAGGTCCCCCAGGTCAGTCTCCCATCTTGTCTTAAGGATTGCGGTTGGGTCCGGTTGGTTGTTTATTAACTTCTTATATGTTAGTGAAATGGCTTTTTTTGTCACATGGTCCGTGAGTAGTCTATCTTCTAGGGGCGATGACTCCGGTAGTTGTGTGCCCTGTGGCATCAGTGTTGTGAGCGCATGTCTAATTTGTATATATCTATAGGTTTCCGTCTTTGCTAGACCATAAGTATGTTGTAATTGTGAAAAAGGGACGACCTTGCCTTTTTTCCACAGGTCCCCCATCTTCGACATGCCTATCAAGTCCCATTGCATGAAGCCTTTAGTGTTTCTTAACCGTCCCAAATGTTTTGTGTCCCATAGCGGCGTCGCCTGCGTCGTGACCCCCTCCCATCCTAGTGCTCTTTGCGCCTCATGCCATATCTTAATTGTATGTGCTGTCGGCCCTGTCAGAGTCTTTGTCCTATTATTATTATACAGTTCCCTCATCAGTCCGTCCACTCCGAAGAGGTGTCTGTGCATGCGATAAGCTGGTTCATCCTGCGCTGCATGTAACCATTGCTTTAGTACCTCCAATTGGGAGGCCCAGTAGTATGTTTTGATATGGGGGAGTGCAATGCCTCCATCATACCAACTTCTGACCAGTTTAGGCATAGCTATACAGGTTGCTTTGCCGTCCCATAATAAATTATTCACTTCATTGTTGATTGCTCTAAAATATGTTGGTGGGGACTGGAAATGGCGTATTGTGCAGGACATATAGGAACCTGGGGAGCGCCATCATCTTAAAGAGGGCTGCCCTGCCTAATAATGTGAGTGGTAGGGATCGCCAATGGAGGACATCTCGGCGAAAGTGCGCCAGGGGTTTCAGGAGATTTTCTTCTGTGAAGTGTGTATCCTGTTATGTTATATAGATGCCAAGATATCTAAACCCTTTATGAGTTATTTGTATGTCGCAATTGCGCGAGAGTCACGGAGGATTGCCATGGAGTATAAAAATATGGGATTTGCGTCAACACTTTATCATTTTAAGTCTTTTTTCTGTATTATTTCATTTGTAAAGTGCCACGTTCACCAGGAGGGATCTTTGTGCTGAAAATGCTTGGCGTGGTACCTTTATTAGTTGTATAGCTGCTAGTAGCATTCAAGTTGTAACTTGTAAACAAAAACCTCTTGAGGCCCGACTGAAATTTTGTCTTCTGGAAAGGTATTTGTAAGAAATTGTTTAGTTGGTTGACTGGGGTGTGAGCCCTGTTCTTGCAGCAACCACAGTCTTTATCGGGGTGAGGCACAAGCCAACCCTAAATTAACCTGTGCTCAACCCTCTTGAATAGAGCAGTCAGGCTAAACTTAGAGGCAATCTGGAAAGTATTTGTACTACACTTCAAACAGTAATAAAGTGAATTTCCACACAAAAAGAATCCCACACCAAGTTAGAAAAATAGAGTGATTTTTAATAAATGAAATAAAACCAAAATGGCAGAAATCTAATCGGTTGTACCTGAGAAACACAACTTTAAAGATTTTAGTGAAAATAGTGCCAAAAAGCACAAAGCATCAATGGCGGATATCTGGTTGCACTGAACCAGGAGAAAGTCACAAGTTCAGTCTGACCGCGATGGAGTGGAGGCCGGCTTACAAGGACAAAGTTAGGCCAGCTGAACAAAGTACCTTAAATCCTGGTTTGTGGAGTGTTGCATGGGTCTATTTCAAAGTTGCTTCATGCAGCCAGTGATGCGTCAGTTCAGAGCTATAGTGAGGCTGCGGTGTGAGGTCCTGGGTCGTCGAGGATGCGTTGTGCAGCTGAAACACTGCATCGATTCCGAGAGGCTGTGATGCGGAGTCCGGCATTGTCGTTGAGGCTGCTGTCGACGAGGGATGTGAGGGCCTGCGCTGAGGATGCATCGCGCAGCGGTGGTTCCCATGAGGTTGACGGGCCGCGATGCAAGCCTTTATGATGGTTCTCATCCACGCAGCAGCTGCTATTCCTAGGTTCTGTTTGGGGTTGTACAGCAGAGGAGATGTGTCGGTTCTGCTGGATTCACAGAGGCTGACAGAGCACCTTAAGCCCACTTCCAAGGGTCCAAAACTCTGGTGGCACCATTTGGCAGGGTAGACTCCCAGAGGGCAGGTGCAGAGATTTTGGAAGCCTATTATGTCCCTGAGGCTTAAGATCAGGAGGCCAGCCAACTAGCCCTTGGAGTCACTGTAGAGTTCTGGATGCAAGAGATGAAGGTACACTCCTTCTCACCCAGGCAAAAGGAAAGCAGGCAGCAGATCAGCACAACAGGGCAGCAGTTCAGTAGAGTGGCAGTCCTTTGAGCAGCACAGCAGTGCTTCCTGGCAGGGTATCTACAGGTCTAGAAGTGCACTGAAGAGTTGGTCTCTGCAGTCCAGTATTTATATGCACCTGTGCCTTTGAAGTAGGGAGAAGCTTTTTACAGATTGCTTTTGAAGTGCACAGGGGCCCTGCCCTGGTTGCAGACTAACTACAGGTGATATGCAGCCCTTTGTGTGGAGGTAAGACAGCCTATTCAAGTGTAAGTGGGGGTGTGCCCAGCTTCTCCCTCCCACCCTGCCAGTGATGGCCCATCCAGGTACACCAATTGTGTGTGGCCGTCTAGGAGGAATACACAAAGCCCAACTGTCAACTGCACCCAGTCATGTGACCCAGAGACATGCTGCAGGCACCAAATGGCTAAGGCAGGAAAATGCCAATTTTCTAAAAGTGCCATTTTCAAAATTGTAATTTGAAATCCAACTTCAGCATAAGTTGGAATTTTTCATTACAATTCCAAAGACACCAAACATGAACTGTCCACCTATTCCCATTCTGAAATTACAGCTTATTAAGCGTAATAAGGAAACTTCAATGTTATCCTATGGGAGGGGAAAGCCCTGCAGTTGTAAAAAACGAATTTAAGAGTTGGTCTCTACCAAGATATTGTACCCTGCCCTCTGGGCTGTCGAGGGCCTACCCCACGGGTTTACAAAGATGTATTAAAAGGGAAGGTTTGGGCCGGCAAAAAAATTATTTTGTCAGGTATAAATGGCAATGTCAAACTGCACTCACAGGCTGCAATGGCAGGCCTGATCCCGGTTTAAAGTGCTACTTAAGTGGATGGCTCAATCACTGCTGCAGGCCCACTAGTAGCATTTAATTAACAGGCCCTAAGCACAGAATGTGACACTTTACTAGGGACTTACAATTTAATAAAAGGTGCTACTTGGGTATAAGGCAATTCTACAATTTATTTTTAAGGAGAGAGCACAAGCAGTTTAGGACTGGTTAGCAGGGGTAAATTGTGCAAAATCCTAAATCCAACAAAAATGATGTCCTCAAACAGGAGGTCTAAAGGCAAAAACTTATGGGGAAAATCACTCCAAGGTTGCCAGATCTAACAGGCAGTGTAATAACAGAAAATCAGTCAAAAATAAGAAGCACCTCCAACTACACTTTCACTATTTAGGGTTCCCTCAAAGAAAGACGTCCAACCAGTAGTAGCACATTTGTCTTAGCCATCGGATCCACAAATGTCCAGTGACTGCCACATCCTAACTTTCTGGTGGCTGAGCAGCTATACTGTCGGGAAAAAATCCTTTAAGCAGTGCAAATCATTTAATCACCACATCTGCAACAAAAAGGAGTACAAAAAGGTTTATTGTACATGCCAGGCTAATTCAGCTGGGAGAGTGATGTGCTATGAGCGAAGCACAAGTCAGTCTCAACTAACATACACTTCAAGTCTACTTCTTATAATACCAATTTTGGCCTAAATCCATATTTAATACGATGTTCACAATAGAAAAAGCTTCCTGCTTTTCTGTTATGTCCCACCCAGATTACATATATTTATTTAAAGAACAACTCTTTCCTGTGTTAGTGACTTCTCACGGCAAATTTACAGACTACAATGGAAAACATTCTTGCTGCTCTGAATTTCCTGTTAAATATCCTAGGCAGGACAATCTCAGCTCGAATACAATGAAGAGGAAAAAACACTTATACCAGACCGCATTTAGACTTTTTTTGAAAGCAGGCTGTAGGCTATTTCCAGATACAATTGTGCAACTTTAACATGCACATTTAAACAGCATTATATCGCTTTTCTGTCTTTGCATAATATTTCACAGTTTGTGGACAAATGACAGATAAAACTGAATAATTAGGTCCTACATCTAAATTAGGGTTTTGATTCCTTTCATTCCCCTCTCTAGTCGATTCTTCGACTACTTCTTCACTACCCCTGTGCATTTCTTTCAATTCTATATTTTACATCTCTTTATTTCTCCTTATAGGGAACATACCTCCCACTTTAGCTGTAACCCTCTTGCAACATGCTAAGGTAACCTGAAATACTAGGCACATCAATAGCAACAGAACTATTATAGGCAACAAGGCCTTAGACAACCCCGACATCCAGGACGGCACCCAATCAAACCAGCCAGTGAACCACTCATCTGGAGCACCCCCCTCTTTCTTCATCTGTGTATGCAAATTATGCAAAGTCAATAAGGCCTGAGTTAGATTTCCTTCATATTCATCATTCGCCGGTATGAAAGTACAGCATACTGAATTACGTTTTTTACATACTCCTCCTTCGATTGCTGTCATTAAGTCTAAAACATTTCTGTTTTCCTTCACCAAAAGTCTGATTGAACGCAGCTCTTCTTTAATTGCATTAAAGCCATCTTCAGTAGCATTTATGGCTTTCATCAGTGGGTGATCTGAACCCAGCGAGCAGTTGCTTTTGCTTGAAACATAGGTATCAGACTTCCAAAAAATGTTTGGGCGTCATTGAACAACCTATACTCTTTGGGCACATCCTGCCACACTGAAGTTCCAAAGTACTCAGCTATCCTTTTTCTTCTGAGATGATGCAGCAAAGTTGATGCTTTACTCATGGAATGCAAATGCAAATCTTTTATTTCTTTTGCTGGTATTACCATAGGTGTAGTATGCAAAGTCACCAGAGAGCAATTTCGCTTCAGTCGGGCAGGGGGTGGGAGGGGGGAGTAATTGAGTGTATATTCGAGCTCCACACTGCCAGTAAAAATCCATAAGGCTGGAGGTACCGCCCTGCATATGGGCATTGTAAATAGTTGAACTGCAATTGAGATTCCGTCCCACTTTAACAATCTCATTTCCCTGAAAGCAAAGAGAAAATCTCATTAGTTTCACAGCCAGCTTAGGATGACGTTTAGTTCCAGTCCATGTATATCTGTATGTTTTCATCCCATACTTGCTGACATGATGCTTTTATATCATCAAATCTCAAATTATTTTTTGTTTCTGTGACATTCCATAAAGATTAGGCCCTACATGAAAACCTAGCTCCAGTAAACCATTTATTATTGGCAAATACTGATGCTTCAATGCTTAATACTGGCCTGGCTGTGCAATCTGGGGGCATTGTTTTGGCAGAATAATTATTACAGGTGGATGGTGGATTAGATCGCCCTAGAATACCTCGTTCCAATACGGCTTCCTCTCAATTTGCATAACTATATTTCTGCCCTGCTCCTTTCATTCTGGAAATCTTTCATGATCTATGTTTTATCTGTCAAAATTTGCAAAATTTCAGGGGTTGTATCAAATCTGGTTGTATTGACTCTAGCTGTCATAGGACTAACATGCGTTGGCTGTAACTGTGCTTTTATCCTACACAAGAAAAGATGCAACAAACACTTTGTCATATTAACAGGCACTTCTTTAGGATACACTAAAGGTGGTGTTTCTATGGCATGGGGAATAAGAGAACATACATAACTATCATTTTGTGTATTGGTACCTATATCATGCATGCTTTTGTACCACAAATTATCAAGTAGAGAATCATGCATATCTGTTTCATTGAAAACAGCTCTACGAAAGCGTAATACTTCTTCCCTATGGGTGGGATCTTTTGCATCTACATAACACATAATAAAATAGGAAATTATCAGAGTAATAATCATAACCACTGAACTCATTATTATACTATGAAAAATATCATTTAGCTGTCTCTTCATTGTATAATTTGTTCTTGGACCATTGCCTCCTCCACTCCTTGTGGGAGTGAGGCCAAAAATGGAATAATGTCCGTTACATGCACCCAATTTCGCATCCCCTCCACTTTTACTGCTGTTGGTGTGCTCTGTGTTACTTGGTAGGGGCCTAGAAACTTGGGATCCTTCCATGTTCTCAGAAAGTTGCGCACGAAGACCCAGGAACTGAAGCTGATGGCTGTAGACAAGGGCAGGGGTGGTGCAGTACTGTTGGCCTGTTGCAGCTGAACCTGTTTAGAATAAACCTGTCCAGCTTTTGTTAAGGCAGCCCTGTATGCATTCATTTCTTGCCAAACACTTTCTGATGCAGACTTAGTATCAGAACGAATCATTTGATTTTGTTTAAAAGAAAAATTAGAATGCCTACCTGTTACGACTTGGTGAGGGGTCAAATGATGATCTTTTGAAGGGGCATTTCTCAATGCATACAGAGCAAGGGGAAGGCAGTAAAGGCAATTGTGTTTCAGTGTCTCACAAATTTCAGTGTCTCACAGGAATTTAGCTGCCTGGTCAGCATCACACCTGGAGCAGGGCCTGCTTCAATCCATCGCGAAAATGGACACACCACTACTAACAAATACCTATATCCATTACATTTTTGTATCATATCTACAACATCTATGTGTAACTCTATGAAAGGACCTGTTGGTCTTGGAATGGAGGATGAAGGCATTTTTGGTGACCTCTTATTAGAGTACTGATAACACACATGACATGAAGCTAGAAATAAATCAACTAATGGTCCTAGATTAGGGATAAACCAGCTTTTATTCAATTCATCCACACATGACATGAAGCTAGAAATAAATCAACTAATGGTCCTAGATTAGGGATAAACCAGCTTTTATTCAATTCATCCATCATTACTCTTTTAGAATTGTGTGTTGGTAAATGAAGTTGTCGAAGGGCTGTTATAAGTAGTGACTGAGGCATTATAACTTTACCTGAAGTTGCTGATCTATAAAATCCTGTCACTCCCCCCCCCTTGATTTCCAGAGATCTTTCTCATGTTGTGGTGCTGCATTTTGAATGTCTAATAATGCCTCTGTAGAAATATTCTCACAATGTTGTACCTCAACCTCATCATCTGCATCTAAAGTGTGCATACTGCACGTTTTCATTGCATATAAACTAGCTTCCTTTGCTGCTGTATCAGCAGCTTCATTTCCCTTAGACACCAAATCTGTTCCTTTTGTGTGTGCCTGGCACTTAACCACTGCTACTTGACATGGTATTTGCAATGCAGAAATAAGGTCAGCTAAAAGATGTTGGTGCGCTACTGGTGTCCCATCAGATTTAAGAAATCCTCGCCTTTCCCATCTCTTCAGCCCTGAGTGAACTGTGGAAGCTACTTATGCTGAATCAGTGTATATTGTTACTGGCTGACCTGACAAGCCTGTAGGGCCGTTATCAATGCTCTTAATTCAGCCACTTGGGCTGAGTCTTGGAATGGCAAGGCTAAGACGTGCAATGTGTGTAATGTATAATCAGTAGGTGTACCAATAGCCTCAACAGCGGCTGCACCTGTATGTCTTTTACCTGTCTCCTGGTCTATCCATGAGGAACCATCAATAAACAATTGTCGGCCATCAGACAAGGGGTCCTCATGTGCCAGGTGATCGTCGTCCTCCAATGTTGCACTACAGTGATGATCAGTGGGCTCTAGTGGGTGCACTAAAAAAGTTGCAGGATTGACTGAGTGTACTCGCTCAATGCAGATAGAAGGGTTTGACAGTATTACTTCATAACCTGTTGCTCTTTGAGTGGTCAGTGTACTTTTACTTTTCTGCAGCACAGCAAATGGAGAGTGCTCAACATACAACGTTACAGCGCACCCTGTTGTAATAGTACTACTTTTTTCTACTGCAAAAGCTGCTGCTGCAGGAGCTTGCTCACAAGGAAAGTGACCTTTCATTACTGGATCTAATAGTCCACTAAAATAGGCGACGGGTTTATGACCCATTGGGTATTTTTGAGTAAGGACTGATATCATGGAATCCCCTGTGGCAGCAGAAAACAGAAAAAATCTCTTTGTATAGTCTGGATTTGCTAGCACTGGGGCTGAAGCAATTGCTTCTTTCAATGTCTGAAATACACTTACACTGTCATCACTCCACTGTATGCCTGTGTTGTCACTTTTAGCTTGCTTCATTGCATACAATAGTGGTTGTATGATGGTAGCAAAATCAAATACCCACTGACGTACAAAATTACAAAGGCCTAGAAATTTCTGCAGGTCTTTTACTGTCTTGGGCTGAGGCTGATCATGTATAGTTTGTATTTTAGAACCTGCTATCTTTTTGCCTTCTGTAGACAAAACTTGGCCCAATTACAGCACTTCTTTTTGCACAAACTGTAATTTTTTCCTGTCCACTTTGTATCCCTTAGTAGCAAGTAGCGTTAGGAGATTGACCGTGTCCGAAACACATTCAGATTCTGTTTTACTGCATATTAATAGATCATCTACATATTGCAAAACTGTACTGTCTGACTGGAAATTTAACAAATCATCTCTCAATACACTATTAAATACAGATGGAGACTTACAATGGCCTTGTGGGAGTCTAGAGTACTGGATTTGTTCACCATCAAAACTGAAGGCTGTCAAATAATGACTGTCAGGATGTAAAGTTATGCTTAAAAAAAAAAAGCATTCTTTAAATCCACCACAGAAAACCATTTGCTGTTACTCGGTATATTAGTCAATATCACAGATGGGTCTGGCACTATGGGGTACTCTGCTAATACTATGGCATTAAGGGGGCGAAAATCCTGAACCATCCTCCAGGTATTACCTGTAGATAAATTGCTTTATTATAAGGCGATGGACAGGAATACAGGAATCCCTGATCCTTCAATCTTTGTATTGTCCCTCTAATACCTTCTTATGCTTTTTTAGACAGTGGATACTATTTTACACGTGGCAATTGTGCACCTGGCTTAAACTTTATCTTAAATGGTTCTGCAGATAGTATCAGTCCTACCTCATCTGGAGCCGATGTCCAGAGACAAGGTGGGACTGATGCAAGTGCTTCAAATCATTGGAGGGGGATGGCACAACTGGTAACGTGGTCTGTGCATGGTAAACGCGTACTAACAAGTGTGTGTATAAACTATCTCAGTCCTGGTGGGATCGCCTGAAAAGACTTCTGAATCAGAAATGTCCCGCGGTCTCAGACCAGGCATAAGAAAAATCAGGACCTTCCAAATTCCTCCATCATTATCTGATGCCAACAGAGCTCCCCACCCTGGATATTTCCATGCACTCAAGATAAAGGGTATTCACCTGTCCTAGTTCACCACCACCAGCTTGTCTCCTGAAAATGAATCTTGGTGGTAATTCCATCCATCTCCCTAAAAGTATTTCCTCTGTCTTCAGAACCACCAGTTTATAATGTGGCTCTGCCCTTCCAACCACATTTTCCTCTGGTATTCTTAGTAAATGTATCCCACATTTCGCTTTCCCTGGTATTTCACATGTCATTGACCCATCAGAGGAAAATCTTATTGTCCTGTTTTATTTAGACATGATATCTCTTCCTAATAATTTTGCTGGTGAATTTGGAGGATAAAGGAAACGCTCCTGCGTTCGCACTCCTGCCACCTCTATGGGCACATGTGTATTGAATGCGCTGTACTTCACCAGAGAATCCCTGCGTATCCATGGTGGCAGAGGACAATGGAACATTTCCTTCTGAGAGGCAAGATTTTTTTTGCCCCTTTATCAACCAAAAAAGCAGGCCTCCTTCCCATTATAATCATTTCTACCATTGGTTCTTCCTCTGGGTCTATAGTCCTAGCTGCCACAGTACTATTGGGATTTCCTGGTGCGTCCCATCAGGCTGTATGATAAAAGGGGTTTCCACCTTGTACAATCACTCCCCCTTGTCCTTGACTCCCTATGCTCATCAATGCAGTAGTCTGCTCCTTTTGCTGGCCTCCTGCCTGCACAACAGGTGCTGGTGCCCCTTGAATAGGTACGTTAGCAAATTGCTGTTGTGGCATATAAACCTGTGGTTGTGGAGTTATTTGTTGTTGAGGATAGGGGGCATACTGATAAGGGCCATATTGAGGCGCTGGCCCTGACGTGTTCACATTTTGTCTTCCCCCCTTCCTCTCCCTATTCCTATCACTCCCTGCGCTTCATCACTCTTCTTAAAGCGGCATTCAGCAATAAAATGTCCAATATTACCGCAGTAATGGCATTTAACATTTCTTCTTCCTTGCATCTGTCTCCTCTCTCTTTGACCTCTTCCTTGCTCCCTGTTTGCAACAGGAACCTGCACAGTCCTTTCTTTTCCTGTCTTTTCCTTCTTATTTTTCTGTATCTTTTGTGTCACCAGTTTAGCTTGGGCTCTGTCACTTTGGTCTTTATTTCTCCTCTCCTTTTCTTCCTTTTTTCTACAAAAATGTATAATATGTGCTTGTATTTCTGCCCAGGGTTTTACATCTAAAGCCACAACCTGATCTAAATGGTCTTGTATATCTCCTGGTAGCCCCTGTTTTAAAACATTGTAGAATAATCTACAACTACCTCCCATGTCTACAGGTCCTACATCTGCTTCCCACTTTTTCTTCATCATTGTTATGTAGTCTGCACAGGACTGTCCTGGAGACATAGTTTGTGTCGTCAATACCCCAAAATCTGGTCGGTCTGGGTACCTATTCCTTAATTCAGGCCACACTCTAGAGCGCACAACTCCAAAAGCAGACCCATCATGTTTTCCTTTAGTAATAGTTACTCCTTGTATCCCTGCACTTCTCATTGTACTATCCACCTCATCCCCTACTATGGAGCTCAAAAGGTTCTTTACATCCCCAAGAGCTAAAGGTATCCCAGCTGTTGCATTTTCAAATGCTTTTATCCATTTCCCTGCTCCTTCATGTAATGGAGGCAGGTCTTTTTTAGATTTTCTTTACCCATGTGTTGCCATGGAACATAGACAGGCTGTGCTCCCTGTGTCTTATACACCAGTGGCATCTGCATTACAGCGGTATTCCTGTCACCATGTCCCTCATAAGGTGTTTCAGACCTTAATGCATATTTCTTCCACACACACAGACTTTGTTGCATGTAATCATAATCCCACTCTGGATCCCCATAACCTTGAAAAATAAATAAATCAGCCATATTTATAAATTCAGGGTCAAAGGATCCTGCTCTTGGCCTCACTTTCATCTGTGGCACCATGCCTGCTGTCCATCCTGCAAGGTTATTAATGAATGGGACAACATTATACCAACTATTTTCTCCCTTTGCTACTATTTCATTGGGTGTCAAGTCACTGTTTCCTTTCCTTTCTTTTCTCTGTAAATAAATTGCCATTCCCTGCATATTTCGTACATGAAGGGATCTTACTTCAGCTAGAGGGGAACTTTGTCCTAACTCTATCATACCCTCTGCGCGAAATGGGCGCCCAGACCTTGTTGTACTACTGGGAAACACCTGCTCTCCTCTTAATTGTTCTTTAACAGCACTTTGTTCCTCTAATCTTCTTCTATTTATTTCAGCATTTCTGTTCTCAGCCTCGTGCCACAATTACATGCGTTCCCGGTCAAGAGCCCTTCTAGTTTCACTCTCCACTGAGTTTATTTCTTCCTCATCCTCTACTGTCACATTCTTTTTTTTTTTTTTAAATAACTGTTTATTAACATCAAGATCCGCAGCAGTTACAGCAGTCGTGACCATTAGGTAGTACGTAATTATACAGGGTACATATAAGGGCACCATAAGCGATCATCATCACAATAAGGGTAAATTCGCTCAGAGACAAACCCAACATAAAGCATCGCACAGGCCCCCCACCGACCGACCCGAGGGCTCCAACCCACACAGTGTATGATTAGGGGTTTCCCAGAGCTCCGGACAGTCCCCCCGTGCCCAAGTTGTCCATTAAGGCCTGTCTCTCTCGCCGGAGTTCTACCGTGGGAGATATACAGATGTCCCCCCGATACTTGTTCCATCGTCCCCATTTGTGGTCCCATTTTTGGGGGCACCCCCGGCCTTTATAGACCGTCTTCTCCGCCACCATCGATAGATCCATATCTTTGGCCCAGGCGCTTAAGGACGGCAAAGCGGCCACCCCCCATTTCTGGATAATAATTCTTTTAGCTAGGGCCCAACCCAGCGCCTCCCACTCCTGCTCCACTTGGGTAAGGTCCGTGTCCTCCCACACGTTAAGGAGACACAACTGAGGGGAGGGGACCACCGACCTCCTGGTGGGCAGTGCCATCTGTCGGGTGACTTCTGTCCAATAGTGTTGTATGGGGGGGCAGGCCCATAAAATATGTGTGAACGTTCCTACGTGAGAGCAGTTCCGGATACAAAGCTCGTCAGGACGCCGACCTAGTTTGCACAATAGGACCGCATCAAAATATACACGGTGCAGAACTTTGAGTTGAACCAGGCGGAGTCGCATCGATATCGCCACCTCCCGAGGGGAGGCCAGCGCATCTCTCCACACCTCGTCAGACATCTCGCCCACATCCGATTCCCATCTGACCCTTAGTTTCTGCATCGGGTCATCTCGGTTATTGATTAGCTTTTTATATGTTAGGGAAATTGCCCTGCGGTCCATTGGGTCAAGCAACAATCTGTCTTCCAAGGGCGAGTAGGCTGGAAGATGAGTCTCATCGGGCAGGACGCCGCCGATTGCATGGCTAATTTGCAAGTAGCGGAACTGCTCAGAGGGAGCAAGTTGGTATTTAAGCTGCAGCTCTGCGAACGTCGCCATTCTGCCGTTAACCCACATGTCCCCCACTGTAGAGATGCCAATGAGATCCCACTTATCGAATCCCGCATAGGTGCTCAGCTGTCCCAGACAATCCGGTTCCCATAGCGGAGTGGCCTTAGTCAGCCGCCCAGCCCACACCATTCGCTTCTGGAGAAGATGCCAAATCTCCACCGTTCTGGCCGTGGGTCCGATGAGACCCAGTTTCTTCGGGTTTGAGTATAGTGCCCTGTTATATCCACCCTTCCCCATGAGCCAGCGGTCGGTTCGGAAGCTAGGGCCATCATGCGCCCCGAACACCCACTGGTTGATCGCGTGGCCTGATAGTAAAGGCGTAGGTCCGGCAGACCAATCCCACCGTCGTACCAGCCCATAGTTAGTTTCTGCATTGCAATACGCGGCGTTCCGGTATCCCACAACAATCCCCGCAGTGTTGCATCGATCTTTAAGAAATAGGCTTCCGGGACCGGGATAGGCGTATTCTGCAGGGCATAGAGGAAACGGGGGAGCGCTAACATTTTGAAGAGGGCTGCCCGGCCTAGAAGTGTAAGGGGCAACGTTTTCCAGTGGATCACATCAGATTTGAACCGCTGCAGAGGGCCCTCTAGGTTTTGCACATAGAATAATGTTGTATCCAAGGTTATGAAAACTCCTAGATATTGGAAGCCCTGTAGTGCCACCGGTATAGTATACCCCCTGGGGCTGAGCGGCGGATCACCCCGAAGTGGGTACATCTGGGATTTGGACCAGTTGATCTGGTATCCTGAGTGGGCCCCAAAGATATGAAAAATATGCAGTACCCGCCGAAGCGATCGCGCGGGGGAGGCCAAGTATAGCAAGATATCGTCCGCGTATAGCGAAATGCGGTCTTTGTGATCTGCCGTCCATTTGAGGCCCCCGAATTTCGGGGTCCTTTCGGATCCAGACCGCCAGGGGCTCCAGCGCCAAGGCAAACAGAAGCGGTGACAGGGGGCAGCCCTGCCTCGTGCCGCGACCCAGGGAGAAGGAGGTCGAGCGGTGATTATTGACTGATACACAGGCCGTAGGTAGGGTGTATAGTAGTCGGATCCATCCGATTAACCGAGGGCCAAGCCCCACTCGGGCCAAAACAGCAAGTAGGTACTCCCATGCCACCGTATCAAACGCCATCTTGGTATCTAGCGCCAGCAGCAGCGCATCTTCCTGGAGTGTCGCCGCCCGGCCCAGGGCACCATGGACTCGACGCAGATTTCGTGCGGTGTTACGGCCCGGCATGAACCCCGACTGGTCCGGGTGAATAAAGGCCGCGAGGTATGGGAGCAGTCGGTTGGCCAGCAACTTAGCCAGGATTTGGCCTCCACTGCGATCAGGGAAATGGGCCTGTACGAAGCACATTCGTCCGCTGGTATGCCGGGTTTGCGGATTACCACTATGGTGGCCGTGCGGATTTCGTCCGGAAGGGTGCCGGTCTCATAGCACTCCTTGTATAGGTTTAGCAGGTGGGGTGCCACCTTCAGAGCCATATTTTTCATGAGTTCGATCGGGATTCCATTGGGACCCATGGCCTTTCCAGAGCGTGTATCTCGGATGGCTGTCAGAACTTCCTCTAACGAGATGTCTGACTCAAGCGCCTCTCGGTCTTGCTGGGAGAGACATCGCACCTCAAGGGTTGCGAGGAGGTCTGTTGCCCAACCGGCCTGCGAGTCTCGCGGCGGGGTATAGATTTGCTCATAGTACTTAGCAAATGCTTCGGCTATATTTTGAGGGTCGGTGATCAACTTTGCGTCTGGCCCTTTGATCGCTCCCACCCATTGCGCCGCCATTTCTTTCCATTCCAGCCATGCCAGCAGTTTACCCGTGCGTTCTCCCAGCTCATATATTCTGTGTCGGGTGGCTAGGGATCGGCAACTGGCCTCTTCATAGAGCAGTTGTTTATAATCTCGTCGTTTTACTTCGAGTAAGTGTGGGGCGTCATGGGCCGGGATGTGTGTATTCCCCTGTTCGAGCTGAAGTATCTCCGCCTCGAGCTCGCTAACCTTCCGTCGTCATTCAGTTTTGTGTCCCACCATTAATGACAACGCTCTCCCTTTAATAACTGCTCCGTAGGCCCCCACAATGTCACCACCGAAGCCACCGACCCCTCGTTTTCTTCAAAATAGCAATCAGTGTCGTGTCGCAGAGAGTCTCTAATATGCGGGACTTTCAGCAACCATGGCTGAATCCCGATGGGGCTCGGCTGTCGGTCCAGGCTGGCCCCGAAAGAAGCTATGACCGGGGAGTGATCGGAAATCCCCCTTGCCAGGCCCGAGGAATCTGTGAAATTATGAATGTCTTGCGCGAGCGTGAACAGGTAGTCAAGCCGTGAGTGACTTCCGTGCACTCCGGATTGAAAAGTATAGAGCGTTTCTCGGGGGTGTGACCACCTCCAGACGTCCACCAAACCGAATGCGTCTGCGAACTTGCTCAGTCGCAAGCCCGGCGGATCGCTCCCTCGGGGTGGGGTACGATCCATTGTTTCGTCCATCGTAAGGTTAAAGTCGCCACCCACAGTCACATCGCCCTCCGGCAGGGTCAGTAGAATCTTTCCAACGTCCGCCAGGGTCTGGCGCTGAAGGCCCGGCGGTGTATAGACCGAGATCAAGGTAAGGGCCTTCCCCTCCCAGCTTCCCGAGCAGACAACATATCTACCTTAAGGTTCAGTGTGAGTTGTGTGTACCACATAGGAGAATTCCCACCCCACGAGAACCCGAGGTAAAGCCCGAGTGGGCAACCATATGGTATCCCTTCCGGTCTAGTGCATGACAGGAGTTACCTATGAGGTGCGTTTCTTGGAGCAACACTACGTCAATACGATGGCGATGTATGTAGTGCTGCACTATGCTCCGCTTTATTTTATCACCCAGCCCGTTAACGTTCCAGGTCATTAGACGAAGTCTCTGAGCCATTGCTAGTTGACCTCGGTAGCATCGTTCCTGAACGGTCGAAGTGAACCCCGTATTTGGTGACCGAAACCTTCCCCCTCAGTGACGACACCCACAATTCCCCACCCTTTCTGAGTGTGACGGAGGGGAGACATGACCTTCCCAGGTGAACAGTTAGCACCCCATCCTGACTAAAGGTATCGTGCATGACTACTGCAGAAGAACATTGCAAAACAACCCCCCCATTAACTGCAATCCCACAACATACCCATCCCTCCCTGCTACCCTGCAGAACGGGGCTAGAACCCCCCCGCCCCCCCCAACTCGCAGAGTGCCTGTCGCCCCCCCATAAACACTTTGAGGAAACGTGTGCTACCCCACTTCCATCATGGCAGCCTACATCTTACAAAACCCCTTCTTGTGGCCCCGAACCCTACTCTCGCCATGTCCATAGGAGTCCCTAGAAGGTTGCCCGGTTAGCCCGAACCCCGCTCCACCCAGTATCTACTCATTGGCGTTAGACCTCTCCCGACCCCAACCAAGAACCACAATGCTATCAGGAAACGTATCGTTGATGGGAGTCCAGAGATGTTTCGGGAGGAGCGGCTCACACCCCTCGGATGTCGGCCCTGGAGGGCCCGTTGGCCGTCAAATCCAGGGAGCAGCTCCATCCACATCTTATTATCACCTTGTGCCAGGCCGCCCTCCACCCTAAAGATAGCAGTGCGCTCCCAACAGCCAAGGGAGGACCTCCGAGCCGTCCTATGTGATCCCAGTCCATCTTACCATTGTCCACAATCAGTGTTCCTCCACCGGGCCCAAGGCCCCAGAGTCAGAGCGCGAAGGTGAGCGCCCCTGCCGGCGCCAATCTGCAGCCGAATCTGCTGCCGAGGGCTGCTTCTTTCTCCGACTGCCCACGGTGCGCCACCCTTCCAACCAATCCCAAGCATCCTCCGGGCGCATGAAGAACCATGATTTGCCCTCAGCCTCCACCCGAAGCTTGGCCGGGAACAACATGGCGTATTTGACATCGTTCTCACGAAGTGCCTTCTTCACGTCCAGGAAGCTCCGCCTTTGTTTCTGGACTCGCAAGGTAAAGTCTGGAAAGAACGTGATGTTGCTATTCTCCACCACGACTGGTGGCGCTGCCCTCGCCGTTTGAAGGATTACATCTCGGACACGGAAGTTAAATACTCGGGCCAAGATAGGTCTCGGAGGGACCCCCTGGCACCCGATGGGCTCTCTCAATAGTAAAACATTTGGAGAGACCCCTAGGTTGCAGATGATTGAGGATCCAGTCTTCAACAAAGAGGTCCGCCGCTTGCCCCTCCACCCGTTCCAGAACACCAATAATGCGCACATTATTCCGACGCATCCTGCCTTCGTAGTCGTCCAGCTGTCGGGCCAGCACCTCTTGGGAGGCGCGTAGGTCACTGACCTCTTGTTTGAGGCGGCCGGTGTCGTTCGACTGTTCTTTGGTGATATTTTCTACCGTCCCCACCCGGTCAGCGATCTTTCGCACATCTTCTCGGATCAGACCCACATCGGTGGCCACAGTGTCGATTCGCTGCTCGAGGGACGTCTTGACGGCCGTTATGGCGTCCAACAGGTCTCTGTTCGATGGGTCAGGCTTACCGTCTGAGGCCGGCGTCCCAGCCCGGTCGCCGCTCGGCTGCTGGTGCCCCGCAAACTTCTCAAGTTTAGCCTGTGCCGTCGGTTTGCTGTTCCGCCCAGTTGGCATGGTTACCCTTAAGTGAGCACTCCCTAGCCAGAAGGCCCAGCCGCTGATCCCCGCCGCCTGCGGTGGAGACCTCCACCCGGCCTGTCGGTTTTCACTGACTGCACCCCCTTCGCCAGTGCACTCTACCCGGGGTCAGGTCACCACAAGAGAACGTGAGTGCGGCCGGTCTCAATCCACGCCGACCCCTGCTGCACTACAGTGGGAAGGGCACGCTCCCGTCAAAGGCACCCACCCTGGGGAGTCCGGTGTCGCAGCTCAACTGGTAGCCCCTGGAGCCAGCCACGTGGCAGGGTGGTCTTCCGGCCTTCCCAACTTGGTCGTCGTTTGAGTCTAATAGACGGCCTAGACCCGCTCCGTTGCAGCCGTGGGAAAGCGGAGATCCCCCGGTGAGTTCCGTCGCACACACTCAGGCGGGTCCGCGGAGGCGGCCGGCGTCGTCGTCGCGCTGTACCCCTGTCAAGCGATCTTTCTGTAATCCTCGCAGGCTATGGATTCCGGGGGGTCAGCGCCACCCCCAGCACAGCCGACCCAGCTGTTGTGTCAGCGTCAGTCCGGCCCAAGAGCCCGCGTCTTCAGCGCCGCGGAGGCCACCAGGTCCCACCGATTACGGCCACACCACTGGGGCAGCGCCGCGCCCAAAGCCGTCTCTCGTCAGGCGCCCCAGGCCGCAACAACGGCCTCACGTAGAATGTTCCCGCCTGGGCCGTTCTCCTCATCCGGTGATATCTTCGATGCGCGATGGTCCGGAGCTGGCGAAACTTTGATTTCTTTTGCCCCACGCTGCATGCGTGAAGCTTGGCACCGCTTTCGTCGCCACTACTGCCCGGTGCTGGTCTCACGGCGGCCACACCATATGGCCCGCCGCTCCGTCGGCGTCCTCCGGTATAGCGCCGGCCCCCAGTCCTCACTTCCTCCGGGGCATCCACGATATCAGGCAGGCTGGAGGGGACGTCAAACCAGCCCCCAGGTCGTCCGGGGTGCCGCGCCCCAGAGCGCTCCGCCCTCTGCACTCCTAGGCCGCAGCCGCGGCCTCCCTCATCTGTCGTGCCCGGGCGGGTCGAGGCGAGGAGCCGCGCGGAGGCACACCAGCTCCCGGAGAGTGGAGCTCGGAGTCAGTTCCACCTCCGATCGCGCCCAAACTTTGCCAGCGTGTCCGCGGGGGCCTCGGGACCACCAGCACCCTCTTATTGCACGGGCTGGGGCCGCGGGGCACAAATTATCCGGATATTTCGGGAGTGGCGCTGCAGAGCTTCGCTACTGCGTGGCAATCCCCGTCGGCAGCAAGCCACGCCCCCCTACTGTCACATTCTTGATTTCTAGATCATATCCTATGTCCCTTACAACTGGCTTTGCATCTGGTTTAAATGATATGGAATTACATATATTTGAACAGTCATCAGCAATAAAGCTTAATCTCTTAATTGTATTCTGTATTCCCTTTACAGTGGTGGTCATGGCACGATAACCCTTATCCTCTTCCTGATATATTTTTGATCGTGCCCCTAAATCAAACTTCACCTGTGGGGTGCTAGTATAATATCCATTCTAATATATCTTTTAACTTGTTTTCCAGCAATTTTTCATTGTTGTCTTGTCTTAATTTTACTGAAATGTCTCCTGTTAAGGACACTGTTCCCTCATATACTTTTTCAGGTTTAAGTGGGTCTTTATTAATTTTTTGAGCAAATCCAACCTTCCCCATTTTTAATAAGTCATCAATCTTTGGTGTAACTTTGTTTATGCCAGTCAAAGGAATTAATACCGGATCTTTAACCCCTTCGCCGCGGCGGGAATTCCGCCGCGGTGCGGGGGGGGCAGCGCGGTGGCGCTGTGCTCATGACGGAGCCGCTCCGCCATGAGCCACGGTTGAGCTGTGCTCATGACGGAACGGTTCCGTCATGACTCCGCCCATTTGCGTTGTCCCCCCGCACAGGCGGGGAAACAGCGCTGCGTAGGCGGAGCGGCCGCCAACGGCCGTGACATGACGGAACCGTTCCGTCATGAGCACACGGCAACCGTGGCTCATGACGGAGCGGCTCCGTCATGAGCGGGGAAGGGGTTAAAGCCTAAAGCTGGAACATCAGTGTCCACTGAGTCTATTGAGGTAGTGGATTCCTTATCTTCCACTGAAAATGATGGATACATACCCTGACGGCATAAGGGCCCTTTAATTATCTCAGAATATGTCGGGGTGGTGCTGTGGCTTCTACATGGGAATCCTGACTGAATATCTTCCACATGTCCAATAATGCTAATCTTTTTGTTCTCTTATCTCCTTTATATGCTCCTAAGATATATGATATTACATGGGCTATCACTGGATTATCAAAAGAGCCATCTGGTGGCCATGGAACCAGGGAAGTCGTTGTGCCTTCTGTCCATTCCTTACAATGTCTTTTTATTCTGTCAGAATCTCCTGGAAATGTGGAAATCATATGGCCTAAAAGAGTCCCTTAGTCTCCCTGCCTCAACTTGGAAGATTTCTTAAAGAAAGGCATGACTTCACAATTTTCCTTTTAATCTACCAAAAACCTTTTACTATTCTTAAAAGCTCCTGTCCTAATGTAGTTCACATTAAAAAACAGTTGGTACCTCTGATAATGCAAGAGAACTCATAATCTATTACACATGATATAACAACCACATATCTACATTATATATATATATATATATATATATATATATATATATATATATATATATATATATATTTGTTTAGAAAAACTCGCATAACATATTAATACAAAATGTCAACTTTTTCTCTTCCTCTGACGTTTTCCTAATTCAAACAGGATAGACTTCTTATATAATTCCTATTTCTCTAATAATTCCCCAAGGGAAAGTAAAACAGCCTGCCAAGTTTAACTAAATAAACCTCCATTTCTCTGGCGATTCCTAAACAAAGGTCTGCCAGGATTAACTAAATACACATCTCCGTTTGTAACAGTTGTGCATCAATACACAAGGATTTGACAATCACCCTTTTTTCCTACCTTATCTGGCCGCTGCAGACGTCCCCCAGACCGGTACCCCTGTCGTCCAAAAAACAGATCTTTCGTATCAACGGGCGTCTGTCATCCTCCTCAAATTGTGCACGACTAGCGGCAGGCAGGAGCAAAGGGGATCTCCTGGCTGGCTCGCCACAATGTCGGGAAAAAATCCTTTAAGCAGTGCAAATCATTTAATCACATCTGCAACAAAAGGGAGTACAAAAAGGTTTATTGTACATGCCAGGCTAATTCAGCTGGGAGAGTGATGTGCTATGAGCGAGGCACAAGTCAGTCTCAACTAACATACACTTCAAGTCTATTTCTTATAATACTAATTTTGACATAGATCTATATTTAATACAATGTTCACAATAGAAAAAGCTTCCTGCTTTTCCGTTATGTCCCACCCAGATTACATACATTTATTTCAAGAACAGCTCTTTCCTGTGTTAGTGACATCTCACGCCAAATTTACAGACTACAATGGAAAACATTCTTGCTGCTTTGAATATCCTAGGCAGGACGTTCTCAGCTCGAATACAATGAAGAGGAAAAAACACCTTTTTTTGAAAGCAGGCTGTAGGTTATTTCCAGAAACGATTGTGCAACTTTAACATGCACGTTTAAACAGCATTATACAGTTTTTCTGTCTTTACATAATATTTCACAGTTTGTGGGCAAGTGACAGATAAAACTGAATAATTAGGTCCTAAATCTAAATTGGGGTTTTGATTCCTTTCAATGTATTCTTACATGTCTTTCAGTACCCTAGACTCCCCGCCCTTTAGTTCCTTGCTGCTGTTAATTTGACCTTTTTGCATCCCGATTCTTCTGGTACCCAGTCATTCACCAACATGTTTCACAGTCTCCCAGCACACAGAAAGAATGTCATTGTGATGGATGGAAGGTGACGGGGGATGTCTTTAAAAATAAAACATATACCACACTTCCAAAATGACAGAGGGATTCATCCTAATGATGTGGGAAATTGCGCCTAGTTACACAAAATACAAATACATTGTTTAGCACTATATTTTAGCGTCAAATGCTTCTTTGAGCCAGGTTGTGAACTGATGATACATTTTGTGGTTAAATTTTTTTTTTTTTAAATAAACAAGAGGGGTGAGCAACAGCCGCTCTTTTCTGGGGGTTCATGTTATTCCCGAGTATCCGGGCCAGCAAAAAGGAAGTCAGCAAAACAGGAGGTCTGAAGGAAAAAAGTAAGGTGGAAAACCGCACTAAGGTAGCTATGTCTAACAGTATTCATGCACACAGACAATTAAAACAAAGAAGAGTCATGGAGAAAGCGTATAGAAAATGACACAAGGAACAAAAGAAATAAGACTTTTTTTAAAATTCTTTTTATTAACATAGCTCAAGAGAAATTCAAGTACAGTATGTATAGTCAGTTCAGTTCAAAAATGCTTTATTCGGCTTGTATACACAGCCATATAGCAAACACAAAAAATAAACATACAACAATCATACGATAAAACTATAAAAGGGCAGAATGTGGACCGATTGCATGGGTATGTACAGGACAAAATAATTATGATACTATCCCCATAAAAAACCAGTGCATAATGAGATAATCAATATAAAAACAGATTAAGATGATTCTAATAAACTTAATAATTTGTATATCCTAAAGGCTAACGTGCCAGTTAATGTGCAAAATATGCAATGTAAAGTGCAATTCTCATTTCAGGACATATACAGGGCATCGCGGGAAAAACCACTACGATGCTTGACAAAGTGACAGTGCAACTTGCTGAAATTCTAGAAGATTACATAACAATGGATTTTCTGGCGCTCATACATTTTAGGATATAGGTAGCTATATAAAAACATATATCTGCACTTTCCAGATTAAACATTAACTGTATTGCACTCCTGGTAGACAGTACATTGTATTTTAAAAAGATGGGTTTTAAAAAGTATCGTCTTAAAAACGTATAAAATTTACAAAACAGCATAAAATGACAGCAACTCTGTTTGGATAAGTCATCACAGGGGCACAAAGTATTACTGTACTGCCTAGTGATGGGGAAGGACACAAGGTGGTGTACTATACCAAGCCTTAGGCGAGTAAGAACAAAACGGTGAGATCTTCTTGTAACTTCTGTTCAGTATAGCTGGAAACCTTCAATCAAATTATTTTCGCAATAAAAAACAGAGGTACATTGTTTGGCACAGACAAGATCTCTAGATTGTCTTGAATAACATAAGAAAGACACCTTAAGATCAAATTTGGATATACTGGCAGCTTCCTCCGGTGTTAAGAAAGGATCCAAATTAAAAAGGAGCTTGTACCAGTAATAAATATGTCTGAGCCAGGGGATATGCAAACAATGGTCCAGCCTTAGACAGTCTCTAATTACTTTTTGGGTAAATATGGTTTCGGTTTTAGACCAGATGGATCGCCATAAAGCCAATGGACGAAGGGCTATGAGATCTTTAATGTAATCTAGGCCCACCTCTCTATGGATTAGCTCTGTGGAGGCTAATGCAGGGGCGCTCAATAGACGCCTCAAAAATGAGTTTTCGTCGAGTTGGATACGATTACCACAAAGGGAATAGTGCCCCCATACACCAACCCCATATAAAGTGGATGATAAACATCTGGCTTTATAAATCGAAATCATATCCTTGATTCTACTATTCCCAAGCTTAGAGGCAAATCTAAATACACCGTTAGTATTTTTTACCATTTTAAGGCGCACATTTTCACATTCATTGTCCCATCTCCCATCACCAGAGAATGTGACACCAAGATAACAGAAACTAGTCACGGATTGAATTTTAGTCTCATCCAGGAAGAAAGTCCTTTTAACCCCTTTCTTCTTCCCGCAGGTCATTACATATGTTTTTTCTTTATTAATTAGCAGTTTCCTACTGTCAATAAACCTACAGAAGCTGCTAATTAGGCGTTGGAGGCCGATTTGGGTACGTGACAGGAGGACGGCGTCATCCGCATATAGCAGTATTGGGATGGAATCGCCATCTACTCGGGGGGCATCAGCAGGAACTTGTCTAAGGGTTGTATCAATTTGATTAACAAATAAAGAAAAAAGCAAAGGGGCTAAAACACAACCCTGCCTGATGCCTCTAATCACTCTAAAAAAAGGAGTGGATTCCCCATCGGGCCCAAAACGCACTTTACAAAAAAGCCTTTCGTATAGTCTGGCCATGAAATGTACAATATCTTTTGGTGCACCCATTTCCAAAAGTATGGGCCATAAAATAGAATGTTCGACCAGATCAAAAGCACTGCTGAGATCGGCGAAACATAAAAACAAGTTCCCTTTTTTGACCGTAACATATTTATTTATGATGAGGTCGAGGTTCAGGCACTGTTCCATCATACCTATTCCCCTCCTGAACCCATACTGAACTGGTGATATAATAGTATTTTCTTCTGCCCATATCTCCAGTCTGTTAAGGAGTATTCTACTCAGAATTTTAATTGAGGAGTCCAGGAGGGAGATAGGGCAGTAGTTCCGTGCCTCGGACCTGGACCCCTTCTTGAATAAGGGTACAATAATAGATTGTCCCCAGGTCAAAGGAAGATTGCCTTCTATGGCAGCGTTAAAAATACAGGTTAAAATTGGTGCCCATAAATTCATCTCTTGCTTGTACAGATCCACGGGAACACCATCCGGGCCCGGAGCTTTACCCCCTCTACTTTTTGACAGCCCCAAATAAACCTCATCTAAGCTAATGGATAAAGGTGACGATAACCATACGGAGTTGTGATTTGCTAAAAAATCTAAAACCAGCCTATCAGGATTAAAAATATTAGAAAAATGATCAATCCAGTCGTTGCAGTTTACATATGATGTTAATTCGGGAATGATATCATTCTTAAGAAAAGGGCAGTTAATTGTCTCCCAAAATAAACCATTGTTGTTTGTGTTAGCAGCTAAATTGAGTTTATGCCATAACTCCTCCTGTATTTCTTTTTTCCGAACTTCCAAAGAAATCTTATAATTATGACGTACAGCTTTAATAAGAGTATTATCCCTGGGTTTAGTGACCAGGGCAGTTTTCAATTTCGACAAGGCCTGTATACAATTTTTGTCAAACCAACCAGCTGTCCTGGTTTTCAATGGCCTGCTCCTACCTGTCAATAAACCTTTAATAACAGTATTAATTTTATAAAATTTGGTAAGCAGTATGGCAGGTACTATCTCATTGCTTAGGCAGTAGTCAATTTCTGTTATACATTTAGTTATAACTTCTCCCAGGAGTTTAACAGAATTGACGTTGGCCCACTTAATTCTCACCCCATTTGGTCTCTCTGCAACTATATCTCTAACAGAACTGATGGGGTCTGAATGTACATTTTCCCACGTCAGTAATGTTACAGAGATGCTGTTATGATCGCTTACTGCTTGCTCTGTTATCCATAGATCGGTATACGCAGTATTGCAGGAGACAAGAATGTGGTCAATGTTAGAGTGGGCACCCCTGCCTTTGAAGGTTGGGCATATAATATTGCCCTTTTTCAGGGAGCAGTCGAGTAACTCTAGGTCCAATTTAGCTATCAAATTATTAAGAGAGGTTCCATAATCGTCGTGGGGGAAATGGGTATGTGGAGGACTAACATTATCATCTGTTTCCCCCAAGAAGCCGCATGTCCTTTGGTTTGCATATGGACAAGCCTGTATATTGAAATCTCCTGCCCAAAGTAAAATTGGTTGGTTCCTAGAATCGGCCAGCAACTTGTCTATCTCTCTACCTATTTCATGCACAATTGGAGCCCTGCGTGCATCAAAGGTATTGTTGTAATAATTATTAATAATTAAGTCCTTGCCTGTGGCATGCTCCAAACGTAATAACTGAGCGTAAGGGGCCACCTCATAATAGGTATTAGGCTTAAATTTAATTAATTTAGTTGAGACTAAAATTAAGAGGCCACCTTTCGCCCTTCCTACTGCCGAGTTCACAGCCAATACTCAGTGTGATGTATAACCTTCCACGTAAATGGCTTCTTTATACCAAGTCTCTTGGAGACATATAATGTCGAACCCTTGTGCAATAAAATCATTCCAGAAAGGGGTATTTGACTTTGCACTAAGACCAGCTATATTCCAGGTCATGATGTTAAGTCCTGCCTCTGGTAATATAGCGTTTTTAGATGTTGTTTGACTAGTTGTTGGTTTAACGGCACCTTCCTCAGAGATATTTTTTACTTCCACTGAAGTCCTCGGGGGTACTACAGTTGACTTCTCCACATATGGCTTACCAAATATGGCACTTGATCTGACCCCCGGTAATACTTCCCTATTAGTGATACGACTGTTATGGACATCTATTACCCTCAAAAGGATGGATGTAGCATCGGATAAACGGCAACCTGGGGAGAGCAGGGATTTATTTAATGTCATTCCTCCGCCCCTCAGTCAGTCAACAGTCTCCAGGCTGCTGAACCGATTTTGCAGAGGAATAGGATCTAGGGAAAAGGGGGGTCTAAGCTAATGCCCTTGTGGCAGGCCCCTCCCATTTCTGTGCACAGTTTTCCATCCATCCGGTTTTGTGGCAAAGTGGCCAGGGGGGTAGAAACAAGTCAAAGGAAAGGCCTTAATAGATACACCTATTTTAGAATCATTCCAATTACAGATATGATCAACTATAGTGGGGTCATCAAAGTTGATTAAGATACAATCCCCCCTATGTTTTTTGCCAAATGGCCAACCCATGGCACCCTCCTAACCATGATTATTTTGCAGGCTTTGTGCAATGGAAGTGGTCTGTTTTTATTAAGCCAGTGCACAACCCTGTTTCTCAAGGTTGTGGGGGATTCAACCTCGTGTTTACCCAATACGGGAACCCCTGTTAAGATGACAACAAATGGGGCAGCTTCAGGAGGCAAATTTGGAATGTTTTCTCCCCTAGGTGTCTCGGGTATAGGCGGCCTAGCATCATATTTTTGTTGGAGTGCTTTGCATTGGGCGGATTGTTCATTATCGGGCACAACTATAGACTTGTTAATTACGGTTAGGTCCTGGCGAGTTGGGGGCAATCCTGGCAGGTTTTGGGAAGCAGACAATGCAGTTTCTACTCTAGTGCTATCCAACGATTTACGAACCCCAGGTTGCTCAGGGTTGCTTCTAGAATCGATATAACCCCGGAGCCCTTGTTCGATCCTGGATAAATGATGTTCAATCTTATATATTCTGTCCTCCATGGGACGGAGGAGAGATCTAATTGTGTCATAGATGTTAGACAAATCAGGGCACATTCCCTCGTCCCTAACTATGGCATTTGTCCCCCCGCTTGCACCCTGCATAACAGATGATGGAAGAACTGGTGGTGTATTTTTGTTTACAGGTGCAGCCAATATATGCTGCTCCGGATGGGCATTAGGCATTCTGGAACTTCTCGGATGGTTCACAGGCTTTATTTTTTTGCTTCCTTTTTTGGCCTTTCCACCAATTGTAGGGATATGCCCTTGTTTGGTTTTGGGGACAGCCCCTAGGTGCCTGTCACGCAATTGTCTAGTGCATGGCTCTGGGATTACACTGTGTGTGGATGGTAATGGGCGAGGTGAGCTCAAGAATGATTCGGAGACCGTGGACTGTTCACCCATTGATACTGCAACTGTTCCACTGGGTAACAAGTCCAGAGTCGAGATGTCAGTATCGGAGCATGGGGTTATAAGGCTTGTAATAGTTTGTTGGACAGGGGTACCAACATTGGCAATGTGGCCCATCGAGGACCTCCTGGCCACCGCGAGATCCTGCGATACGTGGCGTTCCAGCAGCGTAATTTCCTGATCGATGACGCAATTGACCTTAGTGATGAATTGGTCCATAGTTCCAGAAAATTGGGCTTTGGAAGCTAACCCTTTCGTATCTTTAGCTGGCATGGTAGTAGCAAAAAGACATGATAACAAATTGTGGCGCTATGGGCTTCACTGGTCGTGCGAGATTATACAGGAAGTATGAGGTCAATAAATTATTTAATTACCACGCTATATCCCTATCACAACACTCTCCAACAAGCAGGAGGAAATAGGCAATATCAATAGTACCTGAAGGCATCTACTAGGGATACGTCCTTAGGGGGGTTGCCCAGTCCAGTCTGTTCCTGTCAGTGACGGGCAAGGACGGGCCCGCCCTTGGCCCGGGCGCTGCCCGCGCGCGTCCCGCGCTGCGGTGACACCTGGCGGCCTAAGTAGTAATCCGGCACTGCCAGGTGTCGTCACCGCAAGCGCCGCTCACCAAGGATGCTGGGAAATTGAGTTCCGGTATGCCGCTCCCCTCACGGCGGTGGTGGAGGCGTCCGCAAGCAGAGTGAAGGAAAAAGGCAAAAAAGTACCCCACTGGAATAGCCGTTCCCCTCACGGCAGGTAGGTGATTAGGGCAGCAGGCAGGTCTCGAGCAAAGCGTACCGCGCTGGGGTGACACCTGGCGGCCTAAGTAGTAATCCGGCGCTGCCAGGTGTCGTCACCGCAAGCGCCGCTCACCAAGGATGCTGGGAAATTGAGTTCCGGTATGCCGTTCCCCTCACGGCGGTGGTGGAGGCGTCCGCAAGCAGAGTGAAGGAAAAAGGCAAAAAAGTACCCCACCGGAATAGCCGTTCCCCTCACGGCAGGTAGGTGATTAGGGCAGCAGGCAGGTCTCGAGCAAAGCGTCCCGCGCTACGGTGACACCTGGCGGCCTAAGTAGTAATCCGGCGCTGCCAGGTGTCGTCACCGCAAGCGCCGCTCACCAAGGATGCTGGGAAATTGAGTTCCGGTATGCCGTTCCCCTCACGGCGGTGGTGGAGGCGTCCGCAAGCAGAGTGAAGGAAAAAGGCAAAAAAGTACCCCACTGGAATAGCCGTTCCCCTCACGGCAGGTAGGTGATTAGGGCAGCAGGCAGGTCTCGAGCAAAGTATGTATAGTCAAAGTAACACGATTAGGCGGACACAATATTACAAGAATAATACATTCGCTTGAGGATATGTGGTATGGAAAACCCTCTGTGCGAGTCAGCTTCTCAAGTCCACCATCCCTCTATATTTTAAATAAGAACACTCAAACAATTGTGAGCAATATGCCCACTAGGGCGCCTTAAAAGTAATAACTATTCAAATTATCCCACCAGGGTGTGTGAATAAGTTAATATTAAAAGTGAGCTGCAAAATGTGTAATCACACGCAATGCTTTTAAATACAAAAGGAAATGCATGTAACATTTCAACAGCTTGAAGAAAGCAAAATGAAAGATAATAGTACAATGTCCATAGAATAGAGTATTTAAGTTAAAGTTGTTTTTAATTAGTTAATAAAAACCACAGTAAATAAAAACCAAGGTTGTGCAGATGATAATTAAAATTAATTTAAGCTCTGGCAGGATTCCTTGCACACAGAAAGTAAAATTGTAGTTTGTCACATAGGTGCAAATGAAATATTAGCAATCAGTCTTATCGGATTAATCAGCATGGTAAAAATGTATATCACTGTGTAGATAGTTGTATGGCAAAATCTGTTAAAAACTTTATCATAATTACTAATCATTTAAACACCGGACAATCATAGTCCAGCACTAAAACTATAAAGTTGTAGCTAGACACTTTGACATTAAACAATTTTAATGAGGCTCTGTACCGCTGAGTTAGCCTTGTTTTCTATTAACTCCACAGCATATCTAACTGTTTGACTAAAGCACGTCTGTCTCAAATCTGACGGTACTTTGAGACTTGTGCCTTTATGGCCACTGACTGCCTTACAGCCCAAAATTCTAACTGAAGTTGGGTCTAGGCTATGAATCTAGTATATCATCTACTTAACTGATGAACTCTGAAAATCAGTAGGTTTATGATGACAAAAATGTGCATTTAATATTTTCAACAATGTAGTCAATTGCTGGATTAATCAAGTTAAGATATCATTTTTTAAGTACCACTGTCAGTACAACTGCCTTAGTCTGCATTGCAAACAAATGAGTATTAAAATGGTCTTTTATTTCATACCAGAGTCCCAGAAAACAGTAATTGTGAATCATATTAATTGGCTTATTATCTAAAAGCCACTGTTCTTTTCCGAGCAAATGAGACAATACAAGTTTTTGAGAGATTGACTCTCAGGCTGTTGATTTTATCTGCTCAGAGCCATGCAACAACTATGCAGTCTGACCTTTGTTCAGTCAGTCAAAACAGTATTGGCTTTATTGAAGTGTTCCCAATAGGGTCTCGCTATTTTAGTAGGAAAGCATTGTTCTGCTAATAGTGCTCCACCCATAAATAAAGTGAAATGCCGGGGTTGCAAGTATGTTCTTTATTATTCCAGGTCTTGCTGGATAGTTGGTTTCCACGCCTACCCCTTATCTATGTATCAAAATACAAATTAGCTGTATCTGACAAAAGTGGGGTTGCGATCCCCAAACAGTTGAGTTTGTGCTGCAATAGATTCATTAATTCCTATCAGTGCCTCTTTAAATCGATAAAACAAGCATAAAAATGCCCCTTTCATATTTCAATTCCTTATTAATTAAAAGTGAAAGGGCTATAATGTTATGCAAAGTGAAGCTGCCACATTTGAAACTAATTTGATAAACGGGAATTGGTTACTTTGTTTGTACCCAAGACTCATGCCAGCATACCATGGTATGCCAGCATACCATTTTATTTCCTGGTCTGACAGAAAAATTTGTGTAAAGCTTTCTAGGTCACTTCTGGGTCCCTTTTTAGGTCTTGCGTATCAGACAGCACACACTGTCTGGTTGCCAAAGACTTGGGCTTTTGGTATGGTGAAAAGATTACATTCAACAGCCAGATCACGACCTTGGCAGGCAAAAGTTTTGGGATTCTAAAATCTCTTAAAAACATAATTTGCCTCTTGCCTGAATATGCCAGGAAAACAGTTGTCCAGGTACTGGTTATCTCTAGGCTGAACTACTGCAACGTCTTATACCTAGGAGTATCTCAATTTCGCTTGAGCCTTCGGCAAGTGCAGAACTCTGCAGCACATTTGTTGTTGAATCTTTAGAGGCGAGCCCCCACGGTTTCTGCATGCTCTAAATTGCATTGGCTTCCTTTGAAGAAGTGACTTTCTTTTAAAGCCCTGTGCTACTGCTATAGGGTTTTTATGAACAAGGGTGCCCGTTACCTGCACCCCCACATCAAGCCTTACACTCCCTCCAGGTGCCTCAGATCTGCTGGGGCTTTGTTGGCCTCTGCCCCCACTGTGAAGAAAGCTCTCATTAGGGGCACCTCTTTCAGCTTTATTGCACCCAAGATTTGGATTTCCCATCCCTTTCATTTAAAACATGCAAAAACAGAGGCACTTTTTCGTCAAAACTTTAAAACCTGGTTATTTAAGTTGGCTTGCCGCAACTCTTTGTAGTTTTGCTGTGCTTTTTTGACCTCTGGAGCTATACCCTCAGTGTTGGGACACTTTGAAGTAACTATGCACCATATA
This sequence comes from Triturus cristatus, assembly GCF_964204655.1. Taxonomy (NCBI): domain Eukaryota; kingdom Metazoa; phylum Chordata; class Amphibia; order Caudata; family Salamandridae; genus Triturus; species Triturus cristatus. The sequence goes on from NC_140591.1 coordinate 429,354,520, forward strand.
AATATTATTATTATTACTGTCAATAATTTACAGTGGTTCACCCATTACTTGCCTTTGATTGACTTTTATTGTCACTCTTATTTGCTTGCTTCTTATTCAGTTGCATTCCTTGTTCTATCTTGTTTTTATCCCTTCACTGGAGCATAGCCTCTTTACCACCCTTGTGATTGGCTGACTTGTATTCTTTCACAGCTCACTTTTAGGGAACTACTTTATTTTTTGGGATTAAACTCTCCATGGGAGTACATGTGTTTTGCATCTCTCTCCCTCGTGTCTGCCAAATAACTGCCACCACACCATGTATGCTGTGTGTTGCTCTCTCCCACTTGTGCTGCTCAGTCTCTCATGCGTTTCTGCCTCTGTCTTCCCTGTCCATTTTCCACTCTCACTCATCTGTTTCAACCCCTCAGTGTGCTACTTTTTTCCTCCTCCTCGCACCTGGCATAATTTAATGTTTTTTATTCCTCCCCTACTGCTTCCCTTCATCTGCTGTTCCTTGACCCTTTCGCTTTACAAAAAATCCTTTTGTGCTGTTCCTGTTTCATATTTTTTAAATGTACTGATCCAGCTCATCTTGAATGGGTAAATAAAAACTAATAGCATCCACTTCCTTTTGAAGGTGCTCACATTTGCGGTGACCATTCACACTCATACGTCGTTACACATGCACACGCATATGTCATCACTCATGCGCACGCATATGATATCACAAATGCACTCGCATGCATCATCACACATGCGCATACGTATATCTTCATGAATGCACAATGCACACGCTAACCAAATAATGTAGTCACCAGTAGTGGGCTGGTCATCCTGCATTTAGGTTTTTTGGCCAGTGCTGCATTGCATCAGCAAAAAATGGTTTTAGGGTTCGCTAGACATGCTATATTCAGGTTATGGGCATGAAGCTCCTCTCACTCATTTTTTTAATTGGCTCCTGTACTGTCCTTTGTAAATGGTGGTTTTCCATTGGTCAGCAGGCTTAGTAGTTCCTCTTTAGTACTGCCTTTTCTTTTGTTGTAACCTCCCATGTTGACACCCCCTGTTACATGTGTTATTTGCGGCTCGCCACTCGGCCGCCTGCCTTTTTCTTCTGCTTCTTTACTTTTCTTACAATGGTGGCACGCCCCTCTTTAGCTTTAAACCTTTTACTCTAAAGTGCGAGTGCTGTGATTGCTTCAAAAGTAAAGACATAGAAAAGAAATGCGTCCCCGCGCCTTTTTTCTGTTTCTTTACTTTTGAAGCAACGCGACACCCGCGCTTTAGATTAAGATGTTTAAAGCTAAAGCGTGTGTGCCGTCATTGTAACAAAAGTAAATAAATAGGAAAAAAAAGGCATGTGGCTGCCATTCATTTTCTATTTGTTTACTTTTGTAGCAATGGCCGCATCTGCGCTTAAGCTTCACACATCTTAAGCTAATGTGCAAGTGCCGCAATTGCCTCAAAAGTGAAGAAATAGAAAAAACATTTTTGTCCACTTCTTTACTTTTGAAGCAATCGCCGCACCCGCTGTTTACCATAAGAGGTTTAAAGATAAAGCGCGGGTGCTGCAGTTGATTTGCAATGCAGTAGCTGTTGCGTTACTGAAAGTCTGAGCTATTGGAGTTGTATCATTATTAGCAACACCAATAGCTTTAGACTTTGTTCTTATTGGAATACATAGGGGGCTAACACTTCGAGACTGCCCTTTCCAGTGACAAGAGCGAGACAGCACCTATAATATAGAACTACCATCTGTAGTCTAAGGTATGGGGTCTGCAGACAAAACCCAGAGATCTTCTCATATATAATAAAACTGCTTCTTAGCAAGGGGGGGAGGTTAGGCTTTATTGTCTTTTCATGATGACATCTCCCTTCATGATTTATGGACTAGCTGCTATGCTGACTGTATTTGTATTTTGCATTTTCCTGCTTGTTGTGGCATTTATACTGCATGTTAGCACGTTAGTTTAAATAAATATTTTAAACTGTTTTGTGTCTGTCAGATCTTGTTGTGGACAGGTACAAGAGTGCAAGCGAAAGGGTGTGTCTTGTAACCGAGATTTGGGTGTGTAATGTTCTGGGGTGTCTAATCACTTGTTTCTCTGTGATCGAGTAGGTGGGCATGTGAGACACTACAGCTAGTCGGTCCTGGGCTCATGGGTATCAAGGTGGTAGGATGACTCAGCCCCTACGCACTAAGGTCCCATAATCCTACGCATAGTTCTGTTCTTGGGCAGAACGCCTGCAATAACTCCTGGATACCTTGCTGACACCTAACGATCTATCCTTAGTTAATGACATTTCAATTTTGGAGCACCTCTTAATGCTGTAGCTAACAGCCAGTATCGAGCCCAGCAGTGGAGTTCACTTGCACCAGCACTAAATTTTCTCTCCAGAAGCTCTCCGTCCGCGCAGTTATCCTTCTACTCCAGCCCTCTACTGGTGCCTCGCACCTCTCTGCACCGTGTACCTTCAGTGAAAGTGAACCCCCACTGTAGTAATTTAGAAGCCTCTCATGCCAGTTTTAGGGTAGCGCCTCTTTCACCTTGTAGGAAAGTGGCTCTTTTTGACATGGTCACCCCCACTTTTTGCCTGGTATCTAATGTAATTTTGATAGAAATGCACTGGGTTCCTGGTAACCAGGTCCCCAGTGCCAGCTCTTCCCCTAAACCAGAACAATTGTTTCCCCAATTGCAAATACATTTAGCTCTCCTTGTTAGTCATTAGTAAATGTACGGGCTGCCGCATGTGTTGTGCCACCCTAAGGAACACACTCCGCACCAACATGCAAACTGCCATTGCAGGCTGTGTGCCATGGTGCAGAGAAACGTGAAGACACAACATGGCACACCTCCTGTGTGCCATGCCTACAGACACTGCATTCAGTATAGATCAGTCACCCCTACTGCAGGGGTTGCGGTCCTGATGCAGGGTGCACTATACTACATGTGTGGACATCGCTGCATGGGCAGATATGCCCCTGTGATATCCAAGTCGTTTCTTGGATATTACAGGTTATGTTATGTTATTTTATGTTATAGCGCGCGCGCACAGTATCCCGGCACGAGCCAAGAGGGGTAGATAAGGATGCACTAGGCAAAGAGAAGAGTTTTCAGGTTTTTCTCGCAGACCCTAGGGTCTTGAATGCTGCGTAACGCAAGAGGCAGTGCGTTCCAGGCCAGGGCAGCTTTCAAGGCAAGAGAGCTGCCACCTAGCCTTTGTCGTTTGAAGCGGCGAACCTGGGCTAGAAGTTGATATGTGGAGTGCAGATGTCTCATAGGGGCATAGAAGGAGAACCACTTCTGTAGATAGGTAGGGCCTAGGCCATGGAGGGCGCGATGGGCAATGACTAGGGATTTAAATTTTACCCTTTCTGCCACGGGAAGCCAGTGCAGCGAGTGAAGGTGTTGTCTCACGCTACTTCTAATAGGGATGTCAAGAAGAAGCCTGGCTGCCGCATTTTGTACCACCTGTAGCTTATTCAACAGGTAACCAGGGATGCCAACATACAGCGCATTGGCATAGTCTAGTCTAGTCAGGATAGGATAACAGCACTGATAACCGTTTCTTTCGCAGCCCTAGGAAGGAGGGGAATACATTTCCTGAGGGTTTTGAGTAGCCCAAAGCAGTTACCAGCAAGCTTCTGGACCTGAGTGGAAAATGATAGGTTCTCCTCGAACCAGACCCCCAGATTCTTAGCGTGTTTCCCTTTTGAAGAAGGCAATGTGAACTCGGATGGCCAGATTGTATCTCTAAAGTTAGGAGGGAATTTTCTGTTAAGGAGTATCTCAGACTTCTCTTTGTTGCACTTAAGTTGAGCAGCGGCTAGTCACTTAAATACAGAGGTCAAACAGTTTTTTGCGGAGAAGACTGAGTCCGCGCTTTTACCCCATGTGAAAAGGAGCTGGGTGTCGTCAGCGTAGGCAATTATTTTAGCCCCCAAGTCCTCAGCTAGTTGGACCAATGGGGTAATGTAGATATTAAAAAGAAGGGTGCTAAGAGAAAATCCCTGAGGGACGCCTGTGGCCACTGTCTGAGGGGATGAAGTGGACGGCGGAAGCCAGACCTGTTGCATCCGCCCTTCCAGAAAGGACCTAAGCCAGCCCTAAGCAGTGCCAGAAACACAAATCTCGGCAAGTCGAGTGAGCAGCAGTGAGTGTGGAACCGTGTTAAACGCCGCCGACAGGTCAAGCAGAATCAATGCTGCCCTCCCGCCGGCGTCCAGACACTCCTGAATGGCTTCTGAGATTTCCACCAGGGCTGATTCAGTGCTAAAAGAAGCCCTTAACCCTGACTGGGCCGGATGCAAGAGGCCCGGGTTTTCGATTAATTCTGAGTTATTTGGTCACCACCTTTTCGCACACCATAGCCAGACTAGGCAGAAGGGAAATGGGACGGTAGTTTCCAGGGCTGGGAGGATCAAGAGAAGGCTTTTTTCATAGAATCTTGGCCTGCTTCCAGACTTCTGGGACCCGGGACTCCTGGAGGGACATATTAATGATGCTATTGACTTCAAAGTTGATAGTCTCTGCAGCAGCTGCCAGCAATCTGGCTGTGCAGGGGTCAGATGGAGAGCCTGATTTCAAGCCCTTCAGGATTTTAAGAGAGCTGGGCAGAGTAATGGGAGTAAAGGCAGGGAGTGAGTAGGACAGGCTGGTGGAAGTGCCAGTGAACCAGCTGTAGCCCCGCTGCAGGAGGTAAAAGCCACCTGAATAGGGTGGAGTTTGTCCATGAAGAAGCTAGAGAGCTTATCACACCAGGCCTCTGTGGATGGAGACGTACTTGCTTGGGCTGTGGGGGCCATGAAGCTCTGGACGATAGCAAAAATTTCCATTGTGTTGTTTTTAGCAAGGTCAATACGGGCCGAATAGTATAGACTTTTAGCCTGGGCTATGGCAGAGTAGCAGGTTTTTTGTTTTAGTCTAAGCTTATGCTTAGCCAAAGGGCAGTAATCACTGTGCCTCCAATCCCGCTCTAGTTTCTTGCACTCATGTTTTAGCGCTTTCAAGTCGGGCGTGAACCATGGTTTGGAGGGTGTCTCCCTCCAAGTAAACAGGGAAGTCCTTTTAAGTACATTTGCTGGACACTGGTGTTTACGAGATTCACAGCTACATGATGGCTTCACTGAAACTAGAGATGTTTGGTATCAAACAGTTCGTATTAATAAACCCACACTGATTCCAGTGATGGATTTAATAATACATGCACCCAGAGGGAAGCTTATAGGTTCCCACTGAAAACCTACTGACTACTAGTGTGCTGGCTGATTGGTGTACAATTGTGACTGCCACCACATTCAGGTGGTCTCTCTGAGGGCAGAAACAATACCTGCTCCAGCTGGAGGTGTTGTCACCTCCTCCAAGCAGGATGGCTAAGTAATCAGCATATCAAGGCAGGTGAACTCAAAGGCCTCTGCTGCCGTTGATATGCGACTCAAGGCTTCTGCAGACGTGGAAAATGCTGCCCTGGGCCCATTTGGCACCAGGACAGTGGGAAAATTTGCCAGTCTGGAAGCATGCCCCCCTCTCAGGCTAGTACCACCCGTAAGGTGGGCTTCCTGAAGTGGATACGACTTTTAGAATTCCACCTTCTTAGTTTTGGCTGAATTAGGCTTTCTGGGTCAGGGCTCTGCCCACTTCCCAGAGGAAGTCATCATATAGAGGATGTGGACACCGTAAAGGTAAGTAGCCCATTGACTACTTACTACCTGTCACTCCCTGTAACACCCCTAAATTGAGTATTTAGGTGGCACCCATGACACCAGAAACTCAGATTTTACTGATCAAGAAGACAAGGACACAGAGAGCCGTAAGAAAAGCGAGAACTGACTGCTGTGCAATTTTGGCGCCAAACTATGCCTGATGCACTAAATCTTGACAGTCGCGACCCTGAGATTTGTCCTGTAGCTGTACTCCTGCCAAGAACCCCGGTGGGTTGCCAGCTCTTCGTAAATTTTGTAGCACTCTCCCTTGGCGTAGATGAACTTCTCCCCTGCAGTCTGCAGGCACAGACAAGCAAAGTCTGGTTTACCGAGTTGCATCACACCGGCCAGCCTCACTCCGCAGCCGCCCAGGAAAAGTTACCTGTGCTCCTGAAGGGCAGATCTGTCCCCCCCCCCAGCTAGTGAGAGGACACCTGGACAGACCGGAGCCGCACAGGACCACTACTGGGGGTACCGGACTCTTTGCAGCAAGCTGAGACTGTGAGTCCAGTTGGGACTCCAACAGCTCTGAGACAAAGCAGCCATTAAGGGACGTCGGCACCGCAGAGACCCACTTCCTGAGTGGCCTGGCTGTCCTGATTTTGCACCCTCAACCGACGACGGCAAGGCTGCAGGACGCACAGAGCCCAGCCGAACTCTTTGCTCTTCACCCGATCCCCCAACCTAGGTAACGACGAACCAAGTGTGCTCCCTTGTCCCCTGGACCCTTGTGAGCCAGGGCCCCCATAGGGAGCACCAGGACTTGTCTTCAAGTCCCCCTCTGCAGCCTGTTTCTCTTTACCGGCAAAGCACACACAGCTACCATTGTGACCAGCACTTCTGCACTCGGACGCCCCTTGGCAGGTAACAAGAAACTGCTGGTAGTATTTTGGATCCCGGCCCCCTACGACCGTAACAACCGAAGGAGACCCCCAGAAGCCGACCGTAAATACCTATATGCGATCTATGCCTTTTTTTACTCAAAGGAAAGCATTGTAAATAAAGGCACATATAAGTAACTGTTTAACTTACCTGCTGAAATCGCTATTTAAAAATATACTTACTTGATAACAAAGTTCTTGATATAGAAATGTATATAAAAACACAACCTATTTTTTCTAGATTTAACGTGAATTTATTCTTGAGTGTGTGTTTCATTTATTGCCTCTGTGTATGTCAACAGATGCTTGGCACTACCGTCTGATACGCCTAAATGCTCACCCACACTACCACAAAAGAGAGCATTTGGGATATAATTTGATCATTTGTGTCTCTGTAAACCAGTTGGAGTTGGCCTGGACTCTTTACACATGGTACCTCCTTTTTGGTCCACTATATATAGAGCCAGGTACCTACTCCCCTATGCTTCCAACCCAGGCAAGAGGGCACCCTACCTCATTGTCCAGGGCAGTGCACCCACTGAAGTCTTCGTTGTGGGGGAGGCCGGGTCAACACGCTCCTCATGTCAGGGTCTCTGGCCACTCCCGGTAGCCACCTTCATTCCAGTCATGACCCCCAGCTACAGGCTACAAGATTCAAATCTTCTTGAGGCCAACAGTTATCCATCCTTCACAGGTTGATGAATGTACTGAGGTGGGTAATGAAATCTGTTACTTAGTGTGCTAATAAACATAAACATTTCATATTTTTACATGGGGAGTGATTCAGTCCTGGTTTCAAAAGCAGTAACTGAACAGTGAATTTTCATAATTTAAATGTATGGGACTGCTTTGATTTTGTATGTACTGTGTCTCATGTTTTATTGCTAATGTCTTAGTGTATGAGGAAAAGATGAAATCAGTAAATACAGCAGTATTTAGGCATGTATTTTGCACCGTCATCCTAAGGCAATATTTATCAATTTGTGCAGGATTCAATCCACTTGTGTTAGGCCATGCTTTGTAGGCCACACCTCTTATAAACAGATCTTAGCTATATGTCTTCATTATAGACTGCACTTTTTCACCCTAAAGCATTGTATACATACATGTATTCTTCTAAAACTACTTCCGTAATCTTGATTAACTCCCCAGCCCAAATTGGGGTTGTTTCTTCCCTCCTACTCTGCAATGCATGCATTCATCTATAAGAGATACAAACTGTTCTTTTTGCACTTATTATTTAGGCTTTGGTCTTTAATCGCTTCGGTTTTCTGAGGTATGCGTTTCCCAAGACATACAGGAGTCTTGACAGGGTCTCCTGTTTTAAGTCTTACCTACCAAGCAGCTTTTAGCTGTCTGATTGTGAAAGTCCTCTTGTGGACCTACCAAAAAGGGGGCTTAGTGTTCTCCCAGTGCTTACTTTGGTTGGCTTTATTGTCACTCTTACTTGCTTGCTTCTTATTTGACGGCTGCCCTACTTCTTATACCTGTTCCCTGGAACGTAGCCTCTTTACCTTTCTTTTAATTGCTGTATGTTGCACCATCAAGCCCCCCCATCATGCTTTTCCATTGTTTTCCTCACCCCTCACTTGCTTTTCTTTTTTTTTTTTTTATAAATTCTTTTTATTGAACATCAAAAGAGGGTCATATCAAATGAATAATCAGTTTCACATTGCAGGGTACCGTGTCTTGTACAAGCAGTGGTTTTGCGTTTCATGTTATCTTACTTTACAACAATGTAACATGTAATTGGTTTCAGATCATCAATTGTTCGACAAGGGAAGGAACATTGAGGGGTTTGCACACCCCTCCCCGATGCACATTCCATTTACGGGCTCACTTGCTTTTCTTTATTATGAAAGGTTTTTCTCCCCCAGCTTCAAGCACCTGAGTTGCTCCCTCACCCGCTGTTTTCTCTCTCTGTCTCTCTCTGTCTCTCTCTCTCTCTCTCTCTCTCTCTCTCTCTCTCTCTCTCTCTCTCTCTCTCTCTCTCTCTCTCTCTCTCTCTCTCTGTGTCTCTCTCTCTGTGTCTCTCTCTCTCTCTCTCCTCTCTCTCCTCTCTCTCTCTCTCTCTCCTCTCTCTCCTCCTCTCCCCTCTCTCTCCTCCTCTCCCCCTCTCTCCTCCTCTCCCTCTCTCTCCTCCTCTCCCTCTCTCTCTCTCCTCTCGCTCACTCGCTCTCTCTCTCTCCTCCGCTCGCTCGCAGGCCATTTTACATTTCAAAACGTGCTTTCACACAAGTAAAATGCATTTTTTTTTTAATTTACCGTTCCAAGTGGGAACAGCCATCTTGGATGAGGGAGCAAATCCAAAGAGAATGGTACCTGCATCATTCGTAGGTGTGTGCATGCCACTGTATATGAAATGACGTGGCCGCCTGTATTGGCAGCTTCCTTGTGCAATTTGTTTTCACCTAACCATGGTGCACTGCATTGCAATAATGCTTTTTGTCGATGCTACGTGGCATCGGCAAGAATCACTGGCAATGCAGACAGATCAAAAAGGTGTGACCTATTGGCTTAGTCAGTGCTTGTTTTTTCATTGGAAATGTTGCCATTTGTTTTGGAGTCATGTATATTCAACAGTTTTACATGAATTTCCTTTTATACTGAGAAGACCATCTTAACCACATTTTTCATTGTGAGCATATTCAAATCATTGTGTTTGATATGTGTTGTGGTTTTGACAGAATGTAGGAATGTGCAGAAGAAATGATGCCCACCAGTGGACTCTGCTTCCACCCTGTCCATGTCCCTCATTATTGATAGACCATTCTGAAAACTGTGGGAGCGAATGCAAGGGATGCTGGAGTAAGAAATCTCTGATGGTAGAATTAAGTTAATAATATGAATGGGCAAGTTCGAACAGTTTTGTCTAACCTGCTTTTTTACTTTTCTAGAGCGATGAGGGATTACTTGTCTGGGTTTCAGGAGCAGTGTGATGCCATTTTGAGTGATGTGAACAGTGCTCTCCAGCACTTGCAGTCGCTCCAAAACCAGTACCTTTTTGTGTCCACGAAAACTGGTACATTGCACGAAGCTTGCGAGCAACTTCTTAAGGAACAGGTACCGTCTTGTTTGTCACTTTTTTCTCTAAGATGCGGGATTTAGAAGTTGTCATTACAAGACAACGGGCTGCCCCACTCCAGATAGAATTTATAAAGTGATAAAACATTTTTACTTTACACATTTTTATATAGACGTTTAAAAACTGTAAAGTTTGTTTGTGATTTAACCCTTTATACATTCATCCTAAGCACCTTTTATGTTTTTTGATTAGATGCATACTCTGTGCTTTGCATTGCTCTGTTCACCACAACATAATCAGCACTCAAAATCAATTCTACCACACACCAAGCCCTCAAGATCTGAACCACTCTTCCGGACATGTTGTGCCAGCCACTTGTCAGTAAATCACTTATGATTGTATTCAACCATGCTAATAGTTTAGAAGGAGTCTTGCTTCTACAACCATTAGTTAAAACTTGATTTTCCTCCATCTCTGTCACTTGAGTGGTCTTTGTTGTTAATGGCAGTGTTAAGCTTGAATATCCTTATGAGGCACTGCAAAACAATCCAGGAAACTCTCCTGTTTTACAGCAATACAATAATTAGTGGCATAAGAAAAAGGTATGTATCTGTAACACTTTCCTCCACTCTCCCACTGAGCTTCTCCTTATCACTTTGATAGGCTTTGAATATCTTCTATTCTCTAAGGCTGTACCAGAGAGCACTCATTTTTATGTTTAAATTTGTTTTATTGTTGCATCAATAAGCATACAAAACATGGTGCATATTCAGCCAGCGTGGCGTCACCATTCAGCCACAGCCAGCTCCTCTGCAACATTTTTGAAAAAACTCCCCCCCCCCCCCCCCCCTCCAAACTCCCTTCTTTCTGGAGAGCTACTATTTCTGGGAAGTAACATTTCTTTTTCTCAAGTGTGGGATCCTTCCATATTCATAAACTCAGAATGTTTCTATTTGGCAGTGGTATGAGGGCTTGACTGATGAAAATGGTTTATGTGAAAAGATTTGAAGGAACACTTGATCTACTTTTAATTCTATTCAGGCTTCTAAATGCTTAAAAATGCTAGCAAAACATGTGTCTAGTTACATAGTGCATTAGTTACTATTTTCAGTTAAAGGTATGTTCCTTATTGGGCAAGCCACAGCTGTTGTTTCCCTAGTAGAATGTTCTCTTTGGCATGGGTGATTAGTGCGCTCTACGAATGCTTGATTGATTGTTTGATCCCAGTAGGCTTTATGAACCTTTTGCTAAGAATATAGGTAACAATCCAACTGGAAATGTCTTGCTTTTAAACCAATGAAAGTCTAGCAGTTTTTATGTAGGATACAAACAGATGTCTAAGAAGCATACGTTCTCTTAGTTTATTCTAAAAATGTCTTGCTGTCATCTTGACTTCCAATGTGGGTAATTCTTTCTCTGCTGAAAAGCAACAATGGGTGGGACAGTGATTTGTTTAGTGCCTGTTAAGCTCTGACGTTGTCTTTGTATTTCATTATATCACTATTTTTATACCACTTATATTAAGCCCTGTGAGGCTTAAAACACTTTTTGGATGGTTGAGTAAATAACTATTCCTTTTGTTATGCATGTTTGGCAGAGCTTTCTTTTTATAGTAGTTCATGTGAAAGAGTTTTGGTGTTGTGTATAAAACTTTGAGATGCGCACCAAACGTGTTTTGCTGAACCTGAAGCATGGTGTGTAGTCGAAAAATGTTGAAGGATAGAATCACATTTGCATGTACCTATCATATCACGATACCAAGTTTTCATCTTCTAATTACTTTGTATGTTGAGCTGAGGAACAGTGCTGGGTCTATCCAGTGTTAGTCTCCAGGTATGACTGTAGAACCCATAGTAGTGGATCTAAGGGGTCCACCTGGATCCGCAGATGGCACTGTCCAAGAATAACTAGAGAATCCACAGTAGCGGGCCCAAGTGATCCCTGAGCTGAAAACTTGGAATAAATAAATGGACATCACAGTAGTGTCTGTCGGGGTTCAGCTGGAAACAGATGTGGCACAACTTAAGGATAATTAGAGACGTTAGAAAAGTATGTCTGTGGGGACATCTCAGAAACAGAGATGGTGCTGCCCAGGGATCAGCAAGGACACCACTTTAGGGTTCTGTTGGGCCAGCAAAGAAGTTGAGATTGCGCAGCCCAAGAATCAAATCATAGGCACCACTTGACTGGATCTATGGGTTCCACCAAGGAATAGTGATGGCTCGTCCCATGGTTAAAAAAACCCACCTCAGTAGTGGACTAGGGGTGCACCCAGAAGAAGAAACTGCACCATGCAGTGAAATTAGAGCTATCGCAGTAGTGGTTATATGTGATTAATCCTTACACGGTAATGTTGCTACCTAAGGATCTCTACAGATAACCAAGGCAGTAGGAATGTAAGTTCATGCAGAAGAGGTCATTTTCAATGTGTAGCACATGCACCACATTATTAGTTGTAACTGTTCCTCGCCCAACAGAAAAGTAGATTATTCTGCAAATCCATCACCAGTGTCTGTGATGTTGTTAGACTCAAACTCTTACTTTTAGTCATATTAACGTTTAAGCCTAAAATTGACTAATTCAGCTCAGATTCTGGCAGTAAGTTTTTCAGAGATTTGGCAAAGGCTGGATATCTACCAGTGATTATGACATTGCAAGGAGGCAGAGAAATCGGCATAGGATGAAATGACCGTAGGATGTTTCCATGTACAATATGATCATTTCAATATTTTTTCTAACATTGAAAAACACTAAAACGTATTGTTATGAATTGTGTTCTGCCTGCCCTCAGATGTTGCTGACAGGGTCTGGATTGTTGTGTATGTCAGCAAATTTCAGACTCCTGTGGCACGGAAAAAGGCAGTTATGCGGTGGGAGCAGACAGTGCGGTCGTTGGTTCGTGATACTGGATACTACAATAAAGACTTGTTCCTTAAATCTTACCTGGTGTGGGTGACTTCACCACTTGACATTGGCAAGGAGCTTCTGGCGAGCGAGGAACCAACAATTCTTTTCAACAAACCTGCATCGTTTTTTGGCAAGGAATGGGCGATATTTTACATAGTACGTAATCTGTAGCTCTTTGCTTACTGCCTGGATATATTGTAAGGAGAGTTTGGAATGTTGCATGACCTCTCTGGGATGGGAGAAACCTATTTATTTTCCTGGGCTTGGCGTTTCTATTCATATTGAACGCCATTGCGAACCCACTGCAAGAGTATCTTGTGACCTGTTCAGTTGAGTACAGCCGGTCACGAAACGTTGAGCCATCTTGGTTTGGGGAAGACAGATTCTGCAGGACTACGTTGCTTCAATCAAAATGCACTTCGGGTCATATAATGTACATGTAATTGCGTGAAGAATAGAGCATAATGTGGCACCATTTTTGTTTGGGATTTCGTATGTCTTCAGGATCAGATCTGGCTGGATTTCAACCGTGAACCAAGACCTTCCTGTGAAGCGTCACACTAGTGGGGAATTTTGGCAACCTTGAACAGAGTAAGGAGAGCTGTGGGCAAGTTCGGGGATGAGATAACTGGATCTTTTCTAATTCCTCCTAAACTGTCTGTTTGCACATGCTAATAAGGCTATACTTAAAAAAACAGTAATTCTACGGTTGGCTATTGCAATAAAATATACGATGTCAACTGCAAGTATGACTCAACCTCCACAATTTCTCTCTGAGGAAGGAGAGACCTTGTTGCCTGGAAGAGAAGGGGGAAAAAAAGTTGTCTCGTATTTATTGGCAGTTGGGGGTGATAGATGTTCCCCAATCAGAAATCTGTTTTGCTGTATAATTTGGGGGCTGAGGTTAGGAACATATGTAAAAACCTACATGAGAATCCAGTTGGTTATGTAGAGGGTGAGCCTCTGAATGCATTTGAGATGTCCGTTTTAATTCTTGGAAGACATTTTGGTTCTCAAATTAATGTGGTGCTGGAGCAAAGACTTTAGCACGTACATGTGAATTTGACATGCTCACTGATAATGGATCAGTTACTGAGGTGTACCAATAGCCAAAAGCTATAAGAAAAACTACTTGCAAGGAACCTGCACCTTAAAGAGGCAATAGCTATTATGGAAGGAATGGAAAACACCACAGAGTGGGTGCTACAGATGAGTGTGCAAGGACCGGGATGTGGGTGTAGCAAATAAACCTGTGATTCTGGTTGAGGCCAAGGGTGGTAGTGTTGAGGTTGTACAACAAGGTAGAATGAGGAACAAAGGTGCAAACAGCAAAATTTATGCTGTTAGTAGGGAACTCAAAACTAAGTGTTATGGATGTGGAAGAGAGGGTTGTCTTTCAAATAGTCCAGAATGTTTTGCAAGTTTCACTACTTACAATAAGTGTGACAAGATCAGACATTATGCCTGGGTGTGTTGCAGTGCGAAATCTCAGTGTGAGAATTGTGTGGTTGATGAAGTTAAGGTTGTTTTGAGCATAAGAGAAGATGGTGGTGTTGACTGTGGGCGGATAAAGATGCCGGAGTGTGATATTGTGATGGGGGAAAGAAGGTAATGGTTCTTGCAGATTCCGGTTCACCCTACACTATGATTGGAGACAAGAATTGGAATAGTACTTTTGGGAAAGATAATATCCATTTGATAATCCTGATATAAATCCGGTGGGTTATGGCGGCACGAAGATTGATGTTCTGGGTTACCCTATCATGAAGATTCTGCTTATGGGAAGAGAAACTGGGCAAGGTGCATTTTGCTATGCGTGGAGACAATCTGTTGAGGTGGAGACACCAAGGTGATATGTGTATAACTCTTAACCCTAGTTCAGCTGAATGTGTGTTATTGTTGTCAGATTTTGATTCAGTGGATTATGTATTGTCAGAATTGTCCTAGGTATTTGTGAAGGAACTTGATTTATTTAAGAATTTTGAGCACAAAATTGTTTTGAAGCAGACCACTGTGCCATGAGTTTGCAAATAAGGAAAGTTCCTAACATGATGAGGGGGACCCTCTGGAATGAATTGAAAAGGTTAATAGATTTATGGGTTGTAAGAGTATGTCAGACTCGACTGGACACGAGGATAGGCTATGAAGGGATTTATTTGTACTTAAATAAGGCTTCTCGCCTTATAGTCACTCTATTTGATAAACACACAGTATACTCCGGTGCAGGTTGAGGATATCTTCCTCCTTTGACAAGCTAGCTCTAATCAACGCTGTCCGGGTCAGGAGATGTAAACCATAGGACATAAGAAAAAAGAAAATAAAATTCTCCTGAGTTGTCTGCTATATAACTCATGCCACTCTCACCTTTTCACCCATGTTTTAGTGGTTCAAGCCGCTCTGTGTTCCTTACACATGTGCCAGCAACTTAGAGGGATAGTGCTGGGGAGTAGTGAAGGGGGGGAGGGTAGATGCTCTGTAAACTCTCCAAAGGAGGTCTCCCATTGTACCAGTGCTTCCCACCTGTCACCAACCCCTTAAGGCGTGCCCATAGTGTGGTACCCAAGACTTGCCTTATGCCACGGCTCACTAGACTAGCCTCTGCAACCTGGTGCTCAGCGTTTGTCTCTGCAGGTGTCTGCGCACTGCTTCTCCAGCCCTTGTCAGCATCCCACTCTGTCATCACTTGCTCTCTTGTGCTGATCGGTATCCCCTCCTGGTCTCCATGTTGGCGGCTTCACCTTGATGCTCTTTTCCACTGGCGTGGCTCTGGCGTCGTTCTATCCAACCGAGAACCTCTTTTTGCGTTCCTGCGTCATTTTTATCCACAGTAGAGCTCCTCCCTGCCTTGACAGCTATGCCAGGTTGATTTTCCGTACCGAAGAAGACTAGTACTTTACTTACTGTTTATTGCGTTCTAATCCTGGTGGCCATATTGGAATTCTCGCGCCCCACCCCGTTACAGGGTTAAACAAGGAAATTGTCATCAGAATGGCTCACCCCTGTAGGTTTAGCACCTCAAAATGGGGGTAAGAAAATAAGAATGTGTGTGGACTTTCGTGGGCTGAACAAACACGTTTGGGTGGATCACCAACCATTGCCCAACATTCTGAAATTGTTGCCATGATAAAGGATGCAAAATTGTCCCGTATGATTGCTCTGGCTTCTGCATACCATCAAGTTCCTTTACATAAAGATTTTAGGCTTGTAATATCTTTCGTCACAGCTGTATCAGCTTACAGATTTGTGCGAATGGCATTTGGGCTGGCAGATGCCTGTTTCCATAGTAATGAAAAAAGTACTAGATGGTTTTCCAAGAGTATTTATTGTTCCAGGATGATATTTTAGTTTATAGTAAAGAAAAGGAAGAACATGATGGTACATTGAGATTGGCTCTAGAAAGGCTACAAAAGTCAGGTCTTACGCTGAACAAGGTGAAATGTAGTTTCAGAGTGACTTCTGTCACTTATCAGGGAAATACTATTTCTGGTGAGGGTCTAAGTCCAAAATTGGATTTAGCTAAGAGAATTGTATAGGCACCTTTGACTGGGGAAAAAGGACCAAGTTCCCTCGTTCTTGAGCCTTGCTTAAGTATGCTTTACACTCATTGCCGATTTTGCCAGTTTATCACAGCCCATAAGATCTCTACATAAGAAGGGAGTGAACTTTGAAGAGTCCAAGGAGTGTGAAGAGGCATTTGTTGCCATCAAGGAAAATATTACTGTCATGCCTATGTTAGGTCAGTTTGATGCGTGCATGAAGACTGTTTCCACTGATGCGAGTCGTGGTGGGTTGGGTGCAGTGTTGACACAAGTGGTTGATTGAGAGAAAAAGGTCATAGTTTTTCTATCAGTGCTCTGAGAGGTGCTGAGGAACACTATTCAGTTGTTGAAAGGGAGATTTGGGCTCTTTTTTTGTGCTATTCACTATTTTACATTTTTGTTTGTGGGGCATCTCTTGTTGTGTGAGATTGGATTCTTGGCCGCAGTTACAGTCTTTTTCATGTTTTCAGAGAAATTCACTCCCAGGATAAAGAGATGAAATGAAGGACTATCCGAGTTCAATTTTACTGTAGAATACATTCCGAGGTCCAAGAACACAGCTGATTGATTATCTTGACTAGTGATCAAAGACGATAGTGAAAGTGAAGACATTTGTTTGGTTTGGTCAGTTCAAGAGAACACCTCTAGCTGTGATCATTGAAATTCTGTGTCCGTTGATGATGAGTTTATGGCCATTTTGTTGGATTTTTATGGTAAAGGGGTGGCCGGTTGCTAAAGACATTCCTGAGTGTTTTAAGACATTTTGGGTGGTTTGTGATGAACTTGGTATCACTGTAGAGAAGGTCTGCAGGGGAGATAGAGTGATACTACTGGTAAGCTTAAGAAGATTGATCAACATGAGGTCACTTAGGCAGGAATTTGACCAAGCCTTGTTTGAGAGAATGGCATTCCTGGCCTGAAATGGACCATCTGATTGAGGTTGTGGTCAAAGATTTTTGGCAGTGTGCCAATTTAAGTGCAAGGTTACCCATTCTCCTCCACTTGCTCCAGTGGAAATACATTCTGAACCTTGGACAAAGCTGGGACTTTATATAGTTGGTCCTTTTGATTTGATGCCCAATAGGGAAAGGTATGTTCTGTTGCTGGTAGATTCCTCATCCAAGTGGGTGGTGACTAAGTGTGTGGCTGTAGTGAACATAGGAATGCAATAGAGTTCCTTAAGGAAGAGTTTTCTCACAAACTAATCCCTGAATTTTTGATCGGGGCTTATGGAATGCAATTTAAATCACAAGAAATGCGCGAGTTTCCAAATGGATTTTTCTATTAAACTTCTACAAACAACACTCTATTCTCAAGGAAATGGACTGGCTGAATGGATGAATAAGGTGGTGAGCCAATATGTTAAGAGCGGTCTGCTTGGATCCTCTTTAAGTTAGATTTTGCGGGAAACTTGGTGGGCGCATCATAATGCACCTGATTATATGTTCAAGGAATCTCCATTTTTCTTATTGAAAGGTAGAAGACCTTACTCCAAAGTCTAGACATGACAGGAAAAATGCTATGCAGGTTGGGCAATAGAAAGTAGGGTGATGCTGTACTGGTGGGAAAAAAATGGTTTTATCAGGAAGGGGGGGTTGTTTTAATTTATTGGGCTTCTTTGTCAGTAAAGTAAGGAGAAATGCTGTTATTTTAGATTCAGGAGAAGTTTGGAATATGTCCAGGCTTGTGAAATTCCAGGGCAACTCACATGAGACTCATCTGGAGACTTGAGGTGTGATTTTTTTCTGATTCTGTTGATATCATTATAAAGAAAAGTACACTGATAAGTGACAGGAAAAATCCTGTGGATTTTATGATGTATTGAGCTTTTATGTTCTCAGAATGGTTGCATGTGATGTTCAAAATATGGAAACATGGTATGTTCTTCATCAGTTCAATGTGATGATGTACTTTTGTGTTACTTTTTTAAAATTATTTACGTAATATATATATATATTTTTTTATTGGAGCATTGTTTAAGCTTTCATGTTTCTTATTGTTTGGTCTTGTTGAAATTAATGTGCGGGGAGGGGGGGGTGGGGATTTGTTATTTTTTGGTCTCGCCTGACCCAGCGCATGCGCTGGTCTGGCGAGACTTATTGAGAGGGCTCCAAAAAGTGCAACCAGGCCAGCCTAGAGCTACATGCATGGGCGTGGGCGCGCGCGCCGCGCTTGACAGCGATTACTTTGACCGCGATTACCTTCACTTTCGCTGCCGCACGGCCGCTTTGATGTTTTATCGCTTTCCTCAATGTTGTGATGCTCCAAGAGGGCTAAAAAGGGCTTCTCCAAGCAGTTTCAAAGACTTATTAGGAAGTGCCATTTACATGGTTATCTTACGATCTTGCAGTGCATGCGTAATTTCACACAAACTGTAGAAAGCTCAAACCCCGCCCCCAAATCATTGTTTAATCTGATCTCCTTACAGTGCATACTTCCCTCTTTCATAGCAAGGTTAGAAAACTCAAAACCCGCCCCCAAATCAAAGTGTATCTTGAGTACATGTGAAGCGACAAAGTCCTTGTCTTTGTGTCCTAGCATCAAGTGTTAACCTCCAGCTAGCCCCCAGCTGGGACGAATAGGAGTGCTGAAGACCCTTTAATTGAGGCATCTATTGAGTACAGTGGGGACTGAAATTAGGAAGTACACCCCCACCCCACTTTTGAATGATGATGCACTGACTGCAAAGCACACAAAGTGCTGTGCTGCTGAATGTGCCCAGGACAGTCTGCATTTTTCCCTGCGGGGTGGGAGGGTCCCTGATATAGCCCAGTGATAGCTGCCGGATCCCCTAATTTCCAGCACTGCTTGCAGGAAATGCTGTAAGTTAACTCACATGGATAAGTAGTCGCCTTGGAGACGGGCTTTAATACTCCACTGGGTAATATTAGCCCTTATTGAAATAATTGACTCCTGTGAACTATTTGCAATTGTATCGACATTGCTGGTTATAATATATCCAGTGAGGACAAAAGAAAATAGGTAAATCATCAAACACCAGTATTTATTTCCATTTGAAATCTTCACTTAAAGAAGCAAAAACAAGAAATAGCTTCAGAAGTATTTCAGGGCAGGGCTGTCTAAACTACTCTGACATTGGGTCGGATTTATTGGTGGGTGGGCGCTGTCTGTAAGGGTGACAGAGGACATTACATCCACCCTGACGGGCTACTGCCTATCATATCTAGAGATCACCATGGTGCTATCTAGACCTTCAAAAGAACTGCTGTCCCTGCAGGTCCTCTGAAGGTACTACAAGATTGGTGCAAGGCTGCCCTCTTTTGAGAGGCTGCGCACCAACATTTTGTTTTTCAAAAACATACTCCCAGAGCATGCTATTAAAACAAGCATTTGCAATGCAATAGGTCTCACATTTATGCGAGTTTGAGCTATTCACATTGCAAATAACAATGCCTTTTATTTTTGTTTTCATTTTTAAAACTTAAATAAAAGGCATTCTCATTTACAATGCCAATAGCTTAAACTCGCGTAAATGCGAGACCTATTGCATTGCAAATGCTTGTTTTAATTCTGCCTGCCCTCAGATGTTGCTGACAGTGTCTCGAATGTTGTGTGTTTAATGGAGTTCAGACTCCTTTGGCACGGAGAAAGGCATTTAAGAAATAAAGACTTGCTCCTTAATTCATACTTGGTCTGCATGGCTGTTACTTCATCACTTAACACGTATTCTGTTTTTAGACCACGTGAATGCGCCTTTTTCTCCGGCAGCTTTCATTATGCCAATATTTCATTAAAAAAAAAAAAAAGTCTTTTGACAACGTTGCAGGCCTAAACTTTTATCTACTTTGCCTCCGTTGAATTCGCAAGTGAAAATTGCGACGTTCCTTGACAGGTTAAACTTTACTCATTCATTTAGCCTTAAACATGAGTCTGTAAGGAATTCAGCTCAAGTCTACTCACGTACATTAAACCACAAGATGGCGCCAGAGGCAGATTTATACGTTTGAATTTTCACACTAATAAGAATGTCAGTACTGGTTAGATGACTTTGTAGAATCCGCACTTACTGCGCAGATCTGTGTTTAAACTCTGCTCACAAATAGAGACTTCTTCCGAGGTCGGTTAATGAAACACGGATAGTTAACCCTTATTAAGTAGCGAGTAGCAGTTACATTATTGTGCGCTTTATATAAAGGGACAGTATAACTATTTGTTGGGTGCGTTCAGTGATGTTTGGTAATTTAAAACGAGTATTTTGCATTATTTCTCATACATTAGTTGTACTCATGAACTTCCTGGGAAAGTAATGTTAACAGGCCGTTCGTTCTGCAGTCTGATTAGTGTCACAATCTACGTGATAACTCACTGGGTTAATAAAGTGGGTTAATAACCAATGTAAAATAGGGTCTCAATAACGAATCTAATGGAGGTGAGATTTTAGAGCCTGCCCCCCCCCCCCACTCCCCCCCCCACAGTGGGCCCCAAGAGGAGTGCTAGACACCATCAGTATTTCCATCTGTCGGAGCCCCCACACTGACCCGTCGGTGTCAGTGCGCAGTTGCCTCCTCCGCTCTGTGCCATTATGCCTCGTTAACATATGTTGCCCAATGTTAATGTCTCTTACTGATTGCTAACAAATGATGTAATGGACTGCAGTTTGCTAAATGTAGCTGAAACTGGCTGTGCCCAGCAAACATATAGTCAGGCGTAGCGGACATACAAACAGAAACTCGACAGAATGAAACATTAGTGGCGGTCTGGACGGATGGCTAGGAGGATATATCTTAAAATGAACTGGGGTGGAAATGTGGTATATATGTTCATAATGTAGCAACTACATATGGAAGATAGCTTGTAATTGATACAATGCATGGCTTAGTTGAGGCTGTTATAGCTGTAATAACTCAACATTAACCCCTACTTTCTTATCTTGTTTTTTCACAGTCCGAGCTCGTTGATTTGGCTGAAAGCATTCAACAGAAACTTTCATATTTTAATGAATTAGAAACTATAAACACTGTAAGTTTAAAATGTAATGTGTCACATATTGCATATTGTCAACATACTAGCACCTCAGTGCGAAATTAAGAGTAGTGTAAGATGCCTCATTCTTCAGAGTTTTCAGACGTACTCTTCTTCCAAAGAGGTTTGCTTGTATAATGTGTAGTTGAGGGGTGTTTTCTGTCTTGCTTGTTCCCTAGTCCACAAACACCTCCTAAGGGAATGTTGTGGCGCTTAGTAAAATGATGTAGATGTTCACTGCTGTCTGACCACAGATACCCAATATTGTACTTAGGTGTTTCAGTGTCAGTCTTAATCGTCCCAAACCATATGTGCAAGTTATTTATGAGTTGCAATCCTGCTCTCTAATCCGCAGTAATCCATGAGGTCACCCTTCCCTGAAACTGAACTCTTGAGTCTTTGTGCCCCTGAGTAGATGGTTTGGTGGCTCATTGAGATTGTGCGATGAAGAAGTGCGTAAGGATCTCTTTCTTATATGCAGATTTCCCATTGCTGGAGCAAGGAAGAACCCATCGGAGTGATTTCCAGCATTGTATCCACTCTGTTGATGGAGAGTACATCAGAGCTGTACATATGCAGCAGAGACGACAACATACGTCCTACTCGGACACACTCATCATAAACACCAGTTGCTATTAGAATGTTCAAGATTATTAACCCTTTTGATTGCTATAACACATTGTTGTATTACGATTTTTTTATTTTGCAGAGTGATTTATGACACCCTAGCATTGCCTGAAAGTGCTAAGGAGTGACAGGGGAGATGAAAAGAGGGCCAAGAGAAAAGCAAAGAGGGGACACAGTAGAGAGCAAATTGAAGATGCCTTGTAGATGTAGGTGTCTTTAACAAAATGCTAATATCTCTTCGGAATGGTCAGTGGTACTTTGTGGGTAGCTGACCTTGGGGGTTTAATCGATAGGCAGGCAGATGAAGAGAGAGCAGGAAATTTAATTGGAAGGCGGAAGAGAGGCCAGGAGGGACCAGGAGATGGCAGAAGTGTGGGTAACAGTGAAATAAATCCAGCCATCAAATAAAGTACAGCATGCTGTTGGAGAGATGTTTGAGCAGGAGATAACTTGGGGCTAACGCTACCCGACATTGTCTTCTTTTCTACCCATCATGCATGCAGGATGTCTTCAAAGATAGATTTATATGTGGACACAGTGCCACAAGGGCATAATAGCTTCTTTTCTCTCTTCTATTGGTTTCTGGGAAGATGAGAGATCGAGTTTGGTCAGGAGCATTCCTCATGATGTTGAAGGCCTGGGCTGTAGCTCCTGCCTAACTTAGGTTTTTCTGGAGTAGTATTTCAATATTACAGGCCTTACATTATGCTGTGTCGTAGATGCAGAAAGTCGGTGCCTACATGTTCATTCTAGGGTTTTATGGAGCAGTGTCCTTTGGGATTGTTTTAATAGAGAGTCATTTTCCTTATACTGGCCTGTGTTATACATACAGGGTAGCACTGATAGGCTACATCTGACAGGTAATAGCAGGCGAGGTCAGGGAATGTGTCTATGGTATAGTGCCTGTTTGAGTACTGTGATTCTATCTATCAGTTACTCTCCTGACAGTCTCTTCTTTTCCCCTTGACTAGCTATTGTAAAGGGTAAGAAAAATGTTCTGTGTCTCAGAAATGTTTATGTAGTTTCCACAGTGACAGGTTGGCAACCTACACATTACTACTCCTGAATGTTTCAGTAGACAGAATTGTGTGCAGTTTGCACCCATTCATAAGTAGACATATCACATTAATACAGATGAGAATTTAAAGCAATCATTTTCAAATCTATACTAATACACGATCTACACGAGATGCTGACATCAGAGTGGACAACATTAGTGTATGTGTTTTCTTATAGAGCTGCACTCCGACAGCAAAATCCTTAATGTGATGCAAGAGACAGTAAACCTGTCTAACTTGATGTGGAGGACCAATTTGCATTCACGTTGTCCCAAAACCAGGGAGTGATGATTGAGCACTAAAGACCAGGGTTTATTGTTTAGCACTAAGCTGCAGGGCAGTACTTTGTCACAGAACCCCATGCTACCACAGGTCAATGTTGTTGACATTTTGGGCCACTGCTTACTAAATAACCTTGAATTATTGAACAGTCACTCATTTATTTGAATCAGTCTCTTTACTTCATACTTGCCCAGGGATTCTCCGTTTTAAAGATTCCACTCATGCTTGTAAATACTACAAAGACATTAAAAGGGCGGGTCTTCGCTTAGCTGTATTTCACACCACACTATAAAAACCTTTACATTTAAGAAGCCACAGGTTTTAAGCAATACTTGATGTTTAAAGGAAGCCTTCATTGTGTTCTGTATTTTAATAAGACTAAGAACTTTATATTTATGTGCATTGTCTGATTTTCTGACAAAGCATAATACACACTAAATTAAAGTCTTTTATAACGATTTCTATTTATTAATTTGTAACAGTACTTTGCTTTTTTTCATAGAAACTAAATTCTCCCACATTGTCTGTGAATAGTGAAGGGTTTATCCCAATGCTGGCAAAGCTGGATGACTGTATAATGTATATTTCATCACATGTAAGTAATCCTGAACAATGCACTTTTAATTGTCTGACATATGTTAATGATATTTTTACGTGGATAAATTAACAGTTTATAGACTTGACCTAGTTCTGATTTTAATATTAAGTACTGCCACACTGTTTAGTATTTGAAATCTGAAGGGGTTACCCAACAGCCATCGTATGTTTATGATGATTCCTTACCCTTCGTATAATTGCAGTAGGATTTCATCAGAGAAAAACGCAGAGAGCGCAGCCCCTGCGAGCAGATTGCAGAGCCAGCCTTCGACGTAGTATCCTGCATCCATGAATTAATGAATGTTTTTTATGTAGCGCACAGCTACTCTGAGTGTGTCCCGGCGCTCAGCATAGAAGAACAGGTGGTAAGGTGCGAAGCCCCAAAAGTATACCCAGTCCTAAAGCTTAAAAAGATGTGTCTTTAGGGGCTTATTGAAGGGTCCTTCCTCAGTTATTAATCTCACATGAGCAGGCAGCTGGTTCTTCATACTTGCTGCTCTTACCATAATGGAGGACCCCCCTCTCCGATGTTTTCGGAAGCAGAGGATTGTTAACAGGCCAGCGCTAGTAGATGGTAACAATCTTCCTAGTCTGTACTCCTTGATCCTCTCATTTAAGTAAGCCGAGCCTCTTTTGTAGAGGGCTCTGTGGGCCAGAGTCCTAGTTTTGAACATTATACACTTGTGGACTTGTGGTAAATAAAATTCCTTTACCGGGACTGAATTTGATACAGAAACATTATAAAATAGCTCAGTAAAATGAGAGGCAGAATCCGTGATATTAGAGTTTCGGAATGGGCTTTATTCCAGTGATCGATTATAATCGGATGCTCCAAGTTCCATCACCACGGGGGTTCAGGAAGTGAAGTACATACTTTATTGACAAGAAGTAACTTTTATAGTACATACATTACAATGAAGTGAATACAGTAGGCGTAACAATTGATAAGGAAATTGACGTTTTGTCTGCGTAACCGAAAATGGGTGTAATAAAGAGTAAAAAGGAACATAATTGGTTATGATGTCATACATAGGTGGATCTATAAGATAATACTTGGCCTAGATGCGCGCGCAGCAGCATGACGTGTAATTGACGTGTAACTAGGGGGTGAAGGGGACTTGACATTTAGCTCCACATGTGGAGACGAAAAGTCTGGGGGGTCAAGTCAACCTAATCCCAAATCATATCTAACATCCTATGTTTAAAGAACTATGTTATCCAAGAAAGAAGGACTCTCGGACAGAATCTATTCTATACTGACTGTGCGTGCGTGTACAAGCGTCTAAGTGTCTACACTGAATGCGAGGGGGTAGGAATATTCCATGGTAACAGGGCTATGAATTACTTGCATGAGGACAGAGAAGCCGGGCCTTTTGCTCGGTAACTGGAAGAATGTTTACTTAAACTACTAGGCAGGAATGCATCGGCTGAGGGGGAAGCAGATAATTCGAAGGTGAAATACAGTTCTTGGCAGAGAATAGGTTGATGTCAGGCTTCGTGAGCCGCGTAGAGAATGAGACAAAGTTCATGGTCACAGATGCAGGCTCAGACTGGAGCTTTCAGAGGCAGAAAGCAAGAAGAGTTTTGATGACAGAATCAGGGCCTACTTGCCTAGACTGTAAAATGGCATAAGTGAACCATACAAAGCCGGTGGCCTTTCATATTTAGGAATGGAATATCCGGCCTGTTCATGGCGGATCTGACAGAGGACATGTTGACGGTGGACGCACATGTATTTGCGTCTTCATAACTGGAACTGGAGGGAACATACATGTACTTGTGACATGCACATAGAACCGTTGGGGTCCAAGATAGGGGACATAACTGACCAGAAAAATCCATATTTCCACATTCCCTCCTTGTCCCCTACTTGCCCTTCAAGAGATATCAATCTTCATCAATCCATTGATCTGTTCATATAGCATCATTTGTTCTTCTTTCTTCTTCCGTGACGAATGAAATCTTGGTGGTGGAATACACGATGTGGCACACAGACCACAGATCGCTGGTCCACATTGTAGACATAGACAGCAACTGAATAGTATGAGAAGGCCAATACCTAGGAAGGATAAAACTCTCCATCCCCAGGCTGATATCACATTCCAAAACCAACTGGACCAAGTCCAAGTGCCTGGGTTCTGGTGTATCTGGCTTACAATCTTATGAAGGCGAGTGATGGCTTTATATACAGATGGCGAATTTTCTGGTATGAATACGCAGCAGCTTGATCCGATGACCCTACAAGCTCCGCCCCTATCAGCCAAGATGACGTCAAGGACAAGACGATTTTGAAGCACAACAATCCGCATAGCAGACTGCTCTTCCGTTAAATTGCCTAAGGCGGAAATAGTTTCATTCACTACTGCTTCAAGGGTTCTAGTTAATCTACGTATCAGCTTACTATTGGTAACAGTACCTATATAGGGAAAGATGCCTTTATTAAAATCTACATACTTGTCCCATGCTGTCTCAGTGTAATCGACAATGGGGAGATCTCTCCGCTCTCTGTTGTGTACTAAATGAATATTTCTGTAGTAATCAGGAGGAGCTAGGAAAACAGGTGGCAAAAGGAATGCAATGTAGCAGGTACCATCCCAATCTAGAGGTAAACGCATATATGCAGTCTGACCACATACAAAGTAGGAGTGGCGAGAAGCTCTAAATGAAGATTTGCCTTGATCACTGAATTCTACTATAGTATTGCATTTACTATGGCCCATATGTATGGAACCAACCTTTCTTACACACAATTCACCCTTCGCTGGGAATACTGACATGGTGGGTAAGACTAGTTCAACTTCGGACACGACATTTAGAATCATGAGATTAGGTGTAAAATTACCTAATCCATATACTTCATTTTCTAGATCAGTTCCTGTTCTTTTGGGGCGACCCTCCTTGTCAGGGTAGCAGACCTTGAGTAAAACTAGGTTCAGGTTTCCCCATACCCAATGATCTTGGTAAACTGCTGTGTCTGAGTCTATGGAATTGATTAAACTGAACCATGCTCCACAGGAGCCATTATGTGTAAATGGATGTGGAAAGAAAGGCAGGACTCCTTCATAATTCTGATAGGGAGGGAGTCGGCCACACACCCAGCAATTAGTGGCATTAGTAGTCTGATGGGAATGATGTAACATACTAATGAAAGTGTTATTGCGCAGCGCAAGTCTATAAGACAATTCATGCGGAGGTAAGTCACTAAAAGAATGTTCAGCAGCAACATTATAAACATGTCTAGAAATAGGGTAATATATGTGCAACAACATACTTGTAATAATTATTAAAAGACTCAATAAAAACAGAATTAATAATGTCACTATGCAGTGGCTACGCAGTGATTTACAATACGCCTGTCGTTTCAACATTTTCCGGGTATTTTCCCTACTCAGGTCCAAGGGATACATGTCATAGACAATTCAACCGCTTCACCTTGGAGAGGACTTAAACAATCAAATTGCTCGACTTGTTGGGCCTAAGCTTTACTTTATAGAGTTCGGTTTCAGTTTTTTCAACCAAAGGAAGTTTTGAATCAGTCTGTGAGGGAGTGCAGGGCACAATGTCTATATTCGAGGGTAGTCCATGAAATTTCTTGATATGACTTGAATGAATCCAGCCCTTGCGGCCCTCGATCTTCAAGGCTGTCCTTGTGGTCAGCAGGACCAACTTGGGTGTCTTCCACCTGGGCTCCAGCTGAGTCTTTCGGTCGAAATTCCTCACAAAGACAAGATCACCCGGAACAACGTCATGGGGTTTCACCTCAGTGTTGTCGGGAAAGGCTGCAGCTACCTGTGAACGACAAGATTGTAGTGCAGACATCAAGGAAGCCAAGTAATCTGTCAGCATATTACAGTCAACATCAGTTATCTTGCGTGGTATAGGCGTCCCCCACATATTTGGTGGTCTGCCGAAGATCACCTCATACGGGGATAGCCCTGTTCGTGAGTGTGCTACCATTCTCATGTAAAAGAGTGCAACTGGTAACGCTACTACCCAGTCGACACCTTTCTCTCTGCATATTTTGGACATTCTGATTTTCAGTATCTGGTTATGTCTTTCTACGAGACCTGCTGCCTCGGGGTGTCGGACACAGTGGAATTTCCACTGATAACCTAACAGAAGTGAAACGTGTTTCATTAATTCGGATGAGAACGGCTGGCCGTTATCTGAGTGAACAACACGTGGTAAACCGTATCGTGGGAAGAATTCTCGAACCAACTGTTTGGCAGTAGTCGGGGCAGTGTAATCTGAAACCGGGTACGCCTCTGTCCAACGGGACAGAGCGCAGACAACTACGAGAACATATTTGAATCCTCGACATCGTTCCATCTGGATGTAATCCATCTGGAGTACTTCAAAAGGGTGATTAGGAGGATGAAATCCACCCTGTTCTACGGGAACGCTTTTTCCTGGGTTGAACTGACAACAGATCATACAGGTACGGACCTTTTGTTTGGCTGCTGCTCGTAAATGTTTATTGAACCAAATGTGTTGAATGCTGTCTAGCATAGCTTTTTCTCCTAGATGTGCTGGACTATGTATAGTGTTAATTATAACTTGGACCATTGAATCAGGAAGGAACCATACAGACTTTTCCTTCATCATCCATCCTTGGTCCGTTTGAATCCCTCCTAATTCAGTCCATTTCTTTATTTCGTCTGGTGTAGCATGTGTCTGTATGTCAATTACGTCAAGAGTAGGATCTTTAACTGTCATACAATGTGTCGGTGTCGGGACTATTGTCTTTGTCATGTCGGGGGTTTGAGTTTGAGCAGTCTGTTTAGCTGTTTTGTCGGCTAGATCATTGCCTTGGGAAATGATATCAGTAACCTTCGTATGAGCCTTACATTTCATAATTGATATTTTAGTGGGTAGATGTATTGCATCTAATAAGGCATGAATGAGGGGTCCGTGCTGAATGTGGGCACCGTGGGAAGTTAAATAACCTCTCTCTCGCCACAGCACGCCGAAGTCATGTACAACTCCGAATGCATAACGTGAATCAGTGTATATGTTGACTTTTTTATTCGTGGCTTGAATACAGGCTTGTGTCAGAGCGATGAGCTCTGCGGCTTGAGCTGACAAAGTATTTATACGATTAGTTTCAATGACTTCAGTATCTGTGGTGACTGCGTAAGCAGCCACTAACTCTCCTGTACTTGTTCTCATACATGAACCATCTACATACAATGTCAGGTCTGGATCTGACAATGGGACATCGGTTAAGTCTTGTCTGGGTTTTGTCGTTATAGTAATAACTTCAATACAGTCGTGAGCTAGTGGGTCTGTTCCGATTACAGGTAAAAGTGTGGCAGGATTCAATGTGTTACAGCGTCTGATTTCTATATGTGGCTGAAACAATGTAAGTTCGTACCCTGTAAGTCGCGCTATAGTCAAGTGTTGTGTTTGCGTTCTATTCACAAGAACCTCTACTGCATGTGGTACTTGAACTGTCAATGGATGTCCTAACACTATAGCATCGCTTTGTCTGATTGCTAAAGCTGTCGCTGCTACTGATTTCAGGCATGCAGGCAAAGCCTGAGCTACGGGATCTAATGTACTAGAAAAATAAGCACATGGTTTGTGTGCTCCTGCTTGTTCCTGTGTGAGTACTGACAAGGCAGTACCTTCGCGTTCTGTAACAAAGAGTGTAAACTGTTTTCTGTAACATGGTGTTGCTAAGACAGGTGCTTGACATAAAGCTTTCTTTAGGCTTTCAAAAGCTTGTGTATGTTCCTGAGTCCAAGGGAGAACAGTCGATGTGGCTGCCTCCTGTGTGGTTAACTGAATGAGTGGTTTTGCTAGAAATGCATACTGAGGGATCCACTGCCTACAATATGAAGTGAGGCCTATGAAAGCTCGTACCTCCTTTTGTGTCTTGGGTATTGACATGTTAGCTATTAACTGAATGCGGTCGGGTGTAAGCTGCCTTCCCTCCTTGGACAGCGAGTGTCCAAGATAAACAACTCGCTGGACACAGAATTGCAGCTTAGAAGGGGACACCTTGTGCCCCTTTTCGGCTAGAAATTGTAAAACTGTCAGTGATGCTTTTTCACATTCCGGTTCGCTTCTTGCGGTGATCAGCAGATCATCGACATATTGAAGCAAGGCAGTGTTAACTGGCATGTGGATACTGTCAAGTTCTCGTTTCAGTGCTTGGCTATAGATGCTGGGGCTTTCTGTAAATCCTTGAGGTGCGCGTGAGAATTTAAAGCTACGCCCATTTAAACTAAATCCGAACAAATATTGGCTTTCCGGATCTATTGGGACGCTGAAGAAGGCATTCTTGAGATCGATTACAGTAAAGAATGTTGCTTCGGAATCAATAGCTGTCAGTAATGATGAGATATCTGGGACCACAGGAAATTGTGGCACAATGCATTTGTTTAACTCGCGCAGATCAATAACCAATCGATATACTGGCGGGGCTGTAGGATCTGTTCGTTTAAGAATAGGAATTATCGGTGAATTACATACATTGGAGTCTGTTTCTACAACTACTCCTTGGGCAATAAGCTCGTCAATGATTTGTAGTAAAGCCACTACAGCATCTGGTGGTAACTTGTATTGTCGCATTCGTGGTAGCACCACTCCTGCCTTTAATGTGACTCGATATGGTGTAATATTCATGCAACCAACATCAGTAGGGCCTTGTGCCCATAGACGTGTAGGTAAAGTCTGCAGTCGGGGATCCATGTCTCTAGACACATAGTGACCTTTAAAATCACGTAAAAACAACCTTACTCCTTCCGGAGAACAACATATTATGGCTCCTAGAGCTTTCAGGGTCTTTATTCCTAACAAGTTTTCTGGACATGATTTAGTAAGCAATAAATCTGTAGTTCGGGTCAGAGGTCCTATCGTAAGTGGAAGAGGCTGTGATACTTCATTAACAATAAGTTTTCCTGAAAAACCAAGGGAAATATTCTGAGAGCCTGAGAGGGGTGCCCCTGGAACTTCACTACGTTTTATAGTTGTTCGACTTGCCCCTGTATCGAGTAAAAATTTTCTATCTTGACCTAATAATTCACTATGTACATAAGGTCCTTCTTGGTCTACAGGAATCTCGATAAGGGGTAAGTCAACTTCCCTCTCTAGGCTAGTTCATGCGTAACGCTGATACTCAGGATATTCATACTGTGCGGTCTGATACATTTGTCGTGTAGTGGTTTGTGTGGCAGCAGCAGGCAACGGTGGTGCAGCTGGCACAAACTGTATTGGCTGTTGTGCGGCTGGCATGGCCTGGGCATGCTGCATAGCTCCTTGTTCATTCTGATCTTGTCTGAGTGGCCGTGATCTTTCTTGTGTTTTACCTATGGCGATATTATGTTTTAAAACTGGACAATCGTGTACGTAATGACCTGGCTTTTTACAATAATTGCATGTCCCTTTTATAGGTCCTGCTGAATCGGAATGTGTCATACCCTTTTTATGTCCTTCAGCTGGAACTGTCTGGGAAACTAGCATTTTCATTTTCGTGTCTTTCATACGTCTGTGTTCATGTTCTTGTTCCTCTCTAATTCTATTGTGATGATACTGTAACATTTGTAACATTTGTGATGGAGTGTTACCTTGCCAGGTACTCTCGAATTTTAATACTCTATTCTTTACTGGGGGCAGGGCATTTTCCACTAATTTTGTTACAAACAGATGCGGGTATGATTCGCTACTTGCTTTTATGCCACTATTTATACCAAAACATTTCTCGAATCGGGCATAGTAATCACTAGTGTCTTCATCTTGCTTCTGTTTACAGGCTGAAATTGTACCCCAATCTTCCTTTTTCGTAGTTAATAAACGTGGCAGTACCTGTACTAATAAACCTGGTAATGCTTTAGTTTTGTCCCCAAGCCCCGAACCTGGACCTCGGGCCTTTTCTTCTGCTTCTAATGCTGACCATTCTATCTTTTGGTCTCCTACCTCCCACTCTTTTTCCTTGAGTTTTTCATAAATGCCAGCAGGCATCAACACCTTTAATATTGTCATAATGTCGGGGTAGGTATACTCTCCCATGAGTAACATGTCTTTAATTTCTCGGTGAAAACCCGCTGGATCTTTGTCATGACTGGGTACCACTTTCTTCATTTGCAACAATTCTATTTTTGATATGGGCGTATATACAAATACGCGCCTAAACTCGTTGTCCTCACCTTTTATTGGGTGCACTTCTCGTAAGGGATTCTGTCTATCCATGTGATACGTGGTTCTTTCCTTGACAGGCAATGAGACATGCTCTGAGCATACAAAAAGAATATACTGCTTTCTTGACTCTAGAATTTCTTTAATTAATTTAGTACCTGGACCTCTCCATTTATTCGTAAGCAATTCAGTCAATATGTCAGGTAAGGGACCAGGGTCCGAATGCTGACTCCGATATAGTATAATGAGTTGTTGAATCATATAAATCCCAGCTAACCTCTGTTCATCTGGGGTGAGATTCAAAAATGTGCGTACTACTGTATCATCACTATATTTTCCGGGACTGTCCACCCAATGGACAGCTGCCCTGGCTAAATCTTGTTCGTCCATAGAATCGAGAAAATGATAACCCCTTCGTTCTCGGAGTAGCTTGTCGGCGGTTTGGAACGAATGCTCGTTAGACCTTATATTAATTATAGGTATTTGGAAATTCCTGTTATTATCTGGACATATCGGACGTATTGAATCAGTATGACATCTAGTCTGATTCCTATTACAAGATCTTCCTCTACCTACATAGGCTATGGTGTCCGACTGTCCCGCGGGCAGTCCTGACCCTTCTTCCTCGCTTTGTTCGAACTCGTCTGCCTCTAATCTCTCTTCGTGTAGGCGTTCTACTTCTTTACGGATCTTTCGGCACATGGCTATTATACAATTTTGCTTATCGTGTCTCCCTTCTGATATATTCTGGCTCCATCTTGTAAGAATTTGCATTACTTCCGGGTCTACCCCTGGTCGGTCTACATTTCTGATCACACAGTTTACGAGGAAACGTAACAGTTCCCCCTGTATCTCTACTTTCTGGTATTCCATAGCTCTGTAAATACATTCTGGATCTCGCCCTGTTTGGACAAAATGGTATATATTATCTAGATGCGCAGTCATTCCTGGTAACTTCGCTAAATACACTGCGGCTCGTCTGATACGCAAGGATGCCAGGATCATTTCGTCCTCTATACCGGGCACCGGGTCATATCTACAATCTACAAGAAGTTCTTTAAGCGCACGGGCACTTACGAATTTGGGTGTACGTGAATGCGCTGACTCTTGAAAAGTAAGTTTATTTATTCTAGGTGGCGTAGAAAAAATATTGGTAGCACCTCCCGTGGCCCCATCTGGGGCGTCGGGTGTGAAAGGATTCGTCGAACGTGACACAGCAACTATAGGTGTGGACACAGCTATAGAAGTACCTGTAGGAACAGATGCAGAAACAGATGTGCTTGCCGGAACTTGTGACTCGATTTGTTGCTGTAGGGATACGGGTGCTGGATCTTGGCGTGAGACCTCCCTGGTATGCGGTCTATGCGGGTCGGAATTAGCATACTCGGGAGCTGCGTCATCGAAATATGAGGAAAGAAAAACATCTTCTGCGGTTCTAGGATGCCCCTTAGGATGTACCTTGATTGGGAATAATGGGGGTGGCAAGTCTTTCGGTATCTCTGGAGTAGCCTTAGGTAATCCTTCGGCCAGAAGGGGATACATGCCATTCATGAGGGCATTTCTTTGTCTGTCTACTTGTTCTGATTTCACTCGGATACCTTCCTCAATTAATAGATTTTCTCGATCTTTGTTTGAACTCTCTTTACTTTTCTCTTCCTGTCTACGTGCTTTTTCCGTACGTCTATGAGATTCTTTACGCCATAACTCGACGGCGTCCTTCTGTGACTGTCTGACTTTCCTTTTCCATAATTCTTCCTCGACTTTCATGATGCACTCTGCATCCCAGGTTCCCGCTGCGGGCCACCTCTGACTTTCTGGTAATCCCTTGGTGTAGTCTACCCATAAATCAAGAAATAATATAGCGTCTAAGCCATGTTTGTGATACATGAAGTGCCCTGGAGTGTCCCTAGGAGGAATAGGGACGGCTTCTTCGAGTACCCCTTTTCTAGTAGTGATCTGTCTTAATTTCGAAAAGAGCGGCATATTGACAACTGATCTGACACTTAATCTTGAACACACTTAATACGAAAACACAATAATGAACAACCATTCACACCACAATATGCAGGACGTTTAACACATTAAACATTAAACATTAAACCTTTTTTAACCTTTAAAATAAACAACAATGATGATCGTCTGCATAACTAATCACCAAGCATAACTCTTGACACTAACTAGATACTTCGGAATACTTGGTATACTGCTAAACAGTACAGATACACTGCTAAAACAGTGCAGACCGGATTTGTGTACCCAAACCCGTCTTGACCGGCACAACCTATGTGCACGTCAGAAATGCCTCCCCAGTAATGGTACTCACCGGGTAGCTTCGGAAACAGAAGGCCTCGGTAACTTGAACTTGAACCGGACTGGACTCGACTCGACTCGTCGGAAACTGGGCTTGACTTCGAACTGGTGGGTCTCTGTATACCTCGGATCTTGCTCTCTCAGCTAGGCTCTGGTCGGGATACTTCGCACTTCTCACCGCCTCGTCTGGGTGTTGATCGCAGTCTCAGTCGCCCCCGCTTGACCGGAGGGAGATACAGGAAATCCTGCTGGTACGCGTAATTGTCCGTCCAGCTGTGGCAGGAGACCGGGCCTGCAACTCACCGCCGGCGCGTGAGATGAGAAAGTGTCCCTGTTCGGGCGCCATCATGTGGTAAATAAAATTCCTTTACCGGGACTGAATTTGATACAGAAACATTATAAAATAGCTCAGTAAAATGAGAGGCAGAATCCGTGATATTAGAGTTTCGGAATGGGCTTTATTCCAGTGATCGATTATAATCGGATGCTCCAAGTTCCATCACCACGGGGGTTCAGGAAGTGAAGTACATACTTTATTGACAAGAAGTAACTTTTATAGTACATACATTACAATGAAGTGAATACAGTAGGCGTAACAATTGATAAGGAAATTGACGTTTTGTCTGCGTAACCGAAAATGGGTGTAATAAAGAGTAAAAAGGAACATAATTGGTTATGATGTCATACATAGGTGGATCTATAAGATAATACTTGGCCTAGATGCGCGCGCAGCAGCATGACGTGTAATTGACGTGTAACTAGGGGGTGAAGGGGACTTGACATTTAGCTCCACATGTGGAGACGAAAAGTCTGGGGGGTCAAGTCAACCTAATCCCAAATCATATCTAACATCCTATGTTTAAAGAACTATGTTATCCAAGAAAGAAGGACTCTCGGACAGAATCTATTCTATACTGACTGTGCGTGCGTGTACAAGCGTCTAAGTGTCTACACTGAATGCGAGGGGGTAGGAATATTCCATGGTAACAGGGCTATGAATTACTTGCATGAGGACAGAGAAGCCGGGCCTTTTGCTCGGTAACTGGAAGAATGTTTACTTAAACTACTAGGCAGGAATGCATCGGCTGAGGGGGAAGCAGATAATTCGAAGGTGAAATACAGTTCTTGGCAGAGAATAGGCTGATGTCAGGCTTCGTGAGCCGCGTAGAGAATGAGACAAAGTTCATGGTCACAGATGCAGGCTCAGACTGGAGCTTTCAGAGGCAGAAAGCAAGAAGAGTTTTGATGACAGAATCAGGGCCTACTTGCCTAGACTGTAAAATGGCATAAGTGAACCATACAAAGCCGGTGGCCTTTCATATTTAGGAATGGAATATCCGGCCTGTTCATGGCGGATCTGACAGAGGACATGTTGACGGTGGACGCACATGTATTTGCGTCTTCATAACTGGAACTGGAGGGAACATACATGTACTTGTGACATGCACATAGAACCGTTGGGGTCCAAGATAGGGGACATAACTGACCAGAAAAATCCATATTTCCACAGACTGGAAGCCAGTGAAATTTCTCCCGGTAATGAGATACCAAGGCATATTTAGGTAACCTAAAAATAAGGTGTATTGCCATTTTCTGTATTACTTGTAGACGCTTGACTAATCGGGAAGACCCAGATAGAGAACATTTACATAATCCAATTGGGACAAGATCAATGCCCTGACCACTTGAGATTCTTGAGGGAGAAGAAACAGAAATTTTCTGAGCATGCGCAGGGTCTATGCATCCTCCTCAACGTGCGCTCCCTACACAGACATGCCGTAGAGATCTGGAACCTGATCGACAGCCTCTCGCCCGACGTCGCATTCTTCACAGAAACTTAGACCAATGCCACCTCTGGCCCAACATCGCCACCACCATCCCCGACGGATACAAGATCCAGAGAAAGGACCGCACAGGAGGAGGAGGACTCTCCATAGCACCCAAGACCCCCCTCAGATTCTACACCTCCAGCAGGAATGACCCCCTCTCCAACACAGAACACCTCTATTTCCAGATCCAGACCAACCCCAGGACCACGCTACGCAGCACCCTCATCTACAGACCCCCGGGACCCCCGGGACCTTGCACCCAGGCCGCAACCACCATTACCAGCGTCGTCGCACTACACGCCATCACCTCTACGGACTACATCCTACTCGGAGACCTGAACTTTCACCTCGACAACTGCAGCAACCCCAACTCCACCACCTCTCCAACCTTGGACTGAAGCGGATCGTCAACAACCCCACTCACAGAGCAGGACACACCCTCGACCCCATCTTCGCAGGAGGGACAAACATCCACCTCAGCCACACTACAGAGCCCCTCTGGACGGACCACCACTGCGTACACTTCACCTTCGACACCACCACAGCACCCAAGCCCGCCCCTCGCCCGCCACGATGGAACTGGAGCAAGATCACAGAGGAACACCTCAACACCACCCTCCTCCACGACCCCCCCCCTCCGCCATGACCGACCCAAAGAACTTCACTGCTGGATCTCCAACTGCGCCGACAATCTCGCACCCCTCCGCCACCCCGCCAAACAACGCCCCCTGAAGACTGCCTGGTTCACCACCGAACTCTAAGAAGCCAGACGCACCTGCAGACGCCTCGAGAAAACCTGGCGAAACAGGAAGACCACGGAAGACCTGAACAGCCACAGAAGCTCCCTGAAGGAATACCACCAGCAGATAAGAGACACCAAGCATTCCTTCATCAAGAACAAAATCCACACCAACGCAACCAACGCCAAAGAACTTTACACCGTCATACAGCAATTCACCAAACCCCCCAGCGAAGCCACGGATGTCACACCATCCCAGGAACTCTGCAACAAGCTCAGCTCCTACTTCCATCTGAAAATCAAGGCCCTCTACGACAACTTCAGCGAACAGACGCTGGACACCACCCCCCTCCTCACCACCAACAACAAGCCAACCCTCACAACCTGGAACCCCCGTCCAACACATCACCGCGACCATGAAGAACACCCACTCCGGAGCCCCCACGGACCCCTGCCCACCGCCCATCTACCACAGGGCCGCTGCCACCATCGCACCTGAACTAGGACGGACCATCGGCGCCTCCTTCAAATCCGGCATCTTCCCAGACGACTGGAAGCGGGCAGAGGTCAAACCCCTCCTCAGGAAACCCACGGCCGACCTGACTGACCTGAAAAACTGCCAGCCCATTTCTCCCCTTCGCTGCCAAAGTTGCCGGAGACTCGTGAACGCTCAGCTGACCGCTTTCATTAAAGAGAACTCCATCCTAGACTCCTCCCAGTCCGGATTCCGCAGCAACCACACCTCCTCGCCGCCACTGATATACGCATGCTACTCGACCAGGGACACACTGCAGCCCTCATCCTACTAGACCTCTCCGCAGCTTTCGACACCGTCTCACATCGCACTTTCGCAGCCAGACTTCACAACGCAGGGATACGAAGAACCGCTCTCAACTGGATCCAATCCTTTCTCTCCGGCAGAACCCAGAGGGTCAGACTCTCTCCGAACCCACAGACACCAACTGCGGAGTACCCAAAATATCCTCGCTCGGCCCCACGCTCTTCAACATCTACATAGCCCCCTCGCCACCGTCGTCAAACAGCATTGGCTCAGCATAGTGTCTTACGCCGACGACACCCAGCTCATCCTCTCTCTCACGTAGAACCCCAAAGGCACCAGATGCTGCTTCCAGGAAGGAATGAAGGACGTCGCGGCCAGAATGAAAAATAGTTGCCTGAAGCTCAACTCGGAGAAGACTGAGGTCCTCATCCTCGGACCCTCCACCTCAGCCTGGGCAACACCTGGTGGCCCTCCGCCCCCAGGACACCACCCACCCCTACAGACCGCGCACAGAACCTCGA
Organism: Triturus cristatus; assembly: GCF_964204655.1. NCBI lineage: Eukaryota > Metazoa > Chordata > Amphibia > Caudata > Salamandridae > Triturus > Triturus cristatus. Next base: position 429,392,424 of record NC_140591.1, read on the forward strand.
CGTCATCCTTGACTCCTCCCTCACCATGACCCGCCAGATCAACTCGTTGCCTCCACCAGTTTCAACTGCCTTCGCATCCTACGTAAGACCTTCAAATGGATACCTCCCAAATGCAGAAAGACCGTCACCCACGCACTCATTACCAGCAGACTCGACTACGGCAACACCCTCTACGCCGGAATCAACAGAACTCTTCTACACAAGCTCCAAACCATCCAGAACACCGCAGCCAGACTCGTCCTTGGGACCCCACAGCACAGACACATGACAACACCTACGAGACCTCCACTGGCTCCCCTTCGAGAAGAGAGTAACCTTCAAACACCTCACCCACGCCTACAAATCCCTCCACAACATCGGACCCAAATACCTCAACGAGAGTCTCTCCTTCCACGCACCCAAAAGGAACCTCCACTCTGCCGACCTCGCCCTGGCAGAGACCCCTCGCATCCGCAAAGACCAAGCAGGCGGAAGAGCCTTCTCCTACATCGCAGCCAAGACCTGGAACGAGCTCCCAGCTAACATCAGACACTCCCCGACCCTGCACACCTTCAGGAAGAACCTCAAGACCTGGCTCTTCGGCTGAACTGGAGCTGCACCCCCCCCCCCCCCCCCCCCCCCTCATCCCCAGCGCCTTGAGACCCTTATGGGTGAGTAGCACGCTCTATAAACCCCCTGATTGATTGATTGATAGACAAGATCTAACCACCGCAGAAACATGGGCCTTGAAAGAAAAATGGGAGTCAAACCTTACGCCCAGGTTTCTGGCCACTGCCGTGGGTGGGGGCGGAGGGGCAACCTCACTGGACCAAGCTCCAGTCCACCCAAAAGAGGGGTTTAATCCAAACAGAAGGATCTCTATTTTGTCTGGGTTGCACTGTAATTTATTAGACTGAAGCCAAATTAACAGTGTCTTCTTACAGAGAGGAAAAGGTTCTTTGGCGCTCACTGAATACCCTTGATAAGAGAGCAGGAGCTGGGTATCATCCGCATATGTACAATCTTAATGCCAAAATAATTAAACCAGTCTGGCCAGTGGACTCATATACACATTGAAAAGGTGGGGCTTGAAGAAGAGCCCTGTGGAACACCCCATTTCAATGATTTGGCTCTGGAAGAGCAAAGGTTCCGCCAGACAACCTGTTCTCGGTTCCCCAGAAAGGATCTCAGCGAGCCAAGGGCTGGCCAAAAAATCCTAGATGTTCTTATCTTTGTAATAGAATGCTGTGGTCCACCGTATCAAAAGCTGCTGACAGGTCCAACAGCAACAGAGCTACACTGAGGCTTTAATGCAGACTCAGGATTCTAAAACCTCAAGGAGCGTTGTTTCAATACTATGACGGGCTCCTAAGCCGGATTGGTATGGGTGAAGGAGACTATTATCTGTCAGAAAGGTGGTGAGCGCTCTATACACCATCTTTTCCAGAACCTTTGCTGCTGCTGGCAATAAGGAGACGGGTCTAAAGTTTGCTGGTACTTCAGGATCCGCGTTAGCCTCCTTAAGAAGGGGGGCCACGTTCGCCCTTTTCCAGAAATCAGGTATGACACCTGAATGGAGAGAACAGGTAAACCGCTCCTGATAAACTGGGACAGTATTGTCGGCTGTGGTCTTCAAGATGTGAGGGATCTACCGGGGACCCTGATCTACAAAGTGTAAACGTCTCCCTCACTTCCTCTGTCGTAGGTGGGAGAAAGCGAATCGACTTAGCTTAAGCTGAAGGTCCTGCCAGCACATTAGGGCTTGGTAACCAATTGACATATTGGCTAGGACTCGCCAACTTGACCTGGATTGTTATTATCTTTTCCTCAAAGAAATCACTGAGTCCATCACAAAAGACCTGATTGTCATCCAGTGGTGGGGGGTCATCATTTTAGGATCAAGGAATCTGGAGACTATCTTAAAGATCTTCTTCCCATTATTATTGGCCTTTATAATTCTGTGGGTATAAAATGTCATACAGGATCGTTTTAGATTTTTATGGTAGACACTAAGGGCCATTTTATATTGTATTTTAACTGCTTCCTGATAGTGTGGCCACCAGACTCTCCAATCTTTACAAGAGGCTCTTTCCTGGGCTAAGTCCTGTGTAAACCAATGGACTGAACAGGCATTCATTCTCATCTGAGGGGCCCGCATGGGTGCTACTGTATCCGCAGCCTTCCGCAGCCATATACATATGGCTAATTCATCTTCAGTGGTCTTGCCCGTGCATATTGGTATGTATTTATCGAGGGCCTTCTTGAACTCCGGCAGCGAGACCTTATTCCAAGGTCTTTTCTCCTGCGTTGAAATGGGTAATCTCGACACCCGCCCGAAGGCCCACCAAACTAACATTGTTTCTTCTGGAGCGGCCCTCTGCGTCTTTTGCTCTGCATTCTAGGGTGTGTACACGGTCAACATTGTGTACCTTGTCTGCCAATTTGCGGTGGTCTGCATGCAGCAGTGTGAAGTCTGCAGACATTATATCTGTTCTGTTTTCAAGAGACATGCCTGTTTGTTCAAGTCTTGCTCCGTTCTTCTCTACTGCCTGCAACACCGAGTCTAGTTTGGTACCCAGGGACCCAGAGGAGGCCAATGACTTCGTAGCTGCGTGGGCCTCCAGATGATTTCTCCAGAGCTGATGCTTTTCGCTGTGTTGCGGACTGGGTTCCTGAGCAGAGGCGCCCCATGGCAGGAGTATCTTTGGCAAGCAGGTGGGGGGACGAGGGGAGGGGGCACAGCTGGGCAGGATGAAATTAGTGTTCCTGGCTCAGACTGGTTGGTGTACCCAGGAGCCAGGGGGTGTGTCAGCAGTACAAGGTGCAAGGTCCTCTAGGTATCAAGACCAGTACGAAGGAAGGGCACCCGTGACATGCCCGCCAGGGGTGGCCGAGTTCATTTGAAGCACCATCAAGAGGATCCTGCTTGTGTGTGCCTTAGCAGGTGACTGGGCTCCGCAGCACGAGCAGCCCAAGGAGTTTCAGGTGGGTGTGCTAGTTCACAAGGTGCAGGAAATTACGTGATATGGGCCCGCTTGCGAGCACCAGAGAGATGGCGTCGTGAGGCCGCAGCACAAGCAGCCCCCTGCCTCTGGACAACCGCACCAGCCATGCAGTACCTTATGCACCAATGGGGAGACTGGCAACAGTGCATTGGGACTCCTGTGTCAGCTTCTGGGTAGGCCTGCTTGCAGACACCCCAGTGTTTGTCAGGGTGTCGCAGCACAAGCAGCCCGGTAGTGCAAGCAAATTGTGACTCCAGGCCTCGACGGGAATTGACACGGCAGCAGACAATCAACAAGATCACTGTACCTGTCCCCGCAGTCCCACTGGTAGGTTAGGATGTGCGACGCAGATGGCCTCTCCACAGCATCAGGAAGGAGAAGAAGGGGGAAGGCTGCTAAGCAGGCCGCTATGCCAGCATCCAGCGACCAGCGAGGATGAGCGGGCCAGCCACACACAACCCAGTGCCGTGGCGGGTGACGAGGCAAGCTGGGAGAAAGCCCCATCAGTCTGGTATATGACCGTGAAGAAGGCCAGGAGTAGGTGAAGTGGCCTTGCAACGCTTCACTACCAGATGAGCATGCAGCTGTGGTCAGGTGGAGGCTGTAGCACACTGAGCAGGGCGATCATTGTCTGCCAATCATGCACTAGGTGCAACCCAGTATAAAAGAGGATGTGCTTGCAGCGTATTCACTGGCAAACCTCCCCAGAAGGAGCACAGCCGTGGCATCAATACTGGTGGCGGGTGGCCTGGCCTGACCTCCTTCTCACTCCCCCCGTGGCACGCCACCAGCGCACAGTCAGAAGAAGGTACAGGTTACCGTAGGCAGGTGGAGCCTATCTCGTGTCCCCCACTGGGGCATTACCCAGGATGCGGCCATTACGCCATGGCCCAACATCAGGTAGGAGCAGGTGTGAGTGAAAGCCATAGTGTGGCCTCCAAGAAAACCAAAAATGTGCATGTCATAGGGGCCTGCGCTTCTACCTTGCGACATTTAGGACGCGGACATCTATTCCTGTGGCGTCCCTCTATATATCGGAGGTTTATCAGAACGGCACACATTGCCCTCTATTAGTTAACCACAATCCATGCGGCATACTTTAATTATCTTTTCAGTGATTCATCTCGTACGTAATATCAGATCGTCCATCCAGTATTGGTTTTACTAATCTATTGGTCACTCTTGAAACACATCAAATACCAGGAGGTGGTTATATCGGCGCCAACTTCCATTATTGACGTGATATATTTTAAGGTTTGTTTTTACAGAAGAAAATAATCAGATACATCTTTTCTCCGAGAATATTTAATTATTGCTCCTCAAATACACACAGTTTTGTATGGCAATTCCTGACTAAGGCGTGTTTTACGCCGAAACGCGCGTCGAAGATGCATTGTTTATTTGCCACAGTATTGTGTTTTTATATTGTATTTTTAACGAAGTGAGAATATGTGTATAGCATAGGTTTAGACCAATTATGATTGTATTAATAAACCTGTGTTTTTAATTGATTTATGTAATATGATTACAGTTTTGAATATTCATTATGAAATTTTGCATTTTTCTAGTTTGGTCGTTACATTGTCTCTATTTCTAGTATTTCAACATGAGGAATGTTGTTTATTATATTGCCTAGGAATTTATTTTTCATTGTATAGAGGCAGACGTCCCCTCACTCTGCAAGCACACGAGACGTTTCGCAGCAGCACTGCCGCACCACAGCACCTCTGCACTGGTGAGTGGAGCACTTCCACAAGGCAGGCCAGAAAAGCTGCAGGGTTCACGGGCGGTAACCCCCGCTCCAACCACCGCAGTTGCCCCGGCACTCCTCCACTCGTGTGCAGGTGGTGACCAGGCCTCACTCAGAAATATCCATGTAGGTTGGCATTCAGCTCAGTGGAGGCAGTCAATAGTGGAGGCAGCAGTCAATAGTGGACGGCTGCAGGAGCAAAATGCTGCGAATGGGAGTGTCTGATGGCTGCCGGTAACAAGGATAAGTGGTGGATAACTGGGTAGGAGTGCAGAGCCTCTTTATAGTGCTTCCGCCATCTTGGCTCAGTTAGCCACTCCCCCTTAATTTCTTCTTTTTATATTGAACAAACCATGTCCTAGGCAGAAGCCAACTTGGAATACACAAGGGATCTCCCTTTCATCCAGAGGCCTGCCTAACATGCCGCACACCATAGCTGCATCATCTTGATTTCCGATTTTTGGGATAAGATATACATGAATACTGAAGTGATATAGATGATTTTCTTTTAAAGAAGCTTTTGTATATTCATTATGCTTTTTTTAGGCAGCTTAAAGACAGTAAATTGGTAGCAGAAATGAATAGTGCTGAAGAACTAGTTGAACTTTAAAGGTTAATCAAATGCCATAAGATATCCCTCCCAGGGCATCACTTTCATTCCATTTCTGAGGGGTTTCCAAGTCTCTCCTTCAAGGTACAGACTTTCTGTGCTTTTATATACTTTTTGATTTTGAGGCTTTTAGTAAATTCAGATTCATGAATCCACGCCATCTTCAAGGTCTTCTTTATTTGGTTATGTCTATTGGAAGAATGTACAAAGTCAAAATCTCTGAAAAAAGTTACTATCAATTCAATTTTTAGTTTTCATGTAATGTTATTTTCATGTATGCCTTTCTTAACATGCAACATTATTTTGCAGCCTAATTTTAAGGATTACCCAGTGTATCTGACAAAGTTCAAACAATGCCTTTCTAGAGCTATGCATCTCATGAAGACATACACTGTGAACACACTTCATAACCTGACAAGCCAGTTAATAAAAAGGGTAAGTTTTGTGAAAATTATCTTGGCGAGCTTTCCCAGGAACCATGTCTTCCTGTTAATGTTTTCAAACTGTGATTTTATGGTAGAAATTTATATTTATCTTGTACCTTTCTACATTTGTATTGTGGGTCAGAGAGAAGGCTCAATTGCTTTGGCATGTCTCCTAAGCCGTAGCACGATCTAGCATTTAGACTGCAAAGAATTTAGAAATCTAAGAGGTCGAAAACAGTTCTGTGGGTTTCTAACTTAGCTGTGAATCAAGATAGATTTGGGTTTCTGATGTTGCTTAAATATCATAGTTCAACAGCATATGCATGCTTATTCATCTTCAAGTCATATGCCATAGAATTCACAATCTTTTATCCTAGTCATTAGACATTAGTAGGTGCAACACTGTGGTATTCAAACCATGGAATTGCCTTTCAGAAATGTTCTTGAAATAATAGCACATGGATGGGCAGAATGCCCTGTCCCTGGAAAAAAACAAAAAACAATATCTGTGTGCATTGGCACTGCTTGTTTTGTCCAAGATTTCACCGTTTCGGTTTATGTCGCTCTCGTACAATGTAGTCTGGTTTTCTATTCTGAATTTTGCATGTGGTGAAAAGGACAGAAGGACTGACTAGTGCCACAATAGTGATGCCTCTGTCTGACCACAGGCAAACTTCATTATTAAATAACGCTTATGGAAACCTGTTAATGCTTAGATTGTCCCTAGGAAAGGCTTTGCTTTCTCCCTCATTAGCCACTCACTGTTATGCAAACATCCATGTCTCTGCTTCTAATTTCAGCAATTTACAAAAATCCCAAATAATTTTTTTAAGTTAAGCTATATTTTGGTTATTGATCCTCTGATGTCTTTTTACCCATCAGATATTAAGTGCTTGGTTTGGGTTTTTTAGAGTGCTCTATTACTCTCACTGGCATCCTGGTGGTAAGCAAAAACCCTCATGGATTAGCACAGTCTGCATTTGAGATTGCAACTAATCAAATGAATTTTCTAAAAGTTACACATCCTTCCACAAGACACAAGGGAAGGGGTAAAGTGTTCCAAAGTGTGGCTGCGATGAAAGAAAAGACGTGACCACTAGGCCTGGGTTTGCAGATTTTGGGAATAGATCAGATGCCTTTCCAGAAAGAGTAAAAGTTGTTAAAGGGATAGTCAGGAGTGAATATCCTTTGAATATCCTTTGCATAAAAAAGTGCTATTTCCAATCAGAATGTTATGACAAATTGATAGTTTTTTTTTAAATGTAACTCTCTTGTCAGCAGGCAGCCAATACAAAATAGTTTTCAGAGTTAGTATATAGATTTCCAGTGGACAAGTAAAATGCATTACATTAAGATGTTATTGCACTCACAAGAAATAGCTTCTTTGTGTTTTTTTTACAAACAGGATCCACTGGCAGTACCAAATTCTGACAATGCCTTCACGTTGTTTTATGTAAAATTCAGAGCAGCAGCTCCCAAAGTCAGTGTAAGTATGCAATGATAATTCGTCCAGCAGCATTTTTTAAAATAATGATTTACTCAAAGAATCCTGTAAGATGCATTTAACGACTTGAATTCAACAAACTGTTCAGTTGAATACTCTGGGCATGCCCAGAAGGTGTTTTGGGAAATTTTGCAAATGAAAAACATCTTGTATGTCTTGTTTGCTTATTTCCTTTATTGAGATGCTGAAGCTTTAGTTTGTGTTATTTTGACAGTTTATGTGGTATGACGTTTAGAGACTAGGGGCCTCATGTAGGTAGCCAAATACCGGTCGGTAACGGCCGATTTTCGGTAATTATACCGTTACCGACCGGTATTTTGGCTATTGGTATGTAGGGGGTCAATTTCTTGATTCGGAATTTACCGAGTCGGTAAAACTACCGAATCGGTAAAATTACCGAATCGGTAACGTTACCGAAGTGGTAATTTTACCGATTCGGTAATTTTACCGAATCGGTAAATTCCGAATCAAGAAATGATATGTAGGGGGAGTGTGTGTGTGTGTTTACGAGTCGGTATTTACCACCAACTTATAGTTGGTGGTAAATAATTAATGTATGTGTATGGGCATTTAGAAGCGCGTAGCAGTGTGCAATGTGGCATACACACATGCCCTTAGGGCATGTATGTGTGCCACATGTGCACACATGGCCGAATCAGGGGTGCAACAGGGTGTCAATGTGACACCCTGCCACCCTTGCATGTGTTCCCCCCATTACCGAATCGGTATTTACCGATTCGGTAATGAGGCATACCTTCCCATCAATGGGAAGGTATGCCTCATTACCGAATCGGTAAATACCGATTCGGTAATTACCGACTTGTAACGAATCGGTAAAAAATACCGACTCATTACCTACATACGAGTTACCACTTCTAAAATACCGATTCGGTATCGTTCGGTATTTTAGAAGTGGTAACTGGTATGCTACCTACATGAGGCCCAAAGTGATTAGCATTCTCTAAATCTGATGATAAATGAGTAAGTTACTCTATTTCATATTCATAAACAATAGAATGTGGGCCTTCGAACATATGTTTAAATATATTACATTTTCATATTTGAAAATAATATTGCTAAGATTGGAGCAAAAATAAATTTTTATTAGAATTCAAATCAGTCACTATGAAGTACATTTGATTTAAGAAGCAAAACACCCTTACAAAATCAATAAAAATGTAAATATGGAATGGTGTTCATAACAATAGGTTTTCATCTGTATGAATGTTGACCCTGCTACCTTAAGTATACCAGTTGCTGCATTGTCCCACATTGCATGAAGGTAATTTGGGCTGTTCTTTCTTCTGCTCACTGGCAAATATCTCTGAACATTCTGCTTCTCTGAGTCTTATTTTTCACTGAATTATCATGTCCTCTTGTATCTTTCCGACTTCACCAAATGGCTCTGGTCTCTTATTACGAGTAGCCCAGGTGAGATTGAGATAGCTATCACACTGGCTGAATTCTGTTAATCTAGTCTCAGAATTCACCTGGTGCATTAGTTAACAAGGATAAACATTTGGGGGAAGTCCTATCAAGACTGGTAGTTCAGGAGACCGCTTTCATCTCTATTGCATGAGTCACTGAGGGATTCCACGTGGAACCTCAAATTTGTAGTTCTGTGGTATTGGTGTGATTAGGGGCCCCACAATGCCAACTGAAAAGTAGAACTGCGGGGTGGACCTATGCGTTTCAGCTGCTACATACAGCTGTGGAAGGCCGAACACCATACTCCACATGCAACCTCATTAGAATTGTCTGGTGGATCAGTGGTTCCAGAAAACAGAGGATTGGCATGACAAGTCCACTTGTTTCCCTGGTTGTGCCAAAGAAAATTATGAAATCTACACCCAGAGACCCCTTTTACCCCTTATCACATGTGAATAATTCATTGATGGGATGTTGAGGCACATGTATGGTGTGACCTCGCAGCACAGTGGATACAATCAACCATGGAGATGTCATACAATATATTGCCTTCTGTAGCTGAGGGCAGTCTAAGTAGCTATAAAGTCTTTTCTACTCTTTATAATGTTGGGCTCAATTATTTTCCAAATTCAGAGCAACACAACAATGTATTATCTAAACAAACAGAGAGAAATAGGATGCATAGTTTTTGGATGGGATGCACAGAGGACCTGCCACTATCCTCTGACTGGCCATACCAATGGCAGTAGTTAGACAGTCTTTTTTTTGTCAAAATAGATGCAGAAGAGTTACTGCCATTGTGCCAGTAATTCAGTCAAGGTCCTGCCACCAAAACTAATTTTGCTGGCTATGTCCCTGTCTTTGTGGCTCCTGAATTATTGCAGTGTGGGTTTTTACAATTCATATGTATGACTGGTACATTTTAAAACTACCCAAGCATCCTTCCACATGCACGTTCACATGTTCAAGTGGAAGAGATTCTGCATTTGGTGTTTGGAGAACCACGATAACCATAGAATGTGCCAAAAAAAGGCTGACGTACCCAAACATATGACAAAATGCGGAGTTCAGTTTTTGTCAGTAATGGTAAGTTTGGCTGCTAATATTGCCTCTCATAAATGTTCTTGTAAGTCACCTTTTTCACCATCAAAGTGACTCCTTAGAACAAGCGTTTATTGTAACAGTCATGAGAAACTCCTATTTTTTTTTTTAGAGTTGAACACACATATCAACCCTCTGTAAAACCCATATGTAAGTCATACCTTCACAATTAGTCTTTGAATGTGGTCTTTGTACTGGGTTCACTCTGACCAAAAGGGCAAATTTTAATTATTTTCATTGGTGCTTTCAACAAAGAACTGCCTTTTGCTCCAAAAGAACAGTAAAAAGATTACAAGGATTAAAACCATTTACCATAAAAAAAGAAAAAAAAATAAGAAGCATAAAGCATTGCAAAAAACAACAGTTACTGAAAAAAAGAGAAAACCTAAGTCTATCTATGAGGCCGCTGCCTAGACAGGCTGTGAGCGGGTGTTTCCAGAAGTATGCTGGTTTTGGGATGCACCATTGTTAGTTCAGTAGGGTGAGTTGAGTGCAGGTACTCAAATATATAACTTATATTTCATGCTGTCCTGTATTTTATTTTTGTTTTACTAGACCCTTATTGAGCAGATAGAACAGAGATGTGAGAAGATAACGGAGTAAGTACAATACAAATATTTTATAAACTACTTTTTTTTTTACAAAAATCTGTAATTTTAGTTTTAGAGTACTGTAGTAATCATAGCAAGTGTAAATAGAAAAATCAGCCCCAATTTGTAAAGATGTCACTGCTTAACTTGAAATACACCTTCCTACACACTTGAATGCCTGTGAATTGGAGAGGATTATAATCAGTTTATTGGGTGTTTCTTTGCTTACTCTTATTTTGCTTTGTGGGTTGTATTTCTTCAATATCACTGAGTGATAGCAGGGGCTGCTTTGCTTCTGAAAACACAATTGTTAATGTTATTATTTGGATGCACGTTATACATTCACATAGAATGTGTAGAGGCTGTTTTAATTAATACTTTTATTATATGCAGACTACATTTGGGCAGCACACTGCGTTTGGCGAATTATGGTGTTAAAATTTCAGTGTTTCATTTCATAGCCTGGAAAATAGTATGCTATGCAGGAACAGATTGGTTGAATTCTTTTCCCCATTGTTTGTCAAATAAATAGTACTTCTGTAAAGCTGGAGGAGGACGCAACTCTAATCTCCAACCAAAATGGCCTGTGACTACCCACTTGTGATTACTGATGGAGCTCTCAATTGCACCATCTTGCAGGACCTAAATCTACTATATGTAGGAACAGGGACAAGCTTTTTGGAATGTGTAGAAGTGTAATTGTTAAATATTATCAGTACTAAAAACAAATACAATGATTTGTATTAAAAAGATTTGAATGGGTTCGACCTTGGTTGACCGAGATCAGAATGAGCATGGCCTAGATGTGAGTTACACAGGCATCTAAATGCAGGCTTGTTGAGTCCAAGACACAAGATCTGTGATAGTGAGGATCTAGTGGCAATGATTTTAAAAGCCAGGACATCAGTGAGTAGTTAATCTAAAGTTGTATCTCTTCTTTTCAGGTTAAAGCTTGTTCTTGCTACTGAGTTGTGTAGTTGATCGTATTTACATTCAGGGTTTAATAAGTGTAAAAATATTTGGTTCTAGTATTTGTTCATAGGCAGCTAAATTCATCAGCTGGATACATTTTGACATGCACATCGCAGGGCTGGGATAAAGGGTGTACAAGATTGCAAAATCAGGGAATGATGATACACACCCAGCCAAATGACACTTTAAAGTATTTAGCTCCTGCAAAGCAGGGGATTTCTTTAAATTTACTCTACAACTAAGTTAAAAGATACCCTCTCCACTCATCCAGAAGAGAAACAAAATTGATAATTTGTAGGTGGGAATAGGTCGCCCTATTGATTTAAACCTTTGGAGCCTCGCACATTCAAGATAGATTAGAAATTGCGTTTTTGATGGTGTCAGTAGCAAGAAAGTACTTAAGACACTTGGTTGAAGTTTAGAGATACAGTAAAGGATATTATATTTTCAAAACATATGGCAGTCTCTGTGTTACGTTTAACAGGTGTCAGGGGTGTTGTGGTGCATTTCTTTAAAGGAACAGCACCCTCACTATCCTGGATGACCCTGAGTTTTCAAGAAAATAATGCATCAGAAATGCAGGCAGCATTAAATTGAAGAATGTGTACCAGACCAGGGCTGTGATGCTTGCAAACTTAGAGTAGTGAAAAAATAAGCTCTGTCATCAAGCGAAGTCTTTTTTGCCCGTCAAGGTGGAGTACTGCATATCTGATGTGCTTGTCTCTCACGAAGCCTTGGCAGTATTACATTGTTTTTTATCCTTCTGCACAGCAATGTAAAGCAGGATAAAAATTATTACATAGTTCTCATACTACACATATCCTGCTTTACACACAGCTCTTAGTACAATATCCCATTGAAGGTATGCGAGTCATACAGCAATTATCAGGTGTGTGCTAGCTCCTGGCACAGGTTGTAACCCAAGGGATCTGCATAACATTTCAGTAATAAACATCTCAAAGATCTAAACATTAGAAAGAGTTTTCTGAATGGATTATTCGGTGAAAACTTCCAAGGTTCAGTCTCCATTTTCTAGGACACTCCGATGATGAAAACATTATTCTGTCTGCGTCTTTCAGATTGCCCTTCTAATTTGTAGCTGTAAACTGGATAGCACTGAACTCCATTCCTGCTGCCTCAAATTAAGTTTTTTTTGCAAACTTTGACCACCTTTGCTACAGCCTCTTCTGGAGGTTACCATACTTAAGATAGATATGTATTTAATACCAGGAGTGACAGGCTCTTCCGTTGCAGAGTTCAATGAGCCAGAGGAGTCAACCATTATGCAGGTCTGTTTCTTGTCTGCTCTTTCCATATATAAATGCAGAAAGACTTCATAACTTTAGATATCTAAAAAATTCCAGAAGTATCTCCAGGACAAAAATGGTCAAATCATCTGCTTATTGTTCAGATGGTAGGAGCTTAGCTTACATTCAGCCTCTCTAATCCACACGCGGATTTTGAGTCGCGGAGCTAACGGAATTAAGTGAGGCTGCGTTCTGCTTGATGTTAGGTGGACAGACCACGAAACTTTAGTGGCATATGGGAAACGAAGGCCTGGGTGAATCAGATGGCGAACACCGTGTGAGGTAACACCGCCGAGGGTGCCAGCCCCGGAACGCTGAGGGTGCCTGGATACAGGAATTGCTACCTGTGTTGTGATAGAGAGCATTTTGAATTACGTGACGCAAGTCCATAGATTTTGCTTTACCCTTGTCCTGAGTAGGCCAGAAGAAATTGACGGCTGAAACGCGTCCGCAGCTTGTATATAAAGGAGTCACCATTAATGCAAATATGTTGAACTGTTTAGAAGCACATTTTTGAAAAGATAGAGAGGTGTCGTACCTCATGTGCTAGAAGGACTACCTCTAAGTGTATCACCCAGATATTACGAGTGAACACTAGAGTTGCAAAAAAAATGTCGTTAGTGTATTGGAGATATTGAGTTTTGTATATATATATATATACATATGTCCTGTGTTTGTTATTGTGTATACCTTGTTGTATGTTTTTTCATCAATTTATTTTTGAAGGGATATGTGGGTCAGAGACTGGTCCAATAGCATGTATGTGTGTGAAACTAAATTGAACATTGTTTGTAAAATCATATAGTATTGTCAGGGTAATTAATTGTGACCTTACTAAAAATAAATTGGATATTCATCCCTCCGTACTTCCTTGTTATTCATACATTCAGCCTCTCAGCAGTTCAGCCTCACATGACCTCTCCGTTGAAAAAAGAGAAGTTTGTTTTATCTAGTGACACTGAGAGCTTTCTCCTCCACAAGAACAAAAAAACAGAGTTAGCAGATTTCACAAATTTAAGTTAATGCTACATGCAGAGCCTCTAAACGTGTTTTATGTTATGACATGGTAGATCTGTGGGTTACCCCAGGACCAACAGTTTTCCTGGAGCAATCTCCTCAGCCGACCTGATCCACCCATTCTTGTCATTGAAGTCTCAGATGCCACTAGCATTTCAGGCAAAGTAGGGCAGCAAATGTGCCCTTGGCTATTCGCAGTGCAGAGAATGTGGAATGGACGTATGTAACACCAACTGTAGCAGATGCCATTGGATCTAAGGATACATATCCTGATTGATGATTGAATAATGTTCGCATTTTCAAAACATGCAGTTATCCCATTGGGGTCCTGCTGCTAGTATAAGCTGGGGCGGGGGTTCAGAAGCTAAAGAGGAAAGAGGCATGTTTTTAAGGCTTTTTCGAAAATAAAAGCTAGTTGCCTTGAGATTGATGAGAAGAATGGAGTTCAGGACCAAGTTAGAAAGTGATCTTTGGTCTACTGTGGATTTGAGAATCCCAGGGAGCAAAGTAAATTGGCCTGAGGAAAATGAAGAATGCAGGAAAACATGTAAGGGCAAACACACTGTTGATGATGAAGAGGGCCTGTCTTCTACAAAGGACATTGACAAATACAGAAAGACTTGAAGAGAGATTGCTTACGATATGAAGTCAATTGAGATTTGTGAGTGAGGAAAGAATAAATAATGGTGCGGAGTAACAAGGATCGGGCATGCTGTGACTTTTTGCTTACTTTGAATTCAAAATTGTAGGTTGTGTAGGAGGTAAGGAGAGTTTCCATATCCTAACTGGATAAGATAATAGATGGACCTGCACCTACAGTTGAACAGACGTCTGGGAATGTTGAAGAAACAATTACATGAGACATGGTTGATTTAAAGAAAAAAGGAAGCTAGTCAAAGATGAAGCTAAGATTTTTGACCCAAGCGAAAATAACTTTTATTGCTTCCGATTCATCTGGCAATGGCTGGATAGAATTGTCTGTCATTCAGATGGTTTCTTTGGCAGGAATTGCGCAGAACTTTAATTGAACCTTCCAGAACTGTAGCCAAGTCCGATAATTAGTTAGGTTGTCCTCAACATAGGCCTTAAAGCTGAAAATATTTGCTAAAAGAATATTGTAGATATTAGACCTTTGCAAATGTCCCTTGTGCAATGCCAGTCCTAAGCAGCCGTAAACAGATTGCTCCAAACTCGTTCAGTGTTGCTGGACATGCTTGATAACTTGAAGGGCCAGTATTCAGGTATTGTGAAATATGTGTTTGCATCAATGTCTTCTCAGCTGGCACAAAAATGTGTTCAATCATCTGTGTCACACTGACCCAAAGCTGCAGGTGTAAGCAACAGTTAATATTTTCGGGTTGCCTTTACTCTATCCTTCTGTGTTTACCTGCTAAGGCCAAAGTTGCATCCTCCACTGAAATCAGAGTATCGCATATCCCTTCCACTTCTGTCCAGAACTGTGGTACACATTGCTATTTTTTACCCTGGCTATTCTGTGACATAACAACTGCACTGTTGTTTGTTGGTAAAGACTGACTGCTCTTTGAAGTCACTGATTTCTGAGCGTAGCTATAGGGTACCAGGCTTGCACCTTTGCACGACAACGAGTTAGAGGTGAGTCCCAGCCAGGCCCCAGCACTCACACCTGACATCAGCAGGAATATGGATCCCTCTGTATAATATGTTTAGGTGCTGCCCACAAGCAGTAAGTCTGCCCATTGTGGGAAAACTCATGAAGCTGCATTCGTAATTGGGGAGATAAAGGGCATAGCGTCAACGTAGAAAAGGGTGAGGGTGGGGTATCTCTTATGCTGGACATGATGCATGTTCAGGACAAAGGGATAACTGCCCAAAACCAGTCTGCCTCACATGACAGCCATCTTGCTCCTTTGTGAATTTTAACAGTAGTATTGTCTGATTTAAAAAAAAAAACAAAAAAAAAAACACGTTTTAATGTATTTTTTTTCTTTAAATTAATTGGGGTATTTTGGTGTCCCTCGTTTGATGTGGAAAGAACCCACATTGCTTGTTTGTGATAGGGGCTCTTCCATTTTATTTGATCAATCTGAAAGAGTGCATTTGACCAATTCCTTTTTCGCTGCCTGCTCTCTTGCCAAAATCTCCCTAGGAGCACATTCTTTAACACCTACCTAAGACCACATTATTCCTTCCTCAGCAATAGCCACTTGAACTTTTACCATTAAAGACACCCAGTTATGTTTCTAAAGGGCCAATTCACCTTTTCCACAAAGCTGTGCTTGTTGGTTACAGAATTTCCCATCTAGATTACTGTAATGTCCTTCGCTCATTTGACTAGAGGTTGAATAACACACAAACTCCAAATGTTGATAACACTGTGGTCCAGTTTTTCACTGGAATCTGCAGTGCCAGCGTCTGCCATGTTAAATGGTTCTGCCACTGCTACTCATCCAATTGCAAATACATTCACTTTCATCATTACTCTGTCTAGAATTTAGCTTATCTCTCTCCCTGCCCCATCTTCTTATTCTGTTCCATTTGTCGCCTTTCAAAACTCAACCACAGAATTTAATCTTGATTCTTCCAGTGGTTAGCTTCAACTGTTATGGATATCTTTACTTCTTTAACTTCAGTAATAGAAGTTTTATTAAGTGTTAAAGGTCCAGCTTTTAGGCAATTCATTCCTCTTAGTTTGCAAATTGCAACACCTAGCCTTCTTTCTCTACAGATCAAGGCAGAAGACCTCCTCCCTTGTCCACTTTGATTAGAACTCAACGCATAATGCAGTGCATAACATTTCCATTAGAAATGCTCTGTAAATTAATGTGACATTATATAATTTATATAGCATGTTTATTATGTGATGTTCTTTTTGCCAGGTACCAACAGCTGCTAAGTGAAATACACAATTGTTACCTAGATCAGAGAGAGCTCTTATTAAGCCCAAGCATCACTTCTACAATTGCGGACATGACCTCACAGAACAACCGAGATCATTGTGCTCTGGTAAGATGACCCATTTGAAAGACACAGTCTTGCTAAAGCTTGTTCTCTTGCATGCCCAAACCTGATTTAGTGCTATTTGTTTTTATTTGTGATAGATTAAAAAAAGAAATACCATGTAAAAATGTTGCAGACCAATAACGTTATGGCTAACTCACATTTCAATGTGAAATACAAAGATGTAGTGGTAAGCAGTTGGATATTACCACCTAGGCCTTTTGAACACAACTTAAGCTGTAACCTAACTCTGATTCGACCTTTAACCCTAACTCTTTAACCATTCTCAGCCTTCACACTTACCCCTGCCCTAACCTCAACCTGTAACCTTAAATAAAAAATAAATAAAAAAATTCTAATACATTTTTATTTGGTGCAAAAGAATATTTTTTAATTTTTAAAACAACTTTTTAAATATTTAAAATAAATATAACTCTTGTTGGAAAATCCTTTGTGTCTCAGGTTTTTCCTGCAAATTGTTTTAATGCTAACCATATTTGTAAGTGCCATTTATTCGTAGTATACTTCTAATAGCTCTTAAGAAGAATACATATTATTTGAAATTATATTTTGTCTAGAGGATTTAAGGAAATTATAAACATAACTTTCTGAAATGTCTACAGTTGCAAAGCAAGTTTTAATTACTGTGCTGTATATCCCTGCCTTGCCATCATTCACTGTAATCCAGTATTTTTGCATAGAAATGTAATACAACACAAGTGTTTAGAGATCATCTTGCTATGCAGATGATTCCTTAGAGAAGCTCAACAACTACCAAATGGGGAGCATTTATTCATTCTTCTGCAGCCATCCTTGTAAATATTTTGACTGACCTGTAAAGCTGTCAAATGGTCTTGATGAGTGCATTTTTTTATGGTGACACATATATAAGTAGATATTTAGGATGGTTTCCCTTGCCTTTACAATTCAGGCTGTTTCAAAAGAGGGTTGCCTGGTGTCTGTTAACATCTAGAAATGCATATCTCTACATTTTGATTGATGCCTCTTTCTGCAGAATCTTCGCCTTATAAATATCCATCCAGACACCAGCCTGGTCCAGAGACATTTTCCCAGCAATTGCTCAAGATTGCCATCAGGTGGCACTATGTGGATTCAGCCACAACTCTGCTCACTGGGTGTGACGTCATGATAGTATATTGGGCACCAGCTGGCATGATATCATCAGTTTCTATTTTTCAGTGCCTCATCGGCCCTTGTCCTGATCTCGCTTGGTGCTTTTCCAACAACATTCCTCAGCATTTCAACAGTGTCTAGGCCAAATGTATCCTCCTAAGATTTCAGGATTTAAACCACAAGGAAATATGTTTGTCAGATCCACACAACATCTGCATGTTATTTTTGTTCTTGAAACATGATGATGTGCCCTGCAACTTCTGTGCTTTGATGCACTCAAAAGCTATAAAGGAGCAGGAGACAAAACTGTTTTTAGAGAAGGCCCACAGTGGTACGAAGAAGTGTCCCCCTTTGCTTTCATGCAAGTCTCTTGACAGTGAATGATCTTCAAACAATCTTGCAAAGAAAACACTCAAAAAAACTTTTGTCGAAGCCGGATAAGTTAATTACCTGTAATCCTAGTTATCCAGTATTGGGGTATCTTTCATAGGTTTACATGCCTGAATCATTCCCCGTTGTTGAAGTGGGAGTTCCAGAGTACATAAAATAAAGCAGTAAGTAGTGAGTTCCATAGGCTATCATTGAGGTAACCATGTATTCAATAACCTATCAACCTCCTTTTATAAAAAGCCCAAAACACGACCAATCAGCAACCAGCACCCTCCAGAACCTTTCCAAGAGAGGCTGAATCCCTCAGATTTTCACAGCACTTCGTGTGTAAGGGAGTCTCCCTGAGCTCTGGTGAGTTCTTCAATTTTTCAGCTAACTCTTGTTCTATAATTTTATAGAAGAATGTCTGATAAAAAAGGATTATTTAGACCTTGTAAATCCTGCGGAAAGAAAAGAGTGCATATTGATGATGCCCACAAAGATTGCATCTATTGCCTCCATCCTCATCATGAGGCAAAGCAGTGTAAAATATACCACACTTTTTCAACTAAGACCCTTGAAGATAGAGAGGGAAGACTTTTATTGTGGCTGAAAAGGAAGCAGAGTGCTTCATCAGATGTTGAGAGCGACACGTCCTTCAAGACTTATAAAAGGCCCAGGTCACCTGAGGGTCAGCCTGAAGAGAGAAAGAAACATTCTAAAGTCTCTCATCTGACCAGAGAATCTCTAAAACAGGAGAACCAGCCTAATGTCTACTCAGAGATAGGATGTCCCCGAAGAATGAGGGGAACCTAAGAAAAACTGGAATCTTGAAACCATTCCAGAAGAAAAATCAGCTACAAATCTTCATCGGCGTCAAGCTCACCGTCGACGCCTATTACTTCATCAACAACGATGACAATGACTGTTGTCGTCGATACCGTCGACAGAGCTAACTACATCGATGGCAAGTATTAAGGGTTATTAAGGGTTCTATACCGTCGACGTTACCTCTATTGTCAACGACGACTCCGTCGACGAAGGCACCACTATTGATGAAGATCTCATTGTTGTCGAGACCATAGACGAATACCTCGTCGTCGGCAAAGACCCTAACGACTACTCCATTGTCGATGTCCCCAGCCGCACCGGCGACAACAACTCCACCGTCGACGACGATAATTCTACCATTGACGACCTCGACAGCTGCATCGTCGATGAGAATTCCAATTTCGTCTGCAGGTCCATCAACTCCATTCCTACAACCTACACAAATGGAATTTAGAACACCCAAAATTTCTCCACTACCTCCAAGTCACCTGTTAGATGTGGAAGACACTGATGAGGATGAGGGCCCATTCGGAACTGCGCATAGCCCTTCTGAACTCAACGTGAAGTATCGAGAAGAAGACTAAGACTATGACAATGAGGAGCAATACTATCAACAGTATCCAGTCCTTCATGCTCCGTATCATCAATTCAGATACTTTGAACAGCCAAGGTAACAACCTGCTCAACTGCCTCCGACCCTAATAGTGGACCTACAAAATATGTTGGTAGATTATAAACGGAGGTTTCCTCCTCAGGAGGACTGTGTCACAGTGCCCCCACCTCCGCCTGTAGCTCCTCTACTACCACCACCACCACCACCACCACCACCTGCCACACCCAGATTGACGCAACGTCCCATAATTCCTCTGCCTCCCAGAGAGGATCCTACCACCTCTAAAGAAGAGTCTGAGGAGGGAGAAATCCAAGATCCTACTCCGCCCACAGATGAATAGGATGATTATATAGTACCAACACCGTCCCATCCACCTCATCGTCCTTCAAACTCGCCTCCGGGGAATATCGGATTTTCCACAATATAATGGACAGAGCTACTACCAGATTCCACTTGCCCAAAATTGTAAAACAATCGGACTGCCTTCTGTACTATTTTAAAGAACAATCAAGAAAGACAGTCAGGTCAATACCAGTCATTGATTACATTTGGCAAGAGAGTGTCAAGGTAATGAAGACGCCAGCTTCTGTGGTTCCAGTGCTACCGAGTCTTGATAAAAAATACAGGGCCCCAGAGGATTCTCCTGCATGTCTCACAGGTCATCCCAAGCCTGACTCTGTGATCTCGCAGGCAGCCCAAAGGAGATTAAAAAACCCATCTACTCCCATCACATCTCTACCGGATAAAGAGGGTCGCCATCATGACTCCATTGGAAAAAGATTTTCCTCAATGGCGGCAATTTCTGTCAGAGCTTCTAATGCCTTAGCCATCTTGGGCCGCTATGATCGGCAAATGTGGTCCGATATGGGGACATAGAGAGACCTTATCCCAGAAGAAAATAAGGAAAGGTTTAATCAGATCCTTGCAGAAGGTGAAAGAGCAGCGCCAGAAATCATAGACTGAGCAATGGATATAGCCATTACAAGCTTCCGTCAGCTAGCATGTGCGGCCATTCTAAGGCGGCAGGGGTGGCTAAGAGCAACAACCTTCCGCCCAGAAGTGCAGACAAAAATTCTTGACATGGAATATAATGGCAATAGCATATTCGGCAATCACATAAATGAGGTGCTTACAACTAAGAAAGATACGGATACTTCCAAAGCGCTAGGTACCCTTCAGTACCGTAAAGTGCCCTTTCGGGGAGCTTGAGGCTGTGGGTTTTGTGGATACAGAGGAAACTACCAACGTGCCCAGACTTACCAGTCCTACCAGCCACAATATCGCCAAGGATACCAACAACAATCCTACCGACAACCAACAACGGCTGGTTTCTCTAGACACGGCTCCAGACGGAAGCCAGTGTATCAAGCCTGTGACTCCGGTTGCAAGCAGTGATTACAACAGGGTACCAGTTACATTTCCCTTCTTCCCAACCGGTGCGAAGATTTCCAACCATATCCACCAGTGGCACAATATCATGTAAGACAAGTGGGTCCTGGATCTCATCTCTAATGGCCACACTTTGGAATTTACCCAAATACCTCCCAATACCCCAACCAGGGGATCGCACCCCCCTCGTCTTCACTTACTCCAAAAGGAATCCAAGATTATGCTCCAGAAAGGGGCAATAGAAAAGGTCCCTTTTCCTCAGAGAAGGAAAGATTTCTACTCCTGCTTCTTCCTTATTCGCAAAACATCGGGAGAGTAGAAACCTATCTTAGACCTCAGGAAATTAAACAAATTCATTAAAAGTCAAACTTTCAGGTTGGTCACGCTCTCTGACATCCTGTGGCGCCTCAACAGCAGAGACTTTATGACTTCATTGGATCTAGAGGACACGTATTTTCATGTTCCTATACATCCAAAGCACAGAAAATTCCTCCGGTTCACAGTGGCTGGTACCCACTATCAATATCGAGTCCTTCCATTTGGCCTCAAATCGGCCCCACAAATCGGCTCCACAAATTTATATGATGTTTCTAGCTCCTGTGGCAGCAGCATTTCGGAATAAGTCATCAAGTACTCCCGTACTTAGACAATTGGCTGCTGAAGGCCCCATCAGCTCATCTAGCAAAGCCCGCAACAGACAGTTGTCTAGCCATGTTCCGCAAACCTCACGAGAAATCATCTATCCTCCCAAGCCATACAATTACATTTCTGGGAGCCAACTTGAACACCATTCAGAACAAAGCCTTCCTCTCCCAGGAAAGACAGAAGCGGTTGCAAGAGTTGGCACTCAAACGTTCCAGAAAAAAGTATGTTTCTGTGAGAATATTCAAGTCTCTGCTGGAAATGCTCTCTTCCGCAATCAATTAGTACCACTGACTCGCTTACATATGAGGCCTCTCCAATTAGAACTTCAAAGCCAATGGGTTCAAACCACAGGTTCTTTCGATGACGTGGTAGCTATCACCCCAAGCATGAAATAGGCATTCTAATGGTGGACACACAAATCACACCTGTTCCAATGGCCTCTCCTTTCTTCCAGTGATTCCAGACTACATAGTAACACCAGATGCTTCTATGGAAGGTTGGGGAGGACACTTGCAGGACCTGCAGGTTCAAGGAAAGTGGTCCTTTACTCAACGTCAAATGCACATAAACAGGTTGAAGTTGAAAGACATTTTTCTCTCCCTTCAGGCTTTCCTCCCTTGAATACAGGGATTATCAGTGTTGATCCGCACGGACAACACCACAAGCATATTTTATATCAACAAGCAGGGAGGCACCAAATCTCTATCTCTCTCACAGGACGCCCAACAGTTATGGAACTGGTTGGCTCTCCACGAAATATCCCTAACAGCGGAGCATGTTCCAGGCCTCCGGAATACCTTGGTGGATGCTTTGAGCACAACCTAAGACACTTGCCACGAGTGGGAACTAGAACAGAACCAACTGGACAGAATATTTGCAGTCTGGGGAAAGGCAGTGTTGGACCTGTTTGCGACCCAAGTCAACTCCAAATGCTGATTCTTCGCAAGCAGATTCCCTCTCCCTTGGGAGATTGCTCTTTCAATGCACTGGTCCGGGATCTATGCATACATCTGACCATTTCACAGGAATGCAAAGACATAATTGCTAGATCCCATGCTGACAGCACCAATAAGACATACGGAATGAAATGGAAGCATTTTTGTCTATGGTGAAGTCGTAATGAAGTACATCCTTTGCTCTTTGCTTCAGAAGAATTTTTACCTTATTTGCTATCCTTATGAAAATCTGGATTGGCACACTCTTCAGTTAAAGTTCACCTCGCTGCTATATCTAGATACAGACGCTCATCTGAATACCCATCCTTATGCTCATCAAGAATCGTAAAGCAATTTATGAAAGGACTGTTTCGAACTTTCCCACCCATCCGAGCGCCACCCCCAGAGTGGCAGCTAAATGTAGTGTTATCACAACTTCTAAAGCAACCCTTTTAGCCCATCCACAAGGCAGACATAAAATATTTACCATGGAAAGTTGCTCTTCTTTTGGCAATCACATCAACAAGAAGGGTAAGTGAAATACAAGATTTTACCATAGCGCATCCTTTTTGGCGCTTCACTGATGAAATAGTCATTCTTAGAACAAATCCTAAATTCATCCCTAAGGTTCCCTCTCAGTTCCATTTGAATGAACCGGTCATCCTAAGAACTTTCTTCCCTAATCCTTCTATGCCTGCAGAAAGAACGCTTCACACTTTAGACATCAAAGGATATCTTAAATTCTACTTACAAAGGACTAAAGCTATACGCAAGTCAGTTCTGCCCTTCGTAGCCTATGGACAAGGCCGCTAGTACGTTGCAGTTTCTAAGGCTACTATCGCCAGATGGGTAGCGAGCGCAATTCAATTTTGTCACAACAAGGCTGGCAAACCATTATCAAGGACTGTAAAAGCACACTCCACTCTGGCCGTTTCCACATCAACTGCTATGTTTGCCGGAGTACCACTGGAAAAGATCTGCAGAGCTGCAATGTGGAAAACAACGCATACGTTTACGCAGCATTACTGCCTGGAGTCATCACAGCGGGCTGATGCAGCTGTGGGATAGGCAGTGCTACAAAACCTATTTCAGTAAGGTAAGTCTCTTTAATTAGAGGAATTATTTAAATAAATAAAAAAAATGGAAATGATGAATAATGTTACAAATTAAGTATATGTGTATATATCTGTTTGTGGTTTCCTTAAGTAATATCATTGATTTATGTGATATAACAATGTTTAGTATACACACCATTACTTTGGGTATTTGAATTATATTGAAGGATATTTTAACACTAGCCACCGTCCACTTAAGTGCTTACTAGAATGATGTGTATATATATATATATATATATATATATATCTCCAACAAGCTGTCCCTGCGGGAGGAGCACTGAATAGCTGGTGCCGGCGGCGAGGTAAGGACAACCTCGCAAATGTATCAAAAGCAAGCTTTGAAAGAACAAAGACGCCGCACTCTTCCTGAATAGTTGAAGTTAGAGTTTTATTTTCTCTTCACCTACGCGTTTCGAACTATGGCAGTTCTTGGTCACGGTAGTATACATAAGTCCCTTTTCACTTTCAATATTTATACCAATTCTCCACTTTACCGACAATGAGGCATTATGGGTATGGTAGTTTGTTACACAAAAAATGTATAATTACATTTGAGATTTAAATCGAGTCTGAGTTATTGTGTGGGCACTGATGTCATAGTGTGATTAAGGGTCCAAAGTTGCATAACAATGTGTTATATGCTTAGGTTGACAATTAGAAACAGTCAGTACGTATCTAAATTTTTGCGTTTAGTCTCAATTTGTATACACGAATCCTGCGTGTATATTGTCAACAAACAAAGGACTTAAAGTCTGGTATTATGGCTGAGTGCCCTATATACCTCGATTTGCCCTTTCATGACAAAATGACCACACAGCAGATCAGACAACGACAGCAATCCATTTCTACATACAAAAGTAATGATCTTAGTGACCAAATACCCATTGAAGATGATGAACTTTATGTACACTTATAAGAACATTAAGTGCAATTGGTGATACATTTCAGACTAAAACCTTGATCAAAACAGTTTCTTTGTAACATATTAGAATCAATTGAGCAATATTTGAATGTGTATTTGGTCACTAAGATCATTACTTTTGTATGTAGAAATGGTATTCTGCTGGAGCAGAATAAGACCAGCGCTTTTATTCGGAACCCTACCTAGGGTAACAACATCACCGCAAAAAGAAGTCATCGGAATCCCACTCAGGGAATGAACTACTTCTACCAGCATCCTCCTGTGCACTAAGCAACACCCACTCAGGGCGGGAACTGATCAAAATGGTGTGATGGTCGTTCCGAATTTGACTTAGCAATGCAGTCGCCCATGAAGAAGAGGTGACATCCTCGAAACGCGTCGGCAGAAAGACTGTAATCCCGGATCCTGCTGGTTGCTATATTTTAATTTAATCGTTGGTGTGATTCAGCGGTTAACAGCAGCGGTGTGTGCCTCCAGATATGCTTGGGCACTTTGAGTTGGAATTTAAACCGCGGCAGCCCTGCCGCGCTGGAGAGCACCGTCCCAAACGAGGAGAGGCCGTGGTGGGAACTGATCCTTGCCTAATCGGCGCCACTGCTGGAGCAGAATAAGACCAGCGCTTTTATTCGGAACCCTACCTAGGGTAACAACATCACCGCAAAAAGAAGTCATCGGAATCCCACTCAGGGAATGAACTACTTCTACCAGCATCCTCCTGTGCACTAAGCAACACCCACTCAGGGCGGGAACTGATCAAAATGGTGTGCTGGTCGTTCCGAATTTGACTTAGCAATGCAGTCTCCCATGAAGAAGAGGTGACATCCTCGAAACGCGTCGGCAGAAAGACTGTAATCCCGGATCCTGCTGGTTGCTATATTTTAATTTAATCGTTGGTGTGATTCAGCGGTTAACAGCAGCGGTGTGTGCCTCCAGATATGCTTGGGCACTTTGAGTTGGAATTTAAACCGCGGCAGCCCTGCCGCGCTGGAGAGCACCGTCCCAAACGAGGAGAGGCCGTGGTGGGAACTGATCCTTGCCTAATCGGCGCCACTGCTGGAGCAGAATAAGACCAGCGCTTTTATTCGGAACCCTACCTAGGGTAACAACATCACCGCAAAAAGAAGTCATCGGAATCCCACTCAGGGAATGAACTACTTCTACCAGCATCCTCCTGTGCACTAAGCAACACCCACTCAGGGCGGGAACTGATCAAAATGGTGTGCTGGTCGTTCCGAATTTGACTTAGCAATGCAGTCGCCCATGAAGAAGAGGTGACATCCTCGAAACGCGTCGGCAGAAAGACTGTAATCCCGGATCCTGCTGGTTGCTATATTTTAATTTAATCGTTGGTGTGATTCAGCGGTTAACAGCAGCGGTGTGTGCCTCCAGATATGCTTGGGCACTTTGAGTTGGAATATATATATATATATATATATATATATTAACGCTCCATGACTCCTTCAGGTTTCCAGGTAAGAATCGAGCACTCACGGGTAAGTAGTACGGCAGCTTCGTTTATTTCAGAGGAGTAAACAACAGACGCGTTTCGGAGCTAGTCCTTCCTCAGTGTTGTTACTAAGTTCATTGCAAGCTACATCTTATATACATCGTTCAAAATTAAACATAGAGGAGGTCAGAGGGAACAGCGGTCCGGGGTATTTGGGCGCCATCTTTAAAGGGTCAAAAAATAATGGTTCAGATACAAACGTATATAGGTGTATAATCATGAATTGGCCGTGAAATTTAAACAATTAATGTTTTTCGAAATACATGAAACATTTCATCAGTACAAATGTAAAAAAGAAATTTATCACATTGGATAAGTTTCACAGTACAGTCAATTAGTTATAAAGCCGTGGATCGGCAGTCCGCCTGTATCAGGCGATTTATGACCCCGTAGTAGGTGCCAGACAAAACTGTTCATTTGACCATAATTATGCAGTTGTCAATATTTCGCCGTGTATCGGCACTACTGACTAATAAGTCAAATGATAAAGAACAATCAATTTAGAAAAAGGAGGAATGGTGCAAGGAAAGAAAAAAGGTAAGGGAAAAACAGGAACAGAAGAAAGAAGATGTGACACATATTTTTCGAGAGTCAATGCTAGACAGCATATTCAGATAATACACATTGGGTCACAATCAAAATTACAGTTGATAATTAGTAGGTCAAGTATTTCTGAGTGGCAATGACTCCTGGAGTATCTATTATCTAGATCCCTAGATGTACAATCAGTTCTTCTCCTGAGTTTAACCCATATGGGGTCTTAGTTTGGAGATCAATTATATACCTTGACTCCAGTCGCCTTAATCTTGCTACTCTGTCCCCTCCTCTGGCATGTGCCAAGACACAATCAATCGCAAAAAACTGCAACAGATCCCTGTTGCTGGTATGTTTTATAGCGAAGTGTCTCGCTACGGGATAGGTGAGATCTTTTTTCGCTATCGCCCGCATGTGTTCCAGAATTCTGAATTTAACACTGTTCACTGTACTTCCCACATACATGAGCCCGCATGGGCATTTTAAACAATATACCACGTATGGTGTTTGGCAAGTCAGAAATTTCAAGATGACTCTTTCTTTAGGCAAGCCCTTAACATTGTAGTGAAATACTCTTTTGCTAAAGGCGCAGGCTTTACACTTCCCACAGGGAAAAAAGCCCTTCATTTCTTTTAAAGTGCCCTGTTTGCGGGAAATGGGGTCTAGATGGCTGTGTACCAGGTTATCTTTCAACGATCGAGCTTTTCTGTATGTGATTTGGGGAGTCATTGAAACATCAGACCCAATAATAGGGTCAGTTTTTAGTACATGCCAGTGTTTTCTGAGGATAGACCTCAACCTCAATGTGTCACTGGAGTAAGTTGTGATAAGCCGAAATTGGCCTTCCGTAACTTTCTCAGATTGTTTGGTTTGCAAAGTTTGTTCCCTAGGTATTTTTCTGACTCGTTCAAGAGTGTTCTCTAAAAGATTCGTATTGTAACCTCTCATCTCGAATCGTTTGAGGCTGCTCTCTGCTGCTCTTTCAAAATCACACTTTCTTGAGCAATTTCGTTTTAATCTAAGGAGCTCGCCATATGGAATGCTATTTTTCAGTTTTTCAGGATGAGCGCTAGAGGCATGAAGGATACTGTTCCCTGCTGTGGGTTTTACGATAAAGGTCAGTTGTTAATTTCCCTGATTTTACTTCTACCTTCAAATCTAGATAGTTTACTGCCACTAAACTAATCTCCCCTGAAAAGTGTAGATTCACAGTATTTTCATTAAGGTGTTGAATGAAATCATTTGCTTTACCCGTGGAACCTCTCCAGATTATAAAAAGGTCATCGATATATCGATGCCAAGATACAATCTCCTTTGTCCAATCTGAATTTTCAACGCTCCAGACCACCTGCTCCTCCCACCAGCCTACGAACAGATTCGCGTAGCTGGGAGCGAAGCAGGTGCCCATCGCGGTTCCGGAGATCTGTCTAAAGTATTCTCCTTGGAAGAGAAAAATATTATTGTAAAGACAGAATTCAATAAGTTCCAATAACATTTTGTTATGGGTTGCAAATTTTAGAGCTCTCTTCCTGAGAAAATGTTCAATGGCTTTTAGTCCTTGGTTATGATTGATGCATGTATAAAGACTGGTGATGTCTAATACAATCATACAGAATGATGAGTCCCATTCAATTTTTTCAAGTTGGTGAATGAAATCAGTCGTGTCTTTTATATAAGATGGCAGTCTCAGTACAAATTCGAAGAGAAAGTGATCTAAAAACCTGGACAGGTTTTCCGTTAGGCTTCCCATGGACGAGACGATTGGTCTTCCTGGTGGTAGTGTTGCATTCTTATGGATTTTGGGTAAATGGTAAAAGGTGGGCGTTACAGGGTTTGTTGTTCTCAAGAACAGATACTCTTCCAAGTCCAACATTGTTGTGTCGTGCCATTTCTTAATGATAGAATGCAATTTGTTAATACTCTCTAGGTAGTTTTCCTTTGTGGTTAGTTCATAACAATTAGCATCTTGTAATTGTCGTAAGGCTTCATTTACGTACTGGTCACGAGGTATTAAAACGATGTTGCCCCCTTTATCTGAGGGTTTAATAATCATGGTGGTGTCCTCTTGTAGATTTTTTACAGCTTCTTTCTGTGTAAGAGTCAGATTCTGTTCAGTTTTGCAATTTCCTGCTCTCGCTCTTAATTTGATTAGGTCTTTAATTACCCCTTCAGAGAAAACATCAATGGCGTCCATCGGCATTTGGGGTAAAAATTGGGAAGGTTGTTTGAGGCCACTCGTTGGTGCTTCTTGTGTCACATTGCTTGCTTCAATCCTTTGCGTTGAAGTCATGTATATCGATGTTTCTTCTAAGGTTCCTTCTTTCCTTAGATTTTCTAACACTTCCAAGGTGGTTAGGTCGTTTACCGTCAGTAGATCAGTGTCTTTATGTTGGGTTTTTAGGAATCTGGCTTCCTGTTTTGTCGGTTTTAACTTAAAGAATTTGTGTAATTTCAACTTACGCACTAGTTTAAAGATATCAATCCTGGTTTGCGTATATTCCAAACGGGTTCGTGGACAGAAAGAGAGTCCTAGTTTCAGAACTGTTTCTTCTGTCGGAGTCAAGATTCTAGAAGTTAAGTTGATGATGGTTAGTTGGTCAGTTTCTTCTACCATCGTCCTCCCCTTTTGGCTCGTGTTGTACGAGGGGTTTGATTCCTGGTTTTTCCTCTTCCAGCCGCCCCTTCTGGTTTGTTTTCTTTTTCGGGGGGCTTGCTTTTGCCTCCTACTGGCGGTCGCCAGTAGGTAGTTATAGTTAGGACCACGTTTCCATAGGAAATCCGCAACATTCTATTTTGAATAACTTTGGCGCCGGTTGACGAATCCTCGCGAATTTTTCAAAATAGGTGGGGCGCTACGCTACGCTCCTACCCTGAAAGTCTCGGGGGGATTCATCAAGCGGGGGCTGAGATAAAAGGGGGGTCCCAAAACGCGTTTTTCCCATGCATTTTTCCATAGGACCTTTAGACACAGCTACAGCCCGAACGGCTGAACAGAATTACTTGAAATTTGGCAGAGAGGTAGTCCTCAGGTCAAGGAAGTGCCTTTTGTAGGTTTGGTGTAAATCTGTTCAGTAGATTCTGAGAAAATAGCCTTTAAATCAATATATATATCTGAGCCAGCTTACGGTGCGCTTACCGTACGCGTACGGTGGCGTGCGCGAGCGCGATTCTGATTGGCCCTTAGATCTTAGTAAACATTCGAATCGGTCGAAACCAGGAAGCGGCGACCGCCATTTTCTCTCTCGCACTCTGAGGGGGGAGCTGAAACTATAACTCACGCGACCGCAATCTTCTGCTGATGACATATGTGTCTTTATGAAAAAAAAATATTTGTAATATATGTATAGCTAAAAATTTATGGAAGAAGACATGGGCAAATAAGTGTCTAAATACAGTATTAGCATCAGCAGAGGATTGCGGTCGCGTGAGTTATAGTTTCCTGCACTAACTATAACGGGGGAATTTCATTGGTTTTTTATCAGTAAAATTTCCGCTAACTATAACATGTGTGAAACCTATGGTTTTTTCAGTGAATATATATATAACCAAACAGTCCTGCTCCCAAAGAAGAAGGCACGTACACGAAAGCTGCTGGAATAAGGCACTTTTATTTTCCTGGGTCTCCCTCGACCCCGAGCTCAAGGGATGTCCATGTCATCAGTGATGTCACTGACCATGTCATGAATAATGTAATATGTGACATCATCAGCAGTGCATTGCGGACGCGCGAGTTATAGTTAGCTGAACTAACTATAATGGGGGAATTTCTAGGGTTTTGTACGAGTGAAATGTCCAGCTAACTATAACGCCCCTGAAACCTATGGTTTTTTCAGTGAATATATATATATATTATATATATATATATATATATATATTATAAAACAAAAGAGGTAGCAGTGTTTTCTGGACATTCGCACATTAGAAATATGTTACATCGGGAATGGTATTTACAAAATACGGTTGTGTATCATATTTTTTCTCTCTAAAGCAAGCAAAGGTACAATAATTGTTGGTGCCACTCGGGATAAAAGGTGTCCCCTACTACCCTGGGTGCACAAAAATACAGATACTGTAAACAGTCACTGTACGTCACAATGAAAACCGAACATATCCCGGCACTCAAAACGTTAGATCTCTTCTTATGTATTGCTTTAATAAGCTTTTGCCACAGTATACTCAATCATTAATATGGTCAGACAACGTGAGTAAATTTTTCAATATTTTACTGCTGAGACAAGGATAATTGCATCCAACCTACAAACAGACTTCTATTACAAGAAACGTTCTTTTGGAAAGAGAAATTTCATACAAAAGGTACACAATAATATGATTCAAAATTACACAAAGACCCCTATTTTGAGAAATATATCGGAGGGGGAAGGCTTGCGCCATAGGTTCTCAATTTCGTAGCTCCAATCGAGATGCACGAGAGCAGCCGACACGTGTTTCGTCACATCCAGTGACTTTCTCAAGGCTGTAAAAATAATGAAAGAATTTTTTCCCAAATATAATGTTCATCCATACATTAAGGACCTGTCCAAACTGTCATCAGTATAGGCAGATCCCTTGTTGTTACATCGAGTAAATTCAAGGAAGACAGGAAAAAGAAGCTTCCCAAGGCAGGAGAAAGTTTTTTTCCCCAAAGAAGAAACTTTAATACTCTAATGCCAAACAATTAAATAGTAATTTCCATAGTCAAAAGGGTGATGTGTCAAAGACGTTTCTATAAAGTGTGAAGGTATATGTTGTGAAAGGAAGGAAAAAAAGGGAACTGTGTCCATAGACCCAAAAGCCTATGGGGCGAAAAGACTATAGTGAATATTTAAAAAGAGTGAAAACCCATAACAATCCGTGTAACACATAATAAGCCGTTAAAAACCTATAAGGCAACTGACCTTTCAAGACAAATAATGATTTTTATGACTAAATCCAGTCCTGCTTCTTAATTTATGAGGTCGGAATGTCGTTTAGAGGAAAGGTATCCTGTAATGTATAATTGGAGTCCATAAGTACCACATCAAATTTACATATAGTCAAAGACGTTACTCCAATAGGAGCCAGATGAATATCCCAAATCCAAGTCCACTGCTCATTTATATTGAACGAGGATGTTGGATTAGTATGTAAATCAACCACAATAAAATGGATAATATATCAAAGAAAAGGATTGCTTATTTACAAGCAAACCCTAGAAATGTTGTGAAAATCACAAGCCGATGACATCGGAAATATAGAGTTATTCTTTTGAAATATTACAATTCGCAACTGATCCTGCATGGAACTTACGTAGTAAGTCCATGTAAATGGTGTCCAAAGTGAAACGTGTTTCATTAGGGGAGACCCAAATTCATTTCCACTCCAATGTCCATTCGTTACGGTGAAGTGCTATACGTCTCCGTTTGTGGTACTTGGAAATAAAAAAGCCACCTATTTAAGATAAGATGAGAAATAATCTCATGGAGAACATATTTATGTAAACGCAGATCTCCAATTTTAAACTGTCAGTCCTATCTATTAATGAAATAAGACTCACTCTCAAATCCCGTATTTTTCAAAAGTTGCATCCATATTCGGGATACCTGTTTGGGCTATGTAACGCCCCTGTATAGGTAAATAGAAAATAGTTAATTAATATAAAAACACCTGTCTTAGTTAAAAATAGTCCCATATTTGTTTTTTTTTAAAAAGAACGGGTACATAACTCAAAAGTCTAAACCATTTAGTCAAAAACCATTGGACTGCACAAATGCAGAAGTTAGAGCCTAATAGATGTAATAGGCATTCATACATTATTTTATCTCGTGTTAATCCCCCGAGGTAGGAAATACCCATTAGTTAAGAGATTTAAGAATGCCTTGGTATTTCAGTATGGGTCATTGTAACCCCCGCGTGTAATTAGAGCTATTTAGAAAACACCACGAGAGACAGAAAGCTCCCGGAGTTTTAGAATATTTTACCCAACAATGGAGATCTAAGTAATTGAAAAGACATTCCGTGTCCAGCCTCATTAAAGAGGACTAAACATGTACGGCAGACTACTGGTACTCACCGAGGAACTCGATACACGACACGGGTCTCCGCTGTTGTGTTGAATAACGAAAGACGGGAGGTATTTCACCCGTCCTTTTAAACCAGTTTTCCAAAGCCCGAACCGGAAGTATCCAACATGAGAAGAGAAGAGGCGACATGTCGTCCCCCTTTTTCTCTTTCTACCCTCGCAGAGAGTGTGCAAGCTTGTTTTCCATGGCGGCCATATTGAAATGGGGTCCATGATTACTTAATAGATCACAAAAGTATTTACACAGGCAGTTTGTGGTGTGATTACGATATTAAGTGGTAATATATTATTTATTTAATACTTATGGCAAATGGGGCAGAAAAGTATGTATAGATTTAATGTGCTTAAAGTTACATACTCTGATTGCATGAATTCATAACAAATCGAAAGGAAAAATAATAATTTATAAAGGCACATTAGTGTTAATACCACGATAGAAGAAGAGAAAAGGAAAAACTAGTGTTGGAAGCATATGGTGAAGGTAGAGATTTCACAGTTTAAGATTCCAAATACAATTCATCTCATGTGATAAAGTAAATATCAAATTCATATATATGTTGTTCATACATTATGGCAATAACCAACATTAAAACACAATAGTGACATGTTTATGTGCATGGTAGGAAAAGGATATATGCTGCTTACGTAGTATATATTAAATATACGATAAATTTTTTCTTGTATTACACATGGAACAAATCTGTTACTCGTTTATCCATATGTTCTGCTCAGAAATGAGTATCATGATTGCTAAGGACTATATATTGCTCCCAACCATCTATAGAATAACAATGGGGGCAATAGTTCCTATTGCCCAATCAACATCGTTCATTTCGCTCATTATTCTGACAAGAATACGAGCTGTAGAGCTGGGGCTTAATTTTGACAAGGAACTACATGTACCTCTACCTCTACCTCTGGAGCCTGGTTGGTAGAACCTGGATGCGAAGACGGGTCTTTTTGCGTTTTTTGCATCCGCTAACAGGTCTGGATAACACCAATGTTGAAAGGTGTCCTGTGCAACTTTGTTGTTTAGCACCCAGTCACCCTGCAACGAAGTTCCGACTTATAGAGTCTGCATGGACATTGAGAGTACCAGGGAGATGAATCACAGAAATTGTTAAGTTCCTTGTGATTAGCCACTTCCATATGGTTTGAGCCTCCTGTGAGAGGGGTCTCAATCTTGTTCCTCCCTGTTTGTTCAGGTAATACATGGTTGTGGTGTTGTCCGTCTGAATCAACTGGGAGCCTGTGCGGATCGACGGAAGCAAGGACTTGAGTGCAAGATGTACGGCTCTCAGCTCTGGCCACAATCCATGTACTTGAAGAGGACCAATGTGAGCCCCCAACCCTGGAGGGAAGCGTCTGTAACAATTGTCTGGCTGGGAAGATCCTGGTGGAAAGGAACTCCTTTCAGCAGATGCAATTGTTTCATCCACCATTTTAGTGAATCCTTGGCTGGCTGAGAGAGAACCACAGTGTCTTCCCAATGGCCCGAGACTTGCGAACACTGATCCTCCATAGCTTGCTGTAGATGACGCATTTGTAGTCTGGCATTTGGAATGATGAAGATGCTGGATGCCATCGAGCCCAGAAGTGAGGACACTTGTCTGAACGTGGGAAGGTGAGAGCTGAGGAGAATGCAGCACTTTTTTTTTTGTAAAACATTTTTATTGGCATTTATAAACAATAATACACGCAGGCACAGGCGGTATCGCCATTATCATAGAGGCTTACATATCAGGAGCGCCCACTCACAGCCCTTTCGGTCTCTCAGTCTCGTGGGCCCTCAGGCCACTCGCCTCTACCCTGAGTGGGGCTGCAGGTATGTGTCCGGGAGTGGGGCTGCAGGTATGTGTCCGGGACCAGCCTCTGGGTATGCCCTACTGGAGCGCGCAGTGATCGCCTCGCCGCATGGGTGCCGTGCAATGTGATTGAACCCCTGTGAGGGGTATCGCAGAGGCTATAGGGTTGCAGCCATTAACTAACCGTGAACTAACTGGGGACAGAGAACTAGGGAATAGGGGGTGCACTATGTCGCCTATCAGGAAGACTTGTAGCTATGCGCTTGAGAGCTGGACCATCGTGGGGGAGAAGGTCGGGGTGGTCACGGACGCGGAGGAGGGGAGGGGGCAGGGGAGGCGGGAGCATCGATCATAGCCTATGAGGAACCTGGCGGTGGGACCTGTGGTGTCTGCCTCTGCGAGGCACCGGGTGCTTGGACTGCCTGCGCATTTCCGGGGTGGGCTCCGGAGTCGTGGGCGCCCCCGGGGGGTCAATCAGTCTTGAACTCGCCACAGCCCTGTTTCCTGCGCGAAAGCGTGCATTAACATGGCCCAGGGAGGAGAATGCAGCACTTGTTGTGTATTGAGGATAACCTCTCCTCCGAAGGACACACGCTTGCACTTATGGTATCCAGCGAAGCTCCTAGGTAACGAATGTTTTGAGTTGGGTTGAAAATCAACTTTTTGTAGTTGATTTGTAAGCCCAGGCAGTTTAGCAGTTGTACGCAGCATTGAAGGTGATTCTGCAGCAAAGTGAATGACCAGTCTTTCAGCAGCCAGCCATCCAGATACGGAGAGACAAAGATCTGCTGACATAAAAGAGCCTCTACTACTGCCATGCATTGCGAGGGGCTGATGTGAGCCCAAACGGGTGGACCTTGAACTGGAAGCATTGATCCACTACCTGAAAACACATACATTTCTGATGTTTTCTGGAAATTGGCACGTGAAAATATGCGTCTTGAAGGTCTATGGAACACATCCAGTCCCCGTGATGGAGTTGAGGAAACATCTGCTGTAGCGCTAGCATCTGAAATTTCTCTTTGCGGATGAACTTGTTCAGACCTCTCAGATCGAGTATTGGTCTGTATTCTTGGGTTGGACCCTTTTTCAGAACCAAGAAGTAACAGGAATACATTCCC
The DNA here is from genome assembly GCF_964204655.1 of Triturus cristatus. NCBI lineage: Eukaryota > Metazoa > Chordata > Amphibia > Caudata > Salamandridae > Triturus > Triturus cristatus. Next base: position 429,428,069 of record NC_140591.1, read on the forward strand.
TGCCATTGTTGTGGAAAAGGAACTTCCTCTATAGCGTCCTTTTCTAGCAGAGTATTCACCTCCGCCAGAAGCAAGTGATGTTGTTGGACATGCGTTTCGCGAGGTGGTACTGATTGAGGCGGGGACTTGAATCTGAGCAAGTAACCATTTTTCTAAATATTGAGCACCTACTTGTCTTTTGTGACCTTTCTCCACTCGTTCAGGTGAAACATGATACTTACCCCTCCGCCCCCCCACCGGAGTGGGCAACGGTGATGGGGGAAGCCCGTGCTCATTGTTTTGCAGGTTGCTTTGCTTAGGAAGGTGCTGGTCTAGGAGCTCCCCTTCCCAATCTCTGTCGATGCTGGTGGTAATGTGCACTGGGCTGCTGCTGCTGTGTCGACCAGTGAGGGGTTTGAACCCTCTGTTGAAAATGGCCACAATCGTATGGTCGGTATTTGCGTAAAATCTTTACGTCTTTAAAGGCCTACCACCTTCAATGTGTCCAATTCCGATTTCATCTTGGACCTCATCATCGGCATGTGTGCTGAATAAGGAGATACAATTGATGGTAAGATTCATGACCCTGCTTTGTGCTAACGGTTTGAGACCAGTGAGCTGTAACCAGGCCGACCGTCTAGCACAGTGACCATGTGCTGCCACATCCGAGGCATCCGCAGCTGCGCTGATAGCTTGGTTCGCACCAAGATCACCTTCTTGCAATATCTCATGGAAATCTTATTGGTCCTCCTTGGGCAGCTTAGCTGTGAACTTAGCCAAAGAGTCCCACAGCGCCCTGTTGTTCCTCCCCAGGAGTGCAGAGGCACTAGCCACCTTCATGAAGGATGCAGAAGTATTTCACATCTTCAGCCACAGGAGGTCCATGTGCTTACTCTCCTTCTCAGGAGGAACTGAAGACGATGCTACTCCAGAACGTGCCTACCTGGCTGTTGCCACTATAACAGAATCCGGTGGAGGATCTGCTCTCAGGAACCGAGAATCCTGGTCTGGCGCCTTGTATGTCTTTTTGATGTGTGGTGGTGCCAACTCCACTGCAGCTGATGTTGAAAAAAGTCTGCAGCGCTGCCTCCAGCAGCCCAGGAACCAGAGGCCTTGCTGAAGACCTATGATGCAGAGTCTCAGATTGCTGATGCAGAGGTAGTTGGCACAGGCATGTCAATGCTCAACTTATTGGCACATCTGCAGAGGACTTCATTAAAGGTGATCCTGTCGTCCACCGGAGACACCCTACCGGAGCAGTAGCAGACAGGGTCGGTGAATAATCTCTCATAGAAGATCGTAATGATGAAGCCTACGACGGTGATCTACGTCTGCTTCTTCGTAATCTGGAGGAATGATGAGACCTCGACTGTCTAAGGGGCGTTCTAGATGAAGATCTTCTAGTGGGAGGAGACCTTGTTCTCCTTGGAGATCTGTGTGGAGATCTTCCCGTAGACGTTGTGGGTGGAAGACCAGTAGAGACTCTAGAAGGAGAGTAGGTTTGCGAGAAGTCTGACCCTGGACTTCCAGGTGGAACTCTCCAATGCTGAACACTCTGCAACCACCTTTGAGACAGATTAACAGGAGGTGTCTGCTTTCCAGGAACCGGAGATCCCTCCGGCGTGATTTGCACGATCCTGGTGCCTGGGGAAGAAGATGCTTCCCTCGATGTCGACCGTCTGGATTTGACATTGATTTCTGCCTTTCCTGCACTTCCGTCGATGTTGAGGGGGGGCCTCGACCCCACCGTTGGATTCTTCGATGGCGAGGTATGTTTTCACCACTTCTTCTCCGGTGAACGCCACGGAGAGACCGCAGAAAGGTCTCTCGACACCGGCATCGAGCGCAGAACTCCGAACTAGAGCTGGTGACACGGACTGTGATGCTCTCGACGTCAACTGTCTCTGCCCCTGTGGCGGGGTCCTCGACTTCGACCGCCTGTGTGGATGTGGCGGGGTCCTCTACGTCAACACTCGACGCCGGCCGTACCTGCTCTAACAGGGGGAGTTCTTGACCCCGATCAATGACCCGACGTCGGTGAATGGCGACGCAGGAGTTTCTTCGGCGTCGACCCAAATCCACTCTTCGACATAGACTTACGCTTCTCAGCTTTGGCATACTCTGAGCCTGAAGTGATGGGTCTCGACATCCACATGCCTTTCGACGACAAAAGCTCTGACCGTCTCGACGTCGATCTGCCCGTCGATGTTGTTGCATGCCATTCATGCTTTTCCAACGTCGAACCTGATGCCGAAGGGGAACGATTCGGTATATGCTTCTTTTTTTTACGCTGGAGAAGCAGAACAATGATGTTTCTTCTCTGATCTGCCCCTGTGCGCTTTATCATGAGAGGAGGGATCTTTAGGAGCATGGATGCTCCCAAGGCCACTTTTTGATCCCTTTCCTCTCTCCAGCAAGTCATGCAGCTTAATCCTTTTTCTGTCTCGAAGTGTTCTCTTAGAAAGCTTTTGGCAATAATAACACTTCTTTGGATTGTGAAGATGGCAACACACAATACACAGAGAGTGGGTATCAGATTTTACCATCTGCTTCCCACAGGAGGGACATTTATTTAACAATGCTCGCATTTCTGACAAAAAAAAAAGCTCTCAAGATTGTCAGAGAAAGTTAGTAAAGTCAGCCAGCAGCCAAAAAACGTCTAGTGACAGTAGAAAAACTACCAAGAAACCAATTTCTGATTAGAAAAATCAAAAACTGACAAGCTCAGTGCTCCAGGATCCTCACAGAAGTAGCTGGAAAAAAGAACTGACCTAACTGTCATCTGTGGTGCATGATGTGAGCAAGGTGCTCTTGGAGGTCTTAAAGGTACGGTGCCAGTTTTTATTACTGTTGTGAATTTGACTATGCAGCCTATGGGCTAGTTGCCTGCTATTAATTGCATTTATCTTTGAAAATAAAGGGCTACGTCAAAACACTAAGGATTGCGTGTTTTTATGTAAAAAAACGCTATGTGAACATGTGATTATTTCAAATGAAAAATCCAATGCAATTTTGGCATCTTAGCCTGTTGTATGGTCTTAGGCTGCAAGGTGAGATGTACACGCGTGTGTGTGTGTGTGTGTGTGTGTGTGTGTGTGTGTGTGTATGTATATGTATATATATATATATATATATTGTGTGTGTGTGTATATATACATTGATATATGTTTTTGTATATGCTCCGGTGTCCCCACGAATGGGCGGAACTATTCAGTGCTTATGACTATTGATGGCTTTTCCCTGGAAGAGAAACAATCTTCCTCTCTGGACTGCTGAAAGAATCAACATTGCTTGAGTCTTCTGGTCAATGCTTGAAAAGATGAGACTGGAGTTCCTGGCTCCATTGGCTGACCCTGCACAGGTCAAGGCCTCCTGTGTGGCAATGCTGGAAATGCTCAGGTTGGTCCCGGTACCCTCTAGGGCACTCGCCGGTTGCAATCCAATTTCTGTGGGCTTGATGACTCTGGCGGCGTAGACTCTGATGCATGCTGATACTGTCCCTCTGCACCTAAGATTAAGTTGAAGCCAGTCATTCCCCCAAACAATTGGAGCTTCCTTCAGCATCTACACAAAAACTGCCCTTGAAATTGACAAAACTCCCATTCTCAAAGCCTCCGAAGAAAGCCTCTAATTCAGAGGCCCTTGTTATGTCTTATAAAGGTTATAGCGGCACAGAAGATGAAGATTTGTATCATAATTTACAAAATGCCAGTGGCCTGGATACTTCACCAGAAGGGGACATGTCCTAGCCCTGTGACCCTGCTTCAGAAGAATTTTCTTTGTTCACCTCTGTGGTACAAAAACAGCCAAAGCTCTGGAGTTGACCCTACCCTCCCACAAGGCATCTTGTAGCCATCTTCTTAAGTTTTTGATCCTTTGTTCTTTGATGAGGCTGTTCCTTTACCTGTATTTGCTCCATGGAGAAACACTTTTTGTGCTCAGCAGTCCACAAACAAATTGCCAGATGACCTAGACCTGCACTAGACGATCCACAATTCTTGTTGTCACACCCTTCACTAGAAATTCTTGTGATCCAAGCTTCCATCCTGGAGCTGATCCCAAATACCTTTCCTACTTCTCGTCTGGTTAGAGGGTTAAAAAAGCTGACCCCAGAGCCAGAGATCTGCCCAATCTGCAATTCCCACCCATCACCCCCGGCAGCCACAGCTCCAAACTCCTTAAATATGGCCTGAAAACTTAAAAGGCAACCCGGTCGGCAGCAGGATCAAGCACCACCTGCTCTGTTGGCAGTCCATAATTAAAGACAAATGAGTACTCCAGATTATTTTATTTAGCAGGGCTATTCCCTTCCATTCACGGACACCCTGCTGCCCATGCCATCATCATCCAATCGACTGATGGAAGACCACTTTTCACTGCTGTGTCAGGAAGTGCATGCTCTTTTGGCCAAAGGAGCCATCAAGAGGGTGCCGACATCAGAAGTAGGTTGAGGTTGCTATTCCTGCTACTTTCTGATGCCGAAGAAGGACAGAGACCTCTGTCCCTTACTCGATCTGAGCTCTCTCAACCACTTCCGGGAAAAAAGCGTAAATCAAAATGTCAGGTCTGCCCTGGACGTTAGAGACTGGCCGGCCCGCAGATGTTACTAGCGGTTCACGGTAGGCCACGAGCACTTGTCTAATGATCTCCAGTGACACTCTATGGTGACTGCGATCCCATTTCAGGTCGTGGAGGAGGGTATCAAGTTGCTTAAACCAAGATGCATGTATCCTAACCGGTAAGTTCATAAAAAATATATATAATATATATATATATAAGCGGGGTGCATCACCATCTTGGCAGTCCACACATGCACCATTAGAGACGGGGCAAAAATCTACAGAAAGTTACACGTCTGAATGGACCGGAGAGCCTTTCCCAGGTTTCCTTCTCGTTAATCACCCCGGTCATGGTACACCTTTACCCCCAAATATTTAAAGGTTGTGAGAGAGCATATAAAGTCTGGCAAGCAATCTAGTAGTTGAGGGGTCCCCTTAACGCAAGGGAATATACATGTTCTAGCTTGGTTAAACTTTAAACCCAACAGAGTCCTGAAGTTCTCCAGTTGCTGAGATGCATCCCACACTCCAGCTGATCCACCCATTAAATATAACAGGAGATCATCAGCATAGAGCGATATAATACGTTCACAGCCATCTATCCCTGTCCTCCTTCCATAACAGTTCTGCCAAGGGCTCTGTAGCCATGGAAAAGAGCAGGGAGACAGTGGGCGTCTCTACCTTGTACCTCTGAATATACCGTATGTGTTTTAGAATGTGGAGCCTGTCTTCACTCAGGCTGTTGAATCCGTATAAAGGATGGTGACCCATGTAATCCATCTCTTCCCCAACCCCATTCTTCTCATGACCGTCAAGAGAAAGTTCCATCTGATAGAGTTGAAGGCTTTCTTGAAGTCTGCTGACATACTATGTGCCCTCTGGTTAGCCTGTACATCAGGGTGGTAAAGTATATAATGCACTCTCCTGAGGTCGAGTGATGTGCTACGGTTTGGGATGAAACTGTTCTGGTCTCTATGTACAAGAGCCTGTATGTAAGGGGGCAGTCTTCTACCATATTTAACATGGATAGTGGGCGAAAGCTGATGGGGCGCTCCTACAATATCAGTCTTTGGAAGAGAAATTACAGTTGCACTCCGTGTGGAGTCCGGTAGGCAGCCCATCCGTAAGGAATCAGCATGGACTGTTAACAGTCCATGGGCAAAGTTCCCATGAAGGTGGAGTAAAACTATGCCAGGAAATCATCTGGACCGGAAGTCTTTCCAGTGGCCATGTCCCTCAGAATTGCACCCACTTCAAGAGAGACAATGTAAGACTATGTCCATAACACAGTTAAAATCCCCTCCCAATAACAGGCCACCGCCCGGTGTTTGTCCCAGTGGTGCTGATAGTGTGTGAAAGAATGCCAATTGATCCTGGTTAGGAGCGTAGATGCACCCCACTGTGATCTTTCCCGAGTAGGCTACCTCTCACCAATACGTACCGACCCTCCTTGTCAAAGAGTGATTGCAAGCACTCAAAAGGGGTCCCAGCTCTAATCCATATCAGTGTTCCTCTTGCATACGCGGAGAATAATGTGGCATATAATTGGCCTTGCCATCTGTGGCATAATCCACCTTTACCCCAATAAGATGCGTCTCTTGAAGCATGAAAGTTTGTGCTCCCTTACCCCGTAGGTAACTGTGTATATTATGCTGTTTGGCTGCGGATTCCATTCCTCAGACATTCCAGGTCATACATTTGAAATCTTGGATTGTAGCGGACATGGCAGTGATATAAGCAATGTTGTTGACCATGTACTTGCAGGCTATCCTGAAGTCCCCACCACCTCACCAACTCATCCCCCAGAGACAAACAAAAAGAATCACAATGCATTCCCCAACATTTAACTCCCCGTCTCCAGGGCAGAGCAGCAACGGCTGTCCGTCCAAACACTTTACTAACGTAGTTGTTTCCAGGCTGTAAAGTTCTGCCAGACTCCTAGACAGTGTCAGGTGATGGAGGCAGGCAAAAACAGAACAATTTTGCTTTGATCGCTCCCACCCACAAAAGGTGCATCCAGGAGGAGTGGGGGGGGAGGTGGGGGTGGTCACCATCTCCACCGATCCCCTCAGCCCTGAATCTAGGAGCATTCACAGCCCCACATGGGGCAAGATCGGTGACCAAGTTTTTTCCCAATGTCTTATGAGTCGATCTTCCAGGACAAGGCCTAAGACATCAGTCACAGCAGCTCTCCACTCATGTCATCCGCAGATCGAACCAGGTCTTCAGCAGACTGCGGGATCACCATGGGGAGTCCTCTCCGTCCACTAGTGAGCTTTCTTGTTCTGAGTCCGTGGCCTGACTTCCAGATGGGGAGTCGCGTCCGGACTCCAGCCCCGTCTGCGAGGCAATATCTGCTGCCACCGGTACTGCCTCAGCCCTCTCCTGCTTCGCCTGCGCTCTAGTAGGTTTTTGCAGTGCACTCCTTCTCCTGGGTCTGCGGGTTGTACGTCTGCACTTGTTTTTGCTCTCCCGAGACTCCCGATGGCAGCTCAATTGAGACGAACAAACCCTGTAGGCCTCTAGCCAGTCCCATGCCTTCTGAGGCTCCTCACAGTAGTTAAAGTTAGTGTTTCCGTCTTAAATATGCTTTAGTTTGGCTGGAAACCTGAGCGAGTATTGCAGTCCCTCCTCCCTCAGCACTCTCTTCACTTCCATGTACGATGCTCTGTTAGTTTGTTGTAGTCTGGAAACGGGTAAACCTGTCTGTTCCCAACTTGGTATGAGCTCCACATCCTAGCTCTTTGCAAAAGTACGTCACGGTCTCTGAAGTAGAGAAGCTTGGCCCCCACCCGGTGCTGGAGCCTGCTCTGGGCTTGTGGCCTGACTGGGACTCTGTGTGCGCACTCAAGTGCAAAGAAGGTTGTCAGGTGGTTTGGTGCAATAACAGACCTCAAGCAGTTCTCAAGGTAGGCCACTAGATCATCTCCCTCTGTACTCTGAGGGGGGTCCACCACTCGTACTTTGCTGTCTTTGGCACACTGGTACATCGAGCGGACCTTGTCTGTTCAGTGTTGCGACCTGTCGGGCCAGATCAAGCTGTACTGCATGTATCTCCGTGAGCCCCAAATCCACCGCCTTCACCTGGTTTGCTAATTTGTTGTGGTCTGCCCTCAGCAGTCCCAGCACCACAGACACTCCACTGATTTCCTGTTGCAGTGTGGTTTTGGTATCTGCGATTGCCATCAACATCTTGCCAAATTGTGTTTGCATTGGGGGTGGCATAGTGTCCGATCCATCACCTTCCCCTCCATCATCATCAGCGGTTCAGAGGCACTGATCTGCATGCCTGTCTGTATGCCTGTCTGTCAAGATCTTGGCTTCCCCATGTCCTCCCTCCTGGTTATAGCATGCAGTAGTACCATGTTGGGTGGGCGAAAGCGTTCAGGGTCTCAGGGTATACCTATCTGGAAATAAAAGGGTATGTTCGTATTAATTGTGTGTGCATTCCTTTTATCGGTCCATAACTCAGATTTTAGGCAGGCGGGTCACAGGTGATCCATGATGCGCAGGAGAGGCAGGCGGCTAGTTCATGCCAGTTAGGCCCAAATCATGATGGTGTGTTGAGTGCGGGCACTTCGCCGGTGTGTGACAGGGTGATCCGTCCCCAGGAGGCCCATGATTCCACAGTGTCAGAAAGTTCCATCTTTCTTGCATGGTATGCCCCCACGTTTTGCTGAATTGCTGATGTATTTTGACTGAGTGTGCCTTGGGCTCCTGCCAATCAGTTGCCCAGGGCCTGTGTTGCTTCCCTAAAAACTGCATGAAGCCTAAACCCAATTGGCATCTCTGGCCACATGTCAGCCCCTGATAAATGGTACCCTAGGTACCCAGGGCCCTGTGACCAGAGAAGACCCCTAAGGGCTGCAGCACTTATTGTGCCACCCTTAGAGGCCCTGTACCCTGACACATACACACTGCCTTTGCAGGCTGAGTGTCTTGGTGCAGAACAAAACAGAGAGTAGACATGGCACACAAAGCAGGTAACAAACCCCTGGTGCCAACCAGGAACCGTGACTCCTGCATACTCTGCACCCACAAAGCCCGGTCTGTGCCTGAGTGGACAAAGACCCCGAGGACGTCCCCCCGGCGACTGCGACCCAGAATCCAGCACCCAAGGACCCACCTCGATGCTCCTGACAATGCATGCAGCCTCAGAACCAGGGACCCCTCAAACCGCGACCAGCAGAGGGTAAGATTTCCCGACGCTAAAAGACACCCCTACACCCGGTGCCGTTTGGCCCCCTGTGCCCAGCTCCTGGTTGCCTACCTAACCTACATCTTTCCAACTTACCTCTCGAAGTGGTGGTCGCACCTGAAGAATCTTCGTCCCCGAACTTGCAGCCTTTGTTTGTCTTGTAGCTTCTCCATTGAAATCCATTGAGTGCCCAACGGCTCAAAAGCACCCTGCACCCAGCCGCCCGAGTGCCCCTGGGAGTGCAACATCTATCCTAATCTACTTCCCCATTTGCCCTGAGTAAGTGACCAAGAGCCCAGCTCCTACAGCCGCGTGGCCTGCCTGCTAGCAGCCACCAACCAAAGGCCTCCTGCCCGCCATAGGCTAACATTGGGCCTAACTCTCTCTGCACCCGGCTGCCCCTGTGCCGCTGAGGGTGTAACAACTTTACCTACCTGACCCTGGGAGACCCCTGAGTCTATGCCCAGAACCTTAACTCTGCCAGTCGAGTACTTACCTGAAAGCCGATAACTCACTTTTTTTTCCATAGGGTAACATTGACTGGTTTCACTTGGAAATTCTTCGAAGTGTCGAGTTTTGAAACTTTAAAATATTCACTAAAAATCAGCCGATCAACGAAAACAAAATTACTCACTTCTTATCAGGAGAGATCCCAGTGCTGAATCTTGGTGCCCAGCACTGACCCTGAAAAGTGATTACAACCGTACTTACCGATAACTTGATTTTCCTCCATAGGATAACATTTCCTGGTTTTTGCCAAAAATTGCGATTACTTAAATTGCGATTGCATTTAAGGAATCCCAAATTGAGATTCCTTAAATGCAATGCATTCAAGTATAAAAATTAGCGATTTCGCTATTAGGTGGAGCAAATTACCATGAAGTTGAACTTCATGGTAATTTGCAAAAACTTTGTAAAATGCACTTTTGTGCTTTTTTCAAAGTTTCATGTTGCGCACACACATGCCCTTAGAGCATGTGTGTGTGCAACATATGTGCACAGATCAATTTCAGGGGTGCAATAGGGTGTCATTTTGACACCCTTGAAATTGCATGAGCAATTTGCGAGTACCTACTGGTACTCGCAAATTGCTCATGCAATCTCCAATTCATTCCTATGGGCCTGGAGGCCCATAGGAATGAATGGGACGGCATTCCTTAATTGCGACTCGCAATATGCGAGTCGCAATTAAGGAATGTGTAGGAATCGCTATTTTTATAGCTATTCCTACATGCATAGGCTTTTGCAATTCCTTAATTGCGATTCCTTAATAATCGCAATTAAGGAATCGCAAAAGTCTTCGTTGATACATGTGCCTGTTAGTTGATTTCTTAGATAACTATTGTTTACATTCAAACACCTTTTAATCGCTGGTCAAAGAATGGTCCACTTTTATCAGTGCATTGCAGGGTTAGAGCTATCAAACTAGAAAAGATAAGTGTGAGAAACAATTAACACACAGATCTCTGTAGTAAGTGCATTAACCTACAGGTCTATTTTTGTGCCTAGAATCTGTTGTTAGTATGTATCATACGCATTCCCCATATGCATTCCCTATTGAGCTGTCTTATTGGGATTGGAATTTGTGTGCTGCAGGATACGCAGACATTTCTGAATAAGGTGCATTCACTCACCACAGTTTTCTGAGTGGGCTAACAACAGGGTCGTATTGGGATCACAATTAGGCACTCCTTAAAAAAAGTAGCCTAATTTCCCGGATCGTACCATGTTAAAGAACCATAGATGTTTCAGCACCCAGGCGAATGTGCTGCATAGCTAAAGGCATATAAGGTCCCAAAGGCGAGACCGATGACATTACAAATGCTTGTTTTTATTAGCCGCAATTGGCCTGTGCGTGCGTTTTTTTAAAAACACAGCACACAATTGGTCCAAGGCGGGTAATTGTCCCGCCTTGTTTGTTCCATAGCCTAGGGAGTGAGCATTAATGCCATCTGTTTCCAATTATCGCGTTGGCGTTAATTGGAAACAGATGGTGCTCGCGTTTTTGTTTCTTGTTTTTTCCCCTTTCAGAGGAATTAAGGCCAGGCTTGTTAGTTATCTAAAGAGTTCTTACAAAGTCACTCAGCTTGCAGTAAGGATTCCTGCCTACTACTGACACATCGCGCCTACCCTCTACCGCAGTTCCCCTTCCTCTCGCTGCTGAGATTGACAGCACAAGGGTCTTAAAGCGCCTCAGTACGGACACATTAAGGGAGTTCTCACAGCTCGCCTCTCTCTTCTAGGCTGCGCTGTGTGATGCAGTCGGTGCACTGAGGCATTACCATTCTGGTGAGATTGGTCAAAGGATTCGCACTTATCAGCTAAACCTGCAAGTTTACACCTTCAAAAGCTGAAGGCTCATTCAGTATTTCCTCATTTTTCATTGTAAATTAAACAAATAGCATTATTTATTAAATTAGCACCTAGTATTAACTGCACCTAGTATTAACTGCCCCAAAGGAAATGCACTTTAAAAGTGCAAAACAAATATGCTCTGTTTTACCTACATTCACCTCAAGTGCTTACGTAAGCCACTCTATCGACTGGGAGCCAGGCAGCCTTTGAAATCTGTACCAGTTGCTGTATCCCCAGCCCGTTCATCATCCCATCTCCACAGCCTCCAGGCACTTTTTAACGCCACCTCAACCACTTACCCACCTCAACTTATTTTCATTTTTTAATTGATACGCAATTGTTTTATTTATAACCGTGAATGTTACATGCTTTTTAATTTACAGACCTTTTCTTCAATTTAATGTTTTAAATCACATTGTATTACTATTATTAATTACCCCTAACCAAGCCCTAAATGTAACGCGTACGGCGATCGCTGTTTTTAATTTAGTTCAATGCATGTCATCAATTTAAATCGAATACATGATTCCTCTGAATGCATGCAATAACCGTCTTCTTCCTAATGTACGTACGCAGTGTCGACGCCGGTACATACCCGCATGAGGACAGAGCTGAGAGCACAGGATACATCATTATGTCATGGGCGGAAGTCCCGGTGGAGGCAGGGCGCTGTGAGCTCCAGACCCCCCGCCACCCATCTTTCTGGTCAAAGGCTAATTGCTGGCTTCAGTTTTAAATACACATTACGCACGTTCGCCTCTATAGTGTGAAAGCGGGATTCTCTTCTGCCAATGTGCCTTGTAAAAACATGTGATTTGATGTCGCTTTTAGAAAACACTGGCTTGAGCACACACTATGTTAACTGCAAGCACAAGCTGATATGGTCTGGGACTACCGAATTTCCCCCTCCCCCTGCGCGTAAACCACATTTCTAATGAGGAACAAGAGAAGGTAAATACTTTTTGGAGGCGGGGGTCGTACAACCCCCGGCCGTATTTATTAAAATATAAAAACAAAATTAAAAATTTTGAAATAAACAATATTTACACAATTATACGCAGAAACATAACACGACATTTGATTACAATTCATATGCACAGATATCAGATGGCTAACCTTAAACTATCTCTAATACATAGTTTTTCTATCCGAATCTAACATCTGGACATAATCATACATTAATTACTGCGTATCCTATTTGAGCCTACGGCAAGGTCGCTAACCGGTGTCAGATCCTTATCAATTAGCCACGCCAAACAAATAGTTAGCTGCCTACCAGGGGCTGCGTCCGGATGCCTGAGAGCGCGGGACCAAGAGACCACGTCCCGTGCTCCCCGGCCTTTTATCCTAGTACTGGGGGCAGGCCAGTTCTAACTGGCCTGTCCCCTGCCGCCCCCTTGACCCGGAAGCACCTTAATTGCCTCCGGGCCAAGGGTTCCCCGCCGCCACCCAATCCCAGCCGCGACGCGCCCACCGCGTCACTCTGACGCGGTGGACGCGCTGGGCCGGGCGAACAGGCGAGGGGGGGGCGGTGCCCCGCCATATCTGCGGCGGGCCGATACCGGCACCCGCCTTTCTCAGATGCACACGTAAAAAGCTAACGGGACCGGATTCGACATAACCTGTAATCCGCATGTTTGTCAACACGTCACCTTCTGTCAAGTGCTCGAGGTGTTCAAATCATTATTTAAAGCGGACACTTGCGCAGTGCTGCAAGCAATCAAGTGCACACTTCATTAAAAAATAATTATCCGCTATCTGTTCGTACTCCACTAAAACACCATATTGTGCTGCAGGAACAGGCGCAGGGGAGCAGGGCCACAGCAATGACATGTATACATTTTGAGTCCAGGGCTGCCTCTTTTTAATGACCTCAAACAGGGGTTGGCTCTGCTGCCTCAGAATGGGAGCATGTTATGTATGCGTTTTGGGGGACTTTAACGCAGTCAAAATATTTTGATCAAAGGAGTTAATGGCATTATCACAGAGAATAAAACAATATTTCGTTTTTATGGCATTTACAGAAGATTGCCTTGACTGGGGTCTGAGTCCAGCTCGCCTGTATCTCTGGACAGGATAAGCTTAGATTAAGATAGGGCTACCAAGTTTTCCTGCTGTGTCACTGAAAAGCACTACAGGCTATCCCGGCATAGCTAATAGGTCTCGCTTTTGGGACCTTATAAGTATTTAGTTATGCAGCACAATATCCTTGGTGCAACAACATCAACTGTTGCATGGCTAAACACTTATACGGTCCCAAAGGCGAGACCTTTTGGCTATGTCAATGCTTGTTTCACATTGCGCCCCTATTGAGGCCGGCTCCGGAGACAAGAACCCATTCTGTGGCTAAATAGACTTCGAAGATGCGCCAGCCAGGCGGAAAAGGGGGTCTCCATAGAAACCCCCAACCACACCCCTCTCTGCTCACACCACACAACCTCGATTTACACCGCCTCAGTGGGCCCAGGAGCGACCATTCCGCCATGCCCCATGCCACTGCAGGCCCGGGGCCGTACCAGGCACCCGTTGTCTCGCGGGAACGTGAGCCCAGCGTCATATTAACTCAAATAAAATTAAAGGAGCTGTGGCACAGGGCGACTGTGGGCTACAGACCACAGGCGCGGGGGTACAGGTGCATGGGAGAGGTTGAGATTTGGGGTGGGGTTCAAAGGCATAGGGTATGAAAGGGGGGGTGGGGCAGTTAAAGGCCGAGGAGGCAGGCTCTCGAAGAGTGAAGTCCCCCAGAGTTGCAACCTCTGACAGCAGGAGTGCATAATGTACCGTGGTAAAGGCACTGACAGCATAGGTGCATAATTTATAGCGCGTGGCTACAGGCAGCAGAAGTGCATAATGTATAGCGGGTGGCTACAGGCGCTGGCAGCAGAAGTGCATAATGCAACAGGACTTCACACTGCACAGGAGGCTGCAGAAACTGATGCTTTAGCAATGCTGAAGGCTCCGACATTGTAGAAGGGCACACAACACGCAATGCTGGCTATCACAGGCGGAAAAGTGCATACTGTCCTCTGTGGAGTAGTACACATTACACAGGGGTTACGAATTGCCCGGGGAACTCCAGAATTACAGCAGTCTTGGTGCACTTGGCACTGGAAGGTTGCCGCTCTGCCAGGTGGGGTGCAAGGGCTGCAGGCCCCGATCGCATAGTGCACGCTTTACATATGGATGCAGGCACTGGTACCAGGCCTGTTAAGGGATTGCATGCTGTGGTTGCAATCTCTGACTGCAGGAGATTGCACTCTACATAGAGGCTACAGTGTTCGACTCTAAGGGAGTGCAAGCGATGGTTTCAGTCCCTTGCGACAGGGGATGCACTCTGCACAGAGGCCACAGCCTTCCATTGTAAGGGAGTGCACGCGGTAGTTGCAGTCTCTGACTGCAGGGGGTGCACTCTGCACAGAGGCCGCAGCCTTCGACTGTAACGGAGTGCACTGTGCACACGATGGTTGCAGTCTCTGACTGCTGGGGTGCACTTCGCACAGAGGCAGCAATCTCCGACTGTAAGGCAGTTCACACTGTAATTGCAGATTCTGACTGCAGGGGGTGCACTCTGCACAGAGGCCGCAATCTCCGACTGTAAGGGAGCGCACACTGTAGTAGCAGATTCTGACTGCAGGGGGTGCACTCTGCACAGAGGCCGCGATCTCCGACTGTAAGGGAGTTCACACTGTAATTGCAGATTCTGACTGCAGGGGGTGCACTCTGCACAGAGGCCGCAATCTCCGACTGTAAGGGAGCGCACACTGTAGTAGCAGATTCTGACTGCAGGGGGTGCACTCTGCACAGAGGCCGCAATCTCCGACTGTAAGGGAGTGCACACTGTAGTTGCAGATTCTGACTTGAGGGGCTGCACGGAGGCTGTAGTGTTAAACTGTAGGAGGAAATCTATGGCACCTGAGGTGCGAGCACCCTCTGTGACAGGAGGGCAACACGGGGCCAAGGGGATCCTTAACCCCTTCAGCGCGGCGGGAATTCCCCCGCGGTGCTGAAGGGTTCGAGCGCGGGCGGGGCCATGACGGAACGGTTCCGTCATGAGCACAGCGCAACCGATGCTCATGACGGAACCGTTCCGTCATGGGCATGGAAGGGGTTAAACCCTGGCAGCGGAGTGCAAACCACACTGCGGCCCGATGCATCTATACAAACTCTGCTAGTTGTGAAAGGCATATCCGTGGCCCTACTAGTTCAAAAGGCCCTTCCTTCATTGTAGGCATCCTGGCGGCCGGTGTGCTGATAGCTCATATAGGAGGTAAAGGTGGAACCTACCCCCACCCACCCTGCTTCATGTCATTTGGGTGACCCCTCATCCGAAGGAAACTGACATTTAGGGCAATTCCAGGCCATCCTCAAACGGGATTGGCGAGCCTTACCTGTTTATTGGCCCCACAATGCCTAATATATGCAGCAGGTCTCAGGTGTGTAAAGGGCCCCTTCCTCATTTCATCCCAATCTTCCCACTGTTTGACTTTGCAATGTTGAGGATTCTCGGTCACAGAAAAATGTACATTTTTGTACAGAAAGTGCAGCCTGGGCTTGATTTTTAATAAGATATTGCCCAGGGTTATTTTCTTCCATGGCCCGCACAAAAAGCAGGGAATGCGGTCGAAATGCATTGCAAAATCCAAATTTTTTACTAATTTATGTATATCACGTGAGGATTTCTGAACGTCTTAAATAAAACTATGCAACAAAATGTGGTTTAACCGGGCACTGAGCGCATTTAAATAAAATGCCTAGGATTTATTTAAGGTCAACAAAATGTCGTTGGGGCACTAGTAAAACGCACTCTGCCTAAAAAATGCAGCATTTAACAAGGAATCCGGATACATAATGCCGACTCTATTATGTATGTGGGGTAGAGGATCAATGGTGAAGAATGATCGTTATTGAACATTTAAATAAGTATCCAGGATAGATCAAGCGCAGTGTGTGCTTTTTAAAAGGACAACTAGTACAGCTTCTGTGTATTTAAAAAGACATGCGCATAAATAAAGCAGAACCTGTCCCATTTAACGGTACATCGGTTAAATTGTTTTGAAAAATGTAGAAAGTGTTATTAAAAACAGACTTCTCTATACAGAGTGTAGATTTTGAGATATTTAGCAATTCCTACTGTTTGCTCACCCCATGCAAGACAAAAAGTAGTTCCCTGAATATGAGCAGTGCAATAATACAAGTCATCCAACCAAAATTTTGCTTAAGGTTCACAATGGGTCTTTCACAAAAATGTATAAAAGCTGTGTGGCAACTGGCAAGCAAAACCTAAAAAAGCAGTTCCCTTATGTGGAACTGTTCGGATATACCAGCAGTTCAATCGAAAGGAGGGTAAAAAAAAAAAGATGCCACTAGCAGATTGATAAACACAAGAATAGGAAGGAAAGCCATAGAACAAGATACAAGCAAGTGATACTGACAAGTAACTCAACCAATGGTAAGCAGTGGGTTGATCCAAAGCCCACTTTAAGTATTGGTATTGTTCACAATGAGTCGTCGCAACAGACTGCTAAAAGCTGCGTGCCAGCAAGAGCTAACAAGCATTTGCAATGCAATGGGTCTTGCATTTACGCGAGTTTAAGCTATTGGCATTGTAACTGACAATGCCTTTTATTTATGTTTTGGTTTTTAAAACATAAATAAAAGGCATTGTCTATTGGCATTGTAACTGACAATGCCTTTTATTTATCTTTTGGTTTTTAAAACATAAATAAAGGCATTGTCGTTTTCAATGCCTATAGCTTAAACTTGCATAAATGCGAGACCTATTGCATTGCAAATGCTTGTTAACATGTGTCAGTCTTTGACCACTTACGAGGCCAACAGATTCATACAAATTGAAAGAATGAGAGACAGCCTTCTTCCTCTCACAGTAGGCACACTTCTCATAAAGAAGGCGATTTTGAAGAATCATCCTGTCAGAAAACAGGAAGAACCACTTCACTTGACAATGTTGAAGGCGTCAAATGAAAGCAAAGAATTGCCCTCACTTTTTTTTGTCAAAAAGAGAGAGGGGTGAAACCTCACATGCACTTTGAAATCCAGCTCACAGGAGCCAGAAAAACAGAACTGGCTCTTTGAGACAACTGCCAGTACAGTGCATCATGGTTAGGGGAGAAAGGAAACTTATTTCACAGCTTTCAGTATATAAACCCATGTGGCTGCATTTTTTCCTTCTCATTATACATTTTCGCCCTTTCTTGCACATCAGATGCTTTAATGCAGGCTTGAAACTGTTTTGAGATCCGGAGTCTATTTCTAAGAAAACATTGAGCTTCTGATAAGGCAATTTCAGGGCACTGCTCTGACAACCTGTGTGTTAGTTTAATGGAAAAAACATCAATGAAAAAGAGCTCCGAATTTTACACGCAATGGGGAATGATTCCAGTGTTCATAATAAAGCATGACATGTATATTTCACCGTGCCACTGGATTCAAGCTATCCTGGCTGATGAGGGATGAAACCCTGAAATCGATCCTAGGATGCTTGTTTCTGGTCCAGGGAGGACTTGGCTTGGCAGTTCATGCTGGACTGTTCCCATGAGGCGCAGGGTCAAGACTGATTTGCATATGACCAGGTCTAAACTGGGGTGGCATGGTGACCAAAAGAATGATGGATTTAACCCAGATCTCTTGACTGGGGGTGAATGTTTTGATATGTTCTGCATTCCGTCCATCAATTGTGTGTCTTTTGCATGTATATTTGTAAAGCACACGTTCACCCAAGGATATCTTGGCGCTAAATAACAGATGTTTTATTGTTACTCAACTCAATGGTACTCATTTTATCGATCTCAGACTGATGAAAGGCTTAGTGTACCCCCCGGAGTTGAACCCGTGACCATAAGGTCGAACAACAGACCCCTACAGTGGAAGCATTAGTCCACTAAGCCACCAGACTCTGCTTTATGGCTTGAAGATTCTTACAATGCAGAACTACGACTATAAGTAACCTTTTCTTCATACATATCCATATGGTGTTTTTACAAAGTGCAAATTGTTTGACTTTTGCTGAAGGCAAGAGGCCATTATTGTAGCATTTAAATGATATACCAAAAACATGTTTATAAATTCAGAGATAAATGAATGCTTCCTGAGTTTCAGATGACTTGCATTATTAAATTAATTGCTGCCATTTGTCTGTTTTATACAGGTACGAAGTGGCTGTGCTTTTATGGTCCATGTGTGCCAGGATGAACACCAGCTTTACAATGAATTTTTCACCAAAGCGACTCCCAAATTAGAGTAGGTGATTAAAACGATTGTAACTACTGACTCATTAGGATAACCATTGCTTTTAGAAGTCTGGTCTCCTTTGACAAAGTGATCTGGGTTTTTGCTTCATTTTGGAAATCCTAAGTAGTTTTGGTGATAAATTTGTATCTCTGTGGTATGGTTTTATTTGTCTGCTTGTTATTAATGTACCAATTGAAAGATCAAACTTTCAGTATGAGAATGTATTTAAGCATTACTATTGCTAAGTACTCCTTGCTTCTCCTAGAGGAGATAATTAGTCTAATGCAGGTAAGTCTAAGTTTCATTGGAAGTGACTTCTGATTGCTGTAAAATAGCAACTGCGGACAAACTGGGCCCACCCCAGGAGCACAATCATAACAATGTCAGTCCAGGTTCTGCAGCAACCAAAAGAGATTCAAGTAACTTAAGGGAAATAAAGGTATCCAGTTAAAAATCCCTAATTTAGTAACAGTGGATTTTGGGGGTGAGCGTAAAGGGTTGCTTTATAAAAGAACAACATGCACTGTACCATGTTATGTTAACTGGTCTAGATTACAGTGATAACATTCAGCGAATGCAATTAGCTTTCAAATGAAGTCTAAGCAACTAAGCACCCTGGACAAAATATTACACTAACCCTAAACCTACAGAAATGTCAACAAAAACGTCAATGCAACCAAATATAATCCGTACTGAGTTCTACAAATTTGGGGATACTAATTAGCGCAATAGGGGATTTAGCAGTATATATTGAACATTCTATTAAATTCAGTAAATGTTAACAATCCAGAACAATTAAAGGAATGTGTCAGTATAGAAGATCATGCAACACATTTCTCAGCTTTTGAAGAATTATAGCTTCCCTCTGGTGTTACTCAACAAATCCAGACCTAGAAACCAAATCATCAAGTGAACTAGGCAATAATTTTGATGTTTGCAACATTTAAAAAATGTATTTACATTTTGGATCCGAAATTTATAAAGCAAGAGTTTAAGAGCTATTTTTTAACCGTGGATCTGTCATGAATTCACATCACCGTCATCAGGCCTGGAATCCTTGGAATACAATTTATCAGTAATTTTTAACAGCAGCATTAAAATAACATTTAAAGCTACAGCCCATTGACATTTTTTGAGTCAGTTATTTGCTAGGTGTCAGTTCCCACCCATGGAGGCCATCTCAGATTCATGTCGAGTGAGGGTGACCTTCATATAAGCACTCTTCACTTCTTATTTAATACATATACAAGTAAGAAAGAGTTTTTCTTCATTACAAGCTTTCTTTTCACAGCAGCTGTTTGCAGTATTTGTTACTTTAAGAAACAAATCCCGCCAGTTTGCTATCTAAATTTTTGGGAGCAGACCTATCCATTGGATGTATCTTTGTGCCTGTCTGTCTATATTGATAGCATGGCAAAGCATGTCTTTTTAAGTGCTGTTAGAAGAGAAAACAGAAGAGCAATTTGGAAGGGGAGTCCGTATGAGGTCTACATTCACATCACAATGTTTAAGATTGCAGCATATGGCAATACTGCTCCTCAAGAACTTGAAGGCTGATGTATTTTGTGAATAAAGACTCCTGTCTATGCTCCATTGAGGTTGAGATACAGAGTATCCAATTCCCCTCTTCAGTGACAGGTAGGTCACATTTGGGCTCACTTAATGCTTAAGTCACATTCAAAGGAAAGGGAAAAGAAAAAAGATAGTGAGGCAACTTAAACTGTGAGAAGGACCAAGAGAAGTTTTCTTGTGTTAAGTTTCACTAGTGTGTGAAGAGCCTCTACCTCTGTGTAAACCTTTAGAAGATGAACATACTGAAACGTTGGTATTATGAGATTTCTGATATTAACGTGTTCATGACCTTTGTTGTCCATGGTCCCTTCAGCATCTTCTTTTTCTTTTGTGAAGTACACTCCTCTAATATTGATCCCTTGATTGCACATAGCCAAGTAGTTGTGAAGCACTATCTTGGTCAAAGTTCTCTTCTTTCACATTGTTGATAATCTTTACTTTAATGAATGTCATTATTATGACAACAAAGAGATCTTTAGTGACCTCATTAAGGACCATCATGATTTCCTCGGTCAACCAACTCAACTTTGACCCCTGGCCAACCCCTAGGGATTCTGACCTCCATCCTTTTCCTCAATGTTAAGAACCTCTACCCTTCCTTTAGTGTCAAGTAGTAGCTAAGTCAATTGGCCATTTTGTTGATGAAGACCACTTAAACATTAGGACCAACTTTGTTGGGCAGCTTAGAAAACTCTTCCTTGTCAAGCCATCATTCTTCTGCAATCACTTTTTGATGAAGATACTGGCTATCAGACCAAATTTAGTTATTTGAGGAGTTATTGGAGGTCTGTGAGGTAGAACTTCAATTTCTAGAGATTTCAGACAACCTGAGTGCGCATCTGTCGTGATGTCACGAACAACACCCATGACTCTCAGGTGGCAGAGGAGGACTTACCATTGCCACCTTATGTCACCCCTCTCCTGTATTTGGAGCCCCCTGCTAACTTCGCTTCATTTTCAAAAACAGGAAATCCTCTCACGGATTCTGACCCCTTTAAGAAGGGGAATGTCGGCAAGGACGCAAGGGGAACACATGGACCAATCAGGGCGGCCGCAAGCTGTTCCATTGAATATCCCAGAAGCCCAGAGACTGAGGGGCGCGTTCGGGACACTTTCAGCTGTAGCTCATCAGGAAGATTCGTAGGAGACCAGCTTTCGTCAGAGAAATGCCACAGAGACAACCCGGGAGAACACACAGGAGGAGAACTACCTGGAGCAGGAGAAAGCCTCACACAGCCAGCAGAACCTGAGACGAGCCAGCTTTCCCAAAACCCACACGGAGACCAGCTGCAGGACGAAGTGTCCCACCGCGTTCCTGGAGGTGTGTGGCTGTCTCCGGTATGTGCCCGTATGCGGCACTTAGTCGGCAGGAGGGGGGGAATCAAGCCTCATAATGCTAATTGATAGAAGGCGATAAACCATAAAGAGTCACCTAGTGCTGTTCGAGAGTGAATTGTTTTTTCCTTTTCTGTATCACTGGTGATGGTATTTTACTAGGGGTGAAAGTCCTTCATCCCCTATCCGTAAAACAAGGAATTAGGTGTGAAGAAATCAACACTTAACTGAGCATTATTTTTTAATTTGAGGCGCAAGAGACACTGGCATTCCATCGAAGAGAGGATTCCCCAGAAATATCTACAAGAAGAAATGAAAAAGTCTATATTCCTCATAAACGCGGGAGAGCCCCCCAAGTATATCATTGAATAATAATAAATACAAGAAGAAAGCTTACTATCTGCCTCGGATGTCCCGCCCAAAACTTTACAGCATCCATTCCCTCTAAATAAGACTATGGAGGAATAAAAAGAGGCAGAGCCATTAAATAAAGAGGGAGTAGTCTGCTTTACTAAAGGTGTTTCACGTTTAGAACTGCTCCCTTCTATCAAACTGGAAGCTCTAGAATGGCTTAAACTAAAGATGCCAATAAAAGAGCTGCTTGAGTTTGCATCCTTGCCGGTGCCAGTAGAGGACATGCTGCAACTTTCACTAGTCAACTGGTACTGCTGCCAGTATTGTTGGGTTCCTTCACCCAGTCCATTAACTGAGTTCATTTTGAACTGGACAGGCAAAAGTGTGATTGAATCAAATTGCCAGTGGCATCTTCATCCTCCTTCGACCATTAGGGGGGAAGGGAAGGCTGTTGTGCTGTCCCTTGTTTATGTTTGTTCACCCATGGCATTGTCTGGCAAAGCGCAAAGCCCAGAGAGGGACCAGTCGCAAAAATCTCTTGAGGTTGATGGGTTAGACAACTCCAGAGGCAACCATCTACAAGTATGCAGTGCACCCTGGTACCACCGGTCCCCGCACAGAGGAGAAGTCAGGTCGTGATAGTCGCCTGATAAAGCATAGCTCTGTGGCTGCCAACAGGCAGCAAATCCTCCACCCACATCCGTGTCCTCAGGCCCACTGAAGCCTAAAGGGCGACCGCCATGAATCTCTTCATCAGGCAGCGGTATGCACTCCTTGTACCCAACCAGCCAGTCGTCACTCACAGCCCACTGATCCAGGACTCAGCTGCACGCCACTTCGCACAGCTTACTCACTGGCCCTAACCTAGGCCCGACCTCCCACGCTGCACCGATCACACCCCAGTGCGCTCTGTGTCTTAGGCATTCCCAGCCCTTCAGGCCCGGCGTTCCTTCCCTCAATCAGGGATACATTACAGTAGTATCTACTTTGTCCCAAGAGAAGCATCTGCCACAACCCTATCACAGTCCTCAGGGCCAGTCCTCAGCCCATGTTCCCATTACAACTGGAAGAAAGACGCCTCCTCCACAGTAGTAGCTTCCATTGGCAAGGCAGTCTCCAGATAAACTGATGGCTCCTCGCAATCCCAGGGTCTCAGACCCAGCCGCACATCTCCTCACACACCGAACACGGTGGTCCCCGATCCAGGCCCTAACCACCACCGCCGTCCACACCTCTGAGCCAGCCGCGTTTTGCGCAACACCAGCCTCCTAAACCCCTGTGGCACCCTGCAGGTATGGGCAACTTCAGTGGGCAAATATGTGGAGGCCCCCTACTCTCTGCCATCAGGCTCAGCCCACATGTGCAGCTGCCAGGCCCAGTGGCCGCAGTCAATCCCAACCATGCTTGCTGCGTTTTTTAGTCTCCAGGCAAGCGGCGGGGGGATGACTGCCCCCCTGTTGTGTCTTAAGGCCCCCAGGTCTATCTGCTTCATGTGCAGTTTGCTGCTAAGGCCCAGCACAAATCGCAAACCAGCACTTCTCCATCAAGGGGGCCGTGTCCGGCAGTCTCAGGCTTCACACTGCCCCCGCTGGGAGGCATAGACTCCAATCCGGGTTCCAGAGCGCTTCTTCTCCCATGACAGTTGCCATTACATGTGTCAACAAGAGATGTGTAGTTCCTACAGGACAGGAAGTCGACAGGGAATAAAATATTCCAATTCAGACTTCAACCTAGTGAAAATAAGTGCACAAGGGAAGGGAATCCCTTCAGGGTGGAACTAAAACCCTCACACACCCAGCAAGCTAGGTGTCATGCTTCATCATCTGGGTTCTGCTCCTCGTCGGGTCGGCGGTGCAATACCCGACGGGCACCCATACAGGGGCTCTTTGTCGGAGATCTTTTGTTCCCTGCCGTATGGTGCATGCGTGTGAGGGCCCGGGAGTGTAGATGTAAGTGATTAAAAAGGTTGGTTAATCTGAATTTAAAGTTTATTGGCTCAGTCAACCACCTATTAAAAAGGGAAGTGAGTGGCGTAAAAGCTATATATGCTCACAACGGATGAGTGGCTAGCTACGCTCGACTCTTATGGTCAACATGTTTCGCGCGCATTGAGTCAGGAGGATCTCGTGGCGCTTCGTCAGGACCTATAATGAAGTGAAGTGTGCTCGAAAAAACTATCTACAGTGTGGTGAGAAAAACAAGGGTGAGAACAAATATGTTGGTCAACCCTTAATAGGCGCCCCTACCTTATGTATTGATTTAAGAGGGGGTCACCAATTTATGTTAAAAAGAGCTCCTCATCAGGTGCATGGCGCGTCCACAGGGGGAGAAACACATTCGTTCCTACACAGATATCCCCTGGAGGTTATTCAACCTGCCCGCGTCGCCGAACCCGGAAGTTGCCATTACATGCAAGGGGGCACCACAGAAGGTCTTCTCCGTTCCTGCAGCCAAGGGATACCGCACCCCAATATAGGCCCTGATCTCTCCCAGTGCTGGGCAGGCCATGAACGGCCCGATCACCACGTCCCCCAATATGCGTCATCAGTAGGGTCGAGGGTCCAGGGGACCCACCCAGCGAGTGTTCTCCAACTGATCCCCGATGTCCGTTTCAGTCATCTAGTTTTAGCACCAGCTCGCCGACGTCATGTTGTGCAGGAACAGTGACGGTTACAGCCCAAATTCTAGGGCCAGACTTCGCAGAGGCCGCCACTACATGCCTATAGTCGATGGGCAGGGGGCACAGTACTCTAATATTTGCCCCGGGATTGCGCACACCCTTTTTACCATCCAGGTGAATAAGGATTAAAGTCGGGCCGGTGCCGAGCAACAGGCTCACCCGTCCACCATCTTCCAAGTCCAAGCCACTCCCCCCTTAAATAGTTGTTGTAGAGAATTGGGTTTTTGGTTGAGGATGTGAAAACCCTTCTCATGCAGAAACCACAATCACGGTCAGGATGAACCACAAAAGTCATTAAATTATCCTGTGCTTAACCCTCTGTTAGTTTGGCACAAAAGCAGTCAGGCTTAACTTCGAGGCAATGTGTTAAGAATTTATGCAACAATCGAACAGTAATAAAGTGAAAACACAACACAAGAAAAATTCCATACCACTTTAGTAAAATAGAGAATAATGTAATAAATAATTTGACACCAGAACAACTAGAATACAATCAGTAAAACTGGAGTCATGATTTTTCAAGTTTTTAGTGACAGCTGGTGCCAACCGCAGACATCTAGTCACATGAGAACTGGGCAAAGTCGAAATTTATGGCTGACCGCGTTGGAGCATGGTTCGGATACATGACTTGGATTGGGCCAGCTCTCTGCTTACCTTCAGACTTAGAAGAATTTTATGAGCAAAAAAATCTGAGAAGGTAAATTTCAGCGGTGCAAGACAGCTGGAGGTGTCAGAGGAGGAGGTGGCATTCTTGGGGAACCACTGGATGAAGTTGCAGTGAAGATTCCTACGTTCTCACTTAGCCCCTTTTTTGGAAGTCAAAAATCTCCATGGGGATGAAGCTGCAGGTGGTAACTGACAAAGGCTTCAGGAGACAAATTACATTTCTGAAGAGGAGCCACTTAACAGGATTTGCCTCTTTTGAAGAAAAACGTAGCTGGAGCTACCGCAAAGTCAGTCCGACCGGCAATGTACCTTTGGCAGATCGACAAGCAGGTTGGTCCCAGTCTCCTGTTGGTTCTCAGATCACTTTTTGATGGAAAACGTATTAAGTTCCAAGTTTTGGTTTTTGCCTTTTTCGACACATTTAGCAGTGCTTTCAAGTGTCCTTCCTTGGAGTCACTCTGGTAGTCCTGGGATCAGCCAGCAAGGCAGACCTCTAGCAGCAGGGCAAAGAGTACAAGGCAGTGCAAAAGCAGCATGGCAGTCCTCTGAAGTACAAAGCAAGCGTCAAGTAGCACAGCAGTCCCCTGAACTACAAGGCAGTCCTTCTGAGGGTCCTCTGCAGGTCCAAGAGTAAACTAAAGAGTGGGTCTGAGGGTTGTTTTATTATACTCGGTCCCAGCTTTGAAGTGGAAGAACCTTCTAGAGTTTTCCTGTCACAGATTGTTCTGGAATTTCATTCCTCCCTTCCCAGGCTCCAAGGAGTCTGGGGTGGCAAAAGGCAGTTTGAAGTTCTTTGTAATTGTGCTGAGACAGTTCCTTTGAAATATAAGTGGGGCAATGAACAGCTCTTCCCACACATCATGGCAGGGTGGCCTATCCTGCTAACAGTCCCCCTTTGTCTTACTGTCTGGGAGGAACACACAATGGCCAACTGCCATGCTAATCTCAGTTGTGTCCCAGCACACCATATGGTTCGGACAAGAAAATGCCAACTTTCTAAAAGTGGCATCTTCAGATTTTTTACTTTACCTTTAAAGGGGATTTTAAATTACTATTCTTCTAGACCAAAATGACATGTTCGAGGCATATGAGCTGCAGATTACACACTTGTGCATAGATCGCCATCTGGATGTTTGCAAGTCACGAGGTCGGTGACTCCTCCTTTGGATCGTATTGCGCATGGGCTTCGGCTCCATCCTCAGATTGTTTTTTTCCGCCATCGGGCTCGAATGTAATCTTCGCGCTCCGGTTCCGAACAGCTTCCAGTCCGACGATCGACGCGCAATCCTCACCCCAAATCGCGGTATTGTTTCGATCGCGATCTCCCCCACTCGACGCGACTTCTCATCGGCCTTCGGGCCTCTCCAAGCTCCGGTCCTGGCTAATGGAAAGGACTCCATTTAAAAAGTGCCCTCGGTGTGGGTCCAAATTTCCCCACACCGATCTCCACGAGGTATGCAATCTCTGCCTCTCCCCTGAACACGAGGCTCGAGACTGTCCGGCGTGTAAGTCCTTCCTGTCCAAAAAGACTATTCGGGACCGAAGAGCCAGAAGAACTATGGCACACTCCTCGACGACGATTCCGGATGACCTCTTCGGAGAAGGCATCGACGCTCCAGAGCGTTACACCGACGAGGGCCTCGTCAGTGCTTCCGAAGCCGACGACTCAGATGTGGAGGACATCACCCCAGCGCAGAGGGTCGTGAGTATTGATCCCCCCCCACACACCCCTGCCGGCACCGAAAAAGGCTCCGGTCACAACTTCGCCTCCGGGCCTAGGCAAGACCAAGGACACTGCTTCCAACACCGCACCTTCTGGCCCGGTAAAGAAGCCAAGCAAGCCTTCAGGCGGCTTGGGCTCGAGCCAGCCTACCGTCGGTGCCGATAAACATGCTTCGGCACCGAAAAAGAAGCCGACCTCCATATCGACACCGAGCCCCGCACCGAAGCACTCTGGGTTGAAACCCAGCTCTTTGGCACAGACACCACCTTCGGTGCTGACCAAAGCACACAAGGCCACCGGCACCGACACTTCGAGGCCGAAACCCATCTTGGCGGCGACCAAGCGTCCGGAGGTTCCCAGACCGGGTTCCAAACAACGAACCGGCACAGAAAAGCCTAAAAAGCCAACGGCGCCGACGGACCGACCAGCCTCACCGGACCTATTTACACCGGATCCCTGGCAAAAAACACTCACCAAGGATCCAAAAACTGGACATTTGACACTCTCTACCAAAAAGAGACATTTGGAAAAGCCTGCTCCACCTCCACCTCCAAAGAGGAAGGACTCTGCTACCTCTCCGTTCAGAATACCTTCCCCACCTCTTCCACCTTCCCCACCTCCATCCCCTCCGCCTTCTCCACCCCAACCTCATCGTTCTCCCACCCCTTCTCCACACGATGATGATCACGGGAACCCATATGATGACATAGGGGATGTGCCCCAGGACCTACCCACAGGGGACCCCACCCCTACAGGATCCCCAGACCCATGGGACGATTACAATATCCCTGATATCCCCAACGTCCCACAAGATGATCTTTACCCCTCCAGACCATCTCCACCGGAAGACTCATTGGGGTTCCACCATCTACTGCAAAGGGCGGCACACTATCACGGGGTAGACTTGCATACCGACCCCGTGGAGGAAGATTTCCTCCTCGACACATTCGACACCACACATAGGTCTACCTCCATATTGCCTATGCTCAAAGGAGTGGTAAATCATGCGCCAGAAGTTTTTAAGGACCCAGTTAGGGCCAGCGTCATTAACCCGCGCATTGAAAAAAAATACAAAGCTGCCCCCACAGATCCCTCCTACATCAGAGGGCCAGCGCCACTAGATTCTCTAGTGGTATCCACTGCACGTAAAAGGGCAAATTCCGAGGCGTCAGGCGAAGCACCACCACCTGACAAAGAGTCAAAACTACTGGACGCATCAGGAAAGCGTACTGCGTCACAAGCAGCTAATATGTGGCGTATCGCCAATACTCAAGCGCTATTGGCCAGATATGACAGGGTACATTATGACGAGTTAGAAAGCATAATGCACCACCTCCCTGAAAAATATAAAGCTAGGGCCAACAAACTAATTCAGGAGGGTAAGACTATTACTAACACCTCCATACGTTGTGCCCTAGATACAGCAGACACAGCTTCCAGGGCCATCAATACCAGCGTCCTCCTCCGTCGCCATGCTTGGCTAAGAATATCAGGGTTTAAACCGGAGGTACAAGCCTCCATCCTTAACCATCCCTTTGACCAGGAACATCGATGTGGCCCAAAAGTGGATGAGGCCCTAGAAAAAATGAAGAAGGATACGGATACGGCAAAATCCATGGGAGCCTTACAGTCACACCCTCCTAGACGCTCCTTTCGAAGTACGTCTAGAGGCTACTCCTCAGACACCGCGTCCACTTCATACAAATCCCCTACTCAGTCCACCTTCACAAGGGGTTATCAAAGAGGCGGCTATAGGGGTAACAATAATAAAGGCAGAGGCAAAACAAACAACGCCCGCTCTGCCACACCGCCTACACAATGACTTCCCCCCGCTCCCCCCAGACCATTCCACTCCGGTCGGGGGCAGACTCCAACATTTCCTTCCTGTCTGGGCTACCATCACCTCAGACAATTGGGTAACACAGATAATTCGGTCAGGCTACTGCCTAGAACTAATATCTACCCCCCCCCAAACATTCCACCCAGGCAGCGCCCAATGTCACAAGAACATCTAATACTCCTAAAGCAGGAGGTAATCTCCCTCCTACAGAAACAGGCAATAGAACCCGTTCCTACCAACCAACAAAATATGGGAGTCAACTCCCTATATTTCCTCATACCAAAAAGGGACCAGACTCTGCGACACATCCTAGATCTCCGGCCCCTAAACACATACATACACTCAGACCATTTTCATATGGTGACGCTTCAGCAGGCACTTCTGCTCCTCTCCCAAAACGACTTTTTGACCACTTTAGACCTAAAAGACGCTGATTTCCACATTCCAGTGCACAAAGCTCACCGGAAGTACCTCAGATTTGTAGTGGACGGACAACACTACCAATTCAAAGTGCTCCCGTTTGGAGTCACAACAGCGCCAAGGGTATTCACCAAGTGCCTAGCAGTGGTGGCAGCACATTTGCGAAGACAACACATTCACGTCTTCCCATACTTAGACGACTGGCTGATAAAAGCCAGGTCATACAATCAGTGTGTACAACACACATCCACCACGATTCAACTACTCCACCAACTGGGCTTCACAGTAAACCACCAGAAGTCCCATCTACACCCATCACACATAAAACAATACCTTGGTGCCACCTTAGACACCTCAAGAGCGCTAGCCTATCCCAATCCTGCCAGGATTGCAAGCATTCAAGCTCTACACACAAAATTCATAGCACAACACTCTCTTCCAGCTCGAGTGTTTATTAAACTAATAGGGATGATGGCCTCTTGCATCTTCATAGTACCTCACGCAAGACTCCAGATGCGTCCTCTCCAAGAGTGCTTAGCGCAACAATGGAACCAGGCCCAGGGTCAATTAACAGATCTGGTGTTGGTAGACGGTTGCACCCATCGCTCTCTGCAGTGGTGGAACACCACAAACCTTTCCAAAGGTCGACCGTTCCTGGACCCTGTTCCTCAAATAGTACTGACAACGGACGCATCGCTCTCTGGCTGGGGAGCTCATCTACTACATCTCTCCACACAGGTCAAGTGGACACCTCAACAAAAGTTACTCCATAACAACCATCTGGAGCTACTAGCAATCTTCTTGGCCCTAAAATCTTTTCAAACCCAAATTTCAGGCAAGGCAGTCCTGATCCGCACAGACCACATGACAGCCATGTATTATATTCAAAAACAAGGCGGCACACACTCTCCACAGCTCTCTCAACTAGCACAGAGCATATGGAGATGGGCAATACCCCAGAAAGTCTTTCTCCTAGCTCAGCATGTCCCAGGAGTCCAGAACACAGTGGCTGATCTACTCAGCAGGCAGACACAACAGATCCACGAGTGGGAGCTTCACCCGCAAGTTCTTCACCCGTACTTTCAAATGTGGGGGCATCCACAGATAGACATCTTCGCCACCCACGAAAACGCCAAATGCCCAAGCTTCGCCGCCAGATACCCACACCCATTGTCCAAAGGAAAAGCGATATGGATGAACTGGTCAGGCAGATTTGCGTGTGCTTTTCCGCCTCCCACTCATTCCACTAGTGGTGCGCAAACTACAACAACACTCCCTCATACTAATATTAGTAGCGCCAACTTGGGCCAGACAACCGTGGTTCACCACACTGCTGGAACTATCTGTAGTACCGCACCAAAAACTACACCTCTCTCCACACCTCTTAACCCAGAACCATGGAGAGATCAAACACCCGGACCCAGCGCAGCTCAACCTTGCGATCTGGCTCCTGAAATCCTAGAATTCGGGTACCTAAATCTTCCCCCTGACTGTATGAACATCATCAGAGAAGCTAGAAGACCTACCACTAGAGCGTGCTATGCCGCCAAGTGGAAACGTTTTGTTGTTTATTGCCATAACAAAACCGTTAATCCACTGGACGTGTCCATTCAACACATCATAGGCTACTTAATCCACCTACAAAGGTGCAATCTAGCCTATACATCCATTCGACTACACCTCGCAGCTATTGCAGCTTACCTACAAAACAGGCAACATCTATCACTCTTTAGAGTACCTGCCATTAAAGCCTTCATGGAAGGCCTTAAAAGAATAATTCCCCCCAGAGTGCCACCCTCACCTGTGTGGAACTTAAATATCGTTCTCACACGGCTAATGGGGCCTCCCTTCGAACCTCTGCACAAATGCGAACTACAATTCCTAACATGGAAAACCGCTTTTCTTGTAGCCATCACTTCCCTTAGAAGGGTCAGTGAGATACAAGCACTTACCATTCAAGAACCTTTTCTCCAAATGCACCACAACATGGTTGTTCTCCGTACCAACCCAAAATTCCTCCCTAAAGTAATTTCTCCTTTTCACCTAAACCAAACAGTAGAACTATCAGTATTTTTCTCGCAACCACAGACCGTTGCAGAAAGGGCTCTTCAAACACTGGATGTCAAACGAGCCTTACTTTACTACATTCAAAGAACACAACCTTTCCGTAAGACCAAACAACTGTTTCTTTCTTTCTCTCCACCACACAAAGGCAACCCCATCTCAAAATCAGGGATAGCTAGGTGGATTGTAAAATGCATTCAAATCTGCTACCATAAAGCAGAGCGAACGCTATCCATTCCCCCTAATGCCCATTCTACACGAAAAATAGCGGCTTCCATGGCATTCTTAGGGAACATCCCATTAGATGATATCTGCAAAGCAGCTACATGGTCAACACCGCACACTTTCACCAAACACTATTGTGTAGATGTGCAAACTAAACAACAGGCTAGTGTGGGCCAGGCTGTCCTCAAAACATTATTTCAAATCACTGCAACAGATACAGGTGGTCGCCGCTAACGGTGGGTACTGCTATATAATCTATGCGCAAGTGTCTGCAGCTCATAGGCCTCGAACGGAATATGCTACTTACCAGTATGCATCTGTTCTTGGCATGTAGAGCTGCAGATCTACACATGTCCACCCGCCTTCCCGGCTACCTGTATCTGTCCCAGTTTATCTTATTTAGATAGCACACACATGGGCATCTTCACTGTTATTACTACGCTCCATCTTTCCCTGCTGGCGAAAAACAATCTGAGGATGGAGCCGAAGCCCATGCGCAATACAATCCAAAGGAGGAGTCACCGACCTCGTGACTTCCAAAGACTTTCCAAGAGGAAAAACAAACTGCAAACATCCGGGCCCAACACCAGATGGCGATCTATGCACAAGTGTGTAGATCTGCAGCTCTACATGCCAAGAACAGATGCATACTGGAAAGTAGCATATTCCTTCTACTTGTTTCCTAACAAAAGTTATCATTTACTAAATGTGATAAGGTAAACCAATGTTGTGCTATGGGGGTGGTAGGCCTCACGGTAATGAAAAATAAATGTAGTGTTTTTTGTTTTTTTTACTACCAGGGCATGTAAAACTTAAGGGTACAACCTTTCTAAATACAATGCATCCCACCCTACAGGCTGTTTTATCCCAGGGGTGACTTATATGCATTAAAAAGAGAGGTTTAGGCCTGGGAAAAGGTTTATTTTGCCAGGTTGAATTGGTAGTTTAAAGTGTACACGCGCTGCAATGGCAGTCACGAGACATGTTTTAAAGGTCTACTTAAGTGGTTGGCACCATAAGTCATGCAGTCCCACCAGTAGCATTTAATTTACAGGCCCATAGTACATGTTGAACCACTTTAATAAGGACTTATAAAGTAAATTGAATGTTCCAATTGGGTATAAGTCAATTATACCATGTTTAGAGGAGTTGAGCTCAAGCACTTTAGCACTGGTTAGCAGTGGTTAAGTGCACAGTCGTAAGCCCAACAAAAGCGAATTTCAGTATCCAGGAGCGGATAGAGCAAAATGTTCGGGGGAAGACCACCTTGGATCTAACAGTTGGTCTACGTGGATTAGCATAAAGTACTTTTTTGATATATATACTACGTCCACCAGGACAATGCTGAAAGATATCAGTATTTGATTATATCTGCCTCTCTTCACTTTACTCCTCTTAGACCTCCATCTCAGTACTGTCCAATTTTACATGACCATTAACATGTTTTCACTCGTTTGCCACTTGTCACAAAATATCACTGGTCCTCCTCTTCTCACAAGACACTTCCTATGTACACATTTTTAACCATATCGTTTTAATAATTGATTTCACTGCAATTATTATTTTTTTTTACTATACTTTGTTTTCCTTCATTTGCTTCTGACATGAAAGACGGGGGCTGAACGTGTTTAAAACATTTATCTACATTTTTGGCTTGCTTGTAAGACTCCGCCCATGATGGTGAGCGCACATATGTGAGACACTGAGTTCGTACAAGTTTGTTGTACATGCATGACTACACAGGTGCAAAAACAATTTTAGGTGCATTTGTGATGGCCTTTTTTTGTTAAATAAGCAACCTCAATTCACTAAAATGTTTTACTTTATAAGACTGTCCTTTCCTTTCACCTTTTAATACTGTTGTTTATATTTTACACTTCATGAATATTGGTCTAAACCTTTGAACCAGTAGCCACCTCTGCTCTAAGCTGTTGCAGTGCTTTTTATTTTACAAAGGGTGTAAACCTAAAATTATTTAAATGAGATACAATTATTGAGTGTTTAGCCAAGTAATCCTTTCTTTCTTTTTTTTCAGTGAACTTTTGGAAAAGCTCTGTTTGTCGCTTTATGATGTGCTGAGGCCATTAATCATCCATGTTATTCATTTGGAAACTTTGTCTGAACTTTGCGGTATTCTTAAAACAGAAATGCTCGAAGACCACGTACAGAACAATGGTAATTTTTAGCTGTTGTGAAGTGCATGAATTTTAAAAGATTTAGGGGAGCTGATAATAATTTCCTTCTGGTTTCCACAATACAGGTGATATCTTTTTAAGAAATGTGTGCTCGTCCTCTGATTTGGCATGAATACAGTCTTGCTTTATCTTGCAAGGCCTATGTGTATTCTTCTAGCCCTTTTACCTCCAGGGTTAATTGTCAATAAAATAGGTATTATTTTAGTGATTGCTGAAACAGTTCACTTAAATAACAAACATCAGAAACTGCTTCTTCTTTTTAGTAAGGGACCTCTTGCGGTGTAAACATATCAATTAATCATGCAAGCAGATTTCAAGTTTGAAATCTCTCTTTAAATTGTGACTGCTACTGTCAGTGCAGTGGCATTTAATAAAACAAATAAAAGCATCATGCTGAATAACTGTGAATTACCTTTCTCTTGTAAATATGAACTGCTGTGCCCTATTATTACTCTGACATTTGCATTGCAAACTGTCCATTACTAATACCAATCCAGTCTCGGGAACTCTTTTTCGTATACTTCAAGTCAAGAATATGCTTAGAACTTGATTAAAAAATTATCCATCATGAGATATTAATTTATATTTGTGAACAATGAGTAGCTCCACATACAGGACCCCAGAACTCTGCTGCCACTGAAATATTTTTTTTGTTTTCTTCCTTTGACCTTTCCAACCAATAACCAGTTCATTCACATGGGCATCTCCAGGTCTCAAAGAATGCCTATAACCTACTGAGTCACCCAGGGTTCCGTACTGGCCCCTGTCATTTTCAGTCTCTACATGGTACCCACTGGGCTCTACTCACAGATACCAGAGCAAAATTCCCCAACATGCTGATGACGGCACATCTCTGCTTGAAAGTCTCCTCTGCTCCAGACATCCACAGCCTCAAACATAACAAACACCTAATCCAGAGCTGGATGTCCAGCACCTACCTGAAGCTCAACCCCATCAAGGTAGAATTCATGTTAATTGCCAAGAAGAACGAGCGAATAATAGTGCAATCCTGGCTCAATGACAAAAACCATGACAACTGTGAACTCTACCTTTTACCGAATGCCAAGATACGTGGATGCACCCTGGAAACCAGCCTCACACTCACGGGACATATTGCCCAAAAAAAGAGTTCGCCTTGGATCAGCTGGCTCTGCTGACGAAAATGAAGGTGTTTCTTTTAGAAAGTGACTTCCAAAATGCTGTTGAAACCTTACTCTTGCATCTGGAGGGTGGTAACGCCTTGCTCCATGGCCTGCCAGATTCCACATTGCACCGCAAGCAACCCCCCCACCCCCCCCCCCCCACCACTTAAGGGCCCACATGCCGCAGCGCTTTCTCATTTAGAGGTTTGAAGAAATATGGTCACATCACCCCCATCCTGATGGGACGTCATTGGCTCTTCTTGCCGGCCCACGCCATCTTAAAAACCAGCTGTATCATTTACAAATTATTAGGACCAGCACCCTCTGTTATCTTGCAGACAAGATCTCCACCTCTGGTGGTTGGTTCCTGACACACCCACAACCAGGAGATCATCAGACTAAGAAGTGTGGGAAAAAAAGAAAAAACAAGGCATCATGCCTTTTCCATCTGTTTACTCAGGATGTGGAACAGCATCTCCGTAACCATCAGGACTGCATCAATTTAGGATTAAGGTGCTTCAGAACCTGTATACCTCTCCTATCATGCATTGACAGTTTTCTTGTCATTGGCTATGTTGACTGCTTCCTTGCCTTTGACCTCATACAGTTCTCAGGTACCATGTGGCTAGGTTTACACCCTGCAAATGCCAGATACATACAGAAACTCACACATACATATGCATATGCCTATGCGACTTCACATTTTCTGTTTTTTATTTAAAAAAATATATATTTTAGGAAATCGGATTCAATGTAAAATATAAAACCACAGTCTATTGCCTATCAGTTTGTATGACACAACTTTTTAAAATTTTATTGTAGCTGGCAA
This sequence comes from Triturus cristatus, assembly GCF_964204655.1. Classification (NCBI taxonomy): domain Eukaryota; kingdom Metazoa; phylum Chordata; class Amphibia; order Caudata; family Salamandridae; genus Triturus; species Triturus cristatus. The sequence goes on from NC_140591.1 coordinate 429,463,453, forward strand.
ATCTCCTGTAGTTTCCTGGCAGTAAATTGTTTCTGTGTGTTGTAAAACCATTGCCGGAGCACTGGACTGTGCTTATTTTTCACCTAAACATATTAATTCAGTCAGTCAGAGTAGTTCACTTTTTTAAAGTAAATGAAGAGGGACCTTTTACAGTTTTGTTTTTCTGTTCCTCTCCACAACCACCATACTTTAATCATTCACGAAATGCTCTTCATGTGATAATAGAAATTCAGAAAGTGACCACAACTAAATAATCATCCCCTGTGTACTGCATTCCCACATTGGAGAGTAATGGCAAGCAAAAACTGTCCCGGAGGCAAGACATTCTCCTCAAGGGCAGAAAAATTTCCAGAATCTCATTGGAAGGAGCTGAATGTGGATCTGTCAGCAAGGGCATAACAAAGAGAGCCACTGCTCCACTTTTGCCCTGTCAGAACTACTGTAGACCCTATGTTTAAAGATTCCAGAAAAAAGGGCAGCTGTTGTGATAATGTTGCGTTAACCTTGGCATCCCCAGTCGGTGGCAAGAAATTATTTAGCGAAACATTCAACATTGACGAAAAGGTCTGCATGATGTCTCATTCAATGTTGAGACCCAGTCCTTTTGTACAAAGTCAAGGCCCTCTGCATCGAGAAAGTCAGAGACCGAGTACTAAGAACATCAACATTGAGTTGGTTAGAGTACTTATTGAGGTGTCTTAAGAAAACTGACACTTCTGTTTTCTGTATTTAAAACGTTTTTCAACTGAACAATGTTCACAGACCCTCACGCTTGGAAACTCCTCACAAGAGTAAAGAAACAGCTGATCCTTTTCAAGAGATGCTTCTACATGCTGAAGAGAGGCTTAGTACAAGTGCCTCACAACAGTCCAGGCAGACACCAATTCTACCTCAAATGTCTAGAACAATGAGCAATTAAACCACCCGAACTCATCTTGGGGAATATGTACACCTACCATTCGGACTACTCCACCAGTAATCATGTCAAAGATCAGCATTATTAGCTTTTTAGGTGTTCGGGCACTGGGGTGATATTAAGCTAACAATTTCCTTCGAGTTATCCCAAACCATTTATTATGTTTTTAACTGTGAAGCACCGGGGTCCCCAGAAAGGAAAGAGTGCATTAATTCCAGTTAGCTTCAGCATCAAGTAAATGATTAATAACCTGGCTTCTGAAAAAATGTGCAACACCAGAATAAGACTTAACATTTCTGAAAATAGAATTTCCAAAGGCTCACTAATAGTTTCATCCAAAATGAATTAGATGGCTTATTGGGTCTAAGGCTAAGATCCTCAAATCAGCAGGATCTACTTAATTGAGAGGCTAGCATCATGATTTTGCCTTGCGGAGCTGAAGCCATACATGCAGCAGACAAACCTTTTGTGTACAGTTAGTAAACCCTTCAGTCAGTATACCCATTGCAACATAGTATGAATGTTCAGGCTAGTCTGCTGAAGGCTGTAGGTCTGCAAAAAGAGTACTGTAAGCATTATAGAGCTGACTGATACTCCCAACACTAGTGGGTTCAATCGCTCTAACAACACTTCTGGTACAAAAAGTGTTGTAGCAGCACTAATGACCCAAGCATCATCAATGAAAGGCTTCAAGGGAAAGACAATATACTATGTAGTATTGTAGTGAGTGGATACGCTCTGAGGATCAATTCATCAGCCACTTTCCAAAGCCATGCAAAAAAAGGGCATTTACTCAGGCTACTTTCTGGTAAGAAAAAAGGGACCAAAGACGGTGTTCAGACCCCTCCTAGTTCTCCAAACATCTAACAAGTGGGTACAAAAATAAAAAAGTCAGAAGGCTGTTCCTGCATCATGTCTTTCACAACTTCAGTGGGAAAATTGGATGTCGACATAGATAAGCAATTGCTACAAAAAAAAACCTGTGATTTTTTTTTTTCTTATTATTATTTAAGGTTCTTTTATTCAACCTATATGGTTATGTTATGTGTATATGCAAAGCACCCAGGAGGTTCTCCTGGCAATGGTAGGGGCCGATAAGGGAGTTATCCAGTTTTCAGTCAGGAAGAGACAGTCTGGTGAGCAGTTATGTAGCGGATCCCAAATTTCAGTGATTTGTTTAGTGATGGAGGGAGGGAGTATGCGTTGATGAATATGCAGGATAGGGAGGGTGTTTGGTGTGTGGTTTTGTGTGTTGAGTGTGTGGGGTGGGTGCAGGAGAAGGCATGTGATACGGCAGGTGGTGCAGAAGAACACACCTTTAGTGTTGGGCAGTGAGACTCTGAAGCAGTGCTTGGAGACCCAACTGTGGATCAGCATTCACAGCTGTCCAAACAACATACTACCAAAACTGTTTTTTCCTACCCGTAATTCATAACTGGCATTTGTTTTGGATTATCATACTTTTTAGGTCAGTTTTTCATGTTTGCTAAATGTATGCTGGCGCTTTTAAACTATTACTTAATTTTAATTCAACATTGATGTTTATGACAATGTAGAATATTTATTAAACAGAAGCATAGAGTTTAACATTACTGAAATGTTTTATTAGCGGAACATCTATGTGCATTTGAAGCTGTTGTGAAGCAAATGTTAGAAGATGTACAAGAACGACTTGTCTACAGGACACATATTTATATTCAGACTGACATCATAGGCTACAAACCTGCTCCGGGGGATCTGGCCTACCCTGAAAAGCTGGAAATGATGGAGGTAACTATCAAGTTCATTGCTTCTATTGTTTATATTTTCTCTTCATTCTCTCAGGATAACTCACAGTTTCCATATCCAGTAACTTCCGAGATCGGTCCCTTTAAATTAATAATCCTTACTTCTAATTGTTATTTGTTGATTTTCTGCATTTCTGATTTTATACTGTGATGCTAGGAAGTAAAGGCTATTCAGTGCTTATAGTGGCATTTACAGATTGTTATATTGAGTAATGGAGCATTAAATATGAACATTAGTTTGAGGGAAGGAGTGAGTGCTGAATTATTGTATGAATTTTTACTGAAGACTTGTTATAAAATTCACAATGTTCCCTCCAGAAATGCACTGCTACCATAATGCTGAAGTAGTATACGTTTGTAAATTGTGCTTACCCTTCTTTGATATGATTTTTTTAGGTTGATCGTGATTGAGAACACCTGGAAAATGATGTGCATGAAAGAAACGTTTACTGTTGTGTTTTTAAACAAATTTGGTTGCTTTTTATATTGTAGCATTAAGAGATTGTGGTAAATTACATCGAGTGCTTACCATAACTTGGCTGAAATAGATCAAAGAGTTTATGAACGACCTAGGGCATCCAGAATATTATGATGAACCGGGATCCATTGGTTATACCAGGGGCCCCCGAACCCCCACGCCACTTGGGGATGAGACATTCCTGGCTGGAGAGCCCCTTTCCCGCCTTACTGGGTAACAGATGACGGTCCTTGATGTGGAGATCCAATTAGAGGAACTACAAGGAGCCCTACAATGCATGCCGTGCTGCAAGGCACCTGGCCCGGACGGCGTCCCGGTGGAATTCTATCAGACATACGCTGACATATTACTCCCCCGACTGCTGGAGACCCTGTAGGAGGCGAAGCGGGTGGTAACCTTACCGCAGTCCATGAGAGAGTCGCAGATTGTAATGCTACCGAAGCCTGGCAGAGACGCCTGTTACCCAGGTTCATACAGACCTCTGGCTATGTTTGGCTTCTATGCCAAATTACTTGCTAAAGTCCTGGCGGTCCAACTGGGTAGGGTGGTGATGCACCTGGTGCATGACGACCAGTGTGGGTTCATGCCCAGAAGGGGAACACATATGAACATACGGTCCTTATCGCATTTCTTACAATCAGTCGCCTACAGTGAAATCCACACAGCAGTCGTTGCCCTAGATATTGAGATAGCGTTTGATACGCTGCGCTGGGAATATCTATGGGAAGTCCTGAGACGAATGGGGTTTAGCGCAGAATATAATAACATGGGTGAGGCTACTCTACCACAAGCCGCAAGCGCGTGTGAGAAATGGCGGCCTATTATCAGAGGCACTGAAAATCGAGCAGGGTACATGGCAGGGGTGCCCTGTGCCCCACTACTGTTTACTTTGGTGATGGAACCATTGGCAATTCGTCTGAGAAGAGACATGGCACAATGGGTTATTGTTGTGGATGGTTGCACTCATGTACTCTCCCTATATGCAGATGATGTCCTTCTGTACAATCGCCAACGAGAAGGGGTAATCCCGGTATTGTTGGCCTCATTTGGTCCAACGTCATGCCTACATGTACGTCCATTATTTTCCCACTGGCGGCGCTTTCACAAGAGGACACGCTGGACCTCCTTGAAGTGGGGTATAATTGGGAAAGGGGCCACTTGCGCTCCGGCCGGAAGCCCAATACACATTATACATGGGGAGGGTCATAACAGGCCTGAAGGAATCTATTCAATTCTGGAATAAGCCCCCCCACCCCCGCCTTCTCTAAATAATCAGTAGAGTGGCCGTGGCAAGGATGGAGATGCTGCCCCACTGTTTATATACACTGAAGAGCTCTTTCTGCAGTATACCGAAGTCCATATTCAACACCCCAAATAAACTCCTCTTTTCTTTTGTATGGGCTGGAGGACGCAGCAGAGTTAAACTTATGTTCCTCAAGCTGGGCACGGACCGGGGGGGGGGGGGGGGGGACTGACCCTTCCAGACTTTAGACTTTACTATCTTGCAGAATTGCTGCAATACACAGCACGATGGTGCATGGGGGACCGCTCTGTCAAAAAAGAATTGTTGGGGTACTGGAGCAGTGAGATGTGATTGCCTAAATACCTTATGATGGGATCACAGATCCCCAGGAAAAGCACACACATAATACGGCAGGTGGCAAGGGCTTGTGAACAGGCAGTCACACTGGTTCTTTGCAGGGCCCCTTACGTTAAGTGGATACAGGGTTTTCTCAGAATCTAATCCGTCATAGATATCACGAAATAGCATGAAGGGGGATGCATGAAGGCAGGAGATCTGTACCTAAACAGGACCTTCTTAACGTTCGAGTCGAAGAACTGGTTTCATGTGCTGGACGGTCACGTTTTACATTACGCAAAGTGTCGCGTACTGTCTGCGAGATATAGACGTCGTCCCCTGAGGACCTGAGAGAGTCCTTCTCCCTGGAACTATTGCTTTACCCGGGGTCCACCAGAGGGCTCATATCGCGCATATATAAAGCTCTAAAAGAAGACCGCGTGGTTGACCTATCCCGTGTACGAGGCAGATGGGAATCAGACTTAACCTCCCCACTCACAGAGGGGAAATGGACGAAGCATTGGCGCAGGTGCGTGAGGTGGCTAGTAATGCTAGGTTCAAACACACTTAATTTCACTACTTACACCGCACATACCTGACTCCTCAGAGGATGACCCGCTTCGCTCCGGGATACTCCTCAGTTTGCTCAAGATGCGGTACAGCTCTTGCCAAACTTCTGCATATGACATGGAGCTGTGTGCGGCTACAAATATACTGGCAACAAGTGATACAGATGCTCCTTACTGTAACAGCAGTGCCAATAAATTCCAGCATCAAACAGTGCATACCAGACAGCCAAAAATAGCACCCATATGCGTTACAGGTTCTCGCTGCTAGGCCTAGTTCTGGCCAAAGGCCGCATCACAATACATTGGTCTCACACCGCCCCCCCCTCCCACAAACTAGACAGATGGAAGGCAGACGTCTGAGAGTGGGGTGTGGCAGAGGAGTGCCACTTAAAGGCAGTGCGAATGGATGAGAATGCTGAGGAAGATCTAGATAAATGGGGGGAAATGCTGGAGGGATTTAAGCAACGACAGGTCAGACAGAAAAGGAGGCTGCCCCAGCCCGGCCACAGAGCTGTACCTCATTTACGCTTGACCCAGAGATGGGTGAGGGACCTCCCGCTTGAGAGTAAAGTAAGACTCTAAATAGGGGAACACAGGTGGGTGAGTACACGGCTACCCAACGACAACTAACCTATTTAAGGCTCTATTTATCCCACCCATGAGTAGGTTCTGCCACCTAACGCAGCCAAGGTTATCTATTGTTCGGTTCTTATCGTATTTTTATATTTTGCTACATTTCATCAGTACACCCAATGAAAAATTCTGCTGCACACAATGATCCGTCCCGAGAACAGGGTGGGATTTTTTTATATACTGCAAACTGGTCACAATGTGCCCATAGATGGACCTGCAGGGCAACATGTTGGGACATATACAGGGATTGCCCAGATATAACCGGTTTGTAATGACCTATCTAAGATATGACATATCTTGCAAATGTAACCTGTAAATAACAAATGCGTAATTTGATATCTGTGCATAATGAATAAAGACAAGATTTAAAAAAAAAACGGGGGCCATAGTATCCATTACCAGAAAAGACCTTAAAAGAGAATGCATGGCGCTTCTTGAGTGAAATACATTTTCTATGGAAATAATGAGGCCCACTGTACAGAATAACCAAATGATATTGACCCCAACGAGATGCAGTCCTATCTGCAAAACATGGAGGGCATTCAGGATAAATTAGTTTTAACTCGTTTTAGGCTTGGTATTTTCCATCGATTAACACATTTTCCTGTAACTAATGATTGGTCAACCTCGGTCTGTAATTGTCCATATGATGAAATGTCGCAGCAAACAACAATCCATGTAGTGCTTTTTTGTAAATTTTATGAAGTACAGAGAAAGTTGCGGATTCTACCAATTTTAAAGCTGCTTGGTCTCAGGCAATGTCGCCTAGCATTTATAGCCCTCCAGTTTTTAGATAATGAATATTTTATGCGGTCTGTGGCAACTTTTTGAAAGAATGTAATCCGATGCAGAAAAACATTATATTATGATATTTTGGTGACGTAAATACGATGGTATATTATGATGAATTCGTAATCAGTGGCTGCTGAAGCTTTTTAACCTTTTTAAAGTCAATTGCATACTTAATTGTTTTAATACATGATTTTCTTAGCCTTGTAAATATTATTTGTTTGTATTTGCTTTTGTGACTTACACTGTAGAAATCGAATAAAGCTTATTGAATTGAACTGAATTACTTCTACATACCAATCTTGAAGTCGCACAGAATGTATCTGTGTTTTGTGGTAGGATCTAATCACAGCCAGTGCATGGTCCTCCTGTTTGGACTTATATTGGCAACTCAGATCTTCACAAAGATGATGGCCGTGGTTGTGGCGCATCCGAGATGGGTGGGGATTTCATTGTACCAATACGATGGCTACTGGCTGACAGCTCCCTGTAAAAGGTGTCTTCCTACCTTCAGGCAACAGCATCCCTGCTGTTAAACATTAGCTTTTCCATCAATGTACCCAAGACTTACCTGGAGCCTACTCAACCCCTCCTGTTCATAGGGGCAGTACTGTATACAACATCTTTGAGAGCTTTCCCTCCTTCTCCGAGGATCTGAGACATGCAGGTTATGATCCTGATGTTTTATAAGGGGGCTTGAGTTCCAGTCCTGATGGTTCTGTGCCTGCTAGGTCTGCTGCCTTACTCCATACTGTTGGTCACTCATGCACGATGATGTATGAGAGCACTCTAGTGGTACCTTCATTGGCAGTAGTTCCAGCATGGGGGTGATCTGATAGAGACCATCACAGTCTCTCATGACACAGCAGAGGACCTGGGTTGGTGATTGGTGGAGGAGTACTTGTCACAAGACATGCCCTTTTACCCTCCTTCAGCTATGGCCATAATGGCGATACATCCCACCTTCTGGTGAGATGCGCCTGTGGAGGAACAGGAGATCAGACTCCTTTGGCCTCCAGAGGATCAGGTTCTTCAGTCAGCCTGCTCGAACTGCAAGCTCTTCACCTGGCCTTATGAGCCCCCCTCCCATCCCTTCTCAGCCAGTCTGTCCGGATCTTGACAGTCAATACAACTGCAATGTGGTATGTCAGCAAGCAGGGAATAGTCAGGTCTCACTGAAATCAGAGCGAAGATCTTCCTATCGTTAAGTATTGGGGAAATGTAAAAAGTTAAACTGTTAAAAGATTAGTAAACGTATTTTATGTTAAATATTATTGTGAGTTAATGTTGTATGTTTATTTTATATGTAGAACACAATTAATACATGCTACAGCACTAACTTAATATTGAATTAAATATGTAATTTAAATATAGTAAATTAACGTTTGTTAATCCTTTCTGAAGTAAAACGTTTATTTACTATGTATTAACAATTACAAAAGGTTATTTAAAATTGATTTTTAAAAAAAAATAATTACATTTATTTGTAACTTAAAAAAGGTTATTAAAATATTGTTATCATAAAATAATTGTGTAATTATGTTTACAATTTGTAACATTAAATTAATTTTATAGTTATATTTAAAAAGTCGAAAATAATTTAACCTGATTTCCTGTTGGGTGCTATTTTAAGTCCCTGCCTTCATTATTTTCTATGGGAAGGTGTTGCAATATCAGTGGTTGACTGTATGGTGCTGGACTTAGTATTGCTTATTGTAGGAAGCTGGGCTTCTGTTGCAGTATCCCCCCCCAACTTTTTGCCAGATTTCTGATGCACTTTGACTTGATAGGCCCTGGGTCCCTGCCAATCAGGTTCCCAGAGCCTGTGTTCTTTCCCAAAACTGTACCTTTGTACCCGCAATTGGCACCTATCTGGCCACATGTAAGTCCCTTGTAAAATGTACCATGAGTACCAAGGGCACTGTGACCAGGGAAGGCCTCTATGGGGCTGCAGCACATATTGTGCCACCCTTCGAGGTCCTGTACCCTAACACACACACTCTGCCATTGCAGGCTGCATGTTTTGGGGCAGAGAAAAGTGAAGAGTCAACATGGCGCACCGACCTGTGTGCCATGCCTGCAACCCACTGCCTATGGTATGGGTAAGACACCCCTCCAGCAGGGTGCACTATACCACTGGTGAGGGTACAGTTGCATGAACACTATTGCCCTACAGTGTCTAAGTCCATTCTTAGACATTGTAAGTGGGAGTTTGTCATTACCAACTCCACAGCACCGCAATGGCTTTACTGAATTCTGGGAAGTTTGGTAGCAAACTTGTCAGCATAATAAACCCACACTGATGCCTGTGCGGAATTTATTATACAATGCACTCAAATGGCTTCTTAGAGATGTCCCCTGAAAAACAACCAACCTCTAGTGGGTTCCCTGACTGGTAAGCACCAGCCTGCCACCAAGAGACAAGTTTCTGGACCCCTGGATTGAGAGCCTTCGCTTGTTGAGCCCAGAAACAAAGCCTTGCATGGGCAGAGGTGTTCACACCTCCCACAGGTCAGGAAAGCCATCTTTTAAATGTATACATCCAGAGGGGGGGATGAGCATGATTATAAGGCTGAAATGGAAAAACTAAAAGAGGATCTGTCATCCGTATCTGACAAGTATCAGAATTATGTTTTGTTTGTGTTGGGGGATTTCACCCACATGTTAAACCCTTATAGGATCGACTCATGATGCAAGGAACTGCGGGCCTCACACAAAATAAATGATCCCATATTCCCGAGGCGAGCTATGTCGGCAAAAGACTAAGCCCATGGTCAACTGCTTGGTGCCGTGGGTTTGGTCTGTGTGAATGGAAGATTGGACACAGATAGACCAGCAAAGTGTACTTTTAAGCAAGGCCACCAACTCTTCCCAATAGCTCATGTGTTTTTACATGCCTGGAACTTTGATCTAGTCAAGCACTTTGAAATGGTAAGTGCGGAAGGAAGTGATCATTATCCTCTGAGAACAGAAATTTATGGGTTAGAGCAAACATGTAGAGACACTGTGCTACAGGTTCAGGTTTATTACAAGTATTACATACTCGTAACTGGGCGCAGATAATCTTGGACACAGAGGGAGGTCTATCTCAGAAGATTGAAATTGGTAATGGATTGCGACAGGGGTGTGTATTGGCCCCTCTCCTTTTTTCATTATTTATTGCGGACCTACCTTTGGTTCTAAGTAAAGAAAGGGGGGCCAGCCAAAAGGTCGATGGGAGACGCATTTCATGCCTTTTATATGCAGATGATTTGGTAATAATAGACCAAACCGAGATTGGGTTACAAAGAAAGTTGAATAGATTTAATGAATACTGTGTGCTTAAAAAACTAGTAGTTGGCATGGATAAAACAAAGATTCTAAAGATGGGAAGAAGGAAATCAAAGTTTAACTGGTTTTTGGGCTCCTCAAAGTTAGAAATGTTGGATGAATACAGGTATCTGGGCATATGGTTTCAGAAAAATCTGAACTGGGCCACCCACCTTGAAGCATTAAAAGTACATACATCAGCTTCTGTCAGTGGCCCAAAGAAATTCAATGTCTATGGGGAAACGTCAGACAGACCAGTTTTAAAAGCTTATGTAGCCATGGTCCCACCCAAATTCCTTTATGGGGCAGAGCTATTAAATTTGAGTGGTAGATGTGGCTGGGATGTTGAGGAAGGAAAAGCCCTGAAAAACCTATTTGCGCTGCCTAAGACCTCAATGGTGCAGGCAGTGAGGCTCGAAACAGGCATTACTTCATGGAGCATAACATCCTGTATGGCCCTAGTAAGATTTTGGCAGCGTCAGGGATCAGAAGATGACTATAAAGTTTCCCAATTTTGAGAAACAAGATCTTGAAGAGTGATTTATCATGGGCCAAAGGGGTTAGAGACTGTATTATTAAAGAAGGTAGATTGTTGAGACTCAAAATTAGCCCCATGACATTACAAATTGAAGTTGAGAGGAGGGAACTTAGGTGCCTGGGGAAAGAATTATCTCGTGACCAGGAGTACTTCATGGGAACAAAATCGGTATGCTTTATGGCCTTGTCGTGGCAAAATGCTGCTCATTTCCCCTACCTTGATAGGTTGCCCTGTCAACGTCTGAGAAGAGACATATTAAGGCTGAGAATCGGTGTCAACCCTTGCTATCAGAATAATGAGACAAAAAGAGTAATGATTGGTAGTAATGGGAAGTGCAACTGTATCCTGGGGACAACATGTGATATTTTCCATATGTTATTGGATTGTTCTATGGTTTTAGAGTTATGGAAGGAGATTTTATGCCCAATTTTTAAAAAGTATAGAATAACTAATAGGACCCAGGCAGCATAACTTTTAACTGAAATGAAGAACTTCGATACAGTCTGTGCCCTGGGGAGGTTTATCCAAAGAGCAAAAGAAAACTTGAAATGTGTCTAGTATCAATATGCCCTCCTGTTCGCACATTTTGAGATAAGATATATGATTCAAAGGAAGGTAAGGGTGTTAATCCAGAATTGTAAACGGATGTATTAATTGCCTGTGCCTGGGGGGAGTTTATATAAAAAAGAAACCAGACCAGAGTTAGTAATGAAATGCTTGACTCATGGTACGTAAAGTGAATTACTGGGTCTGAAACATGGTACAGGATTTTAAATCATGAATTTTAAGATGATGAGTCTAAGTAAAACATTTTATGATTGTAGGAATTGTATTTATGCTGATTTTATATGTCCAAGGACTGTGGAGTCCAAATAAACTTTGTCTTGAACTGAACTGAACAGCCATCTGTGGCAGGGGAGCTTCAAAGGCCTTGCCACCTTTGCAACGTGATTCCCAGCCTCTCATGCTATCAGGAGAAGACTCCTCTTTTTCGGCGGGAAAACAGGCGGGAAAAATTAGAGCAACCCAGAAGGTGTGCCCACCTTTGCCAACCCAACCCCTCGGATGGGGGAGTCAAGGTGAAGCCCACTCTTCAGTGCCCGCCATCTTACAAATGGCAGGCACTCTCCAATCAGGATAAAAGTTTGTGCCCACTCCCCCACGTGAGGTGGGTGCCCCAAGGGTGTAGTCATCCCAAGGTCAGGAGCCCATTGGCTATTACTTCGAGACCCCTAAATACGCCCCCTAAAATACAGTATTTAAGGGGCAGCCCTGAACCCAGAAGGCAGATTCCCGCAACCTACGAAGAAAGGCGAAAGAAGACGCACAGCAGAGGAGACTGCAGAGGAGAACAGACTTGGCCCCAGCCCTAGCGGCCCGTCTGCAGTTTCCAGAGATCCTGCGCCAAAACTCACCTTGTCCTGCAGCCAGCCACCTCCAGAACCCCTGGGAGGACTGACTGCCTTCAACAAAGACCAGATCTCCTGTTAATAGCAGCTCTGTTCAAAAGAATCTCCAAAGAAAACCCTGAGCCTGCTGAAGACAAGGAAACCAGACGCCTGGAACCACCACTGCACCCGCCCCCAAGGCATGAGTCAGAGTGGCGCACCCGTTCCAGTGATGTCCCCCAGCGCTCCAGAGTCCACCATGGGTTGACCCCACCAGGAATTCCAGACGTCGCCTGCAGCTTCTGCAGAACCCCCCCAACATCGTGGCAAGGTGAAATCTGACCTCAAAAGGCACCCAGCTGCCCTGCACCCCGGAGAAGAGTACCTGATGTGCACCTACGTCCTCGAGCCCTCCAACTTACCTGCCCAGCTGTTGGTTCCTCCGGAAGACTTCCTGGACTGAGCCTGCTGCCATAATCCAAAACCAGCAACTCCCATTGAAAACAACATACACCCGATGCCAAATCAGCACTCTACACCTGGCCGCCGCTGTGGGTGCACCTTGTGTGCTAACTCGGATCCCCCTTTGCTCTGAGCTTAACCTTGGGAGCACTTCTTCCTCAACTCTGTGGCTTGCCCGTAAGCAGCCACCAACCGGAGGCCCCCCATTAGATAACATTGGGCCTCAGCACTCTGCTCCCGGCCGCCTTAGTGCTGCTGAGTGTGCTCTAAGAGCGCATCCTTGACCCTGTGGTGACCCTTGTTCTAACCCCACAAACCTAACTCCCGAGACCGAGTGCTTACCTTTAAAACGATAACTTCATTTTCACCCATAGGATAGCAGTGACTGCTTTTCTGTGAAAAAGTTTTTAAGTGTGGAGTTGAAAACTGTATGAAAACTCAAACAAGTGTGTTTTAATGATACATTAAATTACTTACCCTTGTCTAGGAAATGTCCCAGTGTGGTATCTAGGCAACCACACTGAGTAAGAAAAGTAATCGCAAAGTACTTACAAAGTAACTGCACAGTAATTTCAATTGTTTCTGAACATTTGACCCACCTGTAACAAAGACAATTGCATTCAACTGTATTATTCCTGAAAAGTACTATTATACTTACCAGTGTCATGGCCTGCTTGGTTCTAAGAATAAAATACAACTAAAATATTTTAATACAAAAACAAATTGGTCAGAGTTCAGTCGTTGAGTGTGTGAAATCATTTCTTGCCCTTGCATGTACAATAAATGCTTAACGCTACCCTCTAAAACAGCCTTACTGTTCGCCCTCACTACCACAAATCGTGAATAAGGTATTATCTACTCTTACGTCTGTAAATCTTTGAGGATCCAGTGGACTCTGTGCACACTATTCCTTACTTTGGTATAGTATATACAGAGCCAGATTCCTACACTTAGTTTTGGCAGTAGTAACTTACACTCGTAAATTTGGCTTTACCCCTATTTCAGAGGGTGAAGACAAGTAAGCCTACGCTTTTGAGTAAATTTACACTCGTAAATTGTGACTAGCCAAAAGTAGTAAGGTTACTCAAAAGTGTAAGAGTAAACTTATTCACAAGTGTAAGGAACATTTGTGAATATCGTCCCTTCCTGTAACAGATCTCATGAATAAAGGCTTGGACAGCAGCAAAATATTTAGGTGATGTTAGAATGTTGTAGTTCAAAGCATACAGATGAGAAGGATGGGTATTTCACAATATTGTGTAAAGCTGTAGAAATAGAACTGAAACTAATGAATTAACTATCTTACTGAGCAGGTTTGTTGTCCATTTTTATTTCTCTCAACAGCAAATTGCGCAGAGTTTAAAAGATGAGCAGAAGAAAGTTGCATCAGATGCTTCTTTTTCTGATGTTAAGCTAGAAGACCCTGATGCCAATAACCTCATTAAATCAGGTATGCTAAATTTGTATATGTTTTGCTATTGTAACCATTGTGTAGAAAAGGAGTTCAATTATTTTTTTAGGTAGAGCGTGTATTTAATATACTTAACTACATAATCTATGATATCTAAATATTTTCTTTTGAAGAAGTGTTTTAAAATGTGGTTTAAAAATCTCCTCTCCCAGTTTTTAGATGTTAATGTCATGGTTAGTTCTTGTCATTATGTTAATATATTGGCAACTAATGGGGAAAGGTGGGAGAGTAGAAGAGGGGAGGAGATGTGGCCAACAGCTCGAGCTGCCGCCTTTGGATCCTGGTGACCCAGGTTTGGATGCCAGCCTCTGTGCTACATTCAACATTGTGAGATTATGGGCAAATCTCATCAACTCCCTGTGCCTAAAAATGTGCAATGTGTGCAAAAAGTATTTGTGTAGTACCCTCTTGATGTACATGATCTTGTAGATCATTTCCCAGTCCCTCACATAATGTGCACCTCTCTGTTGCTTCACAGATTAATTTGTGCTATATAAATAAGAGTACACACATGCAATTATCCTCTCCTATTACGTTCTAGGAATTAAGCTAATTTCTGCCTCCCACGCTAACTGTGGGCTGCTGTTGAAGTGCAGAGATTATGATGGCACCCATTAAGCAATTTAAAATACTCTGCCTGCCTTCTTCCCTTTTTGTCCATTTAATTAGAAATTGAACATCCCAAACAAGCTTCCTAAAAATAATTATTAAATGTTGAAGTATTCCAGCAGGAGTATTTCTCTGCTTTCCTATGCCTTGTCCCCCATCTGATGGGTTTTTGACCTTCTTTTTCTGGAATTTATCCCAGGCGAGGAAAGAACTGTCTTTTTTTTTCGTTTGACGATAAAGTGACTAGCATAGTAGGATGCCCCGGACTCTATTGCACAACATCACCAACTGTTGCCACTCAGTTTTTAGGTAACACTGGGATTGATTTCTCTGGTGCTTCCTTTTGTTTGGATGGTGCTGTCGTCCCCCTGTTGTTTTTGGATATTCATTTTTTTCATATTTTCTTTGTGTTCACTTCCACTGCTGCACATAGTTTCACAATAGATTACAAGGAGGACATACAATACATCAAGCAGTTCTTTTTGGCTGACCAACTAAAAGTCCTCATTTGTGTTTGGTGATCTCTGTACAGTAAATTTATAATATTTGGTCAAAGTCATCCCAGGGGACTTGTCTTATGTTTATGAAGGTAACATGGACAATAGTGTAGATTTTTTTATGAGATGGAAGTAATCACATAAAGATAAGGAGTGATTAAAGACCAAACTCAGTCAGCAATGCTAATTCAATAATGGGATACTGAGGTCTTATCCATTTGTATGTACGTGTCTCAGGAAACACCTACTGGAAAATGTGAGGTCCTGTGGTGACATTTTTAAACCCAGAAAGGGCTTAATGGTGTCATAGAAGTGTGCCCCTGCATCAGAACTAAACGTAAAAGAACAGAGCATAGCATTCTAGAGTTAGTCACCTTCTGAAGCTGAATGCCCCCAGATGGTTTACTAATCCAGTGCCAATGCTTCTGTTGGAGATTGATCCAGTCTACCATTAGCAATCCATCAATTTCTTTCCTCCCGGGGACTGGTGGGACTGCACTATAATGCTGTTGTGGCATCACTTGTTTTAGATGAGTTCTTGAACGTTTTGTTTGCCAAATAATACAAAGACAGACACACTATTTGCAGCATCCAGATCCTCCTCAACCCCCCTTTTTTCAAGACTGACTCTTTCGGTTCCAGTTGAATCCCTAGTGATCCAGAAGACTTCCCAGGTTAAACAACTGTTACTTATGATATAGACATCCCTATGAGCCTCACGGTCTGACGCTTTGAATATAACTCACAGTCCTTCCTTTCGGTGAGCAATTGGCCAGCACAATTAGATGTGTTTAAAAAAAACGTTTGTGGGACTGGTCCTAATCCCCCCCTCGCATTCTTTGTTCAAGGTGAGGAAGCTGGAACGCGGAAGAAGCAAAACAAAAGGCTTTTTCCAAAATGCTAATCTTTTGCTGCGGCATATTAATACAGCGATGCAACTATCATGCTATAGTGTGCTAAATTAATGTGTGTTTGACATGTTTGCTGAATTTTCGTTTCTGAGGTGTAGAAGAACACCTGGTTACCTTTAAGATAACCTGCATTGGCATAGCCAATAGGTCTCGCCTTTGGAACCTTATAAGTATTTAGTTATGCAGTACAATATCCTTTGTGCAACAACATCAACTGTTGCATGGCTAAACACTTATAAGGTCCCAAAGGCGAGACCTATTGGCTATGCCAATGCTTGTTCCTCCTTCTGAAGGGTGGAGAAGGGAGGCGGGTGTGTCCCGTGGAGGGGTAACTGACAGGCTCTGCTGGCCTGCTTGGGTGGAGCTCAGTGTCTAGTTATGGTTTATTGAAGCCACTGTTTGTATGCATGAATGTTCCCAGACACTTTTATGCACGGTAGCATCCTCTCAGCATCGAACACCAGTACATTATAATCTCCAGGTCAAACTCTTTTTCTTTCATGCAGAAGTCTGTCTGCTCAGATGTCATGTTGTCTCTTCCGTGTGCACCGATATCTGTTGGTGTACAGGGGGCAGTGGTGCTGATGGCTGGGAAAGTGAGAGAGAAGATGTATGAACGAGAGAGGGAGACGAAGAAGGGGGTGGGGGGAGAAGGGGTCAAAGCGAGAGGGAGACGAAGGTGGGGGGAGAAAGAGGAGGAATCAAAGAGAGGGAATGAGCGAGACCAGAGAAAGAAAGGGGGGAGGCTGAGGGAGAAAAGAGTGAGAGACGAAGAAAGAGAGAGAGGGGGTAAAGGGAGGTGAGAGAAGGAGGGAAAGTAAGAAACACAGGCAAAGAGAGAACGCGAGAGGAGTGAGCGAAAGATGAGAAGAACGCACAGCAGCCACTAGATTAGGGCATTTGTTCAGCTACTAAGAAATATCTGAAATGTCTTATTTAGCCGGAAAGTAAACAAACTGAACTCTTCCTTTACATGCACTGGCTGAACAAAGCAAAAATAGCTTTAACAATGTCCCAGGTTGATGCTAAAGGGTATTTTGATCACATACACCAGGGAGCTCACCACGGGAGTTTATCCGTCAACATAAATTTTAACATCAGCCTAGAGACAAAGTACACAAATAGTTAAGGAAGTTCCGTTACAGATGCGCTTTTATTATGCATTTACCATCATATGGTTGACGTTCTATTTTCCGTATTATAAATGGGCAACTGCAAATAAGAAGACCCAGTGACCAGTTAGTTACTCGACAAAGTGTGACGTGCATTTATCAAGATTCTCGGTTAAAAGAAGTGAAGCGATGGCACCCGCCAGCCTTCTGGAGTCAGCAGCACAGCAGCTTCTGCGGACGTGTTACTGAGCCCGGGGCCTGCACATGCGAGTTACAGGCCCCAGACTGCACAGCCCGAGCCCAGACATGGTGGCCTCCACGGTACCAACACGTCAGGCAACGGAGGGGAGAGGGGTGCAAAATATTGGCGGGCGGGGCACAGGATCTAGCTCATAGAGACAGGGGCTGGTAATAAAAGAGAACAAGGGATGTGGGCAGGTTTGGGCCGTGGGGGCAGGTACGTGGGTGCTGGTAAATTCCTTGGCACGCTCTGAGGGTGGGTGAACGGACAGGGGTAGGGGAGAAAGACCCTGTGACGATAATGGAGCAGGTAACGGGGACGTTGTGGTCTTGCAGGGGTTACCAATGATACTGCCTGAGAAGGAGTAAGAGTCCACAAGCTTATGGGAAGAGAATAGGAATCTGTATCTTAAGGTATGCAAGGGAAGCCGAGTGATAGGGGGGTATATGGAGCGACGGCAGAAGCATACCATGCAAAGGAAAGCGCAATGTGCGGGGAAGTGGGGATTTAAGTGGGCTGGGGAATGGTAAAGCAGAGTGTGCACTAACGGGGTGTTAAGGCTGCTTCCTGAGGAGGGCTGCTGGAGAGTGACAAAGGGCGGATGGGATCTCACATAGGGCCGTGATATACCATGAAGCCAGAAACACCAGATCCTCCCCCTCCCACCCCAATTACAGCTGAGCCAACAGGAAAAAGGAAACAAGCAGGCGAGTGGTGCGCGCGCGCTCGCCACAGCGAGACATCTGTTTTCTATTATCGCGCACGCGTCTGTGCATGATAATTGCAAACAGATGTTGCCCGTGTGGGTAACCGCAAGCAATAGGCCATGGGCGGAGCAAAGGTGGGACATGCACCCGCCTTTGCCCGATTGCATGCTGTCTTTCTTAGAAAGCGGATTGTGCCACAAGCAACAGCGTCCACTTTGAACAATTCCCTGAACATTTGCAGACCATTGTAGAAGCTATCTACGTATAAATGGTGACTTTTGTAAAAAGTCCTCTACCAAGTTCCCTCACAATTTTCTAACTTGCTCCAAAAGTGGACGGGTAACCAGGGGGATCAGTACTAGAATTCTTACCGGTGTACATCCTGAAATTATAGACCTATCCAGTACTACTCTCAGACTGCTTATACATCTTAATTCCAGAACATGTTCTTTTGCTAGGAATGTATTGCCTAAAAACAAACTGCTCTTGAACAGGACCAAAGACTCATCCACAGCTGTTTCTTTCCCTGGAACATATAGATCTCTGAAAAATGATATACAAAGTGATCAAGGACAGGCTGAATCTTTAAAAAAAAATGGTCACAATCAGGGTGATCTTGTGGCAATGCTGAAGAATTATCACCAAAATGCAGCATCCGAAGAAGAAGCAAATACCGATCATGGTTTCAGGAAGTATAGCCGTTGCCATCAAGGGACTAGTAGACCAATATTAAGACAGCGATGAATTCCTTATCAAGCCTATCAAAAAAGTTAAACCCAAGAACTTCTTCAACTCATCCAGATTTGTGGGAGTCCACCGGGTGGCTGTAGAGTGGGGATAAAGTCTGGCGCTGTTGTCCCTCAAATAATGTTCTGCATACAAATTATGCGGTCTACAAATCTCACCCAAAAATACAACTGAATGAAATTTATAGGCAAAATGTTTTCAGTATTCACTCTATACCCTGCGACACCACTGAAGGCAGGCCAGCTCGACCATGTTTGGGGCAACCCAGAGTTCAGCTCTTCCAATGGGAGGCCGTTCAGCCCCAGGCTGCAATCCAGATGCCTCTTGCTGCACTATAGGAACATCAGTGCCCTCCTCTTAACGCGGCATTTCATCCGCTCTGAGAGTGGCTTCCTCATCAAATGATTCCTCTCGGACAGAAAATTCACTGCCAGAAACCTGGACTTCCTCCTCTTCAGAAGCAGAGTCAGTCTCATAATCATGGCCAGAGGAAAGACTCAAAAAGCATATCAACAACCTGCAGAGCAGTAATCCTGCAGCTACCCATAATTCGTATTAAGAAATGTTTCTTGACAAATAAGTCAACAATACCGAACAGTGTAAAATAAGTAATAAACAAAAGTGTGGCTTTATCAATTGGAAAATAAAACTACTGGTAATCTGAAAGGAAAAGTCAATCAATGCATAATACTCAAAGACCTATATATTGAAAAACAATACCGCTCACTTGCCAGAGACACTCACCAGCACCTACTTCACAGATGCAGCAAAAGAAAATTGCACACAACACAATACACATCTTGCGCACATCGAAGGAGAATTTCACACACAATAAAACAGAAGCTAAATATGCTTCTGTTATTACATTATTTGCACTAGAATAAAAAATAGAAATAAAACATTACAATCACAAATTATGACAAGAATTAAAACAGTTATCAGTATAAAACCCTATGTCTGCCCATCACCACCTAAATGCTAGCCGCACTCATCGCCAGCCGGAAGCCAGTCTACACACACAGCCTGCAAAATCCCTAGTCAAGCACACCATCAGCCAAACACCAGTGTGCACACACCGCCAGCCTGGTGCTTGTCCACACACACTGCCAGCCACACACACCATCAGCCAAGCACCAGTCCACACACACCTCCAGCCAAGTACCAGGCCACGCACACCACCATCCAAGCGCAATTTCACTCACATCGCCAGCCATGCCCCTGTCCACGCACACCAGTAGCCAAGTGCCAGTACACACACACCACCAGCCAAGCACCAGTCCAAGCACACCACCTGCCAAGTACCAGTCCACACACACCGTCAGCCAAGTGCCAGTCTACAGACACCGCCAGCCAAGCGCTAGCCCACACACGCCAAGTACATGCAGACCGTCAGACGAACTCCAGTTCACACACACAGAAACTTTCCCTGATGTCTAGTGGTTTAAGGCCCCTCTTGGGGGCAGATGAGCATAAAAATATGGCCAATCTGCCCCCAAGGGGTGGTCAGAAACGGCCAAAATGTATGCCTCAGAAAAGGGGAGTGACCCTTGACAAAGGGGTCACTCCCTGACATATAAATAAATAAAATACCTGTTAACTGGTCGATTTATGGCCCCTATGGGGGCAGATGGGCCTAAAAATATGGCCAATCAGCCCCCCGGGGGGGGGGGGGGGCAGAAAATGGCCTAAACATTGCCCCGATAAAAAAAGGAAAGCAATCCTTGCCCCAGGGGCCACTCCCGACACGTAAATGAAAAAAATCCCTGGTGTCTAGTGACTTTCTGCCCCCCGTGGGGCAGATGGGCCTAAACATTTGGACAGTCTGCCCCCCCCGGGGCAGTATAAAACGGCCAAAACCTTTACCCAGTAAAGGGAAGTGATCCTTGCCCAAGGGGCCCTGCAATCTCTGGCGTCTAGTGGTCTCCCTCCCCCATGCCCCCCAAGACGGCAGGTGAACTTTCCTCTAGGGTAGAGGGATTACTAAAATTAAATGCCCCCCAAGGGGTGCGATCCTTGCCCACGGGAACACTTCCTGTAATTGTTCATTATATCCTGGCTTCTAGTGGGTTTCAGCTACACCCCCACCCACCCGGGGAACCTAAAAAATGGCTGAATATTCCCGGGGAGGGGAGGGGGGCAGACACGAACAAAACATGCCTAAGGAGTTGTTTCCCCAACAACAGAAAAAGAAATCCCTGGTGGTCTATTGGTGTGGATTCCTGCTTCACGATCGCGGCCCCACCTGCAACCATGGAGCAGGTTCAAGTCCAAACAGGCACTGGAGGGATGGAAAAACTCTTTCCTTTCCCTATGTGCCTGTCCCTGTCCCCCCCCCCCCCCCCCCACCTAACCCCCAGAAGAAAGTCTCACCTTAGAGGCGACCTATTTCTGGATACGCGGGAATCAAATGGCTTCCAGCATCTCCCCAGCTGACAATGTCATCCGATCGCCATGGGGGGTTTGGGTTTGGCAGCGGAAGCTCTTCCACTGCCATCCCCGGTGAGGGCTGGTAGTTGGGCGGCCCACTGGAGAGCGTCAGTGCTTCCCATGGGTGCTAGGACTGAACAGTTCCGTCACAAGGGGGCTCTGCCCACAAGATGAAGATAATGGAGCTCCAGCTAGGAGTTCTTCTAAAAAAAAAAAAAAGGTAATGGCCTCTCTGGTCATGAAATTAATGACCCAGGAGACTTGCAGTTTTTTTTCAGTGTGCCTTGCTGCCCTCAAGACCATTAAAAAACATGCTGAGGGAAAGGGTGGGGAGTTTTTCCTGCCGGCGCCCAAGATGGCTGCATGGCACTGAAGATCCGTATGTTGGTTCCCGAAAACATGGGTTAACCCAAGACTGCCCTCCTAATTGGCAACCTGGAGGGGTGCCAGGGGTACCTGATGTGCAATTAGCCGCTGTCTGGGCATGGATGCTGATACCCGAAGTGTGCAGTGCCAGATATTAGCCGGGGTGGTGCGGCAGACCTGGCACAGCGGTGATGGGGCCCGTGGGCGGCCTTGAGGCTAGGGCTGCTGATTCCCCGCTAGGCCTCGCCGCCGGCCCAGTGCCACACATATGCCCGGGCAACTGCGATTGACGGAAGAGTGTTGGTGGGCTTCTGTCTTCCCCTGGGCCTGTGCTGAGACAGAGGCGGGCCGGCTGGGGGAGGCCTCGGGCTGGAGGGTGGAGCGGAATTTGCTGCACCGGCCACATGGTCTGCGGGGGCCCTCGCTAGCTGTGCTGCAGAGAGTGGTGGGCCAGCGCTGCCGCGAGGATCAGGAATGCAAGGTGAGCTGCGGCTGGATGCGTGGAGGGGTGCCAGCGCCTAATGAAATCAGGCCCCGATGCAGGGAAGGTAGAGCCTGCGGCCCTAGCGCACCTCAACCCTAAACCCCCTGGAGAGAAGAGGCCTGTTACCTACCTCTCCTGAGTGTTGACATGCATTGGGCCTAGCAGGCCTGGTACTTGGGCTGTAATTGAGCTGTGAGGGCCTGGAGGACTGCGGGGACTGCAGGGTTGGTTGAAACCTTCACGGACTGTAGTCCTTCACATAGCCATACCTGGCGGGAACGCGACCGCGTTTGGGCCCACCTGCTGAATTGTCCCCCCCCCCCACCGCACGGGGCGGCCAGGGAGTGACTCTGCCTGTCGTCTGTCATCCTGGTTCTTGGACACAGTCGGTGGTTGTGGGTCTGACTGGCATCCTTATGTACCGCACGGATCCTAGACAGCGCAAGCTACAGTTTGAGTGCCATGGGGAGCGAGAGGAGGCCCACCCACCTGGAGAGATGGCGGGGGCGACAGGATGCTCCCAGGCACCGCTGCAGCCTGATACAGTGGAAGCCCTGATGTCCGAGATCTGGGTAGGGTTTAAGGCTGTGGACTCCAGGTTTGGCGTCCTGTCTGGCAGATTGGACGGTATGGCGGAGCATCTGGACCGTCAACAGGCCAGATTCGAGGATGCTGAGGAGCGGATTTCAACGCTGGAGGACGGGGCGTCTACCGTATCGAGACGCCTGGAGAAGATTGAGTGCCAGCTTAAAACTGTAGCCATAAAGAATGAAGATTTGGAAGCCAGATCGCGCTGCAACAACCTTCCTATAACCGGCGTAGCGGAGTCCACTGCCACCGGTAAAATGGACCTGTTCGCCGAAGATTTACTGGTGAAGCTGTTTGGTCGTGATGTTTTCTCCACCTCCTTCCTCGTGGAAAGTTCACACCCATCATTGGGGCCCAGACCCACCTCTGGTAGCAGCGCCACGACCCATCATAGTGCAATTGCTTAACTTGAGGGACAGAGACACTACCCTTCGCCTGGCACGTAAGCACAGGCAGGGCCACTACCAAGGCGCGGGACTCTCGTTCTTTCAGGATTTCACCTTGATGGTGCAGGAGGCTGGCCGCAAGTTTGCTGCTGTGAAGATGACACGAAGGGAAATAAGCCTCAGGTATGGCATGCTCTACCCAGCTCTTCATCGTGTGGACATCCTGGGAAAGACACGTGTGTTTGACACCCTTGCGGAGGCCCAAAAGTTTTGCAAAAAACATGCTCAAAATCGCCGTAACACTCCTGGGGGCTCCCTGTGCGGTCCCCCACTGACTTGCAGGCCATGAACAGCTCTGATCTCTTTCCGGCGGACTAACAGCTGTCACCTACTGGACCCTAGCTGTCCTGTTGCTGAGCCCTCGCCCTTGTCCGGAACACAAACTTTTAGATCACGCGTCCCTGTGGTTCAGCAGCCGTGGTGTCTGTGCAGAACAGGGATTCCTTTATGGGACTAGCTTCGGACAACGGGGCTAATGGACCTACGGTGGCGACTAATGGTACAGACCCCTTAGCGGCATCTGCTGTGCACTCTGTTGCGCCCCCCCCCTTACATGCTCAGTTATCCCATTTATCACTAGCTCTTTTGTGTTCTGCAATCGGAGCCGGATATTAGTGCGCTGCCCACCCCTCATGGTGTACACCAATATGTTCTTGGAATCACTTGGGGTATTTTTTCTGTATTGGTTCCTGATGGAATGTTCCCCAGCACTGTTTTACTCTGGATAAGTGGGGGCGGGTAGGGTGGTGGGGTGTGGTGGATTGTTTTTTCTGTTTTTAACTGTGCACTATCTATCAGAATAGTTAGCAATATCGCACTCAACAGGTTCCTCATAAGCAGCCTTGAAAATACCTGTAACTGAGTCTACAGCCGCCCGGGATCTCGAAGTACCCTTTATGTCCCTTAACATTAGAGGCATTAATAACCCCCGCAAACTAGTGTTGCAATACCTGGTCAGCCACGGAGTTAAAATTGCCTTTTTACAAGAAACACACATATCCCCAGGTGCAGCCTCGGCTTATGCCTCCACATGGGGTCAGCATAGGTACTATTCAAATTACAGTTCGTATTCCCGCAGAGTCTGTAAATTAATTCACCTATCTGTCCACTTCACCCTCCTTGACAGCTATTCAGACACAGAAAGGAGATATGTGATCCTGATTGGCCGTCTTGTGGACCAGTTCGTGCTATTGTTAAATGTCTGTGCTCCAAATATGGACTCATCTGGGTTCTTTCAAACCTTGACAACAAAACTTGACAGGACAGACACAGAACACATTATTATTGGGGGTGACTTCAACTCAAGTTTTAACTCAGGACTGGATCCTTAAGCAGCGGCCCGCTGCATGGATTTTGCATATTTGCGCTTCTCACTCCCTTAAGGATGCGTGGAGACACCAGCATGCGCAGATTCAGGGTTACACCTCCCATTGTACCTGGTCATGACTAAACTATTGGTTCCTTTCCTCCCTCGCTCCTCCCCATTCTGGGTGAAGTGACGTAGCTTCCCTGCACGTTGTCAGATCACGCCCCAATTGTGTAGTTTTTGAGGTCCCACATGAGGATGTGGCGCTTTCCCGGTCAGTCCCTCCCGGACCCAGTCTTTCACGACGAACTCCTGTTAACCATGATCGAATACTTCGACCTCAACAAGGGCACAGTGACCACGCAGACACTTTATGGGAACCCTTTAAGGCTTACATCTGTGGCATAGCGATCGCCAAGCATGGCGGTATACTGCGGTACTTACAGCGCTCATTGGAATGCGTGGAGATGACCCATCGGTGTCTTGACGCAGAGGCACTAGGGGGGACGACAGGGGAGGTTGCGCCTTCGGGCAGTGGCCATGGGGAAGTTTTGCAAGCTCACGGCCCGAGAGGTACAGTTTTTGGGGAAATATGCAAGGGCGTGCCGGTATGGCGAGGGCAAGTGGCCCGGCCGTACCCTGGCGAAACTGCTCCGCCCACAGCAGGGAAGTGACTACATATCCAAGCTCACCCATGAGGTGGCACGCGCACCACAAATGGGGAGCAGATACTAGCTGAGTTGCTACAGTACTATACAGAACTTTACACTTCCAGATATGTCGGGGAGGGTGGCATTCTGGCTGGTTACCCTGGGGAGGTTGCCATGGTTTGGCTGTCCTTCCCACAGCAGCAGTTCCTCAGCGAACCCATCTCAGTGGAGGAGATTGTCTCTGCATTTGAATCCATGGCCGGATCGAAGGCTCCAGGATCGGATGGACTCACAGGTGCGTTCTACAAAACGTACGAACATCTGCTCGCCCCTCGCCTGCTCGAGCTTTACGCTGAGTCCCTGGACATGGGAGTACATCCACCCCCACAGCACGCAAGGCCATTGTAGTCCTGCTGTTAAAGCCAGGCAAAGACCTGCTGCACTGCCAGTCATACAGACCGCTGTCCCTTCTAAATTTCGATAATAAAATCCTCACAAAGGTCATAGCAACTAGACTGTCACTCCTCCTCTAAACTATCATCTACCCGCTTCAGGCGGGATCTGTCCCCCACCGTTCTACTTCTATAAACTTGTGCACGCTGTTCTCTGTAGTCAACAGGATCTCCCAGGAGGTCCCGGTTGCGGTGGCCCTGCTGGATGCAGAGAAGACCTTTGATTCGCTTGAGTGTCCCATTCTGTGGGCGACTGTGCAGAACCTTGGGCTGCCCTGTGGCTTCACATCCCTAATCCAGCTTCTCTGTGCCAGCCCAATGGCACACATCTGGGCCAATGGCTCCCTATTTACTCCATTTGCACTGGCCAGAGGTACGAGACAGGGATGCCCCTTTTCCCTGCTACTATTTATAATGGCCATGGACCCATTGGTCCGGCACCTCCAGGAGCAACACCTCTGGCGTGGGCTGCAATTCTACGCAGGCTTGCTGTTGCTTTCCCTATACACAGATGATATCCTGCTTTTTCCCTGACATCCAGCTACTAACCTGAGCCCAGTATTGTGTACAATTCAGAGATTTGGACAGTTCTCCGGGCTCCAGATTAACTGGAATAAATCTGAGCTCTTTCCACTAACGGAGGCTGCCGTACAGTGACTTGCCACCTGGTTGGTGCACAGATAAGGTCAATTATTTGGGGTTCCATGTCCATCGAGGTAAGGAGCAAGTTCTCCGCCTGACTTACGGCACATTGGTGGATAAATTGACCCCCTAGATTGAACGATGGATTAGGCTGCGTTATTAGTGGCGGGGAGCATTGCGATAATTAATATGGTTGTCTAATCCCGATCTCTGGATCTGTTTCTTAACAAACCCATCCCTCTAACAAACTCCTTTTTGCCACCCTGAGGGGACTCCAGCCGAGGATGATTTGTGCGGGTCGCAGGCCATGGGTTGGATGGTGGGCGCTCACCTTGCCGTACGCAAAGGGAGATTTTGGTGTGCCCCCACTTAAATCACTATTATCTAATAGCTCAGTGCCAGTATGCATGCCATTGGTACCACTGGGACGCTGGCTTCTTCATAGCAGAGTTGATAGAGAACTGTCCGGCTCCTCTCTCCACAATACCTTTCTTCCCCTGGGAGTACCCCTGGATCCCAGGGACATCCAGCCCCTCTCCACCACTTGCTGGGCGTGGCGCCGACTGCAGCGCTTTCTGCGAGTAGAGAGTTTGTACTTGCCTGCACTTCTGCTCACAGGCAGTCATTGGCTCCCCCGAAGGTAGACTCCACTCAATATCAAGAGCTCACTTAACAAATATACACTGTACACTACTGGAGATCTGCACCCCGAGGGCCATGGCATTTCTTGGTTGGAGGACACCCATTTTGCCGACACCACACTGCTGGACAGATTAGTTCTGCACCATGTGCAGCGTGCCCTAAGGGTGCGTATTCCTACCTACCCCATAGCTCCCGATGAGTTTACTCCCCTCACTGCCGTAATTGAGGATGACGCTGGCGAACTCTTTGTCTCCAAACTGTACCCCAAGTGTCTGGAGTTACTACCCACCACAGATGGCCGACTGCGGGAGGCTTGGGTGGAGGGCCTACAGCGCCCTGTGCCAGATATCTGGTATTATTGTTGCATGCAGACCAGGTTAGTCTCCTCCCAACCACCAGCATAAACTGCTGCATTACAATCTCCTGCACTGCTTATACATGACCCCCCAAACTCCAGGCCCAGATTGACCTCGCCCGCTCATCAAGCTGTCCCAAATGCCACGCAACGGATGCGATTTTCTGCATCTGGCATGGATTTGCCCCCATGGAGGCAGCTATTGGACTGAAATCTGTGCACACATCTCCCAGATGGCAGACAGAACACTGACCCATACTCCCCTGCTAGCACTGCTGGGATACTTGCATGACATCCCAAAGTATACTTGTAGGTTTGTTGCCATCGCACTCTTGCTCGTGAAGCGCGAAGTCGCCATTCATTGGGGAGGTGCGCTACGCCCTACCATAGCCAGCTGGCTCATGAACCTTGTCCTCTGCAACACGACAAGCAAGCTATATGCCCAGACACGACCGCGACATTTAGCAACCTTTATGTACGTACCTGCTTCATTCTAACACAAATGAAAATGACTGATTGCCACGTAACATGGGTAGCAGCTCGGCAGGGCTGTCAGTGGCGCTGCTGTGCGCTCGTGGCCGTGGCCCCCCTTGCCCCTCCACGCCCATGGAGACCGGTGCTACCACTGGATGTAGCATACATGACGTGCATGGACCTAGCCCATAGGCCAATGCAAAAACAACAGTTGATGGACAGAATGTAGAACAATGTCATACATTCACCCCAGTACAGAGATCTGGGCTTAAATCCGTCGTTTTTTTGCTCACCATGACGTTCCAGTTTGAACCCAGCCATATGCAAATCAGTCTTGACCCTGTGCCTCATGGGAACAGTCCAGCCCGAACTGCCAAGCCAGGTCTTCCCTGGACTGGAAACAAGCATCCTAGGACCAGTTTCAGGGTTTCACCCCTCTTCAGCCAGGATAGCTTGATTCCAGTAGCATGGAGAGCACGGGACCCACGGCTTGGCATACCCTTCCCACTCGGGTGACAAATGCAAAAACAACAGTTGATGGACAGAATGTAGAACAATGTCATACATTCACCCCAGTACAGAGATCTGGACCTAAATCCATCGTTTTTTTGCTCACCATGCCGTTCCAGTTTGAACCCAGCCATAGCCCATAGGCCCCCTTCCTCCCCATGGACACGGACACTGTCTCTGACCGGTCAGCCCTTTATGTTCCCACATCATGTTGTAATGACAGGCAAGTGCTACTGTTTGCTTTTTTCTATCATGGTGATATGTATAAATTGTCACCTTATCTGCTGTGCAGACGTTCATGAAAAATTATAAACAAAGTTTTTTTAAAAAAAACATGCTTTGTGGTGCCCCTGCCCCTTGTAGGGACACCACAAAGCAAAGAAAATAAAAAATTTAAACAGCTTTTGCAGGGCATTATGGGGTGCTCCTTCCTGGAGCATTGAATAATAAATGAGCGGCTTCTGCTGCATGCTAACCTCCTCTTTATTATAATGTTGACCCAGGGAGATGGGTTCCCCTTGGCCTTGAAGGTTCAGGGAGGGGGCCATGCCCCCCCTACACAAAATGTAAAATATGCACTGTATAGTTTTCATTTTTAACAGGACTCTGGACCGAGTCCCAAGTTCTAAGGTGTCTGCTTCCACATTGTTGTTGATGTGGTGGCAGCCAATCAGATTTCATCTTGAGATCTATTGGCTCTACGGATCCTCTGGGGCTTGAAATATATGCAACGTTTTTGAGCCTTATTTTCTCAAAAACTACTGAACGGATTTACACCAAATCACAACAAACTAGTTTTCTGCCAAATTTGGTATAATTACGTTCAGCAGTTTTAGCAGTATCGCTGTTCCTATAGAAAAATGAATAGGTAAAACACGTTTTGGGACCAACCCCTGCCGTTTTTTCAGCCCCCGCTTAGTGGATTACCGCAAAACCTTCCAAAGAGGAGCTGAGGCAAATGGGACTTTTTTGGGAAGATTCATCAAACTGAGCCACAGTTATTAGGCAAACAAAAAATGCTTTTTCTATGGAAATGCAGACCTAATACACCCACATTCACACATTCATTACTAAGGACATCATAAAAACTCTATTTACTTCCTCACAGATTGCATGAAACGCAGTTACACAGAGAAATAAATAGTCCCTAAGCCTCTTTAATGTGAGTTTAGCTTAGTATAACGCCTGAATACTGGTTTTGTTCAAATATCTATCAAACAAATGCTGTGCATAAACCATATATGCTGTTGCGCAGAGTATAATATGTTATTTATTACCATTGTTGAGGGAGGGGCATCATGGCCCACTTGAGTCTTATGTTCAGCAATGTTAATAAACACCTCATATTACCACTGCTCATCTGCATATGTACTGTGTGTTTTATAATTTAAAGTGTTTTATGTTGCACTTCTTTTGTGTTGAGAATCTCCTATCAATCTAAGGTTCTAGAATGACTGATTCATTTTCTGCTTTGTCATGTTGTAGGTTCATCGAACAGCCTTGCTTCAAAGCCTCAAACAATTTCACCAGCTGATCTCCATGGAATGTGGTATCCAACTGTCAGAAGGACCCTGGTGTGCCTGTCCAAACTGTATAGATGTATTGATGTAAGGAACTAAATGCATTTATATATTAGATTTGAGGCTTTGCTTAACGAAGCATCATTAAGGATGTTTTTTCTTGGAAGCAGATTGTTGATTCATCACCCACGCTGCCTGTTATTGCTCTCCATATTTTGAGCGAGTGTTAGCAGGATGAAAACAGACAAACAACAAACATTGGCAAAGTTAGAATGTCCGGCTTGTCGTTTGAGCCATGATAAAAACATTTTAAAAAGCCTGATCGAATGAAAAACAAAACAAAACATGGGTGTGATTTGTACAGGGATTTAATAGATGGTTGGATGGTTGGATGTGGTTGCAGATATTCGCTAGGTGGATGGAAGTGTGGGTGGATTGGTACGCGTTTGTGGTTTAATGGATAGATGGATGGATGAATGGTTGTGAGTGGATGGATATGTGCTTGGGTGAGTGAACGTTTGATGCATGGGAATGGGTGCTGGATGGATGGTTGCAAAGTGTGGGCAGATAAGTTGGGCGGTGGATGATGGTGGATAATTGTGAGGGGAAGTATGGAGGGGCAGATGGCTGTTCTGATAGATGAGTAGCTAGGTGTTGGTTAAAGGATGCATGGATATGGTTGCATAGGGAAAATAAGTAATAAAGTAAAATAGCCTTCCTAATGATTAATATGTATCTGTTGAACTGGACTTTACAAATCCGCTTGGACACTGGGTTTGAAAAACTTAAGCTTCGCATGTGACTTCCTGATACCTGCCTGGGTAACATTCCAAGCTTTATCTTGGATAAATGACCGTGCTGTAGTCAGGTGCTCTTTTCAGACTGTCTCTGTGTTCTTGACCTCCTTCCTCGAAAAGAACAACATCCTGGACCTGTTCTACTCCGAATTGCGCAGCAACCACAGCACTGAAACAGCCTCATCGCTGCAAGCGACGACATCAGGGCCATGATGGATAACGGAGAAACCGCGGCCCTCATCGTCCTAGATCTCTCGGCCGCCTTCGACACTGTCTGCCACCACACCCTCCGCACACGCCTCCACAACGCAGGGATCCGCGACAAAGCACTGGACTGGACCACCTCCTTCCTCACCGGCAGAACCCAGAGTGTCCGCCTCCCCCCATTCCGCTCTAAAGACACCAAGATCATCTGTGGCATACCCCAAGGATCGTCCCTCAGTCCGACACTCTTCAACATCTACATGGTACAGCTCGCCAACATCGCCAGATCGCACAACCTCAAAATCGTCTCATATGCCGACACCCAGCTGATCCTCTCCCTCACCTAGGCCCCCACCACCGCCAAATCCAACCTCCACGAAGGAATGAAGGCCATCGCCAAATGGATGACAATCAGCCGCCTGAAACTGAACTCAGTCAAGACGGAGGTCCTCCTCATCGGATCCACCCCCTCCGCCATTGAGGACTCATGGTGGCCGGCCGCACTGGGAGCTGCACCGACGCCCACTAACCATGCACGCAACCTGGGAGTCATCCTGGACTCCGCATTGTCAATGACCCGGCAAGTGAACGCAGTCTCCTCCTCCTGCTTCAACACCCTCCGCATGCTCTGCAAGATCTACAGATGGATCCCCACCGGTACCAGAAGGACGGTCCTCCAGGCCCTCGTCAGCAGCAAACTGGACTACGGCAACACTCTCTACGCAGGAACATCAGCCAAACTCCAGAAACGACTACAACGCATACAGAACACCTCTGCACGCCTCATCCTCGACATCCCATGCCACAGCAGCATCACATCCCACCTGAGAGACCTACACTGGCTCCCAGTCAACAAGAAGATCACCTTCATGCTCCTCACCCACGCTCACAAAGCTCTCCACAACACCGGACCAGTGTACCTCAACGAACGACTCACCTTCTACACCCCGAACTGCCAGCTTCGCTCCGCTGACCTCGCCCTCGCTACTGTCCCCCGCATCTGTCGAGCGACCGGCGGCTGCAGATCGTTCTCTCACCTCAAAAACCTGGAACACCCTCCCTATTCGCCTACGACAGACCCAGGACCTGCTGGCCTTCAGGAGACTCCTCAAGACCTGGCTGTTCGGGCAGTAGCAGCACCCCCTCCACCTTGAGACGGGCGAGTTGTGCGCTCTACAAATGTACTGATTGAGTGCAACAATAGTGACTTGTAAACAGACACTAGAAATTAAGCTACTGAGACTCTGCCTAATATATTTATAAAGGCATATTGCAACATAAAAATGCATCAGCACAAGGCCTTCAGAGTCAAATGGACCTGTCTACCTGCAGAAGGGGGACTCCCTACTTTGTCCTGACTGTGGCCCTATAGTGGATCAAATCCGGCTAAATCTGCCTTAAGAATTGTTATGGACCTAATGTGATGGAAGCCCACTTAGGACCTAGGGGAATCAACTATGTAATGACTATGACTTGGAAAAAGTATTCAGAATCCAGATAGCCACAGATCAAGAACAGAGTTAGAAGACTGTGCTATTTAGGTAAGCCTTCAACTAGGACAGGTTATTGCGGACCACCTCTTTTATATCCACCAAAAATCAAACCTGCCAAGCAAGCATAGAACAAACATATGTCTGATGTTTAAAACATCATATCCTAGCACTGTATCACTACATGGCACCCTAAATGAGTGCCATTCAATAAAGCTAATGCCATGTACCTTGAGCAGTAACCCAGTGCCTAATCACAAACCACAGCAAGTCAAAGAGTACGTTTAGGGCAGCAGGAGTGCACACATTTCTGTGGAACTTTGAGAAGCCCCTCAAAGTCAGAAGTAATTGGCAAATTGCCAGATATGGAGTGGCTGAGAAAAGATGGCACTGTGAGAAAAGCACTCCAGTTTGAATAATGGGGCTGCAGTGGGGTCCTTAATAGGTCCTTATGCTGAATACATATTTGTTTGTCAGGAGTCTTCCTCTGGGAGGCCATCTTTGGGCCACACATCTTGGGCCACAATAGAAATGAACAATTTATGCTTTTGCAAGTAACATAACCTTGTGGTTATCATCTTTTTCAGTTTGGTTCAACCATGCATTGATCTGAAAGTTGAATAATGTGACCTCATTAGGCTACACTGCTACCTTCAGTTTGTTTAGTTGTCCCACTTTGCAGGAAGCTGGCTCTTTATATAGTATACCAATAAGTGGTATACTGTGCAAGAGTCCAGGTAGTTCCTTATTAGTTGACAGGTGCTTCCTCTAGCAATCCCAAGGTGCTCTTCTAGGGGGTAGTGTGGTCGCGCAGCCTTAGGCTTATCAGAGTGGGGTGTTGGGCATCTACAAAAAGCACACACAGTCAATAAATGATGCACACGACTCAATAAGGAGATCCACACCAATTTATAAAAATAACACATATATTTATATATACTTGGCACCAGAATGAATACTATCAGGTAAGTACATTTCGAAATAGAAATATTTTACGTTTTCAAAAGTCGACAGTGCAATTTTCAGAGGCTTTAATGTTATCCTATTGGAGGAAAAACAACTATGGCATACAGGTAGAGTACAGCGACTTACCAGGCCAATCTCCTGGACTTAAGGTGAGTATGGTGCAAGGTTCAAGGCAGCACCAAGAGGTCACACCGGGCTGCACTGGGGCGGCCGGGTGCAGAGGTGCAATACAGCGGTGGATGCCCAGTGTTAGTCAAAGGAGACCTTGGTCTTCATGAAAAGGGTCTACAGGTTTAGACTGGGAGGCCAGTTGGGTTGAACCAACAGGGTGGCTCAGGCCTCACGATGCTCGGGATGTTGGCATCCCCTTGGTCCTCTTCTCCACCGGCCAGATGTGGCGGGTGTAGAGGTGTACCTAGGCATCTGGTTTCTGTCACTGGGGGCACTTGCAGTCAGGGGGCCACACATAGAGGGGTCCCCTCCTGGCAAACCTAAGGTGGGCATCTTCTCTGGGGTTCTGGGGGACCACACTGGCACAGTTGGCCCACTTCAGCTCGGGCTTGTATCAGAGGGTGCAGTGGTGCTGGCCAGTATCAGGTGTACACGGTCCGGGGGCCTCACAGGTCTTTCTTAGGTACCTGCAGGGTGCAGGGAAGCAGCTTCACTGTTCCTCTGGAGTTCCTTTCCTGAATCTTTATAGAAGTGCTGGCAGTCCTACCAGGCTTTGGAGGATCAGCAGCTTGTAGGATGAGACGACTTTGGCACAATTGTTGAGAATAGGCGGACAGGCCAGCCGAGTTACCGCCAAGTAAGCTGCTTCTACTTCAGTTTCTGCTTTTTGTGGCTCTTTGGTCCTTCTTCTGCTTTTGGTCAGCAGGATCTGATTTTCTGGTGCACAGGGCTCCCCTAAATATTGGCTTTAGGGGTGTTAATTGAGTGTAGGGTAGTAGCAAATGGGCTGGTTACCTCTGGGGTCACTACGCCCCCTATATGGCCATTTTCTGTGGGAACTGGGTATAACCCTGTCCCAGAGTTCCTAAGTTTGACATCCCAAAGATGGCAGACTCTGATATTTCGTCATCACTTCAGTAAGTCCATCTTAGGGGTGGAACTAGCATGAGGGTGAACACGCCCCACTGACTACATTTTTCCTGCCTGTCCAGGACAGAGGGGGTCCGCATCCTCTCTTGTGAGGTTGGGCTCTTTGAAACTCCCTGCTTTGAATGCTAATTCGCAGTTTTGAGGGTCAGAAACTCATTTTTGGTGGAAGGCGGACTAAGACCATTCAGCGAGCACACTAGTAGTCGGCTGTTTTTCATTGGGCACCCCTAAGGTACCCTCTGGGGTTCCTGTATTAATAAATTCATCACTGGAATCAGTGAGAGCTTATTAATACGAGATATTTTATACCAAACATCTCTGTTTCCGTTGAAGCCATCATGTAGCTGGGGAACTCGTTTTCACCAGTGTCTAGTACATCTACTTTTGGCTTCCCTGATCACTTGTACTGGCAGCAATTGAACTGACCAGCACAGGGGCATATCTGCTCATGCAGGTATGTTCGCACATATAGTATAGTGCACCCTGCCTTAGGGCTGTAAGGCCTGCTGTAGGGGTGGCTTACTTATAATGCATGCAGCGTCTGTATGCATGGTAGACACTCTGTATGCCATGTTGTGTTTTCACTTTTATCTTGCACCAACACACGCAGCCTGCAGTGGCAGTCTGTCTGTGTTTGGTGAGGGGTCCCTTTAGGGTTGCATAATACATGCTGCAGCACTTAGGGATCCTCTTTAGTCCCCTTGCCCTAGGTACCAGGGGTACCACTTACTAGGGACTTACAGGAAATGCTAAAGGTTTTTCCAATTGGGGTACAATTGCACAGTTGTGGGAAAGAGATCTGGCACAGGGGACTTGGTTAGCTGGGACCCAGTGAGCTTCCTATTAAAATCATGTCAAATACCAGGCAAAAAGTGGGGGTGACCATGTCAAAAAAGATCACTTTCCTACAATATTCATGTTGGTTGTGCCCAAGTAGGTCCTGTCACAGTTCTAATCATTGATTGTTTGTGCATCTCCCTACTCACCTGGCGCATCACTTGTATTGGTGAGAAAGTGTATGCAAGCGTATTGTCCTAGTTTTTAAAATGTCCCTCTCGACTAGTAGATGCAAAATTTTGATATTTCATGTTTTCGTTCATTTTTGTGGAAAGATCCATATTGGTGATCCCTAGTTGTAAATTATTATATGTATTGTATGCTATGGTAGGTCTTCCTCTGGAAATCTTGTGCTTGCTAACTTAGATTGCGTATCACTTTGTTTGTTTTCTAGCATTGTCATTAGCATAATACCTTTAGCTCTGGCTTGATGCCACATTTTGGTCTTCTTTGGACAATATATAAAACATTGTGGTTGTACTGTTCATCAGGTTTTTTAGTGTCTTAAATGATTTGGACAGTTCTTCTGGGTTCCAAAACATGTATGTGTAGTTGTCATTTTGCAGTTGTCCACTTGCCCTCGGCTGTTAGTTGTCATATTTGCACTCTTCTCATGTCACGGATGAAGCAGTTGTATTGCCACATAGTGTTGCCCAGTCTAAGATTGCGCTTTCTCGTTGATGGTCTTATCAGTTTCAGATAGTGCAAGAACTTCACTAAACTTGATGGTGCAGTCGTTAGGATTGTGACCATCATGCATTCAACCACTCATGCAGCAGTCATGTTCGTAACCTTGCATTTCAATTCTAGATGAATGCATGGTGCCATCATTCCTCAAAATCCTCGCTCAAGTATCATGGTTCAAAAGTCGTTAGGATTGTGACCATCATGCATTCAACCACTCATGCAGCAGTCATGTTCGTAACCTTGCATTTCAATTCTAGATGAATGCATGGTGCCATCATTCCTCAAAATCCTCGCTCAAGTATCATGGTTCAAAAGTCGTTAGGATTGTGACCATCATGCATTCAACCACTCACGCAGCAGTCATGTTCGTAACCTTGCATTTCAATTCTAGATGAATGCATGGTGCCATCATTCCTCAAAATCCTCGCTCAAGTATCATGGTTCAACAAAAAAAAAAAAGTCTAATCCCCCCCTCGAAATCAAGCACATTACAGGTGTACCAAAGCTGTGTGTTCAGTCTGTTTCTTGTCTTCCTGAAAAGCGTGTCACAGTGATAACGGGTTGATAAAAATCTGTTTGTATCCTAAATAAGAGAACCAAGAAAATTGAAAGGATAAACTAATAACTGAACAGAATCTACCCGTTCTGATCCCTTCCCAACAGATAATTAAACTACGACATAAGAAGGCAAATACATTTAAAAAAAATTAGGAGCATTTATTAAATACATTTTTTCAATTGCATCTAATCCAGTAGGATTAATGCAGCACTCTGAAGAACTCATTTTTGAGCTATCCCATCCTTTTTGAAAAAAACAAATTGCCAAAAAATTTACAAAATTATGTATTGTAACTGATTAATGTTTGCAGTTTCATTAAAATTACTTATTAACTCTATATAAATTGGAGCACAGATTGCATCTTAAAAATGCACTTAGTTCCTGCATAGTTTAGTCTAACATTTAATTTAAAAAGCACATGGAAATGTGTATGAATGTTGTAGAATCTTTAAGAAACCCAGATACATATGTACATGAAGTTCCAAAAATTGAGAAAAACTAATAAAACATAAGATAAAAGTTGCAAGCAACAGTGATAACTGATCCACTTTATTCCACCTAGTAATCTTTAATTCATTCCCCTCTCAAATACTATTGATAGATAAACTATCCGTCTCAAGTCATCTTCACTTCCTTCTTCTTTATTGGACTGTAGCTGGGGTTTCGGGGTTTGTTTTTGTAAGTGATTCTGTTCTGAATCGAAATTAAAAAGTATTACTGTTACTAACTTAATGGTACTATTAGTTTAGTGACCTCAGAAAGATGGAAGTATGAGTTCACCATGTTGAGATTTTGGATTAAGGCTTGCTGCCCACTGCAGACATTAGGACGAGTGTTTATCTTACCGGGCCAGCTGAAGGCAATGCCTTCTACTTTAGCTGAACTTGTATCATGTGTGTGTTAAGAAACATGATCTGCAGTTCAGCTACTTTAATCATTGGAATGTCCTGTGAAGAAATCTTTGTGATTTCGATATTTTATTGAAAGCTCATCCTGTAAAACATATCAAAATCTTGTGTGTTTTGATTCATTGGCATACCCAAAAGATAGTGATTGATTAGAGTAAAGGAGCTTCCATTTAAATATCAGAATGAGTTTTGTCTGTCACCTACAAAAAAAAAAAACAAGCGTTAGATTAAGGCATATGATTATGTTGATTACGTTATCGAGAACATTAAGCAGAGTACCTGCTTTCCAACGCAGAAGTAAGCAGAGGGAGGATTCCACATTTGAGCTGTTATATTGGCTGGAAGCGTTGCCAAATATGTAAAACGTTTTCATTTGTATACTTGTAAAAGCTGCAAAGTTTGTGATCCGCTTGAAACAGAGTTATAAACAATTGAGATCAGATTAATGCACAGTATGCCAGGGTCCCAAAGGGTCATATTTACAGCAGGTATGGGACTACTATCTCTCGTTATACACAGTGGTGATGGGTTTTCAGTGTTGTAAGGTGTTTCTCTTGGTAGAGTTTGCAGTGCCTCGTTGTGTGATGCAATTGGGAGTTGTTTGAAGGTTTCTTTGAGTAGTTGTGTTGCTCGCAAAAAGGTGGTTGGTGGCACAAAGGCTCAACAAATGACAGTAGATGGTGAAAGGACCTGGTAGCAAGTTTACAATGAAAAACATGAGGAATTACAAATTGCCAAAACCCGTAAATTGTTAGCCAGTAAGATGGCCAAGTGTACTTGTATTTTCCTGGTGCTTTCATCCACATGAGTTCAATCAAATGAATGCCATTGGGTCTGGTAGCGCTTATTATTACAGTCTTGGGTGTTAAATTATTATTCTTACGCCCCTTGCTCCGTATCCATTTGGACCCCTCCGCCCTCAAGTGCTGCTCAATTGAGGAAAGAGTTGAAGATGCACCTCTTTAAAGAACACTGCATAACAATGCTTTAACTGTCCACAAACCAGCTACCTCTCCTAGCACTTGTTCACTTTATTATGGTATTCGACCCTATGCAGCGCTCTGTGGCCTTTTGTCTGGGTTCACCCTCTAGAAATACCACCTACATCCAGGACTCTGGGAAGAATGCTCTGACCTCTTTCCCTCAAATCATGGTTCAGCAAACAAAGAAACTTTTACTGGACCTTAAATCCGGTGCCCTTTGGACCCTTGCACACCCTTCATACTTAAACTGGCGCCTGACTTAGTAGCAAATTTCCTGTGCCAGGTGTTCAACTATATACTTTTATCTGGTAGCTACCTGGTTATTTGGAAGGAAGCCATTGTTTCACCTCTTCTCAAAAAACCTAATGCCAATCCCTTAGAGTTTAAAAACGTCCGACCTATTTCCCTTCTCCCCAACCCTGCTAAAATCCTGGAAAGATTTATCAACATGGAACTGATGGGATACGCTAAATCCCAGGAGATCTTAGATCTCTCTCAGAATAGGTACCGCGCTGGTCAAAGCACCGAGTCTGCCCTTATTGCGGCCGCTGATTGATTTCGCACTCAGGTTGATCAGGGAATCGAGGGTGTGGATTATGCTTGACCTATCGGCGGCATTTGACACCGTCTCCCTGGTGCATATGGTTCAGCGTCTGCGGGAAGTGGGAGTCAAGGGAAAGCCCTTCAGCTTCTCCACTGTTTTATATCAGGTAGAACTCACATCATTAGCTGCAGAAGCTTTAGAGCAAATGCCTTTGGCCTTCCCTGTGGGGTCTCCCAGGGATCATCATTGAGCCCCACTCTGTTTAACCTCTATGTGACCCCTTTGGCTGAGCTGGTGCGATCTTTCAGATTTCAGGTGCTCTCCTACGTGAACGACACGCAAATCATTGTTTCCATCGCGTATGATTTGCAATCTGTCGCTGAGAAGTTCAATCAGTGTATGTCCAGCATTATCCACTGGATGAAGGGCAACTTTCTAAAAATCAATGGAGACAAGACCGAGGTGCTGGTATTTGGCACACAGAATTCCATCTGGTCAAATGCCTGGTGGCCTGCAGATTGTGGTCCCTTTCCTGTCCCGGTTAGGACAGCGAAAAATATGGGGGTCATTTTTGACGTTGATCTGACCGTAGATGCTCAGGTCTACTGTACAGGTAGCACTTGTTTCCATATTTTAAGGTCTCTTAGAAAGGTGCTGCCGTTTATTCTGTCCGAACTGCATAGGTCTACCATCATTGCGCTAGTCACCTCTCAGCTGGACTACGTAAACGCTCTGTACCTTAACATCAGTGCGGTATCTCTGAACAAGCTCCAGGTGGTACAGAACGCAGCGGCAAGGCTGAGCCTTAATATTCCGGCTCATCAGTCAGTCATGGAAGGGATTCGTGCCTTGCACTGGCTCCCCATCAGGAAGTGCATTTCCTTCAAGATTCTGAGTATGGTATATAAGGCCATGCACATTATACGTTCCCCATTTCTGAAAACCCTGATCCAATGGTACACCCCAGGGAGGACCTTGCAATCCTCTACACAGAAAAAACTGGTTTCTCCCAGGTTTCAACAGTCCAGATGGGGCAGCCACTTTTTTTCTGTAGCAGCCACCAAGCTTTGGAATTCCTTGCCCACCTTCATTTCCGATGCGGACTCTTTTCCGGTTTTCAGAAAACTTTTAAAAACATGGCTGTTTTCATTTTGGATGGCTGCCAGTGCGTCTCTCTCCTCCTCCGTCTGGTCAGCACCTTGACACCTTTTGTATAAGTGCGCTCTAAACATACCATTCTATTTTATTTTATCCCCAGTTATTACTAAAAAATAAGTCAACAGCACATGTGTATAAAATTTCTTGTACCTGACACAAAAAATGATGACTAAAGATGACTTGATGAAAGCCAAGTAATTTGACACTTGAAAATGTTAAGAGCTACTTCATAACTTTTTGTAACTTATAATGAAATTGAGTATGGTTGCTTAGAATTATTCAAGTAACTCTTGATTCCGCAAACTTATTTTATTCCTTAATTTCCAACATTTTAGTAAAATAATTGAATTTCAGAGAGTTAGTGTAATCATAAAATGTATCTTTATGTGTGTAACTACTAAAATATCAGAAATGAGTTCTGTAAAATTATTGTGCGAGTTATCTATGTTTGATATGATGTCATTATAAAAATGAACTTATTTAATGTAATTGCAGCTTTTCATGAAGAATAGTATTTAATCTATTTCTTTTCTTAATTGTATTGCCTGTAAATCTTTATGGAGTTCATTGCAGTTAATTGTTTTCCTCTCTAGAGGGCAGTGTTTCAAGGATTATCCCAGGAGGCCTTATCTGCCTGCATTCAGTCATTGCTGCTAGCTTCGGACTTAATCGCCAAAAACAAGGTTTGTCAATCTTTGAGTCATTTCTTGTGTAATAGTGTGGGGAAGGGCATGCACTTTCTCTGACAGCTCTCGTTATTAAATAGTAATGAAACATGGTAAAAATATATAAGGATGACTCATAATAAACTGTATTTACATGTATAATTAGGCATTGCACTCTGAACTACTGCACTTGTGATAGCAGTTTATGTGAAGCACTTTGTGATAGATTCAAACATGGAGTTGGACCTTATAGGAATTGGGTAGTTAAGTGTGATTGAGTGGTGTGGGACTTGGAGAGGGAAAGATGTAAATGGATAGGTGGATTAGATAGGTTTGGGGAGGATGAGGGGATTGGTATCATAATGACAGTTGTGTAAGAAAGGCCGGGAGAGGCTAGGCAGGGGAATGTAGGCTTTTGATCAGTATTGATACTGACATTAATAAACATTTCATGGATTAGTGGTTGACTGAGCCACTTGGTGGGGTTCATAAGACTTTGGATAGGTTGTGATCAGCTAAATACAGGACTTCGTCAAGATTAAACATAGAGGCTGGTAAAATATTCAAGTTAAGATAGTAACAGACATCATAGATGAGTTTTGTAGCTACCAGGAATGCTAGACCACGTTTGTGAATAGTTAGTATCTGGTTAAAGACTGAAGGCATAGTTGAGTTTATTAAGGTCAAAAGTTTAGGTTTGCGGTTCATGAGAAATACCTAAGGTGTGGATTTTAGGGGCAGGAAAGAATATTGCATCAAGGGGAAAACAAGTGGTGTTCTCTGTGGTGGGTTGACAAGGAAAAGGATTAGCTGAAAAGAATATTCACAAATGGTTATATTCTCTTAGTAATTTTTCATCTTTGACTCTGGTGTGCCTTAAAGGGGGTACTCTAGTGAATACCATGAAATTGGGTATTAGTAACATCTGCTTTTTACTGTGCTGAGAAACGGCATAAGAGCTGTAGGAAGGGCTATATACAAGCACATTATTGTTATGCACACGTCTTATGGAACTTAGGGGCTCATTACAATGGCGGGTAGACATCAGTCCCCCTGCCATTGCTGCAGAGCTGGAACCAGCCGCCGGTAAGGCGGCTGTCTCGCTCATTGTATTAGGATGTGCCTGCCACTATGGCGGGCGCATCCCAGACCCCTGATCATTGCGGACGGTGCTGCTGGCAGCAGCACCATTCGCAATGCACAAATGGCACATAGTGCATTTCCATACACAACGTGGCAGGCACCACGTGGTCCTGCCACCTTGTGCATGGAAATGTAGGTGGGTACACGGGTACCCCCACAGTGCACATTGACCGTCCCCCCACACAGAGGGTGTCTGCAACGGGCCCCAGAACCCAGCCTCCGCCAGCCATTCCATGATGGTGGAACCGCCATGGAAAGGGTGGCTAACGCCAGCATTGCAATCTGGCGGGCGGTGTCTGCTAGGCACTGCCGCCATTCCACACATGCTGACCGCTCCGCCAGGCAATCGTGACGATTGCCATGGCGGAAGCTTGGAGGGCGTTCTTTGTGACCGCCGTGCTCAGTAAGCGATTCCCCCTGCCATCCTAATGTGGTGGGGGGAAATGGGAGCCATATGGCGGAGGGACTGCAATTTTGACTTTAAGTACACTGGGTTCTTGCTAACCAGGTCCTCAGTGCTAGATCTCTTTGCCTAAACTGTACAATTGTTTCCCCAATTGGCAATACCTTTAGCGCTCCCTTTAAGTCCCTAGTAAGTGGTACCCAAGGTACTTAGGGCAGCGAGACTTAAGAGGGTTACAAAGGGCTCCAGCATGTATTGTGCCACCTTAAGGGACCCCTCATCAAGCTCATGCAAACTGCCATTGCAGGCTGTGTGTCTTGGTGCAGACCAAAGTGAAAACACGAAATGGCACACAGACTGTATGCCATGCCTACCCACACTGCATGCGGTATACGTAAGTCACTCCTACAGCAGGCCTTACAGCCCTGAGGCACGGTGCACTATACTTACTACATGTGTGGCCATATCTGCGTGAGCAGATATGCCCAAGTGCTGGTCAGTTCAATTACTGCCAGTACAAGTGATCAGGAAAACCATTTTAAGTACATGTGCTGGACACTGGTCAAAAATTAGTTCCACAGCGGCTTCACTGAAACCAAATATGTTTGGTATCAAACAGCTCATAATGATAAACCCACACTGATCCCAGTGATGGATTTATTAATACATGTACCCAGGGGACACCTTAGAGGTACCCGCTGAAAATCTACTAGTGAGTGAGCTGGCCTGTTCTGACCAGCCTGCAATCACAGGCCAGTTTCTGACCCCCAGGGATGAGGGTCAACGCTCTCAGGAGGTCAGAAACAAAGCTTGTCTGGCAGAGGGTGTTTTACACCCCCTCCAAAAAGAAGACCTGCGATTTGGCATACCGAGGGAGGGAGCTTCAAAGAGCCCACCAACTTGTTATGCAAATCTGGCTTCCCGCAGCGGTCAGGTGATGCCGACCCCCCCAGGCCAGAGCCCATTTGGCCCCTGGACTGGTGGAAGAATAAGTAGTCCGAGAGACGTGTTCACCCTCAGGCTAGTGCCACCCCGAAGGTGGGCGTACCTGATGTGGACATCAACATTCAAAGCCTGCCATCTTGGTGATGGCAGAATTAAGAAATCTGGGACAGTGTTTTGCCCACTTCCCACAGGAAATAGTCATAAAGGGGTTGTAGTGACCCCAGGGGTAAGTTACCCATTGGCTACTACTCTACACTCACCGAACGTCCCTAAATCTATTTTTTAGGGGATACCCTAACACCAGGAAATCAGATCTTGCCGACCTGAAAGAAAAAAACGAACCCTGAAGATACATAAAAGCAAGAACAGAGAAGCAGCTTCTGACTTGGTGCCACCCTTGCTGGCCTGCCTGCTGTCCTCGATAATTCTGACAAATCCGACTTGTCCAGAAGGTGCTGTACCTCCATAAGCCTGGGAGGACTGCCAGCCCTTCACCAAAGACCCAAGAACTCCTCTGGAGCAGCAGAGCTGCTTCCCAGCACCCTGCAGGCACCTGAAGAGACCTGTGAGGACTCCAGACCGCCAAAACCCGACACTGGAAAGCCCTTCTGCACCCGAGCCGCCTAGCCCGCTTCGAAGTGGTCCAACAGTGCCAGCGGCATCCCTAGACCCTCTAAAGATGAAGCCCACTTTGGGTTTGACAACTGTGGACTTCACGACACCGCCCGGAGCCTCTTTCTACAGGCCCCTTCCAACCTCGAGTGACGCCTCAGAACACCTCGGCACTCGGTCGCCCGACCCGTGAAGAAGAGGACCAAAGGGGCCCCCGAACAACGTGAGACCTGAGCCCTCTTGCTGGTTCAGCCCGGCTGGCCTCCCAGTCCCTGCTTGCAGCGACTTTGTGTCCAGACCGATCCCCATTGACTTATACAGGGCACCCGTTGCTGTATTCCACCTCTGCAAACGGCCACCCCGTGCCACCTGAGGTGACCACTTGGTGCTGCTTTTGACCTTGCCCTGTACTCACCTTAAGTCCTGAAGATTGGTCCTGTAAGTCGCTGTTAAGTA
Organism: Triturus cristatus; assembly: GCF_964204655.1. NCBI lineage: Eukaryota > Metazoa > Chordata > Amphibia > Caudata > Salamandridae > Triturus > Triturus cristatus. The sequence goes on from NC_140591.1 coordinate 429,507,516, forward strand.
CGTGTTTGCAGTATATGTCTTTCCTCCATATTTTATTTATTTATTTATAAAGTTTTATATAGCGCGAACGTGACCCACAAGGGTATCAGAGCACTTTACAATATACAGTTATTAAACATTAGAAGGATGAGGTAGTATACAAACATTTGGTATTCGCCATTCTGTAAAAAAGAGGTATATAGTAGTATATGGATAACATAGGTATCTGAAAGAGACATGTTAGTGATAGATTCCTTACCTTAGAATAACCCCAGGCGTCAGACTGGGTCCGGAAAGTTTTTCTTCAGTAGTACCCCTGCGCGTCGGAAGGTGGCGTCGTGCGGCTCCGCGTCCGTCGCTGGCGTCGTAAGCGCCAAGGTGACGTCACGGAGACTCCTTAGCCGCCACCCATGCGCACTGACGTTAGTTTTTTCTTTTTCCGCGCCAGCAAGCGCAGATTCGGTTAGAGCACTTACCCTAGTCACTTTTTGACTACATTTTTGAGTCTTTGACTCCTGGTGCCACGTAGGGATGCTTGGATTTACATCATGCGGGGCCTGTCGCCGTACGATGTCGGTGGCCGACCCCCATGGCGTCTGTCTCTACTGTCTGGAGCGCGACCATGACTCCCAGTCATGTTCCGACTGTCTGGCCATGGCTCCGAAGGCCTTGCGGGAGCGGTCCCGTAAGCTACTGGAGGCCCTTCAGTCGTCTCCACGCCGTTCGAGGTCCAGGGGTCGCTCGAGAAATCGCTCCAGAGCCATCGTCATCGCTCGCCGGGGTCAAAGTATTCCCACTCTGATTCGGGTAAGAGACGCCATAAGAAGCAGTCGAAGAAGCGTTTCCGCTCTCCGACGTCCCCTCGTTGGTCCCCGGATGCGGGCGAAGGGGCCGGGGGTTCCACCCCCGCGGTTCCTTTGGAGCCTGTGAGTTCCGCGGCCTACCCACCTTATCCGGGTCCGTCTGCAAATCCTGCCCAAGTGCAAGATTCTATTGCAGCCATGGACCGCCTCTTCAGGCCTCTGGCTCCGGCCGGCGTGCCTTCGGGCCCCACGGTCCCTGTTGAGGGCCCTCCCTTGCTGCCGCTGGCTATGACCCGGCGCTGCAGGTACCTCTGCTGGCGACTCCGACGCCGCAGGTACCTCCTCCGGCGGTTCCGGCCCCTGTGCCACAGGGACCTCCGCCGGCGACTCCGGCCCTGGTGCCGCCCGCGGCTCTGATTCGGCGCCGCAGTGGGTTCCATTCGTTCCACCTCTGCCCTTGCCCAGGTTCCCGGACAATTTTGTTCTTGGTTGGGACCCTAATTGGAACATGGAGCCGGACCGGCGTGGACCGGCGCTGTTCGACCATTTGTATTCCCCTGTTCTCCCCCCCACCACCACCACCAATGCAGCCTGTTCCACGGACAGAGGAGGAAGGGGACGACTGGGAGGGGTCTGAGGACCCTCTCCCACGGCAGTGCGGGTCAGAACAGGAATAGACGGAAGAGCTAAAGGATGCTGGTGCCTTGACCTCTCCTCTGACCCTGGTTTTCTTTCTCCTCCTGCTGTGGCTATGGAGGAGGGCGCCACGTACACTATGGTGCTCGGTAGAGCAGCTGAGGCCCTTGACCCTGACCTGACTACAGTGGCCCTCAAGACTAACCTCCTCGCTGAAGTACTTGAGCTGCCGACAAGCTCTTCGGAGCCCCTCCTTCCATTCGATGAGGCATTACCTGACGTCTTGATGGGCACCTGGTCTAGACCGGCTAAGGGGGTTCCCGCGGATAAGGATGTGGCCCGGCGCCATCGCCCGGCCCCGGGTGACCCTGCCTTTCTGTCCACCCACCCAACCCTCGAGATCCTGATCCTCCAGGCCTCCACTTCGCCAAGTCGCATTCCCTTCCGCTACGCCGGATAGGAATCCCAAAAGCTGGAACAGTTCGGCAAGTAACTGTTTTCATCTGCCACCTTAGGGCTGCGGTTGGTGACCACTGCATGCCTCTTGGGCCGCTATTCCCATGCTGTTTAGGACACGGTTGCACAGGTGCTGCCTCAGTGTCCGGAGGAGACTCGCACAATGCTTTCCCAAGCTGTTGCTGAGGGGAAAGATGCAGCAAAGTTCGCCATTAGGTGTGGACTAGACACCGCAGACTCACTGGGTAGGGCGATTTCCACGATAGTGGCCCCCTGTCGTCACGCCTGGTTGTGGTCCACTGGTTTTTCAGGGCATGTACAAAGTTCCCTTATGGACATGCTCCTTGATGGTACTCGCCTGTTTAGCGATAAGGCAGATAGTGCGCTGGAGCGTTTTAAGGACTCCCGGGCATATCACCTGAATGGGCTACTCCCTCCCCTTCGAGACTGCCCCTCCAGCCATGCCACCTCAGTTCCACCGCATGTCGGGGGACATTTTTGCGCTTCCCCAGCAGGGAGTCATGGCCGTCTGGACCAAGGCGGCCATTGAGCGTGTTCCTGGGCCAGAAGTGAGATGTGGTTGTTGTTCCCACTACTTTCTGGTCCCCAAGAAGGAAAAAGGGGGCCTGCGTCCCATCTTGGACCTCAGGAACATCAATTGCTTCCTCCGGAAGGAGAAGTTCAGGATGTTGACTCAGGTCTTGGCTGCCCTCGACCCTGGAGACTGGATGGTAGCGTTGCACTTGCAGGACGCATATTTTCATATCCCCATCCTGCCGGCCCACTGGCTTTACCTGCGGTTCACGGTAGGTCCTGAGCACTTTCAGTTTGCCATGCTCCCCTTGGGCCTTACCAGTGCCCCTCGGGTGTTCACGAAAGGGATAGCGGTGGTCGCTGCTCATCTGCGCAGCTCAGGGGTTCCAGTCTTCCCCTATCTCAACGACTGGTTGTTGAAGGCAGGTTCGCCTCAGGCAGTCGTCTCCCACCTTCAGGCTACGGCCGACCTCCTGCATTTGCTGGGGTTCTCCATCATTGTGCCGCAGTCGCACCTGACTCCCTCTCAGAAGCTCCCTTCATCGGAGTGGTTCTGGATTCGACGCTGTTTCGGGTTATCCTCCCGCGCAGAAAGTCTGGGATATTCAGGCTATGATTCCAATCTTTCGGCCTCTATCCCGGGTTTTCAGTCAGGATGACCCTCCGGCTCCTGGGCCTAATGGCCTCCTGCATCCTGCTAGTGCACCATGCCAGATGGCATATGCGGCCTCTGCAGTGGGACCTGAAGTTCCAGTGGGCACCACATTGGGGCAACCTGGCGGATCACGTCCAGATCTTGGAGGGTGCTGCACAACAATTGCAGTGGTGGCTCACTCCTCGCGATTGGGTCAATGGCAGATCCCTCTACCTTCCCCAACCGGCGCACACAGTGGTGACGGTTGCGTCCCTCCTGGGATGGGGCGGCCACATGGGTGAGGCGGATATCAGGGGCCTCTGGTCTCCAGCGGGGTCCCAGCTCCATATTAACCTTTTGGAACTTCGGGCAATCCGACTTGCACTGAAAGCATTCCTTCCCTCTCTCCGGGGAAGTGTAGTGCAGGTGTTCACGGACAACGCCACCGCCATGTGGTATTGCAACAAACAGGGCGGGTGGGATCGTGGACCCTATGTCAGGAGGCTCTCCTTCTCTGGACATGGCTGGAACATCGAGGCATTCCCTTGGTGGTTCACCACCTGGCAGGGTCTCTGAACGCCAGAGCGGACAAACTCAGCCGCCGGTGCATGATGGATCACGAATTCCGTCTTCACTCGTTGGTGGCGCAAGGTCTCTTTCTGCATTAGGGAGAGCCTTGGGTCGATCTATTCGCCACCGAAGAGAACGTTGGAGTTTCCGAGGCATCGCTCGCTCGGCGATGCTTTTCGTCATGAGTGGAGCTGCGGTCTGTTGTACGCCTTTCCGCCTCTACAACTTCTGCCCAGAGTGCCGAAGAAGATTCGGCGCGGCCGGGCCCTAGTCATCCTTGTGGCTCCGGATTGAGCACGAAGATACTGGTATCCTGAGCAACTCAGCATGGTGACCGCTACCCTGATTCGACTGCCTCTTCTGTAGGATCTTCTGTTGCAGCAACAGGGGGCGGTCCTCCACCCGAACCTGTCCAGCCTCCACCTCCATGCGTGGAGATTGAGCGGCGACAGTTGACAGCTTTCGACCTTCCTCCGAAGGCTGTGACATTATTCTGGCAGCCAGGCGTCCCTCCACTAAGACGGTATACGCCTGCAGGTGGATCAAATTTGTGGCATGGTGCACAGCAAAGGCTGTGGATCCCCTTGCTGCCCCTCTTTCCGAGGTCCTTCTGTTTCTCTCTCTCTTTGGCCCAGCAGGGCTCTGCTCTGGGCACTATCAAAGGCCATCTGTAGAAACCTAAAGTTGATTACAGGAAATTTAATCCAGCTTCTTCCAATGTTGGAAGAGGAAAGATTTCTTGTGTTGCATGTGAGAATATGCCTAATGATTGTTCCTTTGGAGGGGTAGAGTCTGGTGTGGTAGTTTCAATTCAGAGTTCCTTTGATTTGTCGGAAGTAGATAAAATTGGTTCACCAAAATGCATTGTTGATATTTTGGGAAAAAACTTGGAACTCATGGCAGACGCTGGTTCTCCTTGGACAATTATTACTAAAGAGTATTGCTCAAAGTGCTTGGGAGATCTGGTTGATATTGGGTTTTTATGCGAGCCGGATATTTTGGCTTTCAATTTTGATGGTTCTACAATTGATTTTATTGGTTACAAAGAAGTACCTATTCAGTTCAAAGGTAATTCCACCACTATTAAATTGTATGTTACCTTTAAGGGTGTCAATGTGCTAGGCTGGCGTGACCAAGCCAGGCTATGTATTATGTTAAATCCCAGAGACAAGTAACCAGTTTCGGTACTTGCTTTATCTGTCTCTACGGTTGATTTTTCACAGTTGTATCCTCACGTTTTTTCAGATAGTTTAGGGAAACTCAAAGGCTTCACTCACAGGATCAAAATCAAGTTGGGTGCTATTCCTGTAAAACAAAAGTTAAGGGGTGTTCCCATCTATATCAGAGAGGACCTCAGAAACATGTTGGATACCATGATTAAGGATGACATTATTGAGGAAGTGGAGTCTTCGGAATAGGTGTCTCCCATTGTTTTAGTCCTTAAACCGGATAAAAGTATTAGGTTATGTGTTGATTTAAGAGCTCTTAATACTAACCTAGTTGTGGATTGTCATCCTCTTCCAAATATCAATGAAATGTTATGTATGTTGGATGGAGCAGGTGTATTTTCCACTCTTGACCTTCGGTCAGCCTATCATCAAATCGAACTCACAGAGGATTCTAGACATTACACTGCATTCATAACACCACATGGCCTTTTTCAGTTCAAAAGGATGCCTTTTGGCTTGGCTTCGGCCGCTTCTGTTTTCCAGAGAGCTATGCATCACATTTTCAGAGACTTGTCTACATTTGTGAAATGTTTTCAGGATGATATTTTGATTTTTTCAAAAAATGATGATGAGCATTATCAACATCTTAAAGAAGTCTGTTCTAGGTTAAGTGAGTAAGGGTTAACACTCAAAGCTAGTAAATGTAAATTTTTCTGTAAATCCGTGGAATATCTAAGACACACACTTTCTGGGGAGGGTGTAGTACCAAAAAAGGCTTTGGTAGATGCTATCATCAATTCACCAGCTCCTGATAATAAGGATAAATTATTGTCATTTGCAGGGTTATGTGAATATTATAGCAAGTTTATACGAAACTTTGCAACCAAAATGGAACCTCTCAGAGAATTAATGAGGAAATCTTCTGAGTTTGTATGGACAGACAAACAGGAGACAGCGTTCAAATGTATTAAAGAGGAGATTGTTAATGCTCCTACTTTAAGATCATTTTGTGTCAACAAAAGATGCATTATCACTATAGATGCCAGTCTTTATCCCATCCTCGTCGCCAATTGTAGAAATCCAAAACTCCAGGAAACAAGGTAGTTTTAAAGATTGTAGCTTTATGTTATGTAATGGAGACACAGCACTACAAGCTACCAGGAATATACAGCAACTGTCGACTCCTGGAACATGGAACACAAACTGTACCACGCAGGCACTGTGTTCCATATTCCAGTGAGCCCAGATTACATAGCGATACATACAAGCTTGCATAATACAGAATGTAACACCATCTCTCAGCCATTTCCGCCTTTCTACGGCATCCAGATCAGCCTTCTCTTTTTAAGTCCCCAATTGTTAATCGCTTTCTGAAAGGCATTACACACTAGTTCCTCCAGTGCCCTTCATAATGCCTCAATGGGACTTAAATCTTGTCTTGACTTATCTGATATATGCTCCCTTTGAGCCACTTCATGACAGTCTTTTACGTCTTCTCACTCTGAAGACGGCTTTCCTGGTAGCTATCACCTCTGCTAGAAGAGTGAGTGAGCTCCAGGCTCTTTCTTCTAAACCTCCTTTTCTCGTCGTTCATCTGGACAAAGTGGTTTTAAGGACTCGTCCTTCTTTCTTGCCAAGGTTGTCACGCCCTTCCACATCGGACAGACCATCACTTTGCCCACCTTCTTTCCACCTCCACATCCTTCAAAAGTGGCATAATAGGGGGTGTACCAACCCCAAGGAACGGACCCATTAGTCCCAACCTTTACCTACCTGTAACCCCCCCAAATCTAGTATTTAGGGGTACCCCTGAACCTTGCCTCCTCAGACAAGAACCGACCAAGAACAAAAGAAGGAGGACCGAAGAAGCCATGCTAAAGCTAAGTAGAGAAGTGTGCCCACTGACTTGGCCCCAGCCCTACCGGCCTATCCCCACCTCGAACCTGCAGAAGCGAAACCCCAGTGTGTCCTGCAGCTAGCAACCTCAAGAACCCAGAGGACCTACCCTGCCTTCCACAAGACTATGTCTCCCGTGAGCATCGGATTTGCTCACCCACAGACTGTCTCCGGCCAAATCCGCGACTCTGCACCGGATGCCCACAGCCCGAGTTCGAGTGTCCCAACACCACGAGGAGGTCTCCCCGGCGATCCTGACCTGTGATTTGGTGATCTCTGACCTGCCTCGAATCTCCCAGAGAGGCCTGCAGCCTCTTTCTGGAGGATCCCCCCCTGACCACGACCAGAGCTGGTAAGGAAAACCCAACGCCTAAAGACATCCGTGCACCCAAAGTCCCACGGTCTCAGTGGCCCAACCAACGGTGTCCGAGCATCCCCAGGCATCCCAGCTTACCTCTCCAACCGGTGGTCATCTCCAGAAGATCTTCATCCCCAAGTCTGCAGTCTTTGTTGATACCGACGAATCCCCATCGAAATCAACAGGGCACCCGACACTAAACCAGCACCCTTCACCAAGCTGCCCCTGCGCTGCTGCAAATGTACTTTGGGTGCTAAAACAGATCCCCTTTGCCCTGAGCGAAACCCCCGGAGCTTTGCTCCCACAACCTTGTGGCCTGTTCGTGAGCAGCCACCAACCGGAGGCCCCCTCCCCCCATTCGATAACATTGGGCCTCAGCGCACCACACCCGGCTGCCCTATTGCCACTGAGGGTGCTTTGAGAGTGCATCCTCGACCCTGGGAGATCCCTGGTTCTAACTCCAGAATACCAACTCCCACTACAAAGTACTTACTTGTTAACCAATAACTTTATTTCTCTCCATAGGAATACATTGACTGTTTTTCCTTGAAAAATGTCCCATTGTGATATCTAGGTATATCACACTGAGAAGAAAAAGTAATCCAGAGAGTAATATGAAAAGTAATTCAAAGTAATCAAACAGTAATTTCCACTGTATTGAAAGCATTTACAAACCTGTAACAGTCATTTTCATTCAGCTTGCTTGTATTGTTCAACCTGCCATGAAAATTATCAGATATACTTACCTGTGCCAGGCTTGCTTGGTTCTAGGAAATAAATACAACTAAATAATTTTTTTATTCAAATCAAATTGGTCTGAGTTCAGTCTTTGAGTGTGTGACATCATTTGCTGTTGAATGTGTACAACAAATGCTTAACATTACCTTCTCATAAAGCCTTGCGGCTCGCCCACACTACCACAAATAGAGATTAAGGTGCTATATACTTTTACCTCTGCCACCTTTGGGTTTCCACTGGACTCTGTGCACACTATTCCTCATTTTGGTATAGTATATACAAAGCCATGGTCCTACACTCACTACCCCCCAAAACAGCACCTTGGGATTGCTACAGCAAGCCCTTGTCCACTCATAAGGGATACCTATATTCTTTGCACAATATACCTCTTTTTGGTATACTATATAAAGAGCCAGCTTCCCACACCACGTTATTGGGTTACATAATGCATTTTTGCAGGTCCCTCGTGAACGTTCACATGCAGCCCATTTCGAATGGTAACAGTCTTTCATTGCAACATTTTAACATTTTATTCAGGGTTTCTTCCAGAGATGAATTGGTATGTTACAGCCTCTCTTTGAAAACGGGACATACATCCTTTGCTGGTATTTAGACTGTCCAAGACCTACTTCTGGTTTTCATTTGTCTTATTAATTAACATTGTCTTCTCTCACTATTAAGGATTCACTTTCTGAAATTTGTGTTCTTATGTTCTGACCTCAGGAGAAGTGAGACAGGTTAATAATACATCAGATAGTTATTCTTTATGTTGCAGTTTAATCCTAATAAGATTATTGTTTTCTGATTCTCCCTAGCCCCTTAATTTGGACCTTGGAGTACACTGTCTGAATTATTCGCAGGGTTCAAAATAACTAAAGTTCAAGGTTTGCGTATTTTCCTTGCATACAACAGCAGGAACCATTGAAGTGGATTTACATTCCATATATATCTTGTTCATCTCTTTATCCTCATCACCCTAGAGGCCATACTATGGCACATGGTGTTCCTCTGCAGGGGAGTTCATTGATACCCTCTGGATTCCATTACGTCTACAACACCATTAATGTCAAACCCTTTCCTTTCCAGTTGTCTGTATGTTCGCACAGTGGTATTATATTGTGTTTTTGGGGAAAATATTCCAGTAGGAAATGAGATTTTCCTTAAACTGGAGTCGGGGGTTCCATCAATAGAAACTACTCTCTTGATAACATTACTTAGCAGGCACAGGAATTTTAAAATCGTTTATGGAAAAAATTCCTTTCTCATAGCTGAATCCAGAAAATGTTACAATGTTGCTGTTTATTTCGTACAATGAGAATTTCCCTTCATACTATGGTTTTCAAAGTAGTGGCGTAACGCAAAATAATTAATTCCCTCAGCTGAAAGTGATGAGAGACACCTGAGTCTCCTATATCTCAGATATATACATTGTCCTTGCGCTTAGCGGGGGCCCCTGAACGTCTGAGGGCAGTGCTGTAAATAGGCCCGTACTGTCTGGTACTGAGAACCTGCACTTTTTTATTTTGAGAGTGAGATTGCCTGCACTTCTCAGCAGAGGTGCTAGACTTTCAATGGAGAGCACCTGAACTTCTCTGAAACAAGCAGGTACTCCGGTAAGGGGAACCTGCACTTACATATTTTTATTTCCAGAGGCTGTTTAGGGTCCCATCGAAGGGCTGAGGGCTCTTCTTCACCAAAGGGACCAGCTTTCGCTTTTCTTCCAATTAGAAGATTAATATAATTTTATTCAGTGTGTTGTCTTGAGCACTGTGACTAAACCTGTCGGATTTCACAAAGGGCTAATGAGCTGCTCTGGCAATCTGATTTTTATTAGACGACTTCCAAACAAGCTTCTTTCCTGAGCTATCAACTAGTTCGCAACGCTTTGTGGCTCTTGTTCCCACATGGGGTTCGGATAGACTGATGTGCAGGTCTTGGTAACTTTTGAGAGATATTGCCTTACTATCCTGGGTAAACTCTATACTTGGGTAAAAAGTGTTCCAAAAGCACTCATGAGATGGGTTTTGTCTTTATGAATGACGCCTATTTTCCGTGGCCTATGGGGGTTTCTCTTTTGTTCTTTTTAACCTGGTTGGTTCGTTTAATACTGTTAGATGTCAACTCCGGGTGTTTGCAGTTTCTTACAAGAGGACTTTTTGGCGTTTGTGTATTTTGATATGTAGATATGTATGCAGGTTTATATTCTGAGCTGGCTCTACGAATCCTAGCTGTGCCTAGGTCGCCACTGCGTGCCGATCGGCGCACCGGATTTGAAGCTCTAAGGTCCAAATGCCTCACTTAAAGGACTGGTAGTACATTTATTATCCCAGTTTACAGCCATAAAATGTTAAAAGATAGTGACGTGTTGCTTTATTTGTCGGCCAAGAGATAAACCAGTGGTTTACTTTCTCCGGTAAGTGTCTACACTAAAATCACCATTTCCATGTTAGACAATAGAAGCTTTTTAACGTAGGGTTTATTACTAATACCTACCTTAGTAGCACCCATTCATTTATTCGAGGAAGGAAACAGTCAGTAAAAAGCTGCATGGATTCTAATTTATGCTTTGCATATTACATGCAGCTATTTGTGCTTGCCCTAAATCCACTGAGCTTTTTTTTAAAATTTTTTAACCAAGATACAAATTAATGTTTTTAGCGTATATGAGGATTTCTGCAGCAAATGGTTTACCCCACCGAGCTCTCTTGCATACAGGGGAGACGCGCACTGCAGCCAAGACCGTCAAACCACCCACAGGGGACTCCAATCCCTAGCAAGCCCTGCTCCGTGCCCGGAGGCGCAGAAATTTGTGTGTGCGCCCTGAGGCGCTTAAATTGTTCCTGCGGCTCCCGCAGTGTGGGAGTCGCGCACTGCAGCCAAGACCGTCAGACCACCCACAGGGCACGCCAATCCTCAGCAAGCCCTGTTCCGCGCCCGGGGGCGCTGATGGTGTGTGCGCCCGGAGGCGCTTAAATTGATCCCGCGGCTCCCACAGCGTGGGGCGCGCGCTGGTGTGCCCAGGCCAAGGGCAGGCCCGTCTGCGCCCATCAGAGCCCGGAAGAGGCTGGGCTGGGCCACCCCCTAAGGCGCACCAGTGGGAAACTACAGACCCATGGAATCATTCACCTGGGCTGGAGCTTAAGGTTGGTGCCAATACATTTTATTTGCCATATTTTGAGCGAGGCCTGGCAGTTGTTTTTGCTCCTTTTACCCCTCTTCATCCGGTGCCCCTACCTATGTTCAGCTGTCGAGTTGTCTTGGCCTTGTCCCGGTTCTTCCCATCTTTAAGTGGAGTCATCGATAAGGCTGATCGCGGAGTTTGACGACTTTAATTATATTAAGCAACAATGGGGAAGCGTGCCTGTGCATTGAGAAAACAATCTCTAATCATGCAATCCCCAACAACTCAGCAGCCCACTTCTATTGACAAGATGCTAAAGAGGGCCATAGGAGCGGTGTCAACTGAAGTCAAACTGACTGAAAGGCACTTATCATTAACACCGGACCTAGCCCTTATTTTGACTAACCCCGTTCCGCAACCTACTCCGTTATTTGTGGACTTTGATTCCTCCAAAACACAGCCCCGGACATGTGTCTTGTTACACAACACACCCACAACGGATGTGCATGAAGAGGACACTCCTTCAGGCCCCCCAAAAAAAGGGAAGACTAAACCCGCTACGAGGGCTGGGCCCAAACGGAAGAAGGGTGCCATGGACCACATAATGAATGGCGATTTGGGGAAGGGAGGTCCAGGCGGACGTTCAATCGAAAGGTACAGAACAACCATCTTGGGTGTCAAACTTGATGCTGGAACTTCAGTCATAAATAAGGGATATCATCAAGGACAAACTCAACGCCTTAATCAACCGGGTAGATAAGCTCACAACCTTGGTGGAGACTCATGTGGGCAAGGTAGAAGTAAATCACAGGGTGGGCGATTCCCCTCATCAGCAAGTGCTTCAACTTTTGTCTATCCATCCCATGTTCGATCACACCTCTGTAACTAACGTGAGCCCGTCCCTGCCAAGTCAGATCAACAGGGGGGATGCAAATAGAGATGTGAGCATTCCCAATAAGTCAACAGTGAAGGATAGTGCCCAGTGCCAGGGGCCTACACGGGGATGGGAGGTTGGTAACAAGCATAGATCCTACCCAGAAATGCCAACAGCCGGAGATAATATACAGCACTCTGGACCAAACCATAGAGTCCACATGGGGCAAGATCTACGAACAGAAGCACCAGAGGTGAGACCAGCCCTACCATGTATCAATCTCCCCCCGAACTCCACCCCATATGTTATGATTCATGTCAGAGTACCGGAATGAAGTATGGGGCAGAAGGAATATCACTTTGAACTAAAAAAACAATTCCATTTTTTGGCTGGCCAAGTAGCTTCAATTCTCGTATAAAGATGCAGGAGAAATTCTGTTCACTCAAAGGGTGGGATGGGTGATCCAGAGGCCGAAAGACCTACCCGATGATAGTATTGTGATCAATTTTGGAAACCCTTGGGTTGTAAGGGCCCTTCTAGACCGCAACCAACAAAGGCAGGCGGGTGGCATAAGCTCCCTCCCGTTGGGCTACTTTTACGCCCCAGGACGTGTGTCTGAAAAGAGACCGTGTTTTTTGCACAAGAAGGGTCCAGGCAGCAGATCAAACAAAGGACCATCTTGGGACAGGTCCAACCAAGCCCATTACTTTTTAACTTACCCCTTACAAACCGATTTGGGTCCCTAGAGTCAGTAGACTGACTAAAACCAGTACAGCTAACAACATTGGAATTAAAATCTAAGAGGGAGGTCGGGGGTCCTAGAGAACTATGGGAACCATCTTGGAGCCCTGTTCATCCCAGGCAGGAAACTGGACAGGACACATAGGGGGCTGATGGACCAAGAAGTGTCCAAAGCAAGGGAGTACAAGGGGCTCTTAATATTCTAATTACATCTGAATTACCCCCCAGGCCCACGCAGGTATCCAATGGACAACAGTGGGTGACCTTGGATCCTGCAAGCCCTGCAGCTGAATACTCTACTGTCGGGAATGACAAAGGTCCCTCGGCGAAGGAGCCCAGCTTCCCCCCCCTCAGCAAATTCATTGCACCTCTAAGTTCCAGGTACTATCATGGAACATCGCTGGCCTTACCTCCAAACTGGGTAATCAAGAGTGGGAAGCCTTTATCGATCCAAATGAAATCTGTATGTTTCAGGAAACCTAGGCTAGGGTGGATACACACAGACTAGGCTACACAACCTTTAGCCTAGCAGCCACTCATGGGGGTAGGGGAAGGCCCTCAGGGAGAGTCGGCATCTGGGTTGCCGTACACTTGGGGTGCACAGCAAAACAGATAGAGACATCCTCCCATGATATTATGTGTGTTCTTCTGAGTCTTCCGGCAAAAATCAGAATTACCCTGATTAATGTTTATTCCCTTCCAGTCGGTTACGGCCAGGAGTCTTCGACTCTTGATCAATTGTCAACCTTCCTGCTTACTATTCCAGATAACACTTTTGTGGTCCTTGGCTTTGATTTCAATTGCCAGTACGAACCTCTGAATGGCCTGAATGCAGGTAACCCCAGTGAGGAGGACCAGCACCGGGCCATTCCAGAGCCTAATATCCCGCCAACCCAGGCGTGGACCCCACTGGTACTCCAAATGAACACTCTTACACTGAATCACTCACTTAGGGCGTGTAACTGGCACACAAAATCTGACTCCCCGGCAAATTATACTTACAACAGACTGGGATGTGCCTCCATTTTAGATTATATCTTGGTGGACACAAAATCTTGGCACAAGGTAATAGATTTTAAGATTGCGCCTCGACACAATAGTGACCATAATGCCCTGATTCCATGAGATAGTTCCACCATGTCCCGAGAGCGTACCTGAAGTCCAATCTCTATCCGCTTCTAGGATAATTCTGACTAGTTGCAGGAGGAGAGTTAGATTGGGGGTAATTTGCCAATCACACTGTATCAAACTGCCACCCCATTTCTTCAGGCCGCAAAACAACTTAGCGGAATTGCTGATCCTTCTAGCACCTTCCCGAAATTGGTGATAATCACCATGGTTTAATAACTGCCACGGCAAATATCTTTTTCTCTATCAAAAGAACGAGAGCAGGGACTCTCCGGGCACCCTTGGTACAGTGATGACTGTCGCAAGGCCAAGCAGGCACTTATCCGAGCCATTAAATCCAATAACAGGTCATCAATAAAAGATAATAAGACAGCTTAGAAAAACATCATTAAATTGGAAAATTGGCATACAGGATAAGCCGGCCACATACTGCTTACTCATGGTACTCTGCAGCAGGCACATTAATCCTCCAGTATGTTTTGCGATGATTCAGACCTCATAAGAGAGAGTGGGCATCAATCTCCATTGCAAGTGAATCAACCACTTGAGCTACCTATCTCTCAGTATTGTGTTCTGAGATCAGCTGGATACACATTGACATCTGCAGCAGATACCCTAACGGCCTAACCTATGGCTGAATTGTGACCAGAAAATTAAGCCAGGGTAGCTTTAAAACTACATTTTTAGCTTTCAGTTTCTTTGGGGATGGGGCTAATAAATTAATAAAAGCATATGGACTGACTGGCGCTAGTAGGAATACTGCCACAGCGCCTCATTCTTGCTCTCCAACCAAATACTAAATATTTTAATTTTCAGCACTGGTTATCGCTAGAGCCTCTGGGTATGATGTCGAGGGAGACAAGGGAGTTGCAACGGAGATTCGGAGTTGCATGCAGAACAGACAGTGGCCAGAATGCTGCAAATAGAAAATAAATTTTTTAAACAACTCATTACCCCTAGTCATTTTTATCAAAACAGGTTCGAGCTGAAACAAACCCCATTTTAATGGAATTGATGTCTGCAGGTCTTATGCGGTCTCTGCTTTTTTATTCAAGACTGCGGGCTGCAGAGCCGTGCCTGATTATTTTAGGCACCATAATGACTACTCTGTCGTTCGTCATTTTTTAACGCTCTATTCTTATGAGTACTCTGTCAGCAGACAGCGATTTTAGATAAAAGCACACATCTTACAGTACAATTACATTGTCATTTTCAACCTAGTTATTCATGTACTATATACTTTTTAAAGTTTATGTCGTCAGTGTTATCAAAGAGTTGTCAAAGATTCTATTTCATATGCTAATAGCAATTGGTTACCCTTGAATAAGATGTTCTTCCTCACGGTCCCACTCGCAAACCGTCCTTATGCCCGACTTCCAGTGCTGCTCTGGTCCCACTGGTGTAAAGCTGCCATGAAAAGGATGCTTAAGCTCAAACTGTGCAGCAGACCGTGCAAACTCTACCTGGCACTGTTCGAGGCATTTATGTTCTTGAAAAGACCTACCGAGAAGCCAAATAGAGAAATTATTTTTTAATTAATACATTTTTCTAAATGATGAACTACCCATTATAGATTCCTCCTAACATCTTATTCTGGCAAATAGCTACCAAAGTTCGAGCAGGAGGAATTTGAGTTCCTTTGTTTTTCACTTCTTTTGGCAGGCTCTTTTGGTTCCAAGGATTTGCAGTTGGCAGTACAGATGTATGAATGTCCAGCTTCAAGCGACCATCTTCTTCCAGTTTTTTTAGATTTGTTGTTATTAAGGAAGTGTTATTAGCATCTGTTTTCCCTCCTTGTGGGTTAACAATTGTTTCGATTGGTAGAATTATAGGTCTGTCGCTTTTGCACAATAAGTTTGGTAGTAGTAATCCCTTTTGTTTACAGTGATTGGAAACGAGAGAAGTGGAGCATAAAGTGCTATATAAGAGTCTTCTCCTCCTCCCCCTCTCCTTCCTCCTCCCCCCTCTCCTTCCTCCACCTCCTCCATATTTCCGCCTCCCCTCATATTTCCGCCTCCCCTCATATTTCCTCCTCCCCCCTTCCTTTTCCTTCCTCTTCTTGCTTGAAGTTGTAAGTGATATTAAATACACAGTGCAAAGCTCGAGTTTTCTATGCTGCCACTTGGAACTCCAAGTTGAGTTAACCATCTACAGATTTAGATTTGTATGCCCCTTCCCCCTCCCAACCAACAAGTATCCCATTATAAAATGGTGACTCGGAGGAGCTGGGTAAGTGGAGAAACGTCATTGCGGAGTGAGACCTCTTCTTCGATGCACACCTCCTTCAAGCACTTTACCGAGGGACATAGTTCTCATCAGTGCATCCAATGCTGTGGCTTCGGGGAAAGGGTGTTAGGGGGGCAGTTCTCCCCAAGTTATAGTTATTTTTAAGAGGCCCATGTCCTCGATTGCTTTAGCGTCCAACCAGCCCCTTCCTCGTACCCTGTGCAGTTGCTTTCCCTGAGAGCTAAATAAAGAAATCAAATGCATAAACTTTCACAAAATGTATTCGTTTCACGGGCACTAGGACGAATCCTTCTTCAAGTCCTGCCTGATTATCTACTTGCCTTTATCATCGTTATCATTCACGACTTAATTACGTTTTTTTTTCTGTTACAGGCACAGATTGATGGACAGCTTTTTTTAATCAAGCATCTTTTGATTCTCCGTGAACAAATTGCTCCTTTTCACACTGAATTCACCATTAAGGAAATTTCCCTGGACCTTAAGAAAACAAAAGGTACTGCAACGTGGTGCTCGTTGGAGCTGAGTAGCCGAGGCCTACACAGCCCTTGACGTGCCCTGTACAGTTTGCGGGATTATTTTATGTTCACCTGCAATGATCTGCTTGTTAACTAAAAATAGAAACGCCAATTGAGTAACATATCTTGCTCCTTTTGCATGCTGCAAAAAGACATGCCTCATTAATGCTAGCCAAATATAGTGCACTAGTTCTTTTTTTGTAGCTCCTTTTTCCCTCTGCTGTCTGCACCCTTTCACCAGTCGTGAACTGTAGTTTCCAACTAATACTCTCCTGCTGACCTTTCCTGTTGATGCTCAAAGCTGAGCCGTTTCTGTTCAATTTACAAAAGCTTTCTCATGCAGACAGACTCAGGTGCGGGGAAGGGGGGGGGGGGGGTCTGTGCCGTATTCTGTCATTGTATTGTCCATACAGTGATGACCTTTTCATTTTCTGGAAACCCTGGTTTGTCTCCTGCTTTGTGCTTGCTTTCCTCCAAATCTAGGTACTTTTGTGTCCCAGGTTCTTATGGTCCTGTTCCTCTGTTGCCACTCTCTGCCCCCCCCCCCCCCCCCAAACACCATCACAAGAAGGGGGTGTTGTTTGTGCATACAGCATTTGCCAAAGGGGCTTTTAGTTGTCTCCAATTTATTCCCACATCAAGCATCTATTTTTTCCACACCACAACCGTGAAGCTGATTGCGGGAGGGGGTGATTGAGGGGTTGTTTGATTGGCTTACTGAGACCAACTTAAGTTGGACTCGCTCATTCTCATTTTTGGATGTTCTCTCATCAGGTTCCTGACCCTCACACAACTGATAGTGTAGCCCCCATTTCAGATTCAAGTAAAGTCTAAAGCCAAGTAGCAGACCCCCAGCACAGGGCAGACCCTTAGTACTCTGTGCTGCCAGTGTCCAGACAAGCATATTTTGTCTACACACCTAATTATTGATTTGAACTGAAACATGGAAGTGATGTGCAGAGTTTACAGTTTTTCGAAATCTCTAGGGAATGATTGAAATATGCACCTTGTTCCATTTTCACCTCAAGATACAAGAACTGTTTTAAGATGCGTGCCAGCAGATATTTCATTCTAATAAAGTATTTCTTGTGAATTGTCCAAATGTTGATTAGAGTGTCGTCTTTCAGT
The DNA here is from genome assembly GCF_964204655.1 of Triturus cristatus. Taxonomy (NCBI): domain Eukaryota; kingdom Metazoa; phylum Chordata; class Amphibia; order Caudata; family Salamandridae; genus Triturus; species Triturus cristatus. The sequence goes on from NC_140591.1 coordinate 429,525,043, forward strand.
AGGACGGGCTTTAAAATATAATTTATTCAGTATGTTCACACTTTATATTTCTACATATTCAGTTGATACCAAAGTTAAAATTAAACCAATAAAAAAAAACACAACTACAGATTGTCTTTACGATCTGCCTTTGGCCGACCCCATGTTCACAAAAGCTATAAACAAGTTCGTCACAGCCTTCACTTACTCCTGCAGTTACAATAACCCTGCCTTTGAGTGCTACATTTTATTCATTTGAAGGATGGATTTGGTAGGTCGGTAATGGTCTATCCTGGCCTGTGTGGTAGTTTTAAATTGCAGATCGCCTGTGTGTGGGATTGTGGATAAAAACAGCTGCCCCTGCCAGCTGAACGCCATTGGAAGGCAGTCAAGAAGAGATGGGGTAGGGCATGAGCCACAAGCAAAGGAGAAAGGCTAACTTAGACTGCGTGTTGCTTGCTGTTAAAGTAAAAACCTAAATCTATCTGCTAGTTATATTTTGTTGCATTTACTTACAAACTTATCTTTACTGTCCATCCTATTCTCTTCTTTACTTTCTGCATGTGGTTTCACCACTGACATCAGATACATATCGGATTCAATTGCATTTGAACATTTGATAATACCTTTTTGTTTACATAGAGGCTGCTAAGGCCAGAGGGTACTGGGTAAATATGTCCTTATGGTGTTGATTCTCTGGCTGACAAACACATTTGTTTCTGTGCCTTTTTAATGGACAAATATGTCTTGACAGCCAGACAAGTGTACTTGCTGGTAAGTATTGCACCGTTGCTGAAAAATGAAGCTGTTATCCTATAAAGATGTTTCTGGCTACAGTAAAAGTAAGCTTTAGTCACTGAAAATAAGATGCATTGCTAGAGGCAACCTCAACAGGAAGGAGCTAACAAGTAAAATGTTCACATCAGTCTTCTAGTACCAGAGTAGTAACATGGCATGAATAACTCTTAGCACCCAACACATTACACAGACCAAACACACCTCTCACACCCACCCTAAATACTCAAGCTACATGTACCCCATACTTATCTCAACAAACGGCACAGTTAATTGGTAATTGTCAGAAACACAAGCTGAGTCCTAAGTTGATGGCTGGTTTGGATCTAGGGAAGAAGTTTTTTTGTTTGTATGAATATTTATAATTCAAATGCTTCGGATTAAAAACATATGGTGCTGACCTATTTGACGCGTAATTGGACACTGTCATTAAATTCAGTGTATTTTACTTTAGCAGTATATAATTAAAATTGGCACCATAGGATAGTTAATCTATTTTTCACGTAAAGAGAGAATATTAGTAGTACCTGACAGTCTGTGCAGTATGCTACAATCAAAGGTTAGAGGTGTACATCACACTGTGGTTAATAGTGATTGCTTGATAAATGTAAAATAAGTCATTTAATTTAAAACATCAACATACTCTGGAGCTTATTGTTCCAAGTCTACTAGATCACAGATTTGGACAGCATTTCTGCTTGATATTGCTTATGGTTGGTCACGTTGAGGTCATTTCATTAGTCATTAGATTTCTGTTTTTCACAAGCATTTTGTTTTTGTGTGGCTGAGGCCCTATTGTAGAGATGTATATTGATGTGATGTGTTGAGAGTTCTTGGTCTTTGAGGTGGGTAAATCATAGAAGTATTACGTTTATCAAATATTAGTAAGAGATGACTAGCTCGAGTCCAAGAACAGACTGGTAGTGCAAAGAAAATTAACTCCAACACATTTGCTAGTTTCTTTGACTGAGTTAATTCATCTGTAATTATTCGTCATTACAAGAACGTAGTTAATCACACATATTGTCAAAGTTCCTAACTGTACTGCGTGATAGCAGCATATATTGCAGCAATTCTTACAAAAAGGTACAGAATATTTGCTCTTTGATTTGTGGGTCGCTCTAACAAACAAAACTTCACTATAGGCCACAGCCTAACCTGTGTTTACTACATAAATTCAAAATACCTGTTTGGTTGTCTTGCTTGATGATGGGGATATGTGCTATTTCCAAAGTCTATGCCATTTGGATTGACAACCAGAGATTCTTTTAAATATTTATATTGAGCTTGTAACGGATTAGAACAAAATATAAAATCTACAAACCGGACCGATATCCAGGCGGCCAGAGATTACCCAATCAGAGTGACCTACTGCAAATATCAAAGGCTTTAATAGTCGACTCATTTCCTCCCTCTCTGATTTTGCAACACCACTTGAAATCTCTATGCTGTATTAAATTTCTCAGCCGTGATTTTAATGGAATGCTAGCTAGCCTGGTGCCTTAGTTCTAGCTATGTGTAACTACACAAGAATCCAGCATGGCATTGTATCATTTTTATCGAGAAATGCAGTTTGTGGAGTGTACAGCTTTCCCGTAAACTGGAAACTTGCAGGATGCTGTTTACTCGATGTCATTTGCATAGTTTTTGTCCCATTGGGTATGCGTTCCTCATTGGCATTCAGTGGACATGTTTTACCGAAACAAAAGTCCACAATGTAGTCTCTGCACCTGTGGATACCGAAGTGTTTCTGTTAAGTGTGGGTGCATGCTTGGTAATTGTAATTGAAACGCCAATGCCTTTCCATAAGAATGCAATGAAACAAAAGGTAAGAAAGAGCAAGCGCTCTGCGGAAGTCTGCCGTTCCATGGGTGAAACACTATCCGTAGAGCATGGAATGTTAATAGTTCAAACAAAGACACATTTTGCTCAACGTTTTCAAGTAGATAGTAGAAACAAATGCTTGAAGCCACAAGTGAGTAGGCACAAAGCATTATTGTTTACATTACAACTGAGAATAATTTCATACACATTTTTATTGTTGAAATCTAAGACTACCTAGTTGAAACGTGGGATGCTTCCTAAAATTGACAAAAATAGGCAAACATGGTTCCTTACCATTTTCATTAAGTCCAGTATTGTATGTTTCCATGGAAGTGAGAGTGCGAGAGGGTACCATTGGCACAAGCCTGCACCTTCAATCTAATTTTTTTTGCCCACTTGTGCATGGTTTATCAACACAAAAGAAAACTGGCACATCTTTCTTCATTAATTGTATTTCTTCTATAGAGATTTCATCATAGTGCCTCTATTGTGATAGTTTTAGATTAGAATTATGGGGTTCGCCAACAACAAATGTCAGTTTGGATGCTGCCCTGACATTGCTTATGACAACTGAGCCTGCACGAAGTGCACCTCTTGATTGCCAATGCCATTGGAGCTTGCCAATGCCATTGGAGACACTCACGGGTGGGTAGTGCGCTTTATAAACTCTTGATTGATTGTGTGAGGAATATGCATTTGTGACACAGTAAAGGAACTTTCTTCTGATCCATGTCTACTTGTTGACCGCAGAAAACTTCCAGTTCTTGCCCCATTTAGTTTTTAATTTAGCTTCATTTGATTTAGCTCCTCCTTTCTGGTCAACCACTCAGACAGAGGGTACTTCCCACCCGGACTAGTTTACTCCACCTCCTAAGTCCAAGAAGCAACATTTTTAAATTAAGACCTATTGAAATGGTTGCTCCTCTTCAAAGTGGTTCAGAAGTGCTAGTTTGACTCGGCTCACCAACTTAGAAAGATGAGCTTGTCTTGCTGGAGTTTTCATTTTTCTCATGGAAATTCTCCTTTTGCTTAATAAATACTAATATTGTGGGAGTTTAGAACTGACGGTGCTCTTTTGAGCTCTTACCTTCACCTGCTACCCATTTTGCTATGAAGTGTGTCTACCCGTAGTTCTTCCTCCTTGATGCATTCTGTTGGACTTGGCCCTTTTTGCAGGGTCATCCCTAAACTTTTTTGCCTTCCTCCTGTATTTTTCCTGACCTGTTGTTGGCTGATTTATGACTCTGGGCACCTTGCCACTGCTGATCAGTGCTAAGGTGCATATGCTCTCCCTATGGTAAAATGTATACATTGATTGGTGTCCATGATTGGTTTATTTGGTTTACTGTCAGCCCCTAGTAAAGTGCACCAGGAGTGCCAGGGCTTGTAAATACAAATACCGCTGGTGGGCTTGCAGCACTGGTTGTGCCACCCACAGAAGCGGCCTAGTAAAATGTGTCTAAGGTCTGCCACTGCAGAACCTGCGTGCAGTCTGGTACTGTCGCGCTGACTGCGCAAGTGCACCCACTTGCCAGTCCCTAAACCTTCCCTTAACTACATATTAGTCACCCCTCTGGTAGGCCCAAGGGCAGGGTGCATTGTAGGCATAAGGTAGGACATGCCCGGATGTGTGTGGCATGTCTTAATAGTGAATTACAGCCATTTTCGTTTTTCACTATTGAAGGCTACCTGCTCTCCATAGGCCAGAATGGGCTGCTGGAATTACTACACCCTGTAATCCCAGTGGACTCATAGAGCATGGTAGAAAGTCATGTTTAGTACGCCTGAACTCAGAATAATAAAATACTTATTTTAGTAAAGTTTATTTTAATATCCTGTGTTTGTAAATACTACTTTTAGAAAGTTAGTATTTACTGACCTGGCCATTTCAGTCCGCCTCTGCGCTGTGTGTGTGTGTTCTGCCTAGCAACAGTAAGGAGCAGGGCTGGGGAATTCCAGGGGACAGGCTGGCTGCCAGGTGGTGGGAAGAGAGATTACACCAGGATGGGTGGGAGGAGTACACCTTGACTCTTGAATAGACCTGTGCTCTGCCAGCACAAAGCCGGCTCCGCCCCCTGTGGAGCGGCTGATGTCTCTGCCCTACTGCTGAAAGGAAAGCGCAGAGTCACCACAACAAAGTGCTCCAAAACTGGACTGAGCCAGGCCCAGACCCCCTGGCGCTAAAGAACAAAAGAATCACTGTATAAAAGTAGGAGCCTGGCTCCTAAGAAATCAGATCCTGTTTACGCAACGACGAACCTCTGCCTGAAGGAGAAGGACCTGGAGAAGCTGAAGGAGGAATACTGTCTCTCTGCCTGAGAGACTGGCCTGCAGTGGGTGCCTGTCTGCTGGAAGGAGAGGAAAAGACTTTGAATCAACTTGTGCTGAACAATCTCCAAGGGCTTGCTTGTGAACTTGCCCCCTGATCTGCGCCCCAGGAACAGTGGGCGCAACCTACCCCCAGAAGAGGAGAAGTAGCTGGACGCCATCCCGTGACGCTGATCCCCAGAGAACCTGTGTGCCTCTCCCCCTTTCTCTACACCGGGACATCTTGCCACCTGGGACTACCACGAGCACCGCAAGGACCTGCCTACCTGGTCCAAGCACCGCAAGTACCAGCCCCTCCAAGCCGTAGCTCGCAACGTGGAGAAAGGCACCTGAAGGCCTGTGCACCGAGCCCTGGCGACCCTGCGCCGTCAAGATCACCGCGAGGCCCTGTGCAGACTTGTGATCCACTGAAAAGCTGATCGCGCTGCAACGCGCTGTGGATTACCCCGGAGCTGCTTTCCCCTCCTCTGCCCTTGGTCGTGTGGCTAAGACCTTCTTCGGGTGCCACACGAAGCACCGCCGCCCTCTGACTGCGAGGGACGACACCGCGACGTGGGACACCGCTCCGTCGAAACCCGAGGCCGCCGGGACCATCCCGTACAAGAACAAAGGTATTTTGGACGATCGCGCTGAAAATACGGCCCGTACTTGCCTATGTACGAGCCGTACCTGCTTGAGACCTGCTGGGAGCTGTGCGCGTAATTACGGTCCGTACTTGCCTTTGTACGGACCGTCCTTGTCCCCAAAAGTGCCGTGGTTTGAACCGTGCTGCCTTTGGAAATAGTCTGAATTTTCACCATACTGTGTGCACCGTACTGCTTTTAAAATACTCTGGGTTCGCCACCGTACTTACATCTGAAGGGTTTGGAAACATATTGCCCGGGTGCTCACTTTGGAAGCAGCTTGTTTGATCCGTACTTCCACCTGAAGTATTTGTGCTTCGCACCGTACTGTTTGCACGCACTGTTCGCACCGTACTACGTCCGTACTGCACCGTACTGCCTTTAAATACACTCTGGGTTCGTCCCCCGTACTGCTCCTTGTTCGCACCGTACTGCCCTGCAACACACCCGTGTTCGCACCGTAAGGGTGCTTCAGTCGATGTACGGCGCGTCCCTGGCAGTCCGGACCGTACCGCATTGAAAACCATTGCCGGTGCTCACGCGAGAAGCGTGGTACTCGGCAAGCGTACTCCGGCTCACGCGGGAAGCGTGAGAAACAGCAAGGCACTGCAAAAACCTTGCCCAGAGCATCCCAAAGGCGCTATGAAGTGCGCATAAGACCCAAAGAACTTATTTTAAGTAGAACTGTGCCATTTTGGAACCTGTGGACTGCCTTTAAGCCTTTGAAAGTAACTGGATTGAGAGTCGCTAAGAGAACTGTATTTATGCAACCTGCCTGAACGAAAGCCTTTTATGTAAAGAATTATATTTTGGATATAAATACAGCCTTGTGTCTTTGTGTGGTGGGGAGGTGATTATTGTGTGGGACAACTTGAGCGCTTAACCTATATGCCCTCAGGAAATTTAGCCTGACTGCTCGCGCCACGTTAACTAGAGGGTGAGCAGGGGTTATTTTTAAATAGGTGATCCTTTGCCCTGACTTAGATGAAAAGGGTCCCTGCTTGTCGCAAGTGCATACCTGCGCCAACCAGAGACCCCGGATTCTAACACATTCTATAATGTGAAATCCCATAATGTTGATGACTCATTGATGTCCAAAAACACCTCTACTGTGGTGGTTCTGTGCTGTTGATTCCCTCCTAGGCCTTAGTGACAAGATAACAGCAATCTCTGGCAATCTTAAAATAGTTGCAGGTGACTCTAGAAGTTATTTTAGGCACTGAATAGCTCCTAAAGACCAAAACCCAGAAAATGATCAGAGGTTTTGAACACTTTCATACAAAATGTAGCATCAAGCACATATTTGATAGTATTTAACATTTTTCATCAGCCAAGTTAGCATGGTTGTCCTAATAGAACCTTTACTCCTAAACCCTTCTTTAAGTTAGGGCCTACTCTTAGGAGCAGGTTTACAGCCTCAGTGTCGAAGTGCATGTTTCTGCTTTACTCAGCAGCTTTGCCGTAATGTTGGAAACTATAGATTTGTGACAGGTGATGTAAGTAGTCTTTTGGTGGTGGATTCAAGAGATGGCTTGGGAGTGACTGGTATTTATACCTGGCACCTCCTTCTGTCCATTTTTGTGCTTCTGCTTCATGAAGTCTTAGTTTGGCTTCAGCCCTTCAAAACAATCGAGAATGAACCAGGAACATAGATCACCCAGACTCCCATCTGCCTAGAAGCCTAGCTGGCACTGCTCATTGGAACCATATTTTGGGGCTGGGGTATACTTTTACCTTGAGAATGAGCTCGGAGACTTGGGAGATAATGTTGATTAAGGTGCATACAGGACATAAGTGTCTTAGTGATCTCCTCAGGGAATTCATTAGTAACAGCTGACTGCTGATTTTTTTCAGTCTTTTCTCTTGGAGGCCAGCTAGAAAGTAGTGTAGAGACCATGCATCATTGGGTTTCAAATGATTGCAAGACTTCATATCTCCTTATTAGCATTGTGCAAAATGGAACTCTTCTCCGTTTCGGTTGTACAGCTATAACTTTATAGATCTTCTCCTTGATTTTAATTTGATTTGGCTTTTGATATTTATAAAGTGTAGGATCACCTTGTGGGTTTCTTTGAAAGATAGATAATGCCTAACTAAGAAAGACAGAAAAGGAACATTGCCATAAAATAAGGGTCTTAATGGCATTTCTGAAAGTGAGACCATGTTCAATTAGTCTTAAACGGATGACGAGATGGTTGTAAAGCTTAGCCACAAGGACCTTGAAAGGGACCCTAAAAGAGCCACCGCCATGTCAGGCCCACCTGACCCTAAGAATACTTAGCAGGAGGTGGCTTTCCAACTATAGAGATATAAGTGGTACATATTCTGAAATAGCAAAATTTCTCATGCTGGTAAAAAGTTTTATGAATGAGGAGGAGCATTCAAATTTTAATTTGAATACTTTGTTCAATATCGAACGAATTTCCGATGCCTCCTAACTGGAGAGACATTATTGAATTTCTTTAGATGGAAAATCTGTCTAATTACAGCATTCTGCTCTCTGCAATGTCTCAATGCTACTAGCAGGTAGACCGAATATAAACTGTTTGAAATAGTCCAGCTGAGAAAGATTAGTGCCCAGTTAAAAAAAAAAAAACACTCTCTTTCTCTCTTCACTGAAAAAAACCAAAGGTTAAAGTAATGTTATAGTTGGGTGAATTAGTCAGTGACAACTAACGTTTTGGACCCAAAAAACCCACAAATTCACCAGTTAGTTAACAGTGCTAACTATAACTTGTGCCCCGTCATGCACTGCTTATGACCTCACATGACATCACTTAGGAAATGTTCTGTGATATAATTAGGACATGACATCATCCAATTAGTGTGCTAGTTTGTTTTGTAGCTTGCATAGTGGCAAGCAACTACCATGTTACCTTTCTACTTATTTATTTACAGCCAGGATCCAGTTAATGGATATAATTGTTTACAAAACGCATGTGCTACTAATGCATCATAGATGTGCTGAGGTATTGAACACGTTATAGATGCTTACATTGAAGAGTAATCCTGTGTGCAGCTGACAGTTGACAACTTGTGTCCCTTATGTCCCACACACATTTTTAGGCTTTGTAGAAAAAAATTGCAACGGGGCAAATATTCTACATACAACATACTAAGTATTGTAAGCACCCTTTAGTTATTAGACAGAATTGTGCCAGCATGACAATTTCTCCATAACATAGAATACTGTGTGCACAAGGTATCTGAGAGAGTCCTTACCTTTGAATTTCCCAGGCATCAGACTGGATCAAGAAGATTTTTTAAGTAGTACCCCTGCGCACCGGTAGGTGACATCGATCCACTCCGCATCCGTCATCTGTGTCACCCACCCCAGAGTGATGTCGCGGTACCCATATACGCGCCACTCAGACGCGCTGACGTCATTTCTATTCTTTCTGTGCCAGCAAGCGCTGATCCACAGAAGAGCTACCCCTCTGTCGTTTTTTTATAGGAATTTTGTGACTTTTTGTTGACTGTTTTTTGAGGATTCTTCCTGGTGTGTCGAGGATGTCATCATGCAGGACAGGTTTTATCCCCTGCAGAGCTTGTCACCGGATAATGTAGGTGACCGATCCATACCTTGTAAGTCTGTGTTCCGATTGCCAGGCCATGGCGCCGAAGGCTTTGAGGGAGTGCTCCCTTGAGCAGCTAGCGGCCCAGCACGCAACTCCACGGAAGTCGAGGTCCTAGTCGAGAGGAAGTTCCTGGGATCTTTCAGAGTCCGAGATCCTTTCCGCCCCATTCACGAACTTCGGGACATTCAGGTAAGAGGCACTAGAAAGAGTAAGAATTCAAATCGCTCTTTGACTTCTCCATGTCTGTTACGACGAAGGAGCATCAGCATCCGAGGCCTGGTTCTTCGTAGCCTGTGCCTAGGCTGGCTCCACGCCTCCCTGAATATCCGGGAGCCTTAGCGACCCCCGCCCAACTTAAAGAGTTATATTAGGCCCTGTGCCTCACATTTGGGCTGCTAGACCCATCAAGAACTTTTTGGTCCCGTCAGGGTCGAGGGGGGCCCGTACCAATTCGACCTTCCCCGATGCCGGGGCAGATGCTCCCGGTGCTGCCAGCCCCATTATCATCCCCGAATCTGACACGCAACTGCGTCCGCTGATGCCGGCAGGACCTTTGGGTCCAAGATCAGATCCTGAGCCCTATTCCTACGGACTAGGCCTCAGGGAGGAGTGGGAGGAGTCGCTGGGCCCTTTAGAATACCAGCCATATGAACCCCAAATGGACTGGTGTGTGGAACTGGGTGATGCCAGCGGACTAGATACCTCTCCAGATCTGGGCATGCTTTAGCCTCCTACCATGGCTACGGAAGAGGGAGCTTCTTATGCCATAGTGGTGTGGAAAGCGGCTGAGGTCCTTGACCTTCAGCTGCCCTCTGTGACTGTCAAGGCTATTCTTGACTGAGGCTCCAACCGGGAGACAACTCCTCAGAACCCCTACTCCTGTTCAATGAAGCCCTCCCTGACGTCCTTCTGCGAACCTGGTCCAAACCCAACACAGGGGCTCCTATGAATAGGAAAATTGCCCGTTGCCACCGCCATGCTCCTGGGGACCCAAACTTCCTCACCCAACACTGGAGAACTTGGTGGTCCAGTCTTCCACATCACAGGGCGCATTCACTAACACACCCCCAGACAGGGAATCAAAGAGGCTGGACTCCTTGAGGAAGAAACATTTTCTTCCGCCACCCTGGCATTGCTGTCTGTGGACACTGCATGCCTATTGGGCCACTATTCCCACATGCTGTGGGATACAGTTTTGCCACAGGTCCTGAACGAGGACGGGCCATCCTCTCTCAAGCCATTACAGAAAGGAGAGACACAGCAAATTTCACGGTCCTGGACTCTACCGACTCGGTGCAGGAACGCTTTAAGTACTCGCGGACTAAGGCCAAGTCCTTGGGCCTCTCTGCTACCCTACATCATCCCCAGTCTGCCTTTCGCTCCTTTCGAGTATGGAAAGGGTTTTCAACCATGCAAACCCTATCCCGGCCAACGAGACGCGCAGGCTTTCCAGCCTCTGTGTGGACGAGGGTGCGGTTCCTACCGGCCTTGTCGGTCGGGTAGCTAGCAGTCTGGTCCAGCCTCCACCCCACCAGCAGCTCAGCATCCATACCTTCCTAATCATGCGGTTTTAGACCACGGGCATCCAGTTGGTGGCAGGATCCGCCATCACCTCCACAACTGGTAGTCCATAATGTTGGACAGGTGGGTTCTACAGATAGTCTGCAGGGGCTATTCTCTCTCCTTTCAGACCACCCCTTCCTCCATCCCTTCATCTTATGACCACCTGATGGAGGATCATTTGTCCTTGCTCCGCAAGAAAGTCATTGTTCTTTTGGCCAAGGGGGCTATAGAAATGGTTCCAGGGCCAGAAGAAGGCTGTGGTTCTTATTCCTGCTACTTTCTGGTCCCCAAAAAGGATAAGACCTCCGAGCTCTCAACCTCTTCCTAAAGCAGGAGAAATTCAAGATGGTAACGCTAGCTCAGGTCTTGTCTGCCCTGAATACAGAAGACTGGATGGTAGTGTTGTACTTGCAGGACGCGTATTTCCATATCCCGTCCTGGCTGCCCACCAGCGTGATCTGCAGTTCACGGTAGGCCATGAGCACTTTCAGTTCATCGTGCTTCCTTTTGGTCTTACAAGTGCCTCTCGGGTGTTCACAAAAGTGATGGCGGTGGTTACAGCTCATCTGCAGAGATCAGGGATGTCAGTCTTCCCCAATCTCGACAACTGGCTGTTGAAGGCAGGCTTGCCCCAGACTGTTGTGTCCCACCTCCAGACTACAGCGGACCTTTTGCATTCGCTAGGGTTCACTATCAATATGCCGAAGTCACACCTGGCTCCCTCTCTAACACTCTCTTTCATCGGAGGTGTTCTGGACACAGTGCAGTTTTGGGCTTATCCCCCCGAGCATCTAAACCAGGATATTCAGGCTATGATGCTGATGTTTCAGCCCCTATCCTGGATTTCGTTGAGACTGAATCTGAGGCTTCTGGGCCTCTTGGCGTCCTGCATCCTGCTGGTCACTCATGCTAGATGGCATATGCAGGCTCTGCATTGGGATCTGAAGTTCCAGTGGGCGCACCATATGAGGAATCTCACCGAATTAGTCCAGGTCTCGGAGGGGACTGCGAAAGACTTGCAGTGGTGGCTATTGAACCGTTTTTGGGTCAAAGGCAGACCCCTCTCCCCAACCAGATCGGACAGTAGTGACAGATACGTCACTCCTGGGATGGGGCGGCCATCTGGGAGAGGTGGGGATCAAAGGACTCTGGTCTCTAGCTGGAACCGGACTCCACATCAACCTGTTGAAGCTCGGAACGATCCGATTGGCATTGAATGCCTTTCTATCCTCCATCAAGGCTGGTACAAGTGTTCACTGACAACACCACTGCCATATAGTACTGCAGCAAATAGGGCATGGTGGGATCGTGAACCCTTTGTCAAGAGGCCCTGCGTGTCTGGACATGGCCGGAGCAGCAGGGCATACTGCCTGCTGGTTCAATACCTGGCTGGTTCCCTGAAAACCAAGGCAGACAAATTTAGCCGCCGATGCCTAGCGGATCACGAATGGCGTCTCAAACTGGAGGTGGCGCAAGGTCTCTTTCAGCAGTGGGGAGAGCCTTGGTTAGGTCGGTTCACCTCCACCAAGCCGAAAAAGCGCAGTGAAGTTCAGACCTCCTATACACCTTTCTACCCATACCACTCCTGCCCAGAGTTCTCAAGAAGATCAGGAATGACTGGGCCCAAGTCATCCTTGTGGCTCCGGACTGGGCACAGAGAGTCTGGTATACAGGGTACTGAGCATGGCCATCGAACCTCTAATCAGGCTGCCCGTTCGGGAGCATCTTCTGTCGCAGCAGCAGGAGATGGCCCTCCACCGGAACCTGTCCACTCTCCACCTTCTTGCATGGAGATTGAGCGGCAGCAGTTGACAGATTTCGACCATTGTCCCAAAGTCTGCAGTGTTATTCTGACAGTCGGGTGCTCCACCAAGACGGTATACACCTGCCATTGGAAACAATGTGTATCGTAGTGTACAAAAAAGTAATTTAGCTCACTTTTTGCCTCCCTTTCTGATATTTTGCTTTTCATTCTTACCCTTGCCCAGCAGGAGCTCTGCTTTGGGCACTCTCAAGGCTTATCTTTCTACTCTGTCTGCCTTCTTGTGGCTGCCTGACCAACCCTCTTTATTTAAGTTCCCTATTGGAAATAGATTTTTGAAGGGCCTTGTACATATATTCCCCCCCCCCCTTCTCCTTTTATTTGACCTGTGTGGGACTTTAATTTGGACATCACTTCTTGATGTGTGCACCTTTTTGAGGATCTTCACAATTGTCCCCTCCCGCTGCACATGATTAAAACAGCCTTCCTTGTGGCAATTACATCTTCCGGGAGGGTGAGTGAGCTGCAGGCTTTATCTAAGCCTCCCTTTTTCTTGGTTTACCCTGACAAACTGGTGCTTCACACTAGGGCCTCTTCCTTGCTAAAAGTGATCCCACCATTTCATGTGGACCAATCTGTCCCCTTGTGCACCTTCTATGCTCCTCTACATCTTTCCAAAGAAGAGGAGCTACTTAACCATCATGACCCATAGAGTGTTGTTGTTCTACCTTGACCGCACACAAGTTTTCCAGGTCGACAACCAACTCTTCGTGGGGTATGTTGGCGCAAAGAAAGGTTGGGCGGTGCCGAAGAGCACAATCTCTCGATGGGTCGTACTCTGCTTCAAGATCTGCTACGCTTTGGCAAAGAAGCAGCCTCCTCGAGGCTTACAAGCTTATTCTTTCAGCAACGCCTTATCTGGTAGAAACTATATCTAACTGTAGATTTCTTACCGACCCACCCATCCTCCCCACTCTGCTGACCGATTTCTAGGTCACGCTGATCCCTTTCAGGGCCCTAGTTTGGACACACCAGTGTCAGTGCACTTCATGGCTCCATGCATCTGGTGAGGAATGTTGTGAAAAAGTAACTGACATCAGTGTGCCTGGGTGGCGCCTATATAGGTACCGTGATGTCACTCCATCGCGGACGATGACTGATGCGGAGCCGATCACCGCCACCTGCTGGCGCGCATGGTTACTGCTCGAAAAATCTTCGGATCCAGTCTGACACCTGGGAAATTCAAATGTAAGGAAGCTGACGCTAGATACAGTCTCTACCAGACAAGGCGCTACCAAAGGTAAGTAACTTGTTCATTAAGCTCCGTGCATGCCCTTGTTTTGCTTCAGAAGATGGGTATCTGTAAAGTTTTCACCTCAGTATGAAGGCTGTAGGTAGTATGATCTTTAGCACTTTGGTAATTTTAAGTGAATAGTCTCTTTGGACAAGTTCAGCATAGAGTGTACACTGTGCTTAGTAGATACTTTTTAATACTCTGTACTGTATTTCTGATGAGAACTTCACTGTCCGCAAACAGTGCAGTACAGAGTAAACGCTCTCCAAAGAGTAAACAGTGCTTACAGTGCCCACTTTTCTACTTGTATCCACTTCATTTCTCAATGTAGGTTCAGTGACTGTGAGAGGTTTGGTATAGGCAAAGAGTGTCCATAGTAGGGCATTAGTTATGTAACCGGGATTGTATTGGTACAGTCTTTTTTGAGGGAGGGTTTTGAAGTACCAGATTTAGAATTGTATTTTCTTTGTGTCCAGGCACATTTTGCTGTGTACTGGTTCCACACCCCTACCCTCACCCCCCTCCCCATGCCGCACATCGATGGTGATAGACCAGGGGTACATGACGGCAATCCCAACAACCATTTTTTTGGGGACGTGCTCCCAGGAAACGGGGGCAGAAATCACAACGGTTGCCTGCACCACCGCAGCCTGTCAGGGACTAGCCAGGCAGCTCAAAACACCTATGCTATAGTCCCCGCTCCTGCGAGTATCATTCCATCCTCTGCTCCCTATGACAGATGAAGCGGGGTTCAAACAGATGCTCCTGAGGGTCAGAGTTCACACGTGGAGATTTGTACCAGGAGGGAAGCTTTCTGAACAGACAGCCTTTCTTCGGAGGCACCGCACCAACCCCGTTGGAGACATTCTTTTATATCCGGCTGAGACATAACATTAAGGCAGCCACCCCTGATTTTCCGAGGGAGCACCTACACCCACCCCTTTGCATACACTATTGCAAACACCCGACCCTCCACACATAGCCTTAATGCTATACTGTAGCACTCGGAACAAGCTGAAATGGAGGGCGATGCACGATTAGGTTGAAAGGCCGAGCTGGGAGTTACCCTCAGCGACAAGCAATGGCTATATTGCTACCAGCAGACAGGTAAGATAATGGCTAGTAGCCGACTACGCATAATACATTATATGTTTTTACATTTTATCTACTGTACCCCAGTCCGGCTATACCACTACTGCTTGCGCACCAATGACAAGTGTGACAGATGCGGGCGGAGGTAGCTGACTTCCTCCACTTGGTGTGGACATGCCATTCGGTTAATAGCTATTGGATACAGATGGCTGACGCCCTGTCACAGATGACGAGCTCACAGCAGCAGCTCACTCCACTGGTGGCATTGCTGGGATACACTGAGAATGTGGAGCTGACGGTTAGATGCTACATATCGTTTGGATTGATACTGGCCAATCGAAGGGTGGCGTGCAGATGGGGTCAGGGGAGGGTTCCTAAATTTAAGGATTGGATCAAAGATTTATTATTCTGCCAGGAACAAATGTCTATATGCTCCGAACTGTTACCCCATCTTCCAAGCCGAAGGAAATATGGGATCCCTTAAAATCATATATGATGCCACACCCTCTGGTCATGGGGGACGCCAACACTGCTGACTGCCCTTGAAACCAAGTGGCCGGGTCCGCACCATGCGGGATTAGGTGGATGCCGGAAGGTTTGTGCACTCACAGGAATTTACTGGGAAGAACACTGGGATCGCCTATCAAAGAACTGTCATGATCTCCTTTATCCTCCCACACTTCGTGAGTGAACTCGGGAGATTGCGGGCAGGTGGCAGATGGACGTTAACGGGCAAGACATGTAAACAACATGAATATATGCACATATAATTACTTTCTACTAATGCCAACAAGTTGTACTTGTAAGATTCTATTCTTTTGGAAATACCAATAAAGAAATGTTTGGGAAAAACTATAACTGGTGAAGCTTTTTTTTTTCTTCTTTTTAGTTAAAAACGTTAATGTCACTGACAAATTCACCTAACTATAACGTTACTTTAACCTTTGGTTTTTTCAGTGAATTTCGAAGGTTTAAAAAAAATTATTATTAAATAAAAACCGATCACACCTAACTATAACGTTTCTTTAATCCCTGCGGCCCAAGGGACAAGGTCCTGGTGCCAAAAACGGCCTGGTGAGAAGAGCAGCTTTCACCCCTCCCCCTGCAATATGCACTTGGCCTTAGGGGATGGGGTCCACGGGGCTAAAATCGGCACTCAAAGAGGGAGGCCGCATGCCCCCCTCCATTGAAATATGCGCTTGGCCCCGGGGGTATACGAAATCAGCCTATGGAGGCGGGTCGCATGCTCCCCTCTCCTTGAATTTGCTGGGCTCCAGGGGATGGGGTCCCTGGGACCACGTGACCTCCTCCCCCCAAACATAATGCCAGACTCCAGGGGATGTGGTCCCTGGGGCTGAAAATAAAGCTTGGCCCTGGGGTAAGGGGTAACCAGGGCCTCCCTCCAGCTGGAAGCAGACTTGTCTCACCTGTGTGCACTACTGCAGGCTGGGAAGGCATGTTTGCTGCCATTTGGCGGGAGATTTTAACATTCTCTCCTCAGGCAGGATCAAACACATGGTTCCCTGCCCCTGCTAGGGTGGCTGGAAAACTACTGTATCCCGAGGTCAGGCTCCCCAGGAAACAGTAATTGAGCCAACCCCAAGGGATAAAATCACTGGTGTCTTTAATGGCTTTGGAGGGTGTCTGCATAGCCCCCCCCCTCCCTTTAAATAAATAAATAAATCGACCCCGGGTATACGGTCCCCCCTTCCCTATTTTACCATGTTTCAGCCCCGGGAGAAGGGGTCGGAGGCACTCGCATCCGCCTCCCCAAATTATTAAAATAATGGCAGGCCACCTATTTATTTATTTTTTGCAGCAATCCTGCCAGAGTCCTGTGGGATCACGGCAAAAATTGCTGTTTTAAAAAATATATATATATTTTGGACCCAGTGGGGTTCCTCTGCCCCACACAGGGCTTGGGGCAGGGTTTTTGTCCGGGGACTAAGTGACTCAGTCCTCATGTTGCTGCCAGCTAATCGGAGTGCTGGTCCCGCAGGAGTCAGACTCCTGTGATAGCGAATTGGCCCAAGGGGGGAAAAAAACTCCCTGGCCCAACCATCCAGATATACAAATATTTGTGTACTTTAATTTCTCCAAGACTACTGAACAGATTTATACCATATGTATATCTATCTATCTATCTATCTATCTATCTATCTATCTATCTATCTATCTATCTATCTATCTATCTATCTATCTATCTGTCTATCTATCTATCTATCTATCTATCTATCTATCTATCTATTTTCTTCTAATAATAGAGGTATACACTCCAGTGTTAAACAGTTTGTTTGCACCTCCATAATTCTGAAACAGGACAACTTTTTTCGGTAGAAAACTACAATCTGGAAAATAAAACCAAGCCCGCATTGCAGTATTTACAGTAGATATTTGCTATATAGTTAAAATAACTTGAAACCCTGCTGTAAATGCAGAGACAAATGAAGGGAAAGATGATTTTAGTCAGAATAACTGCGATTCAGAACTAGTATTATAAGTAAGCAACATTCCTTCTTCCCATACGATTAACCAGAACGAAGTAGTGTACTGTGTCCAATGCCACCCATAGTTGAAGAACCAACAACCCGCTGTGTCACCTTCATACGAGATGCACCAAAGCTTTTCGATAGCTAAGAACCTGACAATTCCATACATCTTCTTGGATAAAACCCAAAGTGTGATTTTCTTCTAGAAATGAAGAAAGCTGTTTGGAAACACTTTCTCAAAGTGTTCCCAAGGGTGGGCACAAGACTAAAGGGACGAAAATTAGTCACATCCCTTGAGTTTAAATTTGGGTTTTCTTTTAGCAGAGGTAAGATTATACCCAGATTATACTCCTCTTGCAATTCAATGAAATTGTACAAATAGGTAGAGATAGTTGGAAAAAAAATTAGGATGGAGGAGGAGACTAGACAGCTAAAAGCTTTCCAAATGCATTCTGGTCTTGGATCAAGGGAAGACCCGATTTTATTTTCAGCTAGAGATGTTCACCTGATTTGGATATTAAGACATCTAGCCCAAGTTCCTTTCCTTAAAGTTGAGCAAACAAACAGAAGGGTTCAAAAGTGTTTGAGCAGTGGCAATATAAGCACAAATCCCTTTGAATACAAGAGGCCAATCTATCGCAGAGTTCTTGGATTTAAGCACTGCAAATGGTTTTTGTGTATTATCCGCTCTTACAATTCAGCTTTGGTTTTGAAAATGAGTGTTCGAAAAACCTTTAGTTGACTTTTATACAACCCCAAATCTGCTGTGCTGTAGGTCGTCCAGTACCTACTTTCCACCTGTCAGGTTTTTAGCTGATTTTCTTTCAAATTATCATCAAACAAACGATTATTGGGTTGACGTGATGCTGGTTTCTGAAAGAGTGGAGGGAGAAACTTGTGTAATCTTATTGTGGGCCTCGTTCCTCTACAACATTAGTTTGTACCATCTAGGAGCCTTTTTATTGAGTAGCGTTTACCGCCAGACCCTGTGGCCAAACCCCAGCAGGCTGCTAACCCCACACTGCGGACAGCCTATGGCGTTTGCAGCGTAGGGTTGGCCTTCAGGCCCTGGGGACCCAATCCTCTGGGGCAAAACCTATATATTAAAGGGAGGGTGGCATTGAGCCCCCTCCCTGACCCCTACTTGGCCCTGGGAACCCCATCCCCATGGCCAGTTCTAGTAAACAAAAGGAGCAGTCCGCGTGGCCCCCCTCCAGAGCCCCCCCGAGCCTTATTAGGCCCCAGGGACCCCATCTTCCATGACCAAGTAGTTAATAAAGGGAGGAAGGCACATGGCTTCCCCTCCCTGAGACTAGTTTGGCCCCTACCACGGGGCCATAATTTTAGAGTGGAGGGGGCCCCCTCCCTGAATCGTTTTTGGCCCCCTGGACCCCAATCCCCAGGGGCCCAATTTACTTTTTTAGAGGAGGGGCATCGCCCTTCCTCCCTGAGCCTTGAAAAGGCCCTAGGGACGCAATCCACCAGGTCCGCTACTTAAATTTAAAGGGAGGGGGGGGCCATTATAGGCAGGGGAGCCCACTGCAGGGCCGCATTCTGTAAGGGGAGAGGAGCCATACACCCCCCCCCTAGCTATTATAGAGTCTGGGGAGACCACCCCCGGGCTGCATTCAATAAGGGGGCACAGTGTAATTCCTGCTGTCGGGAATGCTGCAAATTATCGATGATCCTTCACCAAGTTCTGGCTACTTGAATTATCTCGGGTAACTGGTACGCTGGGAGGACTTTTCTTTGGACTTGATTAAGTAGTCATTAGGACTTATGTTTCTGTGATGTTGACTGACTATTTTTTGGAAGAAAAACTCCTGGTAATATTTCTTAGCTCTTAAAGACCTTACTTTCATTGCCTTTTTCATGTATCTTTCATGTTTACTAGTTGATGGGGATTTGAAGAAAACTTAGGATAATTTTGCAGCCTTGTTGGCTAGCCGCTAGCCTTGTCACAAAACATCTCAGTAACTGTGTCACTTGAAATTTAACATGCCTTATGGAGCACTCGCCAATTACCATCAGCAGTTTATTTCTGGTGAAGCATCTGTGGTTGCCTAAAACTACCAAAGTCTCAAATTGGATCACTAACTCCGAGGGAGCCTGTATTTTCTGGCTGGTATCGTGCACTTGGGGTGAACCTTGTTTACATCTTTGTCCGACTTGGAGCTTTTAAAACCAGGTATCTGCATCTGGCAGAATGCTCCCGTTACACGTATCTTATGCTCCCTGGGCCCACTCCTGGATACTGCCTCTTGGTTTGTCCTGCTGCACAATTTCCCCATTTATTTCCTCAAATTCATCCAGACGGAGAGGCTATTACACTTCTCTCCTGAACCTCAGCGTCTGTCCTCCACAGTGCATTCTACTGAGGGAGAAGCTACAGACCTCACACCTTTATCTGGGAGAGATTCATCTAAAGACACTTTCAGGCTAGGGGATCATAGGTTCGTGGGAGCATAAGTTGTCATTGCCGAAAGATGTCATGTGTTGCCCAGACTTCAGGATATCATACAAAATCCCCTTCTTCCCCAGGCAGAAGAAATCTTTTAATTGTGTGCTGCACACGGTCTTGCTTTTGTGTTTTACATTTTCCTTAGTAGCTCTTCAGTTGTATGTTTGTTACATTACAAGAAAGGTCTCTTAGATCAGTATGATCAAAGTTCTGCATTCCCTAAAACTAAACGCAATATCCCATGCAATGTATCTCCTTGCAGTGCACTTCTTTGGTTAAATAGTTACTTTTTTACATGTTTCATCATAACAAATGCATTGGCATGCTGGAATGTAAACATCCGCTGGTGAGCCCTACACTAGAGCGTTTGTCTCAGGGATGCTTTGAAAGTGGTGCCTCATCACTGACCGTCCATGTCAGACATTCACCATGTGTAGCTTTAGAAGGTGTCAGCCAGTGCAATGGTGCACCAGACTCATTTAAACATTTTCGGGATCACTGAGAGAGGATTGGTAGCCTGGGAAGCCTATCAGTGTCTTGACGTGGCTGTGTAAAGGTAGGTTGACAGTATCTCACTTTACTCCCGAGAGCCCTATGTTCCTTTTGTAGGCCAATCTCCTTATATATAATGAGTTCAGGCATTACCCCCTGCTGATCCCTGTTTACATTATACTCTTGTGTATGACAAGCTCAGCGTTGATACTGCTTATACTATTGAAACCAGAGTTGTAATCTAATAAAGAACTGGGGCGCTAACCTCTTTCACAGAATGTGCCCATGCTGGGTGCCTTGTTCCTGGGCACATCAGAATCAGAATCCCTTCATTTTACTCTGCAGACAATTGAATTGCCAGGGAAAGTAGTGTACTTTGAGCTGCTGCCATTTGCAATGGTAGCAAAGCTTCTAAAGCAGCATTTGTATCCTTCAGGTCAGTAATAGCATATTAATGCCTACAATTGCCATCAGCAGTTCCCCTATTTTCTGTCAATTCAATATAACCTCAAATATCTCACTTCAACCTCAGCCTCTAGTCAGCTTCATCTCAACCTTATCAGCATCCTCTCACACTCCACTTCACCGAACACCTCCCTTTCCAACTATACCAGCCTCCTTCCCTCCTGATATCATACCCTACCGTCACATCAGCACTGTACCAATACGCATGGCATGGTTTGCAGATTCGGGTAAAATATAAAGACTTGGCATAGTGTGGTCAGAAAGGCAAGTCTTTTACATTATCAATTAAAGCTAAATGTGCCTAGGCTGCTTCCTCTTCCCAAGGTTACCTGCTTCATAATCATTTCCTTATGGTTAACAGAGATGAAGTGTCAGTTACCCTTATAGTGCTTCTGCTAGTCTAAGTCAATAGGGTTTCAACCATTAACATCCACCCTACATCAGTGCCTAATTTTAGCCAGTGGTTTCTGATGCTTTTCTTGAGCACCAGTTAAGGAGACATTAATTCACGGGGAGATTACGTGATTTGCCAGAATCACATGATGTTGAGCCAACGCCGAAACTCAAACCTGTTTTCCCAACCTTGAAGTCTGCAGTTGCGGCCATAATGCCACATCCTCTTTTCCACTTTCATGGTTAGTCGTTGGTTCAGTTTTAGGCGGCGCTAACAGGAAAGTGGGCTGGTGCAAGCTGCTTCCTGACGAGAGCCCCAGCACTTATTTTGTTTTACAAATTAACCACTGCGCTACATCCTGTATCAGCAGCGAGAACGGTATTGTTACAGACCAGCATCAGCTATAGGATAATGACATAAAGGTCCATAGAGCAAATGTGTATTGGGATGGTACTTGTATGTCAGATGTTGTATATACAGAGTAATGCCATCCACCTTTTATTAACAGCATCCCTGAAAAGCACATTTTGATCAGATCACTGTGTTGTGGTAAACACCTTATCAACTGACATTACTACTGTTATTATAAAGGTACCCTTTCATAGCTGCTGAAAATGTCACTAAAGTACTCAGTGAGACGATGCATTCTGTAATTTCTGTGAGCTGTGTGCAGTACTCTCTTGAAAACCAACAGGTTTTTACTCTTATAGACCCATATTTGTTATAACTTCGCCTTTGATGAGCTTCATATATTACTTTTTGCAGTCATGACAACATAGTATAATGCTCTAATGACAAAGTGAGATTAGCGGTACTCAACATTTTCCTGTTGCTGGTGTTTTAGCTTCTGCTCTCACAACTGAGAAACCAAGTGCTGTGAATGCAGGATTTGATATGATTACAACATGGATAACATTTTGCCTTACAGATGCAGCATTTAAAATCCTAAACCCACGGACAGTTACACGTTTTTTCAGACTAAATAGCAACAACGCCCTGCTCGAGTTCATACTACAGGTAATCATATTTATTTTGAATTACATATCGTTTTGCTTAAGAATTACATCAGTGGTCAGCCTTGAAATAGTTTTGTAGTAAGTTTAGTAAATTCTTTGTCTGCTTCAGGGAACCCCTGAAATTAAAGAGCATTACTTTGACTCCAAGAAAGATGTGGATCGCAACTTGAAGTCTGCATGTGAGCAGTTTATTCAACAGCAGACGAGGACATTCAGTGAACAACTGGAGGACTTCATGACGAAGGTACGCAATTATAATCCATGCCATAAAATTACAGTTTTTTTTTATTGTGTAGTGAGCATTGAGCATTTTATACAGAATCAAGGAGTGTTACTTGCTAAAAACAAAACCTGCCAGACTGGTTCTTAGACAATGGTGCTGGGTGAAAGTCATGGTGAATATAAGTCCAAACATATATACATGACAAACTTCCTTCTACATTCAGGAGATACCACTCCTTTTATTCCATCATTAGGTGGAAATTACACTCCTGAGCATACACACCAGGAAGCTATCATTTAGGTTAAAACCTATCCATCTCTTAGCAGAATGGTAGACTTTAGCCTCCTTCATGCTAACACTCGGGAACAAACTTCAGGAATCTGATTATTCCCCTCATTTTCAGCTTCTGTGAAGAATGAATAGGAGATGAACTTTAGCATCTGATACCCTTGAGAATATTTTAGTGCTTTTGAAATAAACATCTATGTTACTAAGACATAAATACATTTTGGCATGTTAAATTATGCTCATGTTATCCTGCTCCTCCATTTTTGTGAGAAAGGTAGCATTTCATTGTGCCATACCATCATCACTTCAGATTTACTTTATTTACTTAACTAAAGTAATAAAATTAGTAATGAAAATGGGACCAACGAATAACTAAATATGAAAACCCTATGGTACCTCAGGAAATGAATTGCTGTTAAACCTGGTCCTTGCTGTTTCAAAGTGTAGCAACCGTCGTCTTCCTAATGAAACTGTACTATTGAAGTTTTCGAAATGTGGAACTAGACCATGCACACCTGGAATTTTAGCTCCTCTATTTCAAAGCTCTCCTGCGCACAGTTTAAGCTGTTTGGTTAGAGCAGATGTCAGTACACACCTACGCAACATGCACATAATGCATACCCATTGTCTGTTGTCCTTCTGATGGCTTTTGGCACTGGCTAACAAGGCTATCCACCAGCGTTGGCATCAGCTCAGAGAGCTTGGCTGAAAACATTTGGAAAGTTCACACTAATGTTTAACTTTTTCTAATGTATATACATATTTTTTTTTTGTTGGGGTGCAACTCCCTTTGCTCTTTCTTGGTGCTAGCTCTCCCTTGCACCATCTTTCCTTGCTTGGCACTTGTATGGGCTGCAAGATGAAGAGGTGTCACCAGACTCCAGCATTTGGGGTTCCACACTTCTGGCCCAAGTATTGGTTGCATGTATACTACTGACTTCAATATTTCACTTTTATGTATTTGTGTATGACCCGACGTAGAAAGCATTACTTAGAAAATAATATTTTGATAGGAATGTTTGATTAAAGGGTCTTCACCATTTGAATCCACACCGTGTGAATATCCTGCTGTTTCTTTAGGCACTTGCTCACATGTGCCAGTAGTTAGTGCTTTCTGGCTCTGCAACAGTCTTGTATCACCTCTGAAAGTAATGCAGTGGAACCACATATAGGTGCCTCCCATGAACGCTGATATTCCCTCCTTTCTTTTCATGCCCTTTAAAGTGGGTCTGGAGCACTGCTCCCCTCTTTCTTGGTTGTACCAACCCCTAAAACTTATCAGAATTTAACAGAGCGCTAGAAAATTGCCTCCTCCCCAAGACCACAGGCTTCAAGCAGTGCCACGACTGCAGGAAGCAGATGTCTGTTTGGAGTCCGCACAATGTTAGATTTTGGTGTCTAGGTTCTAGTCATGACTCGCAGTCGTGCCACAAATGTTCCCTGATGCATCGAAGCCAGTCGGGAAGCCGGAAGTTAAACTCTGTGTTGCAGAACATAGAAAGCGTTGCAGATAGCTCTTGAAAAGACAGACCAGTTCCCGCCCCAAATCATGTCACCTCCTGCTCCATGTTGCGGGGTGCCTCCCATGCCAAGTTCCTGTTTTGCAACAAGTCTTCAGGTTAGTCAAAGCCCAAATCATGCCATCAGTCAAGAATGTCAACTGGAATTTGGCCCTGTCTTGCCACTCCCGGGGAGGAGAGAAGTTGCACAATTGACACTCCATAGATCAGACATTGTCTGACTCTAAGCCTATCCCAAGGTTGGTCCCTGTCTAGCCTGATTTTCTCAGGCCATAGTCAACCCCAGAGCAGAGAGAAAACGTACACAATTCATTTGAAATCCCTTTAAGCCTGTATATTCCTGTCAAACACAGGTTCTCTTATGGCAGGTAGCCTTCCTAATGGTATTACTTCCTAATGGAGAGTTGGTGAATTGCACGCCCTATCAGATGAGGATCCTTACTTGCTGGTTTATACAAATTGGGTCGTCCTGAAGACTAACTTGAAATTTGTGCCAAAAATGGTCTCACTGTTCCATGTCAATCAGACTATTCACTTGCTGATCTTCTTTGCACGACTTCAGTCATTCGCAGAAAGATCATTAAATATGTTAGTTGATAAGAGGGCTCTGATGTATTATATTGGTCATACCAAATCTATTCACAAAACAACACAACTCTTTGTTGCGTTTGCTTAAATGCCACTTGGGAAATCCTATTTCAAAGTTGGGGCTTGCAAGATGGATAGTGAAGTGTATTAAGGTCTTTTACGCTTGGTCCAAACGCACACTTCACAAAGTGCCTAGAGCTCATTCAACTTTCAAAAAAAGGAGCCACTGAACTTTCCTTAGAAACTTTCTGCTTTCAAACATCTGCAAAGCAGCTACATGGTCTACACCACACACTTTCACAAAGCATTTCTCTGTAGACATGCCCATCAAGAACCTGAGATCAGCACATAGTCCTTAAAACAGTATTCTAAACATCTGCTGTGAGCCACTGCTTTAGGAGAGTGCATTACATTTCAGTTTATGCTAAGCATGTGATCTACAGCAACACATCTTATGGTTATACTGCTGTAGATTCACATGTGCCTTCTCACCTCCCCAGATGTGAGCTACTGTTAGATGTTTCTCATGTCCATACGCTCAAGTCAACCATTCTCAGTGCACTTGTAGACCTATACTGTTCTGCTTTGCTTTGCTCCACTTACTTCCACTCACCGTTTTAGCAGAAAAAGCAATCTGAGCTGAAATTTTAGTCCTGGTGCATTGTGGGATTTGGGAGGTATTATGACACCTTGAAACCAAAATTTCTACTTGGTATAAAAAGAATTTGCAATGTCCATGTTCAACACTAGATGGCAGGAGTGTGTAATGCATGTGAATTTACAGTGCTACAATCCAGTATTTACTGGTGAGTAACACTTTCCATATATGCATATCATATCTTCACATTGAATTTGCATTACAAAATCTTCATTCTGTTTACATTGCAAAAATTACCAACCCCTTAATAGGACTTTATAGCTCTTACCCTCTATTAACTTGCATTTTCTTATATCATGCTCTCCCCTCTAACTTCCTTCTTACTTTCTCTCACTACATGCCATGCTTACAAACTCCAAACCTAACCATCTTCTGTTCAGATGGATTTGAAAATTTTCTCCGTTACTTTAATAAATTCTGAGAATGCACTCTTTTCCTCACCATTCTAGACAATGTCAGTCTTACCCAGCCTCGATCTAATATCCTTTGTTGCGTTACTCACACCTAGCCTGACATTTGCCACTTATTGTGCTCTCTCAATTCTCTCTCCTCTCAAATTCTTATCATTCTCTTTCAAATTGTTTGCTCTGTCTATCCATCCTGGACACAACCTTACACTGGGCTTCTACTTCTTGCCACTTCAAGAGTCATAATACTGGTCATACTGTGTGGTGTTAAACTATACACTTATAATCCCTCTTCAAAACACTTACTTCTATAAGCTTCCCGTTGCAACTCAATTTTAACCCCATTAATCTACCGTTCTGTTTCTCCACTAGTCCTCTGGTTTCTCACTGTTAAACAGCAAAACACCTGGGGTCAACCTGGTTCTTCAAGAACCCCTCATTCTCTTTGATACTAACTGTATTACATTATTTGTCAGCAGAATTCAGGGATATTAGTCTCTGATAAATATTTCCTTCAAAAACGTTATCACACGCATTATAGTCACTTCTTCCGCGAGCTCTGACCATTTAGAGTAACATCTATTGCTTGCATTTCTTCCAAAACCATACTATTAGCGCCCACTTTTTACTTTTTGCCCCACTGCTGCATTTTTTTGAACTAGCTCTGATTAAACAGATATTAAGGCATTTGTCACTTCCTATGTATTGTTAGAAAATGGGTGTCTAGTTGGCAGATGTATGTACCCTGTCCAAGTAGGGACCACCACTCTAGTCAGGGTAAGTCAAAGACACACTAAAAGATAAACTGTGCTCACCCTCTGGTATCTTGGCACAGAGCAGTCAGGCTTATTTAAAGAGGCTATGTGCAAAGTATTTGTGCAACACACACAGGCAGTAACACAATGAAAAAACCACAAAAAGACTCCACAATGGTTTATAAAAATAGACAATTTTATAAATACAACAAGACCAATATGACAAAAATCCAATAAGTAGAAGTTGAGTTATGAATTTTTAAAGAGTTTTAGCGCTTAGAAGCAATAAGCGCCAATGGGCGTTATCTGGTCGCATTGGACCGGGGCAAAGTCAACAGTTCAAGCCGACCGCGATGGAGCACAGGCCGGGGACAGGAGCCACGCAGGCCTGGTGAACAGAGTCCCTTGATCTTGGTCTCAACAACGAGATGCGGGGTGCAGACAAGTGATGCATCTGTGTCAAGCCTGCAGTCGAGGTGATGCAAAGTTTTTCTTCACAACGTGGTGGCGATACATTGGGTCAGTTGATCGAAGTGTCGGTTCCGAGTGTGGCGGTTCCGAAGGCGATGCGCCGGGTCAATCCACGATGAAGGTGCGATGCGTCGATCTTCTCTGAGCAGTGGCATCAATGCATTGGTTCTGTAGCAGCCTGTTCCGGATGCGATGCACTGGTTCCGAGTGCAATGCACTGTTTCTACTCCCTAAACACGCAAACTGGAGATGCGTCGGTTTCACTGGCGCAAGTATCTGGGTCCAATTCTAATGAATCAGGCACAGGAGTAGGGGGTAGAAACTTTGATAGCCCTGAGTCTCAAGCAACAGTAGACAAGCCAACAAGCACTTGGAGATCACTTTGGTTGCAAGGCAGAGTTCAGCTGTCCTCAGCAGGGTTAGAGAGCATCAGGCCGTTGGGCAGTACAGCAGAAAAGCAAACTTTCCAGGTCAGCAATTCAGCAGAGTGTCAATCCTTGATGCAGCATAGCAGTTCTTCTGACGGAGCCCAGTTGTAGGTCCAGAAGTGTCTGGTTTCGAGGGTTCACAGGCCCAGTACTTATACCCAGTTGTGCCTTTGAAGTGAGGATGACTTCAAAGAAGGGTCTTTGAAGTGTACGGAGGTCTTTCTTCTCAGCCCTGGCTCTAGACTATCAGTAGGGGTAATCAGCCCTTTGTGTGGGAACAGAACACTACCTATTCAGGTGCAAGTGTCCGCTCCTCCCTCCCTTCATGCCCAGGAAAGGCCTTCAGAATGCAAATGAGTGCTCAGCTACACCTAACCTTCCTGTGAAGCTGTCACCTACCCCTGACGTGTATTGGAGTCAGGCTGCAGGCACACAGAGCAGTAAGAGAAGATAAATGTCCACTTTTGTCATGTAGTTCCTATAAATCTGTATAGGATCTGCACGTTTGGACAACATAAACTAAGGGATTTGTGTTCAGACTGATTCCAGACACCCCCAAAGGATGTGTTAGTCTGTTAGTCCAGCTAGCTCACTGTGCAACTATGAGCCCCTCTTACCAAGGAGCGAATAGCTTCTGGCAACTATCGAACATGAAAACCCTGACCCCACAGGCATCGTGGAAACAGTACAGTACCTTTCACTCAGTCACTTATGCTCACTCGGTCTTAGAGAGATGTACAGAATAAAGGATGGGGACGTTTTCAGTAAGTATTTATTGAACCAGCGTCATTCTAGTATAAAATTTGTGTGCTGCAACAACCATTAGACATAAACATATGTATACGGTTGTAAGCACCAGCAGAGTAAAGAAAAGGTAGAATTCTACCATAGTGCTAAAACAATGAATATATGCAGGCATATAGATACCTAGCACCTATGTATGTGTATAGCCAAGAATCCCTTTAGGATAGAGCCGACCCCATTAGCTGATGTGGGAGAGCGAACGACACCGTCTTGGTCTCGAGATGGACACCCCGCAAGGGATGCCAGACCACTGCATGCTGGAGTGTCTGCGTGCAGGAACCTCAGTGTCTGGCGTCAGCATGGAAGTCTTTCTCCTCTGGTTTGCCCAGCGAAGATGTGGTGCTTATATACCCAAAAGGTGCCCGCAGGGTTTCTCCCTAGATGTGTACTATGGGCATGTCCTCCAAGGATGACGATAGCGGTGACCCCTAGACATAGTTATTATGCAGAAGATGGTAATCCTGCTGTGATGCTGCGAATCCACCTGCATAATAAATGAGGCTAGATTTTGGAGAAAACCACACATTTATTCAGCACCCAATTTGGTAAAAGGTCCGTGCCAGACTCGTTATGTAGAACAATGGTAGGACAAATGTAGGTAAAGGGTCGTGCAACTACCTAGGCCTATATTGGGTACATTGGGGTTCATAACACTTTCTTCAAGTGGCATTTCTAAAATAGTAATATTAAATCCACCTTTACCAGCAGAGAGGATTTATCTTCACCATTCCAAATATATAAAACATGACAAAGCTATTCCTTTCTGATCAGGAATTACAACTTAAAAGTGTATTAAGAAATTGCCTATGACAGGAGTAGGCCTCTCCGTAGTGACAAAACAAATGTGGGTGTTTGTCACTACCAGGACATGCAAAACTTAAAAGTACACGTCCAACATTTTACTTACACATCACCCTGCCCTGTGTTCTGCCTAGGGCCTACCTTAGGGATGACTTTTGTGTAATAAAAGGGGAGTTTAAGGCTTTGCAAAGTGTTTTAAATGCCAAGTAGAAGTGGCAGTAAGCTGCATACACATACCCTGCAGTGGCAGGCATGAGACAGGTTTGAAAGGCTACTTGTGTGCTGCAGGCCTACTAGTAGCATTTAATTTACCAGCCCTGGGTATATGGTTACCATGTTTATGGAAGAAGCACATTCACTTTAGCACTGTCAGCAGTGGTAAAGTGCTCAAAGTACTAAGACCAACAAAAAGAAGAGGAGGTAAGCAGGCAAAATGTTTGGGGGAAGACCACCTAAAGGATGACGGGTCTAACACAGATGTTCATTTCAACTTTTAGGTAAGGCCAATAATAGTCCTCTCGAAGATTTTGCTTGGTCTTTGTGATCCTCATGTCTTCCCTAACACCCTGAGAAGGTACCATTCTGTCCCCTGTAAAATCTCTTAATACCCCCATTCAAACTTTTTGCTGCACCAATCAGAATGCATTACCTTTGACTCCTTTGGTCTCCTCTTATCCTGCACAACTAATTGTGATACACAATCCACCACCCTCTTAATTGAATCTGGAAAACATGTGTAATCAGCCACTTGTATCTTTGACACCTATCTTCATATTGTCATGAACACGTTTTCCAAGCCCTTTTGTTGAAAACCTTCTTTTATTGGTATTTAACTGTTTGAGTGATAATTTTCCTTACTCTTATAAATGTTTCTAACCTCTGAAAGCACCGCTAAAGCCTCCTACTCTATTATAAGGTACATTAATGCTGGGCTAAGTGTTTCCTTGCCTCTGTGGTGGGAATGTGGTCACACTTTCATGGGCAGGTGGAGGGTCTTTATTGAATCTGTGTCACAGTAGTGACTCCCATGTGCCTCCATCCTGAAGTTCCTCGCTTACCACCAGGTGCCTCGACACCGAGCTTAAAAAAAAATCCAGATGCAGTGTTGGCAGCTGTGGATATTTATGTGGCTGAAACTCCCCCCCCCCCCCCCATCCCCCTTGTGCTTGGTCACCTTTTGTGTTTGTGCACTTCTCCCATGTCACGTGTGGGAGCAGAAAAGAGGCTTTCCCATTTGCCTTAACTGTAGTGAACTGCATCGCTGATCACGGTTGCGCCTTCATAAGGAATCCATGATTCACTTCCCACTACTCCAACCCTCTCATATTTGCCACTTTATGAATAATTGTGAATGCAGTATTATTATAGATTTGATCAACTCCACTATTTGGTGTGTTTCTATCGCTTTTGAGGATCTGCTGAACTAATACAGAAAATTGTACATGGTTTTCCTAAATAGTAGTACTTTTTATTTCTTTCTAGCAATTTTGGAAGTGTATTCATGGAGTAATCTGTTCGGTTTGACATAGTACCTAATTGGAGTGGATCAGGTAGCTCTCAAAGCTCTTCTCAGCTTCAAGGATTTGTTTATTGCCTGCTCTCGTCGATTTTACGGAATGACTGTGGTATATATTTTTGATTTCTGTCCTTGCTAACAGGAAAGCACATGTACAGTATTTTTGTTATGAACAATTGTTTAGATCAAAAAGCCCATAACGTGTCAAGGGCCGATTGTTTTAACACAAAGGGCATGGTACTTGAAAACCTCATAATGTATGCATACATGCAGATTCGCAGACTTTGACAGGCATGACATCCCAGTACATAAGTGTGTTGAACGTTACTCAAACAAAAATTATGATTTAGATTTTCAAAAGTGTGTTTTCTTATAGCAGTTCACATCTACTCAGGCACTTCCCAACATGTAATTCACACTTATATTAATGTGGTATAAGATATTAAAGTTTGGGAAGGGCACCAACCAGTCAGTTATGTTTGGATGGACGTACCAAAGGGTGTTGTTTGTAATCATTTAATTCCTGCTGAAGAGAACATTCACCATTTTTTAAACTGTGCATACATAAGGCAAGTGTACATTGGGTTAGGGAAATGACCCCCAGTCACCAGTGTGCAGATGTGATGTGATCAATGTGTGCTTTTTTATGAACGCTATGCATTGTAGTCATTAGAAAGGAGTATCGCACACAGACATCTCCATAACTCGTGGTTATGCACGGATTGGGTGGTTTGCAGGAATGGTGCAAGGATGTTTGGAGCTCCAGGCAAAATAATCATTTTGCTTCTGAAATGTCCTTATACGTTTATAGAAATCCCAAGTATTTGATGCAGCTCCTCCAACGTGGTATAACATTCTGCCCCAAAACTACAGCAATTTCATCTCGCATTCCCAGTTTGGGATATTTCTACAAGTAATGTAAAAATGGTTGCTTAAAGATTACTTTATAATTGACAGTATAACTCAAACACAGGAGCTAAACCTACCTTAACAATAAATATGAAACATTTGAAAATGTAATACCTTGAATCTGTATTTTTGTATAATATACCCTAATACAGGAAATAGGTTTCGGCGTGGGTTTGATGTTTATAGAAACTGCTGACCGAGGACAGTTAAGATAGAAGAGTTCACAACAGTGAACCCTATTAGAAATGCTTTTCATGTAGAACAATGAACCTCTGTTCAGTAAACTCTATGCAGCTAAGGGTTGTTAGAAGAAGGACCGTGTTTCTTTTGTGGTGCATTTCACAGAGGACGCTCATTTTCCTTTCATTTATTAGTTTAGTCTAATGTTAACATTGTTCGATTTTATTAAAGTAGTCAATTTTGTGATATTATACATGATTATGTCAAACATATAAATGTGGATAGAAAACATCACAAAATGGTTTGGAGACCTTGAAATAAATAAGATAGTGCAACTGAGGTGATGAGTATCTGGGCCCAATATATCGAAATAATTATTGAAAATAAGTTTTCCTTAAATTTGTAGTATAACAAGTTTTTGAGAAAAGTCTTGACTATTGTAATCCTGATTGTTCTGTCTGCAGGTGACTGCCCTCAAGACAATGGTCAGTCAGGGGGGCCCGAAGTACAGCCTTTCACAGCAGCCATGGGCGCAGCCAGGTATAAACTTTTATCTAAGTTGTAAGAAATGTAGATCGTTATCCAGAATATTTCGTGTTCATTTCTTGCCAACAGTGATTCCTCCCATCGCTGTATTGTCACCAACTTTGATCACTGCTAGGCTCTTCTGCTATCTCTTACAAGTATTTTCACAAATTAATTGCTGCTTGATGTCTCTTTGAGCTTGTTTCTCAGTCCCTCGCACAATGTTTTCATTGGGTCCCTATAACCTGGCCGATTGCCAGACTATTATCTCAAACCCACTCCTGTTCTCTGTTCCTGAAATTCCCCAATGACTTCTCTTTGTTGTGCATCACAACTTCCATTCTGTGTTACTTTTCATTTGGTAGTCGTATTCACTCTCTCTCTCCACTTGCCTGAGCTCATACACAATTTTATTTTAGTCGTGTTTCCGTTCAAGGCACTTACTTTCAAAACCAATTGTTAAAAACGGTGGTCTCTAGTTGGCAGTGGCTTGCACCCTGACCAAGTAGGGACGCTTCCTTCTAGTCAGGGTAAGAGGATTATTACACACCCAAGATAACCCCTGCTCATCCCCTTGGTAGCTTGGCACGAGCAGTCAGACTTATCCCAGAGGCAATGTGGAAAGCATTTGTACATAAAACGCACAATAACACAGTGAAAACACTACAAATGGACACCACACCAGTTTAGAAAAATAATCAGTCTTTATCCAATACTTATACCCCTTTCTGCCTTTGAAGTAGGTGTACTTCAAAGGATAATCTTTGTAGTGCACAGATCCTGATTTGCACTGACCTCGCTCCAGACACAGTACAGGGCAGTGCAGACAGCATTGTGAGTGGACAGGCACAGCCCTTTTCTGATGTCAGTAACATCTCCACCCACCACTCTAGCTCAGGAAGGCCCATCAGCCTTGTGATGGGCAATCATGATATGCAGAGTACACCTCAGTTTCTTTGTGTGGCTTTCTAGAGTGAATGCACGCACAGCCCAACTGTCAGTCTAAACCCCACTTAGATTCCACATGCAGGCAGATGCGCAGGATGGTAAAGGAAGAAAAGGCCCACTTTCTAAAAGTGGCATTTTCACACACACAAAATAAAAACCACCTTCACAGAAAGATGTGTTTTTAAATCCTGCGTTCAGGGAACCCAAACTTCAAATCTCTATCTCTTCCCAATTGAAAGTTACACTTAAGTGTTAGAAGGCCGCTTCAATGACAACCTATGGGAGAGACAGTCCTTGCAATAGTGGGAAACGAAATTAGCAGTATTTCATTCACTCTCAGAACATGTAAAACACACCACTACATGTCCTTACCTTTTACATACAATGCACCCTGCCCATAGGGCTTCCTTGGGACTACCTTAGGGGTGCCTAAAACGTAGTAAAATGGAAGGTCTGGGTTGCCAGATCGATATGGCAGTTTAAAACTGCACTTGCAAACACTGCAGTGGCAGGCGTGAGACATGTTTGCAGGGCTACTGATGTGGGTGGCACTATCAGTGCTGCAGGCCCACTATTAGCATTTGATTTACAGGACCTGGGCACACAGTGCAATTTACTTACCAGTAAATCAAATATGCCAATTATGGGTAACCAATCATAATCACAATTTACACAGGAAGCACTTGCATGCTATCACTGATCAGCAGTGGTAAAGTGCAGAGTGTTTAAAAACCAGAAAAAACGAAGTCCAGCATACAATCAAAAATTCAGGAGGTAGAGGCAAAAAGACAGGGGAAACCACACCAAGAATGCCAGGTCTAACACCAATTATTTCTCCAATTTCCTATAAGCCACTTTATTTGTGTTTAGAATCCACACTGTGCCCCCCTGAAAGTAGACTATGCAATTTATAATCTGCTTATTCCTTTCAATTCCAATTACAATGCATTTATTTCGCGCTGTATTTGAAGTCTTTCAGAAACAATGCTATTTGAAATGAATTTGTGTATTCTTATATAGCCACAGTACTGTCTCAGTATAAATGCTCTTGATGAAGAAAACTAGTCTTTTTAATTAACGTGTAGTGAAATTACTTTATTTTCAGCATTTTAGGCTAGTTTAGTTAAATATTTTCTGCAGTTGAGACAGTATAACCTAATATACCGACTGGAAAACAAGATAAGTTATGGTTAGGGATTGAAACCGGCTTAGAACAGCAGTTTAGTACTTGCACAACAGCCATGTCAATCGTAACTCATGCACCAAATGTAATGCTCGGGGCCTCGGACTTGATATGACAGATGCAATTGCAAATGTCTGAGGTTAAATATATTATCCTGGACAAGAGACGTCAATGAATGCAGTTTTATTTATTGGTTTGAGTGAGCTTTATTTGTCTGTTTTGTGCATTTAGGTGTTATTACTTATTGGTAGGAATTTGGTGAAGTCATAAACATGACGACGTTGTCGGCATGTGCTGAGAATCATCATTCATTGTGTTTAATGTTGATGCTGTTTATCTGCCTATAGTTTATAACCTCTTGGGGAAGGGTGTTAACGAAAATGTGAAGAGAAGGTGATGGGAGCATGTATATCTGGTACCTCTTTGGAATTGAGATCTTCTATATAATTGGTTTGTGGCGAGCTTTTGCTGTAAGGTGGACATAGTGGGGTGTGACGAAATCAGTTTTTTTGTCGTAGCCCGTGCCACTTCTATGCACTATTGAATGCTTTCTTCACATGGACGGCAATTCTGCATAATGTTTTGACGATCTATTCTTCACACAGTATCATAATGTTTGCTAGGCGTCTTGGATATGAGGTTGTACCTCACAAAAACAGGATGCTAATATTTTCGAGGTAATTTTTTGCAGGCCATGTTTATTATAGATTTGGACAGTAATTATTATTTGGAGCGAGTTCTTAATTTGTTTTTGTATAAAATGAATAGTGGCTTTCCTGGAAGCACCCTTGCGTTGGTTGAATGTTCAAAAAGTGGTAAAACATACAGGTGAGTTGTGGTATCAACATTTGTTGCAGGCATTGGTAAAATTCTGACCTCAGAATATCCGTATCCTTTATTTTAGTGCTTTGATACTACTGGTAAGTTCATCTTCTGTTGTAGTAACATTAAGTCTCAGAGACCTTTACAGTTATTATTTTATATAAGACGGTGGTAAAATATGAATTGAGATCCTAGAAAGTATTGAATATTTCTCTAGGTGTTTTAATTTGGTCTTCCATTTCTCGATCCAGTATAAGTTGGATTTTTGAGTTTTCTCTCTTTGCTTGGAGATATTTTACTAGCAGTAGTCAATCTCGGTTTCACTTCACCTGGCATTATTCTGTATTTCCTGAATTGTTACCTTTGTATTCTTGAAGAAAAAAAAAAAAATATTTAAGTTAAATGTTTTAAAGCTAACCTTTCTCAAATTTTGTTTTGTCAGTGCTCCCTCAAATAACCTGTATTGGAATGGTTAGATCTATGTAACCTTTCTAAATGATGTTCAGGAAATGTAAGGCACATGCACAGCCTTTTTCCTGTCGGGGAGACATTTCTTCTCTAAGTCAAGCGAGCATGTTGTAGCTTTTGGGAATACAAAAGAACCTCTGCTGCGTGGGTAAAGGAAAGGACATTGCAAATGCTTTTAAGTCCCCCGATTAACTTTAAATTCTTGCATTGATTTCATATATTTGCAATATTAAAATCTGGAACTCATTTATTTTCTGATTCATTTATTACAGCAAAAATCAGTGACATCGTGTCTTCTACCTATAAGACAATCAAAACAAAACTGCCTCTGACTTTACGAAGTATGTCATTGTATCTCGCCAATAAAGATACTGAATTTATTTTGTTTAAACCAGTCAGAGTAAGTACCATTTTTGTTTACATTTTGAAATTGAAAGTTTAATGATTATGCATTGTTGATAACATCATGGCATCTTTCATCCATAATTGAGTTAATCTTAATCTTTATTGTACTATTCAAATGTTCTTTCAAAAGGAACAGCAAGGAATATATTTATACACCGGTTCTCTGTGAATCAAAATACTGCATGCGGTTTGACTTGTCAACAGTGCTGGTTATATGTACCAGTGAGCCTCAAACTCATCATTTCTGATGGATGCATCTTCCTGCAGATTCCTGACATTATGAATACTTCTCCCAGGCTTTAGACATGCCTGGAAAACATTTTCCCTAGCAATGACTCCCCAGTGTCACAAGGTGGCACCACACCGCTGCAGCTGCTTATCCACCTCCAGACATGATGTCACTGGAGTACTTTATGCGCCTAACAGCACACTGGCGTCAGTTCCTGTTTTTCTGTACCTTACCAACAGTTTTCAGCTCTCTCTAGGTTTCCCTGGCAAATTCCTCAGCATTCAATAACAACTAGGACAAGTGTCTCAGCAAAGGGATTAATTCTTGAAGCCAGTGCCACAAATAAATGTACCTTTCAAACCCCCACTGTGGGGATATTGTGCCACAATGTGCGACTATTGCGCATATGCACCTTAAAATCATGAGGGAGCGAGAGACCAAATTATTTTGATGAAGGCCCACAGTGAGCCGCCACAGTGGACTTTCTCTTCCAAAGTTAGTCGTCTTCCATGTAACATTCCTCTAAGAAATTCCCCCCCCCCAAAAAAGAACCATAGGAAGTTATCTTGTTCTTCGAGAAAGTGGTCTTGTTTCTGGGGGCCATTAGAGGTCTCAACGCTGTCCTCCAGTGCCACACTCTTCCTCTGTGCTTGATGTCCAGGTGACCTCGCCCTCCTTGTACCTAAAAAGGTGAGACTGAAGCTTCCCAGTCATTTGGGTGGCCTTACACATGTCAATGTCTTCTGGCTAGCGATGCTGGGTCTTTTCAAGACCGCTCTGCAACCCTCTGGGCTAATCCTCAAAAAAGGGGATGGGAGTCTCTTCCACAGAGCTTGGTGTCTGACCACGCCATTCCTACACAGGTTTGGACTGGGTGGCTATGGTGACATTGAACCGGTTGGGTGCCGTCCCCCATTTGCTCTGACCCTTTTCTGTGCGGATTATGAAGTCAAAGGTGATGCCATCCTCGGAGCTCACTCCAACACAGTCCAGGGTATCTGTGGGGAAAGCATCATCCATGTGGTAAAGGAAAAGTTCATGGCTAATTTCAGCGTGAAAAAAAGGCCCAGGGCCCAAAGGTTTACTCTCTTGCTGAAGATATATTGTACAGTTTCAAATGCCTTGGTAATGGAAGATAAAAAACTGTGGCTTGGACGGAGTATCATAGAGACTGATCACCTCTTGCCGCCTTACAATACTGATGCTAGCCTTTGCTTTGATTTACAAAATGCCAATAGCCTAGATACTTCATCAGAAGGTGAATGTTCCTCTGGCCCTGGCCCTCTGGCCCTGCTTCGTCAAATACATAATCTTTTACAAGTTATTTGAAAGGTGGTAAAACCCTTGTATCTGACCTTGCATTCTGCAGAAGTAAAATCTAACATTCTGATGGAAATCTTGCAGCCTTTATCGGCAAGGTCAGAGTCCTAGGTTCAGTTTAACGAGGCCCAGCCTGAACCAGCCAAGGCAGCACAAGATAAAACATTTCGGGCCCAACACTTCATATGCAGACTGCCACACCCATAGACATGCTTGGAGTAAAACCTCACTTTTTCCTTCCCACCCACCATTGAAGACTACGTGTTCAAGCATCATCATCATCAAAGCAGAATCTCGGTGCATTCCCTATGGCTTTGGGTCGCAAAGTTTTTGCATCTACAAATATGTTCCTCTGTATGGATAATGCCGCTGCCTTTTAGGTTGATAGGTTCATGCCTTACGGGTACTGGTTAAACTTAGTTGTCAGCCTGCCACACCATATGATCTGGTGCGTGACACCCTGGATATATCCATACAGATCCAAAAGTGTGGCCTTAACTGCAGACGGCATTGATCGGTCTGTGGGTATGGCTGTAATGTTGCATCAGTTTGGCTGGAGACAACATTTGGTGAGATGTCCGACTATGCTTATACACAGTAGAGGGGTGAGCGGAACTTTACCTGGACCTTCCTCCTCCCAATATATCCAAATACACCTCAACAAATTCCAGCTGTTTATGGTCTCCTTTCCATTTCTAGCAAACATACTTATCCCTGGGAATTGCATGGCCCTCGCTCACATAGAAATGTGACATGCTTAATCATTGGGCTTCTCACATCCTGGACCCATTAGAGTCCAAGGTGGGCTCTACCCCTGAGAGTGGGAGCAAGGGTTTTTTAATAATTAATTGTGGAGTCCACACAACAAAACCAGATATAACATAAATGAACTCTTAAACTATCTAGAACTATCCTAAATCTATTGTATTATTGGATGTCCTGATAGAATTAAAAACAAAATTAGATGATTAACATGGGATACCAATTACCCTATCATCTTATGCTAATATCAACATTTTTCGGCCATATTCCCAATGCCCTAAGGGTCAGCGGCCTTTGTCAGGACACATTGTCTCTGGTTTACACCATGGAGCCTTGTCAGTAGAAGCTGTCTGATACCCCCAGATCCACAACCTATGCAAAATTAATTCCTAAGAATGCAAGACATTTGTCCTCACATTAATGTGCTCCTGTGATCATTACTCTGCAGGAAAACAAACGGAAAGGAAAATAAAAATAAACAGACATTATTCACACTACAAAAAATATATACAAATGAAGACAGATACTCAAAATACATATGCAAAGGGATATGCATTGTACCTCTGATCATATCCACCCTTATAACACTAGTGAGGATCACCGTCCATGCTGGAATTTGAAATTATCTATATCTGGTTGTTCAAGTTTTTTTTGTCACTCCATGCTGATCGTGCTTATGCTGTGTGCAGTTCAATCTCACCCAGTAGTTGTAGGAACATTTCCTAAACCAGGGGACCCAAGGAGGCTTCGCCCTATAATCACATTCTAGAGAAATATGATACAATTCTTTTACTCCTAGTCAATATCAGCAACAGTCAGTTTGTACTGTTTGCATATTTGTGTGCCTCTGGTCCCCATTATTTTTCACGTCTTTTCTGCTGTATATCATTGTTTTGTATTAGCTCAGTAGTGGCTGCGTTAGGCCCTTAGTCCCCAGACCTGTTAACGTCCCTTTTGCGATCTATCATTGTTTTGTGCTAGCTAAGTGGCAGATACGTTATAACAGCAGTTCACGCTTCCCTGCAGGCCTCGATAAATCTACACTCCCACTCTCTATGGCCAGTTAGATTTTATCAGGGCGATCTAAATTTTGGGCCTACTCGCCCACTATGAGAGCAGACAAACAACAGGCATTCTGTTCACTCACAAAGTGAAGGAGCATTAAAAATGGCTTTAAATCTTGATTTTATCATGTCACATGTATTCTGTGTTCAGAGACACAGGTCAAAAGTCAGTTTACGTCTACAATTACTTTTCTTTCTCTGACTGCAAAGTTTGAGGATTTTGTACAGTGAACTGTCTGACAAACGTACTGTACAAAAGGTTTGAAATGAAAGGCTATAGGATGTCATGTTTTATTCTAACACATATTTAAATAGCTAAAAGCTGAACTGTTCAAACATTTCAAGAAACATTTCAGTGGTTATGAAAGACCTTGTTTTGTAATTCTGTGATGAAAAAAAAATATTTTAAAAGGATGAAAAGAAATCGAAACACTTTACTTAGATATGTGCAAATATGTTTCTTGAAACCCAATTTATATAGTTTTATAAGTAAAACTGATTGTTAGTGGGGACATTTTTGGCCATTTCAATGAAAAATGTGCTGTCTGTAAATGACTGTGCACTCCCACCTCATGCTTTTGTAACAGATTTATTAAAAGTGAGATTTTAAAGATGAACTGAGAAACATTTCTGCCCCTGCCCAATGGCAACGCTACTAGTGAACTAAGAGGCAAATCAGGGGTCATATACGTTTTTTTTTACGGTCCATCTGTCTTTGTTTGTACCTGCGTTGAATGTCCTTACATGTGAGATGTCACGTTCCGTCCACGGTCCAGTACTCCTCAGGATCCGAGCGATGCTATATGGTATCCACGTCTTGATATCCCCAACTCCTGCACTAATGGCACGGAGGATTTAGGGCGATCAAGCTAGGGAAGGAAGGGAACAGCGGGGAGTAGAACCTGTAAAGAAAAATACACAAAACAAACAAACCCTATAGGCACATAATGCTACTCTCATGAATTCTCGCTAACCTCAGACCCGTCTGTGGGCTATACATCTTGAAGGGTACTCTGTCCTCCACAATATTCCATCATAAGCGTACAGACAAAGAACTCATACACCCAGATACATCATTCCTTCATGGCATTAGAACATAGCATTGGCAAGAGGGGGACATCATTCATTCATGGCATGAGAACATAGCATTGGCAAGAGGGTGACATCATTCATTCATGGCATGAGAACATAGCAGTGGCAAGAGGGTGCTCCCTCTCTCATATCATTCGAAATTCCCAACTATAGTAAGGACTAATTCTGATGGGCTGATCAGTGTTCTAGCAGAGTCTCTATTTAATATCCCTTACGGAAGTCTCTCAAAACGCGGTATGTACCGCTCGTAATTAACAGTTTGTCAAAGTAATCAAACACGCTGGTCAAATTCCCCCCCTTGATAGTGGGAATTTGGCGTGAGGGTTTCAGGCGGGTTCTCTGCCCGCTTGGACAGCTCAACAGCGCTCAAGTAACGGCGCTCTCTGTTGCGCTACATAACGCCGTAGAACTAAACTAACATGCTCCCATGATTCGGAGCCGGGGCTATGGGTCTGAGACAGTCCTCCCCCGTCAGGGAGGGTGGTGCACTTATCTTTCTCTTCAATATGAAGTCCTCCGATACTTTCTCGGTCGTTAGGGGAAAGCCAGCCTGCCTGCCTCCTAGAAGCCCACTGACTCGTTGCATCGAGCTGCTACGGAACCAACGGATCCCGTTCTCCTCTCGGCGGTAGAACGCCAGTGCTGGGACGCTTCCTCTTCAGGTTTGACAACGGATGTGCTTCCGGGAATTATGCACAGCGTCACGGATGCGTCTCGTCGTCTTTGTACTCGTGACTCCTCCCCCTCTGGACCTCGGGCATGCTGGGGGTTGTAGGCAGTGCAGGCGCGCGATCCTTGCTTCCTGACATGAGATGCTTTGAGTGTCAAAGCATATGGCGCCCATCTTAGTGGTAGGGACTAGCAACTGAAGCGCGATAGTACTTGCATCGCCTGTACTGCACCAGTGCTATATCAGGCTGTTCATCTACTTTCAAGGCTTTGCGTCTTGGAGGAGCTGCGGTGCCTATATCAAGTAGGTAGAGCTACTCGACGTGTTGGCTGGTGTCCTTCCTGGTTGCTGCCCCCGAATGTGCATCGAAGAAAGTGACCCTCGAGTGCTGGTAGTGCTTGTCATGGCCCCTAAAGTTTCTAAATTGACCTGCGATGAAGGAGATTTTGCATGCAGCACTATCTGGTCTGCCGGGGTTAATAAAGGGCAGAAACAAGACTCACCTCAAGATCAAGTAATCAATGGTGCAGGTGAGCACACTGAAGCCCGATCTATGAAACATTTGCCTGATAGTCTAAGTGGGGCGGAGAAAGAACTTATTAGACCGTCCCGGTAGAACGGTAAGGAAACCTCTGTTTTTGGAGGCTGGTTTGCAGGGGGATACTTACCCTTCTCAGATTATACCATAGCCAGCAATTACATAATTGTTTCAAGCTAAAAGTTTAATAAATGATCAGAGACCCCAGACTGAAGCAGAACTATGTGCAGTGATGTCTGGCTTGGAGGTCGTCCTGGCGCTGCAAGAGTCTTATGAAGGGGGTAGAGGGGCACTCTAACTATTGTTGAAGTTTAAATTAATTTATATTAAAATAATTTCTTGGTGTGCTACGGAGGCAGGCAGGCTGTCCTAGCTTGCGATACATCTGAATTCAAGTTAATGAAAACTTGGCCTCTGTGCACCGTAACCCTTGCGTTTAGCAAATATTCTTTCTCAAAGTTAACAGAACATGTTAATCGTTTAAACTGTGCGATGAATCACAATTAATTCCAAAGACTCCTTTGTAGAATACAAAAAAAAAGATACAAAAAAACACATTAGCTTATAATAAATTCCACATTTCTTCTGTTGCAAATCACAGATAAGTTGTTTATTCAACTTCATTTAAATGCAGTCCATACAGTTGTCCTGTTTGACGCTGCCCGCCCAATGCATTTCGGGCCTACATGGCCCTTCTTCAG
The DNA here is from genome assembly GCF_964204655.1 of Triturus cristatus. NCBI lineage: Eukaryota > Metazoa > Chordata > Amphibia > Caudata > Salamandridae > Triturus > Triturus cristatus. The sequence goes on from NC_140591.1 coordinate 429,567,473, forward strand.
GGGATGGGAAAGGATGTGGTGGGAAAAGTAATGCCTTCCCAAAAGGGCATGCTTGGTGTGGTTGGAACATTGTCTGTAGCTGAGTATATCCAAAACATCTACCTCCCCTTTCTGTTTCCACCCTTGCTCTTGTCTCCACTGCTCTCATCACCTGAGCTAGAGGACCACTGGCCCTTGTTAGGTCTCTGGGATGTTCCTTCCTGTGTCTGTGTCAAATATGATCAAAAGACTATTTGCAGATGTCTTTTGAGTATCTGACATTTGTTTGTATATATTTTTGGTATTGTGAGTAATGTCATTGTTTATTATTATTTTCCTTTATGTTTGTTTTCCTGCAGAGTAATGATCTCCGGGCCCACTAATGTGAGAGAAAATGTTTTACATTTTTAGGAATTAATTTTGCATAGGGTGTGGATCTGGGGGTATCTGACACAAATAGGTCACTGAGTAGCCTGTATTGGACAATAGGGTGAGCCAAGACAGCCTCTACTGACAAGGGTCCATGGTGTGAACCAGAGACTTTGTCCTGAGGAAGGCCGCTGACCCTTTGGGCATTTTGAAGACGGGCGAAACATGTAGACATTAGCATAGGATAATTAGTATTCCTTTTAATTGTCCACTTTTATTTTCAATCCTATCAGTACATAATGAAATAGATTCAGGATAGTTCATTTACTCTATCTCTGGTTTTGTTGTGTCAGTGCATACTCCACAAATAATAAGAAAGCCCTCGCTCCCTCTTACAGTGGTAGAACCCATCTTGGACTTGATAGGGTTCAGGGTGTGGGAATCCCAATGATGAAACATGCCACATTTCTGTGTGGGTGAAGGCTTACAAATCCCCAGGGAAACTCTGTTTGAGATAAATGGAAAGGAGACCATAAATAGCCATACCTTTTTGATGTGTATGTAGACTATGCTCATAGACATGCTCTTTGGTAGCAAGTAGCTATGTTGTGAGAAAGCAGACTTCTACCATTGATGCTTCTCGAACAGTAGGTCTACAGCTCACATCCTTGGCCTGGTCTCTCCTGCATGGCAACTGTCGTAACAATACCGGAAGTTCCTCAATTATTCTAGGGCGATCGAGGCAACCATCTCAGCCCATTTAAACAACACAGCAACTGCACTGCTCTTTTTTGGGGAGGAGTGGCTCTGTAGGCATCGCCATCAGTAGCAGATCCAGTCTCCACCATTCTCTGCAGGCTCTGACTCTTCCAAACCTTTCTGAAACCTCCCTGACAAATTCAAGTGCCAGTAGGAATGAGTACCACCCATTGAGAGCCAATCGCAGTAGAACTGCAGAGTCCTCTAGCTAATCCACGGATACTATACCCTTTTCTACCATCACCTCCAGGTGCCCCTACACCTTTCTTCAGAGTGGGGTTGAGATATCACACCTTGATCCTAGAGGTAGGAGTCTTTGTCTTGCTGGATATGACGGGCAAGAGAAAGTGCCTCTGTAAGAGAGAGGCATAGGATTCTAATCTCTTTACTTCTTGGTCCCCAAGAAGGACTGAGGCCTATCCTGGATCTCTGCGTTCTGAACCTGTTCATCAGGCACAGACTATTTCAAAATGCTCTCCCTCAGTCATGTCCTGTTGGCCTGGACCACCAGGGTGCATACCTCTATCGTCTGATTCACTGCACCTTTAGGTGCTGCTTGATGTTCACATACTGGTCCTGTCGCTACCAGTTTGCGGGTTGATGACTGCTCCACTCATCCTAACAAAGGTGCTGGTGATCAGTACAGTTTCAATGCATCAGTCTGGACATATATGTATACCCATACTTGGATGACTGGTTGGTAAAGACATAGTCCCTAGTTCCGGTCCAGTACCATTTCCAGCAGACAATACTTAATGACCTAGGCTGTACAATCAATGTCCAGAAGTCTCGCTTTACTCCCAAATAGAGGCTGACCTTTACTGGGGCGATTCTTAAAAAATCCTTATGAAAGCCTTGCCTCCTCAGAAGATCACAGTTGGATGATGACACGTGTCTTTTCAGATCCTTGTCCTACTGGTCATGCACCTTCTAGGCCTCATGAACTTGTGCATGCTGTTGACGCCACACACATGATAGTGGATGAGAGACCTCTAGAGATGTATTATCATTTAGAGTCCTATAGAGTGCTCATATGCTCAAAGGCCCTACGACATTGTGCAAAAATTGAAAAAGCAACAAGCAAATGTCTCGATTTCCATAGTGTTGCAAAAAGCCAAGACCTTTCTGTAATTCAGCAGTTTGCTTTTTCGTTTGCTGGATGTCTGGAGTTAGTTCCAGAGTAAGTTCCAAAGAGGTAATCACCAAGAAAGCTCTCCCTCCATTTCTTACAAGTATGTATTTGTACCAGGCCTTGATCAGCTAATTTAAGGGAAGCAGATCCATTTATACAACAGAAAATTATTAATGAATTGGTGCTGCATGTTTAGTATACATTGTCTTGCGGAGAAGTTGCTTTGACTTAAAGACTACTCTGTCTAAAAGAGAGCCAGTGAAGCCTTTTAAAGGCAGGGGTGATATGATGTCACCTAGAGATCCAAAATCATTGTCTCTGCTGTGTCCTGAATTAGTTTGAGTTTAGAGATGGCGCTAGTAAGGAGATCAAGATAGTGGAAATTGCAGTAGTCAGTGCATGCTGAAAAGATAGCATTCATATCATTAATTTATTCAGAAAAGAAAACAGATTGAATATTCTTTTCAGCCTACGAAGATAGAAATGACAGGTACTGACCAAAGCACTAATGTGAGTTGTAAGATCCAAGCCAGTGTTCGGGTTGACGTAGGATACACGTTTCAGACTAGCTCTCAACTCTGAAAGCTAAAAAAGAGAACACCCAAAAAATGAAGAAGTACAAGGGGCTAAGGCTATTGATCCCACACTCATAAGTTGGCTACAGCGCATCCAATTGATAACTCATAGACAGTAACTAACATACCAGCACGGGCATCCAGATCATTGGCTATTTTAAAAATTATTTGTGGTTCGTCAGCATTCATAAACTGTAACCAAATGACTGAATTAGCTATGCCAGCAGGAGAACATGTCACTTAAATAGTAAGAGACAAAATGGATCATGAAGTACTTCATACATATACAATCACGTGCTGGAGGTAAAATAGGAAAGTATTACGTTCTGATTAAGCTAAGTTAGGAAATCCTGAAACGATGCCAAACTGTATCCTTCACACTAAGACTACTCAGAGTTTTTAATAGTGTCAGGCAGTTTACGGTGTCCAGTGCTGTAGATGGATGGAATACTATATGGGCACCACGGGTGCCTGTGTCCGAGTTCTTCTAAGGCAGCTGCTATCACTAATTCTGTATGTCTTCCCGGGTGGAAACATGCCTGAAATGGATGCAGAATGGGATTAGTCTCTATTAATTCATGTAGTTGATTATATACTGCTGTGTATAATATTTTGGAAAAAGATGATATTTGGAAACTAGGTACATAGTTTGTCAGACCTGATGGATATAATGTGTTTTTAGTATGGGAATTACCGGAACAGATTTTAATAAATTGAGAACTTTTAGAGTATGGAGTAATGCATTTATCATCTTTCATCAATAAGCACTATTTATTTCAATTAGTTCTTGATGGAGCTTAGCTGGTAGGAAATCATTCAGACAATCCCAATGGTCTACACTTACTTTCTATGCAATCTATATCCTTGTCATCAAGAGGCTTAAACTGCGATAGACTAGATTCCAGCGGGGGAATAGCTGCCCTAGGTGTATCAGAGTAGAACGTTCAGGACACTTGTGAGTAAAGCAGTTTTCTCCGGGAGGTGAAGGGCACGCTGATTACATCTCCCAACTGAAACCTCTCGAGGGAGGCAATAAGAGCACTGCTGAAAGAAAGGTGACAGTCCAACCAACTCTAACTAGAGCAGGTGGACTGAGATTTTGGCAGACAGGGTACTCCATTTCGTTTTTGATGGAGCACACTGTCTGCCAAATTCTAAATTGGGCCTTACGTATTTGAAGATCACACTAAAGCCAAGTCTCTATCAAACAGATAATGTCTAGATTGTGGTCCAGAAGTGGATTTCAATTTGAAAGCAACTTTTAACTACTGAGTGAACAATAAGTATATCATGCATTTTACCAAATAAAACATGCTTATACATTTTGGTAAATTGCTAAAGTGGTTGCCCATGAGCAATGAGAGCAGTATCAGTTTTCGTGTTTCAGCATTTCTTCGCTTTCTACATTTCTTCTCTTTCTACATTTATGTCAAAAGAATGCAACTGAATTACTCTGAATTTTTTTACTTAAACCATCCTTACCTACTGTGGTGGAAGGGGTAAAAGAGTAGAGGTAGGTAGTCTAGTCGCCATTCTTCAACAGTCGTGTACAGACTTGCCTTAGTTATCTGACGAGCCGGTCGCTGCAATAACAAGAGACACTTGTGACTCCAGCGTATCTCTTCCAGTCAGTGCGTCAGGATCTGCACTGATGGATGGACAGCTTCAGCATTCTGAGGAGTCGCCCAGTCAGCCCTTTGCAGGCTCAGCTAACTGTGGCCAAGAATGTCTCCTCACTGGGTGAGGTACTCGTCTCGGTGGCCTTTGGTCCGTCTCCGAGCAGTGCCTGCACATAAATGTGCTCGAGCTGTGGTCAGTCTGTTTTGCCCCAAGGACTTTTCTCCCTACCATCTTAGGGAACAAAGTCCATATTCTGTCAGACAGTACTACTACCGTCCATTTTAAGATCAAATAGGGCAGTGTGGGGTTGTGAACTCTGTTGGTATGCAATTTTCCTATGGATATCGGCGCAGGAAGTCTTCCCTTAATAGCCCATCTTGTGAGCTCACTCAGTGTCAAACAGTTTGTCTCAGTCATCGCTCACTGGACTATAAGTGGGAACTTCACTCAAAGTGATGTAGGCAATCTACTTCCGATTGGGGTCTCCATTTGTGGATCTTTTTGCCACAACTCAGAATGGGATATGTCCTCAATTATGTGCCAGATACTTTCCAAGCTGGTTCCCTTTGGGATGCCTTCAAGTGCAGTTACTCTGTGACCCTGCTGTATGTATTTGTACTGATCCCACTTCTATCAAATTATGCAGAATGTGCGGTAGGGTCGCAATCAACTGATTCTAATTGCTCCAAACTGGACTAGGATGATATGGTACACCATTCTGTTAGCACTAAGCATTCATCCTCCCTTTCTCCTCCCACGAAGTTGAGATTGAGCAGTGCCATCTAGATTCCTTTTGACTGCCTTATTAAGTCACAGATGTCAACTGTGAGGCCCGGAAGCCTGCAACCAAATCGGTCTATGCAGGCTAATAGGACGGATTTGTGCAATGTTTTGAGTCTGAAGGCATTAATCCCTTCACATCTTGTCATTCCAGCGTCTTGAGGTTTACATTGCCACTTGCACAAGAGAGCTTAGTGGTGGCTGTGGTCACAAGCTACCTGGCATCCTTATCTGCAGTTATGCATCTTTCCGACCAATTGACCAACCTTCTATGTTTAAATAGTCATCAGTGTTGGTTTTCTGTAATGTTTGCTTTACATGTTCCCTCTCACTGCATTTATTGTTCCTCAATGGGATTTGAACTTTGTTTTGACTTTCTTGATGGTCTCCCACTGCATTTATTGTTCCTCAGTGGGATTTGAATGTTGTTTTGACTGTTTTGATGGCATCTCCATTTGAGCACAAATGTTCCGTTCAACTTTTTACGCTTAAAATAGTTCTGTTTTTGGCAATTACTTCTGCCCAACTTCAGACCCTTTCACCTCGTCCACACTTCACCACATTTTATATCCGTTTAAAGGTCCTTCACCTCTGCCTATCCTTCATGCCTAATTGATTTCCCTCTTTCATATGTGTAAGTGTATTACTCTAATGTCTTTTATCATTTACCCAACCCAGGAGAAGAAATTTCAGCAGAGGCTGGACCCTGGCATGATATGGTATGTCATACACTGTCAACCACACCTGACTAGGCATAGTTGAGGACCATCTCTTTGTAGGCTTCACTGAAACTTTAAAGTTCAAGGTGGTGATCAAAGTCCATTACAAAGTTTGTTATCCCTGGTATCAAGATTTTCTATGCTGTGGTGAAAAAGATCCTCTGTAAGGCATTTGTTCTCATTCCACGAAGGCCATAACTCCTTACATTGGTCCTTCCAGAAGATTCCTGATTGCCAGCATCTGAAGGTACTCCCTGAGGAGCTACTACAGTGTTTAATAAAATCCCAAAGTAGGCAAACATATTGTGTGCTGCATTTGGTGCTGTTGTGGCTTTCGAAGTTCCTTTCCACACTAATGGGGCGAGTGCGACGAAAAGCTATCAGTAATTGACACCGTCACACTGGTGGGTGCCTAATATACTCCAGTGATGATCAATCATAGGTGTAGTTGTAGCTGGAGCCATGTGGCATCAACTGGCTGTGCTGGGTAGTTCTTGCTGGGAAGAAAGTTTTCCGAACCAGTCTGACGCCTGCAAGGAGTATTCATAAGGTAGGGAATGTTTGGGAAGATTAAATATCCTTTAGAAATATTCTTTCAGAAGGTAAGTAACTTTTTATTTTAATACTTGTCTAGATTGTTCAACATAACTGATACTAATGATTTTGTGATTTGTTCATATGAAAGACAAAAAGCAGGTTATCATAGCTGTGAAAAAGAACAACTGCAATATTATAAAGTCTATGAACATTCAATAACTCTCCCTTTGAGATGTTAAGTTATTTTGTTATAGCAAACCTGTCATGAAATGACATGTCACTACATGATAAAGTAGACACTTATGTACTATTCTGCAGGATTCTCACTAAGTCCAAACATTTTCCTGCATGTTTAGAAGAAGTAGTTACCTCTTTCATTGATGAAGGGCAGAGGAGACTCCAACCTACATGAGACTCCAACCTACATGTATCGGATGTGTTCTCAAACTGGGACACACTACATGAGGAGGTGATGTGCTTACATTCAAAGGCTAATGAGAGGGCATATAGATTTATTTTATTCAGAATTGTGGTATCTTTCATAGATTCTCATGTTTGAATCATCTGTCGTCGAGATGGGAGTCCCATGGTAAAATACAAAAGCAGTGCAATAAGTAATAAATAGGCTAAAAAGGCCATAATCTTTGTAGCCTATCTATGTCCTTTTCAAAAAAGGACCAAAAGTTGGTTCCAGCCAATAAGTTGCCAGCACCCTCTAGAACACTGCCAGCAGAGGCAAGTTCTCTTCAGATTTTCACCGCACTTCGTGTGGAAGGGAGTCTCCCTGAGTGCTACTCAGTTTTTTCCTTTTAATCAGCTATTCTTAAGAAAATGTCAGACAAGATAGGCCTCTTCCGCCCTTGCAACAAGACCTGTGGGAAGAGGAGGGTCCATGTAGGTGATTTACATAAAGACTGTATTTACTGTCTTTATCCAAGGCACGAGGTGAAAGACTGTAAAATCTGTCGCACCTTTTCTAATAAGACCCTCAAGGACCGAGAGGGAAGATTACTTTTGTGGCTTCAATCCACAAAAGAACAGGCTCCCACTTCAGATGAGTGAAGGAGGTTTGGCTTCAACTTCTCACAAGAGGGCTAGATCACAGGAAAGATCTTCAGGTGAGGGAAGGAAACATCTCAAGTCTTCCCAAGAAAAACCTGTGAGTAAGGAGAGGAGCTCCAAACATTCCTCTGAGCCAACTTTGTCTGTGCCCTCTATGCCTGTCAAAAGAGAAAGAGTGTCCACGATCCTCTTCTACTGACTCTGTAAGTAGAAAACTTGCAAAGAAATCTGTGTCGACGACGATTTCTGTAGTCGACGACGATATGTGTGACTTCGTCGACGGCAACCCTCACGACGACGGCGATTCAGTCCCCTATTTCATCGACTAAGATTTCCAGTGTGACAAGATCTTCATCGGTTTCACTCGTCGACGACCCATCATCGACGAAGAAACAGCGAAAATATCGTCAACGAAGGAACCGTCAACGACGACCAACACCGTCGACGACTAAGACACCGTCGACAACGATACCGTCGACGGAGATACCATGTCTGACGACACAGACATCATCAACTAAGTCACAGTCAACAACAACATCTCCGCCGGCTATGACAACACCGTCGACGGCAACCCCATCGACGATGGGGATTCCTTCTGTTGGACCTATCGTCCTAGGGTAGCTTGGTTCAAGTGGAAAGGCCTATGCCCGAGAAACATGTTGTGCTTGCATCACACTCACTTCACACTCCAGCGTACCACCACTTAGAAAGGACGCTACATCAGGTAATTAGAAAAGGTAGAAAAGCTTTATCTTTCTTTTATCTTGCTTCTTTTTTCTTACAAATCAAATCAATCAGTGTCTGTCTAGAACACATTAGGGTCCAAACATTTCATCGTTACTAGATTGACAGTACAGCAAATTCACTAGTGTTTTAAATAAATTCATCAGTCATCATGCTGCACTTAGCAATTACTTAGCGCTTTAAATAGAGTCAATAACATTGACATAGCGCTTTAAATAGAATCAATAAATATAGCGCCGCACATAGCATTGACATAGCGCTTTAAATAGAATCAATAAATACAGCGCCGCACATAGCATTGATGTAGCGCTTTAAATAGAGTCAATAAATATAGCGCCGCACATGACAACCACAATGCTCTGATTATCAGGTCAGTAATTATAGGACAGTTCACAGTGATCACTATGCTCTTGAAAATGAGTTACTAATTGTAAAACTGTTCATATTAGCTCATTAACACTTCAGATTTGGTCATACCGAGATGCATGAAATATAGCCTTACATAGGCTTATTACACATGGCTGGTTCTGCCTTTGCCCACAAAATGCTCCGTTTACTCTGCAGTTGTTACTTCCCTCACTCGAGAGAGCAGGGGCCAGAAGCCGAGTTACTTCTTCCGCTGTAACCATGGAAGGCCGCCGGGCTCGGAGAGAGACTTTTCCCAGGGGTTTCCTCACTTGTGGGCACTTGCAAGTAGACTCGGCCGGTGGAGGGCTCACTCGGGTGATTTGGGGCCAACGAACTGACGGGGAATCACCCCGGGGGAGGGGCGTGCTCCGGACCTTACATAGGCCTCCCGCCCTCTTCCCTGGGGGGGGGGTTACCTTGTTCCTCGGCCTCAGTTAGGCCCTTGCGATGGTCTCTTTCTGGCAAGTGGGCTCTCGGCTCCCTTCACTCGCCCAGGGTTCGCGCCTGCAATCGCCCTTGGCAGCACGACCTGCGGGGCGCGGCACTGTCAGCAATCGTGCGGGGGCGGCGTCTCGCAGTCCGCCCCGTCACGTGATCCGAGTTTCTGGGCCTCAGGCCTAATGCGGCCTACGGGGAACTCCAACGGCGCTCTCTCCACATGAAGGGCCGCGTTTCAAAAGCTGCGACGGCAGCGGAGGGGTCCCAGTCTTCCTCACAAACCCCAGGTGACAGGAGGGTTGACCTTACGGGCCTTGGGCCGCAGCGGTGAGTGATTCCTTATGGGGTCTTTCAGCGGGGGTGGCCAAAGTTAAGGGGGTGATCTGCAGGCTAGGGGGTGGCGATTTCTTACGTGCCAAACACCCCCTTTCTCCCTCAGTGTTGCCCCAGCTCAGGACAGGCAGGCTAGGAAGTGGCAGGCCACACGCCAGTGGCGTCAAAGGATAGAAGAGTCCCAGGCAAAGTCAGGAGGGCCAGAGATAATCACTCTGTTTCGCCGTTCTCCTCAGGAGTCCTGGCAAGGTGGGGAGCTCCAGAGCTTGAGGTGATCCCAGGGTCAGTGGCTGAGGGCAGGGTCAGGTCAAGAGGTAGGGGGTAGTGTCAGCCGAGGAGGAAGAAAAGCAGGCCCTAGGATCTGTCAGTTTCCTTCTCTAGCGCACCCACCTCCCCCACTCAGATGCCTTACTCCTGAATACCTCTTCTCCTACAAAATGGCCGCCGCCCCTCACCTCTATATATAGCCTGGACCCTGACTGGCCAGAGTGGACCAGAAGGTTCTAGAACCCCTCATGACAGTCTATGGCCCAGGCTCTGAGGTGACAGTTTAGGCCACCATTTTGTGTAAGAGCTCTCTCCCTCCCTCCATTTTAGAGAAGCACCTTGCGCCTCACCCTCAATCAGTGAAAATGGGGCACCCAGAGCCTCTACATCAACACCAAAAACAAAACTAGTGGACAGAAAAATTGGAGGGTAACGGGAAAAAAAGGAAAAAAATGAGGAGGGAACAGCCAAAGGGCTGGCAGGTCTAACACCTTCAATATTAATTTCTGCTCCGTCGACGAGGATAACCCACACCATGACTGTCTCAAAGGCTTTTCTTCACCCGCCTGAGGAGGAAGATGATAAGGATGAGGACGGACTATATGGAGTAGCTCACAGTCCATCTGAGCTACATGTAAAATGCCAAGATGACGATGATGATGAGAAAGATTATCATGAGGCGCACTATTATTAGGAGCAATATATGGGTCCTCGTCATACTTATAAATTTTATCCTCGACAGGACGCACGCCATAGAGAGATGGCTCATCTACCACTGTCACCGATTCAGGATCTGCAGGCCATGTTGGCAGATTACCGTCCGAGATTCCCTCCTCAACAAATTCCACCAGAAAAAACGGTCCCACAAGTGGAGTTACCAACAACAGTACCAGAACCTCAAATACCCAGTACACCAGAAAATGTAACGAGTCCAGTTCCAGCTGACCCTGAAGTTCAGAACACTTCCTCTTCGGAACAGGAGGTGGAAGAAGGTGAATTACCGGATCCAACGGCTGTTCCGGATCCTTGGGATGACTATGTAATCCCGACACCATCCCCTCCTCCACATTTACCTTCGGATTCTCCCCCAGAGGACATAGGGGGGTTTCACAATTTAATGCAGAGGGCACCCAATAGGTTCCACTTACCTAACAGGGTGAAACAGACTGAATGTTTTCTGCATTATTTTAAAGAGGTCACAAGAAAGATTGTACGTTCGATTCCGATGATCGACTATATTTGGCAGGAGGGTGTGAAGATTATGTAGACGCCAGCATCTATACCAGCGGTGCTGCCCCGTGTAGAGAAAAAGTATAGAGCTACTGATGATAGTCCATCTTGCCTTGTTGGACGTCCAAGGCCATATTCTGTTATCTCTCAGGCCACACAGAGATGTTCAAAGAATCCGGCAACACCAAGTACTGCTCCTCCGGACAGAGAAGAACGTCGGCTGGACCTTCTAGGAAAGGAATTTTCGGCAATGGCAGCTGCATCAATTCGAGCAGCAAATGCTTTAGCCATTATCGGCCGCTATGACCGTCAGATGTGGCAGGGATGATAGGTCTCATCTCGGAAGAAAACAAACCGGATGCCCAAAAGATCTTATTGCAAGGTGAAAGGGCGGCCTCAGAAACAATTGATTGTGCCTTGGACATAGCAAACACAAGTTTTAGGCAGTTGGCGGGAGTGGCAGTATTTCGACGCCAGGGGTGGCTGAAAGCTACTACCTTCAGACCGGAGGTTCAGGTTAAGATTCTGGACATGGCGTATGATGGAAAGTCGCTTTTTGGTAAACATATTGACAAAGCTCTTCTGGCTATAAAGAATGATACAGATACCACAAAGTCATTAGGAGCTCTGCAATATAGAAGAGTACCATTTAGAGGCGCCAGAGGGCGAGGATTCACCACCTACAAAGGCGGATACCAAAGAAATCTACAAAATCAACCTCAATATTGCCAATCTTACAACCTGCCATTGTATCGACAGTCTTCAACAGCTGGTTTCTCACACCAGGGAGGTTACAAGCGAACACCACAACAAGGCCGTGACTCTGGCAGAAAGCAATGAGTACATCAGGGTACTAGTCAATTTTCCCTCCCTACCCGTGGGCGCAAAGATTTCTGCTTTCGCACAGCGGAAGGACAAGATCACTTCAGACCGCTGGGTGTTGGACCTAGTCACCAAGGGCCACACCCTAGAATTTATTCAAAAAACACCTACTACTCCGCCCATTGGTCTCCCTGTCCCTCCTCTTCACTTACTACAAAAAGAAGTCTTGATCATGCTCCTCAAGGAAGCTATAGAGGAAGTACCATCCAATCGGAGAGGAAGAGGTTTCTATTCTCGTTTCCTCCTAAAAAGAAAGAACTCAGGAAAATGGCGAACGATTCTGGACCTAAGAAAACTCAACAAGTTTCTCAAAAAACAGACGTTCAGGATGGTGACACTCTCCGATATTTTGGGATGCTTAAACAAAGGAGATTTCATGACTTCTCTCGATATGGAGGACGCATGCTTTCATATCCCAATTCACCTGAAGCACCGGAAATATCTACGGTTCACAGTGGATGGTACCCACTATCAATTCAAAGTGCTCCCATTCGATCTAAAGTCAGCACCACGGATCTTCACCAAGTGTCTAGCACCAGTAGCAGCTGCCTTGCAATCTCAGGGGTTTCAAGTTTTTCCATACCTCGACGATTGGCTGCTTAAAGCCGCATCAAAGCAGGAAGCCGATCATACGACGACCGCTTGTCTCCATCTATTCAATACACTGGGACTCACTCTTAACAGGGAAAAATCTAATTTGCATCCAACCCAAGTAATTTCGTTTCTGGGAGCATCCCTGGACACCGTCCAATGCAAAACATTCTTGTCTCAGATGTGACTCCAATGGTTGGCAGGGACCATTTAATAAAGAAAGTCCGTTTCTGTTTGAATATTCAAATCGCTGCTAGGGATGTGCTCGTCGGCAATAAACTTTAGCGAGACAAAAGATGAGACCTTTGCAGGAGGAAATGCAGAAACAGTGGCAACAAGCTGTAGGATCTTTCGAAGATGTAATTCGAATTACAACAAGGATAGTGGAGGCACTTTAATGGTGGTCTCAAACGACAAACCTTGCTCAAGGTCTAACCTTTCTCTAAAGTACCCCGGATTTCATTCTGATGACAGGCGCCTCCATGGAGGGATGGGGAGGTCATCTGCAGGATTTACAAACCCAGGGAAAGTGGTCTTTGATGCAGAAAAGACAACACATCAACAGATTGGAACTCAAGGCGGTATTCTGATCTCTCCAGGCATTCCTTCCGAGAATAAGAGGTTCCTCAGTGCTGGTCCATACGGACAATACGACCAGCATGTACTATATAAACAAACAAGGAGGAACAAAATCCATAACGCTGTCTCAGGAATTATGGAAATGGACAACGTTCCACGGAATCTCTTTGAGGACCGAGCATGTCAGGGGTCTACACAATACTCTGGCAGATACACTAAGCAGGTCGCAGTCCAGCTGCCACATGTGGGAGCTAGAACAAACACAGGTGGACAGGATCTTTCTCAAATGGGGGAAACCAACTCTGGATCTGTTTACAACAAAAGAGAACACAAAATGCCAGTTTTACGCCTGCAGGTTCTCACAACCAGGGTCAAGGGGGAATGCCCTTTAAATGCGATGGTCAGGGATCTATGCCTACGCCTTTCCTCCCATCCCATTGATCCCCAGGGTAATAATCAAGATGAAATCAGAAGGCTGTCGCCTAATTTTGATTGCTCCATGTTGGCCAAGGCAGTATCGGTTCCTGGAGCCAAGTGATCCATCCAGATCCACGTTCTCTTCAATTGCACGCATGGCTCATGAATTCCTAGAGTTTAAGGATCTCAATATTTCACAAGACTGTAGAGAAATACTGGCTAAATCCCATGCTGAAAGCACTATCAAAACATATCGTCTGAAGTGGAAGAGATCCTGTTGCTTGTGCGAAAGGAACAAAGTTCATCCAGTACAAGCCCCTGCTGAACAGATTTTGCCCTACTTACTGTCGCTAGCTAAGACGGGCCTCACTTTCTCTTCAGTTAAAGTTCACCTGGCGGCAATTTCCCGGTACAGGAAATCTTCTTGGGTTCCTTCTCTGTTCATCTACTCTCATAAAACAATTCATGAGGGGCCTCTTCCGCGGTTTTCCTCCGGTGCGCGCACCTCCTCCAGAGTGGAAGCTCTATGTGCTTTTAACACAATTGATGAGATGACCATTCAAACCAATTCATAAAGCAGAACTTAAATTTCTTACATGGAAGGTTTCTCTCTTGCTGGCTCTTACTTCTGCGAGAAGAGTGAGTGAACTGCAGGCTTTTACTATAAAATAACCTTTCTTACAATATACAGAGAATTACGTAGCCCTTTGGACAAATCCTAAGTTTATTCCGCAAGTGCCCGCACAATTTCACCTAAGTGAACAGGTAATGCTGCAAACTTTCTTTCCAAATCCATCTAGTCCAGCTGAACGAGCTCTACATACATTGGATATCAAAAGATGTTTGAAATTGTATCTTCACAAAACAAAGGAAATAAGGAAAACAGATAAACTTCTGGTGGCCTACGGTCAAGGAAAACTCAGAACCGCAGTAACGAAAGCCACAATCACCAGATGGGTGGCATCTGCGATACAGTTATGCCACGAAAAAGCAAATAAACCTCTAACAGTGAGGGCTAAAGCACACTCCACAAGAACTGTTGCTGAATCTACAGCTTTGTTTGCCGGAGTGACATTAGACAAGATATGCCGTGCTGCAACATGGAAGAATGTCCACACGTTCACAAGACACTACTGCCTCCAGTCTGTGCCAAAGTAGGATGCAGAGGTTGGACAGGCTGTGTTGTGTCATCTTTTTAACTAAGGTCAGATTCTTTAAGTTTCATAATGAACACTCTCTTGTTGTTTTCTTTCTCTAATTGTAAGTGGATTCAGTAATTGTACAAATGTATTTGGCAACTTATTCCTCAATATGATTTATGAACTATGTATATATTATATCAATGGTTATAGCAACTCTCTCTGTTTTAACATTGCTATAGACTATAATGCTTAGTGCATGCGTTGCGTAAAAGTTAGTGGATAACTATTGGGAGTTTAAAATTACACGTCTCCCACCTTCCACTAACGACAGTACAATTAGGGTACTGCTTGATATTCTGATTCAGGCATGTGAATCTATGAAAGATACCCCAATACTGGATAAGAAAACAAGTTACTTACCTGTAACTACAGTTATCCAGTATTGGTTTCTTTCATAGATTCACATGCAACCCACCCTCCTCCCAATGGAGTCAGTTCTTTGATTTTGGGTATACTTACTTCCCACTTGTGCTTGGAAAATCTGAAGAGAACTTGCCTCTGCTGGGAGTGTTCTAGAGGGGGCTGGCAGCTTATTGGCTGGAACCACGTTTTGGGCCTTTTTATGAAAAGGACATCGATAGGCTACTAAGATATAGGCTTTGGCCTTTTTAGCCTATTTATTACTTATGGCACTGCTGTTGTATTTTACCGTAGGACTCCCATCTCGACGACAGGGAATGATTCAGGCATGTGAATCTATGAAAGATACCAATACTGGATAACTGTAGTTAAAGGTAAGTATCTTGTTTTCTTGTCACTGGTACTGGAGGATCACCATAGTTACTGTCAAGGATATTGAGAAATGGGTATAAACAGATTTTACACCAGAAGATGAAATTATTCTTCAAGCTAGAATGAGATAGAATACTGAAAGCTGAATCCCAGAGCCAAAAGTTGAGGTCTCCCGTCTTTAATTGTTATGTTTTAGAGCTATTCATGAAGTTGAGTAAAACAATGTTCATTGTGTTTGAATAGCTCGAATTGTGACCCTAGTGACCATAATCTTGTTTCTTAAGTTCTAGTACCCCTTATCTTTTACATTTGCATCGCAGAGGTAGATTGTCTAGGTCAGTGATTCTTAACCTGTTGTCTGGAGACCTGTGAAGCTAACTCAGGTGGTCCGCGACTGCTTAGAAAATTAAATAATAACAGATTTGTAAAGTGTACGTAAATAAAAAGGCAAAATTTAAATTTTTTAGACATTCTGTACATGTGATCGAATTTGAAATTGGAGGCTAAAAATTAAGTTAGTATCCTTTGATTCTTGGAAGCAGTGCAAGTGCATCAAACAGAATATGATATGGACGATAAGTGGCCTCAATTGAATTTAGAAAAAGTTCCAACCTTCCCATTAAAATTAAAATGTAGATTTTTTCAACCTTATTTGTAAATTAAACGAATATTTCATAATTTTTGTACATGTTTGATGAATGCTTGCTTCTGTATTTTTTGTGTATTGTTTTGGGGTTCAAATCATCAAAAATGCTTAAGCCAGGCTCCCAGTAATGGTTCAGTGGAGGTTTCCAGTTTCCAGTGATGACTCACTGGGGGTCCCCGTGTTCCAGTAATGATTAAGTGGTTATCCAGAGAAATCAAGAGGTTAAGAACCCCTGGTCTAGGTTTTTGGCCAGACCATGTATAGTCTCTCCAGTGTATGTCTCTGGTAATGGTTTAGAGGATCTTGCTTAAGTTGGCTAGCAGCATCTTTTAAATTAATGTAGCAAGTTTGCTGGGAAATATAAGCTTACAATTAACATTGACAATTCAACATTTAAAAAAAAAAAAGGAGGCTTGGATCATGTGAGAGATTGGTGTATTAGTTCACGTGGTTAGAACACACCTCAAATAATAATTGCAAACCTTGTTGGTAAAAAGTCGCTTAATAAAGCTGTGCTTAACCCTTTGGTACATTGGCACAAAGCTGTCCGACTTAAATTAGAGGCAGTGTGTAAAGTATTTATGCAGTGCACAAACAGTAATACGCAACACTAGAAAAATCCTGAACCAATTTATAATAATAGGTAATCACAGTGAAAAGTTTTACCTTCAGACTTCGTCTCGAGAACGAAAGTCAAAAATTCTCATCGTAGCAAGGCAACAGACTGTGGCCGAAGAGGGCTTCACTCCAGAAGAAGTCAGCAGCAGGGTTTTGGGCAGAACCAGTTGGAACTGGTCTGCTGGCAATGAAGAAAACTTGCCTTTTGGAGCTTATTCTGTCCCTGTAACCCAAACAGGAGTTCAGCCTTATGACCCCTGGAGTTCAAGTTTGTCCTGGGTACAAGAGGAAGCAGGTCCTTCAGGGTCTCAAGAGCAGGTGCAGTCCTCCTTCTGGTTTCCACAGGTCCAGTAGTGTTGTGAAGAGAGTGCCAGTGGTTGCCGCATTTATACCTGGCACTAGCCCTGTGGGTGGGGTAACTCCTGGAACCTCCCGAACTAATAAGGAAAACATTCCTGGAGGTAACCCTACCCACGTTTGAAGCAGTTCCTGTGTGACCTACTGGAAAAAATCCCATACTGCACCTCACAACCTAGATCTTACATGGCACAACCTTTCTTCTCATGTGCAGAGCTCCTTTGCCGAATGTGGAAATGAACAATCCCTAGTCTGTGGTCATCCAAAACAGGTACTGGGGGCAGCCCCTCTCCCATTAGGATTGGTGCCTGACTGACTAGAGGGAAAAATGAAGGGGCAGGCCCAGGTGTTAGCTACATGTGACTGTAACAGTTAGGCCTCTTTGAAGTTAATGAAGTTCTTGTGCACAGTTCAAATGTTCATTATGCCAGAGGAACAGAACACCTCTCCCAACCCAAGGCCTTTTTCTCAACCCTGGGAACAAGGTAATTCATCTTTACATGGCATTTTCAGCTCCTAGGTGACAGTTGGAAGCTAATGCAAATGGGCTCTTAGAGTCTTAAGCCAGAGAAGAGGTGATTTTCTAAAAGTACCTCTTGTAAAATATTTATTACAAATCCGACTTTACCAGTGAATTGGGGATGTAAGTCCAAGATTTACCTTTGTAGCTGTTTTCCTGGCGGAGATAATAATATTAAATGTAATATTATATCCCAGTGCTTTCCTGTGGAACAGCTAACCCTTTTACAACAAAAATTGCTTTTGCCGGCTTCTCACTGAAAGGACATGTTTGTTCTGGGTACATGAGTTTGAGCAGGTGCATTTGTCAAGGCTCCTCTTAGGTCACAGACAGCAAGTCGAGTCCTCTTCTGTTCTTACACAGGTCCAGACATGATCTGAGGGCACAGGGGGCACTACATGTATGCCCAGTTTCAGCCTGCGGGTGGGAAACAATTCTGGCCAATCCCTAATGAGGTAAAGGTTCCCAGGGGTGACGTTACCCACTTTTGTAGCACTTCCTGTGTCTTTTACTATAAACAGTGCCACCACAGTGCCCCTCTCTACGTAAATCCAACATGGAAGAACCTTTCTTCCCCCTTGCCAAAGCTCCCTGTGCCCACTCAGAGGTGTGGCTTTGGGGATGGGCAAACCCTCCTTTGTGGTCATTCTAAACCAATTTTAGGGCTGTTACCCCCTCCTACTGGGTTTGGAGCCAAGTTGACTGAGACGACAAAGGGAAGCATGCCTAAATGTGAGCTACGGCTGCCAGTGACAGAGTAGGCATCCTTTGATGCTCTGGAATGAGCTTGACACAGCCCACTAGGCCATTTTGCTCAAGGAGGAAAAACTCCTCGCCACACCCAAGCCTTTTGTCCACTGTCTGGGAGCAATCCACATTTCACCACAGGGGAGCCATGCACCAGTCAAGTGACATGGACACTGGCAGGAAGGCACATTTGACTTATGCAGAAAAATTTGAACTTTCTAAAAAATTTAATTTTCAAAATGGTAATATAAAATCCAGCTTTACCATTAAGATGGATTGTAAATTATTATTAAACAAGTCCCTATGTCAATTCTTTAGATGCTCCCAAACAGAAGTTATACATAATAGGTTTCTGTAACTTAACCAGTGCTTTCCAAAGGGAGAGCCAGCCTTTCTACAGTGAAAAACAACTTTAAAGGTTGTTCGCTGCCAGGACGTAAAACATTAAATACACAAGTCCTGCTTTTCAAATACTCTGCATCCTGATCTATGGGCATTTGGGGCCAACCTTAGGACTCAGGAATATTAAAAAGGAGGGTTTAGGCTTGACAAAAGGTTTATTTTGCCAAGTTGAAATGGTGGGCTGCAAGGGCAGGCGTGGAGACCTGTTTTACAGTGCTACTTTAGTGGTGGCACAGTGAGTGCTGCAGCCCGCTTTTTGCACTTAATTTACAGATCCTACGTATCTGTAGTAGCATATACTAGAGGCTTATAAGCAGTGCTTAATTTGTGCCGGTGCTTTCCGGTGCTTAGCACCGGCACTTATTTCTCAGGGCCGAGTCTGTCTCCGGGACACTGGTTGAGATTGCCAATGCTTGTTGGCAACTGCGTTGCAGTTTTTATGGTCCGTTTTCTGTTTCCTACATCCCGCTATATTGTCTCTGCCTCAGTCGGAAGCGGAAGTTGAGTTGCAGTTGAACCGAGGGGTGTAGAGATATTTTGCTGCTTGGACACTGTGCTTGTTCGGGTCGAGCTTACTAGAGCAGGAGGGAAGAAACCTGCTTCGTTTCGTTGGTATGTTTTGAATGGTGGAAGAGAGGGAAGAGGCATAAAGTGACTGAGACGGGTGTGATTTTTTTCTGCCTCCTTGCACTGTGAGTACTCTGCAAACGCCAAAATGTTTTTCAAAGGTGGGAACTGCCACTCTGTTATACAACGCTAAAATGTAGTGCAACATTGGTGAAAGCAGTAATTTATTATAAGTGACGAGGTTTCACTTTCCCATTAACAGGCATCATATGGCTCCAGAGCATACCTTGGAGTATGGTAACAAAGTAAGGAAAAGAGTTGGGCTGCAGTTTGAATAATGTTAAACGTGTATTTAAATTCAGGGGCATAGGAAAGCAACAAAGTTAAATGCACGTTTCGCAGTAGTTATATATCTTGCAAGGCTGTATGGAAATCTGGGTGGGGTGGGTGGGTATCTCTTGGACCTGCCCTGAAGGTGTGGGTGTGCACGCAAACTAATAATGAGAGGCCAGTGAGCTCGAGGTGGCCAATGAGCAGAAAACGTGTCTTTAATTTCAGTTATAACGCCGTTCCGGAGAGAGGGAGAGAAAGGGAGAGGGGGAGAGAGATATTCTGTTTGTTCGTTTGTTTGGCCTCAGACTCCATGTGTGGATCTTTCTCGATGTGCCCTGATTATTTTATGCACAAAGACACTAAGTAAGTGTTAAAGTTTACGGTGTAGCTGTGAAGCAATACATTCTTTTTTTTCTTTTGTGTGGCTTCCACTTTAAACACTTTCACGGTAATGAGATAACGCTGGGAAATTCTACCTTCACTGGTCGTTCTCCATCTCGCCCGAGCAAAGGGTTGGAATGAAGTTCTGGTTCCTGATCTGGGCCGGCTTTTACCATGGGTGACGCGGGGCCCAAGCCACCAATCTTAAAATGAGTGCACCTAGCTATCTCAGTAAAAGTCCTGCACACAACATCCCTCTTGATTTCAGTGATTCATATTAAGCTGCTTTAAATCATATTTTTTTTACTTGCCGAAGGTGCTGTTTGACACTCCCATTAAACCCTCTCCCATCTCCCTCTTAACCTCTGCTGCCGCGTACTAGCAGTCCAGCACTGCTCTGTTCTAATCCTGTCTCATGCACAACACATTCAGAAATTGTAAGCAAATAATTTTAGTCTCCATGATTGCGATACTATTCCGATTACAGCCTGATTCCTTTCCTACAGGTTCTACTGCGCCACGTACATTTCTATTTATACCTCGTGTTTGGGAAGCTAAAACTACAATAAGTGTTCTCTGTACGGTGTTTCACTGCTCATTCAAATTGGGCTTCTGTTAGTATCAAACAAAACAAACTAAGCACTAACCAAATCAATAGGTTGGACTTTTGAATTGTGCAAGCACAGATGCATGCAAGCACACAATATTGATTTGCATATTAACAGAAAACACATGTTGAAGCAGACAGACCAATGTCTTACAAACATGCATGCATATACAACCAACTAAAAGAAAAAGGGTGTACACTTTCAGCCCAGTATGCAAGTAGTACCCCCATGACTGGCAGCAAAGTTCCTCTGAAGTGTAGTACCAGAGCGCGATATGACCGTAAAGTGCTTATATGAAGTACCAGGTCTTAAATTTCTTGCAGAACTCAAGAAGTGGGGATCTGACTGTGATGTGTTGAGGCTTGTGGATGTGGGTGAAGCCAATAAAGGAAGTGGGTGGAGTCAGTGGATGAAGTGGGCGTAGCCGGGAATGTGGGTGTGGCCTCCTACAAAAAATGTGAGCACCCGCACTTAATATTTTACAAATTAAGCACTGCTTATAAGTAAATTATATGTGCCAATTACGTGTTTTCTAACTTAACCATGTTTAAAAGGAAAAGCACAAGCACTTTCCTCGTGCTGACCAGTAGTAAAGTGCCCAGAAGCTTTGGGCCAGCAAAACTGGGTTCAGCATAGGAAGGCAGAAATCTGAGAGAATACCATGCAAAAGATGGTCCTTCATAACAGTACACCTTTATTTAGTTACAGTTTCGTTGCAGTGCATACAAACTCTACTTGCCATAGAAAAGTTCCAGTTTTCAACTACAAGCCACAAACTGGCAAAAGCTACTGCATATTTAATATCTTTGACAATTTTCCAATTATCTGTTGAGACTGAGGTCCCACAACTGGCCAGGAACACCCAGTATAATCAATGTATTACGGAAAAGCTTCAGAAAATGAACAGAGAAATATGGATCTCTTTTTTTCAACATTTCTTTTTTCAGTGTACCCCATGCTTTATTGCTCAGCTGTTTGCTTCTGCAAAATGATTTTGTCTGGATGCATTTGAACTCAGCGTTTTCAGTTGCACCATCGCCCCCTCTGCTTCCTGTCGTACACTTCCTTCAGCAACAGAAATGCAGTGTAGGAAAAATGGGCTCAAGGCAGGAAGACGAGGTATCGGACTTTTAGGAATTGAGTTTCTCAGAATAAGCCTCTTCACAAAGCAATGTTTGCACTGAATTTCCAGGAATTTCTAGTTACTATTACCCAGGGTAAATGTTGCAGAAACAGTGTTATTCACTTGCACGGTGATATACCTCCCGTACTGGATTTGAACTGTCTGTCACCTTCTCTATATCCTCACATGGTATTTATTGCAGACTTTATTGTGCTTTATGAAACCTGCACAAAACTATTCAAGACAGAATGTATTTTCAGATTTCTTGGTGTGTTGCTAGTTTCTTTCTAGAATTATCAAACATCTTATAAGAGCTTCTTGTGCGTGTGTGTTTTTGTGTGCATTCCAAAAGTTCCTATGGGTTTTTGATTGATTTTCGGTAGACACAAGTCGATTACAGGCTAATTTGTAGGTCCTTTGCGTATCTAATACCCTTGGATCCGATTTGTCCCTGCATGTTAAACAAGCCCCTCGAAGTAATATTCATGGCATCCGGATGTTATATGACGTGATGATGTGGTATTTCTTGAAATCAGAGTTGTCAATCGCACTGTTATCTTTTTCAGACTGCGGAGAGTGGTCCATTTGTTTTCTGCAAAAGCATGGTTAACTGCTCCTTGCTGCTAAATTATCAAGTTCATCATACTTTGTTTTGAACTCCCCCGCCTTGCACTATATAGCCTACATCTATAAATCTGTCTGATGTTCCCAAATGTACAGATGGATTCAGTGTTGCAAGTTCCATGGTTCATATGCACACTTTTTATTGTTCAGCACAGTTCATAAAATATTTTCTGTTTGTTTACATTTTTTTAACATACTTACATAGAACAAATGTTTTCAGAGTGTGCCCGGTACCAAGTATTGAAATAATATAGACTAAATAATTTTTCTGCTCATCAGACAGAGATACTTTTCTCATATTCAGCTGGATTTCTCATTCATATGTGCTGGACCTTTGAGCTTTTCAAAAGGTCCTGCAGCATGCAGCCCCTTACTTGACTCTATAAATGCTTGATAAGGTATGTTTTTTGCAGATAACTCCTTCGATGCTTCTGACGGCTCCCGGCCGACATGAGTCCAGTAGGGAAGGTGTTGGTATATTCATTATGTTGGAGCGCCATCTAGAGCAAGTCCAGTAGGGAATGTGTTGGAATAGTATTGCGCAATGCTTTCCAATGGGGCGACCAGATGGCCGGGCTTCCTGGAAGTCCCGATGAGGGCTCATTTGCCTCCCCGATCCCAGCCAGGGCTCCAGGAGGTCGGGCACGTCCGCACCTTGGTTCCCCTCAGTCTCGGGGTGCGCACGGGTTACTAGAAAGAGGGGTAGCCTTCCTCCGGATTTCTAAAGGCAGGGTATGCCGGGAGACCCCTCCCGGGCTGGCAGTTCTCTGCTGGGGACCAGATGGGCTATGCCCGGGCAACACCTCCCAGGCATCCGGGTCGGGCATGTTCGCGCCTAGGGTCCCCTGAGCCTCGCAGTGCGCACGGTTTCCAAGAAAGAGGGGTAGCCTTCCTCTGGATTACTAGGGGCAGGGGATGCTGGGACACCCCTCCCGGGCTGGCGGTTCTCTGCCGGGCACCAGATAGGCTATGCCCGGGCAACACCTCCCTAGGCGTCCCAGGGCTCCCTCCTCCGGCCTGCGGCACGGCAAAGTGCCCGGGATGGGCTCCACGGATCCCGGGCAGTCCTCCCCCTGGCGTCCGGACCCGAGAGCTCCGGTGGTCCTCCCCGTGCCTGAGGCCCAGCCTTGGTCCCCAAGCCCCCCAGGAAGCGGAGCCCCCCGAGCCCTGCGTGGGCAGGCGGGAGCCCTACCGCGAAGGCATGGGGCGAGCAGACGGGAGTCCTTTCAGGTCCCGGATATCTGGTCGCACCTTTCCCCTCGGCCATCTGGTCGCGTGCAATGCTTTCCAATGGGGCGACCAGATGGCCGAGCTGGCCTGTAAGTCCTGATGAGGGCTCATTTGCCTCCCGGATCCCAGCCAGGGCTCCAGGAGGTCGGGTGCCTTCGCGCCTAGGGTCCCCTTCGTCACTCGGAGTGCCAAGGTTACCAGAAAGGGGGGGTAGCCTTCCTCCGGATTACTAGGGACAGGGTACTCTCTCGGACCACTCTCTGCCTAGCGGTCCTCAGATGGACAGGCCAGGATGCCGCCCCAGCCCTGGGTCCGTCCCTGGGCCTGCCGCGTGGCAGGCTGCCCCAGATGGGGTCCGGCTGGCCTCCCCCTGCATGGGCTGGGTCCAGGGGTCCCGGGAGGGCCTCCTCCCCACCCCAGGTTACGTCCTCAGTCCTGCCTCATGGTAGGGTGCACGAACGAGGTCCCGCGGGCCCGGGGAGGCTTCCTCTTCGCCTCCTGGCCCGGGAGCCCCGGCTGCATCCAGGGGCCTGCCGGGCCCCGGCTCATGTGCCCCAGCCATGGGCCCCATCCCCCAGCCTGCTGCCCCGCCAAAGGCCCTGGACGGGTTTCCATCGTGCCTGGGGAGCCTCCCCTTGCTCGGCTGGGTTCAGGGGCTCCCTGCGGCCCCAGGGAGGGTGACCTCCCCACTCAGGGCTCCGTCCTCAGTCCCGCCGCGTGGCAGGGTGCCTGGGATGGTGTCTGGCGGGCCCTGGGAGGCTTCCCCTGCGCCTCCGGGCCTGGGTGCCCCGGCTGGGTTTAGGGGCCCCACCGGGCCCTGGGTCGGGTGCTCTGGCCCCAGACCCTGTCCCCCGGCCTGCCAGCCCACCAAAGACCTGGGACGAGGTTCTGTCGTGCACGGGGTGTCTCCCCCTGCTCGGCTCTGTTCTGTGGCTCCCAAGGGCCCGGGGAGGTTGGCCTCCCCACCCTGGGCTCCGTCCTGGGTCCTGCCGCGTGGCAGGGTACCCAGGACGGGGCCCGGCGGGCCCAGGGAGGCTTCCCCGCGCCTCCATGCCTAGGAGCCCCGGCTGGGTCCAGGGGCTCAGCCGGGGCCCAGGGTCGGGGTCTCCGTCCCTGGGCCCCGTTCCCCGGCCTGCGGCACTGCCAAAGGCCCGGGACGGGGTTCCGTTGTGCCCGGGAAGCTTCCCCTTGCTTGGCTGGCTTCAGGAGCTCCGGCCTCCCAACCCCGGGCTCTGTCTGGAGTCCTGCCGCGTGGCAGGGTGCCCAGGACGTGGTCTGGCAGGTCTGGGGAGGCTTCCCCTGCACCTCTGGGCCTGGGAGCCCCGGCTGGGTCCAGGGGCCCCGGGTTGGGGGCTCCGGCCCTGGGCCCCGTCCCCCAGCCTGCCACTCTGCCAAGGGCCCAGGACAGTGGTCTTGTCTGTCCCGTGCAGGCCTCCCCTGCTTGTCTAGGTGTTTGTGGGCCCCGGGTCGGAGGGCCCCTCGGGTCCCCCTCGCAGCCTCCATGGCTGGGGCCCTGGGCCTCTGGTCCCCCATACCCCGGCGCCCGCTCACTCTTTCGTTGGGGCACAGAGTGACCAGATGGCTTCCCTTTCCCCTCGGCCATCTGGT
The DNA here is from genome assembly GCF_964204655.1 of Triturus cristatus. Classification (NCBI taxonomy): domain Eukaryota; kingdom Metazoa; phylum Chordata; class Amphibia; order Caudata; family Salamandridae; genus Triturus; species Triturus cristatus. The sequence continues at coordinate 429,592,592 of NC_140591.1, forward strand.
CGCGCCTATCCCCTCGGCCATCTGTTATGGTTCCTTTGATCGCTCCATCTGTTACTTGGATAACTTTGGTAATTCTAGAGCTAATACATGCCGACGAGCGCTGACCTCCCGGGATGCGTGCATTTATCAGACGAAGACCAATCCGGGCTCGCCCGGCCGCTTTGGTGACTCTAGATAACCTCGGGCCGATCGCACGTCCCCGTGATGGCGACGATACATTCGGATGTCTGACCTATCAACTTTTGATGGTATTTTCTGTGCCTACCATGGTGACACGGGTAACGGGGAATCAGGGTTCGATTCCGGAGAGGGAGCCTGAGAAACGGCTACCACATCCAAGGAAGGCAGCAGGCGTGCAAATTACCCACTCCCGACTCGGGGAGGTAGTGACGAAAAATAACAATACAGGACTCTTTCGAGGCCCTGTAATTGGAATGAGTACACTTAAAATCCTTTAACGATGATCCATTGGAGGGCAAGTCTGGTGCCAGCAGCCGCGGTAATTCCAGCTCCAATAGCATATTTTAAGGTTGCTGCAGTTAAAAAGCTCGTAGTTGGATCTTGGGATCGATCTGGTGGTCCACCTAGAGGCGAGCTACCGCCTGTCCCAGCCTCTGCCTTGAGGCACCCCCTTGATGCTCTTGACTGAGTGTCCTGGGGGTCCGAAGCATTTACTTTGAAAAAATTAGAGTGTTCAAAGCAGGCCGGTTGCCTGAATACTTCAGCTAGGAATAATGGAATAGGACTCTGGTTCTATTTTGTTGGTTTTCGGAAGTGGGGCCATGATTAAGAGGGACGGTCGGGGGCATTTGTATTGTGGCGCTAGAGGTGAAATTATTGGACCGGCAAAAGCATTTGCCAAGAATGTTTTCATTAATCAAGAACAAAAGTCGGAGATTCGAAGACTATCAGATACCGTCGTAGTTCGACCATAAACGCTGCCTACTAGTGATTCGGCAACGTTATTCCCATGACCCGCCGAGCAGCTTCCGGGAAACCAAAGTCTTTGGGTTCCGGGTGGGAGTATGGTTGCAAAGCTGAAACTTAAAGGAATTGATGGCAGGGCACCACCAGGAGTGGAGCCTGTGGCTTAATTTGACTCAACACGGGGAAACCTCACCCGGCCCGGACACGGAAAGGATTGACAGATTGATGGCTCTTTCTTGATTCTGTGGGTGGTGGTCCATGGCCGTTCTTAGTTGGTGGAGCGATTTGTCTGGTTAATTCTGATAATGAACGAGACTCCTCCATGCTAACTAGTTACGCGACCCCCAGCGGTCAGCGTCCAACTTCTCAGAGCCACACAGGATCGAGCAATAACAGGTCTGTGATGCCCTTAGATGTCCGGGGCTGCACGCGCGCTACACGGATCAGCGGGTGTCTACCCTTCGCGGACAGGTGCGGGTAACCCACTGAACCCCGTTGGCGATAGGGATTGGGGATTACAATTATTTCCCATGAACAAGGAATTCCCAGTAAGTGCGGGTCATAAGCTTGCGTTGATTAAGTCCCTCCCCTTTTTACACACTGCCCGTCGCTACTACCGATTAGATGGTTTAGTGAGGTCCTCGGATCGGCCCCGCCGGGGTCGGCAACGGCCCTGGCAGAGCGCCGAGAAGTCGATCAAACTTGACTATCTAGAGGAAGTAAAAGTCGTAACAAGGTTTTCGTAGGTGAACCTGCGGAAGGATCATTAACGGCGGAGCGACCGGTCCCAGCCCGAAGCCCTCGGCTGCCTCCTGCAAGCACACACCGTAGGCACAGGGCCCCGCCCTGGCGCGCCCCGGCAGGCAGAGCGATCCGTGGCCGCATTGGGTGCTCGGGTGAGGACCGGGCCTTCGCTGGGGCCTCTTCCGCTGGGGCGGACCTGACCAACGCGCGAGGGACTGGGGATGAGGCGGTGCCTGTCTCCTGTCCCTCTCTTGGAGGGGCACAGCGGTAGGCCCTCCTGAGATGGAATCCAAGCACACCTGGCACCACCCCCGCGGTGGGGGGAAACCGAATGGCAGTGGGCTGATCCCACCCCCCTAGAAGGACCTGCTGCTGGCTGGGCCCTCCTGCGCCCAACGTCCCAGCCTGACCGAGATCCGGGTGACTGAGGTTGGGCCCTTCTCATGTGGCAGGGCAGCCTGAAA